>NC_141700.1:49094244-50294244 GCF_964263255.1 Lissotriton vulgaris
TGTGCACTGAAAGATGTTGATATAGTGAAATATGGCAAAGAGCGTCCACCATCTATTACATACTTGGCGAAAGCTTTATAGTTATTTTTTTCTCGTTTTGGTGAGTTCAGTCAAATAGCAAAAGGACCCCGGGAAGTAATGTGATGGGGTGGCGGGTGTTGGCAATGCCGCACATGAGGAATTGGCGAGACAATGCCTTCATGGATGCAAACCTGTATTGTAGAGGAGGACAATCCTTTCTATTAAAGTTCATTGAATTATTTATTGTTGGTGTAACTTTTTGATTTTTTTTTTCTCAAATTGGCTTAGCATAATTATAAAATGTTGGATGTGGAAATGTAGTGCAAGTATTAGATTGAATGCAATGAAATACGAATTTTGACATTTATTTTCCTTCTGGAGCCATAAATCTGGTGAAAATATTGAGTTTATTTTATTTGAGTGCCCCCCGCCCCTAAGTCTATCAAATTGTCACAATTTATTGAACCATACAATTTTCTTTTACTGTGTTGCACACAATTACTATAATAGTTATAACATGTTAAACTAAGGTGAACAACCCTTTTAGCATAGCTATTAAATATCAAAGGAAAAGAACAACACATTACAGCCTAAAAGCATATTTAGGTTTAAAGTATTTTATTGAAGCAGGGTAAGGAAGGAAACAACAAAGTACATGAAAAAGAAAAACCACAGGTGCCCTCATAATCAGTGCATACGGTACATTAGATACAGCAGAGCAAGTCTTTCGCCACAGTGGGCACCATCATGCTTGGAAACACAGCTCGCGCACCTGTGGGTGAAGACAAAAAAGAAGGGGGGGAGGGGAGGAAGGGGAAAAAGAAAAAAGGGTGGGGAAAACAATCCCGCCCCCTATCCCACCCAGCCAACTACCCCCCAACTCCCACACCCCGTCCCCACCCCCTGTACTGTGCCGTCAACCACTCGCTCTCCCATCTTAGCAACCTATCGTGTGCCCCCGCTACCAGATGTCGTCCTAGACCAATCAAACAGGCGGGGCCGGCGGCGGTGTCAGCCGCAACAGTCTGAGATACCTAGGGCAGGTGATTTCTTTGAATTCAGAGCACAACAGGTTATGGGAAGGCGCCCACAGCTCCTCAAAAGCATCTACGTCCCCTGCCACCACCAAGGACAACTTCTCCATGCCAAGGACATGCCACAATCTGTGCAGCCAACCGACAACAGTGGGGAGCGTGGTGGATCGCCAGTGTATGAGTATGTTTTGTACAGCTGACCCCAAAGCTATTGCTATCCGTCTACCCCTTTTAGATCTGAGAGGGTACATCAATCCATTCGGCAATCCCAATAAGACGTAGGCAGGGAATCGGGGCAGCTCTATCCCAAAACATTTGTCAACCTCATTGAGGACCTCCTCCCAGTAAGAAGCCAGAAGGGGGCAGTCCCACAAGACATGAGTAAGCGTGCCATTCTGACCACAGTGACGCCAGCATGTCCCCGGTATTGATCTATCCATCTCATGTAGCTTCTCAGGAGTGCGGTACCAATAGGTGGAAATTTTGGTAAAGGTCTCCGTGAGCCCTGTGTGATAGGCAGAGTGGCGCGCCCGGTAGGAGATGTGGTCCCATTCAGTATGACTCAGCACTCGACCAAGCTCCCGCTCCCAGCGCTCCCTACCCGGGTTGTGGATATGAAAGGGGGGGGGCTGCAGCATCTTATACAAGTCGGAGATAAGTTTAGCGTCCGACGTGCGAGTGACTAGCCAGCGCTCGTGCCCGCACTTGAGGCTGTAGCGCCCAGTGGAGCGCCTGCATGTACCGCATACGCTCCGTCTCGGGGAGGCTATAATCCCGACGTAAGTCCTGGAAGGGGACGACACCCTCCGGGCCATATAGATGAAACAGGGTGCAGCAACGGGCCGTTCGCCAATGATCGTAGGCGCCAGGCTCCATACCCGGGCCAAAGTCCGGATTGCCAATCAGCGGCGTGAAGGGTGAGGGAAAGGTAGTGAGCTCATGCCTAGTAGCCACCGAGTCCCACACCCGAAGCGGGACCCGCGTCACAAAGGAGGCGTAAAGGTTAGGGGGCCGATGGGCCCGTCTCAGGAAAGGCACCTCCTGTAGCGTTCTGCCTGCTACCGCCTGGTCCTGAAACAGCCAGTGTTTATCCGACTCCCACCGGCTCCACTCCACCAAATAGCGCAATTGGGCAGCCTGGAAATATTTCTGCAAATCTGGAATCCCTAGTCCTCCAGATTCAGGCGCCAGCGTAGCTATGGTCCGTTTGATCCGAGGCTTACGGCCCTGCCACACAAAACGTGCGATGGCTGATTGAGTCTCTGCGAGCCATCCTTTGGGGGGCTCCAGCGGGAGCGCCCTAAACAGGTACAGCACCTGAGGTAGAAGGGTCATCTTCACTGCGGCCACCCTGCCCAGCAGCGATAACGTGCCCTTATCCCACCGGGCCAATTCCTCTCTGATTTTCGTGCTCAAAGCCGTGTAATTGGCCGTGACCATCGCGGGGAGTGAGGGTGCCAAGAGGATCCCCAGATACGGGATCCGGTCCCCCGACCAGCTCAAAGGAAAAAGCCTCTGCAGGTCAGCTCTGGTGGCGCTATTCAGTGAAATATCGAGGGCAGCAGACTTCCCGAGGTTCACTTTGAAGCCCGCCACCGCGGCAAAGAGGTCCAATTCCGCAATACATGCAGGCAGGGACCTCCGCGGGTCATCGAGCGTCAAAATGACGTCATCCGCGTAGAGGCTGAGCGCATGGCGAAACTCTCCCATCCTGACCCCCGTGATATCGGGGTTCTGTCGGACCCTTTGAGCGAACGGCTCCATATAAAGAGCGAAGAGCAGAGGGGACAGCGGGCATCCCTGTCGCATACCACGTTCTATTGGAAAGGGTCGGGAGCTGCCCCCATTCACCCGGACCACCGCAGACGGAAACCGGTAGCAGTTGAAAATCAGGTGTCGGAACTTCTCGCCGACCCCAAACTTGCCCAGGACCTTCTCTAGATAGGGCCAGTGCACCCTGTCGAACGCCTTTTCAGCGTCTATGGAGAGGAGCATGCGTTCCCCGGGAATCCTGGAGGCCTTCTCAAGAATATGAGTCACCCTCTTCGTGTTGCCCACTGTCTGCCTGCCAGGCACGAAGCCGGCCTGATCAGAGTCGACCATGCCCGGGAGATGGAGTGCCAGACGTGCTGCCAGTATGCCAGTGAAAACCTTCAGGTCCGTGTTTAGTAGCGAAATAGGGCGGTATGACCCGCAAGCAGTCCGGTCCTTGCCCGGCTTCGGAATCACGGAGACCGTGGCCTGGAGAAATTCAGGGGGGATGGCACCCGGCTCCGAAAATGTATTGAAAAGGCGCGTCAGCAAAGGCGCAAGTTCCTGACAGAAGGTCTTATAGAAAAGAGGGATAAAGCCATCCGGTCCCGGGGCCTTACCCGTCTTAAGCCGGGAGATCGCCGTAACCACCTCCTCGATCCGAATCTCCCGTTCCAGATACTGGGCCTGTTCCGGTGTTAACGATGGTAGCGACACCGATTCCAGATAGTCCGCCTCCGCCCGGGCGGAGGGGGGCTCGCCAGTGTAGAGGTCAGCGTAGAAGTTACGGAAAACGTCCGCAATTCGCTCGTCCTCCGTGACTGACCCTCCGGCAGGAGTAACCAGCTCTTTCACTCGGTGCTGCTGATGTTGCACCCTAAGCTTGTGCGCCAAGAGCCGGCCGCACCTGTCTCCACCGGTGTAATACTTGTGCTTCAGGCGAAGCATCGCGTACTCCGCCCGGTCAGTGTTAAGAGCAGACAAGAGTTTCCTGGCGGCCTTCAGTTGCCTCCAGACTCTGGGGGCGCCAATTCTATGATGGACCTGTTCCAGCTCCCGCACCCGCTGAGTAAGCTCGTCCCTCTTGAGCTGGCGATCCTTGTTCTCCGCCGAGGAGATAGCGATAAATTCGCCCCGGAGCACAGCCTTCAGGGCAGCCCATTGCGTCGCGCGGGAGGTGTCGTCGTTGTCGTTTACCCGCTGGAAGTCCGTTATGGCCGCGCGAATCTGTTGCACCGTCGAGCGCCTGTGCAACAGCGTGTCCCGGAGACGCCAAACCCCTCTCGGACGAGCCACCGGGGGTAGACTGAAGGTGCCCTCCACCGGCGCATGGTCGGAAAGAGAGAGGACCCCTATGTCGGCATTCGAGGCTAGTGCGAACATCGGGCCCGTCACTAGAAGATAATCCAGTCTTGCGTAGGACTTGTGTGCATGAGAGAAATAGGAATACACGCGGGTCGCGGGGTGGAGGCGGCGCCACATGTCGTGCATATCGAGCTCCTCCAGCCGGGTACGAACCGAGCCCGAAAGCTCTCCCAACTGGTGGCGCCGTTGCACTGACCTGTCCAGAGTCGCATCAAAGACCAAATTCAAATCCCCCCTAGCACAATGTGCCTATCAGAGGTGGACCCCACGTCTTCCAATGCCCTAAGCAAAAATTGGTCTTGATGGTCATTGGGGCCGTATATAGAGCCTACAGTTATCACCAAGCCCCCCACCTTGATCCTATATGCCAAAAATCTCCCTTTCTGTTCCGCTACCTTCTGCAAAACCTCCCCCCTGAACCCCCTAGAGAACAAGAGCGCTACACCTGCCGTTTTAGAAGCACTGGAGTAAAAGAGCTGTGTGGGAAACTTGGGAGTGCGCATTCTGGGACAATCCTTGGCCAGCAGATGGGTCTCCTGCAATAGGCAGATGTCGGCCTGAGAGTTCTCCAACAGAGACAGGACGGCCCGCCTTTTAACCGGGTTATTCAGCCCCTTCACATTCAGAGTAACAACTTTAAGAGCCATCAAGGAGGGGAACCCCAGAAACGCACATGAAGGCGGGCAAGGCCCAGCAAACGAAACACAGAGGCCACAACAAGAAACCTCAGCACACAGCGAGAGCAAACATCTCTACGGCACAGTACAGTCCCCAAACCCCAAAATCCCCCAACTGAGTGGATCCCCCTGTCCCCCGAAACTTCACACCCGAGCTCCACTCTGCCCCCAACTCCCATCCCCCCAACAAACCCCCCAACTCGAAACATTCCCCTGCAACTCCCCTTCCCACCCCCCGCTTCTCAAGCCATTCAAAAAAGTCATTGTCCCAGTCCGGTCCCTATTGGACAAGGCCGTGGAGAGTCGATTAAGTGGACGTCCAGCCACCACCAGCACCAGCACCCCCGTCCCCCCTACCCCCGGAACCCTCGCACCTGCAATGATGAAAAGCTAAGTACATTCAGGCCGTCAAGGCCACATCACTGTTCGCAGTCGCTCTGGAGGCCTCTTGGATAGCGCTCGACATGTCCGCCCGAATCGTGGGCGAGTCAGGTCGCTCCGGTGGAGGGGAGCGCCTCTCCCCGATCTGCTGCCAACCATCTCGAGTGCTTCGCCTGCGGCGCGGCGCCGGGGTGTCTGCATCCGAGGCCGTGATTCCCAGTACGGCGCAGACATCCTGGAGGGACCGGAGCTGGTGCAGTGTCCCGTTCCACCGGAAGATCAAGCGCAAGGGGTGCCCCCAAGAATACTGCGTTTCATGCTCCCGAAGGAAGTCCGTGGCAATTTTGAAAGATTTCCTCTTCTGCAGCGTGACCGTGGATAAATCTTGATAGAAGGCCACCGGGTGATCTCTGAAGCGGAAAGGGTGCTGCCTCCGTGCCTCGCGGAGAATCCGCTCCTTCAGGGGGAAGTCCGGCAGAAAGGCCAAAATGTCCGGGGGGGGGGGGGGGGCGCCGAGGCTCTGCGAGGGCGGCCCACCCTGTGCGCCCTGTCGATGCGGACTTGAAAGTCCTCCGACTCCACCAAGATTGCGCGGAAGAGGGCCTCCAGGTAGGCGGTCATGTCTTCACCCTCCTCGTTAGACGGGACGCCCCGGACCCTGATATTATTCCGCCTGGACCGGTTTTCGAGGTCTTCGGCGTGGGCCTGCAGCTCAATCTGTTGCTCCCGCAGCCGCAGGACCTCCTGCTGCAGGTGGGTGATCTCTTCATCTCTGGAATGACCAGCCTCCTCCACAGTATTAACTCGCTCCCCCAGGGAGTCCACTTCTCTCCGGACTTCCCGGACCTCTCCAGCCACCTCTTGCTTCAAAGTCTGAAAATCCTCCCTCAAGGAGCTAAACAGCGATTCCAGGAACGATCGAGTCACTGGGGGCTCTCCGCCGTCAGCGCCTCTGGAATGGGCCGGGGAGCTCGGGGCGGCCTGGCTCCCCCCGCTCCGCAGGGCACCACGTCCCAACATGTCCGGCAAAGTTCGGTCGCCCCTCCTCTGACCCCTGGCATTTGACATCTTGGCGAGCGGGAGTCACCGATGGCCGCAGCTTGGTAAAGAGGTGCCCAAGGTGAAGGCCGCTGAGCCGGTCGAGCACTCCGCCGTCGGTCAGGAAGCACTGCAGCGCAGAGGCCCGGATCAAGGCAGCGCGGCCGGTCCGAGGTCTCCAAAATGGCCGCCCAGTACAGTCAATGGGGCCAACGCCCAGGGAACGAGGCCTACCTCCGTCACGGGTCCAAATGCTATGCACACAGTCGAAGGGCAGGCCCGCAGGGCGAGTGACAACTGGGGCCGGCTCGCCTGGGCGTGCAAGTACTCCGGAGGCGCGACTCTACTCCGCCACGGTCAGGGGTGGGCCGGAGCAACCACGTGGAGCAGGCGTTCTCGAGCCCCGGTCTTGCGTAGTAGTCGTAGGCCAGCTACGCCTCCGTCGCTGTTCTCCGCTCGGCTCCGCTCCGCCGGCAAAGGCCGCCTCAGCACCCACTCGATCACCGCAGCGCAGGTTCTCCGACAGGCCACTCGCAGTCTCCGGATCACGCCGCCGGGACCCCAAGCCTGAAGGTCTCGCGGCTCTCGGGTTTCCCACAAGTCGCTCAGCGGGCGCCGTTTCTGGCGGTATCCGGCCGGAATCACCACCGCGGCGGGACACCTGGGGCTCGCCGACTGCTCCACATCACCGCGGGGATCACCAGGTGTGGTTACCGCTCGATCCTGGGGGGATCAGTGGATATAAGCGGTGCAGGGTTCCAGGGGCTCGGGAGCTCTCGGCGAGTGCGTCCTCTCAGCCCGCCATCTTGGCCACGCCCCCCCTAAAAGCATATTTAAAGCTATAATAGCCAACTGTTAACAAAAGATTGAACTTGCAACAATTTAAAAATCGCTCCAGTAAGAAAATCAAGCTGCAAAACATAAATGTAGTACTTGCCACTAGAACAGGTTCTTAAAAAGCAATCACCTGGTGACAGACAGTAATGTTCAAAATGGGGATTCATCGTTCATTATTCTTAATCTTAACCTCGTTCACTGTGTGGCTCATTACCAAACGTTTGGCTTTTCAGGCGTCAACAAATGTTTTCCTTTTTCATCTCTTTAATCGTGGCCCATGAAGCACCTAAAAAGTGTTTTACTTCTTGCAGGGACATCCTGTTCTCTTCTGTTTTGGATATCGTACAGGAAGTGATATTGTACAAGCCTCTCCACCCAGATCTTTCTGTTCTTGCCCTTATGTCCTGGCATAGCTGCATGATTATGTTTAGATTGTTGCTGACGTTCCAACTGGCTGTGGTTGGCCAGGAATGAATAGGTAGAGTAGTATTAGTGTGGGAAATATTCAAATTCTGTATGTTGCTGTTGATAAAGGAATGCAGAAAGTGGCCTCTACCTTTATCAGTAGTTATTATCATAGGATGAAATGATGCCTACTTCTTGTCAATGTGATCTATTTCTTACCCCCCCCTATCCTCCTTAGGCTACTGCCACTCTGTGGCATTGTTGGGTTTGCCCTCTTGCTCTACCTCTGCTTGGCTGATCCTTTGCTCTCCCCTTGCTGCTTGCTCACTGTTGCTCCCTCACTCTCCTAGGACTACTCACACACACACACACACACACACACTCGCCTTTCTTGGACTGTTCACTTGTGACCTCACACCCTGCTTAGACTTCTTCCTTTGCATTGCCATAGAGCAGCTCCCCGTGGTCCATGTGAATTAGTTTCTCCCTCTCCAATCCCCCAATTACATTCCTGCCCACCCCCAACAACTTTAACTCCTTTTTTTGTTCCCTGTCCTGCTTTTGGTTTGTCCTATGCCCTCTCCCACCCCTTCTTGCGATTATGTCTCCACTCTCCCACCCGATTTTTCCAGAGACCTTTCTTCTGTTCTTGGCCTTCCCCCTCCCTCGACTACTCTCATTCGTTGTTAGGAAGGCTCCTGTTTAGTTGCTTTTTCAATCCCCACTACCTTCACAGTTTTCTGCCCTGGGTTTTAATTGCTCCTTCCCTGCCCTAACATTGGTTCTTCTGCCTCCTTCTCGTCCTCCCCCACAGAGCGAGTCACAGTAGTTAGCTACTCACCTTGTTTTCTCCTTCCTAGTCTGCTCCACTGCCACTGTGCGGTATTTACACCATCCTGCCTGAGCTACGGCTAGGACTTGTGGTTTGCCTCCCTGTAGTGTGTGTGCACCAATTTCATAACTCTCTTTGCCTGTGCTGCCTCTTGCTCCCCTTGCCGGTGCCGCCCTCTTGCTCCCCTTGCCGGTGCCGCCCTCTTCTTCTCTTGCCTGTGCCCCCCTCTTGCTCTCTTGCCTGTGCCCCCATCTTTTTTTTTTTTTTTTTTTTTTTTAATTTTTGAAAACCTTTATTGTGCACAAAAATCAGTACAAATACGGGCCCACAACCGTCCGGCCAGCCACGAACTCTCATGTAGCACTAGTGCATACAATACGGTGACAAGGTAATGCAGCTTAGCAGTAGGTGCAATGCAAAATACAGATCGGGAAGCGCCGCGATACCTAGGCACAGGAGCAATACAGGTTAATTTTAAATTTTCTTGTGCGACTATTAAGATCAGGTCATAGTACTCCATACATAAACAATTAAAAGAAAAAGAGCGAGGTCCATGCAGGTGGGACTTGACAAATAACATCAGTACCAAGCAGTTCGAATCACAACATGTAAGTCCCGACCAGAGGAGGGCCACAAATTAGTCATATCACAAGAAAGCTGTCTCAACAACCCCCTAACATCTGCGCCGCCACCCCTCCCCCAATATGCCTAACACGGGCCAAAGAAGAAGGAAAAAGTATAAAAGAACAAAGAAAGGCACCATAGAAAAAAACTCGAACCAAAAGATAACCCCCCACCCTACACACATGCAGAGGCTATGGCCTACCCCCCCCCTAGCAGAGTGTCTGTCGCCCCATAAACCCGAAATATAGCAAGAGAAGAGAGAAGAGGAAGGAGAGAAAGAAAAGAGGAAAGTGAAAATAAAAATAATCCAGTGATATAGGGAGTAGGAACAGAAATCCATCCCTGGACTCCCACAAGAGAAAATCCGGGAGGAGGACCAATTTTACATGCATGCGGACTCCGCCGGCCCAATAAGCATTTCCCGCCCCAATAGCAACATCAAGTAAAGCAACAATAATAGATCAATAAGGGAGAGTCAATGAACAGTCCGTAAAAATCAGGCCTAAGTCAAGGTCCACCTTGCCTCCACCCACCCGCCCGGCTATCAAACCAAAGAAAGTCCCCTAGCCCTGGCCCGATCTGGGACACGGCCTCTCCCCTCCTACGTGGTAGTCCAGTGCGATCCAGGAGGACGAGGGAAAATGGCCGCCCGGAGGAGGAGGGCGGTGCATAGACAAAGAAGGAATGGCGTCCGGTTCTAGAAAAAGATTTTCCCTCGGTCTCAGTCCTCTCTGGCGTGTTCAAGCCGCAAAAGTCACAAATCCGAGCAATCCGAGTCCGTGACAAGAATGCTAGTGAAGAAACAGGAGGGCAGGCCGCTGGTAGCCAATTCCTCATCGTCTCAGATAGTTGCACACAGTTAAGCTCGGAGCAGGGGGGAAACACTGTAGCGACGACTGAACTATTAAATGGCAACAATCCGCTACCCTCCACAGCGATGGTTACTGTAGCGTCCACTGTATCCCTTCAAGGCAATGTTGTAACAGTAGACTGTAGCTGCGCCAGTCCGGAATTTTGTGGGAGACAAATCCCCTGCTCCTGGCTGAAAGCTTGGGCGCAAACATCGAGTCGTACCCCCAGCGCGTTATAGGTGCTTTTCATCGCCGATCTCAACTCACCCAGGGCTGCCAGCACGTCTACAAGGGTGAATTCAGGCTGTAGTGTCCCCGTTCTTGCACGCCCATGGGAAGAATGTGCTCCGGTCCCCTTTGAATCGATGTGCTCGCCGTTTCGTGGGGAGGATGCGTAGATTTCCACACAGTGGCGAGCCGCCGGCATCGCCATCTTGTCCTCTCCCCAACGAGGTGCTGTGGGGGGGGGAAAGGGGGAATTCACGGGACGCGGTAATGCAGCAGGAGCAGTCCCCGGGCTAGCGATATTCCGCCCGATCTGGAGGAAAGCCTGTGGGTCAGTAGTTACGTGATGAGGCAAGCAGAGCCTGGCGGGGCTAGCCGTCATCGGCCAGAGGGATGAGGAGAACGGAGCAAAAGCATGGCGGCCGAGAACAAAGGACTCGCCGGGCAGACACCTCTTTCCCCCGTCACCGCTCAGCCCAGAGCGCGCACAACGTTCACAAGTGGCAGGTAGCGCTAAGTCCGCGCTCCTGCAAGGAAGCGCCGTCCAGTCGCACCACCCCCGCAGCGGACCGGCTGTGCAGTGGACGTGAGGTCCGCGGTGCTCTGCGGAGCAAGCTCGTTTCCGGGCCGGGGCAAATCGGTCCGTAACTTTCGAATCCGGGCGGGTGGAGAGGTCGGCGGAACACCGGTGGCATCAGCTCCGTTACCCGCACCTTTTGGGACGAAAACTGGTGAGCGGAGCAGTCAGGATTGTGGTGCGGGATTCCGGGGCCGGCGGAGCCGAAGGCTGCGCGTCTGCTCAGGTCGCCATCTTGGCTCCTCCCCCTGTGCCCCCATCTTGCTCCCATGCCTGTGCCTCCCTCTTACTCCCATGCCTGTGCTGCCCTCTTGCTCCGTTGTCTCGCTCTTGCCCCCTTGCCTGTGCAACACTCTCGCTTCCATCCCTAGGTCTCTTATAATGCTCTGGTATTGAGCCACCCACCCTGTTAAAGCAACTTAAGGTTGGCAAGTGGTCATCCATGTCAACGGTGTTGGAAAGTTCTAAAATGTTCAAGAGGGGGCTTCAGGCTCCAGTCATGAGAACATAGTCAAACACATCAAGGCTGTGGGTCTACGTCATGAGGCTGTGTTGAAAGCATCCTGCTGGTCAGGGTCCATGACACCACAGGAGTCTAAGTGATTCTGCAAAAGTTTGGTCATTGTCCAACTTTTCCAAGCATTTTACTGACTGTTGTGAGCCCTGCAACGGGGCAGACACTATTGAAGTGCCTTCAGAGCCTAGTCTAGGCTGTACTTCGTGTATTGGGGGTGGGGGGATAATCTTTTACGGGTGCTCTGAAAGCTTGGTGCATGGACCTCTGGGAATATAGAGTGTCACGCTAGTACCTCATCTATTGCGCAATCAAGGTTTCCATCTTTTGGTCTCCTTAACAGTATGGAGTAAAAATGTACATACAGAATTGTTAGGATCATGGTGGCCTCCCAAAAGATGGGTCGTTAATAGGAAATGGGCTTTTGTAATGTGATTAATATCTATGTATTTATTTATTTTGCAAACGCGCGATCAGTGTTCTGACCCCTAAATTGAATGCAAGTTCAAGCCACGGTTTGTGGTCTTGAGGTTCTGAGGAGAGCCGAAGTATATTTAGCTCGCCATTTGCATATTTGAAGTACTAGTTAAATACTTCAGGGAGTCCAAAGTACGCTGCCTACAAATTAATTGATTAATGTGCCCAGACAGCATGCATCATGCCATGGGGTCAATGAATCCCTGCAGTACTGCCAGAAAGCACAGGCGTTAGAGTAAAACAAGCATTGGAAATGCAATAGGTCTCGCATTAGGAACGTTTGAGCTATTGGTCTTATAAATGACATTTTTATTTATTTATATATTAATAGCTAAATTAATAGCTTTGTCATTTACAATGCCAATAGTTATAACTTTTGCAAATGTGACACCTATAGCATTTGTAATGCAACATTTTTTGCTCACACTCACAGTAGTGTTAAAGACGTGCTAAGTAATACTTTCACGAACGTGTGACTCCGTCTTAGAAGGCTGTGAATGTGCTTGTGGCTGAGAATTGCAGGGAAGTAGGGCCAACAAGAAACAACTAGTAAATGACAATGCCTTTTATTTATGTTATAAAAACGAAAACAAAAATAAAAGGCATGGTTATTTACAATATCATTAGCTCAAACTCTCATAAATGCAAGACCTATTGCATTGCAAATGCTTGCTTGCTAGAACCTCTTTGTTGTCTGTTGTGAGGAGCTGAGTCTTCGTTTATTAGGTCGAGGACTATCGGTTCTGCCGTAAGGCAGAAACCGGAAGTCGGAGATTTAATGATTCTTAGAGTGCTGCATTTATCCCTCCCTCTTTTTGCTCTTTCTCCATTGGCTGGCTTCCTAAATGGAGGCCAGCCATTGGAGGAGAGAGCTGTCTCTCAGAATAGGCTCCGTCTTTTTCGGATTTGGGGGTGTGTTCCTTGCTGTTCTTTCCACTTTTTTCCACGGCTCCTTGAACAGCAAGAACACGCCCCCAAATCCGAAAAAAACGTGGAGCTTTTATCCGCCATTTTGCAGCTCGCTTCCCGACATCGGTCGTCTCATCCTGCCTCCCCGAGGTCAATGGCGGCAGATAGCGGCATTGTTACAGTGGTTGTGGCTCCCGAGCGAGTGGCCACCTCGCTTTGCAGTATAATTGAAACCGGTGCCCACCCGGCATTTGCCCCGCAAATTGCGCGAAATTGTCCCCGCTGCCATCCGGCCGCGACCAGGAAGTCAGGCAGGCCGGGGGCGGGACTGCGGGACACCCCGTGAACTCATTTCCCGGGCCGCGCTCTCATTGGCTGCCGGCCCGGGATTCCCTAGTGATGTCACTCCCCGGGCCGCGCTGGGATTGGCTGCCGGCCCGTGGAGATTGCGAGGCGCCGCCTGAGGAGAGGAGCCGGCAGAGAAGATGGCCGGATGCTGCCCGGGGCTCCCGTGAGCTGCTGGGAGCCCCGGTGGTCCAGCGGGGAGCAGGAGTCCCCGAGAGGAGGAGAGGACCCCGCCGCTGGAGCCGCCGCATGGGAGAGAGCCGCCGCTGGGAGCTGGCAGACCACGTTTGTGGTATTCGGTGTAAGCTGCTTTGTTGAAAGATTAATGTTCTTGCATCAGCCTGCACACGTGTCCACAGCGTCGCACTTTTCAGTGCCATCCTTTCCGTTTTCTTAGAGCCATTGCTCACCTGCTAGAACCAAGGTAATTGGCATTGAAGCTAGCATACTCCGAGTTTATTTCCTGTGTAAATATTGAATACGATTTCTCAGTCGGCTATATAGATTTTAATTCCTGATCAGGTGACTGTTAAATGTAGAGCTTCCACCCTAAAAATGTAGAGCCTCCACCCTGAAAATGTAGAGCCTCCACCCTGAATATTCGCTCCATTATGGTAATTTGCTTGCCCTTGTGAGCTGCTTCCTAGTTGCTTTCCTTTTTTGAACTTCAAGAATAGACGTCTAGATACAGTAAACATGCTTCTTGAGGTCCTCTTTTTGTAATATTCTAATGTGATTTATTGTATTGAAATTGCATTTATATAGCGCTTACTACCCCTGACGAGGGGTTGAAGTGCTTTTTCAGTGAGTCACACGCTACTCCGGGAACCATAGAGGATTAGTGTTGAATTGTATAGTGAAACATGCATGTATTTACAGGTAAAGTGTGATGTGGCGAATGGCTTGAGTGTGACTGATATCAAAAGCATTTAAATTATTAAATTATTCTGCACCATTATTAAGTATATAAGTATCTTCCTTGTTCCCCATGCTCTGAAGCTAAAGATACGTGCACTCCAGTGGTGTCTTTTTCCACCAAGCCTAGCATTGTGGTATCTTGACAGACATTTGCATTTACCCAGAAGCACTGCGGAACTGTAGTGGTGCCAGACTTCATCTGACAAAGGTTTTTATTGAGGCCATTTTAAGCACTTCGCTCCGATTGAGATGGAGGATTTCTTTTATTAGTGTAGAGTGAAGAGGAGAGGCGTTATTTTCCCATTCCTAAGGTTTTTGTGATTTCTCTAGATAGGGTCCTAATTTTAAAGTACTTTGTAATCATATTGCTTTAAAGTGCCAGCTTTCAACTAAAAAAAATTCAGCAAAGCTTTAGCTTTTGTATTTTAATCATGATGTAGATATTTTGGTGCAGTTTGTGTTATCTGATTCCAGCGGCCATATTTGGCATGCAGACCTCACAGATTTTAGGTAATTATAGAAGGTGCTAGAAAATATCTTCAGCCATGGACTCTTTCTATCTCACTAACTCACTTTCACTCTCTCTTTCACTACCTCTCTCTCTCACTACATCACAATATCACTCTATGCTTATATCACACTACCTCACAACATCCCTCTCCGTCACTTCCTCACTCTTTCACTACCTCACTCTCTCTCTATTTCAATACCTCACTCTCTCTCTCTATCTCACTACCTCACTCTCTCTCTGCTAATGCAATAGGTATCACATATGCAAAAAAAAAGCTAATGCCAATAGAAATGACAATGCCATTTATTTAGGGATACAAAAAAGATAAAAAAAATAATGAGCAATACCAATAGCTCCACCTATACTATTGCCGAGACCATTGCATTGTAAATGCTTGTTTTCTTTTGAGGTCAGATAGCTCAGTGGGTTAGCTGCATGTTGTTGAGATCTGTCCTCATAGTGTGTGCTGCAAATTCACCCCCATTCTCCACTCAGTTTGGGTTTCTTCCGGGTTAGTACAAACCGTACAAACAGTTATGAAATGTAAATATTAAAAAGCAGCTACGAGTAAGGATTAGTAAAATTTTGGAAATTATTCCATTGAAGGACACATTCATTAAAATAACCTGGGCAGTGAAGTCTTATGTTGTTTGACATTCTGTAAGACGGTCTGCTTTGCATTTTCTTGAACGTTTTTTTTTGTTAAAAGCGCTAATCTACCAACTTGCTTAAAAACCGAGCTCAGTATCTAAACCTCCCAGGATCACGGGTGGTTGTCGCATGTCCGCCGCCGACCCGAAGGTAATCGGTCAATTAATGAGGTAATCGAAGATGCTGTTTAGACTCACTCTCTCAGGCTGATGCAGAGATTGACAAAATTAGTTCCATTGGTTTAGGTAGTTGGTGGAGGTGACATATGTTGCTTAAAACGCAACCAAACAGTAAGCGCTATGTAAAGAAAAGCATTGGCAAAGCCAAGCCTTCCTGCCTCCCGTCCCCCCAGAGCAAGCCTATCAAATTTGGCAGTTCTTTTTGCTAATCTTGTGCCGCATCAGCAATGTGTAAAAAAATAATAATAATAATAATAATAATCATTGACACACCCAGTAGATTTTGCTTAGGCGAAACCTATTGTCAGTGCTTGTTATAGAGAAGCCTTCTGCACAGCTGCACTGTCAGGCGGGAAACGCCGGCCAGAGCCACAGTCCATGTTGGTGCAGCATCGCGCAGGCTCTTTGATCTCATCCCACTCTTCTTCAAATATGTTATTTATCTGTGGGAGCAGTACGACCTTCTTTAAATGTACTGAAGCTTGGCGTTTACTTAGGCGCCGTCGTGTCTAATCCGCCTGGCAGCGGCGCTCCAGGGCACTTGCACCTACGGTGTTTCACCCTTTGAACAAACACACCTTGTCTCAATCACCAAATATTGTTGTCAATACTAGTAGCATTATTGCAGTGATCAAACTATGGGAACTGTGATGCAGCACAATGGGGGCGGGGTGAGTGAGTGTGAAAAACAAAGAGGAGAGTGGGTGGCAGGGAGATGGCGCCAAGATGCTGCCTCATGTTTCACTTGCCTGAGGCACTAACTGCACTTCACAGAAACAACGGGTGGAGAGTGGAGCAGGGAATTTTTAACTGGTAAAGAATGAGGAGGGGATGGCGGGGCTCAAGGCAACACGGGAAATGGGTGAATTGAATGCTTGGCACTTGGAGAAGTTTTGAGTTAGAATTGCAATAACCATTGAGCATAACTAGGGGAACAAGTGAAAAAAATAAAGTTAAAATAAAACACGAGACACGGCCTGGCGGCCGTGAAAGTGAAAGTACGGCCGGCCGGCCGTGAATAATTAGGGGAGGAGGGAGGAGCTGGGGAACAGATGGCTGGCTTTGATGTGCACGCGCTTTATGTCAATACGTTTGCGCATTGAGCTTGCTTTTCACGGGCACTGGATGAAATCGCCCGTTTGGTTAACCTCTGGATAAGCCCCTATATTCTCGCAAGCTCAATGCGCAAGCGCATTGACAGGCGAGACCTAAAAAGAGCTGGGCTTTCACAAACAGATGTCTGCTTCTCCTCCTTCCTTTTTAGGTTTTAGGACTAGGGAGTGCAGAGTGCTAGGGAGTGCCGAGTGACTAGGGAGTGCTAGGGAGTGCAGAGTGACTAGGGAGTGCAGAGTGCTAGGGAGTGCTAGGGAGTGCAGAGTGACTAGGGAGTGTAGAGTGACTAGGGAGTGTAGAGTGACTAGGGAGTGTAGAGTGACTAGTGAGTGTAGAGTGACTAGGGAGTGCCGAGTGACTAGGGAGTGCTAGGGAGTGCAGAGTGACTAGGGAGTGCTAGGGAGTGCAGAGTGCTAGGGAGTGCAGAGTGCTAGGGAGTGCTAGGGAGTGTAGAGTGACTAGGGAGTGTAGAGTGACTAGGGAGTGCTACGGAGTGCAGAGTGACCCGAGAGTGCAGAGTGCTAGGGACTGCAGAGTGACTGCAGAGTGCTAGGGAGTGCAGAGTGACTGCAGAGTTCTAGGAAGTGCAGAGTGACTAGGGAGTGCAGAGTGACTAGGGAGTGCAGAGTGACTAGGGAGTGCAGAGTGACTAGGGAGTGCAGAGTGACTAGGGAGTGCAGAGTGACTAGGGAGTGCAGAGTGACTAGGGAGTGCAGAGTGACTAGGGAGTGCAGAGTGACTAGGGAGTGCAGAGTGCTAGGGAGTGCAGAGTGACTAGGGGGTGCAGAGTGACTAGGGAGTGCAGAGTGGCTAGGGAGTGCAGAGTGGCTAGGGAGTGCAGAGTCCTAGGGAGTGCAGAGTCCTAGGGAGTGCAGAGTGACTAGGGACTGCAGAGTGCTAGGGAGTGCTAGGGAGTGCAGAGTGACTAGGGAGTGCAGAGTGACTAGGGAGTGCAGAGTGACTAGGGAGTGCAGAGTGCTAGGGAGTGGGAGTGCTACGGAGTGCAGAGTGACTAGGGAGTGCAGAGTGCTAGTGACTGCAGAGTGCTAGGGAGTGCAGAGTGACTAGGGACTGCAGAGTGACTGCAGAGTGCTAGGGAGGGCAGGGTGACTAGGGACTGCAGAGTGACTGCAGAGTGCTAGGGAGGGCAGAGTGACTGCAGAGTGCTAGGGAGTGCAGAGTGACTGCAGAGTGCTAGGGAGTGCTAGGGACTGCAGAGTGACTGCAGAGTGCTAGGCTGGGCAGAGTGACTAGGGACTGCAGAGTGACTGCAGAGTGCTAGGGAGGGCAGAGTGACTGCAGAGTGCTAGGGAGGGCAGAGTGACTGCAGAGTGCTAGGGAGGGCAGAGTGACTGCAGAGTGCTAGGGAGTGCTAGGGACTGCAGAGTGACTAGGGAATGCTAGGGACTGCAGAGTGACTAGGGAGTGCAGAGTGACTAGGGAGTGCAGAGTGACTAGGGAGTGCAGAGTGACTAGGGAGTGCAGAGTGACTAGGGAGTGCAGAGTGACTAGGGAGTGCTAGGGAGTGCAGAGTGACTAGGGAGTGCTAGGGAGTGCAGAGTGCTAGGGAGTGCAAGGGAGTGCAGAGTGACTAGGGAGTGCAGAGTGACTAGGGAGTGCAGAGTGACTAGGGAGTGCAGAGTGACTAGGGACTGCAGAGTGCTAGGGAGTGCAGAGTGACTAGGGAGTGCAGGGTGACTAGGGAGTGCAGAGTGCCTAGGGAGTGCAGAGTGCCTAGGGAGTGCAGAGTGACTAGGGAGTGCAGAGTGCCTAGGGAGTGCAGAGTGCCTAGGGAGTGCAGAGTGACTAGGGAGTGCAGAGTGACTAGGGAGTGCAGAGTGACTAGGGAGTGCAGAGTGACTAGGGAGTGCAGAGTGACTAGGGAGTGCAAGGGAGTGCAGAGTGACTGCAGAGTGGCTAGGGAGTGCAGAGTGACTGCAGAGTGGCTAAGGAGTGCAGAGTGACTGCAGAGTGGCTAAGGAGTGCAGAGTGGCTAGGGAGTGCCGAGTGGCTAGGGAGTGCCGAGTGGCTAGGGAGTGCAGAGTGGCTAGGGAGTGCCGAGTGGCTAGGGAGTGCCGAGTGGCTAGGGAGTGCCGAGTGGCTAGGGAGTGCCGAGTGGCTAGGGAGTGCAGAGTGGCTAGGGAGTGCAGAGTGGCTAGGGAGTGCAGAGTGACTAGGGAGTGCAGAGTGACTAGGGAGTGCTAGGGAGTGCAGAGTGCTAGGGAGTGCAGAGTGCTAGGGAGTGACTAGGGAGTGCAGAGTGACTAGGGAGTGCAGAGTGACTAGGGAGTGCAGAGTGCTAGGGACTGCAGAGTGACTGCAGAGTGCTAGGGAGTGCTAGGGAGTGCAGGGTGACTAGGGAGTGCAGAGTGCTAGGGAGTGCAGAGTGCTAGGGAGTGCAGAGTGCTAGGGAGTGCAGAGCGCTAGGGAGTGCAGAGCGCTAGGGAGTGCAGAGTGCTAGGGAGTGCAGAGTGACTAGGGAGTGCAGAGTGACTAGGGAGTGCAGAGTGACTAGGGAGTGCAGAGTGACTAGGGAGTGCAGAGTGACTAGGGAGTGCAGAGTGACTAGGGAGTGCAGAGTGACTAGGGAGTGCAGAGTGACTAGGGAGTGCAGAGTGACTAGGGAGTGCTAGGGAGTGCAGAGTGACTAGGGAGTGCTAGGGAGTGCAGAGTGACTAGGGAGTGCTAGGGAGTGCAGAGTGACTAGGGAGTGCTAGGGAGTGCAGAGTGGCTAGGGAGTGCAGAGTGGCTAGGGAGTGCAGAGTGGCTAGGGAGTGCAGAGTGGCTAGGGAGTGCAGAGTGGCTAGGGAGTGCAGAGTGACTAGGGAGTGCAGAGTGACTAGGGAGTGCAGAGTGACTAGGGAGTGCAGAGTGACTAGGGAGTGCTAGGGAGTGCAGAGTGACTAGGGAGTGCAGAGTGACTAGGGAGTGCAGAGTGGCTAGGGAGTGCAGAGTGGCTAGGGAGTGCAGAGTGGCTAGGGAGTGCAGAGTGGCTAGGGAGTGCAGAGTGGCTAGGGAGTGCAGAGTGGCTAGGGAGTGCAGAGTGGCTAGGGAGTGCAGAGTGGCTAGGGAGTGCAGAGTGGCTAGGGAGTGCAGAGTGGCTAGGGAGTGCAGAGTGGCTAGGGAGTGCAGAGTGGCTAGGGAGTGCAGAGTGCAGAGTGACTAGGGAGTGCAGAGTGACTAGGGAGTGCAGAGTGACTAGGGAGTGCAGAGTGACTAGGGAGTGCAGAGTGACTAGGGAGTGCAGAGTGACTAGGGAGTGCAGAGTGACTAGGGAGTGCTAGGGAGTGCAGAGTGACTAGGGAGTGCTAGGGTGTGCAGAGTGACTAGGGAGTGCTAGGGAGTGCAGAGTGACTAGGGAGTGCTAGGGAGTGCAGAGTGGCTAGGGAGTGCAGAGTGGCTAG
The DNA here is from genome assembly GCF_964263255.1 of Lissotriton vulgaris. Lineage (NCBI taxonomy): Eukaryota > Metazoa > Chordata > Amphibia > Caudata > Salamandridae > Lissotriton > Lissotriton vulgaris. The sequence goes on from NC_141700.1 coordinate 49,113,885, forward strand.
GGAGTGCAGAGTGGCTAGGGAGTGCAGAGTGGCTAGGGAGTGCAGAGTGGCTAGGGAGTGCAGAGTGGCTAGGGAGTGCAGAGTGGCTAGGGAGTGCAGAGTGGCTAGGGAGTGCAGAGTGGCTAGGGAGTGCTAGGGAATGCAGAGTGACTAGGGAGTGCTAGGGAATGCAGAGTGACTAGGGAGTGCTAGGGAATGCAGAGTGACTAGGGAGTGCAGAGTGACTAGGGAGTGCTAGGGAATGCAGAGTGACTAGGGAGTGCTAGGGAATGCAGAGTGACTAGGGAGTGCTAGGGAATGCAGAGTGACTAGGGAGTGCTAAGGAGTGCAGAGTGACTAGGGAGTGCTAGGGAGTGCAGAGTGCTAGGGAGTGCAGAGTGACTAGGGAGTGCTAGGGAGTGCAGAGTGACTGCAGAGTGACTAGGGAGTGCTAGGGAATGCAGAGTGACTGCAGAGTGACTAGGTAGTGCTAGGGAATGCAGAGTGACTAGGGAGTGCTAGGGAGTGCAGAGTGCTAGGGAGTGCAGAGTGACTAGGGAGTGCTAAGGAGTGCCGAGTGACTAGGGAGTGCCGAGTGACTAGGGAGTGCAGAGTGACTAGGGAGTGCAGAGTGACTAGGGAGTGCTAGGGAGTGCAGAGTGGCTAGGGAGTGCAGAGTGACTAGGGAGTGCAGAGTGACTAGGGAGTGCTAGGGAGTGCAGAGTGACTAGGGAGTGCTAAGGAGTGCAGAGTGACTAGGGAGTGCTAAGGAGTGCAGAGTGACTAGGGAGTGCTAGGGAGTGCAGAGTGCTAGGGAGTGCAGAGTGACTAGGGAGTGCTAGGGAGTGCAGAGTGACTGCAGAGTGACTAGGGAGTGCTAGCGAGTGCAGAGTGACTAGGGAGTACTAGGGAGTGCAGAGTGACTGTAGAGTGACTAGGGAGTGCTAGGGAATGCAGAGTGACTGCAGAGTGACTAGGGAGTGCTAGGGAATGCAGAGTGACTAGGGAGTGCTAGGGAGTGCAGATTGACTAGGGAGTGCCGAGTGACTAGGGAGTGACTAGGGAGTGCAGAGTGACTAGGGAGTGCAGAGTGACTAGGGAGTGCTAGGGAGTGCAGAGTGACTAGGGAGTGCAGAGTGACTGCAGAGTGTTAGGGAGGGCTAGGGAGTGCAGAGTGACTGCAGAGCGTTAGGGAGTGACTAGGGAGTGCAGAGTGACTAGGGAGTGCAGAGTGACTAGGGAGTGCAGAGTGACTAGGGAGTGCAGAGTGACTAGGGAGTGCAGAGTGACTGCAGAGTGCTAGGGAGGTCTAGGGAGTGCAGAGTGCTAGGGAGTACTAGGGACTGCAGAGTGACTGCAGAGTGCTAGGGAGTGCAGAGTGACTGTAGAGTGCTAGGGAGTGCAGAGTGACTGTAGAGTGCTAGGGAGTGCAAAGTGACTGCAGAGTGCTAGGGAGTGCTAGGGACTGCAGAGTGACTGTAGAGTGCTGGGGAGTGCTAGGGAGTGCAGAGTGACTGCAGAGTGCTAGGGAGTGCAGAGTGACTGCAGAGTGCTAGGGAGTGCAGAGTGACTGCAGAGTGCTAGGGAGTGCTAGGGGCTTCAGAGTGACTGCAGAGTGACTAGGGAGTGCTAGGGAATGCAGAGTGACTGCAGAGTGACTAGGGAGTGCTAGGGAATGCAGAGTGACTAGGGAGTGCTAGGGAGTGCAGAGTGCTAGGGAGTGCAGAGTGACTAGGGAGTGCTAAGGAGTGCAGATTGACTAGGGAGTGCCGAGTGACTAGGGAGTGCTAGGGAGTGCAGAGTGACTAGGGAGTGCAGAGTGACTAGGGAGTGCTAGGGAGTGCAGAGTGACTAGGGAGTGCAGAGTGACTGCAGAGTGTTAGGGAGTGCTAGGGAGTGCAGAGTGACTGCAGAGCGTTAGGGAGTGACTAGGGAGTGCAGAGTGACTAGGGAGTGCAGAGTGACTAGGGAGTGCAGAGTGACTAGGGAGTGCAGAGTGACTAGGGAGTGCAGAGTGACTGCAGAGTGCTAGGGAGGTCTAGGGAGTGCAGAGTGCTAGGGAGTACTAGGGACTGCAGAGTGACTGCAGAGTGCTAGGGAGTGCTAGGGAGTGCAGAGTGACTGTAGAGTGCTAGGGAGTGCAGAGTGACTGTAGAGTGCTAGGGAGTGCAAAGTGACTGCAGAGTGCTAGGGAGTGCTAGGGACTGCAGAGTGACTGTAGAGTGCTGGGGAGTGCTAGGGAGTGCAGAGTGACTGCAGAGTGCTAGGGAGTGCAGAGTGACTGCAGAGTGCTAGGGAGTGCAGAGTGACTGCAGAGTGCTAGGGAGTGCTAGGGGCTGCAGAGTGACTGCAGAGTGCTAGGGAGTGCTAGGGACTGCAGAGTGACTGTAGAGTGCTAGGGAGTGCTAGGGAGTGCAGAGTGATTGCAGAGTGCTAGGGAGTACAGAGTGACTGCAGAGTGCTAGGGAGTGCAGAGTGACTGCAGAGTGACTAGGGAGTGCAGAGTGACTAGGGAGTGCAGAGTGACTAGGGAGTGCAGAGTGACTAGGGAGTGCAGAGTGACTAGGGAGTGGCTAATGAGTTCAGAGTGACTAGGGCGTGCAGAGTGCTAGGGACTGCAGAGTGACTGCAGAGTGCTAGGGAGTGCAGAGTGACTAGGGAGTGCTAGGGAGTGCAGAGTGACTAGGGAGTGCTAGGGAGTGCAGAGTGACTAGGGAGTGCAGAGTGACTAGGGAGTGCAGAGTGCTAGGGAGTGCAGAGTGACTAGGGAGTGCTGTTGTGTGTTTATCTAGGAACCATAATCAATATTACCATTCTATGCCCTTACATGACTATAATCGATAATATCCATATAACGGCATAAGGATCAGATCCATAATTTAGTAAATCGCCCTTGCAGTCTAAAACACGGCAAAAGCTACTTCCTTAGATTCCTAGAAAGCACAACGAGTTCTTTCAACATACCAAACCTCTAGCAACCTGGGAAATCCCCGTTAGCTTTGTTTTGATTTGTAATAGAACTCCTGCAAGCACTGTAAGAACGGCCAGTTCTTAGTGACATCTTTATTGACGTCTTATGTCCAACCTTACGTCGAACCCGGCACCTTTCAGGTATAAATATGCCAACGCTGCCTTAAGCAAACACACAGTGGTGAATTCTGGAGCAGAACAGGTGTCCCCTTGCAGAGCCCAGCAGACGCGAGAAGCCCACGGACGCTGCCCCTCCTCTTTGACGCGCTGAGAAAGATTCTGTCTTTTCTCCTGCCGAGAAAATTCAGCTCCGGCGTTTCCAGCCTACCCTTGCGGGTGACTGGGATATCGGGTCCTGAGAGGGAGATACCAGACCTCCTAAATTCTATTCCAAAGGTACGGTGCTGACTAAACCCTTAGAGAGAATTCTTGGATCAGACTCTTGGCAAAACCAACTTAACTTAAACTGCTACTTACTTACTCCCTCCCACGTATTAGGCTTAGTTCAGGTACACCGGGGTAGGCGTAGTTAGAAGCACCAGTTGAGGTCGTTAGCCAATGTATATATGAATGTATATATTGTATATATTTTATTCATTTTAATTATCTTATGGCTAAGAAACCATATCAATGCTTTTACAGTATTATTTCATAATACTCCTTTTACTGTACGTAATGTACTTTATATTAAGTATTGCAATCGTGGCAATCCATTTCTCTTGCATGAGAAGGAAGACTGTTCAATAAATCATACCCTTTATTGAAAACGCCCGTCTCTCTCTTCTCTGCACTCTGGTCAAACTAAGAACGCACGTCTGACTGAGTGAAATAATTGTCTATTGTTTTCACACGACTCTAGAGATTTACTCTTATTCTGGGGAGCAAAGTTGTCATGTTTATGCGGTTGTCGGAAGCTGAATCCCTTCTTGTCTGAGCCAGGGAACCTGATCACTTCCTATTCAGTCAAGAAAGTTTCCAGTGACCTCTGAGCTAGCTGGCACAAACCTAAATTAAGTCTAACATAGTCAGTAGAGACCTAGAAGACCACAGTCCTACGTCTACACTGCTGTTTGTTATTCCAATGCGCAGGGCCTATAGGGAAAATAGGAACTACACTACATGGCGCCCAACGTTTGGTAAGGCGATAAAACTAACGCAAGACGTTAAAGTAACTCAGTTGTGCTTTTTCACACAGACCCTTTCTCCCGTAAATACTCCAATAGACGTCTGGAGTGGGTGAAAGGTTAAAATCCGCCGGAACTTAGTAGGAAGAGATTCCTATGTAGAGTTTCTGGTTTAGTCAACGTTGAAGGATACAGTGTTCCAAAATATTGTGCACCTAATCTTTTGTTTCCTTGGAAACCTGCTCTGCAAACTTTCATTAAAACAATGTCAACTAACGGCGACAGCAACGAAACCGATGAAGCCGCAGTAGATGCAAATCAACGGGGTTTCGATGTTACAGGGTTTAATGAACCAGGTGCAATTATCATCCCGGCAAACATAAGAAAAAGTATAACTTTAAAAATTATAGAAAATGGACTGACCGCACGAGGTGGTACAGTCATTTTCGTGATAGAGGCACACGAATATCGGCAGACAAAGGTATTCTATTCATGGAGTGCAGAGTGACTAGGGAGTGCTAGGGAGTGCAGAGTGACTAGGGAGTGCTAGGGAGTGCAGAGTGCTAGGGAGTGCAAGGGAGTGCAGAGTGACTAGGGAGTGCAGAGTGACTAGGGAGTGCAGAGTGACTAGGGAGTGCAGAGTGCTAGGGACTGCAGAGTGACTGCAGAGTGCTAGGGAGTGCTAGGGAGTGCAGAGTGACTAGGGAGTGCAGGGTGCCTAGGGAGTGCAGAGTGCCTAGGGAGTGCAGAGTGCCTAGGGAGTGCAGAGTGCCTAGGGAGTGCAGAGTGACTAGGGAGTGCAGAGTGACTAGGGAGTGCAGAGTGACTAGGGAGTGCAGAGTGACTAGGGAGTGCAGAGTGACTAGGGAGTGCAGAGTGACTAGGGACTGCAGGGTGACTAGGGAGTGCAGAGTGACTGCAGAGTGGCTAGGGAGTGCAGAGTGACTGCAGAGTGGCTAAGGAGTGCAGAGTGACTGCAGAGTGGCTAAGGAGTGCAGAGTGACTAGGGAGTGCAGAGTGACTAGGGAGTGCAGAGTGGCTAGGGAGTGCCGAGTGGCTAGGGAGTGCCGAGTGGCTAGGGAGTGCCGAGTGGCTAGGGAGTGCCGAGTGGTTAGGGAGTGCAGAGTGGCTAGGGAGTGCAGAGTGGCTAGGGAGTGCAGAGTGGCTAGGGAGTGCAGAGTGGCTAGGGAGTGCAGAGTGGCTAGGGAGTGCAGAGTGGCTAGGGAGTGCAGAGTGACTAGGGAGTGCAGAGTGACTAGGGAGTGCTAGGGAGTGCAGAGTGCTAGGGAGTGCAGAGTGCTAGGGAGTGACTAGGGAGTGCAGAGTGACTAGGGAGTGCAGAGTGACTAGGGAGTGCAGAGTGCTAGGGACTGCAGAGGGACTGCAGAGTGCTAGGGAGTGCTAGGGAGTGCAGGGTGACTAGGGAGTGCAGAGTGCTAGGGAGTGCAGAGCGCTAGGGAGTGCAGAGTGCTAGGGAGTGCAGAGTGCTAGGGAGTGCAGAGCGCTAGGGAGTGCAGAGTGACTAGGGAGTGCAGAGTGACTAGGGAGTGCAGAGTGACTAGGGAGTGCAGAGTGACTAGGGAGTGCAGAGTGACTAGGGACTGCAGGGTGACTAGGGAGTGCAGAGTGACTAGGGACTGCAGGGTGACTAGGGAGTGCTAGGGAGTGCAGAGTGCTAGGGAGTGACTAGGGAGTGCAGAGTGACTAGGGAGTTGTTGGACAGGCCACGTGAAGGGCCGCTCCCCCTCTGCCCGAAAAGGCCCCAGCCCGGTCCCTCAAGTGTCACACACCACCCCTTCACGTTTTCCGTCCCCTCCGGGACCCTTGCCTCTGAACATATTGACCTCGTGGGCCCGATCCATTACTGGCCCGCGCGCCCAGCCTGGGCGCCATCTTGGACACTCCGCCACGAGGCCGCGTGGCCCCCGATCGACCCAACCCTGGGCCTGGCTAGGCCTCAGACATCCTGGCACCATCATCCACCCAGGAGGTGAGCGGACTACTTGGCAGGTCAATGGGAGAAAGAGGTGTCGATGGTTCTCCCTCGCCAGGTGCCGCTCGCCACAACCTCCCCGGGCGCTGGCTCCACCCCCCTGCTGGGTGTCTGGATCCCTTCATCCCGGACCCCCCAACCTCCAAGTGCGAGGGTCCGGACATCAAAGGGCACTAGCCCTATAACTGGGGCAGCTCCAGAGCAGGAAGGCAGTTGTATCCTGGAGTCGAGAGACGCAGTGAAGAACTCATCCTTGTCGGACTACTGGCGCTGCCGTAGCCCTGCCTTGCGAACCTTCGTCCTGCCTGCTGGCGCTGCCGTAACCTTCGTAACCTTCATCGTCGTCGGGACCTGCTGGCGTGGCCGCGGACCGTTTGTAACCACCATCTTCACCGGGACCTGCTGGCTCCGCCGCGGACCGTCGCTTCCTTCATCCATCTCGGGACCTGCTGGCTCCGCCGCGGCCCGATCATCTAGAACGCCGAGCTCGAGGATTGAGAGCTATTTTCCTCTATTGGTAACAAGACTGTCCCGCTACCCTTTTCCCAATCCAGAGACCAGAATCGAGGGGACCCCTGAGTCCAGACCTCCTTGTATACTTCTACCGTACCTAAAGAATTGCTGATAAAGTATCGTTGAACCTTATCCTGGTGTGGTGTCCGTCTGTGGGGGGGAAGTTACTTGTCTGTACGATCGCTGGAGACGGCTCTCCCCGGAGACCTCTCCCCTTGTCCTCGGCCGACCCTCCCGGTCCGTCTAACATTGGTGGCCAGCGGCGCGATCCGAATCACCGCATAATCGTACAGAGAGTAGCTCACCCCACGACGAAATCACAATGACAACCAAAGAAAGCGGATCCACCGAGAAATTTCAAATGGAGAAATTGAACGAGTACAGCCATCGTGAACTAAAACAATTCTGCATCGAACTAGGTATCGCTACCACCGGTCTAAGTACCAAAGACGATTTCAAGCAGGCCCTAGAGTCCTGGGCAGAAACCGGGGCCGTGGGAACCACCGACCAAAACATCGCAGCAGTAGGAAAAAACACCACGGTCCCCGAGGAGCAAAGAACGGGTCTCTCGCAAGACGAGATCCAGGAACGAGAAAGAACACGACTACATGAACTAGAAATGGCCCGGCTCAAAATGGATGTTGAACTTAAACTGGCCGAACAAAAAATAAGCTTAGAGCACCTGCGTCTCCGCGAAGAAAGAGAGGAAAAACAGAGACAAAGGGAGCTCGAGGAAAAGAGGCTGGCGTATGAACACGAGCGCAAACTAGCTGAGATAGACTTACGCAAGCAGAACAGAGAATTATGGGTGCCCGAGCAACCCCGCGACCCAGGGGCAACAGAGAAAAAGGTACACATCCCCAAGGATGTCGTTCGAGAATACTTCCGAGAGGACGACATCCAGCAATGGTTCAAGGCCTACGAAATCGCTATGACCGCCCACCGGATCGACCGAAGCGATTGGGGAGCCGGTCTATGGGGGAGATTCCTCAATGAGGGCCGCGATGCCCTGCTACAGCTCCCGGACCATCAGATGACCTCCTATGACCACATGAAAGCTGCCCTCCTCACCCACTATGGGCTCACACCCGAGATGTACCGTCAGAGGTTCCGAGACTGCACCCGCATCCCGGGTACAACTTGGGTGGACTACGTGAACTACTTTAGCCGAGCCTTCGAGGGCTGGATCAAAGGAAGCAATGTCACAACGTACGAACAACTCTTCAACCTCATGGTGTGGGAGCATCTATCAAACAATTGCTTCATTGAGCTCCGGCAGCACCTCCTCGACAGCAAATTGACTGATCCACGGCAGCTCGCAGCCGAGGCTGACCGGTGGGAAATCACCAGAGTGGGCCGAAATGGGTCCTATGAACAGAACCGGAACAACAACGGTCAACACCGTCCCCGAGGAGGAGGGGGGGCCAAGGGCGAGGAAAAGACAACGCTCCGGTCACCCCCGCTACCAGCACCACCCCCCCGGCCAACCGGGGCAGCACCCCGGCGCGACCGGGATACAGAGCCAATGTCAGGTGTCACCGATGCCAACGAGTCGGCCACTATGCAAACGACCCAAATTGCCCGCAGTACCAGAGCCCAAGACCCCGCCAAGTGGCCGCTGCTGCCCTAGGGGAAGAACAGATCGCCGAGGAGCAGGAAGAATACGAACAAGAGCATCAAGAATGGGAGCCAGCCGCCATGACTTTAGCATGCTTAGGGGGGAAAGACATGGTCCCGCGGGTCCCCCTACCCGCTAACACCCGGAAGTACAGCCAATGGGTGAGCATCAATGGACGCCAGGCCGAAGCCCTCCGTGACACCGGGGCCAGTGTAACAGCCGTCCGCTGTCACCTGGTGACCCCAGAACAGTTCATACCAAACATTCTCTGCCCTGTCCGTTCAGCCGATAACTCGGAAAGTCTGTGTCGGATGGCCTGCGTCCCTTTCGAATGGGGAGGGGTCTCCGGCATGTTGAAAGTAACGGTCCGAGATGATGCTCCCGTAGACTGTCTCCTGGGGAATGACCTTGAAAGCTCTCCCTGGGCAGCCGTAGAACGAAGAGAACACCTGGGGATGTTGGGCGTCCCGGACTGGGCGTGCGTCACCACCCGGTCCATGGCCGCCCGTGCCAATCCCCGACAAGAGGAACCCGAATGGCCGGCGCCACCTCCCCCGGTCGCCCCAGTCGAAGACACCGACCGTGCCGTCCCCCCAGAACCAGCTCAACCTCCGGACCTCGCTGGCCTCGACCAGTGGCATCAAGAGGGGGGACCCACACAGGAACAGTTTCGCCAAGAGCAAAAGACCTGTCCCTCCCTCAAGGGACTCCGCCAACAAGCCCTCGCCCAGAGCGCAGGGGATACCTCCGGAACACATTGGATCTACTGGGACAATGATCTGCTATACAGTGAACAAAGGATCGCGGAGTTGGGGGCCAGCCGAGAGCTAATGGTGCCCCTCCGTTTTAGAGACTTCTTGCTAAACCTGGCCCACGATGTCCCCCTGGCTGGACACCTGGGTCAGGATAAAACCTACAGCCGCCTAGTAACCCACTTCTTCTGGCCCAAAATGAGGAATGATGTACTCCAGCATTGCCGATCTTGCCCCACGTGCCAAGCCAGTGGAAAGAGCGGCCGCAAACTAAAGGCCCCCCTGCAACCATTTCCCGTGGTCACCACCCCGTTCGAGAGGGTCGGGATAGACATTGTGGGGCCCCTGGACCCCCGTACAAAACAAGGACATCGGTTCATCCTGGTACTAGTGGACCACGCCACCCGCTACCCCGAGGCTGTTCCCCTGCGAACTGTGACAGCCCCGGTGGTCGGCCGGGCCCTGATGGGGATCTTCTCCCGTGTGGGCTTCCCCAGAGAAGTCGTCAGCGACAGGGGCACAAACTTTATTTCCAAATATATGAAGTCCCTCTGGCAACAGTGTGGGGTCACCTACCAATTCACGACCCCCTATCACCCTCAAGGAAATGGACTCGTTGAGCGGTTCAACCGCACGCTCAAAGGGATGATTGGGGGGTTGGAAGAGCCCCTCCGTCGCCAGTGGGATGTGCTGCTGCCGTGCCTCCTCTTCGCATATCGAGAGGTCCCCCAGAAGTCCCTCGGCTTCAGCCCGTTTGAGTTATTGTATGGACACCCCGTACGGGGGCCTCTCAGTCTAGTCAAGGAAGGCTGGGAAATGCCCCCTGTTAGACGGACCGGGAGGGTCGGCCGAGATTACGGGGAGAGGTCTCCGGGGAGAGCCGTCTCCAACGACTGTACAGACAAGTAACTTCCCCCCCACAGACGGACACCACACAAGATTGAAGGTTAACGAGACTTTATATGCAATTCTTAGGTTACGATGATATGATACAAGGAGGTCTGGACTCAGGGGTCCCCTCGGTTCTAGTCTCTGGCTGAGGAAAGGGGTAGCGGGACAGTCTTTGTTACCAATGAGTGGAAAATAGCTCTCAATCCTCGAGCTCGGCGTTCTAGATGATCGGGCCGCGGCGGAGCCAGGCAGGTCCCGAGATGGACGAAGGAAGGACGACGGTCCGCGGCGGAGCCTGCAGGTCCCGGTGAAGATGACGGTTACAACGGTCCGCGGCCACGCCAGCAGGTCCCGACGACGATGATGGATTTGAAGGTTGCGAAGGCTGTGGCAGCGCCAACAGGCAGGACGATGGTGCACAGGACAGAGCTACGGCAGCGCCAGTAGTCCGTCAAGGATGAGTTCCTCTTTACGTCTCTCGACTCCAAGATACAACTGCCTTCCTGCTCTGGAGCTGCCCCAGTTATAGGGCTGGCGTGCTTTGATGTCCGGACCCTCGCACTTGGAGGTCGGGAGGTCCGGGATGAGGGAGTCCAGACACCCAGCAGGGGGGTGGAGCCAGCGCCCGGGGAGGCGATGGGCGAGCGGCACTTGGCGGGGGAGAGCCATCGGCACCTCTTTCTCCCATTGACTTGCCAAGTAGCCCGCTCACCTCCTGGGTGGAGGGTGGTGCCGGAATGTCTGGGGCCGGGCTAGGCCCAGGGTTGAGGTCGATCAGGGGCCAGGCGGCCTCGTGGTGAAGTGTCCAAGATGGCGGCCCAGGCTGGGCGCGTGGGCCGGCAGTGGATCGGACCCACGAGGTTAACGTGCTCGAGGGCAGGGGCCCTGAGAGGACGGAGGACGTGCAATGGTGGTGTGTGGTACTTGCGTGACGGGACTCAGGCCTGGTTGGGCCGGGGGAGAGCGGCCCTTCATGTGGCCTGTCCAACACCCCCTCTAAAGAACCCCCCAGATGTCTTCAAATACCTACTAACCCTCCGCAACCAGACCCGGGCCCAAGAGCGATCTGCATTTTCCACTCCTGATGGCCATTATCATTTCAAGGTCATGCCCTTCGGCATGAAGAATGCCCCCGCAACATTTCAGCGGCTAGTCAACCAGGTCTTGGCCGGGCTCGAAGGATTCAGCGCCGCCTACCTAGACGACATCGCTGTGTACAGCCACCACTGGCCCGATCACCTCCACCACCTCCGAGCGGTGCTACAGGCCCTTCAGCAAGCTGGCCTCACGATCAAGGCCAGCAAATGCCAAATTGGTCAGGGGTCCGTAACCTACCTCGGACACCAGGTGGGAAGCGGCCTGGTGGCCCCTCTGCAGCTCAAGATTGCCGCCATCCAGTCCTGGCAGCCCCCCATCACCCAGACCAAGGTCCGCGCCTTTTTGGGACTCACGGGCTATTACAGACGGTTCGTGAAAGACTATGGTACCATAGTGGGGCCCCTCACAGAGCTCACGTCCAAAAATCAACCCAAAAAGGTCAACTGGACCCCAGATTGTCAAACAGCCTTCGAACAACTGAAGGCCGCCATGTGCTCCGCCCCTGTGCTCCAGGCCCCCGACTACAGCCGGGAATTCGTCGTCCAGACGGATGCCTCCGACCACGGCATTGGGGCGGTCCTGTCTCAATTGAACCCCGAAGGCCTTGATCAGCCAGTGGCCTTCATCAGCAGGCGACTCCTACCTCGAGAACAACGCTGGAGCACCATCGAGAGGGAGGCCTTCGCCGTGGTATGGGCCCTCAAAAAGCTCCGGCCCTACCTCTTTGGCACACACTTCCGGGTGCAGACCGGCCATCGACCCCTGCAGTGGCTGATGCAGATGCGGGGGGAAAACCCAAAACTTCTACGTTGGTCCATCTCCCTACAAGGGATGGACTTCACTGTTGAACACCGGCCTGGGCCAGATCACGCCAACGCAGATGGCCTGTCCCGGTTTTTCCGCCTCGACGAGGAGAGTCCCCAAGAGGATGGGTGACTCTCCCCGCCTTCAGCTGGGGGGGACGCATGTTGGACAGGCCACGTGAAGGGCCGCTCCCCCTCTGCCCGACCAGGCCCCAGCCCGGTCCCTCAAGTGTCACACACCACCCCTTCACGTTTTCCGTCCCCTCCGGGACCCTTGCCTCTGAACATATTGACCTCGTGGGCCCGATCCATTACTGGCCCGCGCGCCCAGCCTGGGCGCCATCTTGGACACTCCGCCACGAGGCCGCGTGGCCCCCGATCGACCCAACCCTGGGCCTGGCTAGGCCTCAGACATCCTGGCACCATCATCCACCCAGGAGGTGAGCGGACTACTTGGCAGGTCAATGGGAGAAAGAGGTGTCGATGGTTCTCCCTCGCCAGGTGCCGCTCGCCACAACCTCCCCGGGCGCTGGCTCCACCCCCCTGCTGGGTGTCTGGACCCCTTCATCCCGGACCCCCCAACCTCCAAGTGCGAGGGTCCGGACATCAAAGGGCACTAGCCCTATAACTGGGGCAGCTCCACAGCAGGAAGGCAGTTGTATCCTGGAGTCGAGAGACGCAGTGAAGAACTCATCCTTGTCGGACTACTGGCGCTGCCGTAGCCCTGCCTTGCGAACCTTCGTCCTGCCTGCTGGCGCTGCCGTAACCTTCGTAACCTTCATCGTCGTCGGGACCTGCTGGCGTGGCCGCGGACCGTTTGTAACCACCATCTTCACCGGGACCTGCTGGCTCCGCCGCGGACCGTCGCTTCCTTCATCCATCTCGGGACCTGCTGGCTCCGCCGCGGCCCGATCATCTAGAACGCCGAGCTCGAGGATTGAGAGCTATTTTCCTCTATTGGTAACAAGACTGTCCCGCTACCCTTTTCCCAATCCAGAGACCAGAATCGAGGGGACCCCTGAGTCCAGACCTCCTTGTATACTTCTACCGTACCTAAAGAATTGCTGATAAAGTATCGTTGAACCTTATCCTGGTGTGGTGTCCGTCTGTGGGAGGGAAGTTACTTGTCTGTACGATCGCTGGAGACGGCTCTCCCCGGAGACCTCTCCCCTTGTCCTCGGCCGACCCTCCCGGTCCGTCTAACAGGAGTGCTAGGGAGTGCAGAGTGACTAGGGAGTGCAGAGTGACTAGGGAGTGCAGAGTGACTAGGGAGTGCAGAGTGACTAGGGAGTGCAGAGTGACTAGGGAGTGCAGAGTGACTAGGGAGTGCAGAGTGGCTAGGGAGTGCAGAGTGACTAGGGAGTACAGAGTGCAGAGTGACTAGGGAGTGCAGAGTGACTAGGGAGTGCAGAGTGACTAGGGAGTGCAGAGTGCAGAGTGCAGAGTGACTAGGGAGTGCAGAGTGACTAGGGAGTGCAGAGTGACTAGGGAGTGCAGAGTGACTAGGGAGTGCAGAGTGACTAGGGAGTGCAGAGTGACTAGGTAGTGCTAGGGTGTGCAGAGTGACTAGGGAGTGCTAGGGTGTGCAGAGTGACTAGGGAGTGCTAGGGAGTGCAGAGTGACTAGGGAGTGACTAGGGAGTGCAGAGTGGCTAGGGAGTGCAGAGTGGCTAGGGAGTGCAGAGTGGCTAGGGAGTGCAGAGTGGCTAGGGAGTGCAGAGTGGCTAGGGAGTGCAGAGTGGCTAGGGAGTGCAGAGTGGCTAGGGAGTGCAGAGTGACTAGGGAGTGCTAGGGTATGCAGAGTGACTAGGGAGTGCTAGGGTATGCAGAGTGACTAGGGAGTGCTAGGGTATGCAGAGTGACTAGGGAGTGCTAGGGTATGCAGAGTGACTAGGGAGTGCTAGGGTATGCAGAGTGACTAGGGAGTGCTAGGGAGTGCAGAGTGACTAGGGAGTGCAGAGTGACTAGGGAGTGCAAGGGAGTGCAGAGTGACTAGGGAGTGCAGAGTGACTAGGGAGTGACTAGGGAGTGCAGAGTGACTAGGGAGTGCAGAGTGACTAGGGAGTGCAGAGTGACTAGGGAGTGCAGAGTGACTAGGGAGTGCAGAGTGACTAGGGAGTGCAGAGTGACTAGGGAGTGCAGAGTGACTAGGGAGTGCTAGGGAGTGCAGAGTGACTAGGGAGTGCAGAGTGACTAGGGAGTGCAGAGTGACTAGGGAGTGCAGAGTGACTAGGGAGTGACTAGGGAGTGCAGAGTGACTAGGGAGTGCAGAGTGACTAGGGAGTGCAGAGTGACTAGGGAGTGCAGAGTGACTAGGGAGTGCAGAGTGACTAGGGAGTGCAGAGTGACTAGGGAGTGCTAGGGAGTGCAGAGTGACTAGGGAGTGCAGAGTGACTAGGGAGTGCTAGGGAGTGCAGAGTGACTAGGGAGTGCAGAGTGACTAGGGAGTGCTAGGGACTGCAGAGTGACTGCAGAGTGCTAGGGAGTGCTAGGGAGTGCAGAGTGACTGCAGAGTGTTAGGGAGTGCAGAGTGACTGCAAAGTGTTAGGGAGTGCAGAGTGTCTGCAGAGTGCCAGGGAGTGCTAGGGACTGCAGTGTGACTGCAGAGTGACTAGGGAGTGCTAGGGAGTGCTAGGAACTGCAGTGTGACTGCAGAGTGACTAGGGAGTGCTAGGGACTGCAGTGTGACTGCAGAGTGTCTGCAGAGTGCTAGGGAGTGCAGAGTGTCTGCAGAGTGCTAGGGAATGCAGAGTGTCTGCAGAGTGCTAGGGAATGCAGAGTGTCTGCAGAGTGACTAGGGAATGCAGAGTGACTAGGGAGTGCAGAGTGACTAGGGAGTGCTAGGGAATGCAGAGTGACTAGGGAGTGCAGAGTGACTAGGGAGTGCTAGGGAATGCAGAGTGACTAGGGAGTGCTAAGGAGTGCAGAGTGACTAGGGAGTGCTAGGGAGTGCAGAGTGCTAGGGAGTGCAGAGTGACTAGGGAGTGCTAGGGAGTGCAGAGTGACTGCAGAGTGACTAGGGAGTGCAGAGTGCTAGGGAGTGCAGAGTGACTAGGGAGTGCAGAGTGACTGCAGAGTGACTAGGGAGTGCTAGGGAGTGCAGAGTGACTAGGGAGTACTAGGGAGTGCAGAGTGACTGCAGAGTGACTAGGGAGTGCTAGGGAATGCAGAGTGACTGCAGAGTGACTAGGGAGTGCTAGGGAATGCAGAGTGACTAGGGAGTGCTAGGGAGTGCAGAGTGCTAGGGAGTGCAGAGTGACTAGGGAGTGCTAAGGAGTGCAGAGTGACTAGGAAGTGCCGAGTGACTAGGGAGTGCTAGGGAGTGCAGAGTGACTAGGGAGTGCAGAGTGACTAGGGAGTGCTAGGGAGTGCAGAGTGACTAGGGAGTGCAGAGTGACTAGGGAGTGCAGAGTGACTAGGGAGTGCTAGGGAGTGCAGAGTGACTGTAGAGTGTTAGGGAGTGCAGAGTGACTGCAGAGTGTTAGGGAGTGCAGAGTGTCTGCAGAGTGCCAGGGAGTGCTAGGGACTGCAGTGTGACTGCAGAGTGACTAGGGAGTGCTAGGGAGTGCTAGGGACTGCAGTGTGACTGCAGAGTGACTAAAGAGTGCTAGGGACTGCAGTGTGACTGCAGAGTGTCTGCAGAGTGTCTGCAGAGTGCTAGGGAGTGCAGAGTGTCTGCAGAGTGCTAGGGAGTGCAGAGTGTCTGCAGAGTGCTAGGGAATGCAGAGTGTCTGCAGAGTGCTAGGGAATGCAGAGTGACTAGGGAGTGCTAGGGAATGCAGAGTGACTAGGGAGTGCAGAGTGACTAGGGAGTGCTAGGGAATGCAGAGTGACTAGGGAGTGCTAAGGAGTGCAGAGTGACTAGGGAGTGCTAGGGAGTGCAGAGTGACTAGGGAGTGCTAGGGAGTGCAGAGTGACTAGGGAGTGCTAGGGAGTGCAGAGTGACTAGGGAGTGCAGAGTGACTAGGGAGTGCTAGGGAGTGCAGAGTGACTAGGGAGTGCTAAGGAGTGCAGAGTGACTAGGGAGTGCTAAGGAGTGCAGAGTGACTAGGGAGTGCTAGGGGGTGCAGAGTGCTAGGGAGTGCAGAGTGACTAGGGAGTGCCAGGGAGTGCAGAGTGACTGCAGAGTGACTAGGGAGTGCAGAGTGACTAGGGAGTGCTAGGGAGTGCAGAGTGACTGCAGAGTGACTAGGGAGTGCTAGGGAGTACAGAGTGACTAGGGAGTACTAGGGAGTGCAAAGTGACTGTAGAGTGACTAGGGAGTGCTAGGGAATGCAGAGTGACTGCAGAGTGACTAGGGAGTGCTAGGGAATGCAGAGTGACTAGGGAGTGCTAGGGAGTGCAGCGTGCTAGGGAGTGCAGAGTGACTAGGGAGTGCTAAGGAGTGCAGAGTGACTAGGGAGTGCCGAGTGACTAGGGAGTGCTAGGGAGTGCAGAGTGACTAGGGAGTGCAGAGTGACTAGGGAGTGCTAGGGAGTGCAGAGTGACTAGGGAGTGCTAGGGAGTGCAGAGTGACTAGGGAGTGCAGAGTGACTGCAGAGTGTTAGGGAGTGCTAGGGAGTGCAGAGTGACTGCAGAGCGTTAGGGAGTGACTAGGGAGTGCAGAGTGACTAGGGAGTGCAGAGTGACTGCAGAGTGCTAGGGAGGTCTAGGGAGTGCAGAGTGCTAGGGAGTACTAGGGACTGCAGAGTGACTGCAGAGTGCTAGGGAGTGCTAGGGAGTGCAGAGTGACTGTAGAGTGCTAGGGAGTGCAGAGTGACTGCAGAGTGACTAGGGAGTGCAGAGTGCTAGGGAGTGCAGAGTGACTAGGGAGTGCAGAGTGACTGCAGAGTGCTAGGGAGGTCTAGGGAGTGCAGAGTGCTAGGGAGTACTAGGGACTGCAGAGTGACTGCAGAGTGCTAGGGAGTGCTAGGGAGTGCAGAGTGACTGTAGAGTGCTAGGGAGTGCAGAGTGACTGTAGAGTGCTAGGGAGTGCAAAGTGACTGCAGAGTGCTAGGGACTGCAGAGTGACTGTAGAGTGCTGGGGAGTGCTAGGGAGTGCAGAGTGACTGCAGAGTGCTAGGGAGTGCAGAGTGACTGCAGAGTGCTAGGGAGTGCTAGGGGCTGCAGAGTGACTGCAGAGTGCTAGGGAGTGCTAGGGACTGCAGAGTGACTGTAGAGTGCTAGGGAGTACTAGGGACTGCAGAGTGACTGCAGAGTGCTAGGGAGTGCTAGGGAGTGCAGAGTGACTGTAGAGTGCTAGGGAGTGCAGAGTGACTGCAGAGTGACTAGGGAGTGCAGAGTGCTAGGGAGTGCAGAGTGACTAGGGAGTGCAGAGTGACTGCAGAGTGCTAGGGAGGTCTAGGGAGTGCAGAGTGCTAGGGAGTACTAGGGACTGCAGAGTGACTGCAGAGTGCTAGGGAGTGCTAGGGAGTGCAGAGTGACTGTAGAGTGCTAGGGAGTGCAGAGTGACTGTAGAGTGCTAGGGAGTGCAAAGTGACTGCAGAGTGCTAGGGACTGCAGAGTGACTGTAGAGTGCTGGGGAGTGCTAGGGAGTGCAGAGTGACTGCAGAGTGCTAGGGAGTGCAGAGTGACTGCAGAGTGCTAGGGAGTGCTAGGGGCTGCAGAGTGACTGCAGAGTGCTAGGGAGTGCTAGGGACTGCAGAGTGACTGTAGAGTGCTAGGGAGTGCTAGGGAGTGCAGAGTGATTGCAGAGTGCTAGGGAGTGCAGAGTGACTGCAGAGTGCTAGGGAGTGCAGAGTGACTGCAGAGTGACTAGGGAGTGCAGAGTGACTAGGGAGTGCAGAGTGACTAGGGAGTGCAGAGTGACTAGGGAGTGCAGAGTGACTAGGGAGTGCAGAGTGACTAGGGAGTGCAGAGTGACTAGGGGGTGCAGAGTGACTAGGGAGTGCAGAGTGACTAGGGAGTGCAGAGTGACTAGGGAGTGGCTAATGAGTTCAGAGTGACTAGGGAGTGCAGCGTGCTAGGGAGTGCAGAGTGACTAGGGAGTGCAGAGTGACTAGGGAGTGCAGAGTGACTAGGGAGTGCAGAGTGACTAGGGAGTGCAGAGTGACTAGGGAGTGCAGAGTGACTAGGGAGTGCAGAGTGACTAGGGAGTGCAGAGTGACTAGGGAGTGCAGAGTGACTAGGGAGTGCAGAGTGACTAGGGAGTGCAGAGGGAGTGCAGAGTGCTAGGGAGTGCAGAGTGACTGCAGAGTGTTAGGGAGTGCAGAGTGACTGCAGAGTGTTAGGGAGTGCAGAGTGACTGCAGAGTGTTAGGGAGTGCAGAGTGTCTGCAGAGTGCCAGGGAGTGCTAGGGACTGCAGTGTGACTGCAGAGTGACTAGGGAGTGCTAGGGAGTGCTAGGGACTGCAGTGTGACTGCAGAGTGACTAAAGAGTGCTAGGGACTGCAGTGTGACTGCAGAGTGTCTGCAGAGTGACTAAAGAGTGCTAGGGACTGCAGTGTGACTGCAGAGTGTCTGCAGAGTGACTAAAGAGTGCTAGGGACTGCAGTGTGACTGCAGAGTGTCTGCAGAGTGCTAGGGAGTGCAGAGTGTCTGCAGAGTGCTAGGGAATGCAGAGTGTCTGCAGAGTGCTAGGGAATGCAGAGTGTCTGCAGAGTGCTAGGGAATGCAGAGTGACTAGGGAGTGCTAGGGAATGCAGAGTGACTAGGGAGTGCTAGGGAATGCAGAGTGACTAGGGAGTGCAGAGTGACTAGGGAGTGCTAGGGAATGCAGAGTGACTAGGGAGTGCAGAGTGACTAGGGAGTGCTAGGGAATGCAGAGTGACCTGGGAGTGCTAAGGAGTGCAGAGTGACTAGGGAGTGCTAGGGAGTGCAGAGTGCTAGGGAGTGCAGAGTGACTAGGGAGTGCTAGGGAGTGCAGAGTGACTGCAGAGTGACTAGGGAGTGCAGAGTGCTAGGGAGTGCAGAGTGACTGCAGAGTGACTAGGGAGTGCAGAGTGCTAGGGAGTGCAGAGTGACTAGGGAGTGCTAGGGAGTGCAGAGTGACTGCAGAGTGACTAGGGAGTGCTAGGGAGTGCAGAGTGACTGCAGAGTGACTAGGGAGTGCTAGGGAGTGCAGAGTGACTAGGGAGTACTAGGGAGTGCAGAGTGACTGCAGAGTGACTGCAGAGTGACTAGGGAGTGCTAGGGAATGCAGAGTGACTGCAGAGTGACTAGGGAGTGCTAGGGAATGCAGAGTGACTAGGGAGTGCTAGGGAGTGCAGAGTGCTAGGGAGTGCAGAGTGACTAGGGAGTGCAGAGTGACTAGGGAGTGCTAGGGAGTGCAGAGTGACTAGGGAGTGCTAAGGAGTGCAGAGTGACTAGGGAGTGCTAAGGAGTGCAGAGTGACTAGGGAGTGCTAGGGAGTGCAGAGTGCTAGGGAGTGCAGAGTGACTAGGGAGTGCTAGGGAGTGCAGAGTGACTGCAGAGTGACTAGGGAGTGCAGAGTGCTAGGGAGTGCAGAGTGACTAGGGAGTGCTAGGGAGTGCAGAGTGACTGCAGAGTGACTAGGGAGTGCTAGGGAGTGCAGAGTGACTGCAGAGTGACTAGGGAGTGCTAGGGAGTGCAGAGTGACTGCAGAGTGACTAGGGAGTGCTAGGGAGTGCAGAGTGACTAGGGAGTACTAGGGAGTGCAGAGTGACTGTAGAGTGACTAGGGAGTGCTAGGGAATGCAGAGTGACTGCAGAGTGACTAGGGAGTGCTAGGGAATGCAGAGTGACTAGGGAGTGCTAGGGAGTGCAGAGTGCTAGGGAGTGCAGAGTGACTAGGGAGTGCTAAGGAGTGCAGATTGACTAGGGAGTGCCGAGTGACTAGGGAGTGCAGAGTGACTAGGGAGTGCAGAGTGACTAGGGAGTGCTAGGGAGTGCAGAGTGACTAGGGAGTGCAGAGTGACTGCAGAGTGTTAGGGAGTGCTAGGGAGTGCAGAGTGACTGCAGAGCGTTAGGGAGTGACTAGGGAGTGCAGAGTGACTAGGGAGTGCAGAGTGACTAGGGAGTGCAGAGTGACTAGGGAGTGCAGAGTGACTAGGGAGTGCAGAGTGACTAGGGAGTGCAGAGTGACTGCAGAGTGCTAGGGAGGTCTAGGGAGTGCAGAGTGCTAGGGAGTACTAGGGACTGCAGAGTGACTGCAGAGTGCTAGGGAGTGCTAGGGAGTGCAGAGTGACTGTAGAGTGCTAGGGAGTGCAGAGTGACTGTAGAGTGCTAGGGAGTGCAGAGTGACTGCAGAGTGCTAGGGAGTGCTAGGGACTGCAGAGTGACTGTAGAGTGCTGGGGAGTGCTAGGGAGTGCAGAGTGACTGCAGAGTGCTAGGGAGTGCAGAGTGACTGCAGAGTGCTAGGGAGTGCTAGGGGCTGCAGAGTGACTGCAGAGTGCTAGGGACTGCAGAGTGACTGTAGAGTGCTAGGGAATGCTAGGGAGTGCAGAGTGATTGCAGAGTGCTAGGGAGTGCAGAGTGACTGCAGAGTGCTAGGGAGTGCAGAGTGACTGCAGAGTGACTAGGGAGTGCAGAGTGACTAGGGAGTGCAGAGTGACTAGGGAGTGCAGAGTGACTAGGGAGTGCAGAGTGACTAGGGAGTGCAGAGTGACTAGGGAGTGGCTAATGAGTTCAGAGTGACTAGGGAGTGCAGAGTGCTAGGGACTGCAGAG
Source organism: Lissotriton vulgaris (assembly GCF_964263255.1). NCBI lineage: Eukaryota > Metazoa > Chordata > Amphibia > Caudata > Salamandridae > Lissotriton > Lissotriton vulgaris. Next base: position 49,134,252 of record NC_141700.1, read on the forward strand.
TGACTGCAGAGTGCTACGGAGTGACTAGGGAGTGCAGAGTGACTAGGGAGTGCAGAGTGACTAGGGAGTGCTAGGGAGTGCAGAGTGACTAGGGAGTGCTAGGGAGTGCAGAGTGCTAGGGAGTGCAGAGTGCTAGGGAGTGCAGAGTGACTAGGGAGTGCTGTTGTGTGTTTATCTAGGAACCATAATCAATATTACCATTCTATGCCCTTACATGACTATAATCGATAATATCCATATAACGGCATAAGGATCAGATCCATAATTTAGTAAATCGCCCTTGCAGTCTAAAACACGGCAAAAGCTACTTCCTTAGATTCCTAGAAAGCACAACGAGTTCTTTCAACATACCAAACCTCTAGCAACCTGGGAAATCCCTGTTAGCTTTGTTTTGATTTGTAATAGAACTCCTGCAAGCACTGTAAGAACGGCCAGTTCTTAGTGAAATCTTTATTGACGTCTTATGTCCAACCTTACGTCAAACCCGGCACCTTTCAGGTATAAATATGCCAACGCTGCCTTAAGCAAACACGCAGTGGTGAATTCTTGAGCAGAACAGGTGTCCCCTTGCAGAGCCCAGCAGACGCGAGAAGCCCACGGACGCTGCCCCTCCTCTTTGACGCGCTGAGAAAGATTCTGTCTTTTCTCCTGCCGAGAAAATTCAGCTCCGGCGTTTCCAGCCTACCCTTGCGGGTGACTAGGATATCGGGTCCTGAGAGGGAGATACCAGACCTCCTAAATTCTATTCCAAAGGTACGGTGCTGACTAAACCCTTAGAGAGAATTCTTGGATCAGACTCTTGGCAAAACCAACTTAACTTAAACTGCTACTTACTTACTCCCTCCCACGTATTAGGCTTAGTTCAGGTACACCGGGGTAGGCGTAGTTAGAAGCACCAGTTGAGGTCGTTAGCCAATGTATATATGAATGTATATAATGTATATATTTTATTCATTTTAATTATCTTATGGCTAAGAAACCATATCAATGCTTTTACAGTATTATTTCATAATACTCCTTTTACTGTACGTAATTTACTTTATATTAAGTATTGCAATCGTGGCAATCCATTTCTCTTGCATGAGAAGGAAGACTGTTCAATAAATCATACCCTTTATTGAAAACGCCCGTCTCTCTCTTCTCTGCACTCTGGTCAAACTAAGAACGCACGTCTGACTGAGTGAAATAATTGTCTATTGTTTTCACACGACTCTAGAGATTTACTCTTATTCTGGGGAGCAAAGTTGTCATGTTTATGCGGTTGTCGGAAGCTGAATCCCTTCTTGTCTGAGCCAGGGAACCTGATCACTTCCTATTCAGTCAAGAAAGTTTCCAGTGACCTCTGAGCTAGCTGGCGCAAACCTAAATTAAGTCTAACATAGTCAGTAGAGACCTAGAAGACCACAGTCCTACGTCTACACTGCTGTTTGTTATTCCAATGCGCAGGGCCTATAGGGAAAATAGGAACTACACTACATGGCGCCCAACGTTTGGTAAGGCGATAAAACTAACGCAAGACGTTAAAGTAACTCAGTTGTGCTTTTTCACACAGACCCTTTCTCCCGTAAATACTCCAATAGACGTCTGGAGTGGGTGAAAGGTTAAAATCCGCCGGAACTTAGTAGGAAGAGATTCCTATGTAGAGTTTCTGGTTTAGTCAACGTTGAAGGATACAGTGTTCCAAAATATTGTGCACCTAATCTTTTGTTTCCTTGGAAACCTGCTCTGCAAACTTTCATTAAAACAATGTCAACTAACGGCGACAGCAACGAAACCGATGAAGCCGCAGTAGATGCAAATCAACGGGGTTTCGATGTTACAGGGTTTAATGAACCAGGTGCAATTATCATCCCGGCAAACATAAGAAAAACTATAACTTTAAAAATTATAGAAAATGGACTGACAGCACGAGGTGGTACAGTCATTTTCGTGATAGAGGCACACGAATATCGGCAGACAAAGGTATTCTATTCATGGATAAACATTCCAGCGGCAAACGCTACAACCCAGGAATTCCACTATTACAAAATAGAGGAACCTCCGGAAGAATACGCTCCTTTCGAGGAGATTGAAATTCCATTAAAATACCAAGAGCACCTGCTCTGGTTTAAAGGCGCCCTAAAACATAATGATCACATCACCAGGCTCGGTCCACTAGGTAGACTAGGAGCAACGTGGCCGGTTCTAGCCAGCTATACACCACATCCTGACATCGAAAAAATGACAGACAAGGAACTTTTAGCACAGCTAAAATTACTAATTAAAATCACAGACAGTTAGTCCAATATGTAATGAGGACTGCAACAGTCCAACCAGCAGTTAACATTCAACAGCTGACCCCTCATCAGGGGAACACAAATAAAATTACACCACAGAACATACAATCATGTCTTGGTAAAACACCCGCAAAACGGGAACAAATTCCATTCTGGCTGGCACAAAAAATAACTCAGATAGAGGCAGTATTCCCAAATACTACCACTAGCGAAAAACACAGAATTCTGACCATCTGCCCTCCAATGGGGGTCGCACCACATGTGGAGGACTGTGACACTTGGGGTACAGTCTTTGCTTCCATTTACACAAAAAGACATGGTGTTCCGTCTCTGGCGGTAATACCAGATGTACTAAGACAGATTCAAAATTAATACGGTCCAGAGCCTGCGTTAACTCTTGGTATGAAATTGCTAAAAGACTTCAAGCAGGTCTCGGCTATATTATTAGCCAATATAAAGGGAGAAGCAGCATCTGTGGCGATCGGCCAGAAATTGAAAGAAACAGATATAACCGATCAACCAATGAAACTTGCCAGAATCATAGAAAAATCCTATGAAGAACTAGGTAGGGATAGTTTGGGTGGTAAACCAGTAAAACCCCAACTACTTGAAAATCCTGAAAAAATATTTATTAAAAATAATAAAAATACTCCAAAAAAGAGCTGGGATGGAAATAAACAATCCAGTCCAAAAGAAAAAAGATTTCAGTCCAGAGGAAGGTCTCCGAACCGAGAACAACAGTCCCCCCAGAGGGAGCCCTCTGAGAAAAGATATAACCTTAGAAATAGGGATAACTTGAAAAAGCCTGATAGATATCAAAGTAATGATACACGTCGGAAAGAAGAGGACGGTCAGAACCAAGGGAAGAGCACACCAAGTCCAAAGACAAGGAACCTGCTCAAAGTAAAAAATTACAATTTCCAAGAAAGAAGGTAGCCAGCATTAGAGTAATCGAACATGTAGAGAATACTGAGGACACAGCTGAAAAATGGAGAGTGGGCACAGACAATGCTAGACAGCGCAGCAGAAATCATCATCGCTCGCAAGATCCTAATGAATCATCTGGAGACAGTGGACACGAATTAATACATTGAAGTGAAAACTGCAGATACCAGAGTTAGCGAACCTCATAAGATATACGAAATAACACTGCGTATAGAGGGAGATAAGACTAGGAAAATGAGGGGTCTGTTTTGGGATAACCTCTCAAAAGGCTATGACATCTTATTAGCTGAAAAAGACTGGCCACCAGAGTTTGTCAGGGAGTGACCTCATGGCGAAGAAATGATTATGCCTGCCTTCTCAAATCATATTCCAATTCACACTAAATATATGTTCGAGGCATATGGGCTGCAGATGGTACATTATGAATAGATCGCCATCTGGTGTTGGGCTCGGATGATTGCACTTTGTTTTTCTCTTGGAGAGTCTTTTGTAGCTTGGTGACTCCTCCTTTGGTTGGTAGTGCGCATGGGCATCGGCTCCATCCTTAGATTGTTTTGCCATAGTAGGGTTAGATGGAGTAGTGTGATAGAATACAGATAGGAATGCCCATGTAAGTGTATCTAAATAAGATAATGTTGGAACAGACACAGGTTTCCGGGGAGGCTGGGAGGGCATGTACCACTCTACCGCCCTCTATGCCAAGAACAGATGCATACTGGTAAGTAGCATATTCCGTTCGAGGCATATGGGCTGCAGATGGTACATTATGAATAGACTATACAGCAGTTCTCTCCCTAGCGGTGGTCACCCGTGTCTGTTGCAACTGTCTGAAATAAAGTCTTTAATACAGCTTGTCCCACTCTAGCTTGTTGTGTTGTGTGCACATCTACACAATAGTGCTTTGTGAAGGTGTGCGGTGTAACCCAGGTAGCTGCTTGCATATGTCATCTAGTGGAATGTTTCCCAAGAATGCCATAGATGCTCCTAGTTTACGTGTAGAGTGAGCTCTAGGAGGAACAGTTAATGTTCTCTTTGCTTTTAAGTAGCATATTTGAATACATTTTACAATCCATCTGGCAATGCCCGCTTTAGAGATGGGATTGCCCTTATGTGTAGGAGAAAACGCAACAAATACCTGTTTTGTCTTTATGAAAGTTTGTGTTCTTTCTATATAATACAATATTGCCCTTCTGACATCCAATGTATGTAGGGCCCTTCCCGCTACCGTCTGTGGTTTTGGAAAGAAGACCGGTAATTCCACTGACTGATTGATGTGGAATGCAGAAATTACTTTTGGTAAAAATTTTGGGTTTGTTCTAAGAACCACTTTGTTTTGGTGTAACTGCATGAATGGTTCTTGAATCGTAAAAGCTTGTAACTCACTTACTCTTCTAAGTGACGTGATAGCTATGAGGAATGCCACCTTCCATGTGAGGAATTGTATTTCACACCTATGCATAGGTTCAAATGGTGGTCCCATTAGTCTGGTAAGTACTATGTTGAGATTCCAGACTGGGGAAGGTGGTCGTCTTGGTGGAATGACTCTTTTGAGTCCCTCCATGAAAGCTTTAATTGCTGGTACTTTAAACAGGGAAAGATGTTGCCTGTTTTGTAGGTACACCGCTATAGCTGCGAGATGAACCCTGATAGAGGTATATGCTAAGTTACATTGCTGCAAGTGTAGTAAATAGCAAATGATCTGTTTAGTGGATGTGTCCAGAGGGTTGATGTGCTTACTGTTACAGTGTATAGCAAACCTCTTCCATTTTGCTGCATAGCATGCTCTGGTGGTAGGACGTCTTGCTTGTTTAATGATTTCCATACATTCTGGTGGTAAATCTAAATATCCAAACTCTATGACCTCAGGAGCCAGATCGCTAGGTTCAATTGTTTGGGATCTGGGTGCATTATTTCTCCATGGTTCTGTGTAAGGTGCATGGGTAATCTTAGCTTTTGATGTGGCACCTGTGAGAGTTGTAGTAGCGTGGTGAACCACGGCTGTCTTGCCCACGTGGGTGCCACTAGTATCATTGTCATTGAGTGCTGCTGTAGTTTCCGAACCACTAACGGGATTAGTGGGAGAGGGGGAAAAGCGTAAGCAAATCTGTTGGACCAATTTATCCATAGTGCATTGCCCTGGGACCGGTGGTGTGGGTACCTGGATGCGAAGTTTTGGCATTTTGCGTTCTGATGATTGGCAAACAGATCTATCTCTGATTGCCCCCATTTTTGGAAGAATGGCTGCAGTATTTGGTCGTGCAGCTCCCATTCGTGTACTTGTTCTGACTCTCTGCTTAGGATGTCTGCTATCTGATTTTGAACTCCTGGTAGGTGTTCTGCTAACAGATAGATCTTTTGAGGAATGGCCCATCTCCAAATGTCCTGTGCTAGTTTGGATAGTTGGAGAGAGTGTGTCCCCCCCCTGTTTTTGAATATAATACATTGCAGTCATGTTGTCTGTTCTGATCAGGACTGCCTTGTTCGTTATTTGTATTTGGAAAGCTTTTAGTGCTAGAAATACTGCTAATAGTTCCAAGTAGTTGATGTGCAGTTTCTTTTGCTGCACACTCCACTTCCCATGCACTGTGTATTTGTCCATATGCGCTCCCCATCCGGAGAGCGATGCGTCCGCTGTTAGTATCACTTGTGGAATCGGTTCTAGGAACGACCGTCCCTTGGAAATGTTTGTTGTGTTCCACCACTTCAGAGAGCGATGCGTACGGTCGTCTACCAACACCAGATCTGTAATCTGACCTTGAGCCTGATTCCACTGTGTCGCTAGACACTCCTGTAGTGGACGCATTTGTAGTCTTGCATGTGGTATTAGCAGTATGCAGGAGGACATCATGCCTAACAGCTGCATAAACACTCGTGCTGGTAGTGAGTGTTGTGGTTGAAATCTTTGTATTAACCTGACCATTGTCTGTATCCTGATTGGATTGGGGTATACTATGGCTTTTTCTGTGTCTATAGTAGCCCCCAGGTATTGCTGAATTTTGTTTGGTTGCAGGTGTGATTTCTTGTAGTTCACCGTAAACCCTAGGTGGTGCAGCAATTGAATCGTCTTCTGTGTGTTGTGAAGACATTCTTCTTGTGACTTGGCCTTTATTAACCAATCGTCCAAGTAGGTGAAGACATGTATTTGTTGTCTTCTTAGGTGTGCTGCCACCACAGCTAGGCATTTTGTGAACACTCTTGGTGCCGTTGTGACCCCGAACGGAAGGACTTTGAATTGATAATGTTGTCCTTCCACTACAAACCGTAGGTATTTCCTGTGGGCTTTGTGAATTAAGATATGAAAGTAAGCGTCTTTTAGATCCAGTGTAGAAAGAAAGTCCCCTTTCTTCAGTAAAGGAAGTACTTGTTGGAGCGTGACCATGTGGAAATGTTCCGAATTTATGTATGCATTGAGAGGTCTGAGGTCTAAGATTGGTCTTAGAGACCCATCTTTTTTGGGGATTAGGAAGTATAGAGAGTATACTCCTGTCCCTTGCTGATCTTTTGGAACCTTCTCTATGGCATGCTTTTGTAGCAGTGATAGTACTTCTTCTTTTAACAATGTCAGATGATCTTGACTCATTGGACGCTGTTTGGGGGGGATGTTTGGTGGGGTAGCTGTGAGTTCTAGGCAATAACCATGTTGGATAATTTGTCTCACCCACTTGTCTGATGTGATGTTTTCCCAGACAGGTAGGAACTGTGATAGACGTCCCCCGACTGGTGTTATGTGGTCTGGGGGAAGTTGTATTAAGTCACTGTTTTGGGGTTGGGGAGTTGCGGTTGTTATTATTTCCGCGGCCTCTACCCTTGTTGTTGTTACCTCTGTAACTACCTCTTGAATTACCTTTGGGTGACGTAGGTGTGAAAGAGGTGGATTGCTGATTTGTTCCTGTATTTTTTGAGCCTCCTCTATAGGTGGATCTACGCAAGGAACCCCTTTGTGTTGGCTGTTGCAATGCTCCCATTGACTTAGCCGTTTCTGTATCTTTCTTCATCTTTTCTAAGGTCTCATCTGTGCTTGAGCCAAAAAGTGTTTTCTGATCAAAGGGTTGGTTCAATAAGGATGTTTGTACTTCTTGTTTGAACCCTGAGACTCTAAGCCATGCATGTCTCCTTAACATGACACTGGTGTTGATGGATCTTGCTGCAGTGTCTGCTGCGTCTAGGGCGCACTTAATGGAAGTGTTAGTTATTATCTTTCCTTCCTGTATTAGCTGATCTGCCCTCTTCTGATGTTCTTTGGGGAGATGTGTGATGAGTTTTTCTAATTCATCATAATGTGCCCTGTCATAACGTGCAAGTAGCGCTTGTGTATTGGCTATACGCCAGCTATTTGCCGCTTGTGATGCAACTCTCTTGCCTGATGCATCTATTAATTTTGACTCTTTATCAGGTGGAGGGGCCTCTCCTGTAGATAATGAGTTCGCTCTTTTGCGAGCGTTTGAAACTACAAGCGAGTCCAGAGGTACCTGCCCTTTGATAAATATTGGATCCTTTGGAGCCGCCTTATATTTTTTATCAGTTCTTGGGTTTAACACCCTGGCCCTCACTAGGTCTTTGAATATTTCTCCTGTGTGACTGAGAAGACCCTTCAGCATAGGTAGAGTACCTGATGTTCTTTGTGCAGTAGGTAGTGTCTCTAATAGGAAGTCCTCTATTTGAGGTTCTGTATGTAGATCTACCTTATGATATTTTGCTGCCCTATTAATGAGCTGTACAAACCCTGTGTTATCATCAGGTGGTGAAGGCTTTGAGGGATATAACTCTGGGTCGTTGTCATCATCTGACCTTGCGTTATAATTTTCCCATGGGTCATCCTCATCTGGGATAGTGTCATCAACCCCTTGAGGTTCTCCCTCCCCTGTATCACTATCTACATCTACATCAGACTGAGGTGTGGATGGTCTTGGTGTAGAAGGTGCAGGAATATTTGGCATAGTGTGAGGAATAGTAGAAGAGGGTGTGACTTTAGGTCGAGGAGAAGTAGGAGGAGTTGTATTTGTCCCCAGTGTTCTCTTTTTTGAAGGAAGAGGTTTGTCTTCTATCTGTTCATTCTTCCTCTTCTTCGTCACTACTTTGCCAGTTTGTGGATCGATAAACAAAATCTTTTGTTTGGGATCTGTCTGCTGCTCCTGTGTCGGTACCGAAGCCTTCGGTTCCGAAAGGTGCATTTGTTTTCGATCGTCAATGTTCGGTGTTTTCGGCACCGAGTGTTTGCTCGATTCCGATTTTTTCGGTGTCGAGTGAGTCTTCGACGTCGAATCATGTTTCTGTTTCGACATGGAATGTTTCGATGCCGAGCTTTCCCTTGCATGGAGCTTCGGCGTCGAAGTCGATGTCGACCTCTTCTCGGATCCGACATGGTGGGAGACCGAGAGTTTCGGTTTCAGTTTCGGTTTCGTTGCCGGGCCCGAAGACGGGGCGTCAGAAACTTTTTTCTGCGGTTTGCCGGGCTCAAAGGCGGGGTCGTTACCACACGGGGTTGGTTTTTTGGTAAGGGGACGTCGTCACTCACGGTTTGTTGCACGTCGAGTTCTTCGACATCCGACTCGTCCCCTTCCGACCCCGACTGATCCTCATGATCCTCTTCTTCATCGAGGTGCTGGTCTTCGAACAGCTCCGGGATCGCCTCCGACTGCATTCTGGAAACCTCGTGTCTTCGAGCTCGACGATTTCTAATCGTCGACTTGGAGGAGAATGCTGCGCAGGCTTCGCAGTCCCTGGATTCGTGTTCAGGCATAGCGCTCGCAAAAGAGCGAACTCATTATCTACAGGAGAGGCCCCTCCACCTGATAAAGAGTCAAAATTAATAGATGCATCAGGCAAGAGAGTTGCATCACAAGCGGCAAATAGCTGGCGTATAGCCAATACACAAGCGCTACTTGCACGTTATGACAGGGCACATTATGATGAATTAGAAAAACTCATCACACATCTCCCCAAAGAACATCAGAAGAGGGCAGATCAGCTAATACAGGAAGGAAAGATAATAACTAACACTTCCATTAAGTGCGCCCTAGACGCAGCAGACACTGCAGCAAGATCCATCAACACCAGTGTCATGTTAAGGAGACATGCATGGCTTAGAGTCTCAGGGTTCAAACAAGAAGTACAAACATCCTTATTGAACCAACCCTTTGATCAGAAAACACTTTTTGGCTCAAGCACAGATGAGACCTTAGAAAAGATGAAGAAAGATACAGAAACGGCTAAGTCAATGGGAGCATTGCAACAGCCAACACAAAGGGGTTCCTTTCGTAGATACACCTATAGAGGAGGCTCAAAAAATACAGGAACAAATCAGCAATCCACCTCTTTCACACCTACGTCACCCAAAGGTAATTCAAGAGGTAGTTACAGAGGTAACAACAACAAGGGTAGAGGCCGCGGAAATAATAACAACCGCAACTCCCCAACCCCCAAACGTCTATCACAGTTCCTACCTGTCTGGGAAAAGCAGGTACTTGACCGCTTTCTCAATAATGGGGTCACAGAAAAATTTCTGTAGGCTCCCACAGGGATTCAAGAACAGCCCAGGACTATTCTCAGCCAGAGTAACAGAGTTACTACAAATGTATGATGATGAGGCATTATCTTATGTTGATGACATTTATCTCACAGACGACGACTTGGATACTCACTTGAAAAGAGTGAACACCATAATACTTGGGTTCGCAGCAGAGGGTTACAAATTCAACTTTAAAAAATCACGAATTGCCCATCTGTCTTATTTTTAGGATACGAATTATCAAGTGAAGGAAAAAGCCTAGCAGACAACTTCTTAGAGAAGTGCGCTGTACTCCAAGCACCGAAAACGCTGAAGAACTTACAATCGATTCTAGGCTTTCTGAATTTCGGAAGAACTTACATTCTAAACTATGCAGAGAGGATTAAACATCTCTACGAATTAATAAAACCTGATTTTAAACCAATCAACTGGACTCACAAACAAACAGAAATTTTGAGATCACTGCAAACAGACATGTTACCTAAAACAAAATTAGAAACACGTGACAATACACGCAACCTTGTAATCCGGGTCAGGAAGATGCAGATTCACATACCTGACCTCTAATGAGGGAGAAACGGTACCTATAGCTTACAAATCACATTTGTATACAAAAGCTGAAATAAAATTCAGTTCAACGGAAAAAATTCCAACTGCGGTTCAGACTGCCGTGGCAAAAGAAAGGGCCCTAGCACAAGGTAAACGAATAATAATCGTTACACCTATACCTGCTTTAGAAGCGGTAACTAAAGCGAGCATTCCAAATGTTAAAGCTCTGCATCCAAGATGGATCCAATGGGTTAATTCTCTTGCTGCAACAGACGTAGTATATGAATTTGATCCTAACCTAAAGACACCGGAATTTTTACAATATGAATGTCCTCTACCAATTGAAATCCTGCCTCTAGAACAATACGGAAGTATCATATATACAGACTGATCAGCACAACCCGCAGTTGGGGGTAAACAAGCTTACAGTGCTGCGTGCGCGATTGTTAAAGGTCGTTGGCACAAAGGAAAATTTAGACCACTGGTCACTAAAACGCAATCTCTAGGAGATTGTACAGCTCAGCGAGCTGAACTACTAGTATTTAAGATGGCGCTTGAATATACCGATCGCGAATTCCCCACACTTATAGTGTGCGATTCTGTTGGACCCGGCCTCGTGGCGTGGTCCCACTCCTCCCGCATGGCGGGCCCTGGACGACATTGACCCCGGTTCTCCGGCCTGAAGCTACCCCATCCAGCCTTCACGAGAGCCGCCACTCACGGCGACCCCCGGCTCTCCCTCACCGGAACATGGCGACCCCTACTCGCCCCATGCTACTGGTCCGACCCCTATCCCGGGCCACCCTCTCAGGCCCGACTCCATCTTGGGCCTCCCCCGTCTGAGCCCTGTGGCCTTGGCCCGACCTCGGCCGCGGCCCCAACAAAGCACCGACATCGAGGCACCAAGGTCCGACCAGGTGGTAAAGTGGCCACTTGACGGATCAAGGAGGAGGGGAGTTTCGAAGGCCCTCCAGCCGTCCCCGGACGCCTGGTTTCGATCGCCCTCCGGCCTCCCTGGGCGCTGGCTCCACCCTCCTGCTGGGTGTCTGGACACTCGCCTCCCGGCCCCTCTGACCCCCAGGTGCGATGGTCCGGACATCAAAGAACTCCAGACCTATATCTGGGACAGCTCTGGGATGGGTCAGCAGTTGTATCCCGGAGTCGAGAGACCCTGAGAAGAACACGCCTACTTTGAACTCTGGAGCCCTGCTGGCGCTGCCGCGGCCCGACCTCGCTGAAACCATCTCTGGATCCCTGCTGGCACTGCCGCAGCCCGACCTCGCTGAAACCATCTTCGGAGCCCTGCTGGCGCTGCCGCGGCTCGACCTCGCTGAAACCATCTCCGGAGCCCTGCTGGCGCTGCCGCAGCCCGACCTCGCTGAAACCATCTTCGGAGCCCTGCTGGTGCTGCCGCGGCCCGACCTCGCTGAAACCATCCGGAGCCCTGCTGGCGCTGCCGCGGCCCGACCCCGAGGAACCCCCCAGCTCGAGGATTGAGAGCTGAGCGCAGGGTATCCCTGTATCAGGCTGGTACCAAGACTGTCCCGCTACCCCCTTCCCACCGTTACTAAGATCTTAAGGATCCCTCGATCCATTGTACATATATTGCTGAGATACCCTGCCTTGATTGCTGATAAAGACGTTAATAATCTATCCTTGTGTGGTGTCAATCTGTAGTGGTGTGATTGCTCGCCTGTACGATCTTAGGAGAGGAACCTCGCCAGGAGGCCTCTCGACCGCGCTCGGCCAGTTCTAGAAAGAGAGGTGGGTCTCGGGGTGGTCGGCCAGATAGCCTCTGCCTCCCCCCCTGAGATCGCCTTTCTAACAGATTCATATTATTGCGTTCAATCTTATAATGAATACTTGCAGAATTGGGTTGAAAACGGGTTCAAAGATGCAAAAGGTGGCACAATCAAGCATAAAATGCTTTGGGAACAAGTAGTTCTTTTACAGAAGGAACTACAAAAGAGTCATCAACGTGATGGCTTTCACGTTGCTGGGAATTCATTGGCTGATGAAGCCGCGAAGGCAGCTGTGCAAACGGCTTCCGTAGCTGCTATCACCCGGTCAAAAACAAAAATAGACAGCGATATACTACAAGCTGTCAGTGCGTCAGTAAAAGATGATAGAAAAACACTCCCAAAAGGCTTTCCAGAAAAGTACTCATATTTAACAGATACGAATAATGTTCCTTTTGCTCGAATCCCTGGAGTGGGGGATAGAGTAATTCCAAACATGGAACACAGGTTAGGACTAATTACAGCGGCACAGGAAGGGCTTGCTTCTGCACACGCTGGCGTTTCCGCCACAATATCATTATTAAAACAGATATTGGTGGCCGCGCATGAGAATACAAACTAAGAAATATGTGCTGGAATGCGAAATATGCCAAAAAATGAAAGTATCAACAGTGAAACGACCAGCGCAAACACCCCTTCTCATCTCAGATAAACCATTAGCATGTGTTTACCTGGACCACTGTGGTCCCTTACAAAGGGATGGCAACTATAAATATATTGTGGTCGCAGTGGACTCCTGTACGAGATTCATATGGATGTGGCCCCAGCGCTCGGCTGACGCCAGAACTGTTATAAAAGATTTGCGAGTCTTTATCGGCACATACGCAATTGCCATGCTTCTTTCTGACCGGGGTTCTGCTTTTATCTCTCGAGCTTATAAGGAGGCCATGACCAGCATGGACATTGGGTTGCGGTTCTCTTGTCCCTTCCATCCTGAGGGAAACGGGGTTGTGGAAAGAAAAAACCGAGACATAAAGCAATCTATAATGGCAAAGGTATTAGGTTCGGGTGATGGGTGGGTCCAGCATTTAACAAGTGTCTAACGTAGTCTTAATAACTTGCCAAGAAATTCTCTAAAAGGTTTCAGCCCGTACGAACTATTGTTCGGAACTAGAATGTATGTTCAGGACTTAGTCCTGCTTCAGTGGTAGAAAATAAGAAAAAATGCTTTGACATCAAAGATCGTTTGGCTGTTTTACAAGACTTAAATGAAACTAGAAAAGCCCTGAGAAACAAAGTTAAAACAACAGCCAACAATCACTGAAGACACACCACCTGTCCCAGCAAGATCTGTCTGGATTCCAAAGATTGGGAATCTGGTCAGAGAGAAAATAGCGGTTAAGAAGGAATTTGGGCCTTCTTACAGAAAAGCGGTACCTGTCTTAGCAATCAACGGAACAAGATCAGTGGTACTACCGCCCCTTGCTGGTAAAAAGGAGAACCGAGTTGTATCAATCGACCTGGTAAAACCACAATCATGTGGCCAATAATAAGTAGTAGGCCCAGTGGACTCCCAAGAAATAACAGAATACCCAAATTTGCTAGTATCCAAGAGGTTCAAACTGAAAGACTAATCACATTTGATAAACCTACAGTGAACAAAAAAGGACTATGCAACAATGCCATGGAACTTGTGCCTCTTGAAACTCAAATTGAAACAGTTCGTCATGAAACGCCAGTCTACAATGATGTAGCATCAGAATGTGCTAATGAAAGGCAAATTGAAAAGACAATTCCAACAATTGAAAGAACTACATCTAGCTACTTTATCAATTTCGATAACTTTTCTGAAGATCCAAGTGAACAAGAAGAAACGCCAAAAACAAAAACATTTAAAGACAAAGCAACAAAACTCTTGCTCCAACTCAAAGAAACGTATCTTAGTTCTCCATGGATTGAATTTTGGACTGTCTTAGGTGTACTTTTCCTCCTGCTTTGGCTCATCATGGTACTTTGTTTGGGAAAATTCGTTGAAGGAAAATACAGTACAATGGACACAGCAAGTCAGAACATCAACTTAGTTCTGAAGCCACACAAGTCATCTCACATCGAGAAAAGAGAACTATCATCAGTGAATATCACAGCCATTCCAATACCCGGCGGGGTAGTTTGGGACAAAACAGATTACGAAATATATGGACCGGTCGAACTCTTGAAATATCCTCATCAGTTTAAGGTTTCATTAAGTGACTTCGTAAAACCAAGTACATTCTCTGATGATTGGGACTTTAAAAGCATAAATAATATGATGTCGGATTTAGTTTTGTCAGCAAAATTTACAGAACATGATTATTTGCAAGGTTCATCGAATTATGAACAGATGTATTGTTTTACCCATTATGCAGACCACTATTTGCAAAATTCTGCTCAACCTAGAAATATTTTAAAATATAACCAATGGGAACATTGTGCTACTCCACCTAAAAGCAGTTCAAAAACATTCTATGAGAAATTCCAATACTTCTCAGGGTTTAACACAAGTGATGCAGAAACATTTTATTATAAACTGTTAGATAAAACAGAAACAAAAACCATCTGGGTACAAAAGATTGGCAGGTACAAGGCCTAGAAGCATTATATCGAGCCTGCATGATCCCAGAACAAATAATGTTCTTGAATGACACAATTCAACAAACTACCTGTCTTGGCCTAGCCAAGATTAAAGACCTTAACAAACCGTCTATTCCAAAGCCAATACCTGATAATGCAACCACAGATATTGAGGTAGACGTATCCCAAGTTTTACATGAAAACAGAACACATCCTGATTGGAAAAAGTGGTTAATCTGGCCTACAGACACAAATAACTGTCAAGACAGATTCCTGAACAAAATACAGGGGATAAAAATGACCAGACCAGACCCTAGATACTCCCAGAGACAACATCCTGGGATAGTAACAACATACAGTGTAGGGAAACTATGCCTTGAATGGCTACAAACATCCACACTGGCAGAAATTAAGCAACACTTATCTTTACTTAAAGATGGTGCTGACTTGCGCGATTTCATAATGGGACCACGCAAACAGCGTCAAAAACGTTTCATAGCGGCCAGTATATACGCTGCTTACAACGAGGCATGGAAAGTGACTCAAATTGAGACAGCAGAGAAAATACGAGAAATTGACCGTATTAATTTGGAAAAATCACTTTCTGTTGTGGACAATGGGTTAATGATTCTGTCCTCCAGAATATATTCACTGGACAGTATTGTATCATCTGCTATCGATAGAATAGACCAGGACTTGCTAATGTTACAACATGGCCAGTCCCAATTACGCTCTATTGTACAGCTAGGCTGGACGTTGCAAAACCTGCGTTCAGGCTATGTGCCATGGCGTTTAATCAACACAACGTCATTGTTTTCTATCTTTAACCTTACTGATAAACAAATCAGTTTGGCACAGAAAGGAGCAGACTATACCATCCTGAGCATTGAAAAACTTGAGAGATTACCATTGACCATGTCAGAAAGACCTGTCATTGAATGGATAATACACGGAATAATCACAATTCCGATAACAACTTTCCAATTAAAAAATTGCCAAGAGTATATACCAGCAGGCCAGTATGAAAGGTTGGGTAAAGGATACATTAAGTCATCATGGAAATTACCTTATACACACACATGTTATAGTGACAATAACTAAAATGTATTTCTTAGTGGTAATGAGTGTAAACAATCACTAAGCGGTATACTTTTGTGCCAAGGTATTAACTTGCATGGGGCCTGTGAGGGGACTTCAAATAACCTTTCATGCCACCAGCACGGCACACCTGCAACACAGATAGAGCCATTCTTTAGACAACTTTCTAACAGGAGTTACGTTCTAATAACGGACCACAGCTGTTGTGGCATGGTGCCAGGGAAAGCATATCTCGTAAGCGTTACTTCCATGGTCACTTGCTGTATGCAAGCATTGTATCCAAATGGCCCTGGAGACTCAGAGGCTCCGATTTGGCCTCCGTTGAATATCTTTTCTATACGAATTGATACTTTAGGCAGAATGAAGTCTGTGCTTTTACAGACAACAGTGCCCATCACGTCATCAAAAGAGACGTATGATCTCCAAGTTGCAAGGACAACTACAGAGATGCATACACTTTTATTAACAAATTGCCCCGTGCATTTCGTAGAAGTGTTAAGCCAAATCCTAAATATGTCGGATGCCAGTGGTATCTCGTATGTATTTAAGACAATTTTTTCGGGACTGTTAACACCCTTCGAAGCAGTCCTGTGCATCTTGCCCAATTTTGTCCATTCGGTCTTTGGCGGCCTACCACTACTTTTGGGACTCGTAGCAGGGATTTTATTTTTGACCCTTCTGCTCCGATATGGCAAGCCAAAATGCAGAGATGACTCCAGCGACAATGGAAGCAACAATCCTATCTATACGCTATCGGGACCGCATAACTAAAGTCCTTGGATTAGCCCGGCTAAGGGATCTGAACATGACCTGGTTTCTTTCATTCAGACCTATATGGCAGACCTGCATCTTACCTGTGCTTCGATGTATGGTATGCGTAGAGGAATGCGTGTTAGACACCTGTCTTGCACTACAATCAGCAGTACCAATGGATATCGATACTTTGCTAAGTCCTGTAACGGCTCATGCATCGTGTTGTCCCCAGCGGTTACCAATCCTGATGACGGCATTCGTTGAGACTTCTGCGCTACGATTAGGTGGTGGCAGTGAAGCAAGAATTGAAAGCAACATCACCCAGGTACGACCCTCTGTGAGCATTGCTGATCCTGAAATCGATGATAGGAATCATTCTAACGACTGCCAGGTTACAGCATTATCAAACTTGGTCGAACTGTCACCTGAATATGTAGACCAATTTTTTGAGAGTCTGTCTGAAATGATGTTCTCCCCTGAACAGAAAAAATAACTTTTTGGACAACAATCCGGCACACAGCTTTCCCATGAACTCTGAATTCGGCCTTCGGCTTTGATAAACAAGAGCTACTGAAAAACGTTTGGAACTATTTTTTCCCCCCCTCATCATGAAATTATTTTTTCCAAAATTCCAAAATATTTACCTTTTTTCTGGCACACGTACTTTGCTTAAAGTAGAACTATTCATAAAGAACAGAGCTTCTATTTTTAGTAGATCTAGAGACAAAATATTACCTCAGCCTCTAGCACATTTTACAGCAACTGTATTTATATGTGATGAAATAGTCTCGCCCTTCTTTTCTGTATTGAGAGACATTTCATGTGTAATTTTTCGCAAACCGTTCAGTTGATATACATAAGCAATTCTTCTGAATGACCATACTGCTTAAAACGTACAGTACCTATTATCATTTTCATGTATTTCGTATAAATCATTTCGAATGCAAAATGTATTGTGGGGTGGGTTGAAATACACATGCACCTTTATTGCTTAGTTTTAGTAATTGATGGACATAAAATCGTGGAGTGGGTGTTGTGTGTTTATCTAGGAACCATAATCAATATTACCATTCTATGCCCTTACAGGACTATAATCGATAATATCCATATAACGGCATAAGGATCAGATCCATAATTTAGTAAATCGCCCTTGCAGTCCAAAGCACGGCAAAAGCTACTTCCTTAGATTCCTAGAAAGCACAACGAGTTCTTTCAACATACCAAACCTCTAGCAACCTGGGAAATCCCCGTTAGCTTTGTTTTGATTTGTAATAGAACTCCTGCAAGCACTGTAAGAACGGCCAGTTCTTAGTGACATCTTTATTGACGTCTTATGTCCAACCTTACGTCAAACCCGGCACCTTTCAGGTATAAATATGCCAATGCTGCCTTAAGCAAACACACAGTGGTGAATTCTGGAGCAGAACAGCTGTCCCCTTGCAGAGAGCCTAGCTGACCCGAGAAGCCCACAGACGCTGCCCCTCCTCTTTGACGCGCTGAGAAAGACGCTGTCTTTTTTCCTGCCGAGAAAATCCAGCTCCGGCGTTTCCAGCCTACCCTTGCGGGTGACTGGGATATCGGGTCCTGAGAGGGAGATTCCAGACCTCCTACATTCTATTCCAAAGGTATGGTGCTGACTAAACCCTTAGAGAGAATTCTTGGATCAGACTCTTGGCAAAACCAACTTAACTTAAACTGCTACTTACTTACTCCCTCCCACGTATTAGGCTTAGGTCAGGTACACCGGGGTAGGCGTAGTTAAAAGCACCAGTTAAGGTCGTTAGCCAATGTATATATGAGTGTATATATTGTATATATTTTATTCATTTTAAGTATCTTATGGCTAACAAACCATATCAATGCTTTTACAGTATTATTTCATAATACTCCTTTTACTGTACGTAATTTACTTTATATTAAGTATTACAATTGTGGCAATCCATTTCTCTTGCATGAGAAGGAAGACTGTTCAATAAATCATACCCTTTATTGAAAACGCCCGTCTTCTCTTCTCTGCACTCTGGTGAAACTAGGAACGCACGTCTGACTGAGTGAAATTGAAATTGAAATTGTCTATTGTTTTCACACGACTCTAGAGATTTACTCTTATTCTGGGGAGCAAAGTTGTCATGTTTATGCGGTTGTTGGAAGCTGAATCCCTTCTTGTCTGAGCCAGGGGAGCTGATCACTTCCTATTCTGTCAAGAAAGTTTCCAGTGACCTCTGAGCTAGCTGGCGCAAACCTAAATTAAGTCTAACATAGTCAGTACAGACCTAGAAGACCACAGTCCTACGTCTTCACTGCTGTTTGTTATTCCAATGCACAGGGCCTATAGGGAAAATAGGAACTACACTACAGTGCTAGGGAGTGCAGAGTGACTAGGGAGTGCTAGGAAGTGCAGAGTGACTAGGGAGTGCAGAGTGACTGCAGAGTACTAGGGAGATTAAGTAAAAAGGCTTCAGTTATGCCAAAGTAATGAATAAAGAGCTGCTTTTCAAAAATCATCGGCCGGGAAAAGGAAAAAGCTTTCTAACAAATAAGACAGGAGTGGAGAGGATGTGGTGCACCAGCCAGGGCTGCTGACTCGAGAGCTGGGGGTCCCAGTTCAAGTCTGCTGCGCCATGCAACACTCTGAGATTCTATGCAAATCACTTGTTTTACTGTGCTTTCAGTTTCATTGCAACTGTGCGCATTTGTTTAGATGTGGCTAGCCGTATTTTCTTTACCGCGGCTGCACGGACGGGAAGTAGCAGGGGGCACAGCCACACGGACGCCCCCACCCTCACTACAGTAAGGAGCCGCTGTCAGATGAGTTCGGGCAGAGAGTTCACTAAAGTGACGTACCGGGACAGGGTTAAACTGGAGTATTAGGAAGAGGGAGGAGAGTGTGTGTACAGCGCTACAGGGAGCAACATATACCCGGAGAGTATACACAGGGGCAGTGGGCACTGACGAACCAGGACAGTGGACACTGTCTCATGGGGTGAGGGATGGTCATCGGTACAGGACAGTGACAAACGTGCCACCACCACCATACAGGGGTTAGAGACGTGTTTGCCTCAGTGGGCAATGTGTTACTGGGCCTGTGCCCACAGAAGGTAGTTATTTGGTTCACTGAACAGTAGGCTCTATGGCCAGAGTGCACCACTGGTTGATACAAGAGAGAGAGTGTAGAGTGCCACGAAGCGGTGGGGGCTTGTTTTGTTAGGCACGGGGAGAGTGTGTGTGTGTGTGTGTGTGTGTGTGTGTGTGTGTGTGTGTGTTTGTGTGTGTGGCTCTAGGTGTGTGTGTGGCTCTAAGTGTGTGTGTGTGTGTGTGTGTGGCTCTGGGTGTGTGTATGGCTCTGGGTGTGTGTGTGTGTGTGTGTGTGTGTGGCTCTGTGTGTGTGTGTGTGGCTCTGGGTGTGTGTGTGTGGCTCTGGGTGTGTGTGTGTGTGTGGCTCTGGGTGTGTGTGTGTGTGTGGTCTATGTGTGTGTGTGTGTGTTTGTGGCTCTGGGTGTGTGTGTGTGTGTGTGGCTGGCTCTGGGTGTGTGTGGCTGGCTTTGGGTGTGTGTGTGTGGCTCTGGGTGTGTGTGTGTGGCACTGGGTGTGTGTGTGTGTGGTAGTAATTGCGGTCTGCTGAGCTCGTCCGTAGGGTACAATAGGTCTCACATTTGCGAGAGATTAAGCTATTAGCAATGTAAATGACAATGCTATTTATTTATCTGTTTTCAAAACCAACACATAAATACAAATTTTGTCATTTACAATGCCAATAGCTATAACTTTTCCAAAGGCGAAACCGTTGCATTGTAAATGCTTGTTATCAGTCTCTCCAGCCACCTTAGCCAATGTAAGGGGAGATTTGTGAGCGAATAGGTGGCATTGGGGAGCCATACCGCCAACAGAAGATGGCCGTGTCTCCGGAAGAAATCTACAGTTACATTTATGGTCATTTGTGAGTTCACGGATACTTTGTTTATAGATGATCAGCGAATGTGTAATTTATCACAAACTAGTGATAAGATTTCTTACTGGAAGGACTGCAGTGTTGATGTTCTGCTGTGATGACCATTAAACAGGGACGTCCCTCTTCATGCATTTCCTGAAAGAGTTGGTAGCCTGGTCACTCCTCGCGACTGGTTGAATAACTCGAAAAAGGTTGCTCTGTGTTCCTCCAGACCCATCTCTTTGAAATCATGACTGTAAGAGCTAGCACTTAATCATCGCAGAGGCTACGATGCTTCTTTCATAAACTGTAGATTGCAGTGAGAATAATCTTTTAGAGTGCCAAAGTGTCTTTGTGACGTGAACTTGTTTGACACCTAGTATAATATCATGGTTCTATTTATTTAAAAATGAAGATTGCTTGTTCCAGAGTGTAATATGCAGTGCCAGAGGGCTTGTTGACAAATCATGTAAGGCAAGTAGCTCTTACATGAGTCACTGTTGCTAGAACACTTTCCTTCTTTAAGATAACAAGCAGTGCCTTGGGCTGAGTTGTCAGTGAAAATAAGAAAGAACCATCTTTGATTCGATGTGCTAAGCAGGTGCAGCCAAGTGTGTGGAAAATGTGGCTGGTGTACTTGCGAAATGCTGCACGTTGAATCTTCTAGATGTTAGCCCTCTGGAGGTAACGCAGATCTTTGACTAATATTGTGTTTATTTCTCTCCTTTATTCTCTAACATTTTTGTTGTTCAAATCGTTATGTTTATTCTAATGAAGAAGAAGAGCAAGAATAATAAAATATATTTTATACATTTTGCTTCTCTTTAGCTCTTATTATAATGCTAAGAACAAATTCCGTTTATCTTGTCGTTCTTGGTACTACGTGAGGCAGATATTTTATGTGCCTCCAACATTTCAATACAGTTTGGAATGAACAGTGTTCAAAGGTGAATATTTGACGATGTAAGTGCGTAGTAGTGAAGTGTTTAGAGAACGCAGTGAGCATTTGCCGCTACGGTTAGCACTTCCAGTTCACTTTCTTATTACAGAAAGGGATCTAGACGCTTGCTTGCCTCATTGTCCTTGCATTGCCTATGTTTTGCACCCCTCAGTGTAAAGTATGTTCCCTTGTTTGCACAGCAGTGTGGTCCTATCTTGTGGTCCTATCTGGCGATTAATGTGTTGCACCCTGCTGATGTGAAATAATTCTTTAGCAGTCCCATTGACTCTTCCATATTGAATCAGGAGCTGGAGGTGGGGAGTGAGGGGATTCCTTAGCATCATGATCATGGCCCCTTTATTAATACATTTATATTTACCTTTTTTTGAGTTTTCTTATATAAATTCACGCATCCTGGTGTCGTTCTCAGTTCATTATATTAGCTAGGATCATTCTGTTCCTCCATTGTTCACTCAGAAAATAGACCCAACCTGGATTTCATCATGCTGACTGCAGAGCGTTGGTTGATGTGCTCCGTTGTCGGGCTTAGAGGTTAAGCTTTCTTTTTAAGCTTCATTTCTGTTAAATCCTTCAGCCTATTGATTTTGCTTTCTGACGCCAACTTTCCAAACATGGTCACATAAGGTGGGTTGTATCTAGCTCCCCATCAGTTGTTTTCTAGTGGGTGTATTTCTCCCGTAAAAAAGTGTGAGTCTCAATTAACCTGACCTGACTTGACATTTGCTTCATTAATAAATGTTTCTTGATGTAGCTCTATTTTTTAATCCCTCTAATTATGGGCTATGGTACAGTAACCGGTATCTCTTCCCCTTACTGCCTTACCAGTCAAGAATTCTTTCTATCCTGACAATACCTCTATTTGAGATAAAGATGGTAATTTAGAACCTACAATTTGAGAAGTGATGACCTTTGACTTAAAATCTCTAAAGGAGAGCCGAAGAATCTTCTTTCTGCAGACCCACACATAGGAAGTGTGAAGCCCTCTAGTATTTAGAAACATCCCCCTAAGCTGCATGAGTTTATCTTTGTTCTACTTAAATTCATAGTCTTTTATTCATGTCCTCTGTGTCTACTCTGTTTTTTATAGCATTGGACACAGTACAAACTGCAGTGTTTCACCCTCGGTCTTTGACTGAGTTTCTCTTCCTGGTAACTTTTCAGTGGCTAACTCCACAAAGCTGAAGTTGGTGCGGAAGCAATCTTTACTTAGTTTTTCTTTTTGGACAACCAAACAGGTTACCGATCAACTACTTGGAACCAAAGTAAGTAAATGTAAGATATAAATAGGTGACTCCACCTAGAATCTCAAATGTTATTTGAGGCACAGCGATTGCAGAATGTACTGGCTCTTCAGGAATGCACCGCCTGAAGTAAATCTAATGCAGTTACCAATCAATTAATCAATCAGAGGCTTATAAAGTTCGCTACTCACCCGCGAGGGTCTCAAGGCGCTGGGGGGGACTCCTCCCAGTCAGTCGAAGAGCCAGGTCTTGAGGTTCTTCCCGAACGTGTGGAGAGTTGGGTAGCGTCTGATGTTCACTGGGAGCTTGTTCCAGGCTTTTGCTGCGATGTAGGAGAGAGCTCTCCCACCGGCTCTGCTTCTGCGGAGGCGGGGGACATCTGCCAGGGCGAGGTCGGCGGAGCAGTGTTTTTTCTTGGGTACGTGGACACATACTCGGTCGTTGAGGTTTTTGGGTCCAGTGTTGTAGAGGGATTTGTAGGCATGGGTCAGGAGTTTGAAGGTGACTCTCTTCTCGATGGGGGAGCCAGTGGAGGCTTTGTAGGGGTTGGGTCATATTTTCATGGCGTGGTGCCCCCAGGACGAGCCTGGCTGCAGCGTTCTGGCTGGTTTGGAGCTTGCGTAGGAGAGTCTTGTTGATTCCATTTGAAGGTCTTATTGAGGATGCGGAGGCAGTTGAAACTGGTGGAGGTGACTGCTTTGATCTGGCGGGACATGGAGAGGGAGGAGTCGAGGATGATGCTGAGGTTCCGTGCATGGTCAGTCGGGGTGAGCGGGCTCCAGAGGGCGGATGGCCACCAGGTGTTGTCCCAGGCGGAGGCGCAGGTCCGAGTATGAGGACCTCGGTCTTTTATGGTTAGGCTCCAAGAATGTGCAAAATGGCTCAGTGGCCCACACCGTTGCCCTCATTAATTTCTAGACATATATAATTATAACTAGGCCTGGGCAGTAAATTTGGCTCCGCTTGCGGAATTCTGGCAATTCTGCGGAGAACGCGGAATAGCAAACAATTCTGCGATCCGCAGCGTAGCGGAATTTTTTCCTTGTTCGCGCACACCGGAGCAAATTACCGGGATCCCTGCTTTCACTGACGAGTTTTCCTATCCGTTTGCATCCGGCCGCGCGATCCAGCGGGAGGGTGCGAACACAACGCTCCATCGGACATCCACGTTCGCAAACAGGAAACACGCATCGTGAGCGGGCGGGACAAGTGAAACAAGATAGCCGCAACTGCATGGGCATGTTTACGAGATATTTCCCCATGAGCACGCAAACAGCGTCCTCTAACAGGAAAAATGCATCGCGAACGGGCGGAACAAGCAATTCCGCGTGCTCGCGGAATTCTGCGTAGCTCGCTGAGATTTTTTACTGTTTTGCTGAACTTTGCATAACGCGACTACACAAATTCCGCCCACCCCTAATTATAACTACATTGCTCCTCCGCCATTGTTACTTGAAGAGACTGCAACAATTGAAGACTTACATCCACACTCATCTTTGACTTGCACCTGTCCCCGCAACAGTTGCATTGCCTTTGACGCTGCCTCACTGTCTGCCCTAGCAGGGGGACAAGCAATAACCTAAGGAATGCATTGTAAACCCCAAACTCCCACCTTATACACATGCATAGTACCTTCTTAGGTTGATTAGCTTCTGCAAAAAGTGAGGACCTTCCGTTGAATAAGTGCTAAAGAATGTGAGTTCTGTTATCACTGGATTTACTGTATGAAACACATTTGTGCTGCTTGGACAGCTTGAGTCTCTAGACCAGCTCGAACATCTCATGTCTCACCAGATACATTCATATGTAATGACGGGCTCTCCATCGTGGTCTCTTGTGTTTTTCTTCATAATAAATTGAAAGGTACTCTTCTTAGCCATTCAATTACTCATGCACCTTGTGGTGATCTCTTGTTCCTTATCCCCCCACCCACCACACACCCCCAAACACCAGTACTACTTACGTCACTGTTCTGCCCTCTGCTTATCCCCTCATCAGAGTCTTCAAACATTTTAAGTAAAAAGGGAAAAATTGCACCTGCTTTAATCTCTGAAGTTCCTAAAGCTTGCTCACAAGTACAGGTAAGCTGTGTATCTGTATCTGTCACTGGCTGTAGCATTGTTCTTTCAGCTGCATAGCACTCAGTCCACAAGTGGTCTATTCATACGTGCTCTCTTAATATTCACACACCGGACACTATGATTCTGAATAGTGAGTCGCTCTACAATTTTCTCAGTGAGCATTAATGTCCAGAAATCCTTCTCACAAAGTAAAGCTCACTCTCCAATGATCGCAATTGTTGAGTTTAGCTAAAGATACTTTATTTTTCTAAACTGGTATGGGGTCCATTTGTGGTGTTATCACTGTATTACTGTGTATTTTGAGTACAAATACTTTACACATTGCCTTTGGGATAAGCCTGTCTGCTCGTGCCAAGCTATCAAGGGGGTGATCAGGGGTTATCTAAAGTGTGTATCCCCCTTACCCTGACTAGAACCAAGGGTCCCTATTTGGACAAAGGTACCTACCTCTGCCAACTAGAGACCCCTATTTCTAACAACGTCCTTTCTGGATGCTAAAAGAACCTGCAACTAGCTCCTGCAGCACCCATGCCTGATACTGCCTTTGCTGTTGTTTTTCACTGGCTACACACATTCAGAGATGTTTTGTTTTGCAGAGGGTCAGCCGACAGTAAGTAGCAGGTAAAAAAACAGCAGCCCAGCCAGTATCACGCAGGAGTGCTTATGGTTTCTTTTTGTTTGGGATCATAGTTATTATAAGCTTATTCAGCAATTTACAAGTAAGAAAGCCAGGAACAGAGAACTATGTTTAGGGACCAGGTTTTGGCCAAGCTTATCCAAAATTCTCCTTTTCAAACTTTTGTCGAAATGGCAAACCTTCAACAATTTGAGCTGTAGTTCTGCTTTGGTGTTTTCTAATGTTTAAATGTATTCCACCAGTGTTCTGAAGGGAATTATGCAGTCCAGCAGGCTTCATTTACAGTGCTTTAGAAGCTTGATTAAACTTCAAACACGTTTTACTCATTAAAATATTCCTTGTTTTCTAGATGCCTATGCTAAAATGATTCATAGATAATTTACATGTGTTTGTTGTTCCAATATATTCTGACTCCACTCACGATTGTGCACCTGCTCTGGCTATTAACCAGACTAGCCATTGTCCTGTACCTAGTTACACACAGTCTAAAGAAATAGGCCAAATTGTATTTGTTGACTACTTGCGATTTCTTGTACGCATATATACTCAATACCGCCCTTCAAGTATGTTTTGTTGGCTAAAAACACGGCTACTATGGCTGTGATGGTCAGTTATGTTGGCATTTCGGTATGGTTTGGCATATGTTGAGATGTGTTTAGTTCTTCTTATATATTTTGTCTGCTCTAGACTCCTTTCCAATCATCTGGACTGGATACGAGTCGAACTACCCGGCATCATGGACTGGTGGACCGAGTGTATCGAGATCGAAACCGCCTTGGCTCCCCCCACAGACGCCCACTGTCAGTGGATAAGCATGGACGACAGATATCCTTTTTTAGTTTTTGTAAAGGAGTGCTATTATGAAAATCTTATAACTTACCATTTACATAAACTAACTTCAGATATATTTTTGGTCTTGTGTGAATAGATTATATTAGAATGGGATGCTATGCTACATCTGAAAAATTTTAATTATTTTCTATCACACATTAGTGCACCAGCTCTAAACTTTGTATAGGTGCTGACAGTATTAAAAAGCTGTTCTTTTTAGGTCTGTGGTTTGACAGTGCAGCTGTCTTCCATTTGTATTGCTAGCAAAATACATTTTGGGCTTTGAGTTTGCCTTTTCAGCCATTGGCTTGAGCCTGTCAATCATGTCCTGGCTCAGCCCTGATGCATTGGTTGTTTAAGTGTATCCTTCTGCCCTTACTAAAGTGCCTGCATTGAAGTTCATGAAGAGTTACTATACAACTGTGTTCCTCTCTGTCCGCCTCTGCCAGCTCAGTCTTGTGTAACCTACTCTATCTAATGTGCCAGCACTGCATGCTTTTTTTCACAGTAAATCCAGAGCTGTTGGCTTTGGCAATGCTTGTTTGCTTCTCGCAGCTTTGGTCCTCATTTTAAACGTGACCACCTTCTTCATTTTTATCAGCCCAGCTGATATTTACTTTCTTTCAGATTAATAATTAAAGGCAAGCAAATGTGTTTTTCTGTTCCTTGCAGCTAAAATTAGTAGTATTATATTAGAACAGCGGTTCCCAACTTGTGGTGGGGGGCCCTGGGGGTCTGCAAAGCCTCCTCATGAGGGGTCCCCAAATTCCAATAACCATTCAGTGGGGGTCCTCAGGGTCCAGTAATAATTAAGTGGGAGTCCCCAGAAGTCAAAAGGTTAAGAACCATTGCATTAGAACACTATGAGCAAAGAATGGCCCTTCCATGACAGGCTGACTAGTAATAGTACTTTAGAATCGTGTTTATTTCTTTTCTTTACAGTTTCAGTTCTGAGACACTTATATTGCTTGATTTGTCTCTGGGGCAGGAAAGGGATCACAAATGTGTAAACTATTTTAGCTAGGCTAACTATGCCTATACGGAAGAGCTTAGTTCAGATTCCGGTATATTCATGCATAAAAACATTGCTTTTGTTAAAGTGCCCTTGTAATATACCCCTTGAGAATCTGTACTATGCCTGATCTCACACCTGACAGTTTTATTGAGGACTACTTGCTCTGCTTATTTGGTGCATTTATTAAATGCTGTTGCAATGTTTACTCAAGTTACTTAAGCAGACTACTGTAAAGTCAACGTACATAAAGTTGTTTGACAACCTCACTTTTGAGAATTGAGTTAGTATACCCAGAAAATATTCTATTTATAGAAAATGTTCTGAAAAAGTTATGCCAGCTAAGCACCTCCTGTCCTTTTAATGCTACATGCTCCTGACAATTGCCTTTTAACCACTTGTTTTTAATTTGTGGTAGAAATAATGTGATTTTGATTTATTTCTTTAATCAACTGATAATTTAAAACTAGCTTGTATGTATTAGTTTCACTCTTGTCAAACAATTTGTCTCGATCCCAAAATTCATTTTGGCCCAGAACATCTTTGAGAAGCGAGAGTTCATGCTTTGTTACAGCCTTTATTGGACTTTCTGGTGTGGAGGCTATTTAATTGTCAAATATGTAATGCTCTCTGCATGTGGGATGAGGTGGAGTCCTCATGGCTACTCATTTTTCTTGAGAAAGAGGGGCGGTTCCACTGTTTGGAATCCATAGTCCTGTAGTTAACCAGATAGGCATGTAACTCCGAGATATTAAGTCTAGGATTAATTGTAGAAATAGACTTCAAACTCCTAGTGGTGTTGTGTTTTTGGGTCTATTGAACTTGTCTATAGACAGTCTGTTGTTTATCGACCTCTTATGGAGCATACCAAAAACTCCCAGCAGGCTTTGTGCGAGCACCATTGCTTATCATTTGTTGGCTTTATCGTCCCTCTTATTCTTAATCACTGACTTTTCCTTCTCTTCCTGTGTTTGTCCCTGCCCTGAAACATAGCTTCTTTGCTAACCTTTTGATTGGATGACTTGTATACTTCTACTGCTCTCATTCAGGGAACTGCTTTTTTCCTTCTCATTCATCCTTTCACGAGAGTACGTGTGATTTCTTGATCTTACTCTCCTGATACCCCTGCCCCTCAAGTCCCCCCCCCCCCTGCTCTCTGTGTTACTCTACACTTGGGACTAAATTTGCACTCTGGAATTGTGAATAGCTCAAAAGTATAGATTTACACCTAGATGCAGGAGTAGATTTGCTTACGAGTACATTTACACTCGTAAGTTTACATTTATGTATAGGCTTACAAGAATCTATGGTGCAGTCTTGTGTTCTCATATTTTGTATCTGTGAAGGCTATGTTTGATTGCCTCAGTTGCAACTGAGGCACTCTTTGTTATATTTTTCAGATTATACTTCTTACTTTCTTAAGATCTGTCTTTGATTTTCTGCTTATTGCCACCATCATACTGATAACTCTTGGCATTATTGA
The DNA here is from genome assembly GCF_964263255.1 of Lissotriton vulgaris. Taxonomy (NCBI): domain Eukaryota; kingdom Metazoa; phylum Chordata; class Amphibia; order Caudata; family Salamandridae; genus Lissotriton; species Lissotriton vulgaris. The sequence continues at coordinate 49,162,904 of NC_141700.1, forward strand.
TAATCATTGTTGTAATGTTTCCATATTTATTGGCCTGTGGCATAAGCTACATCCATTGTCGTTGTTCCTGTCCTCGAAAGAAGTCACTGGATTTTACTTTGCATATTCTTCTTTCCCCTGATATTGAAGAAGTGTTGTTCCCACTTGGGCCCCACGCAACGCAGAGTGCTGCTCAAGACAACATTGTGTCCCATTGTGGGTGAGAGCAAATGCGAATGGAACTTCAGTCAGCAGAGACTAGTTGCATAAAAGAAAGAAAGTGGAAATTAATGCTCTTTATTTTTAAACAACTTGTAATGAAAATCTGATGCTGCAGTATGTTCGAAAACTGGGATTTATTTAGGAAATAAAGCACCACCTACTAAAACTAGCAACAGTTGAAGTGCGACAACTTTTTAAATTAACTATTTAGATTGGTGGAATAACTGGAGGTGAAAGCAATCCATAGGGTTTTCGAGAGGCTACATAGGCGTAGCAATCAGAGTCCTGGCCTGTCCCTACACAGAGTCCCTCGATGCGAATATCTGCTCATTTTGTAATTTAGAAATGTATGCATGGCCCAAATAATTCTTTAACCATTAATCATGATTATGAGAAGCAATATGATGTAGGATGTTCTTTTTAAAGATTCATTTGATTTCCTGCAAAATTAGTTCATTGGTCAAAATGAATTTGCATCAGTTTGATTGTCAGGATCTTCCAGGCTTCAGTCATTTTCCTTAAATCAACATATCACGTCGATAGCTGTCCCTATGGTACTGTTTACCTGTCTCCTCCACCGGATACCAGCTGGAGAAGGTGAGTACAGGTAGCTTATTTTTTTCTTTTTATGTGAATTTGAGATGCCTTTATTCATAACATTTTTATAACCAGTCGTGAAATGAGTTTTGCTTGTTGTGAGTTTGTGCTTTCTTTCGAACGCTATTGATTGGCAAACACTTGTCAGGTGGTTCTTTCACAGTAGTATTGTCCTTTCTTGTTTTCTGTTGTATAGTTTACCCTACTAAGCCTTCCTTTAGAGCAGTCTCGGCCGGCATAACTCACTGGCGTGAGGGGGGGGGGGGTGTTTCATTTTAACTTTAAAACAATTAACTTAGCTTAGCCAGCTGGCCGTTCTGGCGTCTCACTGCTTCTCTGCTCCTGACAGGAAGCAGGTAGCCTCCCTCCCCCCTGCCAATCAGCGTTGTGATTGGCTGGGACACCGACCACACTGGTGTCGATGGGGAGGCCAATTTTCTCCATGTAGGCTGATGCAGACGGAATATGACTGGTTTGGTCGACCAAACATTCAGCGCACTCAGAGTGGGTAAGCCACTCCTCCCCTGCACTAGAGTAGACCCGCACCCCCAAACAACCAAACACTTCTGCTTTCTCGCACTGCGCGAAGCAGAAACATAACATTTTATTAATAATACCATTTTATGTTTCTGCTTCTCACACTGCAAGAAACAGTTTGACGCTCCTCTGCCCACATGGAGGAGCAGCGCCTGCTTTAAAGGTGATCTTGTTGGAATCTTCCTGGTTACAGACACCGATGTTGAGCGTTCTATATTTTACATCTGATCAGGATGATCTTACAAACTCATTAACATAAGTAACTCTTGCACTATGACTGACTATTTGGTGATTTCGTTTTATTCATGGGGATGTGTGCAGTACACCTTAATGTTGATGTGCGGTTTTTAAGTGCACAGACTTTACTTCCAGCGTGTTGTCATTTTGAAATGGACTGGTTTATCAAAAGCCTTGCAGTGCTTCAGTCTGCTAGGGCCAAGAAGTGAATTGCACTCCCTTTGACCTATTTTAAAATCCTCTTGGTCTTCGCACTTTGATGATTCACTTATGTTTCTTTAATGGTTGGCACCTCTGCTTGATCTAGAGACTTTCCCTTGTTTTGCTCACCCCCCCAGCCTTAAACTATGAACCGCCCTCTGAAAACAAGCTCACAGTAAAACCAGTTAATCTCAAAATGGCTACTGAAATAACGCTGACTGGAAAAGCGACTCCAGAATAGCACTTCCCCAAAATAGCTACTCCTCTGAGTATCCGAAAAGTGATGGATGAAATGCATGAATTGATCTCAGCTAGTGGTAATTGCTCTGGGCCTTATCCCAGCCTGTTGATATTCTGCACACCCATGCCACTTCAGTTTGAGCTCAGCCAATTGCAAATCAATCTTGACCCTGCTCCAATAGGAGCAGTCCAGTGAGAACTGCCAGGCAGGTCTTCCCTGAACTGAAACACAAGCAACCCAGGACCGGTTTCGCCGTAGTTAGGACTCATCAGCCAGGTACAGCTTGGTTCCAGTGACAGTGTGCATGGGACCCACGTCTGCTCATACCACCCGTCCCGCTTAAGGAAGTATGCAAAAAAGTGATGGATGGATGGAATACTTGAATTACTCCCAACCATTGGTAGTTACTCTGGGCCATATCCCAGTACATTCTTATTTTGCAAACCATGTAACGTCAGTTTGGACTTTGCTGCATGCAAATCAGTTTTGACTTCACACCAGTATGAACAGTCCAGCCAAAACTGCCAGAACACGTGCAGCCTAAGAGCGATTTTACCTTTTTGTTTTGGGCTTATCAGGTGTAGCTTCGTTCCAGTGGCTCAGTGTGCCCGGGACCCAATTCTGGGCATACCCATCCCACTTATAGCATTAGACTAAAGTATACAAAAAAGTGATGGAATAGTTGCAGATGTGGAAACACGCAAGGGAAAAGTCCTGTAAGCGCAGGTAGGCAGATAGTAAACAGCACGCTTCACAGCTTTAGTATGGCAAATAATACTCACATTGAGGTGGATGTGCTGCCTTCACTAGTAAGTGAATTTATATATGAATCTTCACATAGTCAGTGTAGACACTAGTAGGAAATTCATTGCAGCTCTCAATAGATTTCTCCAGCCTCCCCTCCTAAGCCTCCAAGAGGTGGCTGGTCCAGGGAGAGACGACTTGGGGATGATAGGTGCGACCAGCCAACAAGTCCTCTATCGCTAGATAGAATATCCTCCTCGTGGCTTTACCTTTATGAGTAACATCGCCAACAAGCAGACCATATGTCCTTCACAGCTTAAGAGAAGGCTGATGACCTATGAAGACCATCTGCATGGCATCAACACTTGGTGGTCCAGAGGGCTGAAAAACTCATCAGTGAAGATTTAGGATTGTTTCTCTAGTAAAGCCATGCTCTTGATTTATTTAATCCCCCCTCCCATCTTTTCTGGTCAACTCCATTCCAAGTTCTCACTTACTCATCATGAAACACTAGGGTTCATGGCGCTGTAGGGAACGTTGTAATATTTCACAAGGGTTTCTCTAAGGTTTTTACAGTGCATCTTCAACAAGTCAAAGCATCTTAGTCTGTCTTGGTAGCCCCATTGTGGCAGCCCAACCATATTTTTCGCATTGTGTCTTTCTAGACTGTGGGCCATGATGCTGCCTGTAGCTCAGGAAGGTAATCCGACATAATCCCCTTCACACAATTGCTGTTTTGAATGCCTTAATTGTGAGCCAGAAGCAAAAAGCAACAAAACCATGTATGAAGACAGCAAACTAGACTTACAAGTGACCATGGAGCTTGCTACTGGGTAGCAATGGAGGAGCTGGTGGTTTTATTTTTACTATTCTCCACTTGACATACATACAAGTAACACCCGACCCTTTACTTTTCATATATTATATTGCTGGCACATGTACTCCAGTTGATTTCGGTAAAAGCTATTTTGAAATAAATGTATGGTCTGCATCGACTTGTCTGAAAACAATGTAGGTGTCCCGCAAAGCAGCTTTAAGGCTTTTGGAAAACCATACGCATTTGTTTCTTCCCTATGTTTGTACGCTGTGTTCAGTGGGATACTATCAGCAGAGAGACTTTTTGAGCATCTTTTTCTTTTAGTTGGACTATCTTTACAGATGCTTCCTAAATGGTCCTCCTTTTTTGATGCATGGAAACTCTCTCCTTCAGGGGAAATGAATACTTGTCCTTCTGTGATATGTGATGGTTCCCTTGATCTGCAGTGCAGAGAAATATTGACAAAGCCACATGCTTTCGGCAAGCTCCGCTCTTGACAACTACCTTTGAGTCACCTGCGCTTTGGACTTAAGAGCTACACAATAGAGTTGCTTGATCGATGCTGGCAGCCGTAAACTTCAGATTTGTGTCCTGCATCATCAGGTTCCCACATGACGTTACTTCAGCCGGCTAGCTTCCACTTTGCTAGTGCTGCTGATTTTAAAGCTGTTTACTGCATTTTAATTTTATTTCGGTGTGCTTGAGGGAATTTGGGGGGGGGGGAGTGCCTGCCTATTTTATTTTTCTTTTACGCTTTCCCCAAGGGCCATTGCTTTTTAAAATACCGTATTTACTTGCCGGTGCTCGGCATTGCCCTGGGCTTGCTCCCTCTTGCCTCGGCTCCACAGCACTTCGGACATTACTTTCGGCCGGGTAGCGGCCATTTTAGACGTGGCTCGCGCTTGGCACGGTCAGCGGTCCAGTTGTTGCACGCCTCTCCCCAGCACTGGCCATACCCTATTTAAATGTGTCTGTGCCATACGCGCAGCGGGCAAGCGCAGCGGGCGCGCCGATGGCGCGCCGAAGGCAAGCCCGTCTTTGCCAAGGCAGGGCACAGGGCACGCCATGCTGCCGGATTCGACTCCATCCATCACACTGGCTCGCTTATTCAATATTCCAGTGCGGCATTGAGAGCCCTTAGAGGCTCGCGCTGCCCTTTCTATCATACTAACACGGCAGGACTCGTGAATGTCTCTACGTGTCTGGATTGTGGATTTTCTCCTTCTACTCAGCTCCCTTCGGTGTCTCGGAGTGTCGAGCCCCTACATCAGGCAAGTTTTAAAGCCTGCCTCATCAATTCGCAATCTTTGAGGCGTCATCATGCTGACATTGCCGATTTGGTGCTGGACATTGATCTAGACCTCTTATTTATCACAGAGACCTGGTTGGACGCATTCTCTAACCCCGTTGCTGCTCGGGTTACAAAATCCATCGGACCGACCGCCCAATTGGGAGAGGGGGAGGGGGCTGGCTATTATGTACAGAGAGCACTGGGTTCTTCAGTGGGATGCTCCCACCATTTTGGATGGCTGTGAGGCTTTGGATTTGAACCTATAACTCTCCTCCCATTTTACATTGGGTAGCTCCTTAATATACCGCCCACGGGGCTCAGCGGGCGTATTTCTGGATGCTTGTGGGGATGCCATTGCGGACAGAGTCTTAAGGTTCTCCAACTATCTCCTCTTGGGGGATCTCAATTTACATCTCGACTCTAGGGAGTCGACCGATTCCGCCGTCTTTATGGATAACCTCCAGTTGGCAATGCTCTCTCAAAGGGTGACGGATCCGACCCATAAGGGGGTCATATTTTGGATCCTATCTGTTCTAACTTCCCGTTGCAAGTCGGCAAGCCTTGCCCGATCACTTGGTCTGATCACTTCCCGATATTTTTTTCATGGCGAGCCCCACGCCAGCGCTTATTAGCTCAGGGCCATCGCACCCCCACAGCCAGGAAGCTGGATGCTGCTCTCCTAGGCGGTCACCTGGCGGCCTCACGCCCTACCCTCTTGGGCGCCCTTCAGGACAATGTCACTTCATTTTCAAGCTGGATTAGCGATGCTGTTACGACCCTTGCGCCACCGGGTTCCGGTAAACTGGGGAGGGAGACACCCTCCAAGCCTTGGTTTACCTCGGAGCTGAAGGCTCTCAAGCATGATTGCAAGGTTTTGGAGAGTGCTTGGCGGGTCAGCAGCTACAGTCCTATCGCCAAACAGGCGCTCAGAGCCAAACAGAAAATGTACTACCTAGCCATTGCTACGGGAGGCATGTGTCCCGCTTTCTTGGAAGCAGGCACTTTTACTCCCCCTGCTCAAGAAGCCTACCCTTGATCCGGGCCTCCCGGCCAATTACCGACCCATTTCTCTCCTGCCTAGTTTGGCCAAGGTTTGCGAAAAGGCAGTTACCTCGCAGCTCACCAACTTTGTGGAGAAGGCGGGTTTGCTCCATCCAGCGCAATCGGGGTTCCGTGCCTCCTATAGCACGGAGTCAGCACTGTTGGAGGTGGCGGAAGCTATCTGTGACTGTTTGGATGCCGGCTGGAGAGCAGCTCTGGTGATGCTGGATCTCTCAGCGGCATTCGACATGGTTCCCCACTCTCTCCCCCTCGAGCGGCTCAATGCCATTGGCATCGTTGGCACTGCTTGGAGTTGGCTCAGATCTTTTCTGGAAGACAGGTCACAACAGGTCTGGCTGCCCCCGTACGCCTTGGAACCCACTCCTGTCTCCACCGGCGTCCGCAGGGTTCCTACCTTATCCCTCTTTTGTTCAACATCTACATGACTCCCCTGGTTTACCTGGCGGAGTCATTGGGGGCTAAGGTGATGGCCTACGGGGATGACACGCAGTTACTGTTTACCTGGAAAAGGGGTGAGGACTCGGTCAGCACCATGCAGTGGTTTCTCTCTTCAGTGTTTCTCTGGCTGTCCAATGCACAGCTTAAGTGCAATGAAGAGAAATCTGAGGTGCTCTTGTTTGGCCGGTTCCCTGCGGACTTTAGAGTCACCCTCTGGCCATCTGACTTTCTGCCCCCCCAGTCTGACAAGGGTCTGGCAAAGAATCTTGGGGTCTGGTTTGAGGAGAGCCTTAATTTTGCCACTCACGTTAAGAAACTTACAGGGACTTGCTTTGGCATCTTCAAAACGCTGCGAAAATTTCTCCCACTCCTGCCAGCTGGTGCCAAAGAAACGGTTGTCCGGGCTCTTATCCTCTCCCGGCTCGACTATTCTAATGCTCTCCTGGTGGGATGTCCGGGGTATCTTACTAGGAAGTTGCAGGTAGTCCAAAATGCGGCAGCGAGACTTCTGCTGGGACTCTCTTCCAGGCAGAGTGTGCAGGCCCATCTCCGCCTCCTACACTGGCTCCCAGTTGAGTCTCGTTTTAAATTTAAAATGTTGTCCATTGTCCAACGGGCTTTGTATGGGCTGGGCCCACTCTACCTTCAGAAGCGCTTTACCTTCTACACGCCCTCCAGACAATTGCGGTCGTCTGACCAATTCCTTATACAGACTCCCCGGTTCAAACGCCACCGGCTGGGCGGCTGTTTCTTCACTCGCAAAGCTGGCTTAGCCTGGAATGAGCACCCTCTTGCCCTCAGGATGGTCTCAGACCCGGCAGTTTTTAAGAAGAAACTGAAAACGCTGCTATTCTGATGCCTTTTTTCCTCTTGACGTTCTGATTCTTCAGCTGGTTCTGTGGCAAGCTTTTCTTGTTAGCAGCGCCGGGATACTTTGAGTAGCTGTGCGCTCTATAAAACGAATATAACATAACATAACAGTATACAAGCGTAATACCCAATTATTTACCTTTTTTCTTCTGTTTGCTTTTAACTCTGTACATTCTCAAAAAGCTACATTCGTCTTGCACATTTCCATTTAAGCCTGGGTACCTTGTCAGTGGTTATTAAATGCGGGATCCATTGGCCCATTGCCAGGAATACATATGGCATGATTGCTGCTGTGAATTGGGGTTGGAGGAGCACTCTACTTTTAAGCTCTAGTAATCTCTCTTTTTTAGTCTATTCAATCTTAACCAAGCGTGCAGCTGAGGTAGCACGTCTGTCCTGTTCCGTGCCTGACTACAACAATCTTATCTTAAGTGTATGCAACACTTAACCTCTGCGCACTGTTGCTACTTGCGGAAAACCGCGACTCTTTTTATAAATACAACAAAACTTATAAAGTTTCAACTGTAAGTATATTTATAACTTGTTTCCACAGCAAATAAACTCTTTTGTTTTACAATGATAAACACAAAGTATGTTATTACATTTCAACACACAATATATACAATATAACATAAGTAGATGTCGAATCTTTCATTTCTGGTGACTTTTTCTTTGTTATGCCCAATGCATTTCGAGCTCAATGGAGCTCTTCGTCGGGGGCCTGTGAAACTGAATATAATATGCAATTAGTAAATTTATTCAACTCATCGTTATCAACACAACTCCTAAAGTTGTTACAGAGCAAGAATTATATGGTAACATTCCCTTATAAACTACCCTTCACCAACACCACAGTGTATATGAAAAAAATCCAAAAAAAAACCAAACTCACTGAAGTCACAATGAACCAGAGGTCTCCTCTCCTGAAAGAAAACGAAACACTGAAACTACCTCCACCTAATCTTGCATAATAAAGTCCATAACTCGACAACCAAATCACAAGAACGCTAGCACAATGTCTTACCTTGAACACTCAAAGCACTGTGCTCGAACAAAAATCTCCAACACACCCAGTCGTCCCTCTCCTCCTGTGAATATATACAAAATATCATCTCTACTCCGGGATCCAATCCCTGAAATACTTATTAGCTCAACCACCAGTATTCCAGAAGCTCACCTTGCTAACGACTCCTGAGTATGCGAACCGTTTCCCTCTCTCGTTCAAACGCTCTCGCTATGGGAACCGCTGACAGCATGGATCAACCACACCCAATTATTTAAAGTGGTGACTAATCTTCGACAATGAAAACGGACTAAAAAACTAACGCATGTCTACTAAACCACGGGTGCCATATTTAAAGATCAAAAGTAACCCAGTTTACTGAAAAACAAAAGATAAAAACACAACGCGTGTTTCAAAAAATAAAATAAAAAAATGGAGTGAACATGAACATGTTACCATTCAGTGAAATAATGAATCAGCGATATACAAATGAATATAATTAGATGCAGACATCAATCTCGTGCAGCATTTAAGGCGTAAGAGGAATCATAGAAAACATGATAAATCAATTTTCTCATTAAGACCTTTGGGTTCTTGTGTAACAAGATATTTTATCCAGTGGATTTCTCTTTGGAGGAGGGATCTGGATAGATCAACCCCCTCGTATGTTCTTACTACCTCTAGAATTGAAAACCTGATCTGGGCAATGCTATGATTGTTTTCATTCCAGTGTTTGGCCAAATTACTTTTGATGTTTTTGTTTCTTATTGTACTCTTATGTTCAGAAATCCTTGTTTTGAGTTTCCGTTCTGTTTTTCCTGTGTAAATTTTCCCGCAGGGACACTTTATGTAATAGATTAAATTCTTGGAGTTGCAATCTCCGTTGTATTGTAAAGTCAATTCTTTACCCGTTTGTGGGTGATGTAGCACATTTCCTTCTATCACATTTGAACAATGGACGCAATTTTGGCATTTCCTCATGCCTCTGTGTGTTTCTTCTGTATCTTTTATGGGAGTCCTCAACAGTTCTTTTAGATTTTTTGATCTCTTGTAGGCAAAAATCGGCTTGTTTGTAAAAATCCCATTAAAGTCTACTTCATTCTTCAGAAGATCCCAATGTTTGTGTATGATGGTTTTTAATTTTTGTGATGCAGTGGAGAATTTGGATACAAACACATGTCTGTCCTGCGATTTCTTCGGTTTTTGCATCAAAAGGTTGTCCCTGCTGTACACTTCTATTCGGTCTCTAGCTTTCTTCAAAACATCATCAGGGTATCCCCTATCTTTGTATCGTTGTTCTTGCAGATTTAGATTCTTTTCCAATTCGTCATCATGTGAACAAATTCTTTTAATCCGCATATATTGGGAAACTGGTAAGTTGTTTTTAAGGTTTTGGGGATGAAAACTTTGATAGAATAGTGAGTTGTTTACATCAGTGTCTTTTCTGTGTACTGTGGTTTTTATCTTAGAATCTTGAATGTTAACCAAAACATCTAAGAATGGTAGTTCTGTTTCACTGATCACATGCGTGAATTCTATATGATCTGAGCATTGGTTCAGTTTTTCAATTTCAGATTCCAAACTTTGCTTCGTACCAGACCACAGTACAAAAATGTCGTCAATGAACCTCCTATAAAGGGTTGCATGATCATTCCAGAACTTGCCAATACTTTTATGGCTAAATTTGAGGCTGATTATATTTACACCAACAATTTCTGGAATGATCATGCAACCCTATCATCCCCAAAACCTTAAAAACAACTTACCAGTTTCCTAATATATGCGGATTAAAAGAATTTGTTCACATGATGACGAATTGGAAAATAATCTAAATCTGCAAGAACAACGATACAAAGATAGGGCATACCCTGATGATGTTTTGAAGAAAGCTAGAGACCGAATAGAAGTTTACAACAGGGACAACCTTTTGATGCAAAAACCGAAGAAATCGCAGGACAGACATGTGTTTGTATCCAAATTCTCCACTGCATCACAAAAATTAAAAACCATCATACACAAACATTGGGATCTTCTGAAGAATGAAGTAGACTTTAATGGGATTTTTACAAACAAGCCGATTTTTGCCTACAAGAGATCAAAAAATCTAAAAGAACTGTTGAGGACTCCCATAAGAGATACAGAAGAAACACTCAGAGGCATGAGGAAATGCCAAAATTGCGTCCATTGTTCAAATGTGATAGAAGGAAATGTGCTACATCACCCACAAACGGGTAAAGAATTGACTTTACAATACAACGGAGATTGCAACTCCAAGAATTTAATCTATTACATAAAGTGTCCCTGCGGGAAAATTTACACAGGAAAAACAGAACGGAAACTCAAAACAAGGATTTCTGAACATAAGAGTACAATAAGAAACAAAAACATCAAAAGTAATTTGGCCAAACACTGGAATGAAAACAATCATAGCATTGCCCAGATCAGGTTTTCAATTCTAGAGGTAGTAAGAACATACGAGGGGGTTGATCTATCCAGATCCCTCCTCCAAAGAGAAATCCACTGGATAAAATATCTTGTTACACAAGAACCCAAAGGTCTTAATGAGAAAATTGATTTATCATGTTTTCTATGATTCCTCTTACACCTTAAATGCTGCACGAGATTGATGTCTGCATCTAATTATATTCATTTGTATATTGCTGATTCATTATTTCACTGAATGGTAACATGTTCATGTTCACTCCATTTTTTTTATTTTATTTTTTGAAACACGCGTTGTGTTTTTATCTTTGGTTTTTCAGTAAACTGGGTTACTTTTGATCTTTAAATATGGCACCCGTGGTTTAGTAGACAGGCGTTAGTTTTTTAGTCCGTTTTCATTGTCGAAGATTAGTCACCACTTTAAATAATTGGGTGTGGTTGATCCATGCTGTCAGCGGTTCCCATAGCGAGAGCGTTTGAACGAGAGAGGGAAACGGTTCGAATACTCAGGAGTCGTTAGCAAGGTGAGCTTCTGGAATACTGGTGGTTGAGCTAATAAGTATTTCAGGGATTGGATCCCGGAGTAGAGCTGATATTTTGTATATATTCACAGGAGGAGAGGGACGACTGGGTGTGTTGGAGATTTTTGTTCGAGCACAGTGCTTTGAGTGTTCAAGGTAAGACATTGTGCTAGCGTTCTTGTGATTTGGTTGTCGAGTTATGGACTTTATTATGCAAGATTAGGTGGAGGTAGTTTCAGTGTTTCGTTTTCTTTCAGGAGAGGAGATTTCTGGTTCATTGCGACTTCAGTGAGTTTGGTATTTTTGGGATTTTTTTCATATACACTGTGGTGTTGGTGAAGGGTAGTTTATAAGGGAATGTTACCATATAATTCTTGCTCTGTAACAACTTTAGGAGTTGTGTTGATAACGATGAGTTGAATAAATTTACTAATTGCATATTATATTCAGTTTCACAGGCCCCCGACGAAGAGCTCCATTGAGCTCGAAATGCATTGGGCATAACAAAGAAAAAGTCACCAGAAATGAAAGATTCGACATCTACTTATGTTATATTGTATATATTGTGTGTTGAAATGTAATAACATACTTTGTGTTTATCATTGTAAAACAAGAGTTTATTTGCTGTGGAAACAAGTTATAAATATACTTACAGTTGAAACTTTATAAGTTTTGTTGTATTTATAAAAAGAGTAGCGGTTTTCCGCAAGTAGCAACAGTGCGCAGAGGTTAAGTGTTGCATACACTTAAGATAAGATGATTGCTGCTGTGACACTGAGTCTCCTTAATGTTTCGCTTTGGCATGTTTTTAGTATCATCCAATTAATGGCATCGTGCCTCATAGGAAATATATGGGTTTAAGAAATAAACAACTGGAATGAATGATTATATTCGTATTTGTACCACAAACTGTCCAATGAGCTGGCTTCCTTTATTCGTGGAATGCTTGAACATGTCTGAAGTTTTGTCATTGTTTGAGTCCCTAAGGTACCTCTGCACCCCATACCGTTTAATAAGAAATGTTCACAAAACGCTGTCGTGGAAGAGGGCAGCATTGTGAGGAACCTCTGGCACGATCTTTGTGGCCTTTTGATTTACAGAGGGTCAGGAGAAGCTTACTACCATGATGAAGCTCAGAACATCTGACCTCTGACTATTGCCTACCTTACATTGCTTCAAACAGATACTTGGAATCGCCCTTCTTGCAGGCTCCATGGCCTTAAGTGCCAGCCAGCGTCCAGTTTGTTGGTGACTGCCCTTCTTGGTAGGATTGTGGGGGTCTGTGGGGCTCAGTCTGTCGTTGCCTGTGTGAGTGCATCGCTCATGAGCTATGTGTCTGCCAGTTTTCATGTCCTTCTGAAATCCTTTTTTTGGACGACTGTGGCATCGAGACTGGCTCCTTCTGAGACAAGTGCCTACCTCCATCACTCTTCTTCTGCTTCTGTTGCTTCTCCTTCCGAGTGTGCAGCATTGTGAAGTAGGGGTGCCTAGAGGATGACATCCAGCGGTGCTCGTCCAAAAGGGTTTAGTACTTATGTCAGGACTCCATGCACAGTCAACACTCCTGCACAAAGACAGATTTTTGTTGAATTGTTGGGTTTCATTCATTTCAATGTTTTTCTTTTTCTTACAAAGATGAATTAAATAGCGCAATTAAAATGCTGAGTGTATCCATACGAAGGGCATTTTTAAAAAAAAAGCAAAAACAGTTGGACAGAATGCAGAACAATGTCATACATTCACCCCAGTACAGAGATCTGGGTCTAAATCCATCGTTTTTTTGCTCACCACACCACCCCAGTTCAGACATGGCCATATGCAAATCAACCTTGACCCTGTGCCTCACGGAAACAGCCCAGCCCGAACTGCAAGCCATGTCTTCCCCGGACCGGAATCAAGCATCCTAGGACCGGTTTCTGGCTGATGACGGCTGGAATGCCAGAAACCGGTCCTTGGATGCTTGATTCCGGTCCGGGGAAGACATGGCTTTTCAGTTCGGGCTGGACTGTTCCCATGAGGCACAGGGTCAAGACTGATTTGCATATGGCCATGTCTGAACTGTGGTGGTGTGGTGAGCAAAATAACGATGGATTAAACCCAGATCTGTGACGACTGGGGGTGCATGTTGTTCCATTGTGCAACATTCCATCCATCAATTGTTGTTTTTGCATTACAAAAAGCAACACTTGAATATTCTTAAGAAATATAAAATCATACATGCAAACGGAAGAGGTGCCACAATGATAAATTGATGAGCAACATTGTGTAAAATATCAGTAACGATTAACAGTTAAAACTTAGTGCATAGAGTAAAAAAAATACTGACCGTGCAAATTACACCAAATGGTTTGCTTCTTAAATGCATGATCAATCATCAGTAACTCCTGTTTTATACAGGTGAATACACAATTATACCTAATTTTGCAATTTGATTATTATGTACAGGCACTGGTGCAAATGAGATACTAGTACAAATAACAATGGAATTTAATTGGGTTTAAGATTACCTACTTGAAACTCAGAGGAGTCTGTTAAGATGATGTAGAAAAGTAGTGTAAAAATGTGATTCAGTAAGCGTTTACATTTGGGGTTTAGCTAAAGTATCGTTATCCCAGTTCAGTTCTTCTTTGTGGTGATGTACATGTTGGACTGCTGCCATGCATCTTGAGCAGCAGAGATGTGAGCAATTTATGGAGCATAAGGCAGGAGAAGAGCTGGATGTAATTTGGAAGTAAATGAGTTCCAGATTCTTGGTGCACATATGCTGGCAAGTTGAGCTAGATGGATTTCCATGTTAAATAAGCACTCCAGCAGTCCTTATTTGCATCTGATTTCCAGGGATTCACTTTTTTTATTTGAAAGTGAGACTACCTTTCTCTTCTCAGCATCCGTCTCGTACTTTTAATGGGAAAGTACCAGCATTTCTCAGTAACAAACATGTACTCTTTGATAGTGAGTACCGGCACTTTTGTATTTCCATCTCATTCATTGCCAATGACCTTTTTCTAATATAGAGTACCCCTATAATAGCTCATCTCCTTCTGAAGTGGAGATTATGCTTCTTTCCACTAAATGAACGTGTATCTTGACTCACTAAAGCTTTGAAACACTATAAGCTTTTATCACTTTTGTTCGTTGTTAGCGTAAGATTGTTTTAATGACCCTTAACCCATATTCGGAAAACATTAAAGTGTTACTTTGAAATCTGGTTTATAGACTGAAGTCTAGTAACTGAGTCCTCTCTCTCCTTGCATATGTGGGTCTTTTTCATAAATGTATTCCCTGCTCCAAGGAGCCACCAGGTTTTCAGTTTTTAATTTCCATAATTCCATTTCCTAAGAGCCACAGAATCCAATCCTCACTTTAACCATCAAAATAGCAATGATCTTACTTCTTGCTTCTCCAGCATGGGGGACCTCTCAGATGCACATTTGTTGGTTTTATTTTCTTACATTACTGTCAAGACGGACTTGTAAAAGATTTTTTTATTTGAAAACTTCCAATATGAAGACCAAGTGAAGAGATTTCAATAAATGTTTCTGTTCTAGTTAGTCCTGGAGAATGTCTAAACATGGCTCTCCTACTCTTTGTTTCATTTTTCTCTTTGGAGATTTTGTCAGGGCTTTCTTTTGTACGCCAGTAGTTATTTCAGTGTTTTGCTCATTTTCTTGCTTTCTATGGTAGTACAAAGAGTTGTGTTCAAATCATTTTCTTGCTGGCTGGACTTCTAGTTTCTATGGGAGTACCTGCTTTGTTTGTCTGTCTGTCGTTTTTTTTCTTCTTTTTAAGATGCATGTTAACTGGGACAGCGATATGGCCTGCAACCAAATTCACCCATTTGAGCGCCATGTAGTTTTTGCCATTCTTCTCCCTAGTAAAATTAATGTTGGTGAATCCACCATCTGTAGCCTTGTCTACCTATTCCAGGACTCCTATCTTAGAAGATGGGTCACCATTTTAGGCCACCATAAATGGTAACGAATGTGCACCTCGCCTTCAATGTCAAAAATTGCTGAGATGCTGAACTGCATTAAGCTATTGCTTGACATTTGGACGATGGTTAAAATCAAGACTGCCAACATTGGGGACTTTCTGCATTGGGCTATTTCTCTCCATATGCAAGCATGGCCAAATATAAATATCTTCTCCAGCTTACGTTTGGGGAGGAGTTAGCATGCACCCAGGTCTGGTGAATGTTGAAT
Source organism: Lissotriton vulgaris (assembly GCF_964263255.1). Taxonomy (NCBI): domain Eukaryota; kingdom Metazoa; phylum Chordata; class Amphibia; order Caudata; family Salamandridae; genus Lissotriton; species Lissotriton vulgaris. The sequence continues at coordinate 49,178,308 of NC_141700.1, forward strand.
ACACACTCAAGCTGAGTTTTGAGGCATTTATTAATTGAAGGAGGAATACAAACTAGAAATCCAATGTGAAGACGATTTCTTCAATTATGTCCCTTCTCACCTAATGAGTTGCATTTTACATTTTCGATATAGTGGGCATCTTATTAATACAAGTTGTTTTTACACTCTTTTTACAATGCAAATGAAAGATTTGCGTGCATCTATAAACCTAAGATCGTTTTTTGGTTATTTTAGATCCTTCCTATTATTGTTATGACCCAGGATTGTAATCTGACAAATTCCATAATCATGACCGTGATGAAGCCTATAGAGGCGTGCGTCTGTTGGAGAAGGGGGATAGGTAGGAATTCTGCAGATAGGCATTAAATGAAATGGGGTACATGCAAAGGCTTAAAATTGCCAAACAGTGGCTTGCAATGATGTCGGCAGATCTAGAAGAATGGTGAATCGGTGCAGGCTCCAAAGTGATCTCTGTTCCAATCTTAGGGCGAAAGTCTGGTTGCAAGGTGCCCAGAAAATCTGTGCTTTCAAAGTAATAGGGGAACTAGCACACTAAATATTATCTGCCGACCTCAGGTATGGCTGGTAGCAACCAGATCAGTTTGTTATTTGAGTCTAGGTGTGTGTCAGAAATTGGTTTCTAAAGAAAAAGCTGAACCGGCTGCTTTCTACTTTCTGGAACCACTCTAGACAAAAATTAGGTATTCAATAGATGAGCCACAGATTAGACACCGCTGGAGCAAGATCTGAGACCTGGCAAATATCAGGGAACCAGGCGGTTAGTAACCTCAAGAGCATGGGCTTTCTTTGCTATAGTAGCAGGAAGGGCTTCAGGTGTGGCAACCTCTCAGCTACAGGAGCCAATTGGGTAAGGAAGCGCTCCCGTCCAGACCCTGGACACCCTTATACAGCATACATGTTTTTCAGTGGAATTGTGCCCAAGATGGCACAAAAAGTGTATCATAATGGCTTAGAATTATCAGTACATTTAAGAAGTCCAATCCTTCAATGCCCCAAATAAGACCCTAGCAGAGTTGAAGGTTTGAAAGACAATATTTTAAAAGTCACAGGATCAAATATATCAAAGTGTTTAACCAATTCTTTGTCTGTCAGAAAATGTTATAGTACATATGGCCCACTGATCCTGAAGTTTAGGATGCAGATGTTCACGCAGATTCTGGTAGAAGTCTGGAACAATGATGAGCTGAGCTCCATGCACCTTTAAGCTTTTTACGCCTGTGTACCCATCTGGGAGGACATATGCAAGTTCTCTGTTTTATGGCGACATGCCAGTACTACCTGTACAAGACCCTGCGCTCCAGTGTCCATTCCACCACTTGAGTTTTCACCAACCCTGAAACTGTCCTAATGGCTGCCGTTCTGCGACAACAGATGACATTGCCATCTATACCTATGTGGTTGGCTCGTAAGAGCAGTGCCTAAAGTTGATACATAGTCCAATTTAGCCTCCGCACGGGGCCCTCTTCAAGTTTCGGGATTCAGTTATTTATTTATTTTTTCTGCACCAAACCCGCCTTGTCCTATTAAAGAAGATACAGTTGATAGTGGTGACTCTGAACTCGAATCTGACTAGAGCTTTTTCGGTTTGACAGAGTGAACAGTTTTTCCAAGGCTGTGGCTTACTTTGTGTCCAAACATTTTGTGACAACAAGGTTGATTTATGGGTTATACATCATACCAAACTGCACTGGCATTCCCTACAATTCCACTGAGTGGACTTTTGTGTTTCTGCTTGTGGGACCTAGAGACAGTCATCCCTGTCCATCCGTCCTGTTTTCCGAACTTGGAATGGTTGTCATATGGTTGCCATATGGTTCTAGTCGCTTGATGGAATACCCCTTCCACCTGTCCCATCCAGAGCTCGTGGTCACCACTGACTTGACAAAGTATGGGGGAGGGTACATTTTAGGAACCTCTTATTAATTGTCCTTGAGATAATATTTCATGCATTATTTATTCAACTACATGTCTCCGAAGCAGGGTATTTTGCCTAGTCCTTTTTTTCTCACAAAGATTAAATTATTTGAAATTATTGACCTTGAGCACACTTAAGAGCATCGAATGGTTTAGTATTGAAGTGTACCCTTCTTAACTCCATATTAAAGGAGGTGATGGGGGGAGTTTTTAGTATTTCTGCAAAGATTTTAATAAAGAACTATTTTATTTGCCTTAATTTTAGTCCCTTGTAAGAAGACTTAACGTTCCTGCTGTCTAATTGCATTTGACTTTTGTGGTTTGCGCTGCCTTTGAGCATATTGGTATCTTGTCATTGCTGAATTTGTGGTGTTCGTTTGGAAATCTATAAGGAAGATGTTTGTTTTTCCATCAGAACGAACTCAGATTCTGCCTTGCATCAAAGTACGATGACTCCTGCCCAACAGGAAGCTTTTTCTGGAGGCTCACAAGACATGCAGCAGAAACGAGGTACACTTATACACCAGAAAGCGCGTATAATCATTGAAGAGTGCGAAGCCGGTTACTGCATTTCTTTTTGGGAAGTTCTTGCTGAAAGTTTTCCTTCCATTTTGTGTCATTAATAAGTGAATTATTTAATTTGATGTTGTACTATTGTCTGGTTCAAAGCCCATTTTGTGTTGAGTAGAGTGAGCAGATTGTCTTTATTTGTGGGTTCCAGGACCCTATATTCACATAAGATTTGGTTGCCAATTCAGTTATCATAACCTCACCAAAAATAATTTTCCATATGCCGGGTATAATTGTAAATTAGGAACAATTTCTTTCTTTTGAACAGTCAAGTATGCAAGAAATAACCTTTTTAGCCGCAAGGCAAGGACTGTATGCAACATTTAATTTTGTGAGGGAATTATCAAAATCCTTCTGCACCTACTGACTTTCCAGCCATGTCGTTTAGGGTAATCCAGTTCAGTGAAGGACAAGTTCAGGAAGAAGGCTATTGAAGCAGGAAATTAATTTGATTTATTTCCTAAAGACCTTGCGGTCCTTCCTTTTTACTTGAGCGCAATGGAGAGATGGTTGGTATTTTGAGCATACAGATGCTGTCAATATATTAGGACAGTATAATGAAGAGTGTAGAAGAAATGAAGGCGTTTGATTGACTAGAAGGGTGGTGAGTGAGGGCTTTTCAAGAAATCCCTAAGTGACTTTCTCATAGGTTGATTTCATATCCTTCTTCTCAATCCTGTGCTTTGTTCAAATTTCCCTCTGATGACACTCTTTTGTTGTTTATAATAAGTTTGATTGACTAGGTCATGTTAATTGATGGTTGTGCACCCAAGACGTCCTAGCACTGATCTGACTTCAGACAGTCCAAATAACATCCCAGGCCTCCTTACCTGAATCCGGAGGAAGGAAGTCGGTTTCATTGTTGGTTTTTCCTTCTGTGTTTATTGTGTGTCGTATTTTTTTCCACGAGTGATTGAAAGGAACGTATTCAAAGTATTTATAGGTTTTGGCCTGTGTCCATCTGTTCACAAGGTAGGCAGATACTTCTGCTTTAGTGGAAGGAGCTTGTATGTCAGCCGCATTGTACCTCCTGTAAGTAGCCTTGTGGTGATGTTTTCACAGTGGATCAAGGTATTCATCTGAAATTTGCATTGGGAGATGGACAACATTAGATGATTTTGTTGATCAATACAGTTGCCAACCTGGCGGGATGGTGGAAGTGTCCCTGCGTTCTCTTTCCACACTGCGATGCTGATCACTGACCTGCAGTACTAGCTTCTGTGGCAGCAGAAAAAACAAATCTAGAGTAAAAACCCAACCTCCCACTATTACCTGTGTGTCCTCCAACTATAGTCAGTGGGCCGTGGCATTGGATTACTTTCGGTTTAACAAACAAGGCCTAGTAAGAAACAGAGTGCATACACTATCAACTGGCACATGATTTCAATAAAAACTGTAAAACTGACTCGAAGTCCATACCTTGAAGGTTTTTGTTTTCTGCAGGCTTTGCAGAGATATGTACAAGGAACCTGACGAGACAAATGAGTTTTAGAAAAGTTAACACTGTTAGAGATTAACATACTTTTATATTTGTGTCCGTAATCTGAGCCATGGTGTGCTGTACATAAAAAATTCGTGTGTAGTGGCCTGTGGTAGCTTTACCGGGCATGCATACCAGGCTTTGGTGAAGAGTGAGTGAATTGAGAACATCCTATTGTGGCGGTATTAGTACGAATTCTTTACAATTAGCTCTTTGTGTTACACATATTCCCAGTTGTAATCCTAGAGGTAAAGTAATTTGCTCAGAATCAGCAATGTTTTTTCCCCAAAGCTGTTGTTAAAACTCTGGAGGCCTTTTTTAAGACCAGCATCATATTTGCTAGGCCACCTTTCTCCTTTGCAATCTTATTTATTTTCTCGATTAATAACTTCATTTAGAATGCTCTACTATTTCACACATTTGAAATGCAACGTTGCCTGGGATATACATAGTCCTTAATGTGATCAAACTCGCCAGTTTGCTTAGTTAATTTGTGATATGCACATGTTGTAGTGCATTGCATGTTATGAGGAGATTTGCAAAACATTTTCTAATGTAATTCAAACATGTTTCAAAAATAATGTATATGAATCTTAATTGCTTTTTTAGTTTTGTTACTGTCGCTGCCAGGAATGGATGAGACCTCATCAGAAGCAGACAAAAATATGAATAAACAAGGATGGGACGCTAAAAAGGTATTTTTTCCCTAGCTTTCTATGTTGTATCTGGCTTGATAAGAAGTGTGTGTGTCTGTACATTTGTGAGTGTGTGACTGCTCCTGTTACCCCACCCCTCTACATTTCCTCTGACCTCGTCCTCAAAGATCTCTATATGTTCTCCCTGCAACCGAGGTAACCTGTAACTGATGTAATTTTGGAACAAAAAGGATGCCCTGTAAAGCGCTTTGATACCTTCGGGTCTAAGCTATTTTAATCCTGAAATCTGAGACCTGAGCAACATGGCTGATACCCGTTGGAGCTGCTAGACAGCTAATAAGGAGATTGGCCCTGGTTTCCCCCTCGACCTTCACCTACCCAGCCGGACATTGGGCACAGTTCTTTCTTGTCTCCCTGCTATGGCTCCTTCCTCCCCTCCTTTCCTTCGAATTCTTTCAACGTTTCTTTACTGTACCTTACTACGTTACTACGCTATGATAACTGATTTAGCTTGTAGCGCAAAGTCCCTCTGGTAAAGCGCTCTGATACCTCCAGGTCTAGGCAGCGCTATAGAACATTTTCAAATCAAATAAACTCATAACTGGTTCCCCTGTTTCGCTGAGACCTGAGCAACATGGCTGATATCCAGTGGAGCTGCTACACATCTACTGAGGAGTTGGGCCCTGGTTTCCCCCTGACAGTCACCTACCCAGCCGAACATTGGGCACAGTTCCTCCTCGTCTGCCTGCTAAAGACTCCTTCCTTCCCTCCTACGAATTCTTGCAACATTATTTTTGGGTACTGTACCTTTCTATGCTCTTGTAACTGATGTAGCTTTTAACGTAATGATCCTAAATGTAAAGTGCTCTGATACTCTTTTGGGTCGTTTGTGCTATATGAAACTTAATAAAATGAAAAGAAAATGAATAAATAAGAACATGTAACCATGTGGTACTGTCACATAATGCAAACCCTAGTGACTGTTTCTTCCACAGTGTGAGAAAGTGCCTCTTTTTTTCATAGTTAGCTCCCACTTTTGCCTTGTTTTGATGTGGTATCAATTGTAGTGCACAGAGTCCCCACAAATCAGTTCCCGTGTGCCAGTGCTTCTTCCCTAAAAAGAAATCCTCAATTGGTACTTCTTCCTCCTGTAAGTCTCTAGTAAGTGGTACCCTGAGTGCCTAGCCCTGGGAGCCTCACTGGTACCGTTCCACTGCCCTTGCAGCTTGCATGCCCCAGTGAGGGAGAAAACGACAATGTCAATATGGCTCCCCGCCTGGGTGCCATGCCAGCCAGCACTGCCTGAAGGCATAGGTATGTCACCCCTCTAGCAGGCCTCAGAGCTCTAAGACAGGGTGTTCTATTTCATAGGTGAGGGCATATCTGCAAGAGTAGATATACCCCTACAATAGTGGGGTCCATTTCTCAATATTGTAAGTGCAAGAGAAGCCATAGAGAGTACATGGGCTGGAAAGTCAAAAACTCGAGTTCCACAGCACCATGATGGCTTCACTGAAAACAGGAGTTTTTGGTACCAAACTACTCCTTTCAATTAATCCATACTGATGCTAGTGTGGGATCTATTGTACCTTGTACCCAGAGGGCACCTCAGAGGTGCCCCTTGAAAACCTACCATTCCTGGTGTGGTCTCTGACCGGCTGTAGGCAGCCAGCCACCACCAGACATGTTTCTGGACTCTTGGGTAGAGAGCCCCTGCTTTCTGGGACCAGAAACAAAACACACCCTGGGCAGAGGTATCACACCTCCTCCCCCAGGATGGGCCAGTGCTCGAAGAGCGAAGCTTCAAAGGCTCGCCGCCTTTGTAATGCAACTCCCAGTCTCTGCTGCTAGCAGCATATGGCAGCCCCTGGTTTACACCCCCACTTAGGGCGGGACAACCAGTGGGAAAACTCAGAGGAGGTATGATCACCTCTGCCAACTACACCACTAAGGTGGGGGAGGCAAAGTGAAGCAGATCTTTCAGTCCCCGCCATCTTGAAAATGGGGAGACCCCGCCAATCAGGACTTGGTCTATGCCAGTTCCCACAGGAGAGTGGCATAATATAAGGTATAGTTACCCTAGGTAAGGTGTCCATTGGTCCTACCTACTACTTCCTTAAAATGGTTCCTAAATTTAGTATTTAGGTGGCTCCCCCAGACCTAGAAACTAGATCTGCGATGACCTAAGAAGCAAGAATACAATCCTGCAGAGAAGACTGAAGACGTCAACTCCCTTGGCCCCAGCCTTACCAGCATTTCTCCAGCTTCTGCAAACCTGCTACTTGTCTTGCAGCCAGCGACGTCTGAAAACCCTGGGAGGACTGCTGCCTTTGAATAAGACGCCAATCTCCTGTGGATAGCGGACCTGTATGGAAGAAACTGACTACAAGGACTCCGGGTCCAGCTCAAACCGTGAAACCTGCCCACTCTGCATCCGATGCCCACAGGCCGAGTCTGTATGGCTCACCTCTGCAGTGAAGTCTCCCCAGCGATCCTGACATCGTGTTCAGCGTTGGCTGCCCTCTTGATCTCCACGGCGGCGCCTGCAGTATGAATCCAGAGGCTCCACCTGACCGACAACGGTAAGAAGACTCTGACCTTGAAATGCACTTCTGCACCTGAAGCCCCTGGGCCTTGGTGAGTGGAACAAATAGTGGCCACACGACCCCCTACATCTCTACCTAACTTGACTGTCATTAGTCTTACTCCTTCGACCTCCAGTGCAACACCTGCAGCCTGTTTGCCAAAAGAAGAATCGCCATAGAAAAGCATTTGTTGCCCGAAGCTGATCTTCTACCTTGCACGTGGCCACCCCGTGCCACTGGTGCTGTTTGTTTGGTGCTGCTTTGTAGCCCCCTTGTCCTACTCCTAACCCCCAAAGCTTGGCCCTGCAGCCAATCTACTTACCTGCAAGCAGTGTGGCTCCAGGCACCCCAGTCTCCATTGAAAAGCATTGGGCCAAACTCTGATTTTGACCTCTGCACCCGGCTGCCACTGTGCCGCTGGTAGTGCAGTTTTGATACTCGCCTGATCCTTGCCGACTTTTTGGTGCATAAGACTGGAATTATAAGTGCATTAGTTACTTGTTTAACAGCGATATTGTTTTCGCCATGGGAAAACATTGAACTATGTTGAAAAGCTTCTAAGTGTCGATTTTACAAAGTGAAAAGTATTTTTATTTAAAAAATATACTTACCTTATTACGAAGATCTTGGTCTTAAAATAAAGTACAAAGTATTGTTTTCTAAAATTGGTTTGGATCTCCTTCTTGAGTAGTGTGTCCATTATTGATCACGGTTGTGCAATAACTGTCTTACACTCCTGTATTAGGCCTGAGGCTGCTCGCCCACTCTTACCACTAATAAAGCACTTTAGGTTTTACGTTAAGCTCCATTACTCTTTTGGGGAACCCCTGAACTCTGTGCACAGTTCAACCAACTAGTGGTAATACCATATGCAGAGCCAGCTTCCTGCACACAGCCAACTTTTACCATCATGGATTTCCCTTGGTAGAGAAACTAAATCTGTGAACAATAGTAAAACATATTCTCCTGTGGGGATTCCATACTTATGTTTCTTTTGTTATAAAACTCCATCCGATCTTGCTGATTGTCCAATAATCATGACTTAGCGACTGAAATGGAAACATGTTTTAACCTTAGTGAAGGATTCCATTGCTAGAGCACAGTGTTTCAGTATCTTGACAACAATGTTATGTCATGTTAACAAGTTCATTTGGATACTTTAGATCTCCTGCTCAGTACCATTTTATCAGTCGTGACAAAGAATCATAAAATGTTATAGTGTGCCGTTTGCTTTCCTGTTTTTAGTGATGTACAGGCAGCATGATGTTGGTCACGCTGACATTCATTTAAGAAACTGTACTTGTGAATTAAGCCTCTAATTTGTATGTTTTGTCTCTGATTTTTTTGGTCTGTGCTAGCCAAGACCTTTTGATTTTACTAAAATTATAAATCTAATGTTCTTAAGAGACTTTCAGTCAGCTTTCTTTATGCTTTTGTCTGTTTTTGTCATTCACAGTTTTCATCCGCCCACTACAGCATGCAGCACAGGGTGGTAGGTCAGCCCATTTCAGCCATTTGCTAACTTCACTCATAATAGGAGCAGCGCTTTCTGGTTCTATGGTTGAAGCAGATATCTGCTCATGCATTCTTTTTAGATATTGAAACCATGCTTAAGATGGAGGTTTCCTTGTGAGACGGGTCTACAACGGTGTACCAATTGTAACTTATTAATTGATTCATGAAACTTATAAAATACTTTTTACATAAAATACTCTAATGGACCTGTTTATCAACCAGAAATTGGAGCTCATAATAGAATAAGCTAACCCTTTCATATCAAAAGACATCAGGAGTCAGGAACATCATTCAGATGCTTACTACTTAACTGTAAGGCACAAATGAAATGTAGAGTCCCTAGATAACAGAGAGCCTAAGGGACACAGGAGAAGATTTTTTTGTGGTGAACGCTGATTATTAAATGTAACAGATAATTAAACAAGAAGAATCCTACTTCCAGTGTGCACCTCAAGGATGGGGGACACTCAGTGTTGTGTAAAATACCCCTCACACACCAACAGGCCCCTTGGTGTCATGCTACATCATTGGGGTCTTCGCACCCCGCTAGAGGGATGCGGCACGCTGCGACCTGCGACTACGCGGGAGCGTTGACAAGGTTGACTATGTGTGGTGTGTGTAAAGTGCAAGTGAGGGGATACATGTGAGTGAAGGGTGTAGTGAAAAATTAGAAAGTACCTGGCTAGTGGGTGGTGTGAAAAAACGTTATTCAGGACCCCTAGCTGGTGCTATTAAAAGGTGTGCAAAAAAGGCGAGGTCAGTTGTCTTAATTAGGGACAATACCTCTGGTGTGCCTCGACATGCTTCAGAACTGGTGTGCCTTCTTCAGGACGGGGCACAACTTCCCAACCCTACTCACGTATTTCTATAAAAAAGTGTTTTCTTAAAATCTTTTTACTGAAAAGTGAAAACAATCTCACGGAGGCTAACAATGTGCCTACAGCGGTATTATAGGTTCATGCAATTGCATGCCTCATAGTCACTGTTGTATATTGCATCATGAGCATATCCAGAACATCAAGGTAGGTAGGTGGATCCACAATGAAATCCGCCTAAATTGGCCTCCTTCTACCACCCTGTGATCCGCCTAAATTGGCCTCCTTCTACCACCCTGTGCTGCGGAGCAGCACAGGGTGGTAGAAGGAGGCCAATTTAGGCGGATTTCATTGTGGATCCACCTACCTACCTTTCACACCATCCACCAGCCAGGTACTTTTTAATTTTTCACTACACCCTTCACTCACATGTATCCCCTCACTTGCGCTTAACACACACCACACATAGTCAACCTTGTCAACGCTCCCGCGTAGTCGCAGGTCGCAGCGTGCCGCATCCCTCTAGCGGGGTGCGAAGACCCCGATGATGAAGCATGACACCAAGGGGCCTGTTGGTGTGTGAGGGGTATTTTACACAAGACTGAGTGTCCCCCATCCTTGAGGTGCACACTGGAAGTAGGATTCTTCTTGTTTAATTATCAGTGCCTGTGGAGTAGGAATACTATCTTTTTACTCTACCTCCCCTCGTTGTTAATTTCAGTTATTAAATGTAACATACATGAGTCGTGCTTGTTAGTGGTGTAAATATATGAAAGCACCTCCAAGCCATACAACCCACCTTCAACATAAATCTTAACCTCCCGATCGAAAGTCAGTTAAATTGATCCTGCACTAATCCACCCTCAGCTACAGGCCAAGGGAACTGCAGCATTCTGAACCATTGCGCGCCTAAGAACATAGCAATAGGGGGGGGGGGGGACTACATCGGAGTAAGTTTTGTTCATCAAGCCTGGAACTTTTAAAGCTGCAAGGACCAGTTCATTCACCTAAAACCCAGAAAGTGGTTTTTGATAAGGCACATTTTCCAAAATTACTTAATTGAAACTGAGCAGTGACTATATCTGGAAGTTGGTAATCATTCCTAAAAACCTGTGGTGCCTCATGAAGCCAGAGGATATGTCAAGAGCCTGTACCCTAATAGTCGTTGTGGATGGTTGGACTTATCTAAAAAAGAACCTCCCTGTGTGGGGCTGCACAACTGCCCTCACCATGCTTGAAGATTTTTCTGTGTACAATGTTCCAGCACATGGCATGTAACTCCATATGCAATGCATTATTCATCTGTGCATGACCCGACACAGACCTTGTTAGCCCTGTTTGCTTTGTATAATAGTCGATAAATGTATATAGCCATGCGCATGGTGGCTTGGTATGTATCCTCTCCACCACCTTTTTCAGTGTATGAAAAACTTTCAATAAAGTGTTATTTAAAAAGATATTTAGCTTAGAAAGCACAGTATGCATGACTAAAATAGATGTTCACAGTCAAGTTCTATTCATTGATATAATTGTTGCTCGAGGACTCCAAATCTTCAGTAGTCTAATATACAAGACTTCGGTCACATTTGATATTCAGTTGCTTCTTTATTACACCTACACTTTAGCCAACATGTGTTTTGTCTTCTTACCTAAAAGAAACATATAACATGTACCAAAGTTACCATCATAATCAGCTACCCAATGTCGTGAAAACGTACTCACAACAAAAAACAGTCACCCGAACATTCAAGTTAAAGGGCCATCCACAGAGATGCATTTGCAATTATTACTTGCGAAAGTTACTACAAAAGGGTACCCATTTGTTCAGTAATTGAGTAAGAGAAACATAAGAGACTCCGAAAATGTCACAACAAACAGGTGTTCTTATGTGCATCCAAAATAAGACGACACCCCAAACTGAAGTATAAGAAACCTAGAGAGCCTGTGGGCATGCTTCACAATGTATAATATACAGTTTAGCTGTGAAAATACTACCCGCCTTTAAAGTATCTAGGTGGTTCAAATCCCGATCAATACCATTCAAAATCCACACTCATAACCCATGTTTCATTGAAATTATATTCAATCCTATGAAAATAACTAAATATATTCACACTCAAACCAACATTCCTCAAATAATGTAGGTGCTCTTGCTAACACACTGTCTACGTAGTATACAAGTACCATGTTGGACACTCGCCTAAAACAAGTAATTCACTTGTTCCATGTGTTTAAATGTCTGTGGTGTGCACGTCACTTCAGGGCTACAACAAAACACTAGTATTCCAGTTAAAATATAGTAACCTAAACAAGGTTCCTCAAAGTAATTCCAGCAGCAAATTCAATCCCTTATCCATATCGATAATATCTGAACTGAGACAGTTTGCCTCGTAGTACCGTGTAAATGTGGCATACTGCACAGGCGCCTTCTTAAGTCAATCAATCAGGGGTTTATAAAGCACTGTTGTGTACCATTTTAGGACCCTATTGTAATTTTCCCGATTCATGCCCTTATATAGGCATAAAACACCATATCCTTATATAGGCATAGAAATCATAACCATATTTGGTCTTAGCTCATGCAGTCCAAATACGGCATGGATACTTCCACAAGTTCTGAAAATCTACAACGATTTCTTGGAAAACTCGGCTTCAGCCGCCAGGGACTTCCCCTTGCTCAAGAACTGACTTGTCCAAGAACTCATGGAGTTTTCAAAGAACTGAGACTCTTTTATGACGTTATTATGTCCACCTTTACGTCAAACTCTGCAACTTCAAGGTATAAATATGCCCACACTTGCCTTAGCAAACACACAGTGGTTTGGAGCAGTTTGACTACCTACTTGCCCGACGCATCCTGCTACTGCAAGTGCCGAAGGAAGCCGACCCTCCAACAGACGCACTGAGAGAGACGCTGCCTTTTCTCCTGCAGAGAAATCCAGCTCCAGTGTTTCCAAGCTCCCCTTGTGGGGTGTTGGGAAATCGAGTCCTGAGCCTGACCTTCTTCATTCCAAATCATCGTACGGAGCTGATTAGACACTAAGAGAAATCTTGGACAGATTCTTGGCAAAAGAATACTATATTTATTCTACACCTCACTTACTACTTCCCTCGTACTAAGCTTAGGTTAGGTACATCGGGGTAGGCGTATTTTACAAGCACCAGTTGAGTACTTTTAGCCTCTGTTATTTATGTATGTATTTATTTATGGTTTAGGAACCATACAATGCTCTTACAGTATTTTATTTTACTCTTTCTACTGTATGCATTATAATTTGCAACCAGTTTTACGATTATAGCAGTTCATTTCTTATGCTTGAGAAAGAAGACTGTTCAATAATTCCTTGTATTGAAAACACCTGTCTATCTATTTTCTCGGCACCTCTGGTGAAACGAAGCATGCACGAATGACTGAGTAAAATATATATCTATTGCTTTCACGACTCTGAAGATCAGTTTTATCTTGGGGAAACAAAGTTGTCATGTTTATGTGGTTGTCAGAAACTAATCCCTTCTTTTTTATTCAAGAAAGTTTCTAGTGACCTCTGAGCTAGCTGGCACTCACAAATTAAGTCTAGTATATTCGATAGAGACTTAGTCGACCTAAGTCCTACATCACATCTATAGGATATATTATTCCAATGCGCAGAGCCTATTGGGAATATAGGAACTACACTACAGCACACTACTCACCTGTGAGGCTCTTAAGGTGCTGGGGGGGGAGGCTCCGGATCAGTCGAAGAGCCAGGTCTGGAGGTCCTTCCTGAACGTGTGCACGGTCTGGGAGCATCTAATGTTCAGCGGGAGCTCGTTCCAGGTCTTGGCTGCGATGTATGAGAAGGCTCGTCCTCCGGTTTTATTTCGGCGGATGCGGGGAACCTCTGCCAGGTTGAGGTCGGCGGAGCGGAGGTTTCTCTTGGGTGCGTGGAAGGAGACTCTCGTTGAGGTATTTGGTTCCGATGTTGTTGAGGGCTTTGTAGGCATGGGTGAGGAGCTTGAAAAAGACTCTTCTCGACGGGGAGCCAGTGAAGGCTGCGCAGGGATTGGGTTATGTGCTTGTGCCGTGGAGTTCCGTGTAAGAGTCTGGCTGCGGCGTTCTGGATGGTTTGGTGTCAGTGTAGGAGAGTTTTGTTGATTCCGGCATAGAGGGTGTTGCCGTAGTAGTCTTCTGGTCATGAGTGCATGGGTGACGGTCCTTCTGAAGTTGGAGGGGGATCCAAATGAAGGTCTTACGGAGGATCCGAAGGCAGTTGAAACTGGTGGATGCAACAACGTTGATCTGGTGGTTCATGCAGGGGAAGGAGTTGAGGAGGATGGCAAGGTTTCGGGTGTGTTTGGTGGGGGTGGGTGGGTAAATCATTGTTAAATACCCAACATTAGATGACGGACCAACTGTTACTAGTCTGACGTCACTTCAAACTGAAATAGTGAAAGGACTATCTCAGAACCAAAAAACCTACATTATTTTTGCCATCTTTTGTCCTGAGCTACCATACTTTGTGAATTTGTCTATTCATTGATAACCTTTCAACAATAATGGAATAAATGGATGGAATAAAATTGAGATAAATTTAGTAATGATTATGACCCTCTTTTTCTTTTTGTTTGAAAGTAGTGTAGATAGAGGCAACCCCCTAGAGAAAAAAAGCATTAAAGATAAAGCAATTCTAATGGTATGAAGACGTAGACATGGCAATTTTGATATTGATCTCCAGGCCTTTTTTATATTTCCATAGTATCATACTCCCACTTTGTTGCTGCCGGTACCCTTGTTTTTTATTAGTTGGACATGTTGGGAGTTGATTTCATATCTGAATGTCATGAGGTGTAACAACCACTTGGAAGATTAAAGCAAACTCTTGATAGATAGAACTATGACGGTACACTGAAGCAAATTAATTGGTTTCCTTAATGATTGTATTTAACGAACTGTTGTCATAACTAACATTTTCAGTGATTTAGTCACACTTTTAAGACTGCTAATGAAGTAATTTGTTTCTGTGAAACAGCAACCTTAGTATAAATATTGATATAAAAACATTATTTTATGCGTGTTTCATCTTGTTGCCCATGTCTCATCTTAGCTTTGGAAGGAAAACGGAATTCTTAATTCTGAGCATGTGTATGGTCTCTGCTGAAGAGATAAAAATCGCTGCGGCTGAATTTTGTAATGTTAAAAGCTAATGTTAATGTATGATGGATTTTAAAAATGTGTAATTCACAAACTTTCTCTCTATTGTTATAGACTGGGACTTCAAGGCCAAAATCATGTGAGGTCCCTGGAATCAGGTATTGTTTAGATTTATGGATGTACTGCGAAATATGCCATTATATCCAATAAGATGCAAAAAAGATAAACTCAAGAATAGTGTGATTTAGTCAGTCCTCTAATTGAGACAGTTGTTGCAGGTTGGGCGGTCTGGTTGTTGTTTTTGGAGACCAGCACTTTAGTGAGCAAAACGCTGGGCTTTGGCACTAATTGCTTTTCTAATTAAGCTCTGAATCTAGCATATACTTTAGTTATTGAGCACCCAAAGTATATTATTAGTATTCTTTATGGACATAGTAATTAAAAGGTGTGTGTGTGTGTGTGTATGTGTGTGTAAAATATGTAGATACATATTCTCCTGCATTTGATCCGCACATAACCTAAATCAAATGCCCAGATCATGCCACTTAGTGGTTTAAAATACTGATTTCTTAGGCACTGGGTTTGTGATCTCATACTGCAATTCACGAACAAACGTCATAAGAATGTAATTGGTCATGTCTGCCATGTTCACGCTAAAAGTATGAACATCCTGACACTCCTCTTTCCCAGATGGATGACTTTAATTCTCGTTCATGGGACCTTATTGCGGATGTGTGACTGTCTGCGCCACAGCCTGCCTTACTATATTGATGCAGAGAGGAGGAAAAGGCTGGGTCCTGTCTCTGACCGGCTTGGACCACTCTTATGAACCAAACAAAAGAAAGTGCCGGACAGTATGAATGAATACAAACAAATGCACACCTAGTATAATTAATTGCTAGGCGGACAAACCATTTGTGATTGATCACTTGTATTTTATGTCCGGCACTTTCTTTTACTATATTGATGTCAACATAAGCTAGACTAGTTTTGCTTAAGTAAACTTGCAGAATGCTAAAATTATACTTTTAAGGCACGTTTAAGAATTTAATTCCCTTGTGGTTTGATCCATGAACTGATTTAATTTCTTATCAACACACGCAAAACAATCACAACATTATGCGGTCAGGAACTAGTCATATCTGCTGTCAAAGGTTCCAGCAATGTAGAATTTCAAAGTAATTCTCTCTGTCAAATGTTGGAATTGTTTAACATCTGTGAATGGTCATGGCCGCATTTTAGAACAGTGCCACTTTCAGATGTATGTGTGTTGGACCTGCGATGGGCAAGCCCAGCACAAAGGGGGTAGCTTGGCTCAAGTGTCAAGGCAAGTGAAGGCTATCGTGTTAAGCCGGCTTCGACCCAATAATATCTCCTTGAAAAACCACCAAAAGGAAGGACACCACTGTTGTAGAAAAATACGATTCCTTTATGTAAAAATTCTCTGTTGTGAATGGGGATCAATTAGGAAAGCACAATTACATTTCTTTTGGGTCACAATTTGCTGGGTTTCGATTTTGGAATCGATTCAATAAATAAGCTTAGGAGTACAGTTCATCAATAAATAGATTAAATATCAGGAATAAATATTGTCAATAAATAGAATAAATATTGGGAATAAATATCTTCAATAAATAGCATAAATAGCACTGTCTGTGTAGCAGAGTAAATACTGGTTCAGTTCAAGAACATCTACAGATTCATTCTGGTATCGCTGCCACCAATTAAATACTTCAGGAACACTACATTTGCAAATACATTTCAGGTTGGAAAGATTACTCTTACAGTTTATGACGATTTCACCATTAGTGTACACAGGCTTCTCTGGGCATAACAGGGAGTGCTGGGATTCTTTAAGAATCACACGGGGGTTATGCGCGTATATCTAAAAGGCAAGGAAAGACAGTGAACACTTCATTTACACTCGCCTGCCACCGGGTTGAGATATCTGTTTGCCGGTGGGGGTCTAAGCGCCCTAGGGGTTTCTGTCCCCGCTAGCACTCAGGCGGCACCAGTTCCAAGTCTTTAGACTGCCGAACGGGGCTGCCGAAGAGATCACACAGTCTTTGCGCTCAGTCAAATAAATGCCGGTTCACAGTTCCTTTATAACGGCGCTTCCCACCTGAAGAAACGGGCCCACCTCACATCGGCTGCAATCGAAAAGCGATTCAGTCGGGTTCAGCACTCCTCTCGCCAGCGACAGGTTCTCAGGGGCTCCACGGACCTCCCTCCGACTTCCTCAAACATGGATGGTTCCCGCCCACAGCTACAGCCGCCGATCCACTGGGGAGGGGCAGAGACAGTAGTCCTGCCCAACGAAGGCCGGCCTTTCCCCGCCCCGGCGCACCACCTCACCTCAGTCTGCGCAGGAAGCACTCTACGCTGGTGGAGCTCGGAGACGTCCGAGCTCCTCGCTGGAGGCGCCTGTCACACAAGGGGCACAGAAGACGCTCGTGGTCGCGGCGAACTTGCTCTCGCCTCGCGACCCGAGTCAGTCGTAATTCGCCACCGGGGGGGGGGGGCGGGGAGGCACACGAAAAATCAGTCTCTTGGGGGTGACGAGGCACTCGCTGGGCAGGCGCTGTAGGCGCGAGGTCACCGCACACACAGCTGACTGGAACGCCAGTCAGGATCCACGCCAGTGACTCTTGCTTGCTCTACTGCCACACTACCAGCCGCCTCAGGGGTCAACAGGGCAGGTGTCAATCTGGTGTCAAGTCTGGAATCTCCTTCTTCACCTAGATCTGGAACATCATTATCCTATCTAGTCTTTTGGTCATCTAAAATGGCCGCCAGGGACTGGACCTTATATAGCCAGTGCCCTGAGGTGCTGGCTCGTGCCAGTAGGTTCTAGAACCTTCTTTGGGTTAGGCCAATGACATGGCACTACTGGGGTATTTGGGTCTCTAACAGCCACCATACTGGGGTTCTAAAGCAGCCATTTTGTGTACCTGAGGGAAATAGAGTAATTCCTGTCAGGAATGCGCACCAAGTAAAAGGGCGCCAAAACCTTGAAAGGTCAGGGTTCATGGAGGCTCCACAGGGAGTCACTCTCATGAGGAAAATGGATGGCCACCATTTTGAGGTCATTCATACAGGTTGCCAATCCCAGTCTGTAATGTCACAGGTTTCGCCAGGTGTCTTGTGAATAGGTGCCAAAAACCTTGTGAACAACTGGGCGTCAAGGAACATCTAGCCCCATTGAAACAGCACACAAAAAGGTCCTGGTAGACAAAGAAAAGCGACAAATTTTGGGAGGTACAGGGGAACAAAAGAAATCATAGTGGTGAGGGGACTCTCAGAAGCAGACGGGTCTAACAATGTGGATGACACCAAAGTCCACTTCCAGCTGGAAAATAAATTCGGAAACAAGACTATCATCACTTTTTTTCCCCCTGACCGCATTCTTTGGGACAAAAGAGAGACGTGTATATGCATCAGTGGAGCCAAGATTTAGACCCTGACCCTGGAGGAGGTGAGCACAAGCCATTGCAATTTAATTGGCCAGTAAATCTAGAAACACCGGAATCTGTTTTGTAGAAAGAAAAGAACCTGCAGTGCATTTCAATGTACCCCTTCCAGTGATCCTGACCAAAGTATTTCACTGGTAAGTAGTCATCAGAGGTTTTAATCTGCTTCTCTTCTTACACTGGAAAACCACAGCTCAAGGCGACCAGCAAGTAGAAATAGCAAGACCCTTGGTTGATGTCAAATACTTCTTGCACATCATCCTGACCCAGAGGTCTTGTCTACTCTGAGCTCAACTGAACCAAGGCAGAATTCATGTTTTTTACCCAGGACAGCAACAAGAAATGGTACAAACATGGATCAATGATATGAGCCTTTGCAGCTTTGAACCCTAACTTCGCTGAAAACTAAGCCTCTTGGATTCACCTTGGACCTTAAGCTCCATTAGCACATTGCCAAGAAAACCGAGACGGCCTGATATCTGCTCCCTCTTCAAAAGAAAGAGAAACAATTTCTTCCAGAAAGTGACTTCAGGTCCATCCTCATACACTCCCATCGGGATGGTGCTTCATGGTTTCCCAGACTTCACAGTGGCACCATTTAAGGACATCCTACATTGCACAGCACTTCTCATGCATGTTCTGAAGAACTGTGATCACATCACCCCTATGGTACTTCATTGGCTTCCCTTGCTGGACTGCACCCTTTTCAAAACTTGTTGCATCGTGTACAAAGCTATCACAACCAAACCCTCCTATTAACTAGCAGATAACCGCACCATGTCTGGTAGTTGTCAGCATACATGCAGCATAGTCATCATCAGACTAAGAAGTGTAAAAACACAGAAACTAACAAGGGAGCTGGCCGTTACTATGTGTGCATCCAGGATCTGAAACAGTATTCCCTTATCCATTACTACTGACCTAAATCTTTGAAGAACTCTACATCACAATTAGGCTTTCCTGTTTTCAGTTTCTATTGTTGATAAATACTTTTTGTTTTTGTGTTTTCAATACCTTAAAAAACAGTGTTTTTCAGTGGTTACAAATTTTCGGGAAATTGAGAACAAAAACAGTGTTTTTCCAGTGTTTATGGAACGTTTTGCTTTTATTATTGCTTGCTTTCTGCACTGATAGTGCATGTGTATGACAATGTGCATACAGAGTGTATGAGGTTCAAATACATTTTTACAAATCAAACTTAATTTTAGTGCACCATACAATACTTCTTTAGTGAGTCTTTGGTCATGCACACTCGCTCTTTCCTTCCCATGTAAACATTTATCTGTGAAAAGGCCCTCTCAACATTGACACTTGAGACAGGCAGCGCCAAAACAGCCAGTACGCAATTTGCTAACTCTGGCCATTGACATAGCTTGCCATGCGAATACTGGTGCATCTGAAGATTGTGATTCTCTGGGACAGGTTCTGCAAAATATGCATTTAACTGGGCGCATATGCCCTCAGTTATTGAGGCAGTCAAAAATTAAGCAGTTCTTTACAAAGTCCGGAGAAAATTCCCATTTAAGGAAAAGATCTAGAACTTGTACAGAGTACCTCAGTGAGGCTTCTTTGATTTCAAATGCCATGGGTGGTGAAGGGAGAGGTCTATTCATCATTGCCAGCCATTTCTCATGCACTGTAAAATGACATTTCCTGAGTTTTTCCTCGACATTTCTTTGCTTATCAGGTGGCAAGAACTGTAACATGGAACATGTTGCAGTGCCAAAGTCACTAAAAGTGTCGCCCAGCCAACTCACAAGGAGATGTTTCACATCTACGCTAATTACGCTTGGTAGACAAGGGTATTTTCAGACTCTAGTTTTTTTTATTATGTTCACTACAGCAATCATGTTTTCCTGTAAAATCTAAGTATGCAGTAGAGTGTACTTCTTTTCACGTCAGTATGAATATGCAACTAAAGATCCTCACATTTCTTGACTTTTGGCATCATCACTAAGCACCAATTCTGTAAACGGTTGCGACATGGATAATATAGCATTCACAGTCTTTAGGACGGAGAACCACCGGCTAAAAGACACTGTTGGGATTACTCTTTCATTGATGCCACACAAAGCACAAAATGAGAAATATTTGCGTTTTAGTTCCCACGCATAATGAAACAGTGCACCAGAATAGACTACAAAGTCAATAGCATTTTTCATTAACTCTGAAGATTGTAAAGATGCTTTCAGCATGCCATCTGGCAAGTGGCAAGGATCTCTTACAGGGAAGCACTTCAGCTCAGGTACTGATTTTGACAGGTCATCACACAACCTTTTCATATACGTAGATGAATTACTGCAAATAAAAACCATATCCTCAAATCTTTGTTCAACTTGGTAAGAACTTTTAGCAGCAGCATTCCAAGTGACACTGCATTCCATTTTTATTCCAACTATCCCAGATGCTTGGTGACAGCACTCTTCTCATATATACCTGTCACTACACCTTGCATTGAATGTTTAAAGCCTAGAGTGTTTGGCAATTCACCTACTATCAATAATGACTCACTGGAAAAGGGGCTGATGTATCAAAGGGTTTCACCTATTCTTTGTCAGTGGTTAAATGTGATGGTACATATTGGAAAGGATTCATACGATACCAGCCATTTTACCTATCAGTGAAATAATCAAATGTATTTCCTGATTCTCCACAGTCTATAAAATAATTAAATAAGACCTAAAACATGCTTCTAAACCCTGCATCATTAGGACAAAGGCCACAAAATGGAAAAAAACAAAAAGAAGACTAAACAATATTTTAGTGACATCCCTAAACAACAAAACACCTTCAGGAAGAAATAGAAATAACTTTCACTCACCTTTTTCTTTCTTTAATGGCATTTAGTTTGTGGTTGCAAAGGTGTTTTTTCGGTGTTTATATGTTTATACTGGTGAGGGCTATTTTCCTTTTGGTGGGGTTTTATCAGTTATTATAGGTTCAAACCTAAAACCGGACAGCCTTATCACAATGCATTAAACAATACACTCTCTATGCCAAGATCAACCAAAAACTCATCAAACGTCTGCAGAAGATTGGGAACTCTCAACCTCGTAGGCTACACTCACATCACATCACAGCACACCTGAAGGAGCTCCAAGCTCCACTGGCTCTACATTTAAACACGAGCACGATTTACACTCCTCACCCACACACTCAAGACACTACCTAACGCTGGTCCAGCAGATCTCAACAAGCGTAAACCATATCCAGCGGTCACGTCTTCTCCTACATCGCTCCTAAAGCATGGAACGCCCTGCTGCTGCACATAAGATCCTCCCACTCACATCTTGAATTTCACAAGATGAATACCTGGCTTTTCAAGTAGTCCCAGTTGGCACCTAGGTGTTTCTGGACTCACACTTGCTTAGCGCCAGGATACCCTCCTGGATGATAGTGCGCTTTGCAACTCTGCATAATGTAACCTAACACATACATTAGTACACCCAGCTACCGCTTCTATCACTGATTGACTTCATACTGGTCTTTGACCCCTGTACAGTGTTAAAAATACCATATTCATACAGATCTTGGTGGTATTCATGGACTATAGTAATGACATGTCACGCAGGCTCCTGAAGAATTACACTTGCATTCTGCAAGGTTTACAGGGCCAGGCAGCCTGAATGTGGTTCACTATTCAATGGTTTAGTGGATGCAAGAAAAAA
The DNA here is from genome assembly GCF_964263255.1 of Lissotriton vulgaris. Classification (NCBI taxonomy): domain Eukaryota; kingdom Metazoa; phylum Chordata; class Amphibia; order Caudata; family Salamandridae; genus Lissotriton; species Lissotriton vulgaris. Next base: position 49,200,133 of record NC_141700.1, read on the forward strand.
AGAAGACAATCTTATCTACTGTTAATGAACCTCACTAGGGAGATGGCGCAGGGATACCTGCAGAAATTGGCAGCGCACAATGCCCCTTCCAGAATCATGTGTTCATTAAAAGCATATCTGTTCAGCCTTTCTACTTTCAAGAAGCTGAAACACAATGGGGACCCCCTGGAATTACTGGGACCCAAACTGTACTTTGTGTCCTTGCATTTAGGTGTAACCTCAAAAAATGTGCTGTTCATACTTGCTACATCTTTCTACATCCAAGGTCATAACTAAATAATAATGCTGGTGGTCTTCCCTACCTGAAACTGGATTCTAAACTGCCCCATCCCTGCGCTCATACAATCTTTGCAAATCATGAACACCAGCATCTGCCTTGATCTGCGGGAGACAATCAGTGGTTCATAAAACGCATACATCGTACAAAATGCTGCTTCAGTCCTGTGAGGAACCCACCTTCACTGATGATTCTTCATTTGTCAGCTGTAGGAATGGTTGAACATTGATTTAAAGATGAGAACAGATGCTCTAGTCGTGTTGCAAATGTATGTTCATTTTAAATTTAAGCAGTTTTATCTAATTATAGATTTTGGATTTTTAACTTCTAGAAGAAAAGTCAACAGTTTTATGATCCTATCACTGCATCACATGTTTTGCTTGCAGTGGTTCATCAGAACCATTTGTCCCATTCCAAGATGGTGTTCATTTCTTGTGAAATTTTTTTCATCAATTCAAATAAATTATCTCATCTATTTTTCCAGTATTTAATAATGACAGACCTATTCCAGACAGAAAAAAATCTAGTTGCATTAATCATGAAGACCTTATTTAAGATCATTAAATTAGTAACAAGTAAACTTTCTTCTTCTTTTAAATTAAGCATCTATCCATCGTCCGAACAGGAAAACAACTCTTCCTTGGTTCCTGCTGCCCACAACACCGGTGGCTCCTTACCTGACCTGACAAACATGCATTTCCCTTCTCCTCTACCAATCCCATTGGATCCGGAGGAAACTGCGTTCCCGTCTCTGAGTAGCTCAAGCAGCACCGGTAATCTTTCGACGACTATGAACCACATGGGAATCAACACTGCCGGTCAAGGTGATCACAACTTCTTTTTAATACAGACAAATCTTTGTGCCTTTTAAGAAGTGTGCTTTTTTGTTAAAAGGTTGTATTGAATGAATTCAACTTGCAATGGCAGTGTCTTAAATTAGCACATAATACTGATCAAGAAAATACTGTACTGTGAGAATAAATGATGAATGCACATGAGCACTAAAAAACCTTAGGATTAGATTGGAGATCTAATTAATACATATAAATGAGACTTTAGAGCACAGGTAGATTTGGAGAGTAAGCACCTGAGAATTCTTTTTGAATATCTTAACTATAGTATACAGCATATTGCAAAAAAGAAAGTAGGTTTGCTTGACTATGCATGAGGCTCCATATATTGAGGTCCCTTAATCATTTCGGTTTGTGATGTTTGTGTGAACTGTTGGAGAGTAAAAATATTCAACTATTAAGAAACTTGTTCTCATTGTGTAGGCTAACCACATGTGCATCAGAATTGGTTCTGTTTTATTTCTGAAATGTATATATATATAATGCTGATCACTGTGGCATCTTTTACTGAATGCATATGAAATTTGCTATGTATTTAGCAAGTTTAATCTTCTGTGGTAATGACAAGCCCAGTCTCCTTTTTCGTTACTATTGATAGATACTCCAATACACTTTTCTTGACAGCAAATATAGTTTACATTTTACACAATGAAAAAAGTCTGTATCCGCACATAGCAATACATATTTTGTTTCTGTCAGGAAGTTGCTGCTTGTCAGGCTGTCTCGTAGTGAACTCTCTCTTCAGTGTGTCAACTGAGGGTTCACACCTATTGTCGCCCTGAAAAGTGTCTTAGAATGTAGTGTGTTCCCACAATTATGTTGATCACGTTACTGTTACATGTGCTACATCTGGATGTCTCCATTAGATTTGAGTGTTTTCTCAAAAATCAGCTTGTTTCAGGTCTTTCCATCTGTTATTTTTATTTCCCTGTCTTCTTGGCTAATTTCTCATGTTCATATTCTTCCTCTGTACTGAAGTTTATTTTCTCACGGAACAACTCCCCACATAGGATGCTCTATTTAATACTTCCAAGTGTTGACTTTTCCCATGTCGTAAACTATAACCTGCAGTGTATTCGGTAAAGCAGATTTGTAGTAGAGCTCCCTTATTTACCTCCGCTCTGACAACAGGACACTCTACAGCTTTACAGCTAATATTGGTTGTATTCAACATTCAAGTCATTCTTACTGATATTGTCCGCAAACTCAGTCACTTATCTTTGTGTCCCCGGATATGCCACAAATAATTTATCTATCATAGTCAAACTACAATGTATATAGTTTAAAAATACACTTGCATAGCTGGGCTTGAAACAGGTTGTGCACAGTATGGCTTTGTTGTTCACCTCATATATGGTTGGGCACAGGGGCTTTGGCCTGTAGCCAACTCCTACTGTGCCTGAATGACGGCATCAGTGATGTCATTTAGTGATGTCAGGTGCCATCGCTGGTGTCATTGAAGATGTAATTTGCAAAGTCCTAAGCAGTGCATGATGGGGGCATGAGTTAAGGTGAGTTTTGAAATTTCTCCCATGGGGACTGGGGATTGGCTGCAGAGCCTCACCCATTCCAGGCCCTGCAGACAATCACCTGTGTGTGCAATCTTCAATTCTGTGCAGCGCAGCAGGGTTGATCCAAAGACCTAGCCTCCAGTTATGCACTGCGCCCAACTCTCCGTGTACTACAAACCAATACAGTGTACAGCCTTTTGCTGTGCACAGCAGAGGTTTGCATAAGAGCCTGGACTGCAGCCAGACTCTACTGCCATCCTACCGTGGGTGGTAATGTGCTGAGAACTTTTTAATACAGGATTCCGAATTCTTACACTGTATTTGTGAATCTTGTGGGCCAGGAGGTTCCATGATTCACAGATGCAGAGTAGGAATCGCAAATCATTTTTTATTTTTTTATATAATTATTTTGCTGCCCTGGATACCTCTTTAAGGATCCCCAAATGGGGTCACCGTAAATTCACCTTCCCCCGTTTTTTTTTAAAATCTCCTAGCATTATGCTTAGTGTACCATTTTGGGTAACTGCAATGATCACACATTTTTCTGTGACGACTAGTCTACCATAATACTGCAGTTTGCAAATCTGCAGCAGGTTTAGCAAATCCTCAAGAGACGCCAGGAGAAGAAGCTCGCCATGCCTCGTGATGTGCCTTTATTTTTCTGATTAAACTAGTGAATTTGTGGAGAATATATGAATTAAAAGTCCAGATAGATCTAAAATTCAACCTCATAATTCCTACAACGAAACATTTTTTAAATGCTGATTTCTCAAATCTACTGAGCAGATTTGTACCCAACCAGCTAAAGGCACTTCCACGAATTAATTTCTGTTTAGATGCCACGTTTGGTGTAATTCTGTTAGTTTTTTCTGTATTGAAGAACATTTATTCTGTGGGAGTTAAGCTGGGAAATTGAACGTTTGGGACTCCCTAACCACCCTAAACAGCTATTTTTTAGATGCTCATGATGAGTCTATGCAACTTGCCATGAACAACCCAAAGTGAATGTACTTTTTAAAAAAGTTTTATTTAAATTGGTCAAATGTAGCCAGTTATTTAAAAAAAAAATTTTTGTGGCTTTATGAAATATAGAATGGGACAATATTTTTTTAATACAGCCAGGAAAACAACTCCAGAGTTTCACAGCAAGGAAACTGACAGTGCACACCTAAAGAGAGTCACACCAGCACATGATACTGTGGACAAACTGAAGCAGTATCAGATTATTTTTGCTTGCTAAAAATTGATACTTCACTTCCAGGTCAGCTCTGGATCTACCCCCCTGACATCTTACTGTGCTATTCTACACTTTCTGCTTATCCTCTAGTTCACTCTGACTCATGCTGCAAGAAGAAAAGATGACCCATTTGCATCATTAAAAGCAGGTTACACTGAGAGTGCATATGAAACATTAAATAATGTATTAAACCTCTTGCATCCATACAAACTCGTCACAAAACACATGTAACATATTGTGCTCCATGAGTATTTGTATGTATTATAAAAACTTTGGCCACACAAATTCGCACAAATGCAGGCAACATCTTCACTCAGATGTACACCATAATACATATGGTTTCAATCAAAGTTTATTTTGACATAAGTCCTTAAAGCCGATACAAATCAACACCGCATTCGTAAATCACATGCATTCAAATATCTATTTAACTTCTTATGGGATTTATTTCAGATTTGTCCACATTTCTCGTAGAGCATAGAAAGCATCCTAAAATCACAATTTCTTTGGGAAAATAAACACTAGTTAAAACTATCAATGTACGAAAGAGCAAAACAAAATCCATTAAAATCATTAATTCATGATAATCCATTCTTCTCAACAATTTAAAAAAGCGCCCAAATCCACAATTACATTTAAAAAGTGAATACTCACTAAAACATCAATTGCAAGAAAGAGACAATGCACCATATTTAAAAAATAATGGTCTTAAAAATGTCCTGCGCTTATTTAAAGGAAGGGGGCAATCAATCAGTACATGCATAGTAGTGCATTTTCTTTCTAAAGTGCATATCCAATATTCTTTTTTTTTCCCCTGATTTTTTTCTTTCAATCAATCAAATTATAACAGAGCCTTGAAGGGATTAAGACCTATTCTGGATTCACAAGATGGAGGATCACACAAACAACGTATCGTCCTAACTTGTTATTCCAAATGTAATAAATGTAATAAAGTTCATTGAGTCACACAAAGCAACAGTTCTCGCTGTTGAGATACATAAAAGTTATCATCAATATATGGGACAACATGAATATCAATATGTCAATAAACCGAGGAGAGATTTTCCATGATTTCTTTTTCTTTCTTTTTATTTGTGTTGCAAGTGTGTAATCAAAAACGACTTGACACAAATCGTATAGAGCCTACGCGTTTCGCCCCTATTTCACAGGACTTCTTCAGGGCTGTTTAAAAAAACACATACAAAAAGCAATTTTAAAAACCAGTCAAGACGACCCAATGTGATTGAAGGTGCATTGGAACAGTATGATGTGGACAGTGTTGGGTTTTTATTAGGTTTAAGAATTAAGGAAGCTGTCTTCCTCTATAGCTGAGGTCACTTCTTTATACCTGATGTCGATATTGTGTTTATGTCCTTCCTTCCATCCTATTGTAAAGCTCTCTGATATCCCTCAGGATCTTGTTCGCGCTATATAAAACTTTATAAATAAATAAATAAAAACAAGTACAAACAAGAACACAATAGGTGACAACCACATTTAATACAATATATACACACCACATACATAAACATTAAAAGTAACCATTGTGTAATTCACCAAGGCATTAAAAGTAACCATTGTGCATTCCACTAAAAATGTATAATTTAGTGTATGTCATATATGTTATGTCATATATTTTATGATATGAACATTCAAAATAGTACAGATTTCCACATGGTGAAAGGCAAGCTTGTAACCTATTGGACCAGAGCCATACGTAGAAATATCTCCTTAAAAGTTATACCAATACATAGGTACCACCATTTCATGCCCCAAACCACCTCCCTATCAGGAAGTTGTCGAGCCATTACTAGCATGTTTGGTCTAAGACACTGTTTCTACAGATACATATCCTCCTTTTCTAGACAAGCTCTTATCTCATTACCCTATCAAGTCCTCTTGTCCCCATTTGACCTATCTGTAACTCTGAGCTATTCATTACACATTTCTTAGTGTAGGCGCACCGTCCTGTCGAATAATGATCACAATATCATAATAGGCAGTCTGAACTTACCAAACTAGTCAGATGAATTTGTCCAACTCATGGATGTTAACACAATGAGGCATTCTCTTTGGTTGACTCACTCTATTTTATTAGGTAGCTAATGAACAAGAGATCAATAAACCCAACTACAGCCAACTCTCATTAGACCATACCCTATAGCCACTAAGAAGCACTCCATCAGTCAACCTTAGCTTTCTTTTCTTCATTATGCAATAACGGAACCATCCATCAAATGATTCAAAGTGAATGCTCACCACCGTGGTCTACAAATAAAAAGACAAGAAGGTCAAGTGTCCCTAACTAACCAGCAAGATGTCAAAAACCTTTAAACATTGAACCTTTGAACGTACCGGTTTCTCTTTTCTGTTGTCATTCCATCAAGAAATTTCTTTATGCTCCACACTCTAAATCAATAAAATCATCAAACAACCGGCCACATAATAATACTGTTCCTCAGGTTCGAGGCATGTGGGCTGCTGAATTCATATCTGTGCATAGTCCGCCACCTAGTGTTGGGTCCGGATGATTGCACATTGTTGTCCTGGAAGAGTCTTCGAAGTATCACGAGATAGGTGGCTCCTCCCCTGGACTACAGTGCGCATGGGCATCGCCTCCATCCCCAGATTGTTTTTTTCCGCCATTGGGTTCGGATGTGTTTTCGGTTCCCTCTATCGGAACCGATAGTTGTTCTAATTTTACTCGAGACCAAAAGGTCTTTAGGCTGGGCGTCGGTATAGTTGCGTTCGGGTTTCTTACTGACTCTCAGCTCCGATCTCCTACTGCCCTTCCACGTGCTTTCGACGCGGACGGGCCTACACTACACCCTTTGCTATGGAGCGGACTCCATTCAAGAAGTGTCCGCTGTGTCACTCTAAATATTCGCACCTCGACGTGCACCCCGTGTGCAATACATGCTTGTCACCGGATCACCGTGAAGACACCTGCATGGCGTGTTCGAAATTTAGGAGTAAGAAAACTTTAAAGATTCGCCGGGCTAATCGGCTCCAGGCTCAATTGTCGGCTTCGGCACCCCCACCTGATGACATCTTCCAGGAATCTGTTGAGGGAGAAGACAACGTACAAGGGTCGGACTCTGGCCCCGCGTCCGAGGAAGAGACCGGCGACGCGGGTGATGAGGCCTACGACGAAGTCTCCGACGAGGTAGGGGACGACGAACTGGCTTGTCCCACGATGGGAGATAGCTCGGAGGAAGAGCATCCCCAACAAGACTCCGGGGTTACTCCCCGTCATACGGCCCAGGTCGAGGGATCGCCTTCGGGCCTTACCCAAGATCTAACTATGAGTCCTACGTCCCCGCCTCCGGGCCCGGTCACGGACATTTCTACGAAGAAACCGAAAGTGAAGCCAACTGGTCTCGCACCCTCGGATGCGAAACCGAAACCGAAAGTGGCGTTGGTGAAGAAGGTTCTGGAGGCGTCAACTTCCACGAAACCCAAAATGGCCGACTTGAAGAGCCACGCCAAAATGGCCGACCAGAAGAGCCACGCCAAAATGGCCGACCCGAAGCCCTCTGGGTCGGCGCCGAAGGTGAAGGCCTCCGACGCGGCTGCATCGGCACCGAAAGGGGTCGTGGACCCGAAGACGTCTTCGAAGAAGCGTCACGCCGACGGTGCGCCTGGCCATGGGGCGTCGGCCCCGAAGAAGAGGCCTATCGGCGATCGGGCTCTCGAAGTCGACGAGTCGCTCGAGCCGGTTCAGCCCTCGGCGTCCCTTACAAGGAAGGTGGGGGAATCCTTAAAGCGGATCCAACAGTCCACTGTGGTTCCCAGCCAGGACACTGTAGTGCCTCGACCCACGCAGAAGCCTGCTAAGGAACAAACGCCCATTCGTTTTACCCTTCCACCCAAAACGGCGCCGAAGGCCTTCGCGCCGAAACAGGGCGGACACTCACAGGAGGTATTGACGCCGAAAGCTGCCCTGGTGGTGTCGAAGCTTCGGCTCCAGCCGCTTGCGGTGGAGGAACGTCGTGAGGTGATCATCGACGCCAACACCGGAAAATTGTCGCTCCTCAAACGAAAGATTACGTCGGAGCCGGCCTTGGAACCTTTTAGGATTCCACTCAAGAACAAGAGGTACTCTGCGGACTCTTCGGCTCTGATGGAACCTCTGTCTCCACAAGCCCCGGAACACTCGCCGGCCCATTCCCCCGCGCCTTATGTGGACGAGGACGAGTACACCTATCCTGCGTACTCGGATCCGGAAGAGGAGCATGTGCCCTGGACAGCGGGAGGCGACGCAGACGACCCGCAGTCGGGTCAGGACACTCAACTTTTCGCCGCAAAGACGTCCCCGACAGAGGACTCGGCGGCCTTCAATGCCCTAATAGAGAGAGCTGCAGCGAACCATGACGTCGAACTGCACTCGGACCCCGTGGATGCGGACTTCTTAGTCGACACCTTCTCGGTAGCCGAAAAACAAGTCAAGACACTACCGATGCTTAAAGGGGTGCTGAAGCATGCCCAGGAGGTATTCAAGGAGCCCACCCGGGCGCGGGTGGTCAATCCTCGCATCGACAGAAAATATAAAGCGGCGCCCACGGATCCCACGTATATTAAGGGACACTTACCATTGGACTCCCTGGTGGTGTCCAACGCTCGAAAGAGGGCGAATTCGCAGACTACTGGTGATGCTCCTCCCCCCAGACAAAGAGTCCAAGATCTTTGAGGCATCAGGCAAACGCATTGCTGCACAGGCAGCGAACATCTGGAGGATCTCTAACACTCAAGCCCTGCTTGCACGTTATGATAGGGCCCATTATGACACATTAGAGGCCATCCTGCAACACTTGCCTGACCAATACAAGGAGGCGGGGGAGATGCTCATTCAGAAGGGTAAACTCATTACAAATGCATCCATCAAATGTGCCCTAGATGTGGCAGACACTGCCTCCATGGCTATCAATACAAGCGTGTTACTTAGACGCCATGCCTGGCTTCGAATTTCGGGGTTCAAACCCGACATACAAACCACAATACTGGGTCAAACAGTGAATCCTGACCATCTGTTCGGCCCTGAGGTGGATGCCTCCTTAGAAAAGATGAAAAAAGATACCGAAACTGCCAAGTCTATGGGGGCTTTACAAAGTCAGCAGTTTCGGGGTGGTTCCTTTCGCCGCTCCAATTCAAGAGGCACCTCGAGGGGCCAGGCATCCCAGTCCACGCAATACTACAAGGGTAACACCCAGTCCTCGTATAACAACAACAAGGGCAGGGGTGGCTACAGAGGCAATAATATCAAAGGCAGGGGACGTGGAAACAATGCCTCCAGGTCCACCACCTCCAACAAGCAGTGACATCTTGTCACTTCCCCCCGATCACACGACACCTGTCGGGGGGAGACTCCAGCAGTTCCTGCCGGCGTGGAGGTCCATCACCACGGACAGGTGGGTGAGGTCTCTTATCCAGTACGGGTACTGTCTAGAACTTACGTCCATTCCACCGGACATACCGCCAAGAAGCCGTGCTATGTCCGACGAGCACTTGACCTTGTTGCAGCAAGAAGTACTGGTCATGCTGCAAAAAGGGGCGATAGAGCTCGTTCCATTGCAAGAACGGGGAACGGGGGTTTACTCCCTGTATTTTCTGATCCCCAAATAGGACGGATCACTCAGGCCGATCCTGGACCTCAGGCCCCTGAACTGGTACATCAACTCGGAGCACTTCCATATGCTCACATTGCAGCAGGTGCTTCCCCTGCTTCAACAGGGGGACTTCCTAGCAACGCTGGATCTGAAGGATGCCTATTTCCATATTCCCCTGCATCCTTCCCACAGAAAGTATCTCAGATTCACGATCTTAGACCAGCATTACCAGTTCAGAGTCCTGCCGTTCGGGGTCACCACGGCACCGAGAGTATTTACGAAATGCCTAGCGACTGTGGCGGCGCATCTCCGTCGCCAGCACGTCCATGTCTTTCCATACCTAGACGACTGGCTTATTCAGGCAAAGACGGAACAGCAGTGCGTAGACCACGTGTCACGCACCATTCACCTCCTGCACGATCTGGGATTCTCTCTGAACTACCCAAAGTCCCATCTCCAGCCCGCCCACGTGCGACAGTATCTGGGCGCGACAATCGACACTCTGGCAGCCACTGCGCAGCCGAGTTCAGTGAGAATCGCCAGTATCCAGGCGCTGATCCAACGATTCAGACCCCAACACTCGCTTCCAGCGAAGGTGTTCATGCAGTTGATAGGCATGATGGCCTCCTGCATCTCCATTGTCCCGCACGCGAGACTACATATGCGTCCGCTTCAGGAGTGCCTGGCACGTCAGTGGACTCAGGCTCATGGGCAACTGACAGACCTAGTGTTGGTGAGCGGTCGGGCGTACAACTCTCTGCATTGGTGGAATCCACAAAACCTTTGCAAGGGCCGACCATTCCAAGAGCCTGTCCCACAGATCATCCTGACGACGGACGCCTCTCTCCAGGGATGGGGAGCACATGTACTCCACTACACTGTGCAGGGACTATGGACACTTCAGCAAAGGAAGATGCACATCAATGTGTTGGAACTGATGGCAATCTTCATGGCCTTAAAGGCGTTCAAAGTACATCTGTGCAACAAGGTCGTGTTGATCCGGACAGACAACATGACGGCCATGTACTACATCCAGAAGCAGGGAGGTACACACTCTCCACAGCTGTCTCATCTGGCTCAGAGCATGTGGAAGTGGGCCATTCAGAGGAACATCTTCCTCATGGCAGAACATCTCCCAGGCAAGGACAATCAAATGGCGGATCTGCTCAGCAGGCACAGCCATCAGATGCACGAGTGGGAGATACATCCATCAGTACTCCAACCGTACTTCCAAAGGTGGGGTCATCCAGAGATAGACCTGTTCGCCACAAAGGAGAACGCAAAATGCCAAAGCTTCGCCGCCAGATTCCCACACCCCCAATCACAGGGCAATGCGATGTGGATGAACTGGTCAGGCAGATTTGCGTACGCTTTTCCCCCAGCACCTCTGATACCGCTGGTGGCACGCAAGCTCAGGCAACACTCGATGACGCTCATCCTGGTTGCTCCAACGTGGGCTCGCCAACCATGGTACACCACGTTTCTGGAACTCTCCGTGGTACCGCATCAAAGGCTTCATCTCACTCCCAGCCTTCTGACGCAGAGCCATGGCGACATTCAGCACCCAGATCCGCAACAGCTCAACCTGGCGATCTGGCTCCTGAAGTCCTAGAGTTTGGCTACCTCAATCTGCCTCCCGATTGCATGGACATCATTCGGGAGGCAAGGAAGCCCACTACTAGAGCTTGTTATGCGGCTAAATGGAAGAGGTTTGTCGTCTACTGCGTGGAGCACAGCATTGACCCGCTAGACGCTTCCATTCAAAACATCATATGTTACCTCTTTCACCTGTATCGTTGTAATCTAGCTTACTCTTCCATCCGCATTCACCTGTCGGCTATGGCAGCATACCTCCAGAATAGGCAGCACCTGTCACTCTTTAAGGTCCCTGCTATCAAGGCTTTTCTGGAAGGACTCAAAAGGGTCATTCCACCAAGGACTCCACCAGCTCCAGAATGGAACCTCAATGTGGTTCTTACAAGGCTGATGGGTCCTCCCTTTGAGCCACTGCACTCTTGTGAGCTCCAGTTTTTAACTTGGAAGGTTGCGTTCTTAGTAGCAATCACATCGCTACGGAGGGTTAGCGAACTGCAGGCGCTCACCATCCAAGAACCTTTCTTCCAGGTACATGCTAACAGGGTGGTGCTCCGCACTAACCCTAAGTTCTTACCCAAAGTGGTCTCACAGTTTCACATAAACCAAACAATTGAATTGCCGGTGTTTTTCCAAAACCCAGAGACGCTGGCGGAGCGTATGCTCCACACCCTTGATGTGAAGAGGGCCTTGATGTACTATGTGGACAGGACAAAAGATTTCCGCAAAACCAAACAACTTTTTGTTGCTTTTGCCACACAACACAAGGGAAATGCAATCTCCAAAGCAGGAATCGCTAGATGGATAGTAAAGTGCATTCAGATCTGCTACGCTAAAGCTAAGCGCACTCTCACTATCCCACCGAGGGCCCACTCCACTAGGAAGTTGGGGGCCTCTATGGCTTTCTTAGGTAACATTCCCTTAGAAGACATCTGTAGAGCAGCCACATGGTCTACCACTCATACTTTCACTAAGCACTACTGTGTAGACGTGCATTCAAAACAACAGGCAGCTGTTGGTCAGGCTGTTCTAAAAACGCTTTTTCAGACTGCTGCAGCTGGCACGGGCGGCCGCCGCTAATGGAGGGACTGCTATGTATTCTATGCACAGATATGAATTCAGCAGCCCACATGCCTCGAACTGCAAATGCTACTTACCAGTATGCATCTGTTCTTGGCATGTAGGGCTGCTGACATTCATATCGCCCACCCTCCTCCCCGGCGCCTGTAGCAGCTGCAGTATGTATTCATATACACACATATGCTCATAGCATGGTCATCACTCACTTCTTCACTCCATCTCTGCCAATGGCTAAAAACAATCTGGGGATGGAGGCGATGCCCATGCGCACTGTAGTCCAGGGGAGGAGCCACCTATCTCGTGATACTTCGAAGACTCTTCCAGGACAACAATGTGCAATCATCCGGACCCAACACTAGGTGGCGGACTATGCACAGATATGAATGTCAGCAGCCCTACATGCCAAGAACAGATGCATACTGGTAAGTAGCATTTGCATTTCACTACACCCAGTCGCGTTTGATGTTCCCTAGAAAATCCATTTAAACCAGCGTTACCAACATATTTCATGTTCACCTAATAAAAAAACAAGTGACATTTCACATCTCCCCTAAACGCCTACTTTAAACGTGGCCAAAAACTCTCTCAAAAACCCAAGTGTAATGGAGAGGCTCATTGGCTACTCCAAACGCTAACACTCCAACCCAACCCGACTTCTATTTCAAATGCTACATGAGTGGTGCCAGCAATAGAACAGTGCAGCAAGCAAATACACTAAACTAACAAGCCCTCAGAATAGAAGAGAATCCATTCCCCATTACAACTATATCCACGTACCTGTACGTGTATGTCACGGGACATCGACTGACAAGGTGTGCAACCGAGTTGATGTCAAGATGCATTTTAAATACTCCACCCATTTAGCCAATAGGTTGAACTAACCACCTGACATTGGTCTACGTGTATCCCAAACTTTTTCAATCCGTCACGGCCATCTTGTTACAATGCCTAACACTTCAACTTACTTCTCAAAGTGTCACTAGTCGATTTCTAAAATACTGGGCTTTAAATTCACAGCCACTCACCAAAGTAGCATTGATGCTACTGTCTCTTCCTACATTTAAAATGTAAATGCAACTGATCAGTCCCTACCCAAAGGTAGAACTATTCACCTAACGTTGATCTAAATATATCCTGAACTTTTTTAATCCGTCACAGCCATCTGGTAACGCTAATTAACACATTAATTTACATCTCAAAGTGTCACTAGTTCATTCCAAAATGCTGGGCTTTAAATTCACAGCCATACACCAAAGTAATATTTATGCTACTGTCTCTTCCCACATTTATAATGTAAATCCAACTGATCAGTCCCTATCTGCAGTTTTTTATTAAAACATTCACGATTGTTAAGCAACTCTGGCGGCCATCTTTGAGCAGTGACTCTATTGTTTAAATATGTCAACATCAATAGCAGTGATACCCCATAATTACAAATACCCCAAAAGTTGCTCTTTTGGGTGTTCACCCTTTGAGTATAATACAAATGATAAGGTACGAAAGTCTATGATTGTAGAGTCCTTTTCTCGGCAATGCACAAGATACTACAACACGAAAACATCTATGAAACCACAGCGGCCATCTTAAAGCAGGGTCATAAACCTATATTTACACCTTATTACCAAGGGTATTCAGACCTCAAGGACTTTCTTCTTAAAAATATATATATATATATATATATATATATATATATATATATATATATATATATATATATATTTATGAGGATGATATTTCAGGTGGGAACTCTAAAGGACCCATATCATCATTGACTTTTCAGCCAATGACCCAAAAGAGCCTTCCAGAACAATACTCCAGCAAACTTGTTATATCGTATCGCCCTGATTATGGAATCATTAGAGAGTTACAGAAACAAGTGTCTATAAGAAATGGTGACACTCTTGTTGCCCTGATTATGGAATGTGAGAAAGTGCCATCTTTCTTGCCTTGGTATGCCCCCATTTATTTCTGAATTGCTGATGTGCTTTGACTGAGTGTGCCCTGGGCTCCTGCCAACCAGGTACCCAGGGCCTGTGTTCCTTCCCTAAAAACTGTGTTGAAACAAAACCCAAATGGCATCTCTGGCCACCTATCAGCCCCTAGTAAATGGTACCCTAGGTACCCAGGGCATGGTGACCAGAGAAGATCCCTAAGGGCTGCAGCACTTATTGTACCACCCTTAGGAGCCCTGTACCTGGGCACCCACCCACTGCCTTTGGCAGGGTGAGTGCCTAGGTACAGAACTAAACAAAGAGTCGACATGGCACACATCCCTGTATGCCATGCCCACAAACCCACTGACCTGGCATACATCAGTCACCCCTCTAGCTGGGAGCCCTATGCCAGTGGTGTGGGCCTAGGTGCATGAGCCCTGTGCCCCTACAGTACCCAGGGCCAATCCTGGGCACTGTAAGTACAGTGATGCCATTTAGAGTATATGGTGCTGGGAGGTTGTCATTACGAACTCCACAGTCCCATAATGGCTACACTGAAGTCTGATAAGTTTGGTACCAAACTTCTGAGCTCATTAAACCTGCACTGATGCCAGTGTGAGATTTAATGTAAAATGCACCAGAGGGCATCTTAGAGATGCCCCCTGAAAACCTAACTTACAATCCACGTCTGGCTGAGTGGCTGCCGAGGCTGCCACACAACAGACATGTTGCTGGACCCCTGGGTAGGACAGCCTCCGCTCTCCTGGGCCTGCAACAATGCACATACAGGGCAAGGTGCTAGGTCTCCTCCCCCAGGATGGGCAGGGGGAAGCTTCAAAGGCATGCCACCTCTATGAGCTTCTCCAGACCATTTGCTGCAACCATCCCCCACCAATCCTGCCCCCCACTCTGGCGAGAAGACTGGTGGGAAAAACTACGTCAGGAAGGGGGGGTGCCAGCCTGTGCCAACCCCACCCCTCGGGTGGGGGAGACGAGGTGAAGCATGACCCCTGGCTCCGGCCATCTTGAAGATGGGGAGCCCTGCCCAATCACAGCTAGGCTCCTGCCCCCCTCCCACAGGAGAGGAGCAGGCTAGGGGGTGTACTCACCCCAGGCCAGGGACCCATTGGTCCCTGTCCTTGCCCTACCTGTAACGCCCCTAAATTCAGTATTTAGGGGCTCCCTGAACGTTCCTTCCTCAGCCTGATACGAAAAGAAGAAAGAAGATCAAGAAGAAAACCCACCGTGCAGCTGCTAACAACAGGACGACAACAACTGACTTGGCCCCAGCCCTACCGGCCTGTCGATCCTGGAACCTTCTCCTGCTTAATATCGGCGACTCCTGCAGACAGCCACCTTGGGACACCCGGAGGACCTGCCTGCCTTGACCCTCTTGAAGACTGGGACTCCCATCAGTAGAGGCTCTGCTGCAACAACCCACCTGGTGCCAACCAGGAAGCTCCAGACCAGCCCACTCTGCACCCGCCGAGCCCGGGCCAGGCCCAACCGAACCAAGACCACGAGGACGTCCCCCTGGCGACTGGGACCCAAAGTCCAGTGCCCAAAGACCCTCCTCGACGAACCAGCCGACGCCTGCAGACTCAGAACCAGGGGCCACCCTAACCACGACCAGCCGAGGGTAAGCTTTTCCGACACCCAAAGACACGCCTGCACCCGGCGCCCTACAGTCCCCTGTGCATACCTTTGGGGTACCTACCTGTGCTCCAAGATCCAAACTTACCTCTCGAAGTGGTGGTCTCCCCTGGAGAGTCTCCGTCCGCGAGCCTGCAGCCTTTGTTCCTTTTTGACCTTTCCCATTGGATAACATTGAGCGCCCGATGGCTCAAAAGCACCCTGCACCCAGCCGTCCGAGTGCCGCTGGCTGTGACCCCTGTGTCCTATCCTACTTCCCCCCCCTTGCACTGAGCAAGTGACCAGGAGCCCAGCTCCCACAGCCGCGTGGCCTGCTAGCCAACAGCAACCAACCGAAGGCCCCCCCTCCTCATTGGATATCATTGGGCCTACCTACCTCTGCAACTGGCCGCCCCTGTGCTGCTGGGAGTGAACTAACTGTACTTACCTGACCCTGGGGGACCCCTGAGTCTATGCCCAGAACCTTAACTTCACCAACCAAGTACTCACCTGGAAACCGATAATTTACTTACCTGCCATGACTCGAAAATTTTCCAAGTGTGAAGTTTTGAAATCTAACAATATTCACATAAAATCAGCCAAAGTCCTAATTCCGAAGTACTCAGCTGTGATCAGGGGAGAAGCCAGTACTGTACCTTTCAGCCCAGTACTGAACCGCAAAAGTAATTCCTAGCGGGGTTACTAGTAATCTGTATTTTCTCCATAGGAACCCATTGTCTGCTTTTCTATGAAATTTCTTCTGTGTCTACTTTTGAAAACTTGAAATATTCTTTAAAAATCACACGAAATACTGAAACGCAATTACCTACCTGTTTTGAGTTAAGACCCCAGTGCTGGCCCTAGGAGACCAGTCCTGGATTACAGAAGTAACGCGATAGTACTTTACCTGCAACCTGCATTTTCTCCTATTGAATAACATTGTCAGATTTCCATTGAAAAGTTTCTAAGTGTGAACTCTTAAAACAGCTTTATATTCATGAAAATTCACTACAGTAACTAAAACGTTTTTGCTAATCTGGTTTCAGCTTAGACTCAAACTGAATCTAAGATCTAGTCCTGGGACTACTAAAATAATCTATATAGTAATCAACTATACTTTCATGTGGAAAACCCATTGAGCTCAATGCTATAGTGTGTTTTAGGATTGTGTTGCTTACTGTCAATACTGTATTAATTGTGTGCCCGGACTTTATTGCTCCTTTGCAAAGTAATTACATGAGAGAACTGATAACCAGAAAAGTATATTTTTATAATTGTTGGTTCTAAAAAAAAAACCTCTATATATGGATACAAAAACAATTGGCCTGGAGTTCAGTCCTTGAGTGTGTGAAACCTTTTGCTGACTGAGTGTGTACAACAAATGCTTTACACTGTCCTCTGGTACTGCCTTACTGCTCGACCAAGCTACCACTGTTCTGACTTTAATCTCTGTTTTACCTCTGGGATTGATGGACTCTATACACACTGTACTTCCTTCTAGTCCAGTATATATAGAGCCACTTTCTCACATGGAATCATTACAGAGTTACAGAAACAAGTGTCTATAAGAAATGATGAAATTCTTGTTCAACATTTAAACCAAGTTCAACCATGCATAAACGAGAAATCCACTTGCGCTCCGTGTGTCGCAATAAGAGTTCCCTGTCCCCACCTCTATCGTTCGCTTTAACAAAAGTCAATTCCAAGATATCTACAAGGAAAATTATTTCTCCCATCACATACGTGAGCTGACAATGGGTATGACACATCCTTATTCTTCTGTGTGCTTAAATGCTCCGCAATCCTGACTTTTAATTCCCTGGTTGTACTGCCAATATACACCTTCTCGCAGGCACAGATAATAAAGCTATTAATCTTATATTCTCGTTCAGTATTAAACCTGAAGCTTTTCTCTTTGTTCAAGCCCAGGTAGCACATGCTGCAAGTAATGCACTTAAAAAAACAATTAGGCTTAGGTGGTAGCCAATTAAGCATGTTTGTCTTTTTTCTCTCAGTTGTATTGCTAGGACTGCCCAAATCCTTGATTGTCCTACCCCTCCTATATGTCACTCTTGGATGTTTACTGGTATGGGGCCCCAAACCAGGAACACTTTCAAGTGAGCTCCAGTGTTTTCTCAAACACGCCAAATCTGGTGACTTGATTAATTAAAAGTGGTGATCAAAGCTAATGGCTAGCAACTTACACTCTTGGCCTTTGTTGTTAATAACTCTCCTCTATTCGTGTTTGCTACCTTTCTTCTAGCATTACCAAATAGCTTTTTGTCATAACCCCATGAGGTAAGCCTATCTGTAAGCTTGTCCAAATTTCTCTCACATTCGATATTCTCAATACAATTCTGCTTAATACGTTAACAAATTTCAAAAGGGAATTGCTTTGATGGTACTCCTTGGGTGTGCACTCTTCACCTGTAAAATGTTGTTGCACGCTGTGAGCTTGCGGAACAAAGTGCTCTGAATCTTGTTGTCCTTAGTATACAGTTGGACATCCAAGAATTCTATCCTGGTTCTGTTAGTGTTCATTCTGAATCTGACATTAAGATGATTACTGTTCAAATAACTGAAGTATTCTTCCATTTTAGCCAGGGACCCTATCCATATTACTATGATGTCATCTATAAAGCGTCCCCAGAAATGAACATGTTGTATCCATTCCGAGGCCTTAGGGGCCAAGGCATGCCTCCTTTCAAACCAACACATGAAGAGATTGCCGTACGAGGGGGCAAACCTGGTCCCATGGCAGTACCCTGTAGCTGTTGGTACCATTCTCTCTCGTAAAAAAATAATTGTTGGAGAAGATGATGTTTGCAATTTCCTTCAACATCTCCGAATGTTCATAAAAGATTTGCTCTACTAGTCGACAGGAACGAGTCGAGCCAACAAACCTAGATCCTTTTGGATACAAGTATATAGACTCAACATCAAGTGTCTCTCGCATCATGTTATTCTCATCCCAAACCACATCCTCAAACTTTTGTAAAATGTCAGGTGTCCCTAATATATGAGGGGTAAATTCAATACAAAAGGCTTCAGATACACATCTATAAACTCAGACAAACGCTCGGTCGGTGACCCAATGCCCTATATAATTGGGCAACCTGGTTGAAATTTGGCTTATTTATGGATCTTTGGTAACATACATAGACCGGGGAACCTAGGGTTCTCTATCCTCAAATACCTATATTCTAGATCGGTTAGAAGGCAAAGTTCATGCCAATGTGTCAGTTTGTCAATTTTTCATTAACCAGAAGCTTGATACCTAAAATGGGGTTGCGCTTATCCATTTATAGCACGTGATGTTATGGGGTTGCCTCAGTACCTCCGCATGATATTGTGTGCGGTTCATCACTACCACACTGCCCCCTTTATCCGCTTCACGAATTATAAGGGAGGCATTAGATTTCAAACCATTGAAAGCTTGAAGTTCTCTTCTAGTCCGGTTCTTTCTGTCAAAACCTTATCCCTGGGATGAGTTATTCTTATCCTCCAATGCATGTAAATCCTGCGTAACACGTTTCCGAAACAATTCACTTCCACTAAACTGCATGCTCTGGGGAACCACTTTAGACTTTGGCCTCAATCCACTGTCTATAGACAAATCAGGTTGTATATGCATATCTCTTAGTACCGCTTAGACATCACATTCATCTATACTACCATTATAAAGAGAGAACACAAACCTTTTGGCAAGGTAAACTCGGGAACCACAGCGCCAATCCACACACCCAATACATTGTTGTAATCCTCAGGGTGTGCAGATGGACATAGGCTATAGAAAATAAAAATAAAACGTAAATTTAAAAATAGAACTTAAAAAAAAAGTAGTGCCCTGAAAGTAGCGCCGGCCGCGACGCTGACGGCCACGACGTAGCGCTGGCCGCAATGTACATGATGACGAGGAGGAGCGGCGGTGAAGTGAGGAGCTCTGGGAGGAGCGGCGGCTCAGGTAAGGTGCTGGGACACGGGATGGGAGGGAGCAGGTGCGGGAGGTTGGCCCGGAACAACTGCGGTAAGGCTCAGGGTCTGGGGCAGCATTTCAGGCTTGCAAGGAGGAGCGGCGGTGAAGTGAGGAGCTCGGGGAGGAGCGGCGGCTCAAGTAAGGCTCTAGGACACGGGACAGGGGGGAGCCGGTGCGGGAGGTTGGCCCGGAACAATTGCGGTAAGGCTCAGGGCCTGGGGGCAGCATTTCAGGCTTGCGTGCACTCCCGCCCCGGCACCCGCCCGCCACGACATTGTCTGGGACACAGACAATGTGGTGGTGGGCGGGGGCCGGGGCGGGAGTGCACGCAAGCCTGAAATGCTGCCCCCAGGCCCCTTCTGCCCCAGGCAACGCTGGGGCGGGCTGCTAGTCATTTATAGAAAGGAGACTCTGCATGTTCTTAAGATCAGAAGTAGTCCTTTCTGACAATTCCATACTTTTATTCGCATCATACATTTTTCCAGGATTCAGAGCAAAAAACTTTAAAGTTCAAAAGTCTTGTTAACTTAAATAAGTCAAAATGCACTTCAGTGAAATCACAAACATTGGTGGGGCAAAAACTTAAACTCCTATTCAGAACATTTATTTTATTTTCATTTAGTTCATAGTCTGATTGATTTACAATCAAGTTTGCTTGATAATTACCATCAGGCCCAGCATTTATACTACCCTCGGTTAAGACCTATTCTAACTTTAAAAATTCTAAACGATGTAAAGTATCTAGCAGATAAAAATGATTTGGGTACATACAGGGCCAGATTGGGAACAGAAACCGGCCCTGGCAAACTGCTCATCTGCCCCCCTGGGGTGAGGGGAAGTTAGCTGAGCAGTTTGCAATGGCAGGTTTTCAGGCGATTTTGTTACAGGGGGCCGATATTTCCGACCCCTGGTAACAAAAACGGCCCCCAGGGGCCCAAAACTGGCCCCCACCCTAGCGGCCTACCGGGGAAACGCCCAGTGCCCGCTATGGCCAGTCCGGACCTGGGTACATATATGCGAGCTGCCCAATGAAGACACTGTCATTTGGATTGAGGGTTTTTGAAATAAGTACTTCTTATCTTTCACATAGGACAAAACCCAAGCAGCTTCTCTGAGTAACTTTTGTGTGAGGTGCCCCCCAACTAGCCAAAACTTCAGCAGATAAAATATCAGTTTTTGTACATTTCTTCTGAGAGCCTGAGCCATTTTAGCTCACTCCGTTGAGCTTCAATCATATGTGCTATTCTTCCAGGGCTATCTCACTGAATAAGATTTAAAACAAATGTCAAGCAAATTCTTGTCATATATGCCCAAGAGATCAACTTTACTTCATATCCAATACTCTGTATCATAGATCCTTTTGGGATGTTTAAGACTCTTTTAATACACATTTTCCAGTGGGTCTAAGATATCCCATTTATACATTGAGGGCCAGGTGTACGATTGTATTTAGCAGTCTCAAACAGGAAATCGGTCCTTTGGCGACCGCTAAAAAGGTTTGCAGCATGTACCAAACCTATTCTGTTGGCCGGTAACATGTTACTGACTCTCAAAATTGTTTGTGCAAGTCGCTATTAGGAAGGGGCATGCCAAGGGCGTCCCTTCCTAATATCAAGTCGCAGGGAGATGTAATACTGTTTTGCAACCCAAATGCTGTTGCAAAACAAGCACATTTACCACCTGTTTCAAATTGGTGGTAAGCCAGTCACAAACGGGAAGGGGTTCCTAGAGGACCCCTTCCCCTATGTGATTGGTAGCAAAAATGTTTTTTTAAGAGCAGGCAGTGGTCCGTGGGCTCTTAAAAAATGAATATACTTTTCATTTTTATTTTTTAAACACATCCAGTTTTCCTTTAAAGAAAACTGGCTGCATTAAAAACATTTTTTTTTAAAGTTCCTTTAATTAAAAAGTAAACCGACATGGGGGCCTGTTGTCCCCAGCAGGTTACCAACTCTGGGTACTTTACCACTTTTAATCAGTGCTAAAGTCTCTGTCTAATTTGTGATTATGATTGGTTATCCATGATTCGCTTATTTTATTTACTTTGAAGTCCCTAGCAAAGTGCACTGTGTGCGCCCAAGGCCTGTAAATCAAATGCTACTAGTAGGCCTTCGGCACTGATTGTGCCTCCCACAGGAGTAGCTCTACTACCATTTTCAGACCTGCCACTGCAGTGTTTGTGTGTGCATTTTTAAATTGACATGTCGACCTCGCAAGGGCACCCACTTGCCAGGCCCAAACATTCCCTTTTACTACATGTAAGGCACCCCTAAGGTAGGACCGACGTAGCCCGTTGGCAGGATGCAGTGTATTTAAAAGGTAGCACATTTACCTGTGTGTTTCACATGTCCTCATCGTGAAATACTTCTAATTTCGTTTTCACTATTGCAATGACTATCTCTTCCATAGGTTATCATTGGAGCTGACTTGTCACCCCTTACAATTGGGAAGAGAGAGAGATTTGGGTTTGGGGTCCCTGAACTCACATTTTAAAAATACATCTTTGAGGGAAGTTGGTTTTTAAATTGTGTGTTTGAAAATATTGCTTTTAGAAAGTGGGCATTTTCTTGCTTTACAATTCTCTGCCGGCCAGTGGAACCCATGTCTGTGGGAGGGTGATAGTAGGGCTGTTTGTGCAGTCCGTCTAGACAGTCACACAAGGGGGATGAGGTATGCCCTGCATATCCTGATGGCCCATCATCAGGCTGATTTTCCGGAGCTAGAGTGGTGGAGGAGTTGTCACTGACAACTGAATAGTGTTGTGCCTGTCCTCACACAAAGCTGTATTTACCCCCTGTAGTGTGTCTGGAGCCAGGTCAGGGAAAGGCAGGGTGTTATGCACTACAAAGACGTTCCTTTGTAATTTGCCTACTTCACAGGCAGAAACTGGTATAAGTACTGGAGCTGTGACACAGTAAGTTGGGAATACTTCTGGACTGAGAGAACATTCTGCTATGAAGATAACCTGGAGAAGCTGCAGGAGGGGAACTGCCTCTCTGCTTGTTGGTGTGTTGTGCTGTCCTACTGCTTGCTGCTTCTGTCTTGGGCAGTGAAAGGACTGGACTTTGCTTTCTGTTTCCTGCTTGCCAAGGTTCTCCAAGGGCTTGTGTGTTCTTGCCTCCTGTTAAGAAGTCTCAGGCCCATCAAAGATGTCTTTAGCCCCATAACTCCTCTGCTGGGAGTTTTGACCTTCCAAGTGGTGCCAATTCACATTCTGGGCCCATGAAGGTAGTTGTGCTGCAAAGCACTGAAGAAAATCCCTGCATCGACTTCCAGTGCCTGTTTTTCTTGATGCAGCACGACTTTGAGGCTAAAAAACGAATGCATCGCCGCTGTGCCGCCGAAGGATCGAAGCAGCACCTGTTGTGCAGCTGAAAGATCGGCACTGCCAGAGTCTCGAGCACTGTCACTGACGTCTATGGAGCCCAATTCGATTCCATCGCAGGTCCTGCTGTGCGGCTGAAGAAATCAATGCGGCGCTTGTTTGGCCGCCACATTAACCCAGAACGTTTTCTGCGCATTGCACCTGTGCACTAAGTTCTTTATCAACGTTGCCCAGCAGTAATGAACTGAGGCCAGGTCTCGTGTCCGGAACACGATGGATCAACTCCCCTGACAGAAAGGAACAGATGCATCAACTGCCCTGCAGAACCGCTGCATCTATTTTCTTTTTTGGCATCTCACCTCCACTGCGCCTGTTGTCATCTTTGATTCTGACGCATCCCAGTACTTTGTGATAAGTGGCACATCAGTAGTTTACTATAGACTAAACTATTATGAACCTTTTAAAAGTGATAGCTTTACTTCTGATGTTGGATTTTTGTTGCTTTGGTCTTGTTTTATTCAGATGAATATTGGTTATTTTTCTAAACTGGGGTGGTGTCCTTTTGACATGTTTTCACTGTGTTGCTGTGTGTGTATGTACAAATGCTTTACACATTACCTCTGAAATAAGTCTGAATACCCGGGCCAAGCTACCTAGGGGTGAACAGGTGCTATCCTGGTTGTGTAACTCTGTTACCTTGACTAGCATGCGGGTCCCTCCTTGGTCAGGGTGCAAGCCATGGCCAACTAGGGACCCCCATTTCTAACGCATTCCATTAAACTTCACCAGAGAGCCCACTTTCTAATAAGGTCCTAGATTTTATATCCTGCAGATGCTCATTTAATATCCTGCCGATATTCATTCCAATTCAACTTTGCTTTAAAGTACTGCCCCAAATACTTATAGGTCACTTATAGGTCGTAACTCATTCTGTTTTCGTATTATTAATGTACCAATTTAAATTTGGCACTTTTTAGAAAAATTTGACCTTTGTCTTTTCTAAATAATTTCTGATATGGCTTAATGCGCAGTATGCTGATAGAGAAGTCTCCAAAAGAAACTGGATGCACTGAGTGTAATCTAAAATTCATAAGCATGTCGTGTGTGTGTGTGTGTGTGTGTATATATATATATATATATATATATATATATATATATCTTATACACACACACAACGATTAGGCCAATGTACTAATCTTAATTCAGACTTTTCAACGGCAAGGCTTTTTTTTGTATTTTTAATAACTTTGATGCTATTTGACGAACCTGCATGAATCTTTCCAGAGAGAGTACATCCACTTCCTGCAAACCCTAGTTTGGAGCTTTGGAGCATCCTATAGCACTGAATACTTACTGCGTTATGTCACATACTGCACTGCTTGGCATGTCAGGCATAGCTCCAGATGTGCTCCAAAAGGAAAGCGTTTTTCAAAGGTTCAGCCTACTTAGTCTACTCCATACCCTCTAGCCAGAGCATACAGGGTGGAAACTCTTCAAACAATAGGATGGGACTGCTCAGAAGTGTTATTTAAACAGTTGTATTTCAGTCTCTGTAACACCAGCTCTCCTTCTGTACTACATGTTTTTACAATCTCTCAGGACGTTTAAACACTGTACAAATTCAACAGGGTCTTTCACTTTGACATCACGCGCTATCTGACTCTGTGTAAAGCATCTGAGTGGCTGATCAGCAAGGTTATACACTTGGAATTTTAGAAAACTGCTCCATGCTTTTTATGTATGGATTGTCTTTCATTCTTTATTCAAATATCAATGTTATTGTTGATTATGCCTCGCTTTCTTGTAGGAATGACGACGACACAAGGCACAGGATCGTCACAGCACCGGCAAACATCAGTCAGTCCACTGTCTCTGAATTCAGACTCAAGAAGACCGCAATCTCAACAGATGTCTCCTTTGTCACCAATCACCCAGGTAGGAATCTCATGAGAATGCTTGTATGCAATCCAGTTAAACAGTGCTTAAAATGGTCAGGTATCTTATAATTTGGTTAATGTTCAAGAGTAGCAAATATGTGCAGCCGTTCCCGCATCACTGGTGAAGTTTTGCTGCCTGAGGCTTCCTCCTTAAGTTGGACGAGTAAACCCAGACAGAGAAGCCCACACCTGCTGTGCTGTAAGGACAATCTTTCTCTATCTGCATCGTTCTGAGAAGGCTCAACTAGGCAGACGCAGCTGGGGTTGCGTAGACAGGAAAATCTGTGCTCTCAATTAATTGACGTTCTTAATTTCTTGTGTACAGATGTTGGCATGATATTTTTTTTCTTGCTTCTAAGGCTGTGGCTATGGATGCACTGTCGATGGAGCAACAGCTTCCCCCATACACTTTTTTTACTCAGACGACATCACCGACCCAGACTCAAGTGTCAAGTGTACTGTCACAGAATGCCGCATTAATGCAGAATTCTGGTTTGCAGCGTGGGACGCAACTTCCTCCACTCTCTGTCACAATATCGTCCTCAATTCCGCAGTCCCCTCCTGGAAGCCAGGCACAGTCTTCAATGGCGATAGATATTAACTCGGTAAGTCTGTCAAGACTTGTTAAAGAACGACTTAGATATAAGTTTTGCCAGTTTCCATAAATAGGTATCAAAACTTTAATTTTCCTGCCTTATTTGGGTTTCCAGATGTCATTCTAACCAGTTGAGACAGCTGCTAGTTTTTTGGAGACACTGGATTTTGCAACCTGTTCAATGACCTTGCATTGAATAATATGGTACACTTTGAAGTGTGTGTCTATTTATGGTGCAAGGTGTAATGTTTAGATTCAGTCGGAAGAGTGATAGAATTACACTTGTAGATTATTGAAGCCTGCAATACTTGATGTGAAAACGTTGCTTGATCAAATTGAGTGTAGTGTTAATAGCATTTTAAGATGTCCTTTCTGGTTTTGAGGAAGCAAAATGCTTTATTGCCCTGTAAGTACCTTTATCAATAAGGATGCCATTCTATCGCCTATTCAAAGGAAACTGAAGAAGATTTAAACTGTATTTAGTATAAAATGTGTTGACTTAAACTCAATTCTGCTCTTTACCCTTCAACACTCTGAGAAGTTATGTATGGTGTATCGTTAAAACCAGGGTCTAATGTAAGAAATAATGGCCACTGCATACTGCTGCCCTATACAGTTTTTTTGAATGGCCTTTGGTCAAAAACTGTTAAATCTGAAAGTTAGATATAGTCTCACTCCACGGATGTGTTTGCAGCCATGGTAAAATGCATCCTGTCTTAAGCTTTTTTCATGCTGTGGTATAAAATGCATTGATTTTCTGAATTTACTTCTACATATTTTTCTTTCAGAAATGTAGTTGTCAGAGGATGCAAAGGTTTTGCATTATTGACTGCTTTCAAAACATTTCAAAATGTGTTACTTCAAGATATGTTGGAACCACTTCCCCTACAGTTTTTTGAGCTTTCATAAAGTGCATTCACCGTTTAAGTGAACACTAAAGTATCTGAACAACCGGTGGACTCCTCTCCAACAATGGATCTTTGAGTGTTGCGATAAGTAGGTGTGACAACTTCTAAACTACTCTAGTGAAAATCTGAAGCTCGCAAGACATCCTCTTAACATTAGTGGAGCTTTTCTGTCGTGCAGTGACCAGATAGCCTCTACACATGTTGCTTGGCATGTTCTTCGTAATGGGTTTACATTTCTGTCATTCCTCACACAATGAGAGTAGGCTTATTACATAGTTTTCGACTTTTCTGTGCTTTAGCCTTCTTTCCAAGCATCCACTGTTTACAGCTCCAGCCTTTCAGTGTTTTCCTGAAGGTGACTTTGACATGGCTTTTATAAAAGTAAAATGTTGTGGTTTGGTGCTTGATTCCTAGCTTCAATATGCTCCCTGTGGATGATAGAACGACTGGACAATTATTGACCTTTGGGCTTAAAGCCAATTTATCATGTCATTTACCAGCTCCCTGATCTTATTTCAACTCCAACCATGAGTACTTCGATTTCTGAATGAGTCCCTTCACGGTCCTTCACATAGCACTTGTTTCTTCTTTTCAGCTGACCAGTTAAGCATGGGCCTTGTGACACAGATTTTGTATTGTTAGCTTGTTTTTGTGCTTGGTCTCTGCAGTCACCTTTTTAGTTTGCTTTGTTCCTCGTTGTGCTGTTTTCTTTCCCAAGGACCTCATTAGCAGTTCA
This sequence comes from Lissotriton vulgaris, assembly GCF_964263255.1. Classification (NCBI taxonomy): domain Eukaryota; kingdom Metazoa; phylum Chordata; class Amphibia; order Caudata; family Salamandridae; genus Lissotriton; species Lissotriton vulgaris. Next base: position 49,227,331 of record NC_141700.1, read on the forward strand.
GTTCTGCATAGTTTTGCTTCAGGAGTGAGAAGGCGTGTGAGACATCTGCCACAGTTGATTTTCACTGGGCCTGGACCTGTGTGCTTATAAACTGGGAACAGCTCCCTCAGAGGTCTCCACATGAAGCTTCCCAGTAGTCTGTGTACTTAGTCTTGGCATGCTAGGGAGATTAGTTGCAATGGGATGGTACTGACTGTCAAGGTCCCCAAGCAGAATGTCATTTAGTTGTCTGCTGAGCATGTAAATGCCTTTGCACCTTTTGCATTGTTGTACAGTAGCTGGTGTGTGTAAAAGGTTTCGTTACATGAAGATAAACATAAGGCTGTGCATAACCTAAGGATTTAAAATGTATTGCAGTGTATTACATATTTTTAACAAGAATTTCTAGTGCTCCAACTCCAGTGCATCATCATTTGTGGTGTGGTAAGTCAGTGTGCTAAACTGTAACCATGCACAGCCATAGCCTGAATCCCAATTTTTTCACTGTAAGGTACTGGGGAAGACCATATTTTCTTTCTGCCTCCTAGGAGACAACCCAGGGCCAGTGTGGACAGTGATAGGTACCGGGTCTCTCTTGGCCATGCCAACTAATATTAAGTCATAGAAACAAGCTATAAACTCAGGCCTGAGGGAGACAAACTAGCAACATCTGTCAGTCAAGCCCCACAGAGTGCTGAGAAAAGTAATGTTCGAGGCATATGAGCTGCAGATTGTACACTATGCATAGATTGCCACCTAGTGTTGGGCCCGGATGTTTGCCGTTTGCTGTTGTCCTGAAAAGTTCTTTGGAAGTCACGAGATAGGTGACTCCTCCTTAGGACCACATTGCGCTTGGGCATCGGCTCCATCCCCAGATTGTGTTTTTTACGCCATCTGGCTCAAATGTGTTTCCTGCGCTCCTGTTTGGAACCAAATTTTCTTCGGCGATCAATCCTCACCCAGTTCGACGGTATTGTCTCGATCGTGATCTAAGACGCGAATCTCTACCAACTTCGAAGTCTTCGATTCCAGTCGTCGACGAAGGCCTTCGGGCCTACCTAGGCCTCACTTTCTGGCTCATGGAAAGGACACCATTCAAGAAGTGTCCTCAATGTGGGTCGAAGTTTCCTCACACCGACCTACATGAGGTGTGCAACCTGTGCCTTTCACCGGAGCACGAGGCCAAAGACTGTTCGGCGTGTCCCTCATTCCACTCCAATAAGACGATCTGGGACCGACGAGCTCGAAGAACTATGGCTCGCTCGTCAGCTCCGATTCCCGACGACATCTTCGATGAAGGCGTCGACGTGCCAGAACACCAGCACGCCGAGGAGAGCATCGGATCATCAGATGCCGAAGACTTCGACGTCGAGGAGGCACTCCAGCTCAATGGGTCGTAAGTAAGACAGTCTACCCCACCCCTTCCCCGACACCATCTAAAAAGGCTCCGGTCACACCCTCACCTTTCGTGCTCGGGTGCTCTCCGAGACACCGCTTCTATCGCCCCACCTTGGGCCCGGCAAAGAAGACAACAAAGCCTTCAGGCGGCTCGGGCTCGAGCCAGCCTACTTCCGGTGCCGACCCAGTACTGACACTGGAGAAAAAGCCATCTTCCTCTTCCACGTCGACCGTTGCTTCGACACCCAAGCACGCGGCGCCGAAGACTGGCAACGGTTCATCGACACCGAAACCGCACTCTGAGCCGAGCAAAAAATCAGCCAAAACTCCAGATTCACATGCATCAGAGCCGAAAAAACCCTCGGAACCGAAAAAACAGGTTCCCTCAAAAGACACTTCGAAAGGGCACACTCCTAAGCCAACTGCCGACTCGGTGCCTAAAAAACCTACGGAGCTGAAAATTTTGACGCCAATGGATGTACCTGGCTCACAAGAACTTTTTACTCCGGATCCACAACAAAAGACTCTGGTAAAGGATTCCAAAACTGGACAATTGACTCTCAGCTCCACTTGAGGTGCCAGTACCTTCTCCCCCTGCAAAGAAGAGAGACATTGCAACCTCTCCGTTAAGGGTCCCTTCTGCTCCACCTCCCCATACTACTCCTATTCATACACCTCCTCCACCACAGCATTCACCTACACCATCTCCTAATCCAGTTGATGACGTACACACAGATTCTGATTATGAAGGTGGAGGTGCACATTATCCACCACAGGCTAATAGTCCCCCCACAGTCACCTAATCCATGGGATGATTACAACACCCCTGATGTGACTTATGTCCCACAGGATGATGCCTATCCTTCCAGACCTTCCCCACCAGAGGACACCATAGGTTCTAACCTGCTAGTCCAGAGGGCTGCACAATATCATGGGGTGGACTTACACACTGACGCAGTGGAGGAAGACTTCCTCCTAGATACCTTTGACAACACACAAAGGTCTACAACCATCTTACCAATGCTTAAGGGCGTCCTCAAGCACGCAACAGAAATTTTTAAAGACCCCGTTAGAGCTAGGGTTCGCAATCCCCTCATTGAGAATAAATATAAAGCTGCCCCTTCAGACCCAGCTTATATTAAAGGTCCAGCACAATTTCATTCTTTAGTGGTATCCGATGCACGTAAACGTGCTAATTCCAAAACAACAGGGGAAGCCTCACCACCAGACAAAGAATCTAAGCTCCTTGACACCTCTGGCAGAAGAACTGCGGCTCAAGCAGCTAACATCTGGCGCATTGTCAACACCCAAGCCTTGCTGGCCAGATACGACAGGGCACATTATGACGAACTAGAGTCCCTAATGCAGCACTTACCAGACAAATACAAGAACAGGCTAATGAACTAATACAGGAAGGTAAAAATATCACGAATACTTCCATCCGTTGTGCCCTAGATGCTGCAGATACTGCCTCAAGGGCAATCAACACCAGCACCTTATTACGTAGACATGCCTGGCTACGTATTTCAGGTTTTAAGCCTGAGGTGCAAAACTCCATACTTAATCAAGCATTTGATGAAACACACCTATTTGGCCCAAATGTTGATGTGTCTTTGGAAAAATTGAAGAAAGACACCGACACTGCAAAATCTATGGGAGCCTTGCAGCAGCAAGCTCCCAGACCTTCTTTTCGTCGCTCATCGTACAGAGACAACTCCTCAGAAAGTCCATCCTCTTCTTACAAAACCCTTGGCCAGTCCACATTCACCAAGGGCTACCAGAGAGGGGGTTACAGGGGTAACAACAACAAAGACAGAGGCAAGAACAACACCTCCAGCTCTGCCTCCACCCCTACCCAATGACTTTCCTCCCCTTCCCCCCCAACATTCCACTCCTGTGGGGGGAAGACTCCAACAGTTCCTGCCTGCATGGATCAACATCACATTAGACAGGTGGGTGCAGCAAATTATTCAATCAGGTTACTGTCTAGAATTAACATCTACCCCAAAACATACCACCCAAACAGCGTCCAATGTCACAAGAACATCTGTCACTGTTAAAGCAAGAAGTAGTATCTCTGCTAGAAAAAGGTGCAATAGAACTAGTTCCTCAGCACCAGCAAAACAAGGGGGTTTACTCTCTGTATTTTCTAATCCTAAAGAAGGACGGCTCTCTAAAGCCTATTTTAGACCTCCGACCGCTAAACATATACATACAGTCAGACCATTTTCACATGGTCACACTCCAGCAAGTCCTTCCTCTCTTGTCACAAAACGACTTCCTGGCTACTCTAGACCTCAAGGACGCATACTTCCACATTCCCATTCCCAAAGCTCACAGGAAGTATCTCAGGTTTATAGTAGACGGGCAGCACTACCAGTTCAAAGTACTCCCATTCGGAGTCACAACAGCACCAAGGGTTTTCACCAAGTGCTTGGCAGTGGTGGCAGCGCATCTATGAAGACAGCACATCTATGTCTTCCCGTACCTCGACGACTGGCTCATAAAAGCCAATTCACACAATCAATGCGAAAAACACACTCATGCCATCATCCAGCTGCTCCACGACTTGGGGTTCACAGTAAACCACACCAAGTCTCATCTACTACCATCCAAAGTACAACAGTACCTAGGTGCCACAATAAACACCTCAACAGCGCTAGCTTATCCCACCCCAGAAGGATAGCCAGCATGCAAACTCTCCTAACAAAGTTTCAGCCACAACACTCCCTCCTAGCACGAGTGTTCATGCAACTCATAGGGTTGATGGCCTCTTGCATCTTCATAGTACCCCATGCAAGACTTCAAATGCGTCCACTGCAAGAGTGCTTATCACGTCAATGGAACCAGGCTCAAGGTCACTTAACAGATCTAGTGTTGGTAGACGGTAGAACTCATCGCTCTCTGCAGTGGTGGAACACCAAAAACCTTTCCATAGGACACCCGTTCCTAGAGCCAGTTCCTCAGATAATCTCGACTGCGGACGCATCGCTCTCCGGCTGGGGAGCCCACCTACTGCAACACACCATGCCAGGCAGGTGGACACCGCAACAAAAATTCCTCCACATCAATCATCTCGAGTTACTAGCAGTGTTCCTAGCACTGAAAGCATTCCAGAAGCAATTAGCAAACAAAACTGTGTTAGTCCACACAGACAACATGACAGCAATGTATTACATACAGAAGCAAGGAGGCACGCACTCCCTGCAACTATCTCAACTAGCACAGGAAATATGGAGGTGGGCCATACCTCAGAACATATTCCTTCTAGCTCAACATGTCCCAGGAGTACAAAATACTATAGTGGATCTGTTAAGTCGTCAAACACAACAAACCCACGAGTGGAAACTTCATATGCAAGTTCTTCAGCCATTCTTTCAGATGTGGGGACTACGTCAGATAGACCTATTTTCCACCCACGAAAACGCAGAATGCCCAAGCTTCGCCTCCAGATATCCACACCCACTGTCCAAAGGCAATGCGATATGGATGAATTGGTCAAACAGATTTGCGTACGCTTTTCCACCTCTACCACTCATGCCACTAGTAGTACGCAAACTACAGCAGCATTCTCTGACCCTCATCCTAGTTGCTCCAATGTGGGCCAGACGACCGTGGTACACCACACAGCTACAACTGTCTGTAGTACCGTACCAAAAATTACACCTGTCTCCACACCTCTTAACACAGAACCGTGAAGAGATCAGACACCCAGACCCAGCTCAGCTCAATCTAGCGATCTGGCTCCTGAAGTTCTAGAATTTGGATATCTGAACCTTCCTCCAGACTGCTTGAATGTCATTAAAGAAGCTAGACGTCCTACCACTAGGGCATGTTATGCAGCCAAGTGGAAACAATTTGTAATATATTGTCTAAACAACAATATTAATCCCTTGGATGTGGCCATTCAACACATTATAGGTTACTTACTGCATCTCTAAAGATGTAACTTAGCTTATACATCTATTAGACTACATCTTGCTGCAATAGCAGCATATCTGCAAAACAGACAACATCTATCTCTGTTCAGAGTGCCTGCCATTAAAGCCTTTATGGAAGGCCTTAAGAGAATAATTCCTCCCAGAGTACCACCTTCACCTGTATTGAATTTAAACGTCGTTCTCACACGGCTAATGGGGCCTCCCTTCGAACCCCTACACAAATGTGAATTACAATTTTTAACCTGGAAGGTTGCATTCTTAGTAGCTATTACTTCCCTGCGCAGAGTTAGTGAACTACAAGCACTAACCATTCAAGAACCCTTTTTGCAAATGCCTCAAAATAAGGTTGTTCTGTGTACCAATCCAAAATTCCTGCCTAAAGTCATTTCTCCATTCCATCTCAATCAATCTGTGAAACTGCCTGTTTTCTTCTCGTAACCACAGTCAGTAGCAGAAAGAGCTCTTCACACTTTAGAAGTCAAAAGAGCATTGCTATACTACATAGAAAGAATACAAACCTTTCGTAAGACAAAACAACTTTTTGTGTCTTTATCACCACCACACAAGGGCAATCCCATTTCAAAATCTGGAATAGCTAGATGCATTGTCAAATGCATACAGATTTGCTACCACAAAGCTAAACGTACGCTATCTGTTCCTCCTAAAGCCCACTCTACCAGAAAGATAGGGGCTTCAATGGCATTTTTAGGGAACATTCCCCTAGATGACATCTGCAGAGCAGCTACATGGGCTACACAGCACACATTCACAAAACACTATTGTGCAGATGTGCAAACAAAACAACAAGCTAATGTGGGCCACGCTGTTCTCAAAACATTATTCCAAACTACTGCAACAGATAGGGTTGGTCGCCGCTAAGAGTGGGTACTGCTATATAATCTATGCATAGTGTACAATCTGCAGCTCATATGCCTCAAACGGAAATTGCTACTTACCAGTATGCATCTGTTCTTGGCATGTAGAGCTGCAGAGTTGTACACGCCCACCCACCTCCCCGGCTACCCTTATCTGTTCCAGTATTATCTTAATTAGATACAAATTACACGGGCATCCTTCCTATACTTGCAAAGCTCCATGATTTCCGTAACAGCGAAAAACAATCTGAGGATGCAGCCGATGCCCATGCGCAATGTGGTCTTAAGGAGGAGTCACCTATCTCGTGGCTTCCAAAGAACTTTTCAGGACAACAACAAACTGCAAACATCTGGGCCCAACACTAGGTGGCGATCTATGCATAGTGTACAACTCTTCGGCTCTACATGCCAAGAACAGATGCATACTGGTAAGTAGCATTTTCCTTCTGCATCATTTTTTCCTTCCAGTTGGGTTGCAATGGGAAATATGTTTTCAAGACCAGAGCTGTCTCACCAAAAGGACAACTGTAAGCCTACATACTTACATAGTTTAATGTCGAAGGTGTGCGAGACAAAGATACAAATCCTTAAAGGTTCTTAAATGAGGTTTTGTCCCTCATATCTCTTTAAGTAATTGCAGGTACCTTGATATATTCCCAAAAGAGCTGTTGTTCAAGTACTGCAGCTTACTTGAATTAACAAATCTCTAGCTTTTCATCTACAGAGCCAAATTTTCACTTCGTGAAAACATAGTTGTTCTTTGTCTGGTGCCTCTCTTTACTCCAAAGCGGACGTTCATCACAATCAGAAAATAATTACTCCGATACTTCATCCCAGACAGTTTGCTCCTCTATCATACCCCTTCAAAATGTGAACTGAACATTATATCATTAAAGGTGACTTTGAGCACCAGACCATTGGATTTTAAACACTATGCCACGAATATACCTGTTATACTGAACAACTGAATGCATATTGGATGGCCATGTCGATGTTTCCTGCCTTTACTGATTGAGTCATTACCTCCAACTCCTCCCTCTATTACCACTCATAAAATGGCATTTAGAAGTGTTCACAGTCTGCACTTCTCCATCATTTTGATACCATAAACTATGCATGTGGAATAACTCTGTACACCTCCTGACAGCTAGTGAAACATAGACTTCTCTAGCTTACTGAAAATAACAATCACAGTACAGAAATGTGTGTAAGTGTTAATGTTTTTGATGTACAATTATTTGTGGGAGAAAGTTGACATGGAATAAGAGCTATTTTGCTGCTATTCAGAACTGTAGGAAAGGTCCCAAATGCCCTTCTTGGTGGAAGCAAATGTTGCTTACAAGGAACTTTAGTTTTTCTCTTAGTCCTAGTTGTGGCTGCTACCACACTAGTAAAGTCTGCCCTCTTCCTTTCATATTCGAAAAGCCTTTTCAGTTGTTCTGCTAACCAGCTGATCTCTACGTATGTTTCTTAGGCTTCATGCTTTAGGGTTGCAGCATAACCTAAAGTGTTTCAGATGCTTCATGAATCTTAACTTTTGTCAGTAACTGGAACACTTGCACAGTTTTAGCAGTTGTCGGGTTCCAGTTTTCCTTGGAGTGTATTGCTAGTTTCTTCATTCTGTGCAATCTCACACCAAAATACTCACTGTGTGATGGTAGATCTTTGTAATATCTTCTCTAAGTGCCTATTTGATGTTGGTGCCTTGCTGTTTAGAACAATAGTAAACAATTTACATGTTGCTGACAAGGCACAACAACCTCAAGTTTAGTCTGAAGGGTAACATGTCTCCAATAATTCAGTGCATTCATTATCCTCAGTACAAATCCATACATGTGGCCATAAAACTCCCAATAAATTTCAGGTGGGGCACTCAAATGGCAGGGTGGTTAATCTAAGAATTACATTTTCAGTTCTACCAATAGCCTCCAACCATGCAGTATCTTGCAGAGTTTGTGTGAGTACCCCGACACAATATACTGGTACCTCAAGAGCCACACAATTATCCATTCACCTCCCCTAGACCTAGAGGTACAGCTCCGGGAGTTAATGTCGCACCATGTCTGAGCAATAGCACTTTTGGCTACAATTATACCAATGTGAAGGAGTGCTTGTGTGTATCTGTTGGCATCTGTGTCTGAGAGAATGGTACTCAGTGCCCTCTTAGGGGGTGAATTCAACTGGCTAGCCCGGTGCATATAACAAGCTTGATGGACTCCTTTCCAAAACGTCCAAAGCTTTTGGCTTTGCGCAGTTTGTAATAGGCCTCCACCTCTCGAGTACATTTTGGAGGCATCTCTTAAAATGCAACCTGTATCTTTTTCCGGTTTCCACTTAGTGCAATTTCAATCTGAGTTGAGCTGCAGCTACAGCCTCATGCAGTGCATAAGATCACTTATCCAAACTTTGTCTGATAATAAACCCAGGTATGACTCTCAGGAAGATTAGGGAAGAAATGTAGTGTATTAATCCCTATGGAGTGGTATAGTAGCATGTTAGATTGTATCTACCCATTCCCCTTATAGTCTATTTTGACATAGTGGGAATGAGAATGGAATCAACATGTTAAGCATATCTGTTGCCTATGTAGTCATAACAATTCTCAGTCCCTTACCTAGTAGCATGCCTTTCAACTACAGTATTCAAGTAACCGGTGTAGAAGCATGAGATGGGAGTTGTGCCCTATGTGTGATCGATCAAAGGATGATTACATTTATAAGACATGTTTTCTGATGGATAATTAGAACTTCATATTTGTCCCCTTTAGAACCAGACAAGATCCTCAGAGTTCTCCAGCAGTGCTTCCATCCACCATTTGGGCCAGAAACACTTTCAATACACTGTGCTACCCTCTGGCTTTACGTCTGTCCCTTCGGTGTTCACGAAAGTGATGTCTGTGGTCGCTACCCATCTTTGGAGGTCGGGAGTGCAGGAATTCCCATACCTTGATGAGTGGCTGCTAATGGTGGGCTTGCCTCAGTTAGTCCTAGACATCCTACGTAAGATCGCCGAACTTCTGACATCATTGGGTTTTACAATCAGCAAGCCAAAGCCCCACCTGAACCCCTTGCAGAGGCTTAAATTCATTGGGGCATTTTGGGACTCGGTGTTCAAAGGCTTTTCCCCACTCATTGAAGATACAGAAGATTCTGAATTCGAGCCTGATGTTTCGGGACCAATCGTAGATTTTAGTGAAGATAGCCCTGAGGCTTCCTGGTCTCTTGGCCTCGTGCAGTCTACTCATCTGGAATGCCCCGTGGCACATGTGGCCCCTACAATGGAGCTTCAGATCCCTGTGGCCCCAGCATCAAGGATGCCTCTTCGACTCCATCAAGATGTTGAGGAAGTCTGGAGTGGTGGCTGCCGGCCTCCAACCTGATGAGAAGCAGGGTACTCTTCCTCCTCCACCTGGAGCCCACGATGGTGACAAGTGCGTTACTGCTGGATTGGTAGGGGTGGGGGGCTGCACCTGGAAGTGGAATTTAGAGGCTCCCAGGTGTCCAGCAGAGAAGCCAGCACTATTTCTGTTTTCTGGCCCTATGAGCAATTTGCCGGCCCTGAAGGCCTTCCTGGCATCAATAAAAAAAAAAGGCTGATGCCGCTCTGCCCAGACACCACTAAAGCCATGTACTGCAACAAGCAGGGTGGAGTGGGCTCCTGTATCTTATCGGGAGTGACAATGTCTTTGGAGGTGGCTGGACTGATCCACCTGACAGGGTCTATGGTTGCCAGAGTTTGACTAAGCAGGCATCGCCTAGTTGACTGAGTGGCGCTTCATCCCAAGGTGGGACAGGGCATCTTTGAACAATGGGGTACACCCAGGCTAGATATGTTCACTACCGTCAAACGTACAGTGCCAGCAATTCTCTCTGCTGGATTTTCCTCTAAAGCACTCCTCAGGGTAAGCATTTGGCCGTATTTATTTAAGCCACTAGTTGTGATATGGTGTATACAAGGCTTGCCTCACATTTTCTTTAAAACTATTTGTTATGTCTCAATAGGACCTCAAGTTAGTCTTGACGTTTCTCATTAACTGCCCTTCGAGTCTATGCACATCTGATAACTAAGGCTCTTATCGCGGAAAGGTACGTCAGAATGCCATGCAATTGAACTGCAGGAGCTTTCAATGCAACCTCCTTAAACCACCTTTTTCCTGGACATATTGGTGCTGAGTACTCTTGCAGTATTGTTTCTAAAGGTTACGAATCTTTACCACGTTGTTCAGTCAGTCGCACTACCAGCTCCATCGTCTTGAACCCAAGAGAGCACTAAGCTTTTACATTGATTGCAAAAAGGACCATTGCATGGATGGTCAGCTTTATGGGATTCCCTGGTGCAAAGAAAGGGAAGGCAGTGCAGAATAAGATATTCCTCGAATATTTATTGCACTGGCTAAGAAGCAGCCTTATGAAGGTCTGTGGGCTCAATCCACCAAGACTGCTAAGCGGCAGTGGCGAGAGTAGTTCTAGACTTCTGCCTGGCTGCAACATGTGCGTTGATGCATACATTCAAAAGCACTACTGTGTTGACATCCGATGAACTGGGATGCAGCCCAGAGAGATTTTCACTGACCAAGATTAATTCAATCATCTCACCCTTCACGTTTTTGTATACTTTAGTTGACAGTCTGGTCCAGCTGGAAGCAGCGCGGCTGGCACATGTAAGCACGGTGAGACGGGCAGGACGCGACGGGGGAAAGCCGACCGAATAGGTGTTATTTATTTAATTCTGTCAAACCACCCACGCTGCCCCGCCCCGCCCCACCACACTTAGCTGTGCCGACCCCCGCCTCTTTACTTGCTTGGTTCTGTAAGACTGTCTGGTTTGAGTCCCCTCGCCATTCAAACCACCTTTAGGAGGTGCTTCTAGAGTACCTGTTTTAAAGCAGAGGGATCTGCTGCTAGAGTTACCCATCATAAGAACAATTTACATTCTGTTGGTATCTCTCTTTCTGTAGGAATCTCTATCCAACTCAAGTTTCCTAACACCCGTCCCACCTCCCCATCTATGGAGTGACCTCTTTAATATCTAAAGAAAAAAACGAGTTAGAAGACCAACACACTGTCTTTAGCAATTTGTTCCATGCTCCATATCTGAGGTCACAAAAGGTGAAAAACAAAAACTAATGTAAGTGTTAATGGCTTCCACTGATATGCGGCTGCGCTTCATCATTTCTGGGTGATATGGATCCTTACGGTGCCACTCAGCATCACTTATCAGGGTGCAGGAGCATTGCTGAAGAATTCCCCATATCCAGTCTGGCACCTGGGGGTATTCTAAATCCGAGGCATCTGTAGGTAGATGAAAGCACCCACCAAAAAGAGCGTTAACAGAAGGTAAGTAATTTGTACCTAGGATTTTTTTGGTTGCACCAGCACCAGCAATAGATTCCACCACCTGGTCATAAAATGGATTTCGTGGTCTACATACTATATCGGGACGAGGGGTAAGTAATTTTCACTTTATCTAGTCTCATTCTGTCTAGCAGAAGTTAATGTTTAACTTTATTTGGAACAGTGTTTTGATCTATGTCGTAGTAAGCTCGACTAAGCCCCTTATCATATTTCTCATTCCATCCTTAATGCTTCCGTTCCAAGGGCTTTGAAGACCAGGTAGTTGAGCTATGTTAAAACCAATTTTATGTCATTAATTGTGCCATTCTATTTCATTTTTCATACAAGCTGTTGACATTAAAAATGCAGAAGGCAATGTGACGCATTTAAATTCAAACATATTTTTATGTTCACGTTGTAAATCTATATTAATGCAGAAATCCATTTAGACGATAAACTATTTGCCATGCAGGTAACATACAGTTAATTTGATCCATTTGGCTTTAGTTAGCCTAAAGTTGAGTTGCAATAGTGTAGTGAGTAATGAAAAAGAATGTCACTGGTTTTATTAAAGCACACATTCAATTACGAGTCGGAGGCCCAAGCTATTCTTTTCTGTTGTTGTGGCAGTCATTATTTGTGACACCTTTTAATATCATTCAGGAGCCTTCAATACCTATAAGCAGATTTCACACTTTGCACTCAAATTTCAGAGGATAAGGCATTTTAATTCTGTCTCACCACTTTTCACCTGCATGAGACTTAACTTCTGAACTGTGTGTATCGTAGACATCTGACCTTTTAGAGCCTCCACTGTGAAAGACTTCTATAACGTTTCCTACGTTATCAAAATTAAAGTTGCAAGTTTGTATGGTAACATAAGATAATTCGAAAACATCCATATAAAAATCTAGAAGGTAATTTTTAATTCTGTGTTTAACTTATGTTGTTTCAGGAAAACAATATATTTGGAAAGAGATTTTAGCTCACTGTTCTCACATGGGTTAAACCACATAATCATTGTAGATCTTTTCTGCATAAGTATGTAAATGAAAACAATTTGTCATGATATTTTTTGTTAAAACTCTTACATTCATATTCATGTGAAAACTTTAAACCACGTATACATTTTATTTTGAAACATACACCTATCTATCATTTATGGTTATTTTCGGGTTAAACCCATTGCAGTTAATGGTTTGGGGTTTTGGAAAATGTTTTGACTATGCATATGGACATTGCTACTGCACTTTTAGTACACAAGTGAACATTGTTAATTTTAGACTGTTGTCCTGTAAGGTCATATCAATCTTTTATTCTTAAGTAATCGAGTGAGTGATCAAATGTGTACTCCGAAGAGATATTAATATCACATGACACAAATCGCTAAACAAATTGTCTCCTTTTACGTCAAATGTAGTATTCTCACATCAATATTTATTATATATGTTAAGCAGCTAGCGCACAATACAATTTTCTTTTTCTGGTACACAGTAAATAGAGAAAAGCGCTTCATCCGCAGTAAATTTTCATGATTTTGTAAAGGATGCTTTATGGTGTTTGTGTATATTTATATATATTTATATTTTAATGTAGTCCTTTTGCAAGAATAGCCTTTGTTGGTTAGTGGATATTTTCGAAAAGTGGCTAAAAAGTTATGTTAGTCTTTTAAAGGTCTTATCCTTTAGAATTTTACTTGGACTTTATGCCTAAAGCTGTAAAAAATTAAAAGAAAAAATCAAGCCTGCGTGCGTTTAAACTAGTTGTCTTGACTATAACACCATATTTCCCATTTGTTGAGAAAAAAATCATGCCTCTTGGCTTTACAATTTAATTGAAATTCATTAACCTTTCACCAGCCTTAAAAACAAAACTGAGATAGATTTGCCTTTTTCTGCTCTGTTGCATCATGTTCAGTCTGCCAGTAGAATTAAAAATGTGTATTCATACATTTGACTGCTCGTATTGTGAGCAGTTCACTTTCTTTTGTAAAGTGCCTACGTGAGCACAAAGTGTTATGGAGAAGGGAACCAGTGACACTGAGTGTTTCTATAAATGTCTTTTCAGAAAGTGTTTACAGATGCAGTAGGATCACAGAAAGATTGTTACTTGTGGCTGCATTGCTTGCGTTTGCTTCCGACCAGTCATTTTCTGAATTTGGTCATCTTACATAGGTTAGGCTGTTATCGTTTGAGGGAATTTGGTTGATTGCATATCTATTGCATGGTTTTGTCGAGTTGTGCAGTTTTTCTGCAATTGCCAAAACAATGTGATGTAAGTTGCAAACTCAACCGTTTTCAATATAGTATAACAGAAAAATATATGTTTGTATGGATCTATGAATTAATCTTTGTAGGCCCAAAGTGTGAGGCTGCAGCTTTTTTGAAGAAGGTTTTCCAGTGTACAAATACTTTTACATGGAAAATATTTGAAAGACTATTACATAGGTATACCGATGAATTTTTTGACTCCTGTTACTCTACATTGTTTGAAACTTTTGCATAAATAGAGTAACCAAGGAATAAATTAACAATTTAGAAAGCTTCTTGTATTAGGGGAACAATATTACATTTGGAATAGATTCAAGAAGACTTAGCCAAAAATCCATTAGTTAGGTACATTTGTGTAAGAATGTTTTGTCCTGGCTTAAATGGCATAGTGTTCTAAGACAAGGAAATTATTTGCTTCTTGAATTTAAATTTCATAACAGATTTATTTTCATTAAAATCTTAGTGGCAGTGCACTATCATTCATGCCTAGATTACATTCTAGAATTTAAACTTGCTGGTGTTTGTGGTTGACATATGCATTATTTTGGCATTCTAGGGCTCTGAAAGATTTTACCGAGCTATAGACCATTAAGTGCTTAGTTGGTAAGGTGTCCTGCGATCCCACTATGTTTAATTCTGTGTTATTCTGTAGGCTTCACTCCAGCAGTACCGCAGTAATGCTGGATCCCCAGCCAACCAGTCTCCCACTTCTCCTGTCTCCAATCAAGGCTTCTCTCCTGGCAGCTCCCCTCAAGTAAGGGTCTCTGTGATTTCACAGGCCTTGCTTTTGTTTTCACTCATGTAGCTGAGTCTTTCCATTGCCGACCCATGGTTTCCCACTGTATCTGTATGTGCATCATGAATCACTGAACGTCTCATCTTGTTTGTGGTTTCATACAGCTGTAAGTGATTGATTCAGGCCATTTTTTGGTAGTGATCTGATCTACATGGACGTTCACCCAGTTTGCAAAGTTTTATCAGCGAAGATCCATACAGTCTGCATTCTTCCACCAAATATCAGTCTACAGCAGTTTACAAGGAAGTTGAATAGTATCTCAGTTTAATAAAAAGATCAAATACTTCCTGTTTGTTCTTTGAATCCTCATCGGTAATATGTTTTTATAATAATTGTCATTAGTGGCTAATGCGGATGTATGACGTTACAGCGTATGCTTTTACCACGCATGCCTTTACAACGCGGTTTTTACAACACATGCTTTTACAACGCATAGTGCTTTGGGGCGCTGGATAGTGAATAGTTTAATTTACTATTCCAACTCCAGTCCCCGTGGATAGTAGGGAAGGTGTTGGATAGTACATTAAACCTATTCCCTATCCTAGAGCGCCCCCCAGCGCAATGCGCTGTAATGGTATGCGTTGTAAAAGTTGCGTCGTAATGGTAGTGCGTTGTAAAAGTTTTGTTGTAAAGGCTGTTTACCGGCTAATGCACATGCAGTTTATTAAAAGCGTTTTAAATCCTAGTTCAGGAAACCAGCCAGTTTCCATTCATAATTTTTCTTATATTGCCTGATGTCTGAGATAGAGAGAGAAGCCTTTAAAAACACAGAGCATCTGTCCATCAGATGACTGTATACCCTACTGCCCAGCTGCGCCCTAGCAATAGTGTAAACGTGGGGATCATGCCTCGGGCTATCATGTTGATAATGGAAAGCAACAGAGAAGGGCTCAACCCCACTTGCTCCCATGTCACGCCAATATGCAGAATTCAAGGATGATGTTGGAGACGTGTGCTTTCTACATGGTGATGTCTTAGGGGTGATGTTGCTTCTGCCCAACAGATATTGCCTCTGGGGAGTCATTTTGAACCATGTCGTAAAACACAAAATGTTTCTTCTCCAGGACCTCAAGCAAAATAAATCACCCTCAACTGACTTTGGTTGTGTGGAGTTTGGTTTATAGGCCGAGCCTGTAGCAGCGCACATGCGCTGCTCTGGCGAGACTTTATGTAAACAGTAAAAGTGCTTTGGAAAGCTCACAACACGCTCGTGCGTGACGTTTGTTTTCGTTCAGAGTCTATTCGCCTTTTGGTGCGTCTTTCTGAGAAAGACAACACACAGTTGGGCAAAGGCGGGGTGCATGTCCCGCCTTTGCTCCGCCCACGGCCTATTGCTTGCGGTTACCCGCAAGGGCCAGATGCGTGCGCGATTATGCAAAACAGATGTCTCGCTGTGGCGCGCGTGCACCTCTCGCATTCTTGTTTGCTGTTGGAAATACTGAAACGAACACTGAAGTGAAAGGGAGGAACAAAGGCTCCTCGTGCGTTATACAATAAAAAAATATATTATTACTAATAAAAGACTGAGAAATATATGTGGAGTTGTGACCATCAATACGGAAGACTATAGCTCACAGTGTCAGCAAGATTGCTTTTAGGTGCTTAGATAAGTATCACAAACTCACGTGAACAGCTGGCAGTTATCTAGTAGTAAGCCCTTGGGATCACTTGTGCTCTTACACAGCGCTGTAATTAACAGGCGTTCCTGTTACCAACTTCACTCACTTCATCCACCCCTGAAGGATGAAGTGCGTAGCTAGCACCCTCGTGTTGTAAAGCTGTGACCTGCAGCAGGCTGTACGTAGATCTCAGCACTAATCGCCGAGCAGTCTCTCTCAGTGGCTGCTCCAGAGGGAGCAGCGCAGGCTGGGCTCAGAGCTGCCCGAACCCGAGCAGGGCACATCCATAAACCCAGGGCTCCCCCCGCCGCCCCCCTTTAGATGTAGCTCCCACCACAAGGTGCCCCCCCGCGCCACGGCTGCTTACTTGCGGCCAGGGTCGGCTCCCAGAGCCCCGCAGGCACTCAACATGACCTCGCAGCATTTGTGTGCGCTTCCTGCGGTGTACATGCAGCATCTCCCCTGCCACATTCGGAATGATTCCTGCCCTCCCTCCTGGGGCCCTGGGCTTGGCCTGGCCTACATATTACGAGCGGGGAACAATTGGCTGTCAGGGGGACGGCTCAGTTCAGAGGAGAATGGAAATATTAAAAGCTCCCTTCGCTTCAGGGCACAGGATCCCGGGGACTCTTCAGTGACCTGGACAGTCTGTGCAACACAGACTGGGGCTGAGCTTAAGTCTGCTCCTCTGTCTAGCGGCTCCGTGCCCTGCGAGATTCCTGCAGCCAGTCGTGGCTTTTTTACTGAGCAGAACTGTGCATTCTGGGACCTGTAGTTTTACTTCTCTCATTGTGGTATGTGCCGCCTAAGGCACAGCATGTAAAGAGTCACAGGCCAAAAACAAGCATTGGCATAGCCAATAGGTCTCGCCTTTGGGACCTTATAAGTGTTTAGCCATGCAACACTTGATGTTGTTGCACCAAGGATATTGTGCTGGATAACTAAACACTAATAAGTTCCCAAAGGCGAGACCTATTGGCTATGCCAGTGCTTGTTATTAATTGCATTTATTTTGCCTGGGCGTTGCATTTTAAATTCACTCATAATACTCACCTGCTTAAATCAAGTATAAGCAATTTGAGAGCCTGCTGATTCAAAGGTGTTTACGTATGATGCTGTACATACATCAAGAAAAAAAAATTATATATATATATATATATATATATATATATATATATATATATATATATATATATATATATATATATATATATATATATATATATATATATATATATATTACCTACTGGCGGTTGCCAGTAGGTAGTTATAGTTAGGATTATTTTGTTTAGGGAATTCGCAACATTCTGTTGGGAATAACTTTGGTGTTGGTTGAGGAATCTGCATGAAAATTTCCTCAAATTTGCCTCGCGGCGCACCCCTCCTTCCCTGAAAGTTTGGGGGGGATTCGTCAAGCGGGGGCCGAGATAAAAGGGGGGTCCCAAAACGTGTTTTCCCCATGTTAATTTCCATAGGGCGGTCGAACTCCCTTTTAGCCCGAACGGCTGAATGGATTTCCACCAAACTTGGCAAAATTGTAGGGACTGGTAGCCCGATGTGCCTTTGCTATGTCTCAAGATATGTTCTCCAGTGGATTTTGAGTACTCTAGGTTAAAAAAATATATATATCTATAAGCGCGCCCCGGTACGCACACCGGGGCGCAAACCAGCGCGCTACGCGAGTTCGCGCGCGGAAAGCCGATTGGCTCTCGGGTGTCTGTCAACATTCCAAACAGTCCGGAGAGGCCGCCATCTTGTGTCTCGGTAGGATCGAGACACAAGAGGTGGCAAAAACAAAGGGGGAAATGACCAAAAGGGGGCAGAGTGGACCCCCCCCCGACCCCCTAGGTTTGATGTGGGGGCCATAAAAAAGCCCCGATTTGCGCGGGGGGAGCGCCCGGTACGCGCACCGGGGAGTGTACCGGGGAGCGTACCATGGGGGAAAAAGAATGACAGAGTTTTTAAAAAATGTAGCCTTGTTTTATAAATTGGAGGTAGTCCTAAAAAGAACTGTTTTTTTTCTTCTTTTTGTTTTATATTTTTTTTATGTTTTTTTGAACATTTTGTACTTTTTTTGGCTTTTATGAACAATTTTATATTTTTTTTGTTATTTTTATGGGGAGAACAAAAAACAGGGAATTGTAAACTGCTCAACTGGAGCAAAAAAAAATCAGGAAAAAATTAAGGTTTTTGGGGGCAATTGTGGTTGTCACCAGCACGATTGATGAGCTTTATGCTTTGCTCACCATAGGTGATTGTTTTACCACAAAATATACAAGTGATCTTGTATTGCCCAAACTGGGGTTGTATGTTTGGGACCATCTCCCTCGTCTCTGGTCCCGATGGAGTGGGTTGCTTTCTTTTGGAGGTGCTGGGTGAAGATTGGGGAGGGTTACTGGCCAGTTCTCGGACCTCTGCCGCAGCATAGTTGTTAGGATGCCGGCGTTGCATGTGGCGAATCATGGTGTTATTGCCAAAAGAGTATTTCTTGTTAGGGTTCCCCCTTGAAAGTTCAGTGCCACAGATTTGGCAAGTAACCCTTGGCGCATTCACTTTCTTCTGGTCCTTTGGGATGGTAAAAAAATCCCAGATAATGTGCTGCTTTGGCCTATATGGGGTATTATCTTCTGGCAGGAACGTCCTCCTCCCCCCCTCCTCCTCCTCCTCCTCCTCCTCCTCCTCTTCTTCATCTCCACCACTGTGGTGTTGTGGTGGTCCTCTTGGTGGTGGTGGCTGAGATGCTCCTGCTGCTGCTGCTACTGAAGCCATTTTTCAGTCCAAAAAGGTACAGAGAGGTCTATCAACAGGTCTTCTTCACTCAAAGTACAAAGTGAGAATGAGGAAAAAAGGTGGGGGCTTTCATCATTAGGAAAAAAAAACTGTCCTGAACCAATGAAAAGTGTTATTTTCAGGTCACATGACCAGGGCTTTCATCATTTGGAAACCAAAACTGTCCTGAATCAATAAAAAGTGTTATTTTTAGGTCACATGATCCGACGCGCTTACGCTACGCGCCCCAGGGCGTGCCCAGGGGCGCGTCGCGTAAGCGCGTCGGATGCTTACGTTGCGCGATCGTATGCGCTAGAGTGCTTCCGGGTGCGTTTACGCCGTGCGTATCACGCGGACGCGGCTACGCGATACGTCACGATTATGTTTTCGTTCGCAGCAATAGCGCTAACGGGACACTCACCGGTACGCGCCCTGGGGCGGGCCGCAACACTGCGCTTACCGGTGCGCTCACCGGGACGCGCACCGGGAGCGCTCCAGGGCAAAAAAATAAAATAAAAATAAAAACATGAACAATATACATAAAAAAATAGTATTACATAAATATACAATATAGGATTCATTATAAAAAATATTACATTTCATACCTATAAAAAATTGCTATTAAAAAACCTTTGAAATGCACTGAAAAAAACATAGGTTTCACACCAGTTATAGTTGGGAATTAGCATTTAAAAAACCTATGAAATTCACAGAAAAAACCATAGGTTTCACACCAGTTATAGTTAGGAATTAGCATTTAAAAAACCTATTAAATACACTGAAAACACCATAGGTTTCACACCAGTTATAGTTAGCTGGAAATTTTACTGACATAAAACCATTGAAATTCCCACGTTCTAGTTAGTTGGACTCACTATAACTTGCGCGCCTGCAATGCACTGCTGATGACGTCACATATTACATCACTCATGACATGGTCAATGACGTCACTCATGACATCACTGATGACACCATCCTTGTGACAGAGTGACAGACCTCCTTTCAGTGTAATGTAACCCTTGAAACACATATTCAAAAATAGAAACTAAAATTTTCAAAAAAATAGAGATACCCATACCAGTTACAACAACCAATTCAGTAATACCACCATCTATATACACATCCACTCATTCACCAACAGTTCTATATGGTCACTCATACATATATTCACTCATCATATGTAGTGAAACACCTATACATCCTGTTACACACCGACAGTCATTCAAAAATTATTCACACACATAATCACACATGCAAATAAACTATTGATCATCCATTTATTTGCATATACAGCTATACACACACTACCACCTTACTTCTAAGGAAACTTACACATACTTACTCTCTTAAACAATCACTTATAGAAACACATACTTATTTAAACAAGAACTCTCAATCTCTCACTCTCAGATATACTCACTTATATACATCAATACTCACATATACTAGATTAAAACATATGTAGTTACTGATAAAGACACTAGTGAGACAGTCATTCACTCACTAACACACACATATACACACACTCATCCACCCATACAGTCCTGCACATATGCTGTCTTCAAAACACATACAAACAGTGAGTCAGTCACCAACCCATGCAGCCACTTATACACAAAGTGAAACACTGATACATATATTTAAATATTTAAAAATTACTTGCTAATATATGTATTCACTAAGATGCACTTTAAAAGCCAGTTAACCAATCATTATTTTATTAAAAATAAACATCCATTTACACACTTATTTAAACCTTTATTCATCCAACAACCTTTACAAATACATATATAAAACATATTGATTTTTCAGAAAGACACACATTCACTGGATGGTGTCATCAGTGATGTCACTGACCATGTCATGAGTGATGTAATATGTGACGTCATCAGCAGTGCATTGCAGGCGCGCAAGTTATAGTGAGTCCAACTAACTATAACGTGGGAATTTCAATGGTTTTATGTCAGTAAAATTTCCAGCTAACTATAACTGGGGTGAAACCTATGGTTTTTTCAGTGTATGTGTATATATATATATATATATACATACATATATATATATATATATATATATATATATATATATATATATATATATATATATATATATATATATATATATATATATATATATATATATATATATATATATATATATATATATATATATATCCAAATGTATTTTCGGGCTCTGAACCCCTGCCCCTTGCAGCGGAGGGCCTGGACGGGGCAGCCACTCCCCAAATATCCAAAATCAATTCCACACGATACAAACAGGAATGTCCAGGCCAGCTTTGCAGTTATCCAAGAGCTTTTATTCTTAGCTCCTACTCAACGCGTTTCGAGGTACAACCTCTTGATCACGAGCCTCATGATCACATGTCCTTAGGACAAATACATTGCGCATTGGTAATCACTTCCAAATCACCAAAGAGTTCAAAATGTGTCGCGGAAATGCGGCGATCCAGGAAATCACTGTGCATTGAGAGGAATGATATTGATCCATAAACTACTGAGCCCACAATGCATCCTAATCAGCCATGTGGTGTCTACAGGTATATAATGTAAAAAGCAATGATGGACTGTTGTTTGTGACCGTGATCAGGGACAGATTCATGTCCGAAACGCGTAGGTGGGGAACCTACAGAAAATAAACAAAGAAATTCAACTAATGAAGTAGTGTGCGGCGTTTTTCTCTTTTTGAGAAGTTATTGCTGAATGTAATATTGCGAGGGTGTCCTAAACCTTGCCGCCGGCACCAGCTACGGACGCTCCTCTCATCTTGGGACATTTGCTTGTGTGATATATATATATATATATATATATATATATATATATATATATATATATATATATATATTCTTGTTGTATATATTTTAGTGACATTCTTTTAATTTATCCTTATGGCAAGGTCCACACCATCCATCCCTACTGTCCAAGTATAAAGAGCCTATAAAGAGACTTCCTGTATGTGAAGCATGCTTCTGGACTAAAACCTAGCTTTGTAAATTCCTACATAATAAGTATATATATATAAATATATATATATATATATATATATATATATATATATATATATATATATATATATATATATATTTTTTTTTAATTCTATTTGAAAAGTTAGCAAAGAACCAGCTTATTATTTCTATTTCAAACTTGTGGAGAAGTTTTATCATTTGCCCAGTCTTTAAATCTCTCCTCATTACGCCTTGTTGAAGGCTCAGTGTGACCTGCAGTAAACAAGTGGAGAATTAATTTGCTGTTAACAAATTTCAAATTAAGCTAAAGGGCCAGACAGTTACGTTCTGAAATTCTGAACCTCTCAGCAAAGATGTAAATCATCATTATTACTCATTAGACCTCTTCCTTTCTTTATCCCACCTTCTTTTTACTATTGCCCTGATGACAAAGCATATGAGGGTGCAAAACAGTTATTTTCAGTAGACAAGGGTGTCATTAAACATTAGACAATAAATCCACATGGTGGTCAACTTTATCACTCCTGATGCTTAAAGAAAAACAAACTTGTTTTTACTGTTTATTTGCAAATCTCTTAACACATACCCAAAAGAGTTATGTCTCCAATGTTTCTCAGGTGAAGCTTGATATTGTTTTCTCCTTTACGATCTTTTATTCCCCAAATATTGTTGTCCGTACCAGTTGCTTCCCGATTGTTAGTTAATTTCTAGCAAAACTCATTTTTTCCGAATTGCTACCAACCATCATTTCCCCTAGGGCAGGATTTACATCATGACTGGTATTCATTTCTGTTATTCCTTTATATGTAGTCCTTAATATGCACTCGCCGAAAAATTCTTCATGCCTTGTCAGGGGTAGTTAACACTATATATATACAAATATTTTATGGATGCTGTTTCCAAATGCCCTACTGCGCATTTTAGGTAAGTTGGTTTTTCTTTGATGGAAGCATTGCAACAAGTGTGATAACTCAGGTGCAGCCACTTTTTCCACTTTAAATATCCCTTTAATTGTCAAAGTTTTGACTGTGGCTTTCAAATAAAAATTAAAAGATTCAGTTAAAGGGAAAGCTCTGTTTCTCTTAGAATAATGTCAAGAGAACGTGTTTAACAAATTATTGAACCAGGCCCAAAACGTTGTGGTAAAAAGTGTCTGTGGCTACTAATTTCATTATTTTGTCAAGAGATTTTCAGAACTGTTAGGCTTGCATGTGTCAGAGAGAGATGTTCGAGCTGGTTCCCTCCTTGGTATTTAGGTTGTAAGCAGAACCAAGACTATTTCTTTCCATTGGGCTGATCAGTTTCCAGTCTTTTGAGCTTAATTTAGAGATGTATCTGCCTATGTCCAGTTTGACCAGTTGTTCTGCAGTTTGAAGAGGGTGCTAGTGGATGCTATAATCATTTTTGATATATAGGGAGATGTATAGCACCAACCTAGTTTGATGGTAGATGATATAGAGTGACAAAATGTGGCAGAGGGTGAGAGCTAAGAGTGGATGTCAAAAGGGCACTTCATGCATCTGTAGGGAATCCTTTTATGCCTTGTCAACTTCATTGTTACCTGCACTTAAGGTGTTTGAAGAGTACGGCTTTCAGTCGATTCTGAATCGGAGGAGGAAATATGCCTGTTCTAATCTGATGGAATTCCAAAATTCTCAGCGCCTAGCATAAAGATGCCTGGTTACTTGTTTTCTCTGTTTTGTAGCCAATACTGCAAGCCTTGAAAGTGATAAGTGCAGGTTGCAGATGGTAATGGAGGTCTTTGAAAGCTGATGTGCATTTCAAGTTTCCAGTGGCCTTCTAAACAGCCATACCACTGCTTGGAAAAGGCTCTTTCATTTCATGAGATGGTTCCATGGGATGAGGACAAGAAGGTTGGTGTCTTAGATGAATTTTCCTCTATGATACACTTCTAGAGGAGTGTTTCTAAATGCTTTCTGCACGATTACATTTTCATTTTGTTTACTTGAGCTTTAAGGTTTGCCTATTCCATATTTTGTATAAATTGTAATTTTAAAATTGGGTTCAGTGTTAAATCAGCTACCAAGATTTCTAGGTCATTTGATGTGAGTGATTTTAATAAATCTAGTTTACACTGCTATCATCTGTGTTCATGGTTTCATCCATTATTTTTCTCAAGGAGAGAAAGCAGTAATGTAATAAAAAGTGGATTTGTAGGGCGCTGCTCATGCTCCAGATCTTGTTACTCGTGAGGGTATCCATGCGATGTTTATGTTCGAGATCTTGAAAAAATTCAAGTTGTGTATGCCACACCAAAGTCAATCCCTAACAGATTCAATATGTGAGAAGCCATGAAACCTAACAAGCGCTTCCATCTACCTTGCTTAGCAACATTTGTTGATGAAGTAATTTAGGTACCACATTTCTGCTTATGTAATAATGGTTAGACAAGTCAGTTTGTTTTTGCTGAAATCATTGAATTAGCTCCAAGGCTTTAGTAAAATGCTGCTGTCCCTTTTACAGAAGCGCGAACATTTTGCAAAAGGAGCTTTTTTCCACAGAAGTGATAGACCCATATGACGTACAACCTAAGCCCACAATGCCCATGTGCGTGTTGTCACCCATCTTTGGATTCTTTTTGCTGCCATTTGGTTTGGAAGCATGGTCCACAGTGCTGAATCACTGATTGCTGAAGAAGTGATAGCCTCTATGAAATGGGGTTAAAAAAAGGGATGTGATTATCGATTACCAGAGCAGACGTTAAACCAAAATACCAAAACCCTAAAAGATAGTAGAAGAAAGAACATTGATGTCAAAAAGCATGCACCCACTGAGCTACTGGCTTGCAGTAGGTCTGAGCCAAAGATTTTGAACTTGAAACCCCTGAAAGAGACACAAAGCACTCATAAGTCGAGGAGCACCCAAAATAAAACAGCCTCGCGGGTTCAAGTCAGTAGAAAACAGAGGGAACATGTCTGACCATCTAAATTGATTACAAAATTTGGATGAAGGAAGGAAAAAGATCTGAAGAATGTGTCTTCGTCTTTGAAAAAGAAGGCTGGTTGATGTCAAGCAAGCAAAAGGAAAAAAACTTCAGCTCAAGGCTGACATGGCTGCTTTACTTATGAAAAAGTAACATTGTGTTGATAAGTGAAGTCCTTTATGCTCCTCACAAAGGCTTTAGAGAGCAAAGAAGCTGAAGGAACCCACAAAGAGTTAGACTGCCCAGCAACTCCAGAACTGCAGGAGGATGAGCAGGAAGATCTTTATGGGGAGGATGAGCAGTATTATCAACCCATGAAAGAGGCTTCGAGGGGAGAGTGAAATATATGGCAAGACCTGGAATCTGCCCCGTCAGTAAGGGACTTGACTCTTATCCTAGACGACTTAAAACTGTGCAGTGATCAAACTGAGGCACGTTTTCTGCTAGAAACACTTCTGCTGTAGCAGAAGAACAACCAATTCTTATCCATCCTCTCTAATATCTTAGACCAGTGGAACGAGGTTACCAAACAAAAAGCATCATCTAATCCACTCACACCAAGGATGAAAAGAAATAAAAGCACTCTAGCCATGATATGTACATCAGCAGCCATACAAAGGCTAATTCAATCACAATTATGTTACTTTTTGTGTATTTATTAAGGACGCTATCACCGCAACGATATCCTGGCGTTGAGCTAATGTGTGTGCCCAGTCCCTGGCCCTGCCTATAGTAGGTTAGTTAATTGGGAAGCCAGGTCTTCAGCTTCTTGTGGAATTCAAGAAGAGGGGAGGCGGGTCTGATGTGGAGTGGGTGGTTGCTCCACACCTTCATAGGGATGTAAGAGAACCGTCTTCCTAATGTGGTTCTCTGTACACGTGGGATGTGTGCGAGTACAAGTTCTGCGGGATGGATTTGTCTGGGTGATTGGTGGAACGGGATGTGAGTGTTCAGGTTGGAGGGGCTTAAGTTGTATAGTGCCTTGTATCTGTGTGGGAGGAGTTTGAAATAAGCACATTGCTTGTGAAGTCCCAGTTTCACTGTGTCCCAACTGGCCTGTGGTCAGGCGCTTGTGATTGGGCTGCGTTTCAGGGAAGGCAGGTTGTTAGTGCTTGTGTGGTGATCCGGTTGTTGGTGGCTTTCGGCAAGTTGCTGGTGTGCTCAGGCCAATGCCCGGAGAGGTCGGAAGCCCACTCTTCTTCTGTGATGCTATTCCAGCTGCAGCAGGCAGGGCCGGTGGTTGACAGGCCTGTGATGGTGCCGGACAGGTACACGGAAACTGGTGAGGGCGTGGTCTGTCTCTGTCATGGTTGCTGGCTTGTTGACTGTGATATTGCTAATTGAAAATTGGTATAACAGGTGTCCAGCAGCGGTGTTGGTGGTTTCTGTAATGTGCTGGGAGCCACATCGAAGTGTGGTAGACCCAATCTTCCACACCTTTGGTTATACACAAATAGATCTGTTCGCAACACATGCACATGGAAATTGACTGATTCACATCCAAGTCTTGCGTCACCTACTCCAAGGGAATGTTCTGTCAATAGAATTGTCAGGGACATTTGCATTTGCCCTGCCACCAAACCTTTTACCTACAATTTGTGAAGATTTCTGTCTTCCATAAGATTTGTAGAAATCTGCCACTGTAAATCTGAAAAGCAGCACAGCGTAGAATTTCATGCATTATACTTCATTTTTGTTTTTCGTTATTTTCCACGTCATTCAATCTGCATAAGTAACTTTGGTTGACAGACGGACATTAGTCAATGTTTTTATTTCCTCTTCTTTCTTCAACCTTGAAAATATTTCCAGTTGGTGAAACCCCTATCTTCCCCTCTGTGATTTATGGGTCTTCATACCCATTTCAACTCTATAAATAAGGCTTTAGAATAAGACGGATTTGTGTTGCAAGCTAGATTGTTGTTTCCTTGATGGCAGTTGGCAAGTAAAATGTTGAATAATGCCTTCAGAGGTCAGATTTTATGGGTGTTTAAAGCATTTTGCATGGCCGTTCTTTGTCGCTAACCTGACCTCCCCTTTTCCGCCCCTCAAACAAGACTTTTTAAATTTTTATTTTTGTATTTGCATGCAGTGGAAAAGGCATACTTATATTTGTCAACTAGTAAGTCCTGTTCTTTTTCTTCGTAACCTTAAAACAGATTGCTCCATTGTAATCACAATACAAAGAAAGCAGTGATAAAACCACGACCTCCGAACACCACTTCTAAATCCTGTTGGAATTAATATTGAAGATGATGGAAAAGTACATGACGTTTAACTTAAAATGTGTACCTTTAGCTGCCTTGCCTGGATATAATCAGTGTGCACATCATCAATATGTCTTAATGGAAAAGATAAGGCTGTAAAATAATGTATTTCATTGTGCATCTGTGCAAAAAGATTCTAAAGCACATACTGGTTACCACCTATGTTCTCGATCACTCAAATTACCCATAGAATGGGCTCCAGTACCTCAAATATTTTAATCTATGGTCTCCTATATATCAAAAATCCTTAGTGCAAAATGGTATTCGTTTTTATTCTTAATTTTCCGACAGTAGGAGTCTCATTTCATTGCTGGGATACAATCTTGCAACTAGGAACCCTAAAATGTCAGTAACAACTGTGGTAATAAAATATATCTTAGTTTTCTGAATATTGTTTTACTTGCATTATAAAGTAAATTTTTGTTACCACTTTTTGTGTTATACCTCTTCTAGTACACACTAGCAATCCCCTTTTTGCTTCTAAATCACATCAACAGTAGACATCATCTTTCTTGTCTTACCTCACTCCTATATATTCCGAATTACTTCATTTTATCTATTTCTTATTTTGTAGTTTTTTGTAATTAGATGCCCTGGTTCAGTGACTTTTCTTTAGTCAATAATAAATTAATATCGTTTTGACTAAATCCTGATTTGTAGACCCTGGATCTGTAGTTATTTGTGGCCTTTGGTGTTGCATCCTTAATAAAAGGTACAATAAATCAATGAAATGCTCATGTACTGCATTATAAAATGTATTCTGTACATATAATTATGATATTCTATTTCTGTTGGGTACAGATTCACTTACCACTATTAATAGTATTGTCCGATTTAGTTTAAAATTGGTGCTTTAATTGTAAACAAATTCTTTATTACTATATTGTAGTCTCGAATTTCTGCAAATGTCCACAAATTCTTTCTTGCAGTTAGAACGCTTAATGGCATTCCATTGTATACATTTCCTCCTCTTTCTATACAAAACGTATTTAATAAAATGCTTTTTATGTATTATTTAAATGTAACCTATTATTGAAAGTGAAAACATTATTTTTCTAGGTACAAATGTTTTCAGTTCTAGAAAAACAAAAAATCCATCAGTCAGTATTACACATTTGGGTTTCTTGAGAGGAGACCTTTTGCCCCCATCTTATACACTGAGCCTTCATACTTGGCCAGACTGGACTTTTATTGGATTTTAATCGACTTGTCAAATTTGAAGCCCTCTTCCTTCATTATTACCTTCTAGTTTTACAGACGTTTTAATCGTCTGCAGATACTTTCTTTCCCAGCACTTCAAGGGTATTATATAAGTTATTAAAGAATGTTGAGCAGTTCATCAAATAATCCTATTGACCATGTTGAGTTGTATCTTCATTTAGAATCTTGTTAAATTTGTAGCTCAAATATTGAATGCTCTTAAAGTAGAAAATCTAAATATTTGTCTTAATTGGATACTTCCCCATCTTTATTTACTGTATTTAAACTCTTCAATTGGCATATTAAAACTGCATTACCTTATATATTAAACACGGAGGGGTCATTATCCAGTTTAGTGATCATTTTAACAGAAATTTATCGAATCTACACATCTTTATCCTTAGATCAGCTTGTTTATTCTGTGCCTGAGATAGGGATTCAATACAATTTTTTCATTCCCAATTAGTTGTACGCCTGTTTCAGGGTTGGAGGTTGGCTGGATTCTAACTCCCCAACTGCAGATCAGTGGATGTAGGCGATAAGAGGTGTAGTCCTTTTTTTCAAGAACCTCTTGCTTTGGAAAAATGTACAGGGAAATGGGCATTATTAATTGAATAAATTGGTTAATTCACCATTTTATTCCTCAGCAGTTTCGTTTTTAAATACCATCACTTACGATTTACTTTTAAAATGTAGAAATGCACTTCTGTATTGTTACTTTTTTATCTGTGTGTCTCAATCTGTTTGGTCTGAATTTGCATGTTGATGCAGTGTCTAGGGTTCCGTTTGCAGGTAAATAATCTCCACACTTAGTGATTCCCTCCTCTTGTGGTATGTGAGAGAGTTCCCTACTTACTTATATGCAGAAGTCTAGCATGTCCGCATCAGGTGTGTATATTTTGAAAGGGCCTATCTTTTTCCGTCCTCTGTAGTCTAAGAGGAAGCCAGCTCGCTTTGCAGTTGTTTTCTACTGCAAGGGCATTTAATCATGATGTTTTTAAATTGGTTTAACCAGAGCCTTTTTCTTTGATAGCTGGTGAGCATGTAAAGTCCTCTACGCAGCTAGTTCGCATTGGAATTGCCTCTCCTACCTCAGTCTTCATCTCTTGTGGGATTATCAGGTCTTCCTTCAACCTTTGCCAGTAGTCTAGCTGGATTTTTTTTATGTCTTACTGGGTGATAGATGCCTTTGGTGTTAAGGGATAGGGTCTGTATGCTAGCCATGTGGTTAACTCAGTATTTTCTGTTCTTCTCTTGTGTTTCTACCAAGAAATTTCTTTAATCACTCTCATAAGCGTGTAGGTTTGGCGATACTTAACCATGGTTCTTATCTTTTTTTATTTTGTATAAATGCAACCCTTTACGGATTCTCTTTTTTGGATATGGTAAATAGGTCTGCAATTAGTGATAAGTGTAAGAGTGAGAGATAGCAGTAGTACGGGAGGGAGATATTCGTGAACAGCAAATAAAGAAATGGCAGCACTGGATTCACCAAGGCCTTCCCATCAAACTCATTCCCACCCAGCCTTTACTTTGCCCAGACGAAAACAGTGGAGAACATAAGGAGTCACTGTAGTAAAACCCTGTATGTTCCCCTTTGAATAATATGCTACATGACTATAGCTCACTATTTCTGTTTCTTGAAGCAGAGGCAGCCATGGGAGTTATCTGCATTTTCTAGAAAGACAAAAAGCTATTACCTGGGTGCCACTTTTTTCCCATATTACATTCCCTATGTTAACTAGGTCAGAAGTCTGCTCCTGGAGGGAAGAAAGATCCATATGGAGAGAGATTGTAATTGGATTTATATATAGTTTACTACCACTGATGATGCATTAAAGTGTCTTACACCGGGCAGCATGATGCTCCAGATACCAAGATAGGTGGTTAGTACGGTGTTAAATTGTAACTCTTAGTTTCTGGAATTAGTCTTGTGTGCTCAAGTAAACCATTCCATGTATTCACTACAGTTTCTCTGTAGAAGATTACATTAATGGGAGTTGGGTGTTAACATTGGGAGAGTAGTCCGGATGTTGGGTGGAGGTATTAGATGAGCTATTGGAATTTAGGTGAAGTTAGGTTGCAGGAGTAGGATTTTTCAAATAGAAAAGGTGATATTTGAAATGAGTTGTGGGCAAATTGAAGAAATACATTCATACATTATTCGATTAAGGCAAACATGAAAGGGACTTACACAAGGTTGTACCCAAAGAGAAAACACTTGAAGAGGATGGGAAAGAAAAAAGAGGGTCAGTGCTCTCCTGACATCTGATAAACCGTTACATCCCCTGTGACATACTAACTCGCGAGCAACTTACAGAACACCCTATTGGTCCCACCGCCTCTGACCCAGTGTTCGGGTGTATGGTGAAGAAACCATCCTGTTTGATTATCCTTAGTCTGATGTGTGTTGCAGCTCACGATCAAGAACGTCTAGCTCCCCCATGGCGGAGTGGAGTGTAAAGCATGTACAATACATCTATTTTCCTCATGCGCAGGCCATGCCCCCCAAGTATTGTTTAGGTATTTTGTTTGTTTTGTTATAGAAAATGAATTCAAAGAAACTTGCACATCTTAAAATTTTACAAAGATGCATATTCATTGCTATTGTGACTTAAACATGCAAGATGTGCTCACCATGTTACGCCCTCGTTTTTCCTCGCTGGATCAGAGAAAGAGATATGGAGCAGAATTAGTCTTAAATTAGAGCAACAATCGATGCTGGCTGATTTTATCTCTTTGGTTTCATGTCTTTGTTGGTGCTTCACCTGTACTGTCACAGTGTGCTACAGTTTTCTTCATGTCCAACATTTCCAACGTCCTTGTCTCATTAAAAATGTTGTTAAAGTGTTGCATTGAATCAGACTAATATTTTAAACAAAAATGTTTCTGTGGAATGCACAATGTGAGCTTTGTTGCAGATGCTCCTGATAGGAAGGCTTTACCACTGACAAATTCACAACACCAGCTAATGAAGTTTAGTACATAGAGCTTGAAAACCTAAAACTTGAGCTTGCGATGGTTGATCATTTGGGACGCTAAGGTAGAAGGTGTCGGGTGGCAGCCAAGCAAATCATAACCTTGGTAGAAGCACCCTGCGTAGGCCACTCAAATTTTACTTGTAATACTTAATAGCTCGATTCCCTTTAGACTTAAGAAAACTGCATTGTTGCAGACTATTATCCATTTACTGACGTATTAAATTCACAAAAATAGTGTTAATGTGTTTGTATTTTCCTCAGGTTCAGAAATATTTTTACCTATTAAATATATATATATATCCATTTTGGATTTCTTCCATTTTCTCATCGAATTAGAGCATCCCTTTTACTGTATGGTTTGTGTTTGCATAGCAGCAGACCCTAAATTTGTTCATGTGTAAACTCAGCAAAGTGTCTTGTTTTTTTTTTTTTAGCATTCTTCGATCCTTGGAAGTGTTTTTGGGGATTCCTTCTATGATCAGCAGATGTCAGCCAGGCAGACAAATGCTCTCTCCCATCAGGTGAGTAGTGGAGACTTGATGGAGCCCTACAGGCTATGTGGTAACTGGAATGTGGCATG
This sequence comes from Lissotriton vulgaris, assembly GCF_964263255.1. Classification (NCBI taxonomy): domain Eukaryota; kingdom Metazoa; phylum Chordata; class Amphibia; order Caudata; family Salamandridae; genus Lissotriton; species Lissotriton vulgaris. The sequence continues at coordinate 49,259,260 of NC_141700.1, forward strand.
TAGTATGGCCTACCATATAAGGGGAAACAGGTTTGTGTTTTATTTGTGTTTAGTCTTTCCTCTTGCTCATTTCTCTTTATAGTCCAGAAATTCAGATAATGCTGCCAAGTGTTTCAAAAACAAACTACTTCTTCTAGGGGCAAAATGAATGACAGTTTTCTCTCTTACTAATCTACGTGTCTGCTGTGTTGCACCCACAAAACATATGTACTGAAAATCTGATTTTGGAGGTTCAAAATAACTGCGTAGGCAAGTAGTTCTGTTGTCTTTTGCAGATTAGACTGACACGGGAAATGTAGCAAATACAGCTCCCACATTCAGTCCCTTTAGCATGAGATATGTTGTATATCATACTGTTCTCATCCTGGCACCCTCGAATGCCTTGTGGACTGCTTTGGTGTAAAGCTCTTCTAAACTAACTGTGTCTTGCTTTATAGCAGGGTTGCACATTATACTGGTACCTTTGGGTGTTACTATCCTTTGCAAACAGGTTATAAATTCCACTTTATTTTGGTCTCAGAAATAGCCCATTAGACTTGAGGGTAATAACTGAGTCACTTTAATCGTAATTTCAGCAACTTATATCAAAATACATTTTACTCATGTGATGATACAGGTGTTCTTTCCTTAAACAATTTATCAGAGGAGCGAATTTTTTATGACCTCTTTAGTCATTACCTCCATAATGCCTTTCAGTAACTTAATGGGATGATGCCCATCTGTTTTTGAGGAAGGTGATCAGTTTGTTTTTTGTTTCTTGGCAATGTGCTACTCAGCTGTAATAAAACTAAGCTTGTTGGTGTCCATAGTTGCTTGAATGATCAAAATGCATTTGCCTGATGTAGGAAACCAGGTCACAGATGTATTTAGGGAGACATTTGATGACTGGATACCAGAACATGTACAATATATGGAGGCAATGACACGAGAGAGACCGGATGGGTGAGCTGAGAGACAAATCTAGGATAGGGTACTATTTCGGCTTTTTCAATGGTTTAATATTGTTATGGATGGAAGGGATTTCATGTCATAAATATTTTATCTGTAGTTACTAGTTATTCAGCAAACAACAGAAAAACGGTCATATTTCTTTACCCTGATGGGGGAAACTCTAGAATAGCCTTACATAAACTGCAGAGGGGAGTGTTCAATGGCGGCCTGGCAACTCCTGACATCAACAAGTATTGCTGAGCAGTAAAACTGGTAACAATTAATTTGTGGGTGCTTATGAGACAGGAGGAGCCAGCATACAGGGTTGAACAAAGCAAAACCAAAGGGGATGATGGACGGAGTGTTGAACATTGCAAGCACTCAACCCCAGTCAACTGATCTGGGTTTAATCCAACATCATTCTTTAGCTCACTACGCCACCCCAGTTCAGACATGGCCATATGCAAATGAGTCTGACCCTGTGCCTCATGGGAACAGTTCAGCCCAAACTGCCAAGCCATGTCTTCCCTGGACTGGAAATAAGCATCCAGGGTCCGGTTTCTGGCTAATCAACCGTCATCAGACAGGCTAGCTTGAGCCCAGTAGCAAAGTGAGCAAGGGACCCACGTCTGGGCATACCCTGCCTACTTAGAGCGAACAAAACGAAACCAAAGGGGATGATGGACGGAGTGTTGAACATTGCAAGCACTCACCCCCAGTCAACTGATCTGGGTTTAACCCATCATCATTCTTTAGCTCACTCTGCCACCCCAGTTTAGACATGGCCATATGCAAATCAGTTTGACCCTTTGCCTCATTGTACTGGGGTGAATGTATGACATTGTTCTGCATTCTGTCCATCACCTGTTGCTTTTACATTTGTCGCCCCGAGTGGGACGGGTAAGCCCAGACGTGGGCACCGCTGCTGTCTGATTTACTGATTACATTGAGGGTATTTCATTTTTGATGCAATTGAGTGCCTTGTAAGGAAACCTATTGGTGCCTTAGCTTGTAGAAAGTAGTCATGGTTTTTAGTTTCAAGCACATCAGGTAGAGGTAAGCAAATGATAGTTTAAAATGGATATTTTATTTTCAACTTGATTGTCTGGTATTTCAGAAAGTTGCAACCAGCGTTTTTAATGTTAAGTGAAACAACTGAAGTTGGACATGACAAGCTTAACCCGAGTGAGTAAGGACCCTGTTCCCCTCACATACCAGTACCAGTGAATGGCATACTACACTGCTTGATAATACATACTTGCTTCATGACATGTAATAAAATCGATTCAAGAAAACTATATGTTCATAAATCCCCCTCCTACTTTGACTGGAAAATGGCTTTGTGGAGCAACAATTGCTGCATTTTAGGTACCCAGCTGTCGCCAATTTCAAATGACTTGATAGTCTATGACTCATCTACTTATGTCTCTTGTGTTGGGGTGTTTGCAGGTTCTCATCTAATAAAAATAATTAGATGATGCCAAACATTTCGAGCAGCAGAGCTTTCATCCTTCATCTTCCTCCACCATGTGTTGATTGTTTTACAATAACATATTTCATCACAAGGTGTGTGATGTTTGCTGAAGTTGGAAATATGTCAGTGAACCTTACCCAAAGCCGACCCACCGACCCAGACGCTGCCCCCAGCAACCTCGAGCGTTGGATCAACGACTGCGCCAACACCCTCGCCCCGATCAAGAAACCCTCCAACACACACCCACAAGAATGCCAGGTGGTTCTCCGCGGACCTCCAGACCTCCAAATAATCCTGGCCTAAGACTAGAGAACAAATGGCACCGCGAACAGACACCGGAGAACCAGGCAGCCCACACGAACGCCATGCGCCAACATCATCACCTCATCAGATCCGCCAAAAGGGCCTCCTTCAAAGACCGTCTCGACAACAACGCACACAACAGCAAAGAGCTCTTCAACATTGTGAAGGAACTCTCCAACCCCAGCTCCAACACCAACATCTCACCATCGCTAGACCTGTGCAACTCCCTGGCCACCTTCTTCCATCGCAAGATCAGACATCCACGACCGCTTCGACAACCAGACCACCGCGAAAGCCAACAACACCTTAGACCCCACGACCACCACCCACAACGACCCCATGCTCACCTGGACTAACATCGACGACACCATCAAAATCATGAACACCATCCACTCCGGCTCCCCATCAGACCCGTGCCCACACCATATCTTCAACCACGCCAACGCCACCATCGCACCCCATCTCCACAAGGCCATCAACATCTTCTTCGAGACCGCAACCTTCCCGGAGAGCTGGAAGCACGCCGAAATCAACGCCTTGCTCAAGAACCCAAGGCATATCCGAGGGACCTCAAGAACTTCCCGCCCATCCCCCTGCTCACGTTCCCGGCTAAGGTCATTGAGAAAACCGTCAGCAAGCAGCTGACCCGCTACCTTGAGGAGAACATCAGTCCGAGTCCGGGTTCCGCAGCAACAACAGCACCGAAACTGCCCTCAACCCTGCCACCAATGACATCCGGGCCCTGCTGGACAACGGCGAAACCGCTGCCCTCATCCTCCTGGACCTATCAGCCGCCTTCGACACGTTCTGCCACTGCACCCTACGCTCACGCCTCCACAACGCAGGGATCCAAGACAAGGCTCTGGAATGGACCACCTCCTTCCTCTCCGGCAGAACCCAGAGCGTCCTCCTCCCCCCCTTTCCGTTCCAAAGCCTCCAAGATCCTCTGCGGCGTACCCCAAGGATCATCCCTCAGCCTGACATTGTTCAACGTCTACCTGGCCCAGTGAACCCGTCTGGAGGCCCTAGTGGGTCGGGGGCTACGACCCCGATGCCGTCGGGTGCTTCGGCGTCGACGCCGCCGGCGCCTTCGGGCCCGGCGCCGCAGGGCTCCACGATCCCGACACCGCCGGTGCCCTCGGGCCCGGCGCCGCAGGGTACAGCGGCCCCGGCGTCGGCGCCTTCGGGCCCGGCACCGCAGGGCGCTGCTGGACCCTCCTCGGGCGATGGATCGTCACCGGTGGACCTTACGACCCCCCCGGCGTCGGTCCGTGTGGTGTCCTCTCCGGCGGCGTCCTCGGGCGGCGCCGTCCCCGATGCCGACGTCGGGACGACGCCTATCGGCGCCGATCTCGACGCAGTTTGGAGATTTCAGTTTCTATGAACCGACCCCATTCACTTACGACCCTGATTCTCAGGAGATGGGGGACGAGGAGAATTGGGAGGGGTCTGAGGACCCTCTGACCAGGGAGTGTCAGTCTAACATGGACTGGACAGGAGACCTTGGGGAGGCCAGTGGCCTGGACACCTCTCCAGACACTGGATTTGTCTCTCCTCCTACCGTTCCTTCGGAGGAGGGTGCTACTTATGGTGTGGTGTTGATGAGGGCTGCAAAGGCCTTGGGCCTTGAGCTCCCCGTCGCGGCCGTGAGGACTAACCTCCTCACTGAGGTCCTTAAGCCGCAGTCATGCTCCATGGAGCCTCTGCTGCCGTTTAATGAGGCCTTGACGGACGTTCTTTTGGGCACTTGGTCCAGGCCCGCTACAGGTTCGCCTGTAGATAGGAACGTGGCCAGACAGGTTCTCTATCTGGATCGCACACGCCAGTTCCGGGTGGATGATCAACTCTTTGTTGGGTACGTGGGCGCTAAGAAAGGAAAAGCGGTGCACAAACGGACCATCTCTAGATGGATTATCATGTGCATCCAGGCGTGTTACTCCTTGGCTAAGAAGGAACCCCCTGTTGGGCTGAGGGCTCATTCCACTCGAGCCACGGCCACTACAACTGCCTTGGGCCGAGGTGTGCCCTTGCAGGACATTTGCCAGGCAGCTACGTGGGCCTCGTTGCACACGTTTGCGCGGCACTACTGCCTGGACAGTCAAGTCCGGAGGGACGGCTACTTCGGCCGTTCCGTTCTCCAGGACTTTCTGGTGTAAATATTGGTTCTCAGACCCACCACCACGGGGATGGTATTGCTGGGGTAACTATTCTAAGGTAAGGAATCTATCACTAACGTGTCTCTTTCAGATGCACAAGTTACTACTTGTGTAACGATATATCTGTAAGAGACATTAGTTAGTGATAGATTCCTTACCGACCCACCCATCCTCCCCGTTCTGCAAACCGATATCTAGGGTTAAGGTCATCCCCTTTCAGGGCCCTAGTTTCTTGGCACCAGTGTCGGTTTTTGTCATGGCTCTGCGCTTCTGGCGCGGAAAAGCTGTGGCTAAGAACTGACGTCAGCACGCGGAGGCGGCGTCTAAGTACTCCTACGACGTCATCACGGCGCCGACGACGGACGCGGAGCCGCAGACGACGCCTACCGACGCGCAAGGGTACTGCTACGCAAAACTTTCCGGATCCAGTCTGACGCCTGGGGATATTCTAAGGTAAGGAATCTATCACTAACTAATGTCTCTTACAGATATATCGTTACACAAGTAGTAACTTGTGCAATTGACTATCTACCAGAATGTAGTGGCATTCTGCTTTTATTGCTTAATTTTTTCCCTAATAGCTTCAAGTTAATCTGTGTGATGGTAGAGCCGCTTCAGAGATTGAAAAGCAGATCTGCAGAGATATCCGGAATCATTGTTGAAAATGTTGTAACTAAACTTTCTTTAGTATTCTCTTGGTCTGTGGAACATTATTTGGTAATGCAAACGTGAGTGCACAGTTATTGTGGTTGCTAGTGCACAATTTCAGTGCTTCTGCTGAATTTAAGCATTGGGATAGCAAGTGATGTAGCAAGAATGTGCCATTTGTGTAGCTAGATTTGTAATCCTAGGTTTTGCAAAGGCATTTTACCATTACATTGTCTCTATTAAATTGGTTTGTCACATTCTTAATTTACTTAAAACCTCAATTCTTTAATAAAACATTAAAAAAAGTATCCTGTACAGGTATAATATACATTTCTAATTTTCTAAAAATAAAAAGAAGGCCTCTGTAGGTGACGATTGTGAAAGGTTGTGTACGTCAATTCAGACTTGTGTTAAGGGAACTTTGGTCACTTGTTTACTCTATTCCTCCCATTAGGACCTCCATACTTTTTTCGAATGTGGTACGAAGAAGTTGTCAATTCAGTTACGAGGCAGAGTGATGTGAAAATACATCCCTTTTTGCTGGTTTTGGTCTCTCTTCTAGTCAAATTTTTTGCTTATTAATGTAATTAATATAAAATCCACTTAAAAGTATTGTAAGCACTTGAAAGCAATTTGCCTCTCTTTTTTAGTTAGCTGTAGTAAATATTGCAGTGTATAAAGCAACAACATTTACCTAAGAAACCTATTGGTAGTGTGGCTCACTGGTTAGAGGCGGCAGACCCGAGAGTAGAGGACGGCCGGCCCGGGACCAGGGTTCGATTCCCGGCGAGGCAGGTTTCTGGACCAGGGTCAGCGGACTCGATAATTCTCTCGCCTCGGTGCCCACTCTGATCAGCGATCACACTCGGCAACTCTGGGCATTAGCTTGCCTCATCTTCACTAACGGCCCCACCAGACCGCCGGGGATGCCTGGTCTCACCCTGGAGATACCCATTAAGGGACCATCTCTCAGGGAAGCCAGGAAGGGTTTCGCAGCGGTCGAAGCGCCTTGGGACCCTCCGGGTAAGTAGTGCGCTATATAAATGCCTATACATACATTGGTTCTTTCAGACAGTGAGAAACTGACTCTGCCACTACAAAAGCAGGCCTCTTTGGTTAAAATGTATAAATATTTTGTATGGAATGCCCTTGAACTTTATTCCTATGCCTACCCATTTGGTTATGAGATTTTGGGGTTGCAGTAAATAATCCAGAGACAAGTTTAAATGGAAACCTGTGTTGCTCTAACAATGTTTGCTTTGGCAGAAGAGGGCTTGGTAAATGGTGTGAATCCAGTTGACACTTGATTAGACTACTCCAGTTAAAAAGACAAGAAAAAGTGTTTGGTTTAGATCTAAAGTGCTAACTGGTAGGAATCTAATTTCTTCCCATCTTTCATCGTCTGACCCATATCGCACAGTTTTCTCATTAATAATTTCACTGCAAAGGTTTAAGTGAATGCATGAATGAGGAGATGTCATCAGTAATGTCATACATGGGGTAATTAGCAGTGGATGCAGAGGGCGTGAATTGTTACGTGAGATAACTAACTGCTGAATTTCTATGGGTTTGTGTATGTAATATCTGAACCCAACTATAATGTCCCAGTAAGGTTTTTTTGGGGGTTTTTTTTAGTGAATTTTTAAGTTTTTAAACTTCTATTTCCTTACTATAATGTCCCTGTAACCTTTGGGTTTTTTCAGTAAGTTTCTCCTTTTTTTTTATTTCAATTTTTTTTAATTGAGGATACAAATAATACAAACATACAAATATACAAATAATACAAATAATACAGAAATATAAAAATACAAAATTAAGGCGTATGGATGGCATAGCGTAAAGTGGGAGACAGGAAATATTATGTGGTTGGACACATGTCAAATTGAAGGCAGATAATGTTATGTTTAGCAAACACTAATGCTTGAGTACTTAAAAGGTGCGTGCAGTGGGTTCTATATATACCCTTGATAAATGGAAGTATTCGTCTCACCATCCATACATAATGTATTGGAACTGTGCAATAAGGGAAGGGGGAAGGGAAGGTGTGAGGGGGGTGGGGGGGGGGGGGTCAGGCAGCAGCAACATGCATTAAGCATTGTGTAAAGCATAAGAGGACTGCAAGTTCACAGAACAGGTACAAATGTTCAGTATGTTGTCACGGGCGTAAAGCGAGGCAAATTGTCTAAGGCGGATCGTAACATAGTTCCAACGAATCAAGTAAATTCCACAGTTTGGTATGGGGTTTTTGCCAAGGGGATGAGTAGAGGGCGTCATTATCAGCTCCCCTCAGGGACGCCAACCATTCCTGCCAAATTTTGAAAAAGACATCTGAAGCACTCTTCCATTTGCTGAGTACTACCTTGCATGCCAGTGTCATCATGAGGTCCAGTAGGTGTCTGTCATGGTCTCTTGCTATGTTCGGATCAATCGCCCCTAGCAGGACATACACGAATTCCCTGGGTGGTGTATGGTGGATATGATTATAGACCTTATCCCAGAACTTTTGCAACAATGGGCAATAAAAGAGCATGTGCACAAGGTTGCCCACTTCTGACTTGCAGTTCCAACAGAGGGGGTTCTCTATGAGTTTGAGTTTGAAGAGTTTTTCTGGAGTCCAATACGACCTATTTATCAACATAAAATTAGTTTGCGACAATATCGGGGATATTTTATTGCAGAAAGGTGTGAGGTGGATTTTATCCCAGTCAAAAGTCACCTTGGAGGAGTTAGGTTCGTTTTCCCAGTCCCGTTCACATTTTCTTTGTGCTTTTTGAGGCATAGGAGACAGAATCTTATAAACTTTTGAGACCATATGGCCCAATGACATGAGTTTTATTAGCTTATGGCAGAGTGTAGGATTCCTTGGCTGAATGGCTCTGGCAGATATGAGTGCTTTGAGGCGTAGGAATTTGTAAAAGTCAAGTGGTTGGAGATTGAATCGATTTTGTAAGGTAGCAAAGGTTAGGGGTCATAAACATCTTGCAAAGAGTTCACTCCTTTCCTGGACCAGTCTTCCCAGAAGAGAAGTTGGCCATCTTCTTTTATCGCCGGGTTAAGCAAAAACGATGTAAGATTGGATTTGGAGAACTTTATTTTTGCCTACAGTGTCTCTCTAGGTTGAGGAGAGCCCTTTCAGTATTAAGAAACACATACTTAGAATGGGGAAAGGCCGTGGCGTCCATAGTCATTATAGCGGGCAGCGGTAGGTTATTAATGATTGATTTTTCAATTTGGATCCATACAGGAGTGTATTCCTGAAAGCTGTGGAACCTATTTGCTCCCTGCTTGCGTAAATAGGCCGTCTGATAGCATCTAAAGTTTGGTGAGCCTACACCTCCTCTATCCTTCGGCAGCTGGAGTTTACGTAAGGATATTCTTGGTTTTTTATTTTGCCAAAGAAATACATTAAAAATCTTGTGTATTTTAGAGAGGAAGTCGTCTGACAATAGCATGGGTAGCATACTTATTAAATAATTTATGAGTGGCGTGATCATCATCTTTAAAGTTTCTACTCTGCCCCACCAGGATAAGAATTTCGGGGACCACCCGTCTAATAGTGAGGAGATCTTCTTTTATAAGGCAAGTTCGTTAATTTTAAGAGTACTGATTAAATCTTTCTCGAAGTCAATGCCAAGATATTTAAAGGTCTTTGATTGCCAGCACAGTCCAGAGTCGCCCAGAATGTTTTTTCCACCCAAGTTGTTAAGCAGTTTAGCCTCCGTCTTGTCTTTATTAAGCTTATATCCTGAGACTTCTGCGAACTCTGCAATACAGGACATTAGGGCCGGGATTGCTAGATCTGCATTTTCGGAGACCACCAAAACGTCATAAGCGTAAGCCGAGATTTTGACTATGACATCTCCAAAATCTATACTTTTAATTAGATTGTTGTTTCTTAAAGAGTACAGGAAGGGCTCGTTCGGCAGAAGAAATAGCGAGGGGGAGAGGGGACAGCCCTGTCTTGTGCCTTGTTTCAGCTCAAAGGAGTCCAAGAGACAACCTCCTGCTCTTACTCTTGCCGATGGTTTGGCATAGAAGGCCATCACCATACGGATGAAGCCTGTTCCCAAGTCAAATTTGTGTAGGGTGGCTTCTAAATAGCGCATACGTGTGAGATTAGTGCCGATTGCAACGCCAGCGGACCGGCGGCTGCCGGAAGGCGAAACAACCTGAATTTAAATCAAGTCCCCCCAGCGTGTTGGCTCGAATTTGGAAAAGCGTTTGTGTACGAATTAGGAGGCACCTGCTAATTGAATTTCGGACCATTTGCCTTTCCGCACGTTTTTTAAGGATAGCGATTGTAGACTAACTGCATCGCCAGGGCATCCCCAAATCGGCCTGCTGGATACTTCCAGACCAGCTTAGACTAACACTACAAACTATTAAAACCATTTTCGCCGCCTGGAGCCACGTTAACTATGTCCCACTGGTAGAAACCATGTGCTTCGCTTCGTTTTACCCTGTGTTCCCATCGTGCTCCAGTTTTCTTTGTTAAGACGAAGGCCTACACAGTATGCACACCAGATAAAAGACAATTGAAGTTCTCCCTCCCTCCCTTCCTCTCTAAGTCGGATTTTCTTCCACGATACTACATAAGGCCCTGAAGAGAATCCCAGGAAAACCAGCGGGATTCGAAACGCGTAGACCCTTGCCACATGGTGTCTGCGAGAGCGACAAGAGTATCCAGTTGTTCTCTCTTAGTCGCTAGTACAATACCAAGTTTTCCTAGCAAAAAAAGTTTTTGTTTGTAGATCTATTTAGGATTGTACAGTAAAAAATAAACTGTTCTTTCATTTTTTGTGAAACTGTGTCCGCAGACTGTGGCCTGTTGCTTCGCTTATCTTGTAGTATATATCTTGCTTATTTTGTAGTATATATTGTACATATTTTTAGATTGTAGTTTATGTCTCACATAGTCCCCGTCCCTGAGTGGTGTGAATGTGTTTTGAATGTCTGTGATATGTCTGGAATACTGTATGACTGATGAATAATAATCACTTCCTTGATTTTCATTTGTCCTTTTGTAAATATGTCCCCTTGTAAAAAAATGAGAAAATATATAAGCCTTCTTTTTTCCAAATAATGCTAAAATAAAAAACTATTAAGTAGTTATTCCCGTCTTTGATTTTTTCAAGTTCTGTCTGGTCATTTGTTGTACGAATACTATTAATATCAGCACTGGCACCTCCTTTTGTTCATTGTTACTCTGGCTCAGCCTTGCTGATTAGAGCCATCCCGTAGTTGCTTTTCACTTATCTTGATTATTACACCTCTGACTGTGGTTTTCAGAGCCTCCCATCTTGTAAGGTCTGTGGTGTCCCCCCTTTTGTTATGGGTAAGGTAGTCAAAGATGGCCTTTTCAATTGCCGCCCTGTTTTCAGCCTTTTTTAATACTGCATTATTGATTATCCAGTATTAGGGGTGTCTTTCATAGATTCACATGCCTGAATCATTCCCCGTCGTCGAGACGGGAGCCTCCGGTACATAAAAAAGTAATGTCCTATAGACATACATAGAGAAAATAGGCCTAAGGGCCTCACCTTAGTAGCCTTTCCTTGTCCTTATGTAAAAAGGACCAAACTCTTAGAGTCAGCCAATCAGCTATGACCTCCCTCTAGAACCTTCCTGGGAGGAGCCTCAGTCCCTCAGATTTTCTACCGCACGTTGTGCTAGGGAGTCTCCAGCCTGAGCTCTCCTCAGGATTCCTTCAAAATCATCTACTTAACTTTTGGAAGTGATTTCTTCACTCTACATCTCGTCAGGGATTACTTCTGTCAACTTTTTCCTGCAGTAAGTGTTTTCTATCCACTGCTTTCTACAATGTCTGAATCCCAGAAGAAAGCCCTTTTCAGGGCCTGCTCTTCATGTGGGAAGAAAAGGCTCCATGTGGAAGATAAGCATGCCTTGTGCTTATATTGCCTTTATCCAGACCACGTCCCTGCAGACTGCAGAATATGTAGGTCTTTCCCTAAAAAGACGGTAAGGGACAGGGAAGGTCGTCTTCTCATCTGGCTTGACAGGCTTAAAGACAGAGACCACCTGGAATCTTCGGAGGGTAGTGTTTCTAAGACCTCAGAAGTCTCTCAGAAGCGGCCAAGGGTGACTTCCCCTGGCCCCTCAGACACTCCTCCTAGGAAGGCACAAAAGAAGTCTTCAGAGGCAAGATCTACAACATCTTCAGTGTCTGCCAAAGATTCCCAGACCTTTAAGAAGCCTGCTCAATCATCTAGCAGACATACTCAGAGGACTACCTCAGTGACCACCACTGTGTCGACGACGACAGTGTCGTCACCTTCACAGTCGACGACGACAACTCCATCATCGTCGTCAGCAGGTAGACCTATTTCATCTGTTATACTGCTGAAATCGTCGTCTACGTCGAAAACCTTGTCGACGACGAAGATTACACCGTCGACGACGACATCGTCGTTGAAAAGCCCACTGTCGACGACGACGTCGATGATGAGCCCACCGTCGACGATCCCGACGACGAAGGCGTCGACGAGGGCATCGACGGCGAAGACGTCGACTACAAAGACGTCGACGACGGGCTCGCCGTCAACGAGTGCACCGTCGACGACAACATCGACGTCGAAATCATCATCATCGTCGACGACCAAAATACCGTCTACGGAGATACCGTCGACGAAGACCTTACCGTCGACGAAGACACCGTCGACGGATGACTCGTCGTCGATAATGGCCCTTTCTGAGCCATGGAAGAAATCCAAGCTCGTAGAAGTGTCGTCTCTGACGCTGCCGCCGTCGACAACACCAGCAACAACGACAGCAACTTCCACATCAAGTTCTGCGTCTGGCAAGATTAACAAACAGCAAATTACGCCGGAAACCACGTCTCCGAGCAAAGTGCAAACGCAGCTACCTTCAGAAATCTTCCAGAGTGAAGAATCTGAGGAGGAGGACCCCCTGGAACCTGCTACTTCCATTTCGGACCTTCATGTCAAATGCCAGAGCACGGACGAGGAACAGGAAGAGTTCACTTACCAAGAACACTCCGTCCACACTAGTGTTCGCACAGAAGTCTCCCCAATGGTATGCCTGCCGGCCTCTATTGTCAATGACCTGAGATACCTTATACAAGATTACAAGCAACGCTTCCCGGAAACACCATCGACGGAAAGTGGGAATCAGACGCCTGCAGTAAATAACCCGGTGTCAGCGTCAGTCCCAAAACAGTTTCAACCTCTCCCTCAAATCCACCGTGAGAGAATCCAACCTCAGGTGGTAGTATCATCAGACGAAGATGATGACGATGATGAATTGGAAGAAGGAGAGGTACAGGAAATACACTCTGCCCATGATGAGGAGGAGGAGTATGTGGCATCTTCCCCAGCTTCACCACAACCACGCCAAGCAGATTCGCCACCTGTGGACATTGGCGGCTTTCATAAAATTGTGGAAAGGGCAGCAAAACGCTTCCATATGGTTATGGAATCGACGGAAACTGAATGCTTCTTGCACGATTTTAAGGAGCAGACACAAAAGTCAACGAAATCTATTCCGATAATAGAATTCCTTTGGGAGCAAGGCAAGAAACTAATGCTGACACCCGCTTCTGTACCTGCGGTTGTTCCACGCCTGGACAAAAAATATAAAGCCCCTCTTGCAGCGGCAGCTTGCCTCAATGGACACCCGAAACCAGATTCGGTGGTTACACAGGCGGCCCAGAAGAACTCCCGCAACCCTTCCTCCCCTCTATCAGCTCCTCCGGACAAAGAAGGCAGGAAGTTGGACACGATCGGAAAACGATTCACACCAACTTCGGCCATGACCATCAAGGTGGCCAACTCCATAGCTCTGTTGGGGCGTTACAATCGCCAACTCTGGGAGGACATAGCTCCCTATTTGGCGGAACTGCCTGACACAGTCCAAGGTGAAGTCAAGGCACTGCTTACGGAGGGTCAAACCTCAGCAGCGGAAATAATTGACTGTGCTATTGATGCAGCCATGACCGGCTTTCGTCAACTTGCTGGAGCTGCAGTCCTACACCGTCAAGGATGGCTTAAAGCGACGTCGTTCCGACAGGAGGTGCAATCAAAAGTGCTAGACATGCCCTTCGACGGCCAGCACCTTTTTGGGGACAAGATCGATGAGGCACTACAAACCATAAAGAAGGACACCGATACTGCCAGAGCACTGGGTACCTTGCAGACGCGGAACCAGTCCTTTCGAGGCAACAGATCCAGAGGTCAATCCTCTTATCGAGGTTCCTATCAGAATAGGTCCTCGTATTCCTACAATACCAAAAATCAATACCAACACAAACAACAACAAAATCGTCAGTCTTCTTACGGAAGATCAAACTACAGGGGCAAAAATCAGAAGAGGGGCACTGGCGGCCGCCAGTGACCTATTACTCCAGCCAGTCCAGCCACCCTATCCCTCATTACAAATTGGAGGAAAGTTGACCCATTTCCTCACCAATTGGCAACGCATCACCACGGACCAGTGGGTTCTCCAAATTATAAGATTCGGACATTCCCTGGAATTCACCTCCATCCCTCCTACCACACCTCCCCGCAGACGGACACACAAACACCTACGCCTGCTTCTCCAAGAAATTTCTATGATGCTGAAGAAGGGAGCAATCGAGCGAGTTCCAACACCTCAGAAAGGAAAAGGCTTCTATTCCCACTTCTTTCTTGTACGCCAGAAAGAGAAAAAATGGAGGCCCATTCTGGACCTCCGAACGATCAACGCTTTCCTACGGAGCCAATCGTTCAGGATGGTGACGATTCAAGAAATACTAGGCATTCTGGAAAAAGGAGACTTCATGACATCTTTGGATCTCCAAGATGCCTACTACCACATCCCCATCCTCAAGTGTCACAGAAAATTCCTGAGGTTCAAAGTGGCAGGACAACATTATCAATTCAAGGTCCTGCCGTTCGGCCTCGAGTCCGCGCCGCGGATTTTCACAAGTGCCTTGCACCGGTGGCAGCTTTCCTGCGTCAAATGGGCCACCAGGTCTTCCCCTACCTAGACGACTGGCTGGGGAAGGCACCCTCAGCAATAGACACAACCAAATCCTCCAACGCCTGCACCAATCTTTTTCAGAGGCTAGGATTAACTCTCAATCTCAAGAAATCCTGCCTTATCCCTACGACAAAAATTACCTTCCTCGGGGCGACCTTGGACACGGAGTGCGCGAAAGCCTTCCCCTCGAAGGAAAGGACAGACAAAATACTATCTCTGGCCACGGCTGTGGCATCAAAGGCGAACCTAAAAGTCCGGACCTACAAGTCTCTCCTGGGCATGATGTCTTCCTGTATACTCCTCATCCCTCACTGCAGACTCAGGATGCGCCCATTGCAGGAGGCTCTCACGAGCCAATGGACTCAGAGTACTGGTTCTTTCTAGGACATTGTACGGATAACGCCAAAAATATCCAAGAGTCTGGACTGGTGGAGGCGCCGCAAAAATCTAACCGTAGGGCTGCCATTTCTCCTTCCGGCGACACCTCTGGTGATCACCACGGACGCCTCCCTCGAAGGATGGGGCGCTGTCCTCCAGGACCTTCAGATCAGCGGCAAGTGGGCACTCAGGAAAAACAGCTCCATATAAACTTTTTGGAGCTGAGAGCTGTGTATCTGGCACTGCAGGCCTTTCTACCACGCGTCCAGAACTCCCAGGTGCTCGTCAAAACGGACAACACCACGACGATGCACTATCTCAACAAACAGGGAGGAACGCGTTCGCTCACTCTATCACGCGAATCGCAGAAGATCTGGAACTGGCTGGTACTACATGGAATCACGCTCAAAGCAGACTATGTACCAGGCAAGGACAATACCATCGCGGACGCCCTGAGCAGGCAAAGATCCCTCTCCCACGAGTGGGAACTAAGCAACAGGGCACTGACTCACGTATTCTCTCAATGGGGAGTCCCAAGAATCGACCTGTTTGCCACCAAGGGGAACACCAAATGCCCAAACTATGCAAGCTGGCATCCCCAACGAGGGTCACTGGGAAATGCTTTTTCCATCGGTTGGTTCAGCGTGTTTGCGTACGCTTTTCCTCCGTTTCCGATGATCCCAAGACTCCTCAGGAAGATGAAGGCGGAGCCCTGTACCCTGATCCTGATTGCCCCGTTCTGGTCGAGACAACACTGGTTCTCGGATCTGCTTTGACTCTCCATCAGGACACCGATTCGTCTGCGGCAGCACCCGAACCTCCTAACGATGTCCAACGGGCAGGTACAACACCCGAACCTGCAATCGCTCAAGTTATCGGCCTGGCTCCTGAGCACAGAGAGTTCTGTAGCCTGAATATTCCGCAGGAATGCAGAGATGTGTTGGCAAAAGCGAGAGCAGACAGTACCAACAAAACCTACTCTCTCAAATGGAAAAGATTCTGCATTTGGTGTTCAGAGCAAGACCTGCGACCGCTGCACGTCACACCTGAGCAGGTACTGCCATATCTCCTCCATCTGGCACAGTCAGGTCTGGCGCATGCCTCCATAAAAGTTCACCTGTCGGCTATCTCACGGTTCACCAGAACTTTCTCTGGGCCTTCTCTGTGGTCCAGTAGACTGGTAAAACAGTTCCTAAAGGGACTTTATAGATCCTTCCCAAGACCTCGGAAGGTCCCTCCTACGCGGCAGCTCAATCTAGTCCTCAACCAACTCATGAGGCATCCTTTTGAGCCCATTCATCGAGCATCCATCAAGTACATCTCATGGAAAACGGCATTCTTACTCGCTTTAACATTTGCCAGGAGAATAAGCGAGCTACAGGCGCTGTCCATTCAGGAACCATTTATGCAGTTCAAACAGGACAGGGTGGTGCTGAGACCGAACCCTAAATTCATACCGAAAGTGCCTTCGGACTTTCATCTCAATGAACCGATAGTCCTTCGGTCTTTCTTTGCGAACCCTTCCACCGCAGCAGAAAGAACACTACATTCCTTGGATCTCAAGAGGTGTCTCAAGTTCTATCTAGACAAAACTAAAGCTTTCAGAAAATCTTCACAACTGTTTGTGGCCTACAGCAGACCGAGAATGGGTCTGCCTCTCACGAAACAAAGCATCTCGAGGTGGATCTCCTCAGTGATTGCATTCTGCCATGTCAAGGCCGGAAGGCCTTTGAGTGATCATGTTACTGCACATTCCACCAGGGCGATGTCCACATCAGCAGCACTGTTCGCTGGAGTGCCGATCTTGGACATATGCAGAGCGGCGACCTGGAAGTCACCGCACACTTTCTCCAGACACTACTGCCTGGATATCGAGCTTCAGAAGGATGCAGCAGTGGGCCAGGCGGTGCTTCGCCATCTCTTTCAGTGAGGTGAGCCTTCCTACATCCCGCCATCCGGGTATGCACATTCTTTGTTTTTGTGATATTCTGCTTGTGCTGTCATTCCCATGTTATATGATAATATGTGTATTGTCTAACATGACTACAGAGCAACATTGCATCAGAAATGTGCATATCTTATTGCTAACTACTCTGATTCAGGCATGTGAATCTATGAAAGACACCCCTAATACTGGATAAGAAATGCGTTACTTACCTGTAACAGCAGTTGTCCAGTATTGGTGTCTTTCATAGATTCACATGCAACCCTCCCGCCTCCCCTGGAAGGACTCGCATCCCTCTCTAACGGTATTACACCTACCTAGCTGGGTGCGTACGAAAATCTGAGGGACTGAGGCTCCTCCCAGGAAGGTTCTAGAGGGAGGTCATAGCTGATTGGCTGACTCTAAGAGTTTGGTCCTTTTTACATAAGGACAAGGAAAGGCTACTAAGGTGAGGCCCTTAGGCCTATTTTCTCTATGTATGTCTATAGGACATTACTTTTTTATGTACCGGAGGCTCCCGTCTTGACGACGGGGAATGATTCAGGCATGTGAATCTATGAAAGACACCAATACTGGACAACTGCTGTTACAGGTAAGTAACACATTTCATCTCCATAGAGTTGACCTCTTAACCCCCGGTTTGTATCGCCAGAGACATCGTAATGCATGAGTGGTCAGAGATTACGCGTGGTTCAATGGAGGTGACCTCAATGTCTGCAATAGAGTGAGCTGATGTGAGTAAATAATCTATGCGTGTGTATGAACCATGTGGCGATGAGTAGAATGCATAATCTCTACCTGTTGGATTTATCAATCTCCATGAATCTACTAGATTGAAGCGTTTGCAGAGGTTTAGGAGTGCTTTATGTGAATTGGTTGAACGAAAGGGGCAGCGCGAGTCCCTGTCGAGGATGGGGCCTATAGGGAGGTTCAGGTCCCCGCCTAAAATATGCGTCACAGTATCTGGTATTGTGTCGATGTGTGTGCAAAGTTCCTTCCAAAAGCCTTGCTCATCCTTATTAGGTGCATAAACATTGGTAACATAAAACTCCCTCCCATCCTTTGATATTTTTGTTGAGACCCATCTACCCTTTGTGTCGGCAACGCTCAACAGGACATCAATGTTAGCTCTTTTAGCAATGAGCGTAAGGACTTAGTTCTTTTTTCCCAAGGCGTCAGACGCAATAGTCTCACTATACCATTTATTCTTCATTGAATTAAATTGTGGTGAATCAATTTTAGTGTCTTGTAGTAGTATTATGTCTCCCTTTTGCTTGTGGAGGTAGTCTAGGATTTTTCTCTTTTTGATTGGATGGTTGATTCCCTTAATATTAAGGGATACTATCTTAATAGCCTGCTTATTTGTCGCCATGAGAGAGGAGTGGGAATGATATGCCTAGCTCCATGTTATGCATAATGTGACAGAAGCTGAGGGATATAATCCTAATAGAGTTAGGGTCAGGTTCCCGTATCATGAGTGTATGGTTGTATATGTACTTATACACGCGCCTGCTGTGCGCACCCTCTTCATTGTCTAGTTGTTGAAATTTGCCGGCGGGATACCGAGACAAAGGGGGAAATGAATCACTGTCTAGTTGTAGAGCTTTGCTGCCAGTGTACAGAGACAAAGGGGGAAATGAAGGTAAAAATACTGCTGAAGACAAGGGAAAAATTATAAATACCAACGTAACCAATAATCCCATCAAACCCACCCACATCCCAAACCCACCCTCCCCACCCAAAAAGTACATTAAGGACATGGCAACCAGGGAGAAGTAACCACTCTAGTTCTCTCCTCCGTGGCGACTAACTATAGTAATCTGCTTGCATAAGCAAAAAAAGATACAATTCGAACGAGTCCGATATAGTTTCTCCTTTTTAATGCTATTTTCGAACGATAACATACTTGTAACCTGGGCATGTGAGTGGGTTTGTCAGTTGTGTGTGTGTGTTGGTTAGTGTATGAGTCTGTGGTGGGTGTGTCAGTGCGTCTGTGAGTGGCTGCATGGGTCTGTGAGTGGGTGTGCGAGTGGTTGTATGGGTGTGTACTTGGGTGTGTGTGAGGGCCTCTGTGAGTGGGTGTCTGAGTGGGTTTAAGAGTGGCTAGATGTGTGTGAGCGCATTTGTGACTGGTTGTGTGAGTCTGAGTGGTTTGTGAGTCTAAGGAGGTATGAGTGGCTGTAAAGGTGCATTAGTGGTTGCATAGGTGTATACATGGGTCTGTAAATGGTTGTGTGGGTGTGTAAGTGTATGTGTGAGTGGGTGTATTATATTTATAGGGATTTAGATCGCCGGATCTGCCATCGATTCACATGGGTGGCCATGCTGAGCGCTGTGTCGATCAGAGACCCCTTCATCAGTCCCATGGTGTCAGGATACCTCTATCCTGACCCCTTGTATCCTATTTACACTTTATTCCCCCAACCACTAGTAGGTTTAGTATATATCCATATATTTCCTGTGATTGCTTTTGCTGCTAGAGTAAATCATATTTTATAGTGTATTTAAAACTAAGAATAGATTTTCTATGAAGATAGTATGTGTTTTCTGAAAAAAACATTAAGAAGTATTGGGCTTTGTATGAGAGACAATTCACACATCCGAGGTGAAGCCCTTAAACATAAATGTTTCGGTACGCAACTTGGTTTTACAGGTAGTTTTGACCTTTGTTAACAGATGTATTCTCTGTTGATCTGCAGCTTGAACAGTTTAATATGATAGAAAACGCCATCAGCTCTAACAGCCTGTACAGTCCATGTTCAACACTGAACTACTCCCAAGCAGCCATGATGGGACTTACTGGCAGTCATGGCAGTTTACAGGACTCTCACCAGCTTAATTACTCCAGTCATGGAAACATACCTAATATTATTCTCACAGGTAAGGAGTGCATCAAATTATGCAACATTGATTTATGGATGCACTCATTTTGTATGTATGTTCAATTCAAATAAGTATATTATTAGGGCTTCCTGGAATTTGTATTCTGCAATATTGATTTGAGCTTTCAATTTTCAAGAGGCGCTCAATGCATATATATTTAGTTATTTCACTTATTTGTCATAATTGTTAATATGATGAATCACATCTTTTTCCACCAAGGATTTGGGTTAAGTTCAAATGGAAAATGCTTGCTTCTGTCCTATAAAATAACAGTTTAATTTATTTCCATATATAACCGAGTCAGTCGGTCAGTTCATCTTTATTCGGCGTTTTGCCATAAAAGCATATAAAACTTACATGAGCAAACAATACAAAGAATTTGAACAGTTTTTCTACTAAAACATATGCAGTGTTAAAAAACATGAATAAATAGTTTAAAATCTTTCAGTTTAGCCTCAACCATAACCAATATAATTGGAATCATTCTACAAGATATTTTGGACATAATAAAAAGGTTTAACAACATGTAACTATAGCTTACTGTTTTAGAAACAATCCTCTAAATAGTTACCAGCTAGTAGCATTTTCTAATTTGTTGCGCATTTCTAATAAAATTGAAAACTGCTTGATAAATCTCTATCGCAGATAGTTTTTGTAAAATCTCCATTGCAATCAGATGTTGCATAATCCCTGCCAGGTGAAGTAACGGAGCCAGGAAATAGATTATTGAACCATTTTATAAAGGACAGAATAGGGCAAAGTGACAGGTTCTCTGTTTTGTGATATTATTGCAGCGGCATGGGGTTAATTCATGGTGCCATTTACATTGAGATTGGAGGACAACTTTACAGGGAATTCGGTACATTTTGAAATACGGAAAATAAAAATAGTTAGTGGGTTTTCTGTCCGCAACAAATGCAATTCAACATATATGGATGATAATATTTGCACATAAAACTCTACAGTCTTTAAATGCCCTCTGTAGCCTCTTTTCCAGGCATGCTTCTATAAATCGACACTTCAGAACCTCCTTGGCATCTGTGCCTAAACTTTCCGGGTGGGAG
The DNA here is from genome assembly GCF_964263255.1 of Lissotriton vulgaris. Taxonomy (NCBI): domain Eukaryota; kingdom Metazoa; phylum Chordata; class Amphibia; order Caudata; family Salamandridae; genus Lissotriton; species Lissotriton vulgaris. Next base: position 49,280,038 of record NC_141700.1, read on the forward strand.
AGAATTTGGTTTAAACCCAGTTTTTGAAAGTATGAATTTAAATAAGTCAGCCAGGGTATTCATTTAATATTTTCTAATGATAAACAATTTGACATTCACTCACTCACCAAACCAGCCTCTGGATTCTGCCAACATTTAATCTATATGAGGAAAGGTGCTACTTATAGCTGATCCCCACTGAACTGTAAGCCGAGCTTCTTAAGACATAAAAAGTTGGAAGTGTTTTTAGGAATGGTGAGCAGCCTGCGTGTGAAACCATTTTCTATGCGTTAAAGTGCCTCTGCTTTTTGATAACCCCCACCTCACTTAAGGTGGCCGAGGAGCATTTTATCTTGTGCAATGCTATCATCTCCATTAACGGTTTATGTTTCAGAATCCGTTCGAAGGGGGTAATGACTGCCAAGTTCCTTCCTATTTGTTGTGATTTCATTAAAATATGTGATTTCCACATTTGGGAGAAACAAAAAATTACCCCAAGATAACTGAAATTATTCCACTTTTTAATAGATTTCTCCCCCTCACCCCAATTCTAATGTGCTTAGTCTTACTGCTAAATGGCCCACAGATCATAGTGTAGCAATGTGACTGATTTATCTTTAAGCTCAATCCCTCCATAAAAGCCGCAAAGTTATCCAACAAACCATAGAGACCATTTGATGTGCGGGTCATCAGTACTGTGTCATCTACATATAATACTATGGTCACTGAAAGCTCTCTCATGTTTGGCAGGTCCCTCCCTGAGCGTAATAGGTATTCAGTTATACCATTTATATTAAATCAAGAAGAGAAAAGGGGCTAAAATTCATCCCTGTCTAATTCCTCTTAAGGATTTTATTTGTGATGTTGGTTCCCCCTGTGGACCATATTGTATTTTCAGAACGTATTGCAAATGCTTTAATAAGTAAGGAGCTCTGGTTCAACCCCCTGCTTTTGCATTATGACCCACAGTTTGTCCCGGTTTACTAAGTCAAAAGTGTGCAATAGCTCAATGAATGCCACCTGCCCCTTTTGCTTTTACATATTAACTAGTTATAAGAAGTAGATTTAATAACGTGTTCTATTGTGCCTATACCAGGTCTAAAGCTTCACTATACTGGCGTTAAATTCTTATTCTCTTCTGCCCAAGTCTCTAGACGGACCAGAATCACTCACCCTTGGATTTTAGCAGTGTAATCGATAAGGGAGGTTGGTCTACAACATGCTGTTGATTATTTATCACCCTTTTTAAATATAGGAACCAAGACTTCTGATCTCCAAGACTTGGGTATGTTTCTCTCTACTGTGCTCTGTAGCACATTTGTTAACATTGGGCCCCGTAAATCAATATTTAACTTAAAAAAATGTACTGGTCCTAGGGCTTTCCCAGGAGCTGACTGGTTGATAGCCATGACCACCTCGTTTAACTCAATGGGCATGCTAAGGTGAACTGGCGTGAAGTCTAAAGAAACATGGCCAGATAGAACTTTGTTTGGCTGAAAATTTCGATCAGACACCTGAAATACTCTGGAAAAGTGGGACACCCGCTCAGTTTCCGGTATTAGTTCTTCCACTTTGGGAGTATAATGGTGGGTAAAGAACCGGAGGTTTAGTGCCACCTAGAATTTAATAATATCCCTTCGTGAGGCAACAGCTAATAAATCCTCCCAGGCGTTGCTTTTAATTTCCTTTTTCATTGCTTCCAGTATATTCTTGCCTTGCATTTGTAATATCCACCACATAATGGGGGGGGGGATTTAAGAGTAGACTTTAGTTGTTTATGGGCTGCAGAATAGGCAGAATGAAATCAACAATGGAAAGGGAGGGGGACTCCTGAATCGGCCTGCAAGAAGTTGCAAACGCTGCTATTGACTTAGATAAATGCTCATACTCTTATCAGAATAGATGTGTGGGTAGGGACTTCTGACAAACAAGCCATGATGGACTCAATGTTTTCTTTAATAATTTTTGGGCTAAACCTCACAGATTAAATATTTCCCCATTTAATTCTCAAACCTTTACTCTTGTGAATACTGGTTTACAGCCTTTTCCCCCTGGGGTTTATCCTGTCGTGAAGTTTTAGGACAATGCTTCCTAGGTTATGACCACTACGGTAGGTGGGAATGATTTTAAAATCCAAAACAAGTGGCGAGACAGCTGTATATACTAGTATAAAGTCTATAATACTCCCAGCGGCACTACCCGTAAACGTAGGGTTGGTTTGACAATTGTTTTTCATAACCTTATTTGAGAATGTTCAATCTTACTTTAATATGAGTGTGTTGAGAGCATCCCCTAATATTGAGTGTTTGTAATGTGCCCTATCGGGACCATCTTCTAGGGAAAGACGGCACAAAATACTGTCTCCCAAAGGATATTGGATAATGTTAAAATACCCAATCCATAACAAATCAACTTCCTTGATTAAATGTGAATGAAAACTGTCCAGAAACTTGTCCCGGTCCACACTCGCTTTACACACCTGTTGATGAAAAATATATTTATAAAAAGGTATTAGCTAAATATAATATTTCCCTTTTAATGATATCCGAGCAACCAAGCCAGGCCATTTAAGTGTGACATTAACCTTTGTAAGTTTGACAGAACAAATGGGGTAAGACCACCCAATGCCCTTTCTGCGGATGAAGAAACAGCTTGATTAAATAAGGTGTATATACCATCTATGTAGAAAGGCTCAATCATCCATGTCTCCTATATACATATGATATCAAAGGAAGCAACAAAGTTTACCCAATCTGTTTTTCTTTTAGTTTTGAGCGGACGCCTGTGATGTCGCATTTACCCACAGTCAGGCCATTTTGATGCACTTTTAGCTTTAACTGTGAGTTTGCAAATACATTTTCCCTTCCGGGGCATAGTCCATTTCCCTCCCTGCAAACTTCATCAGTGCATGTGTGTTGCCCCTGGAGCTATGGTACAGGAACATCCTCTGGTGCCACAGTGTGCACAATGCTGATGGGCAGCTGTAGATTACCATTTTCCTTTTTTTATTTGTTTTAATAAGAATTTGAGGTGCCTATAATGTTTCAGTTTATTCTTGTACTGGTGAAAGTCAAAGTATTTTTTTGTTATTTTTAGTTGAAATAACTGTATGTTGAAAGAATGTGTTTTAGAATGCCTGCTAGTGTTTGCTAAATCTGTCCCTGCTCCTATCAGGAGGGTTTTTAATTATTTGTGGTCATTATCTATTGCAGTCATCTGCAGTGCTGTGCTCAACTTCCTTAAAACTGCAATTTTAATCAGGAAATGTTATGAATGGTAAAATGAACTTACATTTTTAGTGATTTTAGGGGTTTTTAGTATCTTATATAAATATGTTGTAGAACGGTAGGAGGCTTCCTTCAAACTCTTAGAATCTGTGCTGGGATAAGATGATCTAGGAGAAGAAAATAGATGTACCGGATATTTAATCTTTGCACACATTTTTTTTCCAATGTATATTAAGTCATGTTTTAGAAAATGTTTTTAATGTATGAATATAAATGTCAGTGATTTTAGGGGTTTAAAATATCTTGCATAAATATGTGGTAGAACATTAGTAGGTTTTACTTGAAACTTCTATATTCAGTGCTGGGATAATAGGACCTACGAATAGGAAATAGATGTACTGTCTGTTTAATTTTTGCACAAAATTTCCCTATGTATATTTTGTCTTGCTTTTTTTTAATGTATGTATGCAAACTTTTATGATTCAGCTGAATCGAATAGCTATTTGAACCTGAGTAGCACACTTAAATGCCTCACTATCATCTTTCAGTTTTTCATCATTAATGTTCATTTTTCATAAACATCAAAGTCAAGTATAGGCCATTAGTGAGTGCTAAACAACAGTAGTCCTTGGTATCTACGGGTATTTCCCCCTGTCTTTAATTGGCAACAAAATATGTGTTACCAGATTAATCCACAACTTACTTTTTCAGCTTGCTGTAAGTGTGTCAGTATTCATAAATTGTAATCATGCCAAATGCACTTCATTCTTTGATCAGCTATATTTTTGTATTATGAATTTGTGAATTTTCTGCACACAAGTTACTCAGGAGTCTGATTCAGATACATTATTGTGGTTTAATTGGTACTTAGTTTCACAGAAATCTGCAATTATGATAGATTCTAAATTATGATTGTCAGATTAGGAATCTTTGGATTTGTAGGATTGCAAATTGCACATATCTCTTGTTCCTTTCCTACTATTTTTGTGATGTCCTATTTTCATTCTTTGACTTTGTATTGTTTTTTTTTTTAAATCATGATTTTTTAGTTCTTTATTTAATGTAACTTTGCAATTTCTCTCTTATGGCATATTATAAATGTTTGATATTTGGTATCATTTATTGTGCATTAACAGCATGAGCTCGTATGAGAGCATTCAATTTTGTCTGTGTGCTATGTGACCATTAACAATGTTTGAACAATCAGATAAGTTGGTATGTCTAATAGCATTGCAACACAATCATCTTTCTATACAGCCAGCAGATCTGTCACCTGTACGAGGTGTGGAATACAACAAAGTATTTAAATACCTGTTCAGTTTTCATGAGTGATTAACCTGAACAGGAATGTTTTGGTGTACAAATTCACCTCACAATTTCTAACAGATTTAAAACTTTTAATGGTTTCTAATCAGAGCAAGGAATTAAAGATGCATTTGTTACATTTGGGCAATTGATTGTCCTTCTGTGTCAGTCTTGTGGCTCTTTCCATTTGGGAGACAGGCTGGTTTTAAAACATGTTTAAGCTTTCAGATCATTCAGAATCCTTTGTAGTCTCATGAGATGGTTAAAGTTTGTCTTCCTTAATTTGGTTACCTTTAGGAGTAACTACACATTTTAACTCCACAAAATGCTTCCATTAGACCAAACCCATCATTGGGTGGAATTAGCAAGAACCGTATGTGTGTCCATGTAAGGCTTTTTCAGTATACACTGTCCTCCTCAAATCACTCATTGACTAGTTACATGCGTTCAACTCTGTGCCCCTAGAATGTTAAAGTGGGGCAGATGCCTGCTGTTACATATTCTACATATTCCATAGTCCTGAATCAGTACTGGTCTACATACTCTGCTAACGCCATAGGGATCTTTAAGCTAATTTTTCCAAGTGTGGCATTAATTGTGTCAATGCTGTCAAATCAGAGAATTTAATTGCTGGTCCTTTTAAATATTTTAGAGTTATAGTTATAAATGTGTGGCAGAATAAATTGAATATGCAAAGTGAAGATTTTGCTTTGAGAATTTACTTTTAATAAAACATTCTTAACTTTTCCTCTTTTTTGTGATATGTAGTGACTGGAGAGTCTCCTCCGAGCTTATCAAAGGAACTTTCAAATAGTTTGGCAGGAGTCGGCGACGTCAGTTTTGATTCTGATTCTCAGTTTCCTCTGGATGAACTTAAAATTGATCCTTTAACCTTGGATGGACTGCACATGCTTAATGATCCAGACATGGTCCTGACAGACCCAGCCACAGAAGATACTTTCCGAATGGACCGACTCTAAATGTAACACCATGAGCCTACAAATGAAATTCAAACCTTTGCCCAGTTGAACTGATTCTCCAAGTTGGTCAGTCATGGCAGATCCAGACACCTGCTGCAAGCAAACGCTCTGTTAAGTACAATGAGTAACAGCTGCTTGTTAAAAGCTTGCAATGCTGCAAATCCACATTTGCTACATATTTTAGCTCATGTCTCATGGCTGTTTAACAAGAAATGGTTCATCATCAAACTTCCCTTGCCCCTCAGAGGCCCAACTTACAGTTACCAGTTTGTTCAACAATAGGGCACTTTAATGTTATCAAGACAGCAATGATTAACAGCTGAGGGAAGTTCTGTCAACTCTTGTGAAAGGCCATCCAATGGCAGTTGAATGTAAACAGTTGAAATGCAACAAAGCTATGAATTTTAGTCGACTGTACCAACAAACATTTTGGACTACATCTCAAAAGGTAAAGACACTTACTGAGGTCCCTCAGTCAAAGTACAAAAAATAATTTAGTTGAAAAGCCAATTTATCATGTAGCATTTACTTTGTGTTCAAAATGCTGGTGACCTAGATTTGTTTTCAGAATGGTTTTCCAGGTTGTCGTCTTACATTGACTGTTTCCAGTAATTATGTGCATGAAATTCATAAAACCATCTAGCATACATTAACCGCAGCATTTGGTGAGATTTCTGGTGCTCTAGTTTTCAAAGGCAAAATGAATAATATTTTAAGAGCAAATTTTATATTTCTGAGAAAAACACTTCTCTAATTTATTACATGGTGAAAATGAAGGATCCTGTTGAAAATTGAGAAATTTAACCATCTGCATTTCATCTGTGGACAAGAACAAGAATGTGTACGTCATCTCTAATAGAGAAGGGCCACCTAATTAGGGGCATACCTTGGACAATGTTATGCCCATTTGTATAATTTCTGATTGACTATAAATAGCTCTCATTTTCTCATGTACTCTTATTTAAGTTTTTTTAATTTAAATATTTCACTATTTGTGATGTATGCTACATGAAACCAATTGAGATGCTCTTATTTCAGATTTTTTTCCCCTTGTGTCATAACTGGAAATGTATACAAAAATCTTTCAAGAAAGATACAGAAAAAAAGTTCTCATTCATCTTGAAAATAAGAAGTTGTTTCACTCTAGGACATTTGCGCAGGAGAATAACTACATTTTAATCTTTATTTTTTTACTGATCATGTGCTCTTATAAAGCCACGCTGTATCATAGTCTGCTTTTTGTTTCACTATTTGCAATTGGGGAGATATGGGCTTTCAGATTCTAAATACGTTTGGCAGTATATATTAATGTTATTGTAGCCATAAAACATGTAAAAGTAACCTAGATTCAATATGGCCACAAATATCTCTCCTCATCTTTCATTTTGAAGTACACAGACGTAGTTTAAATGGACAAACCATACCAGATCTGCATATTTTTCTTCTTTTTGTAGTTCGCATTGTACCTATCATTTTTTTATGTTGTACCAGGACAACACATTTTTCTCAGTCAACCTTTATGAATACTATTGATTGTCAAGTTTGTTACCAAACCCATTTAAGTTGCAGGAGACCCCTAGCAGTAGCTTAATATGAGTAGTCCGAGTAATCAAACCGCATACTACTTATAATGTGGCTCCTTTCTTGCACCTAAAATGTGCTGAACTTGGAGATGTCCGCATTTCCATTTAAGCTAAAGAAATAATGTTATTGCCTTCATGTGCGTGGATGAACATATCATAATTACATTGACTGACAACATTTTGCTCTTGAAAAGGCCTAATTGAGGTTCTTTAGAATACACTATAAATATATAGTTAAATTGATGTTAAAATTCCTTGGTTCTAGTTATTCATACAATATGGAAATGTGCTAAATATATTTAAACAAATGCACTTTCAGCTGCAAATCCAGCTCCTTACGGGCCATGAAAAACACTATGCAATGGATGTTCTAATTTCTTTACTGGATCCCAAATATTTGATTGATTCTTAAACTTGGAAATATGTGTTGCAATCAGTATTGTAGTTTGCCTCCATCCGCATTCTCTGAATAACAATTTTAATTGTGTTTAATATGTAGCTAAAAGGAAGGAAACCTACATTGGCAGGGTGAAACTATCATCCTTCATATTTAGTTTGATCCATTTTAATTTTGTCTGGATTCAAAAGTATAAATATGTTATTTGCAATCCTTAAAGTTTTGCCAAATTTATGTCTTGTTAACATTGCATTTAAATTGTTAATCTGTCAGATTTTGCATCTATTGATGTACAAAAGATGTCAGCAATGTGAAATACAGAAACAAATGGACGTAAGGTGTTTCCTGTTTGTGTGATCCGGTCTAAAGTTTAGACTATTTATGGCATGGGCTTTATTTTACATTATTCCTACAGTATTGTTCTTTTCTGTCGGTGTTTAAGTAATGCGGTTTGTTGACTGAATCCCAAAGAATTAGACCGCTAGAGTTCATACCTTTTGAAGATGGTTCACCTCAAGAATGCTTTTCACAATTTTCTTGGATGTCCAGCCAGACACCAGTGTCCAAGTGATCTCGCCAAAAGAATGCAATCAGAAAGAAAGTACTTCTTTGTATGTCATTTCTGTTGGATTGTTAACATCTAATCATCAAGTGCTCATCTCTGAAACTAATGACTATATCTGAAACGGTTTTTGATGTATATAATTAATCATTCCCACATTTGACAAATCTTAAAATGGTAACCTGGGAATCTGGGATCAATTAAAAGTTTACTTATAGATATTCTGAGATGAAGAATGTATTGTCGCTTTTGGAGCTCAGTGGCGCCCTCTGGAGATGATTTGCAGCAAATCCACATGTAAGCAAACTAGGATAGTTGCCAAGCTTCCTAACATACAATAATTCAGCTCCATCCTAATTCAGCTCTCTCTGCTAGGGCTTAGGCAAACCATGGTGATGTGATTTACAAGGGATAGTGCTACCCTCTTTAAGATGACTGTGTACCGTAGTCTGCAAAGTATGCTTGAGCATCCTCATTTTAAAGATGTAGTTTTGATATTTGCATCGGCCTTCCCTGCCTCTGGCTTTTTCTTTACTGGATTACAAACATTGTCAACCAAAGCAAGTCTCCTAACTAAGAACTGTCCATAGAAAATCGGGAAATTAAGAGGATTTACTAAGAAATGCATCAGTTACACAAAATTTGTTTCCTCCAAGTCTTCCATATGTTTGAAATCGTGACGGTCTCTATCCCTTTTTACTGCACTGTTTTTAATGCGTATTCTTCCATAAATTTTTTTGTACCAGTTAACATTATGGCCCATATCTAGAAAAGGCTGTGGATTGCCAGGTACTAAAAGACACCTAAATGGTAGGTCAGGAAAGCAAAACACGTTTATCTTATGATGAACTTTGCATTTTAAAACATTATGCTACAATAGAGAAGGCTTATAAACAAGTGGCAGCTATAGCATAATCTGACTCATTTATCACATAGCCTAAAAAGAATTTGAAATGTTTGTATAATGATTGCCATTCCAGTTACAGCTGCTGCCATACCCGTTACAGCGATTGCACATAGTAGTTGTTGTTTCCTTTTAGCAAAATAATACAGTAGTTTTAAAATGTTTTATGCTGTAAAATTACTTTAAACAATAGAGACAAAGGTGATTTTGTTTTAGTGCACTTCATTTGATTGCCTTTTAACATATATATTGAAAACCCTTAAAACATTACTCAGTTTTATTTTGCTTCAGGTGGAAACACTGAGCTTGAGGTCGGTTTATTTCTTTTGTGCCTATTGTACACCCTGTTTTAGTGGATTGCGAGGATACCTATCAGTAGTTTGAAAATTATCCACAGCCCTGCTGTGAAAATAAACTCCAAGGTAATGTCTCTATTAAGTTGCAGCGTTAAATGGACCTTGATGTTCACACCCTTGTTTACATCCAGACTAAATCTGCATTATATTGAAATCCGGAAAGTCTGATCTTTGCAGACACTCAACATACATTTTTGTCCTTGTTGTTTTGAGTACATATTTTTAATATTAATTTAGCATGAGGAAGACTGTGCCACTAGATTGCAATCATTCTTGAATGTGAAACACAGGAGATTTTGGAATCCATCCTTTGCACTGCAGTGAATAGATTGCGGAAATACTTTTTTTTTTTTACTCTTTGCCCTTTACCGTTGTCTAAAAGCTAAAATGTGCTGCATAGCAATTTATTTACAAACGGGTGTCCTAAGTAGAATATGCTGTTTATTACTACTGTTGATTGTGCAGTCAACCATGACTTGTTAGAGGCTGTCTCTCAGGTTGGTGTGAGGTCCCCCTTTCTTTGTACAATGACAATAAGTTGCATATTAATCTCTGCTCATCTGCATGTATGGTTTATGCCAAGTTTTCATTCTTGAGCCTTAGGTAAGCACATAGGACAGGGTATAATGTTGCTGCATAGTCCCATCATGTGAAGCAGTGACTTCATAGAGGATGTGATGACAAACACATGGGTTGTTTCCTATGTGTTGTAGTAATCAATTAGTCATCATCATTTACTTTATTTCGACCATAGGATCATAAAAGTACACACAGCATAGTAGGAAATACAGTTAAAAGTGATCGATATGAAGTAGAGGTAAAAACAAAATACAGATAAAATACAAAGATAAAATAAAAATAAGAAAAATGAGCGAGCTGTCATATAGTCCAAATAAAATGATCATATGTTGCTTCAATAGGACTTAATCTAAAGTCCATATCGATTTTGTCCATCACTTTATAGCATCCATCAGGGCAAACATTTGGACCTTTTCAACCACAGCGCATACCAATATCTAGACAAACCAAAAACCAAAACCACAACTCTGCTCGTGTCAGTGCTCAGAGATCTAAGCACCTCCAAGTAATGTCCAGTCCCAACAATTTTTCAGAGTGAAAAGATCTACTTATCCCTCAGAGATTTAAACATCGGACAAAAGAATAAGAGTGGATGATGGACTCAGCACTTGCATTACAGGCGGGACATTGATCATCGTTCTATATATCCTTACTCCAATTTTTACAAAAAGTTTTAAGGGGTAGCGTTTTGTAATGGAACTGGAAACACAGCTTCCGGGCCAAGGAAGGGACAATTTCATCCAATGTGTCCTCAAAACTAGGAACGCATTTAAAATTGAGGAAATTAGTGGTCAAACTTCTCTCTGAGTCAAGTGCAGTTTGCAGAAGTGTTATTTCCCAAACCCTTTCCTTTAACTGGGGTCTTGATATGGAGTTCATGCTTCCAGGGTCAGACCAAAACCCCAACATTCCTGGCCTCCCTAGAAGCACTTTTAGGGCTCTAAACCAAGGGATTGGTATAATAGAGGGCATTTTCCTGAGTTCCAAAAGTGGCTTCCGGTAGGGGCAGAGCTCCTCCAATAAATTAGTCTTCTTTTATCACTGCATACTCTCCAACAGCATGTTTTAACATGAGCCATGTTTATTTTCACAGAGGCTTATATGATTGTCATGCCTGTAGTACCTATTTGGGGATGCCCTCTGTATTAAATAAATATAAATTGATTGAGCATGACTCAGACATAACAGGCAAACTCCAGTTTGGGTTATTTACAATATATCACATTAAGAAACCTTTTATTGCTTCAGTAGAACTTAATTAATTATGTTTGCCATTGGTAAAACTTTTTCGTCATACTAAATTGCTTACCCTACTATTCAAGTACATTTTTTGGGCTAGTCCATTGTGTAATGTATTGGATAAGATAAAATGTATTGTGCATAGAAAGCAGACGTCCTAACATCAATAACTGCTAGGACTGCAGTTTTTAAACAGAAGCAGACTCAAGCAAAGTGTACCTAAAAGCCAGACAATGTTCTAAATTAAATCCTGAGTAAATAGGCACATGCTTTTAAAAGTGTCTCAAATCTAGGTGGGCAGACGTCCGGAATTCTTCAGATCTAAACATTACATATAAGTAAGTGCCTCTTGAAATATCTTGTGTTTGTCCAAGAATCCTTCACATAAAATTCCCTATTACTTAATTACATTGCAGAGCTTGAATGTTACTGCATTTTACATAAATAGTACACTTTTCATTAATACATCATACACATATTTAATCTAATATTAATGAAAGTGTCTGCCATATGTTTTCAGTAGTTGCTTTGTGTTGTTGCCTGTATGGTTGCTAATATGTTTGTAATCTTTATCATTTTGCAATATATCTTTCTAGCTATATCTTTATTTGGCTTTTTGGATTAGACCTGAAAAACTAGTACAAGCCGGAGGTTTGCTGCCGCTTTCTCAAAGTCGATCTTGTCTTTTGAAACTCCAGACTTTCCATTTAGCATATCTCCATTATCTATACAATTTCAAACCGTTTCACATTCAGATTGGCTGTAGGTCTGCCATTCGACTGTGAGAGTGTGATCTTGTCTTCCACCTTTTTCCATTTGCCAGCCACCAAGGAGCCATCTATTAAAAAAAATTGATAATTTGTTTTCACAATTCGAAGTTGATGTTTTGTGATCCATTTTCGTGCATATGTTTATCTGTGTTCCCTTTTAATAGTGTAACTTTTATTACATGGAATTTGTGATTTGCCAAGTTATAAATTCTTTCACTAGGGTTATTTACTTACAGATCCTCGATGTATTAAATCTAAAATGTGTTCATTACAAACATTCTAGTCCTCAGCTTTTCACCTACGTATTAATAACTACAGGTGCGTTAGTCTAATTTATTAAATGAAAGCAAAATAGAATTACAACACCCAGTAATGACTTGGTGAGAGATGCTCACCCTAGTTTATAGCTATTACTCTTCTATCTTTGAAACCTACGCTCATGTGAAAAACCCTGTTGGTTTCTCATTTTCACGTCAACCTAATGCACTGGAAATTAATTTTGTGGTTTTGCTCCATGAACGGATTTGTTTCTCTCGTTAACCCTTTATGTCCCATCTAATCAGATAAGTCTCAAAGCCTCAACATAGTTTTCTGCCACAATGCTTATTTTTCTCTAAGCATCATGTGAGAACATTTCTTCTGGACTGCCTTCTTCTCATAATCTACTGCTCCTTTCCATTTATGCTCTTATTTGGTTCGGCTTAATCTTGCATTAAAGCTTCGTTTTGATATTTTTATTTCAAAGTACTTTGCATACTTTAAATACACCATCCCAATTCCCCTATCATAAGCCCTTGTAGATTTGCGATTTTTAGCACCTTACAAATTTAAAAAAAAAATAAAAGTTGCTGAAATTAAAGTGGGTACCTGGATTGCATTTTAATCTAGATTATTTTGTTAATGGGGAATGCAGATCCTGTTCCTTCAGATCGCCGTTCATGGGCATTCACAGCTTTCAGAAATTCACTTTCTGACCTACTGAAGTAAATGTACTTTAACTTATGCTTAGTCCAGCGTCGACGATACAATGCTGTGCAGAGTTCATGCAACTCTTTGATAAAAAACAAACCCTCTATTTATGTTTCTTCTCTCCTAATTCCTGCTTCCTGTTGATTACTTTTTTTGATACTGAATGCCAAAGTATTTTGTGATATAACTTGTAGAGTTAACGAACAACAAAGATACATTTCCTATAATATACTTCAAATTCCTATTAAGTTCACAATCATAGTTTGTACGGCGGTCATTTTAAACTGCCTCACTGTTAAAACCTATTTATATGTTTTAAGTAGTTGTGCCTATTTATTTATATTCACCATGAATAGTTGCAGCAAGATATTTGCTGGTAGATGGCGTCAAATAGCTTTGTCTTCTGTAGTTCATAATGTGCTGACAATAAATTATTTTGGCAGAATACTTATCCTATTTCTTTGTGTAATGTGCCACATTAATGATGTTATTTACTAGTATGCAGGAAAGAAGATTTTCTAGGCTGTTATGCTTTTCTTTATTAGACTCTCTATTTGCTCTGTGTCTAATTCATGTTTTAGATTTGTTGGAAATGTAGAGGCCTTCTTTGTCTTTCTGATTATCTGTAACTTATTTTAGGGTGTTCCTCTGCCCTGTTATTTTTTTTTATATTGTCCTTATTTCCACTCTCCTGAAAAGTAATGCCCCAACACTTTTATTCTATTGGCTAATCTCATTGTGACTTGACAAACCGTCACTTTTTGTTAGAACATTTATGGAAACATTATCATGGTTGGAATACTGATTAGGTACAAGTCCTTCTGTTCACTTATATCATAGTACCAAAAGGATTTACTATATGGCTGAGATACCCGCCACCCCCTCTCAACACAATCCCCGAAAGGAGGAAAACCGGAAACAGTTCTTAAAGTTTTTGGATGTGGGATGGAGTAACCATCCCGGCCGTATTTATTAAAACAAAAAATTAAAACATTAAACGTTTCATGTTATGTACAATTTCATTATCACATTGCGATGTTTGGCTAACCTTAACATATTCTCTAATACAGAGGTTCTCCTAGCCGAACTAGCATCCTACAAAAACATTTCTCTAGAAACACTGAAATTGTACATCCTAACGTTTAAGGGCCAACGGCAAGGTCATAACCGGTGTCAAGATCCCTAACCAGACTTACCCCTCCCACTTGGGAGGGGCGACAGCACAGAGGCTTACCTCAAGTGCAACTACTAACAATTTCCCTTGACTTGACGGGGGCACTTAAGACTCGACGCCATTTAAAGGTCGTTCGAAGACTTGTGTGTGGTATCTAGAAGGTATCGTGGACCTCCCCCCACCCCACACAACTTACCGCATCTGCCGTCGCAGATGACACTGGCCCCGGGAAATTCCCCAGGAGGGGGCTGTAACCCCTCCTACAAAGGAAGGGGCCTTGACCGCCTTTCCTTTACTTCCGGCGACCCGCCCTTAGACGGGACCGCCTCCCCACTGAGGGGCCAATGGCCACCTCTCCCGAGCGCTCCCATCCGTGTTGGGTGACGCCCACTCATAGGGATCTACCAATTAGTGCTCACCGATCATGACCTTACCGCCTACCAAAAAATAAATACGACAATTCTTACTCAAACCTATGAAAACATTGGTCGCTACGACCGAAAGAACATGCATAAAATGCAACACTACATCAAATCATTTTAATCATAACAACCTACACGATATTCACCATACTTTATTATGATCAACAACAAACTGATACTCTCACAGCCTGTAAACGAAATAGAAAGAACAAACTTATAAATCCACTTTATTGCACAACAACTTGCTGTCCTCAGGGGCTGGTGGGTGGGTCAAAATTGGCTCTTCGTTCCGTCCCGAGCTCACGTGTAGCGAGGAGGTGCAGCTTCGGAGCACAAGAACAAGAGGACGTCTTCTGGTCTTGCGTCTCTTTTTATCCGTCTTCAGGGCGGGCGAAAACCCGCCCCTGCCTGCCCCTAGGGCGGGGCTGGCTACGTCGGTGTCTAGGCCAGCCCACTCTAGGGCGGGAAAAAGCGCGCCCCGGCTACGCCGCTTCGGGCATACCAGCCGAGACGCGCTTCCCGCCCCAAAATGGCTTCCCGGGGGGATCGAGGCACTCCGCCATACGTTCGGGGGGACCGAGTGGTCGCCCCTTTCCATGTATAGCCTACTTTTGTTACTGATCAAGATTCAAGTTCTTTTTCTGAAATCAACTGTGTTTTTAATTATTTTAAACAAGTGTATTTTTTTTATTCGTAGACTGCATACTTAAAACGGCAGTCAGAGTATACATAAATAATAATAAACAAGGATAAATAAGACCTTCCTTAACACTACAGAAGCATTACCTGGATCATAAATCACATCTAAAAATCAACTTTAATGCAGTAAGTTGGAATTGTGCCATTTTTATAAATTGTCTTGCAGGTATAAAAATATAACTTGCTCGATCCTACGAGGTAGGCCTTTTACTGGTTATTTGTTTTGAGTTGGGCAGAAAGGCAAAGGACCAGTTTCCTTCAAATACACTGTGATCCTAATTAATTTGATCCTTCCCTCTGCACTTAAACTACTGAACTATGTTAGAAATAATGCTTTCCTACACTAAGTGCTATGCAACAGTGCAGAATGCAGCAAAAAATGTAGATTAGTCATGACAAGTACGTTTTCTGATGTTTTGATGGTTTTAAATGGGCGGCAGTTGCTTCATTGATCATAAATGATGATTTCTAACCAGTGGCGCTACTTGCAATGAGCTTTGTTCTGTGTGCTGTTCCATGTTCCTTTGTGCCTAAATCGGGATTTTATCTCCACTATGAGGAGACTTTTACTAGTGTTCCGTATAGCTAGATTTTGTATGCTACTTTGTGTAACAGACTCTGCGAGTACAAAGAACCAGTATTGATGCAAGATAGAGACTATTATTTTAGCCTGGGTATGTTCTTTTTTCCCTTTTGTGCTTTTTCTTCCCTTGTTCTTTGCCATTTCATTCGTTTGTAAAAGTGCAAACATTTCTGTTACTTTGAGATTAGTGTATTTGTGGAGCAGAAGTATTTTACAAAGTTTAGTTAAATTTGGAAACTTTAATACATATTTCAAATATTTTTATTACAACCTTTTATTTCACATCTTTTAACACATTGCACCATATTTATTATGCCAATATTAAAATCTTTATTAATGGCATTCCATGAGAGAATAGTAGACTGTTTTAAACCAAGCTACATAGTTGTTCCTGTGGCATGCTCTTTCTCGCATCACTTTAGTCTTATTCATTTCAAAAACATATTTGAGAACACTTGATTGTGTTGTTGTTTGAACACCACAAACTAATGATAGCCATTTGGTGAATTTTGAAATAAAGCAAAAAGTAAGAAAAGAAGAGGTGTTTTAAATATACTGGTTTTGTTATATTTGCCAGCTGGTGTAGAGGTGTAACTAATTCTTTTCAGAATACTGTGTACAAATTATGCATTTAATCCTACAACAAGGAAAATGCTTCACAATTTTCTTTAAGTTTTACCAATATTTTAGTAACTCCTTTTCATAAACATGTTGAGAGTATTTGAATTATCAATTTTCAAGGAAATATTCTTGCCCTTATACCCTGTTCACTTCAACACTTGGCCCATTTGCCTTGACGAATAAACATGTTAACTTGTGTACAAGCACGTACAGATGCCACCTCTGTCTTTTGACCTGGGGATTTAAATGTCAAAATAGGATACTTTGTCAGTCCTCCATTTCTAAATCTGTATATCATGGTATTTTGGGGACAACGTAACCAATGTAAATCATACTTATTGGCATTTCCTAAGCAGAAGATTGGAAAATGGAATTGTCATAGTCTCTCTCAAGTATCGCAAGCTAATGAGGCTCCCAATGGTCATTTATGAGTAATCATAAACTTTATTCAGATTACATACTAAGTTTACTGTTCTAACTAAAAGAACAAATGTGAACCAACATCTGATTTAATTAAAATATAAGAATAATGGATTAGGGCGTTGAAATAATGTACAATGTTTCCAACTTATGAATAATAAATAAATCTTTGAGCATCTAGCACTGCACCTAGAATACTGTTGTGACAGAAGTAATTTTAAGAGATAATGAATAGGTATCGGATAGGAATTATCTCTGAACTATCATTTGCATCGCTTATTATATATCCCACTCCATGGCCCTGAAATGCCACTTAGCGGGGTGTAATTATGATGTTTTCATGAAGAACGTTGCTGTGTCTCCAAAATCGCCTATAAAGTTATTGTCATTTATTTTTCACAGTAGATGGCTATCACAGATAACTCAATGGCTGCATAAACATAAGACAGAGGAGTAAAGTGTTTGAGAACGTCTGTGTCAACAGTGTTTAAAATATGGTATATGTGATTTTATATTAAAAAAAGGTCTGCCTAGGTGCTTTGTTTTTGTATTGTGATAAGCAAGTCCTGTTACAAAATTGCTGGTTATAAAATGGTTAATCTATAAGAACGTAACTGAACCACAGAAAAATTAGATTAACAATTGAGGTTTGTCATATGAGACGGTGTTTTAAAGCAAACCATTGTTCTGAACTGTGATTACCTGGTATAAAAATACTTTCTTAAGGGGGCTGGGTGCAAGTCTTGCACAGTATTACATAATGAACAGTTTTTGGTTTTCAATGTTGCCATTATCTGACCCTACAGTTTTAATTATTTCAGTTATGTGAATGCTTTTTTAAAGATGTGCGTACTCTGGTCACTGGAGGAAATTATTAATACATTTTTAACAAAAAATTCAATAATTTAATGGCTATAAAAGGTTTTCAACATACATATATGGAATAAAATATTTGTGTTAGGTTAAACATTGTCATTTGCTTTTGCAAGATCGAAAAATTCCCTGTTTCAATGCATCTATAATAGATTAGTATGGTGATTACTACTATTTTTGCTAGTGAAATGGACAAAACCTACAACAAAGGACCCTCAGAGAGCTGTAAACTGTCAACATGAATCATGTGGTTTGCTTGTTAACAAACACCTGTGGGGCAAGCTGATAATTTCCATACTGTGCCCCAGATAATTCCCATACTCTGCCCCATAGATTTTCCCCCCACTCTGATTTGCACTTTTTGTTAAGTATTTAATTGATTTATGGATATGCTAAACATAACATTGCTTTAAGTGCTGAACTCATGTTCGGCGTTTGACTGGTTCCTAAAACAGATTTATTTTTTATTTGAACAGAAAGGTCACTCAATTAAATGAGTCAAAAGTACACTGTTATTGCTTCAAACATCTGTGTGCAGATATAGCTTTAAGTTGCTGTACCAGTTACATGTTTAACTTGTATGTGTATTCAGAGTTTCCTTTGTGAAAACTTGGCCATAATTTAAAATAATGTTCAAGTAATGGCTGCTAAAATATGCAGCTTAATTGTGAAGCACATTGTTTTGTGATTTTTGTTGTTGGTGCCATTGTGAAAATGCAGATATTGTACTGCTCCCATCTCTTGCTTGCCTTACTATTTTTTTTATCATTTTAGTTTCAGTAGTGAAATAGGTACATATCTGACATTCTGTTTCAAGTATCAAGCCCAGAGAAATTGTTGTTTTGATACTGTAGTTACATGCAATGTATGTGTTCAGTCATATGTAAATATTTTTGTATTAAATGTAGTTTGAATAATTTCACACACAAATGCGTTTTAGTGATTTGTAAATTTATATTCTATGTCAAAGAAATAGACTTCCCCACCACACAATTTGGTGACATTTCATACTTTTTAATATTTTACAACACATTGTGTAGCCCTTAGCACACTTTTTTTCTGATACAAGGCCTCCTTAAAATGACATCAAATTAATTTTAAACAGAGATAGAGGCACGTTATGCCTAAAATTAAACACAAATAAAGTGGATAATGACTATAGCCTTTTGCCTATACCATGTAAGTGTTTAATTTATCATTGGAGTTTCAGATTTGCCTTTTTTTTGTGTTCCCAACTGAAAAGGTTGTCACATTTTTGCTTGACCATAAATAATAAAAAAAATGACTGTTTAATTTGTTAATACTTGGCAAAAGAATTGGAAAGCAAGTACTGTAATGCACCTGTGTTCAGTACTGTGGTTTAGATCAAGAAATTTAGGATTTAGTATGTGCAGCATTGTATATGTGGGAAGAAGAAAAAAGGTATTTACATTGTACATAAATAGCAATTACTGCATTTCCACTGAAAAAGGTTTGCCACAGGTGTGACCTTAAGCTGTGCATGACATGCAGCATGCAAGGACACTGGTGGTAGCATTGAATGATTTGCTTTACTACCAGTTATGCATGTGATAAATTGCTAACAGTACTTGGTTGTAAAAAAACACTTTCTGTATTGAAAAAAACTTTTACTATGTGAGAGGTGGCCTTGCTTTTGTTTGTCAAAATAAATTTGCACCATTTGTGTAAGATGTAGTTCTTGCCTTGAAATGAATTGAAAACCGTGCTTGTAAAATATCCCCAGTAGTGAAAGGATTCCCCGATTAGGCGGCATAATATTGCTAAGTGCTAGAAGAACCTAAATTTGAAATGCCACTAAATAAATAAAAGGTGTCTTAAGTGAATTGTTTTTTTAAACAAATTATATTTCTGTAGAAACTATATTGATATATTTGACCTAGGACTATTAGCATGATCCATGCTTAGTAACCCCAATTTCCCATCAAGAAAACATACTTATCCTATGAATGATCTGCTATACATGTAAAATGTGATGCAAGAATGAGCATTTTCAGTTTAGCCACTGAGCTCCTGTCACTGTGACATTGATGTGAAAGAACGATAAAGGATTTATTACATGTACGTTTTATTTGTTTTTTTTTAAAAACTAAAAGAAAAAATATTTGTAGTGTTCTTTGTATTTTAGTTTCATATTTATATAATGTAGTGTAGGCATGGATCGCATGTCAGTTTTCTATGCGGGCACGATGACATTACTATTTCTGTGTATTATAAATCATTTTTACCTTTTTAAAAATCATGTGAAATTTATATATTGCTAAACAAACACTATATTGAGTACTTTATGCATTTGTGTGTTTTATTTATTTAAGTTTTTCATTTCAGGGAAAGAGTTTGGGAGGGTTGTTGGTTCGAACTGTGGTGTGTCCTGCCTTATATGTGGGTTTAAAAGATTTAACCCTAATAAAAAAAATAAAGGGGAGTGATATATGTGGACTTGTTTATTTCAGTTTGAAGATATTTACCTAATACTGATACTGTCAGTGAAGAAAAAGATTATTGAAGAGTTTACAGAAAAAAAGCATTTAAGATTTTCCATGCCAGTGCAACGTGTGAAAAAGGTTAACTGAAGTGCACTAGGGTCAAAGGTGACAGTATTCGAAGTAATTATAGTCACTGATTTATGTAACCAAACGTGACATTTTAATTTTTCTTAACTTTTATTTGTACAGATTTTGTCATACACAATGGTGTTGATTTCTTCTCAGTTAAGAAACCTTGAGTTTCAACTTTCTGACTTAGTAAAGTTAGCTCACATGAGAGGAAGTCCATGCTATGACTGATCAGCAGTCCTACACTGTCATATTATTCGAAGTCCTGACATGCACATGCTGAGCTCTGCAAATCCTTGCCTATTTATTCCTGTGGCAACTGATATTTTAATGAAGCCTGATGCCTTAAATTATGGCAAATATAAATTCATATAGTTATTAAGCAACTTGATACATTTGCTCTCTGTGAACAAAATGTAACAGATTCCTGAGAAAATGAATTTGTATAGATAGAGAAAAACGTAGCAATGTAAGAGCAAAACTCCAGTCACAGTCCTCCCTAAACTGGCATAAGGAATGCTTGACTGTTCCAGGTTTGATATTTAGTGAGTTCCTATATAATATAAACTTTTCATTTGAGTTTGTAATCAAAGACCACAATCCGAAGGAACGACGACAGGCCCAATATACAAAACAATGTCTGGCCTTTGTGTACAGAAATTACAGGATTTACTCATTGTCTCCAATGGGATGATTTGCCCTTGAATGGCAACTCTACATGTAAGGGAGGGAAGTAGGTGTATTAGCACTCCTCCCCACCCCACACATGTGCTCAACGAAGGGAGCGCTGCAGGAGTATGACCAGCTGACTGGGCTCCATCCTATCTCCCTACTGCCTCTTCTAATTGAGCTAGCAGTAAATAGATGACTGTGCTCATTCTCTTACTTTTGGTGAAAGAAAGCCTAATCAGACAGTTTGTTTACGTGTTTCAATGGCTGATTGGGCTTGTCTTCACCAAAAGCAAGGGGAGGAGCACAGAGACCATTTATGGACAAGCAGCTTGATTTGTGGCGGAGTCAGTGCCATAGGAGGGTGGAAGCATTCCCCCCTCCTCCTCCATTCCAGTGAAAGGCCGGTCATTCTCCTGCATTACTCCCTATTTCACTCCAAAGTGGATGTTGGCACCTAGCAGCCACAGCCAGCGAAAGGGACATTCTGATTGGCTGACCAGCTAACAGGATTCTGGTTCCAAGTGCTACTAATGTGGGTACTCCCAAAACATTAAAGGTATGGAAAAGCCCTTTTCCTGAAGTACAATTTTTTTTCTCGGCTATTTCAAAAATACATAGCTTTCCATTGTATCCCCTTTTTTTTGCATTTTTGCTGTTGTTTCAGACTGTTGGAATTTCTAATATATGGGGGAAAAGTACACAAATAATTAGACTGGAATTATGCAGGATTAAACGCTAGCTGCCCAATATTGTAAAGTAAAATGAGCACAGGACTTAGGGAGGAGGTGTTGTCTTTTAAAAGAGACACTTGAGTTTCAAGCTAGCAGGTTTTGAGGCCATGTACTATCTGTACTCCGAAGAATTCTCTTCAAACCGAAAGATTAAGCATCTCGTTCAAAATATCTTTTATCTGGGCATCAAACATCCCTACACTCGTGCAGGTTGATGGGTGAAATCCATGAATAAATCTTGCCCATCATAAATTATGCTGGGTCACAGTCAAATTCATCACTTGCTTTTGCTTATTGTTCTTTTAAAGGTTGGGATCAACCAAATACAAATCAGTCTTGACCACACCGACACGAATCAGTCCGTTTGTGCTAAAGTACTACCCTTTTACATAGGAGCAGAAGTAACCCCAAACTTGTTGCTGCCTTGTTAGATCTTATCATTTAGGTATAACTTGCATCCTGCGGCACAGTGAGGAATGGGACCCATGTCTAGGCTTGCTCACCAAGGGCTACTCAATGAAAACTAAGCACAGTGAAACGCTTGAATTTATCTAAGCCACATGTAATTTCTTTGGGTTGCATTCCTGTGTGTTGATTTTTTTTGTTTGATGGTCCACTGTCCGCAGAGACCAATCACTCCAAAGGGAACATTCCAGGGTAAACGGTAAAGCTGCATGGGTACACACATCTCCTGAATCTCAAAAAGGTCATATTGGGTATCACCAGCAGTGAGGTGCAGCTTTAGACCTATAGCACAGCTAGCTATAAAACACACCTGGATACATGTGCCACAGTTAGTGTTGCACATTGACTACAACAAAAAGTGATGGTTGCAATGCTTTCATTAATCATACACACTTATAATTTCTCTGGTTTACTAACCAATTTTGCCCTCTAATGTTGCTAATGTAGATATACACCAATCACATTCAGATCAGCATTTGGTAGTCGTTCCAGAAAGCGGTGCTTGGTTACTCTTCTGTTGCATCTGTTTTATAACTTGCTGGTGCTGACAAAGACTAACATCAAGATTTGTGCAACTCATAATACAGTGCCTTCCCGCACTTTGGAGGACAGTGTACTTAAAATGTCATCCTCGTTTTAAGACGGAAATCTTTTTGGATGCTTTTTATAGCTAGTTCTGCCCATTCATTTCGGGAACACTGCTAAGGAAAGGCATCAAATGCCTTTGGTTGGAAAAAGCTTTTTTTAATTTAATAAAGAGTGATGATCACTTGCTTCATATTAGCATGGCAGCACCTAGTTCTTTGAGGCCCTTCCTATATTTAAAGGTATCGGGCTTTGTCTGCTGTATCCACAATTTAATTATTTATAAATTTAAAAAGAACTACAGCATCCTCAGAAAAGCATTTATAGCTTTCACCTACTGAAATGTAATAGTGTATGTGTATTTTTGTATAGTTGTTTTTTTTTTTTGATAATCAAGTTTTATTGAAATTTTAAACACAGACAAAAACATTCTTATCAGGTCACGTATATCTTCAAGACATAACTGTTTACCTCCTATGACATCCCTGAGCGGAGTAGCATGCATTAAGAGACAGTGATTCCCAGTGGGCATGGCGTAATGTCAAATGCATCACGGCGGTATCACGCCAAACCATTTCCCCCAGATCTTATTAAACAGCTCCGGGCAGCCCCGTGCCTCGAAGACTGATTCTTCTTGAGTCCCACACCAATCCACCCCCCTCCTCCATCTCGCCAGAGTCTGTGGCACTCTCTGGGACCATAGGGCTGCAATGTCATGCTTAGCCACTGCAAGCGCCGTTCCCAAAAGTCGCTTATCGGTGCGTGAGCCATCCAATCAGTCAAAGACTCCGAGGAGCAAATGTCTCGGGTCATGGGGGACAACCCAACCCAGCACATCCGTCAGTTCCCGTTCGACCCCCCTCCAAAAGGACTCCAGGGCCGGACAATGCCACACCATGTGAATAAAGTCAGCGGGGACATCAGCACAACGGGGACACGCCGGGGAGGGCCAAGCACCTGCGCGGTAGAGACGGGTAGGCGACAAGTACGCTGTGTGGAGGAAGTAAAGTTGGACAAGGTGCAGTTTCGAGGATGTGGTGAGGGTTCTGGGTGCCATAAGGGCATTGCGCCAGTCCACCTCGTCCAAAGGGCCCACCCATTCCTCCCATTTCGATCTGAGGCGGTCAAGGGATGCAGGGGAATTATTGATCAGGGTACGGTAAATCCGGGAGACTACCCCCCCCTCCCAAAATTCCCCATCATGACCTGGGCCTCCAGGGGGCTAAACTCTGGAAGAGAAGTGGGCGCGGGAAGCTGAGTGTGAAGAGCATGGCGGAGTTGCAGATATTTGTAGAACTTGGAGGCCGCAGGTCAACAAAGGAGAGTATGTGGTTGCCCACCCACACATCGCCAAGTAGGGTTATTCCCACAAGATCCCATTGGCGAAAGCCCTGCAGGGCCGCGGTCTCACTTAACCAGGTGCCGCACCAGAGGGGCGTCTGTCTGGTCAATTATCGTTCCCATCACACCAAGCGAAGTGCGGCGCGCCAGGCCATAAGGACCGATCTGGTGACGGAGGGTATGTCCCGGGGGCCCGGGGAACCGTAGAGGAAGCCTTGTAGGCGCGAGAAGTCAAGGACCGTGAGTTCCAGCCAATAGGCGGGATCCGGCCACCCCCCGCAAACCAGTCATGAATCACAATCAATTTGGTGGCCAGGTAGTAGGCGTACAGGTTCGTGACGCCCATATCGCCGTCATAGGAGGGAATTCGGGAGTGAGAGAGTGACAAGCGAGAGCGCCCCCTCCCACATAAAAATCGAATCGGCATGCTATCCAATTCCCGAAACCAGCCACTCATGAGAGGGATAGAGGTGTTTTGTAGGATGTATAGGAAGCGCGGAAGGACCATCATTTTGAAAAGGGCTCTGCGTCCCAACTGGTTAAGGGGGAGGGATTGCCAGTTGCGGAGGTCGCGTTTCATCCGGGTGACTAAGGGGGCGATATTGAGGGACCACTCAAGCAGAGGCAGGAGGGTTATCCAGACCCCTAGATATTTGAATGACAGTATGCGAAGGGGGATCACAGCTTGCCAATCGAAGCAGGCCTTGGAGGGGTGGAGGGGGACTAGGGTGGACTTCGCCGGGTTAAGGCGGAGACCGGAGACCCGCTCAAAGGCCGTCAGCACTCTCAGGGCTAGTTGGGTGTTTTTATTGCAAAAAATGCAGAGGTATATAAAAAAACACTGTTTTGTAGGGAACCATACAGTATGAAAAATACAGTTTCCTGCGCTTCTATATCAGACGTGGACTGAAACGTTGTTTGATGTGGTGCTACACCAAGAACAAAGCATCGGTAAGGTGATTCAGGCTGTGTTGGCTGCTAGCCTTTTGGCAAAACAAAAATATAGTTGTTGTCTCACAAAGCAAGATTTGCATAGTAGTGCCTGGTAGTGAAGGGGATTGTGTGATCGTGCTCTTTTTGAAAGAGCAGAATACTGTCACTCGCAGTGAAGTTAGCCATTGGCTGTAGTGGGCTGACCCGTTCCCATGTCCCAGTTAGTTTGATGAAGTGAGCGGAAGAAAAATGTGAAGGACACAATAACAGACCAGTGGGTTAAGAGGGCAGGCTGAAATACCCTATGAGCAAGTATATTATATCTAAAATTTTAGCAAAATTCAATGTCTCGGCTAACCCCAAACCTATTGAAGCATTTTGGCTGGAATAGACTATTGGATTTGGCATTTTGAACTTCTGCATCAGAAGTGGAACCAGCAAAGATGGTTTGATGCTGTTGCAGTCTCAGAATTGGAATGAAATGTTGGCCTTGGGATGATGCACCAATATGTCTAAAGTGGAGTGTACCATTGGAGTTGGCATGAAACATTCTTGAGCCACAACTGGAATGAACTATACAGTTGGAATGTTGCACCAGAAGTCGAATATACCAATGGTGGCAGAATGATGCGCTGCGCCAGCTGTGGAATGAACTATTGGATTTGCGATGATGTTTACATCAGAGCTGGAAGGAACTATTTGAGATGCGGCACTGCTGCGTCTGAACTGGAATGAAGCCCTGAGGTCCCGAGGGATGGCCCGTGATTGATCAAGCCTTTGCGCTGGCTTCAGTAATATTTACAAAGATGCGCAAGGGGGTATTTGTTGCACTTTGCATGACTTTATAAAGAAATGTATCGCAATGTAGCAGCTTGCGCTGCATCACGTTGGAGTGTGGAGAAGTGTGGCTCAATGATTAGAGCGGCAGACCCTGATGCAGAGGTCTAGCCCGGGACCAGGGTTCAATTCCCCGCCTCAGCGGGTCTTGGGCTCAAAAGAAAATTCCACGGACCTGATAATTCTCGCCTCGGTGCCTATTCCAATCATGGAGTCCCACTCTGCAACTCTGGGCAATAGCTTGCTTAATCTCCACAACGGCCCCCACAACGCTAAGGATGCCTGGTCTCCACCTTGGGGGTGCCCAGGAGTGGACGCCTCACAGGGAAAGCCAGGATGGGTTCCACAGCAGTATTCGTACAAGCGCCTTGAGACCCTTGCGGGTGAGTAGTGCGCTATACAAGTATCAATTTACATTTACACGTTACCTTTCAAGCTGAGATGCTTTCCATGGGTACGGAGATTGGGCATACCCATAGGTTTGGGTGCATTTCCAGATTTACTAAAACTAGTAAATCTACGGATGTGTCAAAATGCTACTCTTTCCAGTGAGGCGTAACGAGGAGAAATATCTTTTTTCTGCGTTATTGCTTCTTTCTATGCAGCATTCTGCATCATGGAAAATGCCTTTAAGGATTATTTTTACACCTGGCAGGAATGCAGGCACCTTGGCCCTATGGTCTAAGGGTGCTTGCGTTGGTGCTAGGCAGCAAACGATGCCCAGCACAAGGAGACCACAGAAATGTTTCATATCTTCTTAACTATGGAGCATTTGCACACTCTTCTTTTCACACAAAGCAGTGCAGAAACTTTACTTGCTGCCCTGAGTGAAGGATTAGTAAATATGCACCTTGGTGTCTAATTAAACTACATGCAGTAGAAATGCATAATTCTTTAGATTAAAGCAACAAAAATGCTACAGATTGAGTAAAGAAAAGGCAATTAAATGTGTTCAGTTCTGACTCTCTTGAAATGAGTGTTCTTAGCAGGTACAGTGGGTGAAGCCAGTGGGTAGCAGATGGTGGCGCGGGCTGCTGTAGAAGGCCAGGGCATCATTTCTTCTGCATCCCACGCTTGCCAGGATTCTACCATGAATATGCAGATCCTTTTTTTTATCACATCGACTGATCTCTGCACAAGATCATTCATACTGCAAGCTCTGAATGCAGCAATTTATCTTGTCAGCTTCGGTCTCCTAGCACCGCCCACTCGCGTTTGCGTGTGCCAGGCTGTCATGATGCATCATGTGAAGGTGCAGGGGCGGGATGTCATGCAGTAATCTTCTCCTTGTCTTTTCAGATACATTACTAAGCCGCATACCGAAGAACATTACCTTCTTCAGATATGTTGGATTGGTAACTCAACTTTATCGTCCATGGTGCTCCCGCCCCCCCTTTGAATGCAACATCAATCACTTCAAACCAGAGCAAAAACATTTAAAAAATGGTGCCTGAAAAGATAATCTTAAGGTAAACACACATATTATCTTGTATAGACAAAGGGCATTATTTGGAGGTGAATGGTAATAAGACAGCTGCAGATGTATTCCGCGCCCTGGGAGAAAACCTCCAGTTTACGCGAAACGTTAGCAATATTTTCTCCAAAGACATACATCGCTTTGAGTCTTTCTTTAGCAGCTCCCATCATGAAGGGGGGGATAGTTTAGACAAACAAGCATCATCACAGATTTTTAGCCATGCTGTACAGCCTCTGCGATTGATAATAAATAGCTATTAGTAACTAAATTGTGCTGGTCAGCGTAGGTCACTGGGCCATTCCTATGTGCCAATATATTTATGCCACAGAAATGGCCTATATGTAAAGCTCCCACTTGGATTATATGCCAAGGCTTTCAGGGCACAGTATCCAGAAGCGGGGCTACCTGTCTGCTGGCCGATACGTGCTCCCCTCCGATTACCAGCAGTTCTGACATTTTCTGATAGTCGTCTATTCCTCCTCTTTACTCTCCATTGTTATGATCTTCTTTTATAGTGTTATATGAGGTCACTATAGACTGAGCGAATGTCCTTAAGACAAGAGGCAGTACGCAAAATGTAAAGCAGGTGATGAAAGTATTTACCAGAAGGCGTTTGATTGCACTGCGCAGAAAAAGCTGATGATGTTTTTAGGAATTGGAAAATAACCAATTTCTGATGTATGCTCAAAAAAGAAAACTTTGTGTTTTTGAATTAATTGCTTTATTAAAGTTTCTATGCCATTTGTATTTTTAAATTGATTTCTGAAGATTTGTATGTATTAACCATGACTGTACAATACACAAGAAAATGTAGTTTGTTTCACTTTAACCACTTTTTATAGACTCCAATTCCTAAATGTTAATTTAACAGAAATGTGATCTTACTGATTGTCTAATAGTATCATTATTGTGTGTAGTTATTCTACTTAAAAAAACTAATATAGTCCTCATTGTCTAAACACTGGGTCTCTCATCACTCATGGTGTCTTGGAATGTTGCCTCTGAAAGCACCAACTATTCTTTAGCAATCCCAGTGATGGATGTCTGTGATATACTGCAGGCAATGAAACTATCTTTCATCCCTTTTTAAGCTGTGTTTCCTCTGACCTTGAAAATGCAATTTGCTACAAGTACACCCGCATCCACATTTTGGCTTGTATTTATACATGCCTTTGTGTCTTTCCCAACATTGCAGTGACATCTATCTGGAGTAATATATATCAAGACATTTTATATAAATATTCATGTCACACTGGAAAATGAAACCTGTGACATGGTTTTATCTTGAACTAAGGGCGAAAGACAATATGCGTTATATTCAGAGCTGAAAGGAAAAACACGCTTCTATGTATAAATGTCAACCTACCACACTGGCTTCCTTATGCATTATGTACTGCACAACTGTACATTTCAGCAAATGTATGTTTCTAACTCAACTAGATGGGAAGTTATTTAAACTGCTGGACACAGAGTGCAATGCTATGTCTAGCAGTTTGCAAAAGTTAGCTTGTCACGTCGCACCAAGTCATTGTTGTTGTAAGACGGTTACGATATGATGGTGTTGCTCATATTGGTTAAACCTTCCCAATCGAAGGACCTGAAGAAGGGCTTTCATCAGCATCCGGAAACAAAAAAACGAAGTCCCCAAATGTACTTCAAATTGGGTTCAACAAATCATTTCTTTTCATGAAAATTCATGTTTACATTATAGACACTGGTCTCAAACCAGCAGTTAAACCAAGAGACTTCTCAAACATTAGAAGAATCCCACTTTTCACTTGTTTTATCGTCTGATGCCTTAATTTCTAGTAAAAACCCTCAGCCAATAATTCGGAAGGGGGCTGTTCCTTAATGAAGAATGGCCTTCAGACGCTCTGTAACAAAAATATGGTAAACGTGAAATTCAAGAGTAGTTTTAGAACTTGACTAAGATGTTCCTCATTAATCAAGCAGATCTTTATTATAAGCATTGACTGTGTCACACATTTGTTTTCCCCTGAGTGCAATAGTGCAATAATCTATACGTTTTACCCACTCTATCTCTCAAAGGGAAGCAGAAAGGACAGTGTTTAGAGAATGGTCTTGCTGTGCTCCAATGAAAGACAAACAATTAAATTCCTAGTGACCAACATGTGTAGAACGTTTGTTGAATTTCTTGAGACATGTAAGAATTTATTTAGCACTGGGAACCTTTTGTATCCATTTGTTAAAATGTCAAGCTAGCTAGATGACACATATTGTTCCTTTATTCTCACAATGTTCTGCGTAATTTGCCTTTTCTTGCTGCATGAATTGCCTCTTCTTGACACACCAAGTCAATCTTGCCGCTCTTTATGGTCCTGGATTTCTCGTCCGTTTTTGTGCCCCTGGCCATACTGAAGGATCATTCTCTGCTTCCTAAGAATTTCCTAATATTGGCAGCCCTGATCTGATGTACTCATTCCCAAAGGTAAAGGTTCACCTCTTGCAGGAGTTTTAGATAATACACAGATTTTCAGGTTTTGCAGATATAATTGTCCACAGAAATGCACGTCACTGAGCTGAGAAAAGAAACATTGGGTATTGTAATAATGAACCCTTTTGAAGGGTCAGCGGTAGTGTCCTAAGAAAGGCTGCATGTAGTAGGCTTCTTGCTCAGCTTCCTGGGGGGAATGTGCTCATACATTGAGCTGGCTTTGCTTGATTACATAACTGTCATAGTCATCTGGAATTGTATCTAGGGGAAAAAAGAAAAAAAACATAGTTTATTTAATTATAAATATCTGCATTGCACCAGTATAGTCATGGGGACAGGGCACGGCTTTACATGCTTGAGCAGGATGTAGCTATTTTTCCAACCTAAGACTACACTTGCAAACATTAGACAAAGAATTGGCAATAGTACATTTACACCAGGGCATTAGCTATCCAGATCTATCTTAAGCAATAAGGAATCTCAACGAGAAGGAGGGCAGGTAGCGCCAACGAAGTGATCGATCCTCTGGCCAGTTAAGAACTGTACGTTTCCTAAATTAGGGTTTTCCCTGAACCTGTACTGCTCTCTGGTAGTAAGTGAGGTTCTGAGTGTTTTATGTGAAGGAGATTCAATTTTTAATAGATCCGCTGGAGATCTTAACATTGAAAGACACCTCTAACATCCTTGGTTGATACAATATAGAGCTGTATTATTGTTCTAACTCTGTCCATAAGCTAGTGATGTGCATGCTATGTCTTCCTTTTAATACGTTGCCTACGGTAATGTGACCCAGGAATATTCTGCCTCATCGAACAGTTACACCAATGCTTAAATGTTTCTGTAAAGCATTCATAGCTCTTTTCTCAGTTTTTCCCTATTTCATCTGTAGGAAATGGCAAAATGTATTTTTTCATGATATCAAATGCTACATGGAAGAATTGCCTCTTAAAATCACACTTTTTACATTCCATTCTGCACCTAATTGACGCCTGCCTTAGTTATCTATATTTATTTTTTCAATTGGCATTCTTTCATTTTGACCTCTTTTAACCAAATTACTCTAATTGGGTGATTAGGTGTTCTTCACCAAAAGTGTTTTTACTAAATCACGTTTCCAGTCAGCAGGCTGGTTTGGATGCCCAATGGAATAAAATATACAGAGACATAATTATTTTTTTTCTTCCGTGAACTACTGTCTGTTACTTATTTAACATTCATCTTAATATAACTTAATGACGATTGGAAGCAACATCTGTTTGAACAAACTTTGGCAAACTCACTTGCCATATTGCCTTTGGAAATACTTGTACAATTGCATTGCTGCCCCCATGCCTTTGCCAGGGCTAGTACAATTGAAGGTTAAGCATTGGCAAAACCCATAGCTGCAGGTGGCTATTTAGAATGCTGTTCTGTATAATCTAAAACTGTTGTCCTGTTCCATAATGACCAGCATCTTTAGACATGATGTGAAGGATATCTTTATATCTTATAAGGCGAGTGTCTGCAGCAGGAAATTTGACAAGATCTGGCCCATGTGTCGAACATTTCAAGAGGCACACTGAATACGGCAAAAAGAGGAAACGATCACAGGCTTTGTAGTGAGGGGGACCGGGTTGAATTGATAGATCCTTTAGAAGCAAACTGAGCGTGAAGAGACCTAGATGCACACTGGGGGAAGCGGCATTGGTCATCAATGATTAAAATATCTATATATAATGTCCTGCTGTATGCCAGAAGCTGTCTGATATACAATTGCTGTACATGTGTCATGCTTAAGTTAGCTGATAGGTTTATTGAGCCTTAATAATAAAAAAAAGAAGAAAAATGGGTGTCCCAGGAGACCACCTGTATTTTGACGGACTGGAATGGCAGTGCCTCCCAGGTTTGACACCTGTATTTGTAAGGTGAGGTTGGGGGAGAGCTGGCACTTTGCTCCCCACCCCTACTGGGGAGAGGTCTGCTGAACCTGGTGCCCTGGGAGATAATCTATTTTTTGCAGGGGTGCAGTGGCCATGGTTGCTGGGCTTGGTGCTCTGGCAGGCCTTTAATTTGTGTGTGGGGATGTGTTCGTTTTGCATTGGAGTGTGGTGGCCATGGCCGCTGGGCATTGCGTTCTAGCAGGCCTTCCATAATGGTTGGTATGCAGCCAAGCTGAAGCTTTACTCCGCACACCTATGGGGTCATGCATGCTGGGCTTGGCTCCTTGGCAGGCATTTTGGAAAGGGGCGACCACTCGGTCCCCCCGAACGTATGGCGGAGTGCCTCGATCCCCCCGGGAAGCCATTTTGGGCGGGAGGCGCGTCTCGGCTGGTATGCCCGAAGCGGCGTAGCCGGGGCGCGCTTTTTCCCGCCCTAGAGTGGGCTGGCCTAGACACTGACGCGGCTGGCCACGCCCTCGGGGCAGGCAGGGGCGGGTTTACGCCCGCCCTGAAGATGAATAAAAAGGGACGCAAGACCAGAAGACATCCTCTTGTTCCTGTGCTCTGAAGCTGCACCTCCTCGCTGCACGTGAGCTCGAGACGGAATGAAGAGCCAATTTTGAGCGTTTTAATCGTTCTTGTTTGTTTTACAGTTACTTTGTTGGAGAATGCCGAAGAAAATGGGAAAGCGCATGACTACTGACCAGATGCTGCGTGTTCTCATGAAGGAGATGTCCGAGCTAAAGAAGCGGGTGGACAAGAATGAGGAAGGGGGTCCAAAACGTCCTTTGGCGGGAGCAGCCCCGGGAGGGAAAAACAAGAGGCCCAGGAGGGGGGCAGCGGGTGAAGACATCCCGGGTCCCAGTGCCCCGCTCGAGGCTCCAACTCCCGTGCCGGAGGAGGGGAATCCAATTCCCGTTGTGGTCACCCCCGTGTCCGAGGATGATATGCCGCCCGAGCTGGCAGCACAATTGGCAGCGTGGTTGGGAAAAGGTAACGAGGGCGCCACGGCTGTCGATGCGCAGGCGCTGATAAAGCAATTGCGTGAGAAACGGGAAGCAGCCAAGGTGCCCGTGCCGGCTGCAGTAGGGGACAAGACACCAGGGACGATTGCGACCACAGAGGCAGCGTCAGGTGCAGGTAAGCGGCCATTGCCGATTGCGAGGGATGAGTCAACACCCTCTCGGAGAGAAAAGTTGGGGCAACATGTTCCTTTGGCAATTAAGGAAAAGATTTGGGCGGGGGAGTATGTGAACATTTTCTCACTGCTTGTTGATCATTATGAGGTAGAGCATGTAAAGGGTCAGAAGGATCTCATGCATCCGAGTGTTTGGCGCGCAAAAATGGCCGCCTTTAAAGTGAATGAGAATATCGGCAATTGGGGCAATGCTTGGGGAATCTTTACATCAATCCTGGGGGAACGTAGACCTGAGTTGCTTTCCGAGTTCCCAATCTATCAATCACGAATCATGGGGTACTCGACATCGCACCAGGGTAATCATTGGTTTTGTTACGATAATCTGTTCAGAAAGGAAAAAGAGCATAATAAAAGTTTGACCTGGGATTGTTATGATTCCTTGACTTGGGATAAAATGAAGGAGTCAGGAATGTTGAAAATGCCGTTGGTGGGAAGTAATGTTGGCGAATCCTCCCGGCAATATGCGGGGACGCCCTTTCGATCAGGTACGGGTGCCGACGATTACTCGAAACCCGCCGGCAATACCGGGAAAAGGGGTTTCTGCTTTAATTACAACAGAGGTAAATGTACTAGACCCCAGGGATCGTGTAAATTCAAACATGAATGTAGTGGTTGTGGGTCGTCCCATCCTGAGTCCTCGTGCAGAGCCAGAACGGGTGATAATGGGGGGAGAGGAGGTGCCAAACAGGTCTAATATAGTCCGAGGGGCGCCTTTACCTACCCCAATTGATACCCTGGCGATGATTCCCTGGCTCAGTGAATACCCGGATCGTACTTCTGCTGGGGTGCTGCGGAACGGTTTTTCGTATGGTTTCCGCATCCCGGTAGGGGACTTTCAGGGTGTGGAAAAGTGTAAAAATCAACTTTCCGTCCTGCAGCATACGACCGTAGTACAGGATAAGATCCGGAAAGAGGTGACTCGAGGTCGGGTCGCCGGCCCGTTTAGTGTACCCCCGGTCCAGAATTTTGTTTGTTCTCCCTTAGGGGTAGTCCCCAAGAAAGACCCCGGTGAGTTCCGACTGATTCATAATTTATCAGCTCCACGAGGTCTTTCCGTAAATGATGCAATCGATCCAGAAGTGTGTTCGGTGCGGTACGCATCCTTCGATGAGGCCGTAGCCATTTTAAATCGCCTGGGGCCCGGGGCGCTGATGGCGAAGTCAGATATCGAGTCAGCGTTCCGATTGCTCCCGGTACACCCAGACGACCAGCGTCTCCTAGGATTCATGTTTCAGGGTTGTTATTACATGGATAGGTGTATGCCAATGGGGTGCTCTATATCCTGTGCTTATTTCGAGAAATTCAGTAGTTTTCTACAATGGGTCTTCACAAAGAAAACAGGTTTCCAAGATGTAATGCACTACCTTGATGATTTTCTGTTTCTTGGGGCAGCCGGGGATCTTGAATGTGGCCGGGCCTTGGCCGAATTTTGTGTGTTAATGAAACAGTTTGGTGTGCCATTGGCGCCGGGTAAAACAGTGGGTCCTACGACTTGCCTCGAGTTTCTGGGGATCGAGTTGGACTCCATTGAAGGGTGTTTCCGTTTGCCAGCTGAGAAAGTGTTGAAGTTCAGGGCTGCGCTGCAAGTGTGTATAAATGCATCAAAAGTTACGCTGCAACAATTACAGCAGTTGGTGGGACAGTTGAATTTTGCCCTGAGGGTAATACCAATGGCCCGCCCCTTTTCCCGTTCAATTGCCCAGGCGATGGTCGGCCTTAAAGAGAGCCATCATCGCACGAGACTATCGGCCGAGATCCGCCAGGACATGCGTATTTGGTTAGCATTCCTGGCGGACTTCAATGGTAGAATCGTCTGGAATGAACCAGCCGTGTCTTCTGAAGAGCTGGGGCTGTGGACAGATTCAGCAGGAAGCATAGGGTTTGGCGCCATCTTCGGCACGAAATGGTCGGCACAAAGATGGCCGACATGGTGGCATGAGAATGGTCTGACGAGTAATATTGCTTTCCTGGAACTGTTTCCCATCTTGGTGGCCTTGAGAACATGGCCCGATGGGTTCAAAGATCACTCTGTCATATTTTGGTCTGACAATATGACCGTGGTCGAGTGCATCAATAGTCAGGCAGCACGTTGTAAACTGATTTTAAGACTGCTTAAGGAAATTGTTTTACTATGTATGCAATTGAACGTGCTATTCAGAGCAAAACATGTTCCAGGGGTGATGAATCAGGCGGCTGACGCACTGTCTCGTTTTCAAATGCAGGCTTTTTCGGGTTTCCTCCCTCAGCGGACCCAGAGCCGGCACCCTTTCCCGAAGCTCTCTGGTCTCTCGGTGCCCCGAACTTCGTCACCTCGTGGGAGAGAGTCTAGCACCAAGGACGAGGAAGGCATACGAAGGGGCGTTTCGGGCCTATTTAGCCTTTTTGGGGAGTGATAGAGAGCGACTTTGGGGTCACGAGGAAGGGGTAGTGAATTTCCTGATGTCCTTACGTAGGGCTGGGAAATCGGTGGCTACGGCCCAGAGGCATCGTGCTGCCATTTCCTTTGTTGCCAGAGCACACGCTATCCAGGACCCAACAGCGTCTTTCGTTGTACAGAAAGCGCTGCGTGGGTGGCAACGCCTTGAGGGTCGCAGAGTAGATGAAAGGCGCCCGATAGGTTTGGATAGATTGTCCCAGTTGTTGGCCACACTCCCGGCCACATGTTCATCTCAGTTTGAGGCGGTGCTGTTCCGAGCCGCTTTTACGCTAGCATTTCACGGAGCAATGCGGGTAAGCGAACTAGTTGCAAGGAACAAACTGGATGTGGCAGGGGGTTTGTGCCAGGAACACGTTCAGATCAGGGGAGAAACAATGACTGTCTCCTTTGTAAAATCCAAGACTGATCAAGATGGGATGGGTGACTGCGTCATCATACGCAGGATTCCTGGGTCCTCCATGTGTCCGGTAAAGTGTTTAGAGGATTACCTAGCACGAAGGGTGGCATCATGGGGGGGGACTTTGTTAAGACACGCTGACGCCACCCCACTGACGAAATTTCAGTTTCAGCGGGTGCTTGCGATGTCAATTGCCGCTGCGGGCTTGAACCCGGGCGAATTTGGGACCCATTCCTTTCGGATAGGGGCTGCTACGGAAGCTACAGCCAGGGGTCTTAATGTTGAGCAAGTGAAACGAGTGGGGCGTTGGTCCTCCAATTGTTACTAAAGATACGTGCGGTTGCACATGTTGTGAAGCTGTAATAATGTACTCACGCTTCTTGTTTTTGTTTGGTTTTCAGTTACGCAAGCCTACGAGGCGGGGCGGACTATGCAGTCGACCCTACACCGGGCCAGCGGTCAGACATCACCGGCTGTGAAAAAGGAGGTGTGGGTCGTGGGCCACTCATACGTGAGGCGTGCCGCAGACGTATTCAAAGCAGGTGACATGATTCACGTAGCTGAGGAATACGGGTACAGGATGTCCTTCTACGGAAGGGGCGGTCTCTGTATTGACCAGTTTCAAACATTTTTCGAGGGTTTGTTAGGGCGGACAAGGTCACCGCCGTCTATAGTTATAGTGCATGTTGGGGGTAATGATTTGGTCACCATCGGTAGACGACTACTCCTGGAGGCAATGCTTTCCACCGTAAGTTGGTTGGCGAGGAGAGTTCCGGGGTGCACGATTGCATGGTCCCATTTGATTCCACGAAAGGTGTGGCGGGGGGCTATCTCTATTCCTGCTTTGAACCATTCTGTTAGAAAGCTTAACAATAAAGTGAGTAGGTTGTTCCGTTCCAGGGCATTGCATTCTATTTCTCATAGCTGTATTAATGATGACAGTATGTATTCGGGGGATGGTGTGCATTTGTCTTGGGTGGGGAATGAGTTACTCTTAGGAGACTTCTTAGCATGGTTAAAATCGTTGAAACATGACCTTTAGGTAGGAGTTGTGTGGGGGGTCCGGATAGCCGGTCAACTATCCGGCCTGTGGCGGTAAGGTCATGATCGGTGAGCACTAATTGGAAGATCCCTATGAGTGGGCGTCACCCAACACGGATGGGAGTGCTCGGGGGAGGTGGCCTTTGGCCCCTCAACGGGGAGGCGGTCCCTTCTAAGGATGGGTCGCCGAAAGAAGAGGAAAGGCGGTCAAGGCCCCTTCCTGTGTAGGAGGGGTTACAGCCCCCTCCTGGGGAATTTCCCGGGGCCAGTGACATCTGCGACGGCAGATGCGGTAAGTTGTGTGGGGTTGGGGGGAGGTCTACGATACCTTCTAGATACCTCACACGAGTCTTCGAACGACCTTTAACTGGCGTCGAGTTGATAAGTGCCCCCGTCAAGTCAAGGGAAATTGGTAGTAGTTGCACTTGAGTACGCCTCAGTGCTGTCGCCCCTCCAAGTGGGGGGGGTATGTCTGGTTAGGGATCTTGACACCGGTTACGACCTTGCCGTTGGCCCTTAAACGTTAGGATGTACAATTTCAATATTTCAAGTAAATGTTTTGTAGGATGTTAGTTCGGCTAGGAGAACCTCTGTATTAGAGAATCTGTTAAGGTTAGCCAAACATCGCAATGTGGTATGAAATTGTACATTAATGTTTAAAATGTTTATAATTTTTTGTTTTAATAAATACGGCCGGGAGGGTCACTCCCTCCCACTTCCAAAAACTTCAAGAACTGTTTCCGGTTTCCCTCCTTTGGGGATTGTGTTGAGAGGGGGTGGCGGGTATCTCAGCCATATGGAAAGGGGCGACCACTCGGTCCCCCCGAACGTATGGCGGAGTGCCTCGATCCCCCCGGGAAGCCATTTTGGGCGGGAGGCGCGTCTCGGCTGGTATGCCCGAAGCGGCGTAGCCGGGGCGCGCTTTTTCCCGCCCTAGAGTGGGCTGGCCTAGACACTGACGCGGCTGGCCACGCCCTCGGGGCAGGCAGGGGCGGGTTTACGCCCGCCCTGAAGATGAATAAAAAGGGACGCAAGACCAGAAGACATCCTCTTGTTCCTGTGCTCTGAAGCTGCACCTCCTCGCTGCACGTGAGCTCGAGACGGAACGAAGAGCCAATTTTGACCCACCCACCAGCCCCTGAGGACAGCCAGTGGTTTTAATAAATTTGATCAATTATTCTATTTCGTTACAGGTTATTGTAGTGTTGTGTTGATGTTGAAATGCGTAATAAAGATTGGTCTAATTTTACAAGTTGCGATTAAAGAACTTCGGATGTAAGGTCCATTTATAAACAGGCTTTTTCGGTCATAGTGGCCAATGTAGTTTCGTTTAGTTAGCATTTGTCGTATTTATTTTGGTCGGGCAGTAAGGTCATGATCGGTGAGCACTAATTGGAAGATCCCTATGAGTGGGCGTCACCCAACACGGATGGGAGCGCTCGGGGGAGGTGGCCTTTGGCCCCTCAACGGGGAGGCGGTCCCTTCTAAGGATGGGTCGCCGAAAGAAGAGGAAAGGCGGTCAAGGCCCCTTCCTGTGTAGGAGGGGTTACAGCCCCCTCCTGGGGAATTTCCCGGGGCCAGTGACATCTGCGACGGCAGATGCGGTAAGTTGTGTGGGGTTGGGGGGAGGTCTACGATACCTTCTAGATACCTCACACGAGTCTTCGAACGACCTTTAACTGGCGTCGAGTTGATAAGTGCCCCCGTCAAGTCAAGGGAAATTGGTAGTAGTTGCACTTGAGTACGCCTCAGTGCTGTCGCCCCTCCAAGTGGGGGGGGTATGTCTGGTTAGGGATCTTGACACCGGTTACGACCTTGCCGTTGGCCCTTAAACGTTAGGATGTACAATTTCAATATTTCAAGTAAATGTTTTGTAGGATGTTAGTTCGGCTAGGAGAACCTCTGTATTAGAGAATCTGTTAAGGTTAGCCAAACATCGCAATGTGGTATGAAATTGTACATTAATGTTTAAAATGTTTATAATTTTTTGTTTTAATAAATACGGCCGGGAGGGTCACTCCCTCCCACTTCCAAAAACTTCAAGAACTGTTTCCGGTTTCCCTCCTTTGGGGATTGTGTTGAGAGGGGGTGGCGGGTATCTCAGCCATATATTCCCTGCGCGATGCAGGCCAGGCAGCAAGAGGTTAAAACGATTAACTCACCAAGTTATCTTACATACAAATACTACATAAAAAATAAGCATGTAAAAACTGCTTTGTTTAGCACCTAATGTTAGAGATGATCCAGTGGTGAATTAACTTTTCAAACAGAAGAAAACTCTGTCCCTGGCAACATTATGTGGATCCAAAATATATAAACACTGATTTGTCAGTGTGAAAACGCTGGAAAATAGCTACTGTAATTATTTATGAACCTGTCCTGTCTGTAGCTGTTCAGGTGAAAGCTCTTAAAAAGCAAAAGTTTGGGAAAACGATAACAGGTCAAGGGTTTAAAGTTTGTCACAATAAATAAATGAAGAGAAAAAGAGGGAAAGAAAGCTGGAAGGAAGAATGAAAGGACATATGAAAATAAGGAAGAAATTGTGAGAAGGAAGAGTCAAAAGGATTGATGCAAGGGTAAAACGACATTTGCATAGGTGGGTGAAAGAAAGTGGCTGGAATGATGAAAGGCTACATGAATAGGTGGATAGATTAATGTACGACTGGATGGAAGGGGTTAACGGATGGATTGATGAAAGGAGGGTGTATTGATAGATGGATAATAAAGAATGGATGATGGATGGGTGTAAAAGGATGGATGAATGATTGGAAGTGTGAGTGGAAGGAAGGATGGAAGACAAATGATGAAAGGTTGGAAGGATGGAATGACTAAAGGATGGATGCATGCATAACGGGCTTAAACGGATGGAGAGATAGATGGACAGAGTTCGGGAAGAAGGGACCTTATCTAGAATGAGGAGGGCTTAACTTGCATCGCTCAACTGATGGAATTCGAAAACAATGCGAAAGACGCAATCCATTGAATTGGGAGAAGGAGAATGAAAAGGACTAGAAAGCTATCCTCTAGTGAGCAAGGGAGAGACTGAAAGCCCCTACTGGTTACAATTCTGTCTCCAGCAATACAAAAACGGGAAATTATGCCTGTAAACAAATAGCCAAAGGTTTCCTTTTCCACAGGACACACACAAGGGATTTTTCTGCTCTCAAAGATCCCAAGGGAATGCCTTTGCAGTAGAACCTCAAAACTCACCATTACAGCGGTATCTTAAGTTGGACCAGATAATATTCTCTTGGGAGAAGCAGAAAACTCCCAATCGTCCTCCGCGCATTGTGGTATCAAGGATCACACCGGTGTCAGCCACCACTTCAGTACCTTCAAAGAACCTTGCTCTGAAACATGCAAAAGTGACAATTACAATTAGTTCTCAAGCAGAGATCATGTGCAAGTAAATATACTACAGTTACAACATAATGATCCATTTCCCACCAGGGCCGAGCATCTCCCGGTTTCCATAAATGTGGTCTTTTTGACATTGCCTCATTTTTCTTTACTTAACATTTGTACAATGCAATTTTTTTTACTTTACTTAGTTTCTCGCAGAAGATTGGTTTTGGGCAGAAAAGGTGTTTCGGCAAGCCATTTTCTGCACAAATGAGCCTGCCGAAGGCAAAAAATGATGTGAAATTGCGTAATGTGAACATTTTAGAATGTACGCAGACTTAATTTAACATTTTCC
This sequence comes from Lissotriton vulgaris, assembly GCF_964263255.1. Lineage (NCBI taxonomy): Eukaryota > Metazoa > Chordata > Amphibia > Caudata > Salamandridae > Lissotriton > Lissotriton vulgaris. The sequence goes on from NC_141700.1 coordinate 49,320,438, forward strand.
CTGGCATAGTATTTGTAATGTCACCCATCAACTACTGCATCACGGTTTGCCAATGCAAGTTCTTTTGTTTCGTCCTTTCTAGTGATGGGAGGATGTCTAGTCTCTGTCCCTTTGAGATTTCTTTGTGGCGGTCACTATTCAAATTTAGTTTTTGTGGGGGGTGGTAATGAGCACATCCAATACCTACTGTGTTGCTCCCTTTGTTTTTTTCCTACAGGACGGTTATACTTTTTTCTTAAAAACAACCTTGGACTGTTTAATAACAAAACAAACTAACCATTGCCAAATTCTATACTGGTCTGGTCACATTCTAATCCCTTTAAATATCAACATTTAAACACAAGGCAATGGACAACTCAAAATAGCCAATCAGTGCCCTCAAACCTTTGAAAGAGTAACAGAAGACAAAACAATGTAAACTAAACTGCCAACTCCCAAGGAGGAGCAGAAGGAATAGAACTTAGTAGCATTTCACAAAGAAGAGCAAATATAAAACTGAATTTGCACTACATACTCTGGAGATAACAAAAATAACAACCGTACCTTGATATGCAGGCGCCTTTAGTATGGAAAAATTAGCTTTCCAAACGCAAGGGAAATGTAGGGCACTCAGAATCAGAATTCTCTTTAGTTGGCTGCACACAGCCATAAAAGCATGCATTATATGTGCAAAATATCAATGAAATACATGCAAATTACTAAAAACACCAAAATAAAATACATAAAATCATCAGGTTGGGAAATTGATAACCAACAATCTAAATAAAGCAGGCTGGGATGAAAAAACCTAAAATTAAAACAGACTGGTACAAATGCATCACTCTACTAAAAGCATCGACATCCTTGAGTGGACTGCAGCTTTCAAAAACAGAATCACATGTTTTGTCAACTGGTAATGCAAGTAAAAAATGTATATGCTTACATGCAAAGCCGTAGATTCCTAAGCCTTAAAAATGGTATGAGGAATTTTTTGGGTATACATTTTGTAATATTCACACAAAAAGAGAAAATGTACCATAGTTTGTTTTTGCAAGTTACATGGGGATTCTCTAGAGTCAAGCTGAGGTTGGTGTTCTGACGTAGAACAAAGAAAATATTTCACTATACTCTTATTAGTATTCTGCAAATAGTTGGTAGACATGGCCCTGGGATTAAGATATAAATAATGCTTAGCACTTGATTTTTGTCTTTCAGCCCAAAACGTATCTTCTTTAGATCGCTATAGCAGCAAGACTTGTACTTGCTTTCTGACAGGGACTGCCCGCAGCGTTCTGTCTAAAAACATATCAGCCATTCCAATGGCTTCCAGGCATTTCTTGACGTATGCTATCCAGTGGATCAAAAGACCCTTATCACATGCTAAACGCTCTAAAGCTATCCCTCTACTTCATTTTTCTTCTTCTGAGCTCCAGATAGATAGCCACAAGTGAATTGGCCAGCTACGGATAAAATTGCTCAAAATCTACTCCTAGTTCATTTTGGCGTGAAACAACTGTTACAACGCATGCATTACAATGCATGCTTTTACCCTGCATGCCATTACAACAAAATGGCTTGCTGTAGGGGGTATAAGGTGTTGGATTTAACTCCAACACCTTCCCTACTGTTGCACAGACTGGAGTTGGAATAGTAAATTATACTATTCCAAACTCCACCACACCCGCATAGCAAGTTGTTGTAAAAACTTGCGATGTAACGGCATGCAGGGTAAAAGCATGCGTTGTAACGTCATACAACCATTGTGGCAAATAAAGCTTGAGGTTGACACAGGGGCTGACCGTATTCTCCTCCAGAAACTATTTTTTTCCCTTTGGAGGGTGGTCAAGTCACCCAAGCCCCATATGCGTGCCCCATAAATTGCTATAGGAACACATTGTGCGAATATATTTTCAAAAGGGATGTAAGACCCCTCTCTCCTTTGGTCGATGGAAGACTTAGCAGGGAGCCCCCAGCCCTGGAGAACTTGGCCCTCTTTCTGTGATTTGCGCAGACCATGTCCCGGACGATCTGAGAGTAACTCCCAGGTAAGAAAAGGAACTAGTGTTTAATAGCACTTCGTTACCCACCGTAATAGTTCAGGATTGTGTCTGCTTTGGTCCACAGGTCATTATAAAAGACTTAAAATTAGTTAATAAATCCAGCCTGGGCAAAAGAATGCTCTAGATTTGGGGGTACGAGCCATTAACACTGCGTCATCTGTATACAATAATGCTTTAATGGGGGAACTGCTCACCATCGGCACAATCTGGGGTGCACTTACTAAGCTCCCCACTGAGATCCTTAACATACAAATTAAAAAAGAGTAAGGCTAAAACGCACCCCAGGCAAACTCCCCGACCAATACTAAATACATCAGTGACTTCTCTTTTGTTACCAAACCTGACTCGAGCCTTCGTGTCTGTATTCAGGCAGACCAACAGGCGAATCAGAGATTGGTAGAGCAGTCAACCAAATGATAAACTACCTGAAATGAATGAGAAAACTGCAACCAAACAGGACAACAAAATCATCAAAGCAACTCACTCACCTGTTACAGAGCCCCTTTTCTCAAAAAAAATGTTGCAAATATTTAAAATGCACAAATTCAAAAAGTTAAATATGCTCTCCCAGCACAAGTGCGAAACAAACTTGTGATGTGATGTCCCGTAACCTAAAAAGAGCCATTAAAAGCACTGCAGCATAGGATGGCAGCAACCCTCATTTCATGCACATATTGTGTAGAGCATCTCACGACAAACCAAGTCTCCATAGAAACAGGAGTCGCGTACCTCTGTACAGAACATCTTGTTGCAACTCATCTTCTGAAAGACACGAGTACATTTGCACCCACATATTTACAGCTTTGCCTGCTAGTCACAGCTCTATGGGTATAATCCTGGGAATGTTTTGTGAATTCTTTTTATTTCTACATGCTTGAGTTTCCCTTGTGTATTCTCACATCTCCAGAGAGAAAATATTTCCCCTAGCTCATCATTTTTGTGTATTGTTCCCTTACCCTTCTACCAGAGAAAGGGATTTCCAGCTTCCATTGACAGGAGAAAATATTTGATCAATTCAAGTGAGCAAGAGGTTGAAAAAATAAGTTGATAACAAACAAAAGTGTTGAGCTGTGGATGTGCATAGACCTCAGGCCATTTCTGCCCTGGAAGATGCACTCCTCACCCACACTGCTAAGGCCTTAAGTACACAACCATTTTTCAGCTGCGCACATTATGATTCACAAACTCACAGGGTTTGCGATTGCAGAACTTTCTTATATTAGTTATTAAACCCCTTTTCAAATCAGAATGTGATTTGCAAAGACATGAATCAAAGAGTTGAGAATGCAACTGTGTTCGCAAACCATTCACTAGATACCAGCTCCTACGTGAGGTGGTCTCTAGGAGAGAGTTTCTCCATTAAGAAGCACCTCATGTGGCTTCAGAGGGAGCGGAAACTGACCCAAAGCACAACTGCTTGCCCATACAATGCTTGTCCCAATATTTTGCTTGGAGAAGAAAATCTTCCTCTAATGGACACAGGCTGCTTTAATAAAAAGTTTCCTGTTTGTGAATGCAGGTTAGGAGGTCTTCTGGTTATTTCAGACCACCATTCCTCTGTTCCCAGCCAGTCGCATGGGATGGCAAACAGCAAACTCCCTGATTACTATTCCTTATACAGGTAATTTTAAGACCTTCCCCAATGGTTATTCTGTGATCCAAACTATTAGTACATAATTTGCAGCAGCCAAATGACCGGTAGGTTTCAAGAAGTTGGTATGCATTTGTCACCCACTATTCGCAACCGTACGAACATCAGGCTCCCAAATAAACGTCTATGTGGCGAAATTCATTTATGAGTGTGAAATTGTCTTCTCGAAACTAGAAAGTAGTTTTGCAATCATAAACTAAGCTTGTTATTGCCTAAGTCTGACTTGGTGTCAGGAATGAGGGCCCCAATGATGTGAAAGAGCAACTTCTTTATCTCCTACCTTATATATCCAACTTGAGGTCTGTGCTGCAGGAACCACCGATAGGAGGTCTTGTCCTTCCAGCCCACGTTCCTTGGGTCTTTCCATAGTAGTTTCACCTGGTTGGAGGTGTCACCGGTGTGCCAAAGAGAATTCCGGAGATACTCACCAGGGCCTGTCGTAGACTTGACAGCCTGTTTCAAGATCAAGGTAAAAACATTTTCAGTATGTAAGTCTATTTAAGGTCTAAGCCTAGTGTATTCCTCTTCATAAGAGCTCTCGAGATTCCCTGTTCCATGAGAATGGAGCTCATCCAGTCAGGGGTTTTGCATTCTGGGATTTGTAGTCCTGTTGATCCCATTAGGGAATGAGGACTTGGGCCAGATGAGCTACTGATGCATGGACCTGGAAACTTGAGGGCTCTCTTATAGTAGGTAGGAATTCTAAAGTGTACCACTTATATATCTTTTTAATGGTGTGAGTCAGCATTCATATATATTCCATATAGCAATCGGGAATCTTGCATGCCGCTGGCATTAAAATCTTACTATGATTTTAGATATTTCTTGATGTGTTTGGAAAACATTTGAAGATACTTTATGTACAGCAGATGGTTTTATTATATTGAAATTGCATTTACGTAGCGCTTCACACCCCTGACAAGGGGTCAAAGCACGTTAGCTGATGGGTACATGATCCACTGTGGGGGAGAGCTGGGTTGGCAGGGTGTTGTACTTGCTGTGAGCCTGTGTGGCAAGTGTTTTGGTGTTTGATTGACCAGGGTGCTGTGCTTATCTTAGTTTGCTGTGTCCCTATTGCAGGAGTGAGGGACGCAATGCATACAATTTGGTTGTTTGACCCGGAGTAAAATATTGTGTGACAAAATTATTATTGCGAAAATATCGAGAAGGTAACTGCAAATAGCTAAGTATGTATTTACTATTCATAACTCCACATCTACGTACCTTGAAGATATATATATATATTGTTAGGGTACATATATGTGGAACGAAGTGTAGTAACAACTTAGCTTACCTATATATAGAAACTAAGATTCACAATAATTTTGTCCTCAATATTTCAGCCATGATATTTCAGTCACACAATAATGTTCCTTCGATATTTTTATGAAACGCCTGCAATTTAGATTCCTTCTCTGTTGTACGGGATTGAGGATGGAGTTCTTCTGGGAGTGAGAGAAGGGAAGCCCCCAGCATGTGCTGAATACAGGCAGTCTTGACAGATACTCTTCATATTCCTCCAGGAGCGTTAGGAGAGAAACCTGCAGGCATACACGGCACACAGCCGGTCATAATAGAATTTTGGAGTCTATCTGAAGATGGGGAGAGCAACCAACACTCATGCAAAAGAGAAACAAAGCCAGAAGTACTGGTCTTCATGGGTAACCCAGAAGTGGCATTGATTAACCCACAGGAATGCCTAGTTACAGGTGACCAAGATAGATGCTCCATGGATCCGTCAGGTGCTACAGAGCGGTCCACGGCATGCGCAAGTTCGAGGTGGCCTCGTTAAATCCCATATAGGGTATGCCGAAGAGTTATTACAGGAGTTCCCTAGTTCCAGATAACCACAATAAATCTATAGAAACCACTCAAGAGTGACAGAAGAGCACCCCAAGGACATGCGCTACAAGACATAAAACATCTGTCCATGAGCCTTGAAGAGTAACATATAGGTCTGCCTCCAAAAGGAATGTGCTTTAGAAACTGCCCATGATTGTCAGAGTGGCACGCTATAGGCATGCACTGGTTGCAGGCAGCAAGAAGCCCACGGTCACAGGACGGGCCGCAAGAATCAAATCAAAGGATCAAATTTAAAGCTCTTTGCATAGCCTATAAGGCCATTCACCAGACTGGACCCAAGTTTTTAAAAGAGGCTTTCCAGGTGTACATCCCCAAAAAGAATCTAAGATCAGCAGCTAGCTATCTTTTGACCGTCCCCCGGACAAGAACGGCTACTTGGGGTGATAGACGATTCTTGGTAACAGCTCCCGTGCTTTGGAACTCACTTCCTTTGCACATTAAAACTGCTCCCACCCTTATTAATTTCCGCAAATCACTGAAGACTTGGCTTTTCAATCAATGAGAACGTGCTCTGATTGGTGCTGTAATCCTGAGTATTTGTTGCGCCTAGACACCTTAGGGTATTAGTTGCGCACTAAAAATTCCATAAATAAATAAATAAATAAGAATATAGAAAAACAAGACAAACCGATGTGGAGGTCACTCATCAAAGAGTCTGATGCATAATACCCAACTCATAAAAACATCATTCCTCATTGTGGGGCTCACAGTGGAGTGGTGGTGGCAAGTACTGAATGTACCACAATAGTGGCTCTTTGGAGCCACACAAAGATGGAAAAGGGAGGGCATATGAATTATAGGAGGAACATCATTAAAAGGTCTGCGGGAATCATACAGAGGGGCAGAAGGGGAACACCAAGGAACTCCGACACCGCAGTAGAAGGTCTATGTTGTACCCCAAAGGCTGTGGGTATGGAATCCATGGAAATCATATACCTCAGCAGAGATTTTAAGCTGTGCTACTGAGGAGTGCTGTAGGGACAAGGAGATTCACTTACATCTCAGTAAAGGGTCTATAGGGTCCTGCTAGAAGCACAGCCGGTGCACCTATCTATATAGGTGAGATTTGGGAAATACGTGAAGGAATCGTATTTGGGTTTTGGGAACGGGAGGGCGACTTTAGGATTGTGTTGGGGTGAAATGGCATTCTGGATTTACTTGACCTGCACAGATCTAAACACGCAAGATGCCAAAGGGAGACGTCCTTAACGCTCCACCATTCATGTGGACACAAGAGCTGGGCGGGTTATATGATCACTCCAAGGAGATGAGTAGAGGAGCATAAAGTGCCCGAAGAGGGAGAAGAAATGCATGATTACACCTGAGGACGGCCTCCATGTCGTTTGGGGTAGGAAACAAAGAGGGAAAGTGAGTGGAGAGAAAGAGAGCATGGACAGAGTTTTGGCATGAAAATTACAACAGACATAGTCCATACCATTGGGTGCTTACCAATAGGTACTGGGTTGAAAGAAATTCTTTGGAGGGGATATATTATGGTAATAAGAAGGAATGTGTCCCTGGTGAACCATCTCTCTGCTGTTATTTTCTCTGTGTGCAACCACCAACATTCCAATACAGCGAAAGGTGCTGGATTGAGACACTGAACGTACTGTGGTACATGTCACGTACAGTTATTGATTGCAGCTGGGTAGTACTGCGCTGAGGGTGTATAAAGTATGTGGTCCATTGTAATGCTGTTTTTTTGATACTGACGACTGTTTAATAAAAAGAATTAAAAAAAATCCTATATAGCATTAATGAATGCAACTATCCCGAGATAATTACCTGCACGTCCGCATTTGTCCCAAGACAATGGACCGGGCACTTAATAAGGTTGACGGGCATCTGTGTCATTGATAATGCCCTGTTGAATGCCCAATAATGCTAACGGAACACGCTCTCTAGGACTGTGGAGGTTAAGATAACTCCTGGCGCTTAACAATTAAAATGAGTTCATTTTGGACTGCGTGTTTTTTTAAATATACTTGTAAAGCAATGTCAACTTACAGAAACTGTTGTGTGACAGGACACAGAGTAATCTGAGAAGAGGTAAGTAACATTAACATTTAAGATAGTCAAATTCTTCTAATTGGCTATTGGATTATGAATACACTAACATTTTTAGCATTGTGAAAAGGTCATTAATGCCAGTTAGTGCCCTTATGATCAGTAAGCAAAGAGACAGGACCTATGCATTCCATTAAATGTTCTAATAGGGTTTATTGTGATGCTTTGTCATTATTCGTGAATAACAATACAGCCGTCTTTGTGTTCTTTATAGACCTTTTCACAGCAAATCTTTACCTTGAGCTGAATGCCAGGTTCTGCAACTGCTCGGAAGGGGTTTGCCTGCCAGTATGTTTGCTCGGTCTGCTTCCACATCACTACGTAGAAGCTAGAGCTGTCCTGGTAGCCAAATATAAACCCAGCATAGTCGTCGTCTGTGGCGGTGTTCACGTGAAAGGTGCCCTCGAAATCCACCCCATTGAATGCAGTGTAACCTGAACCATGGAAGGACACAAAGATTTTTTTCTGCTATCTTATAAAGTAAACAATATGAAATACATGATTGCCATTTCGTCAATTCCCTCGGATGATCTCATTAACAACCACTGTGACTGTACCCCCTGTCCCTTCCCTGACTCCTAAGTATTAGAGGAGGATCCCTAAAGTACCCATGCACATGGAAATCTAGCAAGAGTCCTGAAAATGATAACATACCAGGTTAGCAAGTGAAGTCAGTAAATTATATCAAAGACAAAATAACTAAAGTCCCCCAAAAAAGTCATAGTAATGCCGACATGTAGTAGTCGTTTGACATCCTAAATCTCAACATACAACTTTACTCCAATGAAAGTATTTTGGTAGAAAAATGAATTGGTTGACAGCAATGTGTTAGAAGATTTTATTGAGAAAAAATTGCATTCAATTAATGTTTAGAAAATAATCACTGTATTAATAACTTAACCTAATCTTTAAATTCAGAGAACTATAAGGAGAAAAATAGTCAAGGCGCTCCTTACCAACAGCAAGTCCTGGGTCACTATTCATTGTCTGAACAATTTCCATTCCCTGTAAAGGTTTGAAAGTTGCATCATCAATAATTAGATTCTTCCATATTTGCTTACAAATTAACAAAGTGCCTGGCAGGTTTGACTTACAAGACCTAATTTAAAAAAATAAGCTTAATACGTTTTTTTTTAAACTATTCCAAAATATTTTCACTTGCGAACATAAAAGACTTACTTCGGTCTTCTGAAATGCTTTGTTTTTTTAATAATATGATCTTTATATAGAAGATAAGAATGTCTCAACATATTTACCAAATGTACTTCATTCACGATAAACTTTTAAAACTGAATTGTCCAATGAAAAAATATATATTTTATGGTAGGTTTTGTTTAGTTTGCCGTGTTAAAGCTGGTCAGAAATGTTAGGGAGGTTGGGATTTTTGCATAAGGTTTTGGATACGAGGTTTAAGGCAGTGGATGTGTTGGGCATGACTTAACTATGCTAAAGGTAAGTGCAGATAACAGAAAAGATTGTTTTTCATTGCTTTACAAAACATCAAATGATCGTTTATAAGATGCAGTATCCTTCCATATTTTTGGTCCTAGTAATCTGAAAGCTGTTTAGGACAACAGACTTTTCTGAACAGAGGAGTTACTTTGCGCCTGATCTCATTGGCCTAAAGCAGGGTTCTCTAAAGTCAGTCCTGAAGGGCGGGGTCCATGCCAGATTTTTAAGATAACTACATTTATCTAAATGGGGGATGCTAAAAATCTGGCATGGATCTGGCCCTCTAGGACCGACTTTGGAGAACCCTGCCCTAGTGGGTGCTCTAGGAAGGTCGCAGTAGACTAATTCGTCCAAGATCCCAAAGCTTTCAAATCCTAGTTGGTTCACTCACTTGCTTACTCTTCTGAGGTCATTAAAATGAGTACTGTGGTCTAGTTAACAATAAACATCTGTTACTGAGCGGTAGGATGCTCCAAGGTGAGACGGGACGCTTTACAAGCACATACGTTATGTCCTATCTTGTAAAGGCATTGTGTACTATTCATAAGGTTGATAGTGAATGCATTGTTGCACAGGCAACTAGTGCAGCAACTGCAATGTCACAGAGATGTCATCAGATATCTAATTGTTTGCATTTTGATCATCTGGTGAAGTTTCTATAACGTGGATTAGCGAGCCATAAGCAGAGGGCGTTACCACAAGTGGGATGTGATGGAGCACAAGTATCAAGGCCCAAGGCTTGAAAATAAGGGGCGTAAAATGAGACTTTTCTGCAGAAAGGTGTAAATGAAGGAAGCACTCCTCTTACCTGAGATTAAAGGGCAGATCCTTGTCAAGCTTGCAGCCTAGGTTTCCGGACATTTAGGAACAGATATAGGTCTCAAAATCTAGGTTGGAGACCTTCTCTGGATTCCTCTAAGAAAAGCAGTACATATATGTTTTAAATTCTACTTACAATAAGGAGAAAATAGAGGGTCTACAAGGACCATAACAGCAAGAGTGAAATCAGCACAGAAGAGGCCCTCACCCACCTATCACAGGGCTCAGCTCTCTTCTCACCTTAAAAATTAGAAGAAAGATGTTTTTTTTAAGGGAGGTCACGCCACTCTTCCTATAGACGCATTTATACCACCAAGAATAGTGAGTTCAAGAAGCTGGCATATAGTGTTTTATAACTGTAAATATTCTATCAATGTGAAAGGTGTTACTGTGGAGGGGGATAGCGGGCGGCATGAACAGCGGTGACTTCCAGGACACCGGCTGGCATGTCACAGTGACCTGTTCAGTATGGTCTTTGCTATTCTACTCTCCGAGAAGCAGAAAAAAACAATTGTCTCTCAAGCACAGGACATTTTGTCAATGTGTAATTGTGAAAATTACTGTTCTATTCCGCGCTGTGGCTGACACTGGCATGAAGAATGTTAGTCCGAAGGCCCGCCCTCAGTAGGGCCTGCATTCTGACATTTACAAGCTAGGGGACCCAGATGAGACGCCAATCAAAGGTTCCTTGTGGGGGAGGAGTTCTTGCTGCTATTGGAACCCTGATGTCTGTAAATGAGGCAGAGGAAGCATGCCAAATATTGTGGTTTATGACTGACTTTGTAAATGGGTATTTAGATTAATTGTTTTTAACTTTATCCAATGTGGACATCCAAACATCTGGCCTTAACCTAGCTATTTTGAACCAGCTCTGGGCACAACTACTGTGTTGATAAGGCAACCTACAGTATGCTAGCTGCAAATGGGTCTGTATTGGAACCAACTTGTGCCATGAGTGTTTTTTGGACGAGTAAGTGATCAGCAGAAAAATCTGTTTGGTTTTGTTTCGGACACCCACAGTCCAGTTTCCCTAATCTCTATGACTCAGGAGGATCAATGGACACCATTGCAACTGATCAACTGGAGGCCCAACCAAGAGAAGATGCAAGTGTTGTATTCATGACAAGATTCACAAATAAAACTTGTGAGTTTACACCCATACACATACACCCACACACATACACCCACACCTTTGCATCAGTGTAGATGTAATATTATGGATCTGATCCTCGACACCTCTTGTACCCAATTTAAAGTTCCCTATAACACGCGCTATAGCACACTCAGAAGAGCGAATGTTGCATGGCTGAGAGCGGGGCTTGACATACCGTATCATTCCTTACCAGTTGACTATGTGTGATGAGGAAGTATGCAGCATCTCTGCACGGCCATCTGTCTAGCCCTTCTGACTTTTGGTGCTACGCGAGGACATGGCAAGTCGGGTTTGACATCCGTGTTATATGGTATTTAGACTCTGGTCTGCGAACCCAACGCTTCTTCATCTCTTGTTCAGGATTCAATGTAGTCAGAATTCCAGGAGCAATTAAGGAGCTCCCTTCCAAAGGAATCATATATAGAGCATCCACTCTGTTTCTTGAGGCGGACTTCCTCCGTGCATTCATCAAACTGCACATTTCCTCTGCAGCTCCGCTCCCTCTACGCGCTATAAGAGCGCAGCAACCTTATGATATGTGATTACATCCGCTCGTTGCACTTCTTTGTATTTCTACATTTTCTGCCACGCGCTATAAGCGCATTTTGAGTCTACTGTCCTGTCCTGTCCTGCCTTCCTTTCCCTTTTTTTCTGTTCTCCCCCCTCTTCCTTCCCCTGCCCCCTGAACACCTGGCTGAACGACGGCAAGAATTCCCTGCTCTGAAAATATGTATTATATGTAATCCTGAGGGAATTTGCAATTTGTATATATATATTTTTTTTTAATTTTTTTTTAGCTCTAACCACTAGTATATGTAGTAGAACTTTGTACTTACTACCATTCCTATGTGGTTTTAGTTTATCTGTTTGTATCTCTTCCTTGAGTGACTTTACAACTTGTGCATTTGCAATTTTTCCCTCCTTTCACTCCACTTGTATATATAACTCTAATCACTAGTATATGTAGTATACTTTTATACTTACTACCATTCATATGTGATTATAGAGCGTATCTGTATCTTTTTCTTGAGTGACTTTACAACTTGTACATTTGCGATTTTTCCTGTTGATATCTCCTATGTAACTCATGTCATCCAAAGTCCTAATGTAACTCAACTGGTTCTTTTGTAAAGCACTCCGACACCCTCGGGTAATGTTCGCACTATATAAAAAATAAATAGCAAAGGACACTAAACTATATTTCCACATTTTCGTGCCTACTCGCTTGGAGTGAATACTGTGAACACATAAGACTTAGCGCGTGAGCGCTAAACTGTGAGTTTATTTGCCATGGTGCTTGGAGTGCTTATTTGAAATCTTACTTAATTCTTTTCTACGCGATAGGAGCGCTTTCTGGGCAGTTGTTTATTCTCTCATGAGGGAGCACTCATCATTTTGTTTTCAATCCGCTTGGAGCGCTCATACATGCACCTAGGAGCCGCACTTGGAGCGCTTTCTCGGATGGTACTGTTCCTTATTCTAAATGGATTCCCAAGAGCACCACGGAATGCTTAGCATCTGAGGGAAACACTCGGGCCCGATTATGACCTCTGGCGGTGCTGGGGCGGGCAGCCCACCATCGCAATGCCCCCTGCACTGTCTGGAGTATCTGCCGCCCGCCCAATTTACACGTTTTTTTGTAGTCGGGAGGGCGGCGTGGTGGTTCCCCCTGCGGTGCCCTTTCAAAGGCGGCGGTGCCTTTGAAAAAGACACCATAATGGTAATGCCTCACAATTTTCCTGCACAGCATGGACTGTAACGTCCATGCCATGCAGGAACTGGTGTGCATGCACACAGGGGGCCACATGGTATGCCCCCATGTGTGCATACACAGGGCGTAGAGGCCCCCTTTATTTCCTCTCTGCAAGGGCTTTCATGGAAACCCTTTCAGAGACGAAACCTATAATGCTTGGCAGGACCACGGTGTGCCTGCCAAACATAATGCAGCCTGTGACCGCCACCACCAGGGAAAAACAGCTCCATGGCGGTGGTCCCAGGGCCGTCCGATGACACAAGTTGTAATGGGGCAGTCCATCCACCAGTGCGGCGGTGGCTGAGCGGCCACTGCCGCGCCACCACTAGCCCGGCGGTTCTCAGAGCGCCAGACTCTTAATTAGGCCCTCAGTGAGGTTAACTGAGTCTTGCCTGGGAATTCCTGGTTTACCTGATCACCATTCACACCCAGGGTAATACTCTTGCCTCACCCTCTCATAATTTAAATGTTGTTTTTGAGTATGTGTACATACGATATAGGTACTTACTATAACACTTTCCTTTTCTTTACTGTAGAACCCTTAATGTTGAGTGAGGCGACAATCTTTTTACTCCTAATTACCTCACAATTGTACACAAACTCTCATCCCTGCACTTACACTACATTTTTCAGATAGTTATTCGAGTCTGGGGGTGGGTGGGATTTCACATGGATACCATATGTATTCTCAGTTACTAACCTTGATCTTTTTTTCCTTAGAGTACAACCACTCACGCCTTCAAGGGGCACTTCACCTGATACCAACAGGACCCTCTCCTGGTACCCCACCCTTCTTTTTTGTCCAGTTGATGTATATTACAAGTAGGATGAATGGCACAGTGGATTAGGTACATAACAGGCTCAAGGTAAGGGTTGCGGTGCTCTGACATGTCAGAGTTTGGGCAGGGGCGGCCTTAGGCATGTGCAAGCTGTGCACCTGCACAGGGCCCCCAAACCCCAGGGGCCACCACGCCAATATATATCCTAAATATAATAATCTTCTGAGGATGGATACATATTTGCGTGGCGACACCTGGCAAGGATTTGGCGGCCTCCGGCTTTGTTCCACTTCCAAACACCCTGACCCCCCCTCTTCACTGGCCTCCGCGTTCCACCCGGACCCCCTCTTCCGGGGCCCCCTACCTACGCTCCCTGCCCAGGGCCACCATGAACCTAGAGCCGCCCCTGGTTTGGGAATTTACATATATTCCCCATAGTAGGGCTTGAAAGCTTCAGTAGTCACAGGTTTCCAAGTGAACCTCTGGGAAAACCAGGTGGCATTTTTGTGTGGCTATTCTATTCTTGCCCCACCCCCAACAAACTGTGGGTGTGTGCTGTTCTGCTGCCCACCCTGGAACAGGACATAACTCCAGGACTTTCCTTGAGTAAAACTCTGATGGTGTCCATGACGGGAAGGATCGTAGAGGAGGTTGTGAATGCCAACAAACTCACAAGGTTGTAGGTGTTTGCAAATTCTTCAGGCAAACTACGCCTTGAGCTGCCCACTCGGACCTTATGTTATCTTAGAGTATTTGTAAAGCGCATGGCTGCCCCAGCAACGGGGCGTCCCAGAGCTAGTTTTGGAGAAAATCAGTTCGCCGTCTACGTATCAGTTGCGCGTACCTGATGATCTAACGTAGGGTTACAGCTAATAAAGGCTATGTGAATCAGGTCCTTCGTTTTTGCATCAAATTCTGGTGGAAAGTATAGCAGATGGAGTCGATAGCAGTTTCCACTATGGCGATATAAATATGTGTATACATTCCGCCGCAAGCTTGACTCACCATCTGAACGCTCATTTGCAATGCAAGCAGAGGAGGTTTGTTGGACAGAGCCGGCTCCAGATCCCCAGCTGCTGCCAAATTAAGCAGTTGCTCATAAATTAGAAATGCCTCGTGCAAACAGTAATTAATCAATTTGGAAAATCAAGCCAGAAGAGGCTCTCTCGACTGGAGTGGGTGATTTGCCATCTCTCCGGCAGGAGCGGGGCGTACCCGCCGCGCGCCCTCCCGGGCGACAGACTCCTGACTGGTTTTCATTAATTGCTATTCACCTTTCATAAAAAGAAATACAGCCAGACACTTTCATTCATGCCAGGGAAGTATTCCATGGCAGATACCTCACAAACAAAAAGACGCCGTTTCAAATGTAAAAAAATTTTTATGTGCTATTTTGAGTTCCTGGGAGGCGTGGCAGAAAAAAGTAAAAGTCTAGAAGTGTTTCTATTTCCTCTTTTAAATTAATTGGTGGTTATGTCTAATATACCTAAATACATGTATATCTATGCATCTAACTACACCTATATAAATAATTATCTGTGTTGTGGTTCGGTCTGTTTTTCAATTGAAAAGCGTTTTTTGTTTTGGTAATTGTTTCGTGCGTTCAATAAATTTGCTAAAAACTTTCCAAAAACATGTCCATCTGATTTTGGTTCAGCATGTCAAGCTTTAGGCACATCTGTCAAGCAGGAAGCAGAATAGACGGGGGCGCAGCAAAAAAGTTACTTTTCCCATGTTAACTCCTTTTGCAACTTTTGAACTCCTTTCGCAACTTTTGAACTGTGCTACAGAGAATCAGCTGACCAGATTTACAATAATCTGGCCTGAAAGAAAAACTTCACTCAAGGAGGTACCTTTGCTTGGGTTGGTGTAAATATGTTCTTTAGTTTTTGTGAATTTACCATTGGAATAGTATTGTGTGTGTGCAGTTTTCATACTGAGCCGACCTGGCAATCAAACTTAGAAAGATAGCGAAGTCAGGAGCTTCTATCCCCACTATTTGTAGAGCCACTGTACTCATAAACTCCCCTCCATGCAGTATTTACTACAGGGCAAAGGTCAAATATTCTATGGTAGCACGAAAGCACAGGAAAATTGCAATGAAAAAAAACCAGTTGTTTACTAGCCTCAGATTATATGTTGTAGTGATATTACACTCAGAAATAGCCATATCATGGAGGAAGTTTCTGTCAATGCTGACGGGTGTTTTTGAGTCGGTCGGAGGGGTGCTTGCTCTGATCGAGAGCAGAGAGCTCAGTCTGGAGGGCAGGGGAGGGAAGCTGCAGAGGTGGGTTGGGAGGACCAGAGGTGTAGAGGTAATGGTAGGGTAGTGTGGGAGGATGGCAGGATGCTAGGTATTAATTGCCGTCATTTTAGGCGGGATAGGGGAGTGGCATCCACAGGGAGTGAGGGGGTGGGTGGCAGCACCGGGTACAACTGAGCAGGGCACAGAGGTAGGTGAGCCCATGTTCTGTGTGGCTGACCAATGACTTCTCTGCCCTTTCAGAGCTGTTGAAAGTGATGGGTGAGAGTAATTATGGGGCTATTGTTCACCTCTGGGTTCTGAGTGACATCACAGACAACTCTAGCTTCGCTCTGCTCAACTATTTGATGTCACTCCCAGTGTCTTGGTGGAAAACATCCCTGTCATTCACTGTTAGTCATCTGCAATTATATATATTATTTGTTTTAGGGATTTGGTGTAGCAGCAGGGTACTTAAGCGTGAACGTTTTTATCACGGAGATAATTAAGGATGAATGAAGATTTGAAGAGGAGGGAAGCTTGTAAATGAGGGAGATCAATTTCACAGTATGTACATTTTCATTAGATACATTTGAAATTCAATGCATATATAATCAAGCAATCTCATAGGTTCACATCACCCGTTCAAGGGTCAAGGGCAAAAAAACGGGATTGGAACCGGTCTCCTAGGTCAGAGGTTTGCAACTTTGGTCCTAGAATGCATCTCAACTGCAATCTGCCTGCATTGACATGGAAGCTCAGCCAGAAGTGCCCCAAACAAATACTATTTGAAGCAGAAAGGCTTATACAATATGAAGATGAGTGTGCTTCAGCGTGCAAGCTATTGCCTTTTTGGGGTCCCTGCTGCTGGGTCTCCACAACGTGGGTGGCAGAGGGGCTTCATGACCACGACCAGGCTTTCCAGTACCCTTGTCTCCTTCAGCAACATTTATTTATAGAATTTTAATTGTAAGCACGCCTTCCATCTTCCTTATTAATAAGGCAGCTTATGTAGCCAGTCTACTAGATTGCACAGGATCAATGTTGTCTTGTTCCCTGCAGTCTTTTTTTTTTTAATCCTAAAGAAAAAGGTGCTTGTGGGACCTGCCAGAAAAAAGAAGGGTCCAGAGAGCCTCGCTTTAAGTTTTGACCCAAGACTCACACTAACTTTTGACAAGCCTGCACCACAAAACTCCTTTCACCTTATCAACATCTCTTTGTCTACACCCAGAAAGCTACATACAGTAAGAGGTTTAAGGCACTGACATATATTTTTTTGCAATTTTGTATACCGCGAACGAGACTCGCCAGGCTAGCAGACCCTTTACATGAAAGCAGAAGAATTTACAGGTACAGAAATGAAAAGAAAACATCAGTTACCAATGGAATTGGCATCTATACACAGGAGCATTCAGATGGTCCTCGTAATTCCTGCCCAACACTGTACACCGATTATTAGGACTATCGAAGGAATTCTGAAAGCGGTGATATGACAGGACGTAAGAGGAAGAATGGAGTTAACACCCCCCAGAAACATCCTGATGTCTGATCTAAATCTCATCTGCGTTCCTCTGCACCAGTATGTTCAACGCTTTCCTTTCCGGTGGTCAGAGGCAGAGTTGTGGGAGTGTTTGCTGTTGACAGCAAACCTACTTTTCGTATTCCAAGAAACCCAGAGACTCTTAAATATACAAACTTGGATATGTGGCACTCCACGTAAGAGAATAATGTTTCAGTTAATTGTACTTCAAAAGAGGCTCTTTGCCTCCATCTCCTCCACCTTAGTTTGAAGATTGCCCGACTAAATCTTTTGATTATTTTCTCCTCTAAGCACTGTGCACATTTTTCAAAGTTCATCGTGGCCATTACTAAGTGAATCCCTCCTTCAAACGACACATTTCTCCACAGATTCTCCAGTGGTAACAAATTAATCAAAGTAGGCTTCTTGACACCTCTTTTTGTAAAGTAAGACTCGCCAATAATAAATACATGCACCAGGAGCCGAATGAGATCATCATAGTCATTTTATACACTCGCATTGCTTGGATGTTGAGTGGGGTCTTCGGACCCTTTTGGCTTGATTCACATCGACATTTGATTGTATACGTTTGACTTACAGGCATAATGTGGAGGAGCTAGTGTAAATGGCGTGATTCCAGAACATATGGTGTTGTAGTGAGAAACCTGTTTACTGTCTGGTAATATTACTCTATAGTGGCGTAATATTACTCCAGAGTAAATCCCCATGCAAGAGGTGGGTAGTGGGTCTTTCAAAGCATTGTTTCCCTTAAGGGTCTATGAGCATCTACCAAACTGTGAATCTGTGGGTATTTAGAAACTGCTCTCTGACCCCCTTCCCACCCTCAAAATGGTTGGAGGTTTACCCCTGGCACGGGATTGCTCAACAAGTTCAGTGATTCATGTGTGTACAGCATTCACTTGTTTCCTACCTGGTTGAGAACAATCCAGTGTGGGTCAATCTGTGCGTCGCCCTCCGGGTCTAAAACCACAGTCTGGAAGGCCCTGAAGTCGGTCAATGTTATCTCCGCATTCTCAGGGCAGACATCGATTCGATCGATCACAAAATCTCTGTCGAAGTCTCCTTCACAAGCATCTCCAATTCCATTCGCTGTTAAATAAAAATGCAGAGAAAATGAGTGGTAAAACCTTCCACGTACTCTGAATATCTTAGATCCCTTATGGTAAAAGTCAGTGGCTCAATTTCACCCAAATTATAGGTACCACAAAAGTGACATGACTTGATGACATTGCATGAAGAAGAATGACAAGACCTCATTTTCAACTCACGGTTCATTGTTATTTTATTAAAGCAAATATTCAAAATATGAAAAGGCTGTGGTCTGGTGAATTTCATTCTTGAAAATTGACAACACATCTTTTCACTAGACACAATGAAGTTAGCTTGGAATCTGACATAATACGGGAGTTATGCAGACTTGTAGATTCGCTTTTAGAACTCGTTGCCACAGAATATGGTTGAAAAATCATGATTGCTGTGGAGGACATGGCTGTGGTGTCAGATTCGACACAGGTGGAGGTCAAGTGGAGGGACTTCCAGGTCATGCGTGATAGCAGCGCTGCTTAAACCATCCACTCCCTTTGGGGAGGTGCCTGGCAACTTTTCTGTGTTGTATTGGCTCCTTCACTTTTGCTCAGTTCATTCACCATTGTTGCGTCCCTCGTCTTTTGTTGTTTTGTTCCCTTGTCACTTTCTTCGGTTCCCTGACATTTCTGCCTGAATTCTGACCTGCTGTCTAGATTATGGTCTGGTACTGTTTGCTGACCGATTGCCAGAACTCTGACTCTTCAATTACTATTTGGTTGTGTTTGCTGAATGGTTGCCCTGTCTCTATCTTGCCTCTGGATTAGGTACTGGCATTGGTTGTTGTGCGTGCTCTCCCTCTTGCTCCCTGAATTCCAGCTTCGCTATTGTCCCAGGATTCCACTGTTGCTGGTATCAGCTTTCCTAGTTTGTGGCTTAGGTTCCCTGATGCGCACCATTATGAAGCCGATTAGCAGATTCACAAACACCTCTTGCTCACAGTATTTCAATGTTAGTGCAACATAATAAACCTTCGGAGCTGGCATATTTGCCATTGTGGGATACAGAGGACCCGGATTACGAGCTAGGATTCGACTTGATTGACCCTTATTGTGGGGTGATTTCCGGAGCTACTACATCCTTGTCGCAATCACTAAAGAAAGTGTTGAATATTCTACTTGACACACAGCCCTGATGAAGTTCCTTTGGTCAAAGGAATGAAAGGCGTTGGCTGATGGCCGTTTTTACTCCTATCACTAATTAAGTGAACTAATGGACTAAAGCATACTATTCTGACTTCATTTCTGGTGCGCCTTCCACTTCTAAAGAATTTGCTTATTCTGGATACCAGCGGCGCTTAACGGCGGCAAGTGCCGGAAGCAGAGGCACAGGACATTTAATTTGTATAGACAGGGATTGTTGTGCTGAAACTCAGCTCAGCCATTGTAAGGAGTGTTTGATTAAAGATAATAAACCTTTGTTTGTTTTATTTACCTTCGGTATACGTTTGGCATTCACCTTAGAAAACTCCATTGTAAATCCCCTGAAGTACAACTAACACGTGGTTGGCGACACCACACCGTTCCAGCTGATTCTTCTGACTCTCACCCCCCCCCCCCCTCCCTCCAGTCTACACTCCTGCTGTTTGTGCTTGGTCACGGATGAGCGGAGCTATGTTGAGGGGAGTGTGGCTGCTGTGTTCAGACTCTGTCGAACGAGATTTGTGAATCCTATCAGAATCTTCATTGTATGCCAAGTGTGGGACAGGAATACCGTGATGCCCTTCTCGAAGTGATGATGAAGTTGGATATCCCTAAAAGGGAAACATGTAATGACCATCTTGAACCTGGCATTGTTTCTATATATTTTACTGATGAGTCAGAATTTGTATCTCGAGACTTTGTAAATGTATTGTTCCCCGCTAGAGTTCCAATAAAAGCTCCAGCATGTATCAACTCTTTCTTCAAAAGGCTATGAGATGTCTTGCGAAAACTCTCAGCGACTGAGGATTGTTTTTAAGTCATTCTCCAAACCCTCTTCATGAGTGAAAGTTGTGGTTATGTTGAGAATGTAAAAAAGACAAAGCTGTATGTGTGTGTATGTGTGTGTGTATGTGTATATATATATATATATATATATCTATATATATATCAGTCAAGTGTACATATTTTGTGAGCTTTTCATTACGCTATGTTCGACCTGATATGTTGCAGAGATTCAGCTGTATTATACAGTCACACACACACTTGCATTTGTTGGGCTATGGGACGAATAGTTACATCAGAATGTGTTTTCTATGTCCATTGCAAGGTTCAGTGGGAGGTCCATTGGGAAGGGCTATTTAACATACACAATTAATGGCGCCAAACTAGATTGAGAAAGGCCTCTGTGTAGGCTGAAACGTTTCTTGTACCTGGGATTGAGGGCGACATGATCTAATAAATTGATGCCGAATCCTGAAACCACTTTGTGCCTGTTCCTTCTTCCATGGAGTTTTGCTTTGTGGAAACTGGAATATATATAGATATAGATATAGATATAGATAGATATGGGACGGGATAGATATATATATATATATATATATAGCTATATATATATATCTATATATATATCTATATATATATATATATATATATATATATATATATATATATATATATATATATATATATATATATATATATATATATCCCGTCCCGACGTTGTCCGGGTATGAATTGCTATCGGCCAGTAGTATATTGTTTTGTAGGATTTCGTTTTGATAGCATTTCTTATCTGTGACAGGCCTGTGAAACGCTCTGATTCACAGTGCACTGCTGATGCACTTAAGAGTGCGCATTCAGTAGTGTGTGAACTCGAGTTTCCCTACTTTATTTTTCCTTGCAATATTATATAGCGCAAACTCGACAACCTGGCATGAGCACAATTTATATTACAGAAGAACACATTCATTTGTGTTAGGCACGGGGAGACAAAGCGATTTGCCTGGAATCACAGGATGTTGAGCTGATGTTGAGATTCGAACATAGCTCCCCAGCTCTAAAGTTAGCAATTCTAGAACTTGTGGCGGGAGGTGTGTCTGAAAGTGTATGTCGGTGCTGGCCATCAATGAGAGAGACCTGTGCATTTTTCAAATCGGTGGTGAAAAAATATGAGTATGTTGCTGGAGATGTGGGCCGTCGTGCCACCAATGTACTTACCGGGGGAGGGTAAACACCCATTATTCCGCAACTTTCTTTCCGCATACCATCACTCCTCATACTTTCATTACGAAAGTACCATGACTTAGTAATGCCATTATAACGCATGGCATTACATTTTATATGCTTTTACCACGCATACATTTACAACGAAATTCGTTGTAAATGCATGAATAGTAAAAGCATGATTTTTTAAAATGTTTGGATAAGGTAAGTATGGGTATAGGGGTATATGTTTTGGGGTACTGGAGTATATGTTTTGGGGTGTTTCGGTATTTTAAGGGTTCAGATATAGTTTTGGGTTATGGGGTACAGGGGTATTTTTAGGGTTTAGGGATAGGTATGGGTTTTGGGGTACAGGGGTATTTTTAGAGTTCAGGGCTAGGTTTGCGTTTTGGGGTATAGGGGTATTTTTAGGGTTCAGGGATAGGTTTTGGGGTCCAGGGGTATTTTAAGGGTTCAGGGCTAGGTTTGGGTTTTGGGGTACAGGGGTATTTTAGGGTTCAGGGGTAGGTTTGGGGTACAGGGGTATTTTTATGGTTCAGGGCTAGGTTTGGGTTTTGGGGTAAAAGGGGATTTTTAGGGTTCAGGGGTATTTTAAAGGTTTCAGGCTAGGTTTGGGGTATAGGGGTATAGGGGTATTTTTAGGGTTCAGGGGTAGATTTTGGGGTACAGGGGTATTTTAAGGGTTCAGGGCTAGGTTTGGGTTTTGGGGTTCAGGGGTATTTTTAGGGTTCAGGGCTAGGTTTGGGTTTTGGGGTACAGGGGTATTTTAGGGTTCAGGGGTAGGTTTGGGTTTTGGGGTACAGGGTTATTTTTATGGTTCAGGGCTAGGTTTGGGTTTTGGGGTACAAGGGTATTTTTAGGGTTCAGGGGTATTTTAAGGGTTCTGGGCTAGGTTTGGATTTTGGGGTACAGGGGTATTTTAGGGTTCAGGGGTAGGTTTGGGTTTTGGGGTATAGGGGTATTTTTAGGGTTCACGGCTAGGTTTGGGTTTTGGGGTACAGGGGTATTTTTAGGGTTCAGGGGTAGGTTTGGGTTTTGAGGTACAGGGGTATTTATAGGGTTCAGGGCTAGGTTTGGGTTTTGGGGTACAGGGGTATTTTTAGGGTTTAGGGATAGGTTTGGGTTTTGGGGTACAGGGTACATTTATAGGGTTAAGATGGGTTAGTGTTTAAGGGTGTTGGGGTATTTTAAGGAGTAAGGGTGGGTTATGATTATGGGGTGCAAGGGTATTTAAAGGGAGCAGGGTGGACACCCGGAGCTGGAATGTACAGACACGAGCACAGAGAGAACGCGTTCATCGGTCTGTTAAGCGCCATTTTGTAAAATCATTTATAGTCTACCTGAATGCATAGACACAAAAGACATACTGCTTACATTGTACTAATTTAAATTTAGAGTTAGAAGACACCCTCTTGGAAAGCAGGAGCCCTCTAGTGTAAATACTAGGAATGTGGGACATGTGTAATGGACATAAAGGGTGGTCACGAAAAATAACATTGACATAGTCCTGGTAGATCGAATGCCCAATGTGTGATGCAAAATTGCACCTATAGTACGCACAGTGCACCTGTGGACCCGCCCTGATAGCCTGTATTCCCCACTCGTTGTTAAAATGCTTTCAGTGTGCCTTAGGTCATAATTCTCAAGCAGCTGTTAAAAGAATAACCTATATTTTAAGAATGAGTGCGTTAATTAAAGGTAAAACATTGCTGAATAGCAGTCCAACATATTGTGTGATTGTAGTGCAACAAGGGAATAGACATAATTTGTAAATGACTATCCAATAAATCGGTATACATGGATAGATAGATGGATAGATGGATGTATACATTTGTTAACTAACACTTGATTTGAATTTTGTGGAAAGACATTTTTTTCAGATAAAAATATACACAAATGTAGATCTTGTGAGGTTTCTATCTATTCTGAAATAACCCTTTTCTTCTGAAGTGCCAAGTAATTTGTTTCTCTTTGGATTGTGGCTAAAAGAATCGTTCTCTGACATGGGAGATGTTCATTGAAGCTTTCCATGGATGACTGGCTCACTTGCCTAATCTTGCTAAGCAAACTTGGAAAAACTCAACAACAGACTTAGGAATGATGGAAAGACAATCAAATTCAGTAGGTCTAACTACCTTGATTTGCATTTGTAAGATTATACAAATTTCTTGACTACACTTCTGCTTAATTCTCTACTCTCTTTTATTTATCTAGATGAATATTGCAGCAGCCACAGTTTTACCTTCCAGTACCTCCGAAACATCCAGTTGTTATAGGAATTGTTTTCTATAGTAGTTCTTGTCATCTTACTTTAATATTCAATAAACTATATCTTGCTAAAAGAATATTCCATACTTTAGTGTGCTGCAAATCAGTAAAGAAGAGTATGTAATAGTAGTAAGTCACAACATAGATATAGTCAACCACTACAAATAAGTGGAAATGCTTAAGGTGTTTGTTTTAAAGATTAGTGGTTACACTAGTGGCAGGGGTTCAAAAGAGGTCGGCCGGAATTCCAAGCAGATAGAGAGCGCAACCATCGGTATACCCCTCTTTCCAACGAGGAGAAATACACATAGGAAGCCAGCATTAGGAACTAAATGACAAAAAATCTAACTTTTTGGCTGAAATCTGCTGTTGTTTTCTAATAATTTAAGCCCACAGAAAAGTTTCTGAGATTATGCCTTGTGATAAACCACACTATCTGAATGGTGGACCCAGCGTTCCCTAGGTGAGAAAATGCAATTGCATATAAACTTAAATCTGATGCAGGCCTTGCCTCTACACATTTCAAGACATGACTCCAAGTATATTTGTTTGACTTAAGAAAACATTTATTTAGAACATTGCATTTATGTATTGTTGTGTCTACATATGTGATTCTAAGTTAAGTCTCCTCCATCAAGTTGGCGTGTCTCGAAGAGTGATGGGGCTGATATGGCACGTAGATGTTGGACAGACTAAGATAAGTGGCACAACTAAAGATAATTGACCCCTTGAGCAAACACCGCCTGTGGAGTGCGGCTGCGTGAGAGACGTTCACCTGCAGCTAACGTGACTACGACATTTTACCGCAACTGTTTAATTTGCATCCAATGAGCCTTATTTTCGTATGTACAATTACTTATTCACTTTCTGACGGCTACTTCCTCTTTTGGATAATGTATTACTAGAGTTTGAATTAAAAAGTATTAACCCTGCTAATAAAGGACAGAGGTAGCATTAAATATTTTATAAAATTCCCCATAGTCTGTGCTAGGATTTACTTCTTCAGTGTTACCCGTGTCCTAAAATAGAAGATAGGAAAGTTTACTCTTTACCAATACCACTGCCACTGGTTGAATGGCCTCCTCGGCATGGCTCAAAACCAAACCGGAGGGCACAGACTACAAAAGTAGTACCTATAGCGCACACTTGCTGCCCAAGATGAGGTTGATCACCCTACTCGGAGATGGTCCAGTTACCAGTGTACGAATACCACTGAGATTACCACTGCTTCCTTTCCTTGTGTGTGATAATACTGGCAGAGTGATTAATTTAATGGTCCTGAAGAATATCTACACACATTTTCATAGATATAGGCAGACACATGTTGACCACTTCAGTGAGTTACATTAAACCCCACCCTTTTAACCTTCAATTTTTAGTCTTCAAATTAAATGTTTATTCTTGCCCCCCAAAGGGTAACTCTGGGGAAAAGAATAAACCTTTTCTAAGGTCCATCAAGAGTAAGGTTTATTCATTTTCCTTATCCTCTGCATCCCTGATCCCACACTTCTATCTTCAAAGGATCCACTACTCAAGTGCTCATCAACCATTCACCAAGGTTTATAGTCTACTCCATTGTTTTTATATGTTTGTGGTGTGAGGAGTGGCCTTATGATGGAGCATGCCACCTTTGGGTGGGTGATGGCCTCCCTCTTTTAAGTCTGAACAGCCTGTTCTTTGAGACAATTTTCCTGCTTTCTGACCGAATTAGCTGCACCCTCACATGACCTCAGACTATTTGCCCACTTTGTGTTTCATTCTTTGGTTGACTGTCCACATGATTGCCGCCTCTGACAGATTAGAAAACTGATCTGTTTTAAGGTAAGCTACTTTCTCAGTTATCTGAGATGTGCTTATCAAAACATAGTTTGTTAAAAGCTCCTTTAGATATTTTCACTTTGCAGACATACAAAGGCGGTGGGATGCATAGGATATGCACGGTTATACCCCTAAAACAACATATGCCAGTCAGATGGGAACACACCACTCTAAATTCCTCCTGTTTGAAAGATAGACAAGTCTGACCCATAACCTGATGTCTTTTGTGAGCTCTTCTTTGAATTCTTCAAATCTGGAATACTTACAATTGGAGTCTTCCTGGTAGGGATTAGGAACAAGCCTGCAGTTGTCCGGCCCCGGAGGACTGTAGTCTGGAATCCCATCGTTGTCGTCATCATCGTCACACTCGTCACCTAGTCCGTCGCGGTCGGTGTCCAGCTGTGCACTGTTTATCACTGTTGGACAGTTGTCTCGCGAGTCCTGGTGGCCATCCCCGTCTCTGGTGGAGGAAAGCAGTCCGTGTTTAAGAATGTTTGCATCAATCTGTCTTTACATATGAGTAAGATACATTTAGTTGAACTGCCCTTTGCAATCTCATTCAAAAGCACAGACATTTGCAATTGAGTATTGATTTGCATCAAAGGATGTGCTAGAAATTGTCCACCAAGAATGTGGTTAGGACTTCCCCATCTGGATGTTGCGGAATCTCCTTCTGTGAGGCCGGGTCCCTTCTATAAGTAAACAAAATGGTGTTTGAAAATGCAGTATGAGTCACAATGCATTGTCTCTCTGATTCTTTGGGGCACACTATTTTCCCCCCTTGTAATAAATGGTTTGGAAGACCATTAAACAAATCTCATTGGTGGAAGACAAGGCAACCTTTTCAAATAGAGCTCATGCATGGATGACCCTCAACACATACAAAGCATTTGGTCCCCAATCATACTTCAATCAGGGGTACCCCATGGCAACAAAAATTAGTTTTATGAGGCTTAGATTGGGAATTCTGCCTTGCGCTCAGCACCTTCCACCATGGCAAAGGCCATCAGCACAAGTCACCTGTAGACTGTGCAATGCTAAACAAGGCGACATACTACATCTAATCTGCCTATGCAAAGAAATGCTCCAAGCACGGTGGAACCTCCTAAAAAAAACGTTTAATCTGAAAGGCATTCACACTAAGAGGCAAGCTGTGTTAGCCTGTCTAAATCCAGAAAATACCCAGCTAAATTGCAGACTAGTAAAATTCTTAATGATAGCCGAACAAAAACAGCTCAAGAACGCGTAAGACAAACAAGGATCTGTCTTCTTATTCCACCTAGCTCTGCGAACACGTTCCAACAAAGACCATCCTTTCGGACTCATTTTCAACCGCATTGGAACTATGCCTGCAGTATGCAAACACATCTCGAACTAAACCACGATTAAGATCTGGGTTGTGTCCGATCTGCTATGATGCTAAGCCCCTGAGTGCCACCCCTAAGAATATACAACAACCTCTAGTTTGACTGCAAAGAACCTCTTTGTATAAGGACCCTTTAATCGCAGGATCTTTTGCATAAATTTAGAACGCACTGCTTAACGCTAAAAATGCTAATGGTTTTTAGAGCCGGTCTGAGATGTTTATATTTTTACATTCCTATATCTTTTTTACCCTGTAGTATTTATTTGGTTTTACTGTATGCAATGGTTTTAATTAACTATGTAAATAAACTTGATTCTGATTCCCTTGTAATAAATGTTGCCTTAATTATTTTTCATCAGACAGATTTCTTCCTTTGTAAATCTTTTTAATCTGTTGACTTGCTTGGCATCTTTTGCTGTTGTTTTAGATTTTCTGAAGTAGTTCTGACCTGCCTCTTTTCTCCTTCGTGATGTCAGGAAAAGTTTGGTGCCTTGCTGATTATACCAATGGAGTTTAAATCTTCTATCACAAACCACTTCATTGATTGTGTTTATCTTTCCTTGGTAGGTTTTTCCTCCTAAGAGTGACCCTTGAAAGGATACACCGGTCACCTTTTTATGCATAATGTTCTGTGCAGTGTGGCAATGTAGCGACTGGTGGAGTCGCCCTTTCCCCTGTCTATCTCAAAGGAGGCGTGGTTCAAAGTAACGAGGGGTGCACTTTTATACACAACACTGTAGCCACCCTGAGAGGCACAGTCCCCAGCAGCAAAAGTCCTGCAAAGGCCCATGACCTAAGGTAGGTGCCTTGGGCTTAGTGGGATAAATCACCTGAGCACCACCGATCGAGAGCAAAAGAGGAGCAAAGGGAAAGCGGTATATAGGTACTAGGGGACCCATGAGAAATAAGGCTAGAGGAAGTTCCAAAATATTCATGAAAAATGAAAATTTAAACACCCAATCTGAACTGCAAATTTGGATATTTATGGGGCTCGCTTGTGGTGGATGAGCGTTGTAGATGTGGGGTGGAACTTCCGTTCCTGGGAGCGGTGCGGTACTGTTATTATTCCCACTAGTTGCAGTAAGTATAGGTCCATAATTCTGGAAAAAGAGTAATTCTTCATATTTTAGGACAATCATACATACAGAATTATCTTACCAAATGCAACAGATACACAACACATAGATAGATAGATAGAGAGATAGATAGAGAGATAGATAGAGAGATAGATAGAGAGATAGATAGATAGATAGAGAGATAGATAGATAGAGAGATAGATATAGATAGATAGATAGATAGATATTGATATTTCTATTTCTCTGGAGTGCCATTCATGACTTTTATGATCCTTGATTATTGATCTAATATGATTGTCTGGTTTTTTTTTCAATACACACAAATTGTACTAAAATCTTTACAGGGCTCATTTAGACCTTAGTGGGGGGTGGTAAAGCCAGCGGAGAAGAGAGCTCCTGTTGGCAAAAACTTCAATGTCAAGCAGGATGCCATGGCAGCATTTGTTTAATCTTGCAAAAGCAAACCTCCAAAGTGTGAATTTCTTTCTGCAAAGCAAACTATCATTGAAAAAACGAATCGTTCTAGCTTGCATTTTGAGACCCGAATAAATCATTGAACAAAAGCCTGCCACAGTCAACAGAACAAAAACTATTGCTTTCTTTAGACAACTGTGAGATAAAGAATTTAGTATCATGAGTCAGTGTTCTTTTGAGATATAAGTACCCAATAGGAGGTGGAAAGATGCACTGCACCGCCACTACCACTTTGTAAGAGAGGACTTCTTCCCTGGGCATAGTCACTGCCCACTTTAAGTATATTTTAGAGAATTGATAACAACAGGTTTTAAAGAAAGCAGTGCTGTCAAGCCAGACTTGAAGAGCAATGCCCCTAATGCATAGACTTAATTCTTAAGTTCTTAATTCATAAATTCTTAATGAATGCGAAAGACATAGTTTTATACCTATTTATGATCACCATCAGCCTGATTCATCAAGCCGAAATCGGCTCGCAAAGGGCCAGATTCTGAGACTCTGGCCCTTTGCGAGTGCTATTTTTGCATTTGGGATTCATCATCCCAAATGCAAAAATCGGTAATAGCGATGTCGCAATTTTGCGAGGAATTACATTTAAGGAATCTCTATTTGAGATTCCTTAAATGCAATTCATCATTCATTTAAAAATTGCGAATTCGCAATTTCGGCCCGCTATTTACCGCGAGGTCTAACCTCGTGGTAAATAGCGAAAACTTAGAAAAATGCTTTTAAAAGCATTTTTCTAAGTTGCATGTTGCGCACACACATGTCCTTTGGACATGTGTGTGCGCTCAACACCTGTTTCAATTTGCATTTAAGGGGTGCTACAGGGTGTCCTTTGGACACCCCTGGCACCCTTTTAAATCGCTATCTTATTTGCGATTAGCTAATTGCTAATCGCAAATAAGGAATACTCCCCATTCATTCCTATGGGCCTTTTGGCCCATAGGAATAAATGGGGAGTTATTCCTTATTTGCGATTAGCAATTTGCTAATCGCAAATAAGGATTGTGTAGGAATCGCAAATCTTTTTGCGATTCCTACATGAATCCCGTTTTGCGAGTCTGTAATAGCGATTCCTTATGAATCGCTATTATAGACTCGCAAAACGGGTCTATGATGAATCAGGCTGCATGTCTTTCAAACATTTGCTAAAAAAAAGAAACAAGAACAAATAACATTGGAACAGGAAAGAATAGCATTGTGTCAAGTCAACTACCCAACTTTCACAAACAAAAATCCAAACCTATGCCTGGAACCACATGACTTGCTGGTTACCAGCAGTGTTTCGGACAGGTGAGACCGCTGAGGTTCAGCGGTCGGAAATCAGTTGCTTCCCCTAGCCTTACGTAAGGGGGAAATGGAGAGTGGGACATACAGGAAATTTGTTGGATTAAGCAAGTGGCCATTACAGACCCACTCTTAATAGACGTATGTGTTATTCTTGGAGAGTCCTAGAGTATTTTCCATTGCTTAACATTTGTGTGCTTCATTGTCACTCTTATTTGCTGCCTTCTAATGGGCCAGCATGTGCTGGCTACACATCCTCTTCTTTCGGCTGGAGCATGGACCAAGTACTGATTGCTTCAGCTTGGTTGCCGTTCTTCCACTGGTCGTGCTGTGGTTGAGGCACTACTTTTATTTTTCCTTCTTCCCTGCTGTCCTTGTTCAACCTCATGCCATTTGTTGCTATATTTTAATATGCCACACACACACTTCAAAGATGCCATTTACTCATTTAAAACAGATGTTTATTATGACCATGAGACACAGATGTTATCTGCTTCCTAGTGAATTTTTACTAAGACATGGACATGGGTGCAATGCTTTCTCTTTGTGAAATACTTTTTTGCCAAATGTCACATTTGTTTTCTTTTTCACACGAGGGGAGATTAACTGATATGCACAGAACCACAAGGATGTTGTGCCGAGACCGAACAAGCATTCACAAAGCCAAAAGGTTTCACCTTTGAGACTGTTGACTCTGCCACTTGTTCATGTTTTTTTGGCAAAAATGTGTAGCCAAGCTGTATAGCAGCATGGCTAAAAAATAATTGAATAAAAAGGACTAGGATGCATCCAGCGCTGAAGGACTTAGCGCTTTAGCCCTGGCTGCATTATAGTGCTTTTTAAAATGTGTTCTAGCCACACTGCAGAGCATCTGCGGTGCTGTACAGCATGGCTACAAAACATTGCCAAAGCAAGTAGCTCCCATAGGCAAGTCCTACTGGCTTTGCCAAAGCATGTTTTCGCTTAGCACTGAGAAAATCATCATTGTACTCACTGGTTTGAAGGGACAACTGGAGGCCTCCTTCCTGGCTCTGCCCTCAGTAATGCTCTTGCCACTTGGTAGTTCCACTAAACTCCTGTTTCTGCATAATTTCCCTGAATTCACATGAGCATGCTCCCGCATGACCCCGGGTGTATGTTACCACTCCATGAGTAGTGGGCTGAGGCTGCCCCAAGCGTCACTGGCTCCGCCTATTTTATTACGCAGGGGGATAGTGCACAGCACTTATCACAGAGCTGGTAAGTCAGCCTCCCATACCAAAAACCTCTCAGAAAACAACAATATAGGTTATGTGGATCTACAGGATACATGCATCTACAGGACACCTGCATCTACATGATAAGTGTATCTAGAGGATAAATGTATCTACAGGGTATGTGCATTCACAGGATACGTGTATCTACATGTTCTGTAGTAGGGGATCTCTGTGTATAGTCATAATCTAATGAATAGTCCTGCCCATGTGCGTGGACCCCGGCAATCAAAAAATCTCTTAAATTGTCAAAACATGCGGAACTGCAAAGACACTTGAGAGAATTTAAAGACAAATAATGCAGCCTATATCCACAGGCTACACTGTCCAGTACTTCAACTAGAAATTCCACCAAACAACACCACACACCACACACAACACAGCCTGCCCAGTTTCTTCCATAGAGAAACTTGCCCCTACCAGTAAAAGACTCTGGAATGATAGAGAGGAAGGCAAGTACAGACAAGCCCCATAGGCTGCCATTATGTGGCTTAAATAGGATACTGTGCCTTTAAAATAACTTTCCAGAACTTCTCCCAGTATCCCAGAATGCACAGCAGGTCCCTTTTACTTTCAGTTCTTTTTTCCGGCTCCTGCTAACAGGACCCCGGCATTGAGCTCTCCCTTTTTCAAGGGTTTATTGGACTTTTGTTCACTTTTTGGATAAAAGTGTTTGCAGTTTATTATATCTTGGTGTTTCCCTTCACTCCTGTGTGTTTGTTCAGGCTTTTTAGGGCTCTAAAATGCCTACTCTTTTTGACAAGTGCCCAGCATGTGGAAGGAAGAAGTCCAAGACTGATCCACACGACGTCTGCATTATCTGTCTCCCTGAAGCACATTTCCTTGAAGAATATGACATCTGCCAGCACCTTTATGCAAGGACCCTGAGGGAAAGGTTGAAGATTAGGCTTCAAGGCCTGGAGAAGAGACGACTGCAGGCTGCAGGTGGGTCTGGGCAGGCTGGGAAGGTTCCCTCTGCCTCTGCTGAGGCCTCTGGGGGGCTCCCCAGAGGCAGGAAGACCAGCAAACGGTCCCAGTCTCCGTCGGCGTCGATTGCATCGACGACGATGTCAAGAGGGATGACGACGGTGTGTTCCCCATCTCCCCGGGGCTCCGGGTCGAGACGGCGTGAAGAATCTACGTCGAAGGGCCTGGGTAGGCCGCCGTCGAGACCACCGTCGACAGCGTCGTCGACGTCAGCGTCGAGCTATCGGCGTCGACGAAGGAGCGTCAGCCGTCGGCGCTCGCCGTTGAGGCGACACCGCCGGTCGCCGTCGAGAAGACGGTTGGCGTCGAGGGGATCCTCGACGTCGAGGACCTCGAGAAAGCGGTCGCGTCGAGGAGGAGTCAACGCTCGTTTTCGAGGACGGAACGTTCGACGTCGCGGAGGCGGCGTTTGGCGTCGAGGAAGAAGAGATCGACGTCGCGGAGGCGGCGTTCGACGCCGGAGTCGCGGAGGCAACATTCGACGCCGGAAAAGCGACGTTCAGCATCGAGAAGGAAGAGATCAGCGTCTCGGAGTTGTTCCAACTCTCCTAAGCGGCGCAGAAGGAGTTCTGGCACCAGAAGTCAGGCTGGGTCTGGTGGAGGGCGCCGGAGACGGCGATCACCTACTGGAGGGGCTGGTTCGCAGTCCCCTCCCCCAAAGAAGTCACCGGGCTTGGTGTACTCGGTGGTATATACACCACCTCGGCCGCAGGCTCCCCCTCCTCCTGTACCTAAGGAGGATCCTCCCATCAACCCTTCGCTTCCACCACTTCCTCCCTCAGGACAACCATCACCACCGCTTCCGCCGCATGGGCCCGCTCCTCTGTCGGAGATACCTCCTGTTCCTCCGCCAAGGTCGGTGTCACTGCCACCTCTTCCTACACCGCCTAAGGTGACGCCTAGACCAAAACCCCAGGATAGGCCACGGAAGACATCTCCACGGAAACCTGCGGAGCACCCACGAACTGGGAGGTCGCGCTCTTGTTCCAGGAGTAGGGAACGATCGCACAATAGGTCGTCCACACGGTCGAGACGCCGCCACAGGAGGCACAGGTCTCGCTCCCATATGAGGTCCTCAGGGACCAGGGACTACTCTCCGACTTTGTCGGGGTCACCGGAGACAAGGGTGTCGCCGGTTGATGATCTGGTGGCTTTTCACGATGTCCTGTTAAGAGGTGCAGCAAAATTGGGCATCTCGTTGACGGTGCCCACACCCAAGACATCGGTAATCTTCGAGACACTGCTCCAAAAACATCTGTCTCGTCCATTATTGCCACTGGTACCGGGCCTGGAGGAACCGGCCATGGACCTTTTCTCACCCCGGCGGTGACTAAGGCGGCCCCCTCGAGACTACAGAAAAAATACCGGGCTCCCGATTCTGATCCGGCTTTTCTACGAATGGAACCTCCTCCAGACTCCGTGGTAGTGACGGCGGCTCGTAAACAGCATGCCACCACTCCGTCATTCACAGTCCCTCCAGATAAAGAGTCCAGATGGATGGATTCGGCTGGGAGGAAGGTGTGTGGGATGTCGGCGACCTCCATGAAGGCTGCGAGTGCCACGGCCTTGTTGGGACGCTATGACCGTGCCCTCTGGGACTCCCTCCAGCAGTTTTTGGAACACCTACCTCGTGACAAGAGAGAAGATTTCCAGGAGGTGTTAAATGAGGGGTTGTTGGTGGCGAATCAGGTCATCAACGCTGCAGCCGATTCTTCCCTCTTGGCGGCGCATGGTTTTGCCATGGGATTAACCAGCGCCGACACGCCTGGCTCCGCCTTACGTCACTGAAACCTGATGCACAGCAAAGGGTTGCCAATCTTCCATTCTCTGGCGAAACCCTATTTGGGAAACATGCGGATGACGAAATGGCCCGCATGAAGGCGGAGGCCAAAACACTCACAGCTGTGGGTCTGGAAAAGCCCAAAGAGACAAAGAAATCGTACCGCCCGTTCCAGAGACGGTTCGGTGGACAGGGCAGAGGGCGTGGCCAAGCTTCGGGGCAACAACAGCAGCAGTTCCGAAGGCCGTTCCAGAAGCGCCCGAAAGGCAGAGGCGGCCAACAGTCGGCACCAGCGACCAAAGGCCCGGAGTGCTTACTTCCCCTGCATCTGTTACCCACTCCGGTGGGGGGAAGCGTTCAATTTTTTCTGGCAGAGTGGAGAAAAATTACTCAGGACAAGTGGGTGCTGAATATTGTTTGCAATGGATACAGTCTTCGGTTCACCAGCCCGCCTCCAGCAATTCCACCGGTCAGCTCGCAGTTTCATCTGCGCGAGCTCCAGGTGGAGGCCGATATCCTGTTAATTAAAAGGGCGATAGAAGACGTACCTCTGTCTAAGAGAGGAAGAGGTCTGTACTCCCGGTTCTTTCTGGTTCGCAAGAAGGACAAGAACGAGTTCAGGCCCATTCTGGACTTGCGACAGGCAAACAAGTGTATTCGCAGAGAGAAGTTTTGCATGCTGTCGTTGCATCAGATTTATCCTCAGTTGCAGCAGGGAGACTGGCTATGTGCTATAGACCTACAGGATGCGTACTTCCATGTGCCCATTGCACACAAACACAGGAAGTTCCTGCGATGATAAGTCGGCGCCAATCATTATCAATACACAGTACTCCCATTCGGACTAAAGTCTGCGCCGAGAACATTCTCGAAGTGCATGGCGGTGGTAGCAGCACACCTGAGGAAGAACAAGGTGTTCGTCTACCCGTACCTGGACGATGGGTTGATCAAGGCCTCCTCCTTCTCGGAAGCTCGAGCACACTTCCAGAAGACGTGCATTCTCTTGAACAAGCTGGGGTTGCACATCAACATGTCCAAGTCTGTTCCGACTCCGGTCCAATGCATACAGTACTTGGGAGCCTCCATCAATACGCTGTCAGCAAACGTGTTTCCTTCGGAGGAGCGACGATTATCACTCCTTCGGAAGGCTCAGGCTCTTATAACCACTCCATCTACAACAGTGAGGACGGTGTCTTCTCTACTGGGATCGATGGCCTCCTGTATCTTCCTAACGCCACACGCGCGACTTCACATGAGACCGTTGCAAGAGTGCTTGGAGGACCAGTGGGATCAGAGGAAAGGATCTTGGGACGACAAGATACGACTGTCTCTGCATGCTCTTCAGTCTCTGAAGTGGTGGTGTACAGCGGAGAATCTCCTCAGAGGTGTTCCTTTCCACAAGGACATTCCCACGCAGACTGTCGTGACGGATGCTTCTCTCCACGGTTGGGGGGCGCACTCCGGAGACTTACAGATTCAAGGAATGTGGTCCCCGATGGAGGCCACGTATCACATCAATTTCCTGGAACTCAGGACTGTTCACTTGGCACTGAAGGCCTTTCATCCGTCCTTTCAGACCAACTCTCTGCTTGTACAGATGGACAATACGACCACGATGTATTACCCCAGCAAGCAGGGGGGCTCGAGATCGCGCACTCTGTCGCAGGAGGCGATGGCGATCTGGCACTGGCTTCTGGCCAGAGGACTGACGATAACTGCTACCCATCTGCCAGGTGTGCAGAATGTTCAGGCGGACGCACTGAGCAGACTGATTCAGAAAAACCATGAATGGGTCAAAAACGACGAAGTACTAGGAGAAGTCTTCGCAAGGTGGGGGACTCCAGACGTAGATCTGTTCGCCACCGCCGAAAACAGCAAATGCCGAGACTTCGCCTCCAGGTACTACCAGCCGGGGACGCTGGGGAATGCGCTATGGATCAACTGGTCGAACAGCTTTCTGTATGCTTTTCCACCCATTCCCCTGATTCCGGCGGTACTCATCAAGCTGGCCCGGTCCATGGCTCGGATGATACTCATTGCCCCGGAATGGCCCAGGCAGTGGTGATTCACGGACCTGCTTCACCAGTCTCTCCTTCCTCACATACGGCTGTTGTGCAGTCCGGACCTTCTCACGAAGTTCGGGGGCAGATGTTGCACCCCAACCTCTCGTCTTTGAGTTTGGCGGCATGGCTCCTGAGATAGTGCAATATGGCCATTCGAATCTGCCCGAAGATTGTATGGACATCCTGAAGGAGTCTAAGAGACCTTCCACTCGGACTTCCTACGCTTACAAGTGGAAGAGGTTCTGTATCTGGAGCAAGTCCAAGAATTATGACCCGACGACGTGCAAGGAAGACGTCCTCCTTCCTTACCTTCTACATTTGGCGCAGTCTGGTCTTAATGTTCATTCCATTAAGGTTCATCTCTCTGCATTGACTGCCTACAGGAAATGCCCTTCACAGACTTCCTTCTTCCAGATCCCTGTGATCAAAGATTTTTTGAAAGGCTAGAAGAAAGTGTTCCCTCCTGTCCGGCTTCCTTCACCTTCATGGGAATTGAATGTGGTGCTGTCCAGATTGATGAAGGAGACTGGAAGGCGGTGTTCCTCGTGGCCATCACATCGGCCCGCAGGGTGAGTGAAATTCAGGCGTTGTGTTGCCAAGAACCTTATACTGTATTTAATGCTGCTAAGGTTGTTATGCGTACTCACCCTAAATTTCTTCCCAAGGTTATTTCTGATTTTCATGTCAACCAGACCATAACTTTGCCTACGTTTTTTCAGAATCCTTCATCTTCAGCAGAAAGGTCTCTACATTCCCTGGATGTTAGGAGGGTGCTGAAATTTTACCTGGATAAAACCAAAGACATTCGTAGGTCAGACCAATTGTTTATAAATTATGGATCGGTCAGGACGGGTCTTGCTACCTCTAAGTAGTCCATCTCTAGGTGGATTGTGTCCTGCATATAGTTGTGTTACCAAAAAGCTAATAAGACCTTAGGGGGTAAGCCTAAGGCTCATTCCACCAGGGGAAAAGCTGCCACGACAGCCTTGCTCCGTAATGTGCCGATTGCTGAAATCTGCAAGGCGGCCACTTGGAAGTCGGTTCATACCTTTGCTAAGCATTACTGTCTGGACACTGATGCCAGGGCAGGCACTCAGGTTGGGCAGGCTTCGCTGCGAAATCTGTTCGCACAATAGTGGTGTTATTTCTCGTTTCTCCACCGCCGCTTTGGTGTGGGGATGGGCTTGCCATTCTATTCACTAGATTATGACTATACACAGAGATCCCCTACTACAGAAGGAGTAGTTTCTGTCCTGTAACTCCAGTTCTGTAGTAGGGGTATCTGTTATAGTCATAAGTGCCCACCCTCCTCCCCTGTGGAGAAGGATATTCATGTAAGGGATGCTACAGGTCTGGCGTTCTACGCCTTCAAAAAGAACTGAAAGTAAAAGGGACCTGCTGTGCATTCTGGGATACTGGGAGAAGTTCTGGAAAGTTCTCTTAAAGGCACAGTATCCTATTTAAGCCACATAATGGCAGCCTATGGGGCTTGTCTGTCCTTGCCTTCCTCTCTGTCATTCCACAGTCTTTTACTGGTAGGGGCAAGTTTCTCTATGGAAGAATCAGGGCAGGCTGTGTTGTGTGTGGTGTTGTTTGGTGGAATTTCTAGTTGAAGTACTGGACAGTGAAGCCTGTGGATATAGGCTGCATTATTTGTCTTTAAATTCCCTCTTAAGTGTCTTTGCAATTCTGCATGATTTGACAATTTAAGAGATTATTTTTGATTGCCGGGGTCCACGCACATGGGCGGGACTATTCTCTAGATTATGACTATAACAGAGATACCCCTACTACAGAACTGGAGTTACAGGACAGAAACTACTCCTTATGTGCATTCACAGGATGTGTATCTACAGGGTATGTGCATCAACAGGATACGTGTATTTAGAGGGTGTGTACATATTCAGGATATATGCATCTACAGGGTATGTGCATTTAAAGGATCAGTGTATTGCAGGGTATGAGCATTTACAGGATAAGTGTATCTACAGAGTATGTGCATCGACAGGATACGTGTATTTACAGGGTATGTGCACCTGCAGGGTATATGCATCTACAGGGTATGTGCATTTAAAGGATAAGTGTATCTACTGGGTATGTGCATCTACCTGGTATGTGCATTTACAGGATAAGTGTATCTACAGGGTATGTGTATCTACAGGATATGTGTATCTACAGGATATGTGTATCTACAGGATATGTGTATCTACAGGATATGTGCATCTACAGTGTATGTGCATCTACAGGATAAGTGTGTCTACAGGGTGTGTCCACCTACAGGATAAGTGTATCTAAAGGGTATGTGCATCTACAGGATAAGTGTATCTACAGGGTATGTGCGTCTATTGGGTATGTGTGTCTACAGGGTATGTGTGTCTACAGGGTATGTGCCTCTACAGGATACGTGCATTCACAGGATAAGCCCATCTGCAGGATATGTGCATCTACAGGATAAGTGCGACTACAGAATATGTACATCTACAGGATAATTGCGTCGACAGGATAAGTGCAGCTACATGATATGTGCATGTACAGGATAAGTGCATCTTCTAAAGAACCACTTGTGAGGCTTACCTGTCCTTATTCGTATCACAGGGGTCACCCACAAGATCATGATCCGAATCTGCCTAATAAAAGAGAAATGAAAATGATGTAAACCTTTAAGTTTAGGATACAAGATACACTGACCCAGCCTGTAAACGTGCGGCCAACAGTAAGCAGCAGTGTACTCTCTAACAACCATAACTGCATCCGAACACAGTATACTAGAACAACAGAAAAATACACTTTCTATCCATTCCCTTTAACCAAAGAGACAGAATTAGAATACATATGTATACATAACTGAACCATCTGTATCAATAACCACAATTAACGACCAGCTTTCCTCTGGGTCACAAGTTGTACACAACTAATTGATATACCAGTTCTGATAACGTTGGATGTTACATGACTAACTGCAGCATTACAACTAACACTGCAGAATCACCCTAGGATCCATGGAGTAGCGTGCTACTCATCCGCAAAGGGCCTCACAACTTGTCAGTAGTCGTAAGCGAAATATAAATCTACAATACAATTAAGATTTAAAAACCTAATTAAAAACAAGAAAATAACATTATTCAAAATCGTCGCGATTAGAAAAAACAGAAGCGAAATAAAAGACCCAATAAGTAAATTTACAGCCTGCCAAGAAGTTAAATAAGTTATTGATTTGTAAGCATATGAACAAATATAGATTTTCAGAGAACGCGGTGACAGTCTGCGTGCCAGCCACAGTTTATATAAATGGCAGGATGTAGGCAGATCACACATTTATTGAGCAGACAAGTTGGGACAGTTGTGTTTGCTTTGCAGCATTATGGCAGGGTCAAGAGATATGAAGAAGTGAACAGCTGCTGGGGCGCGTCGGCGGGAGCTCTGGTGAGTCAGACCGGGGTATGTACCGAGTCAGCCTTGCAAACCTAATTGAGGCTTGAAGTTTGAGTTGGAAGACCAGAAAGAAGGTGTTTATCCTGGCCAATGTATTTATAAGACCCTTGGAAAACAATGGGGGTCTCACAATAGCATTAATGGGACATTTTGTCAATGATTAATAAAAACATGTTGGTATATGAAAGTGCTGGTGAAGATCACCTAAAGTCCTGCAACTAGGCAAATGTTTCCGTCCACAGGGTCATTTTGTGCTCCTCGTGTACAGTGTCGCTCCGTTGTCTTGCAATCCGATAAACCTGAGAAGTCTCCATTAATGAAAATGCACAGGCGCAATAAAAAGAGAAAAAATACTGAAATCTTCCTAGAAAAACTACATTTCCCATGAGCACATTGCGACCTGCTACACAGTAGTTTTCACATTACTGTATATCTCTTAATTAGACTTCCAATAACATTTGAGAACGTATGATTCCCACTGTTCTCCATGATGGTACAACTCTCCATCTGCCTAAAACTTATGGCTTCATTTAGAATTTGGCGGACAGAGTACTCTGCCTCAAGGGCGCCGGAGTACCGTGCATGCCAAACCTTGGGTCCGCCCACCTCATTTAGAGACCGTCAGACTTGAAGAATTCTATCGATGAAGCCCTATTGGCTCATTTGATGGAACTCTTACCCTGACTGCCCAATAGAGATGGGGTTGTCAGAGGAAGGACATTACATTGCCCACCCTATATAGTGGAAGGTGTAATGTTTGTTTTTCTTATCTGCCGGAAATATGTGGTGGTGAAG
Source organism: Lissotriton vulgaris (assembly GCF_964263255.1). Taxonomy (NCBI): domain Eukaryota; kingdom Metazoa; phylum Chordata; class Amphibia; order Caudata; family Salamandridae; genus Lissotriton; species Lissotriton vulgaris. The sequence goes on from NC_141700.1 coordinate 49,360,627, forward strand.
GACAGGAAAAAAAATATCATGATCCACACATCCTGGGAGAGTTTTTTTGTTGTCTAAAACAAACTCCAAGTTTGGGAGTTTGTCTTTGTAAAACATTTTAAAAGTTAAAAGTTTGATGGACGGTCGTGAAAACCAACGGCAGCCATCCACCAAACCGCCATGACAGCACTTCCCTTCAATGTACAGAAATGACCACTGGGCTGAGGGTCATCTGCAAATATGGCAGGCTCTAGTGACTAGAGCCTGCCATATTTGCAGATGACCCTCAGCCCAGTGGTCATTTCTGTACATTGAAGGGAAGTGCTGTCATGGCGGTTTGGTGGATGGCTGCCGTTGGTTTTCACGACCGTCCATCAAACTTTAACTAGAGTCTAGTCCATCTGGTTGGCAGAGATAACGCCCTCCTCCACCCAGGAGGACAGTACTCCGCATGCGAAACTCTAAATAAGACGTTAGATTTGAAAGGCTATCGTCGGAGGCAAACAGTGCCTCAAAAAGGGCATCTTAATGTGCCCATCAATGCATAACTTCCTGCAAGGAAATTGTCCAGGTGCCTCCTCATCCCAGGATTAAATGTCTTTGCTGCACATAAAGCCACAGATCTCTTGATTAGCGTAACCTCCTCAAGAAGGAACAATTGGATTGATCCTCGCGTTTAATCAGTTATGATTCAAATTTATCTCAAACCACTATTGAAATATACTCCAGTCCCTCAATCGTAGGAGGACGCTGTCCTCCTCTGCAGACTCTTGCAAGTACCACACACCGAACATTCACAGCTTGCTTTCTCTACACCTGTATCCCCAGACATACACCCTCCTTCTCACTATAGAACCGATTACTTTAAAAGAAGCCCTTATCAAGAATGTTATCCTCTAAGTCAGGGGTGTCCATCGTGGGACCAAGAGGGCCAGATCCATGCCAGGTATTCAGGATATATAAATTAGAAAATGTATATACACTGTCTCTAGATGGGACTCCTTGACATTGGCTGTGGTTATCATGAAGATATGGATCGATTCCAACTCACCTGGACTTAGTTTGGACACCCCTTTTCTAGGTACAGCTTTACACATTGCTTGAGGTGTTATTTGAAGAATATTTTTACTTCTAGGCATTATAATATTGTATCAGCCTCTATCTGGTATAAGTTTATTATATTATTGTCTGAATCTGAATATTTGGTTTACTTTTTTTCAGTTTTCTGTATTATACAAAATGCAACAGAAGCTTTTAATGATTATTATTTTTTTTAAACATTAAAGGCGAGACTCTCGGTGAGTAAAAATTCAGATTCTTCTATGGGTGCGGCAGGCGGTCACAAGCTGTGGGGGAGTGACGAAAAAGGGTGGAGATTTAAAGCGGCAGAGCAGAGTAGCTCAAATCTCTCCAGAGCAGGGTAATGTGTTACATGCTGTACCAAAACTAAGTGGAAGTGTGCAAGTGTGTTTTCGGTTAAGTGAGGCAATCTTGGTCTTTTCAGAACGTTTTCAAAAGCCTGGCCCTAAATCGTACATTTAAAAACATATTTTTCTTCCTGAACTATTGTCAGTGGGTGCCATGAACACCATTAAGGCAAAAACAGTGCTTTCTTTAAAACCATGCCCTATAAACGTATAGCCTGTTGTAAGAGATGCAATCCAATCTCTGCCTGGAATTCATGTACTGGCCTTGCTACCAACAAAAACATGAGACGAAAAAAAAGACGTCTATATAAATGCAAACATACTTCTCCATGGAAACATCGGCAGCGTTACTGAATGCTTAAAAAATGCAAGCACAATGTCCCCCGCGACCAGAGCGCTTCCAGCAATATTCTTTGAGGGCACAGTGCTTGCAGCCGCCCCCAGCTCTTCGCTGTAAAATGTGGGTAATAAAAAGGGAATAAACGAGGCCGCGCGGACCGCAGCGCCCAGACAAGGTCGGAACGGGCAGCGTTAGGCGCACAGAGACGTGCACGTGCGCCCGGAAGCCCTCCCCTGCCCTGTGGAAAAAGCACCAAGGACTGGGGGTAAAACACGCTCTGGGAATCAAGGCTGTGAGCAGAGGTCACAAGATGGCGCCCAATGAGGTGCGGCGTGGAGCAAGTCGACGAACAGGCCGCCAATAAAACAGCACAACACATCTTTATTGTGCAATAAAGCAGAGACATCATGTTCAGATACAGAACAAGGACAACGTGCGGCTTCAGCAGGCTTCATCGACTGCAAGGATACGCAGGGTCAGAACTAGATGGTGGACAGTGCAAACAAGTCTGAGTTTGTGTAAAATAAAATCCCTCCCAGATGTGTGAGCGGGCACCCTCCGTCCTTGTTTTAGTAACCACAACAGGGAGCCACAGTTGGTGAAAATCACAATTTAATGGTCATGTGCACTCTCCATGGGTTATTCAAAATGTTATTATAATTTTTTTTATTTTATTGAATGCTATTTTATATAGCGCGCACATTACCCGTAGGTGTCGGAGCGCTTTACAAAAGAACCATTTGCGATACATAAGGACTTAGGATTACATGAGTTACATAAGAGATACAAACAGGAAAAAAAAGTTGCAAATGTACAAGTTGTAAAGTCACTCAAGAAAGAGATACAAACAGATAAACTTTAGGAATGGTAGTAATACCTTCTACACAACTGTTCTTGCTAATGGATCAGTTCATGTTTGTGGGTTCGTATTAGTTATGGATAGCACTTCCGGCACAGCCCTTTTCGCGACGGCCTCCTTCTTCAGGTGTTTAGCGTTTGAGGTCTCTGGACTTCCTTTGCTACCGATATCTGTGAGGGTGGACGATAGGCCCTAGTGCTGTGTCCGTCTGCAGCTACCCCAGCTGACCAATTGCCTGCTCCCTGTGCCCCTGCCATGCGGCAACCCAGTGACACAGTTTAGGCAGCTCTTTTCCTCAGCTATTGTGCTTTCAAGGGGTCTTTTATGTGCTGTGTCCGCCATTTTAGCCCCTGTGCTCCTGCCGTGAGGCATCCCAAGTATACAGTTTGAGTTTCCCTGCCCGATCCACTCTGTAGCTGCGTTGCCTGCCTTTTTTGGTGCTGGTGGGTGGGCCAAACTGCTGAGGTCAGACAGTGGCCAAGGTCCAGCGCCCTGGCTTTTGATCTCCTGACCTCCACGCCCCACCCTACCTAACTGGTCACTTGAAATCACATGGACAACTGCCTGCGTGCATTTTCGCAGGCTTCCTGGCCTCACACTCCCGAGTGGTCCCGCCCTCGGTAAGGGTTATTTTGCGCCCCCCTAATTGGTCCGGCAATGCCTCACTGTCCCGTGACCAAAAATAAGGCAACAGGCCTTCTCAGTCTACGCGCTGAGGATGTGGAACGACATCCCGTATCCATCGGGACAGCCCCAATCCTGCTCCAATTTATGGAAGAGTTAAACATGCACCTCTTTAATGAACCCTACTTTGTCATGATGCAGTAACAGTCACTTCTTCTCTTAAAATCACGTTCTTCCTCAAAACAATCCCAGGTCTCAAAACCCACTTGGCCTTATAATAAGAGGAAGCAATGTCAAGTGAAGAAAGGAAGCATCACTCTCCTTCGTAGGAGGGTGCTGACCTCCTTGGAACACACTTCATCCTCAAAGCAAGAAAAAACCTCCAGTGGGATCACCGACTGTGAAAACCTTCCCCACCATCCTAAAGTTTATCTTCATTCATTTTAACAGGTTCACCCCTAAAACCACTCAATCTCACCCTCCTTGGCAACTGAAAGTTGAGAGACAGGCTTAAATCCCTCCTATCAATCTCTCATTTAACAGACTGAACTTTATTTTTACCTGGTCGGGGTTCCTGATGTCGGGGCAGCTGTCGCACACGTCCCCTACACCATCACCGTCGATGTCTTTTTGGTCGCGGTTTGAGATTCGTCTGCAGTTGTCCAGTATGTTCTTGATCCCTGTAACAAGATGGCGCCTGTAAGGTTACTTTTATGTCATAGTTCAGATGGTACAAGTTCCTTCAATGTACAATTTAGCAATTAAAAGATTTCATTAAATTATAATCAAAAGTGGCAAAACGTTTGTGTCTCAATAACTTTCTGTTAATAGAGACAACTCTGTCTTTATGCCGAGTTTGCTTAGGCCTACTTGCGATTTTTTTTTTTTAACGGATTTTATTTGTCTGGACACACATACGATGCATTGCCCCGAATACCGGGGATCACTGCAAACAGTAACATATCATGAATACAAGTGACAGACTTTTAGCAGAAAACAAAATCCCGACCCCCCCTTCCACCCCTCCCCCCAAGTGCGCACCTGTTGAAGTAAGGACGGAATAAAGGCACATAATGCATACGGAATTAAGCCAGGACACAGTACAAGAGCATCAAATGTCTGAACGTTAAGGCAGCAAGAGCGCAGCTCACTCTGGTGGCGGGTCCAGGTCCAGCCCCCGATAGTCAGCCCACCTTTTCCAGATCTTGAAATGCTTGCCAGGGCAACCCCTGGCCAGGAACACAGGTTGCTCCAGACCCATAGAAAAGTCCATACCATTCTTCCAGGCAGCCAAAGGCGGGGGCTGGCCCACTTTCCAAGCTCGAGCAATGTCTCATTTGGCCAAGGTAATGCCCAGCAGCAACAAGTGGCGTTTGTATCGATTACCCCCATGCCCCTCCATGACGCGGAGCAGTGCCAATCTAGGATCCAGAGGAAGCACCCAAGCCAGCACCTCCGACAAACTCCAAAATACTCCCTCCCAGAACCTCTGTAGTGCCGAACGGCTCCAGACAGTATGCAATAGAGTGCCAACCTCTGCCCCACACCTAAGGCATTCCGGGGAACCCACCATTCCCGCCTGCCATAAGCGCTGCCGTGTGAAATATGTGCGGTGTAAGTACTTAAATTGGATCAGGCGCAGATGAGTGGAAATTGCGGCTGTCCGCGGGCTCGCCAGAGCCTCATTCCAGTCTTCCTCCTCAAGGTCTCCAACATCCTCCTCCCAGTGAGCTTTAAGTCTAGAAAGGTCAGTCGAGCTGTGATGGACCAGTATCTAATAGATGCATGAGAGCGTCTTGTCCGGCAACTCACCCATTAACAGTTTAGCTTCCAGCGGGCTAAAGTCAGGGAGCTGCTCCAGAGCAGCCAGATAGGGCATCAGGGCGTGTCGGAACTGAAGGTATCTATAGAATTGGCTACGAGGCATCGCAAATTCCTCTTGCAGGTCTTGAAAAGACTTCAGAGAGCAGCCTGACATTACATCCCCCAAGGAGGATATATCAATAGCGCCCCAGCTCCGGAAGCCCTGGAGTGCAGATAGGTGAGGCAGGCGACCATTGGCCCACAAAAGAGTTTCCTGAGTAAGCACGTTTCACCAACCTATCGGCGGAGGGCCTGCCTCCAGACATAAAATATGACCTGGGTGGCTGAGGGAAGGCAGTGCCGGAGCGCGGCCGAGTACAGCAGGGTATGAACCGAAACCGAGCCTATAAGAAATCTTTCAACCGCGTAAGCGGGGTCCCTCCTGTCGCCATTCCACCAGTCGTTTAGGACCAGTAGATGCACAGCCTGGTAGTAAGAGAGGACATCCGACGTGGCCAAGCCTCCCATGTAAGTGGAGCGAAAACAGGTCCGTAGAGCCACTCACGCAATCCCACCCTCCCACAGGAATCCACTCAGCGCCGAGTTAACCGACTGGAACCAGCGCGGCGGAACCCGATAGGGGTGGTTTTGGAGTTGGTACACTAAGCGCGGAAGAGTCACCATTTTGAAGATGGCAGATCTGCCATAGATGGTCAATGGCATGCGGGACCACACCTTCATATCCTCGCGTGCACGGTCCCAAACTGGGGTCAGGTTGCGCTCTCAGGAGACCGCTGCCTCTTCTGACAAAAACACCCCCAGGTATTTCACTCCACCCCTCGCAATTTGAAGGCCCGTCGCCCACTCCCCGGCTTGATCCTGCCTGCCCAGCAACCACAGTGTGGACTTCGCAGGATTCATATAGAGGCCCGAGGTTTCACCAAAAATCTGGAGGATGCGTAGCAGCCGCGGCCCGAGCCGTCCAGGTCAGTTAGAAAGAACAGCACATCATCAGCGTAAAACGCTATTTTATCCCCAAGGCCCACCGACCATCGGAATCCCTTGAGCTGGGCATCTATGCGCACCCACGCCGCGAGTGGCTCCATAGCGAGCGCAAATAGATAGGGAGACGGGGGACATCCCTGCCGCGTCCCCCGACGAACCGGAAAGCGGCTCGAAATTGCCCCCCCGACAAGCAAGGCAGTGAGGTCCGTATATAGAAGCCGCACATATGCCAGGAAGCGCGGGCCGAGGTTGAGGCGCTCCATTACGGCAAATAAATAGACCCATCTCAGTGAGTCAAAGGCATGGTCCATATCAGCAAGGAATAATACCGCCGGCTCTCCAAGGGTCCGCCATGCGGAAACGGCAACATGAGCGCGCCGAATATTATGGCGGGTGGCCCTCTGGGGCATAAAGCCCCCCTGATCTGGGTGCACTAGCTCCGCGATGTGGGGCTTGAGGCGATTGGCTAAGACTTTGGTGAGGACCTTGGCTTCGGTGATTAATAAGGATATTGGGCGATAGGACGCATGGCTCTCCGGGGGCTGGCTGGCCCGGCTTCAAAAAGACCACCACCACTGCATGACGCCAACCTGCCGGGAGAGCACCCCCCTCGCGGGCCTCCTCTATGACCGGCCGGAGTCGTGGTCCCAACTGAATAAAAAATCTCAAAAAAAACCTCGCAGGGAAACCATTCGGTCCTGGTGCCTTGCCAGGGTCCAATTCGCCCAAGGCCGCACCTATCTCATCATCCGTCAATGGTCCATCCAGCAAATCCCGTACTTCGTCAGACACCGCCCATGGGGGGAGGTCATCGATGAAACGTTGGACCATATCAGCCGGCAAGCTCTCCCGTGGCACATATAATTCCTCGTAGTAGAGAGCAAAGCTTTCGGCAATTGCCCTCCAGCTCCGCCTCACGTCGCACAAGGTCTTTCCGCCATTCTCTACGGGCCGCCGCGCACCAAGAAATATCAACAACTCGCATAGTCAGCTTAAGGGCCTCCCAGATGTTAGTCTGAGAGTCAACGGAGCCCACATTGGACTCCAGATATTGGTCCAGTTCCCGGGACATGTGAGCCCTGTAGTCTTCTTGTGTCAGGTGCCATCCCGACAGGCACCACCTAAATGGCTGCCTGGCCACACCTGCATTAAAGGTGAGTGCTACTGGCGAGTGGTCGGACAAGGTCCTCGGTAGAATGTACACTGACACTATTCGAGAGGTCAGCCCCCTCGGTACAAAGATGTAATCAAGTCTAGAGAATGAATCATGTACAGCAGAAAAATATGTGTATTCCCTCCCCACATTATGCATGTAGCACCACGTGTCCGTCCAGTCCAGCCCTGTCGCCAAGGCATGCAATTTAGTGGCAGGATCTCCCTCGTCCCCCCTCCCAGCAGCCACCCCACTACGCCACCTATCCACACTCAAGTCTATAACATTGTTCCAATCCCCACCCACCACGGAGAGGGTGACAGGCATATCGCCCCAAAGGGACATAATCTTCTCAACCAGGGGCCGCTGTAAAGGAGGCAGGGCATAAACACTACCCAGGGTCACTATGTCACCCCTATCCTACCCTGCACAAAGACATACCTACCCTGTGTGTCCGTCCAAGCCCGCCCATGTGTGTAGGAAACCCTGCGATGAATCAGGATGGCCACCCCCCTGGAGCCCCTAGTGAAGTCCGAAAGGTATACCTGCATGTATCCAAACCGTTGAAGGCACAGTATCTTCGTACCTAGCAAGTGTGTTTCCTGAAGGAGCAGGACATCAGCCCCCCCCCCCTCTTAGCATGCCGGAGAACAGCCCCCTCTTCACCTTGTCCAGCAACCAACGCACATTCCAGCTCACTATACACAAGGAACCAAGGCCTACGCTCCCCTCCCTACCACCCGCAGGCATAAGACTAAAACATTACATAAATGACAAGCTTCCTGAGGACCCAGCACAAACGGTATGCATCCAATAAGCAACAACATAGCTAGCGCACCCACCCCCTCCCACCCACCCCCAACCCCATTGCCCCCCACCCTGCACCTCCCGAACATGGAAGCACCTATCGCGGCCAGGCAGCGGCTCGGACGCCAATGGGGGACCCTAATCCGCCCCTTCCAATGGATCCCCAAGTGGCAGCCCATCAAGACAGGTCCCCCACTCCCCCAACGCCCCCATCAACTAGAGCGGGCAACCAGCCCTCGATACCTGAGCACCTGGGCGTCCATAATGTCCATCAACAATGTCCCGGGGTGAAAGTACAAGCGTTCAAGTCCCTTCCTGCCGCTGTCGATCCGGCGCCAGACTCCCCTGGCGCCGCTCAGAGCCCGAGCCCCGGCCCGAGCGCGATGTTCTGCGGCGGCGCCGCTGGCTTCTGAGGCCCTCCCGGCCCACACCACTCGCTGACGAATCTGATTCTCCCCCCGGGCCGTGGTGACCCGGACTTTCACCGTTTCATCGGTCCACTGGAAGACCTCCTCGGGGGAATCGAAGAACAGCGTGCAGGACTGGAAGATGACTCGCAACCGCGCCGGATACAGCAAGGCATACTGGATGTTAAGGCCACGGAAACGGGCCTTGGCAGCGAGGAAAGACTGATGCTGCTGCACGAGGCGCGTGTAGTCGGGGAAAATGAGGATGGTGGCATTCTCATGCATGAGAGGTTCCATCGCCCTCGCCTGACGCAAGATAGTGTCCCTGTCCGCATAGTTCAGGAATCTAACTATAATGGGCCGTGGACGTGCTCCGGTAGGGGGCTTCTGCCTAAGCGTCCGGTGGGCCCGCTCCACCACAAAGCAGCGGGATAGAGCGTCCGAGGGAAGCCAGCTTTCCAACCATTGTGCCAAGAAGTGCTCCCCGTTCTTGCCCTCGCATCCCTCTGGAAATCCCACAAAGTGCAGGTTGTTCCTCCGAGCACGCCCCTCTACGTCCTCGACCCTCATGGCGAGGCCCTTCTGTGTCTTTTCCATGGCAGCCACTTTCTTCTTAAGCACGGACACGTCGTCTTCAACCTCGGATATGCGCATCTCTGTGCCCGTGATCCGCTTCACTGCGTTCCTCAGGTCTTGCCGGAGCAGCAACACATCGGAGCCGACTGCCCCAATCTTGGCATCCAGTGCGTCTCTCAACACTGGTATAGCCGCCAGCAGCGCCACGTTGTCTGGCTCGGAGGTCTGCGGCCCCCACTGCTGCCCGCCGCCTGGCCCACCTCCGTATATTTGTCCAGAGTCCCTTGATTGGTATGGCCTCCATGAGTCATCGTGGCCGCAGAAACTATGGTAGGCACACGGACTCCACACACTAACGATCGCTTGTCAACCAGTAGGCAGGCGAGCGAACAGGGTATGCCCCAGACTAGGGCACTCCCCCCTCAGCAGACGTCTCTTTCGCGTGCAACAGCGCCAAAGGAAATGGCCACCGATCTCTCCAGCCTCACCACGACGTCGTCTAAACCCCACCGGCGCAGGGGCACACCACCTCCCCGTCAAGGAACAGCAACATCACTCCACAAGTTCGACCAGGTCCGGTGGGTACACTGCCTGGGTCAGAGCCAGCAGCTCGAGGCCTCAAGATGGCTGCCGGTCCGCCGGGCCGGCCTGGAGCCCGCGCCTGCCCGCTCTCTGCGCCTCCCGGCTCACATACAGTCTCACCGCCGTCAGTCTCAGGCTCCCGTCACCCCGTTTCCCTCCGGGCTGGGATCATGAAGATAGAGCGCTCCGCCCGCAGCGGCCGCGAGGTCCACCCGCAGGACAGGGGCCCACAGCGCCGGCCAGGCCAATTAATCGAGGTCCCGGCTCTGGAGTTGCGGAAGAGCGCAGGCCGCACGTTCTCTCTGGCTGCGCTCAGCTACGTTCCGGGAGCCCCCACCGGTTCCCGGGGACAGCAATCAGCGACTGTAGGCGTTAGCACCCCAGGATGCAAACCAAAAGTGCTCAGGGCAGGATATAACGAAGGATATGTATTGGGCTGGCCGGAGTGAGCTTAACACATAGCCGCCATCGCTGCCGGCCAAGCCACGCCCTCCTACTTGCGATTTTAGTTCTTGAATTTGGTCAATAAATGTTCCTGCAAATTTCCTTAGGGTGTGGACTGTAACACACTAAGTAAACAATTATTTTGGAAGTGTGCCATTCAACTTCTTTAACCAGACCAGTATTTGGTTAGTTCAAACCTACCTGCCCCTAACTATTTTCAAAGATGTCTATTATCTGTGGTCAGGACCGGCGTTTGCTTTTACAGCGCCCAAGGAGATTGTTTTGCACGAAAGCGCAAACGTTTTTTAAAAAAGGACTGCGGATTGAGCGGGTAAAGGAGGAGTGGATGTGGGAGTGAGCGGAGGGGAGAAAGGTGGAAAAACAGTGCACAAGGCAGACCGCAACAAATGGGGTGGGTGAAATAGCAATGCAGGTGAGAAGCGTACAATGGTTGGACCTGATGAGAAGAACATGGAGTGCGGAAGGTGGAGAGAAGCACTCGTGGGAGCAAGCAAGCAACACTCATGGGTAACAGCAACATGAAGCAAGGGAAAAGGTAGAAGGAGATAGCTGGCTAACATATACTCTCCTGGAGTGCTTAATCTAAAAAATCTAAAAAAAAAAAAAAGGTCGTTTCCTAAACGTGAGAAGTGGAAGGGCACAAGTCAGCCAAATCAAGAGGATGGTAAAGAGGTTGTGCTCCAGGGGAGGGACAAACATAAGATAGGACAGGATGGACAGAGCACGCCATCAAATGAGAAGCAAGGAAATGAGTGACAATAAAGGCAAACAACGGTAAGCAACGGACGAGCCTTCAAGCCCCCTGTGCCTTCTTGGTAAGCCCACAATAGGTCTTTTTCAACCTAACAGCGCGACCTAACAAGCACTTGCAAATCCAATACGTTTGGCCTTGGAAAGCCTGCAGTGCTTTTTTATTCCGTTTTGTACATATGTGAACAAATCGCAAAATAATTGCAAATGCATAAAAAATATAAAAATGAAAGAGACGCACACGATCCCCAGTCCTGAAATGAACTAATGTTCAGGCAGCTGTGCACATGTGATCAAGCAACATGCCATTCCTCAGAGTGTGAGAGAGCTAGTGGCTACAATGTGATGATCCACTGCCCTACGCTGTATACTGTGGTGGTTAAATGGTAATGTGAGTGACAATTGAACAGACCAATGGGTGAGGAGGGCTAACTGAAACTTTTTCTATGTTTGTATATATGTATGTATTTTTGTTATGAAGTTTTTAGAAAACGAAGGGTTGACAACACAGTTAAAGTTGTCTCTAGGCTAGGCCTAATAAATGACTCACCATCCCCATCAATATCGTCATCGCATTCATCGCCCGTCCCGTCTTGGTCAGTGTCTCGCTGGTCATCGTTTTTAGCATTCCGGCAGTTGTCGCACACGTCTCCAAAGTTGTCCTTATCTGCGTTCTTCTGCTCCATATTTCGTACAAAGACACAGTTATCCTGTCGGGAGGAAGTAACGCCAAGTCAGTTTTCATTGGGCACTCACAGCTCACAGTTTATAGGCAAAGAATCCTTTTTAAAGTTTGGTGGACATAGTACTCTGCCGAAAAAGGTGCTGACTATCCTATCTGCCAAACTCACAGTTCCCATGCTCTACGGGAAATCGCCATATTTCCACCGGTTGAGCCTCCGCTGGCTCCACCCTGTAGAACCGTTTGAGATTTTTGGTCAAAGTATCTGACACCACCTGCCATGTTTACGGTGAGTGGTCTGGAGTGTTGTTTTGGGGCCACTAGGGAAGGCCGATAACCCCAAACAGAGAAACAAATAAATGACCCCCGCTTGCTGCAGGATAAAACCTGGCTTGTCAGGGGCATTTAGTTTTATCTAGTGTTTCAACATAAAACTACAGCTTTGGGAGTTTATTTTTGAAAAACAAAAAACTTTGCGGTGTGGACGCACCAAACTCTGTACCCGCTCAGTAAAGCTTCAGAGGGGCCGTCATGGCGGCAGCATCCCTGTAGGCACAAATATCTCTGGCTGCTGGCGGAGATCTCTAAATATGAGGGACTGTAATCCGCCAGGGCAGCGGAGGACATCCCGCCAGTCTATCCAGAGTGGCACCCTTCATCTCCAATCTAGCAATGTCTTGGTTTCTAGTATGGTTTCTGCTATGTAGGGGGGGTCATGGCTGAGGGCCTTGTAAGTGAAGCAACAGGTCTTAAAGATGATGCAGGCTTGAAGGATAGTTGACTGGGGTCATGATGACAAACTTCTTCAAACATTTAATGAGACATGCTGCGTTTGTGTAGGATTCCTATAGGGCTGCCAGAGCCGGTGTTGGCAAAGCTGTCTAGAAATCAATCTAGGGAGGCAGAACTACAGACCACAAACCAACCATCTTAACGGTAAAAAAAGAAAACCTATGGAGGTATTCAACTTACCGTACTTTCACATTAACTAACACGAGCCATCTCTGAACTGGACAAACTAGACATTTCACAATTCTCTCATACACAGCTTAGCAATCACCTTATTAAAGGAACCCCAATAAAAGTTCATAAAGGGTGCCTAGATTATAAAACTGCTTTGGTGCCTTACTAATGGTAGAAGTACTACACAAATGCTGAAGGCATAACTTGACGTACAATATGCAAGGACAAATATGTATTTGCTGGCTGCCGTCCGGTTGTCACTATCCGTCAGTGAGTAGATGAGCAGCCATTTTGTTGCTAATCTGTGTTACAGTGATGAGGAGAAGAACCTTTTTGCTGTTCTAAGATCCGAACTGGTACTCCATCTTGGTTGCTGTCCTAAGCGTGAGGGCCAAAACAGTGCTTAATTTGTAAACAAATAAGTGCCAGGGCTCTCGGCAGGAGGCCTCCGCAGCTTGCTCCACCCATTACCCCTGCCAGGGATGCCTATGACAGTACCAACACAACTACTAACCTTCACACTGCTACAAGTGTGACAATTCTGACTTTTCCAGGCCCCCAAATCCATTAGAATGGCTTTGGTGGGAGGTAATTGTCATTTATAATGTATATTGAATTGATAATCCACTTGTTGTTGTGGCCATCTCTAAATAAGACAAACAGCACCACCATGTGGCTGACTGTCATGAGGGCCAGTGTTGGCAATTAAGTGCCAGTGCCAACCATGGGAACACACCTGCTCAAATTAAGCACTTGCCTAGCATAGACCTACAGATGTGCTGAAGGATTTACCAGAGTATCAGCAGGAAAAGTACCTGCATAGTCTTTGGACACTGTGCACAGAAGACAGAAGCCTTTTACCACACATTCTGCTGATAGAAAGACTGCAACAACATGTCAGGAACATTTCCATGTATCTTTCGGTTAATTCTAAACTACAGCATGTAGTAAACTACAGATTCCTTTCATTACAATTTTTACTGGCCAAAGACTGCAAAAACCGTCAAGATGCTACTAGTTTATAACCCAGATATTTCAGTCAAAGTTTTTTGTCTCATTGATACATTTCTTTTAAATTGAGTGCAAGTCTTTTGACAGTGCCTGATTTTTACGAACTGTGTCTCAACCTGGTTCTAAAGAGAAGCATGTTTTGCTCAGACAGCTACTAAAGGCAAGCACAAAGAGCCTTCAGGAAGCTTTCCCTCTCACTTCTTGCTGCCCTACCCCGCCTATCCCTTGCAGGACATGCATACCCATTTAAAGAGAGCTGTGCACCTACTTTTGTCTACATGCAGATTACTTTTCCACATGGATAAATCTCTTCCACTGCACCCCGTTGAGTTTGGAGGCGATCCCAACCTTCACACACACACGCCAACTTTTTATTGGAGTACATGGACCCATGTTCCCAGATCCAAACACCACCTGCAGTTTAACTGTGAATGCCACAGAGTTCCAAATTGGTGGCAGCTTTCAGATGTTTTGCATCGGCAGACGCCATACCTCTCCTTTTCCTCTACATACGTCTTCCTAATCAAGGATTAGGGAAAAGCAGATACAATGGAGCGGATAATTGTGTTAAGAGGAAAAGAGGGAGAGAGAAGTATTTGAGCAGCAAAGGTTAACTTTTTTGAGCTAACATGCACAAAGAAAATCACAGCCATAGAGAGGGAGGGATCTACGAAAAATTTAACATTACGGGTACATTTTAGGGATAAATAAATTTCCAACCTCCGAGTTTAATATCCCATCACCGTCAGCGTCATCGTCGCAGGCATCTCCAATGCCGTCCCTGTCGGCGTCCTCCTGGCCAGAGTTTGGCACGGTCACGCAGTTATCCTAGGAAAGGGGTACATTAATAGACTGTTAATTCATTGTGTTAATCTGGGTTATGCACAGTTTGTTCAGGGTTGACATGTTACTCTCACCTTTTTACAGTTTCTTTCAGAGCATCGCAGTTTTTCATCGGGGAATCCATCGATGTCCGTGTCGCGCCCGCAGAGGAAGCCATTTCCAGCCCAGCCGACATCACACTGCATGGACACAGAAGAGTGTTAGCGTCCCTACTCTCTCACTCTCATAGACTTGTCTTCAAACACTACCAGAAGTGTGCCATGTGTTGTAGTAACTGGGTCCAATTCACAAAGCTTTTGATGTGACTTACTCTTGTAAACCTCCTGCCTTGCTCCTCAATTCCAACCGTAATCCAGGAAGAGTTCTGGCTTGTTCCTTTAACCCCTTCGCCGCAGTGGTAATTACCCCGCTGTGCTGGGGGGGGGGGGCACAGCGCCCCGGTGCTCGTGGCGAGCTCAACTCGTCATGAGCCATGGTGGCCGTGTGCTCATGACGAGCTGAGCTCGTCACGGCCACACCCGTTTTCATAGAACTCTCAGCACAGCGGGGAAATTATCCCCGCGTGTGAGCGTTCTGACCGTTATGACGAGCTCAGCTCGTCATGAGCACACGGCCACCGTGGCTCATGACGAGCTGAGTTCGTCATCAGCACCGATGGAGTTAATCCAGGAGTACGTCAAACCTGCTCGCCACCGTTCCTTCTCCTACCTCACTGCCAAGTCCTGGAATGGCCTTCCTCTCTACCTCCGGACATCAACCTTGACCTACGAAGCTGCTCGCACCCCCAGCGCCTTGAGACCCTTATGGGTGAGTAGCACACTTAAAAAAAGCCTGATTGAATGATTGACCCTCGCTAGTGGATTTAAGGAGGATACTCAAGACTTGACTTTTCGACGGAGCCCAGCAACCCAGCGCCTGGAGAACCCTCATGGTTGATCAGCAGTGCTCTACACATATTGACTGATTGCAAAATGCGTGCATTACAGAACCAAATTTGCGTCTGACTTGGAATTAACCGCTTCCATACGGCACACATTTACCTGCTGTGCGGGCCAATTTTACGCGTGCGCAAATCGGATGCCCCCAGCCGTCCGATGCACACGCAGACCGTGACGTTAGACGGCCGGGGGCGTCCGACGCATGGAAGAGGTTAACTTCTTTGTATTTTGCATAGATGTTGTCTGTCACAGGCGGAAACCCAATACACATTGCAGTACTGGCATTTGTGAGTGCAGATTAAAGGGAAAATAGTGAGAAATTATTAGAGCCGGTTACACAGGACGAAATATTTTAGAACGAAAACGGCCTGATAAAGATCAACAAAGAAACACATGCATTATTCATGTAACACTGAAAAGAACAAAGATTTAAAAAAAAATACCAGAGGAGCAAATGCACAGCAGGAGAGATGATAATAAACACAGTATATTTAAATGTAGCATAAAAATGTGAAATGTGTCAAAACCTTCAAATATTTTATTCTAACACATCTCTGGATGGCTCCATCGGCGAAATGGATTGAGCAGACCTAGAATCACAAGCCTGGTGGTGTTTGAGCAACAGTGTGTGTGTGCTTCCTCTGGCCAGGTGCTCTTGGAAATGCATTTTTGGCACAGGCATGGGAAGAAAACACCCATAAAATAGATGGGGGGAGGGGAGGGGGCTACAGGACCGAAAGTTTCTCAAAGGGGGAAATATATCCCTATGAAGAAAAGATTCACAATGGGGTTTTGTGTAATATTTCCATGAGCATTCTCACATTAAGAAATTAATAACATTGCTTTTTGTTTGGGAAAGTCAGAAATTTCCAGAAGTTTTTGAAATTTCTGTGAATTCTTAAAAATGTCATACAGAGGAGTGTCCCCACAGGCACATATGTCCATAGTGTGCTCCGCGTAGTAGGCCAGACCTAAAGGTGCCAGCGGTAGAAAATTAAAATGATGAGTCAGCACCTCTACCTATCCCCCCCAAGAGCCTTATTCCTTTGGGATTGAGGGAGGATACGCAGAGCTTCAGTTTAGCTTTTTTTTCTTTTGGGAAGTAATGCCACTCTCTGGTTATTATTTTAGAAGTCAGTCCATTTTTTTAGAAGTGTAAATTCTAGAAATGGCCTCCAAAAAAGTCACTCGTTGAGAATAGCTCCTGGCAGGATGCCTTCGATTTAGGATTTTCGATTTTGAGAGCAAATCAGAGGCCAGCGCCTTCGAAGGGATTTGTAAACACACTCGGTATCTGGGTCAGGAAGTGTGGAGTGATTGGTGGAAGCCATTGCAAGAAAAAAGCCCAAAGGCTCCAAAACTGGAAGAAATAATTTAAATGCAGTCCAATCAATGGAACTCCTTGACAGGGCCAGCTTTAGGGCGGTGCGACTGGTGCAGCAGCACTGGGCGCTGACCTGGAGAGGGTGCACCGACCCCAGGGGGCGCTGTGTTTAGAAATAAAGTACGATATAAAAGCACCTATTGCAGAGTTCCTTGTGCGTCCAGCTTTCAGGCAGCAATAAAAATGTCATGATAACTCTTGTGAGTAATGTTCTCACTAGAGAGAGCGATGGGAGTTTTGTCTAGGAACACTTTTGACAATCCATAAAGTAGGGCAGAGGGTTAATGTGCCTGCTGCAAAGAACAGATCTGTATTTCATGTGGATAGCTGAGTGAATTTGTTATCCCAGCCTGTACCAGAGCTTTAAACCTAATAAAATATATGTGAGAGAGTGACTATGGAGAGAAAAGAGAGGAACATTTGCTGGGTGGAAGTGAGGGAATCCAAGGAGGGGGTAATACGGGGAGTTGCCAAAAAAGATCGTCACACCTGGTGCCATCGGCGCTAAACCCACCCTGCTCCGTGGCTTGCTGAGTCAGCAGTCTTTTAGAGGTTTTTCCTGGACTGTATCTAGACTCCAAAAAGGGTCTCAAAATGGCTTCAATGAAACACTGACCTCCCAGTTGTCGTACGCAGGTGGAAAAGTGTGGAGCACATGGCCTCCTAGGACAGCATTACGAGTGTCCCAACTCCTAACTGGTAATACCCGCATTACAATACCAGGGGTACCAGGTTGCGGTGCTACAGTGACTTTACAAGTTATTCCCCTAAAAACCACTATAGAATGTGGTATAACATGCAGAAATCAGTGAGCGCCTGTAATTCCAGACCATTTTTCGGGAAGTCCCCCAGGTAAGACCTGGACATTTTTTTTACATTTTTTTTAAATGTGGTAATACAGTGTGCGGTAATATCACAGGAGTTATATGTCAAATTCATGAATGAGAGCTACGTTGATTGTAAAGATTGTCAGCAGCAGATTAACACAGGCCTGGAAATATTACAACATTCATCAGAAGAGTCAAACCCTTGGAGTTACCATGCACAATGCAGTCCCATCGCGTTCAATGAAGCAGCTCGCTCGTTGGTGGCACGGGGTGGAGTGCACAGTTCCGCACGTTCGCTCCAACCTGCAGCCAGAGGTCTGGTCTCCAACGTAGCCAGGTTTACAGGGCCCACATTTGTATGATCCCTTAAATGAAGGGGAGAGGTTTCTATGGTGAAATACAGCTGTTTTTGATATACAACATCAAATCCAATGCGATTGTGTGCAAGCGAGAACATTTGCATACGTAAAGATATATAGGTCCAACAAAGGTCCACAAGAGAAGGATCCAGGACAGATTTTTCAGGCTAACCACTGGACTTGTAAATTATTTTCTTCTAGATAAATTGTTGGTCAATTTATGTTAATGGGGCTATCAGGATAGCCTGAAATTCTCGGGTGGAGAATATTTTTCAAGTAATGTAAATTACAATGTTCTCACTGATTGTAGATATGTACCCCGAAATTATATCTACAGAGTTAGTGGACCAAAACATTAGCCAGAAAAAACATACATCACAAGCTGAGTCAGTGTCATGGTACCTCAGACAAACCTTGCTTCCAACCTGAATAACCCCCAACACACTACAAGATATCAAACCTTATTCAGAACAAGTTTAAAGTTTGTGGGTGTCTGCAATTGTGGTTCTGTGTGGGCCAGTGTGTATTTTATTTTAAGTGTCACATTAAAAAGAAAAAACAACTCTAAAAAAAATAAAATATTAGGCTGCCATGTCATGCTTTTCCTCTGCCAATAGCAATAAACATGGTATCAAACAGAATGCATCGCCTGTATTTACCTGCGTGTTGATGCAGATTGAGTTTGGGACGCATACATTGTTCAGGCTTTCACATTCATCTATGTCACTGCATATCTACAAAAATAAAGAAAACTTTAAGTTTATTTATCAATGCTGCATTTTTAGTCATTTGTAAAGCATCAATGACCCAGTTTATCCAAAATTAAAACATTTGGTTTACCATTTGACGAGCCTTGAATGGAAGGAGATATGCGTTTTGTAAATCACATAGCATATTGTACAAACACTAGATTGCAGATTTACTATTAAAATGTGATGTGATGGAGGGCGCACTTCAGACAGGAAACTGAATTTTGTTCCTCTTGGAATTCTCTCCATACCTTGAGAGGTGTGTTTTCAGGCCTTCTGCAGTAATTCAACCTCATCACAAGATGGCGCCATAAGACTGCTGTCTTACAAGACTTACAAGCACTGGCCGGACCTTAGTATGTGCAGCGAAACACATCTGGGCAGCCACCAGCCCTAAGAGGCAACATCACTTCCAAACGTTAGCTAAATAAATGCCAATTGGCGTAACCAAATAAAACACAAGACATGTCGTCCACATGGACGCATATAAAGACTGAGTGACAGAAAGAAAAGAAGCCAACACCTTAATGGGAAATTAATTCACAAACTGGGACACAGAGGTTATATTTCAAAACGTGTATTTAGAGTAGGGGACACCAGCGTATGTCCAGGAGGATCCGATCCAAGTCAAATTTTCATGATCTGAAGAATAACTGTTCAGTTCTGTGTGCATCTCAGATAAGACGCTCAATGCAAATGTAAAAGCGTTCAACCGTGAATTAAAACATTTAGTGCTTGCATTGGCCTTATGTCAGTCAGTCAATGAAACTTTATTCGGTCTTTTACAACCATAAAAGGATACAAATAGGCAACATATCATTCAATAAAATAAGTGGTCGGAATGATAGAATAATCAGTACACATTCTTAAACCTATAATCCTCAAGACTTTAAAAATTATTTTAAAATGTTCTAAAAAAACAATTTTCATTTTTTACACTCGTAGACATTCGAATATTTCTCACTGCGTCACTTTTGCCCTTTCATAGCTCATTCTCCTTGTAACTTAGAATATCTAGTCACCATCAATACTCATTACATTTAAGGAACTCCTTAACTTTTTTTTATGTATTTCCCCAAGGCACAAGCTATATCTAAATTAACCATTTCCACTAAAAGGTTTACAGCTTGCGTCCTGTTTTTAATATCATATTTTTAAAAGGCATTGGCCTGCTGAATTGAGGTCCTACAACAATATTGAAATAAGTGTTCTAATTCTCATGGAATGTTTAAAAAAAAATCTGAATATGTTTTAATTGTCGTTTTGAAATGCTGACTAAGCCCGTGGATGTCGGGCACTGAGTGAATACGTGAATGCCGGGACTACTCGTAGCATCACGAGCAGCCCTTCCGAAGATCTTGGTGATAGCCACATAAGATACATTTACCTATAAATTGTTCTAAATGGAGCTCAACTCCATGGTGAGTAGATTTCCTAAAGCAGTTTCAGGGATCTGGTCCAGGTCCTAGGCTAAGATAGATTCTTGTGACAAATAGACAATCCTGACTCCTCGAAATGTTCACTACATCTCACTTGGAATAGTAGTAGCTATGATTTTGTTTATCACAATGTTGTCTCACTTATTATCTTAATGCTCTTAGTTCTCTGTTTTTACATATTTTTACAGATAAAAACAGACAGAAAATCATCTATTTTTCAGTTTTTTAAAATCTTTAAATGAGAAATATGAGGAAAACAGGTCTTCCTTTTAGTGCTCTTTAGTGCTGTTAATCACAAATGGTTTTCCAACAGCTGTATACACGCAGGGGTGCATAAAAAAGGGAGATACATTTTCCTCCTGAAGCTTTAAACAGTTGATGTGCACATGCACCAAAATGTGTGTATTGCATTCCAGCGATGCATTATAGATGTCTTCTTATAGAACTAAAACTGTGAGGAATCCAATTGCACGTACATCTTTATCTGTGAAATAAATATTCAAATATAGTAGTATTGTATTCATTTTTTCACAAAATATATATAGAAAAAAATAAGCATGGAAAATTAACTAGTTTTTAAGTTGCTCTTTTGCTCTTCACTTCCATTTTTGGTTGTCATATTCCAGATATTACACGTGCACACCTGGTTGCCTCAGAAACGTCATTCTACTATACCTTGTTCCCACCTCCATCCAATGCTCACCAGACTTTTTTTTTCCTTCACCAGGAAAAACTTGCAATCAATTGTACAAAAAAAAAGTTAGGGGTCAAAATATTGAATGTTCTAATGTGGAAGTTCTTAGGTGAGTGGAACCTGCCCATAATAGTAACCATCTTTGATAACCTGTGAGTAAGCTTTCACGCTCGTCTCTCTGGGGCTCCTGTGATAGTGTTGCATAGTCTTCTAGGGCAATTGTTAGTCTCTCTAGGAGGTTTGAAGACTTCCCACGTTCAGCTCCCCATGAGATGGACCATACAATAGCATTTACAATATACTCTCTCCATTGGCTGTTTGTGACTCTTCCAGCAAACCCTGGTTGACATTTTGCAATGGCGGCCATGATTTGTTTATCTCTAGTTCCCTACTCCAGTTTCTCATCATTAGTCGTGCCGTTGTGTATCTTCCCCATGTTCTTCTTGCTCCCTCCTGCACACAAAACCTATCATGTGGTAACCGTGGTCCTGTGTTTTTTCTTTGCCCTCTTTTATCTGACCGATGTTAGCCCTCAGATTCTACATAGATTGTCCCAGTCACTTCTTCTATAAGGAAGTCACCCTCTTGTGTTAGTGGTCATTGGCTGTTGTTTACCATTATCCTTGTCACTTTCTCTGCCCCCCACACCACTGTATCCTATCATTCTCCCCCTCTCTGCCTCTTATTTAAAAAAAGTTGTCTCCCCTCAAGCAGGTGACAGGCTGAAGGCATGCTGACACACCAGTTTTTATGCTGATTGCTCCAAGCAAAAGTACCTATTGAACTCTTGCCCTTTGCTACATGGCTGCCTGTTTCTTTCTTGCCACTGAGGAAAAGTCATAACTACTCGGGCCCGAGGCAAGGCTTCGGTAGAGATGTAAATGTGTTTGTATTTATATAGCGCCTTCTATCCAGAGGTCTCGTAGCGCTGTATTCATACCACTGTGGAACCCATCCTGGCTTTCCCTGTGAGGCATCCACTCCTGGGCACCTCCAAGGTGAAGTCAGGCATCCTTAACGTTGTGGGGGCCGTTGTAGAGATTAAGCAAGCTATTGCCCAGAGTAGCAGAGTGGGACTCATGATAAGACGAGGCACCGAGGCGAGAATTATCAGGTCCGGGGAGATTGAGTCCAAGAGCCGCCGAGGCGGGAATTGAACCCTGGTCCCGGGCTAGACCTCTGCATCAGGGTCTGCCGCTCTAACCATTGAGCCACACTTCTCCGGGCCAAGAGTTCAAGAAGGTGATATTCGTGAGGTTTCGGGCCAAAATCCTTAGGTGCTATTAAAATCAATGGATCCATTGAGAAAGTACAAGAATAAGGATGTGCTACTCATGTCTATTGAGTGAGACTCTACTCTATGGTGTGGGACTCACACCAAAAGAGTGACACCGTGCCCCAAATGGATGGGACTAATAACTAGTGTGATCTTCACATGACACTCATATACTGTGGGCCTTATTCACAAAGGTAAACATACACTTTTTCGTAAGTTAAAACATTTTTAGTATTCACAAACTATGAGTTATTAGTGTGTTTACGACTGCAGAGAATCCCAGTCAGGCAGAGAACTCCACACATAAAAATACAGGTCTGTCCTCAACAGACCTATCTTTTTGTGTGTGGAGATTTCCACCCGACTGCAGAGTATCTGCAGTTGTAAACTTATTGTTAACTCGTAGTTCTTGAAAACCCCCAAAAACTTAAACTTACACAAAAGAGCATGCTTACCCTTGTGAATCAGGCCCTGTGAATTAAAATTGTACTCCAAGGTGACGAATTCTACTTAAAGGATGACCGACATACTGCTACAAGAAGTGAAACTTGCAATGCATAACTTCGAACCAAAGCATTGGACACACACCAAGAGAGTAAGACTGTGCTGCAAGGTGAGGAACTAAAAAGTGGCATAGTGCTACAGAAAGTGAGACTTACAAATAGTAAGAATGCCCCCTAAGAAGGTTGAATCATATCCAGTGAGTGGGACTGTGCTACAAAACATAAGACTCACACCCAGCAGGTTCTAGGCCCAGCTCTCCTTGCCTCTCTGAGTTCTTTCTCCTGCTTATGCCTTGTTTTTACTGCTTTCTCCTTACCCTTCCCCATTCTTCTGAGTATTTTTTAGGTTTCGCCTATTATCATTCGCGTGCGAATGTAATAGGCGAAAATTCAAGTGTTCCATTCGACTCGTCAAACCACTGCGGTTTTTCCACAGTGCCTGTGAGTCACGTGACTACAAAAGCGGGTGACGTGACCACACAAGCACGCGCATCTCCCTAATCCGCCTGCCACAATTCTCCTCCACTCGCTCGCATTCCCGCCCCCCCACCAGGCTCTCCCGCCCCCATCCGGCTTCCCCCCGCGCATCTGCCTGCCACACTTCTCCTCCCCTCGCTCGCATTCCCGCCCCCCCACCAGGCTCTCCCGCCCCCATCCGGCTTCCCTTGTAACTGTGTAATCCGTGGGAAGCTCTGTCCTGCACAAGACTGACCCATCCCCGACGCCTCCTTTTATATCTCCAACCCCTTGGAACTTGTAATTCTTACTATATATTCACATTGTTGGCAAAATTAACTTCATTCACTTGTTCTAGCTTAGCGATCTCAAAGTCGCCAGAGATGCATGGAACATATGTCACGCTAACAGTTAGAATGCCCCATCTTTTCTGCACATATGTATCGTTCCAAAACTATTGGGTATCTTAGGATTATTCTTTACTTATTCAAAATACTCTCCATTACATGGTCAATGTTTTCGCGAGATCACGTTTAAGCACCAAACGTTATATTTGGTTGGCTGACTACAATCCTTAATCAAACGCTTAATGACTCCTCTGACAGGGTCTCTACCGAATATTCGTTAATTGTAACAGAGGATGAATTCATTCATGTCATAACTGAAGTGAACGAATTTTAGAATCTCAATTTCTTGTGGAATAATCGAGCCTTCTGACATGATTCAGTAATGAGATAGTCTAGCTATCGGCGTGATGTGCCATAACAACTCTTAGAAACATCAAGATTTCCTATTTTAAAAGCACCAGTCCCTTCCAAACTCCTCGGCAGATATCTTCAGTGCACCTTGTTTTATCACATTCCCCATTTCCAACAAGCACTGGCGTCGCCAATAGGTTTCGCATTTGGAAAGTTGGAGCTATTGGTTTTGTAAATGACATTTTATATTTATATATCGTTATTGGTAATGTCAATAACAATATATAAATATAAAATGTCATTTACAAAACCAATAGCTCCAACTTTCCAAATGCGAAACCTATTGGCAACGCCAGTGCTTGTTCCTGCTTTTCCCTCGTTTTTTTTATAGCTGTATAGCCCGCCATAGCAGGCTATACTGGCTGTTAAAGGCCCACTCCCGCGTTAAAGGCCCGAGCCGAAGGCAAGGGACTTTAACAAGGTACCAGGACTTTAATAGCCGGTATAGCTCTGCTACGAAGGGCTATAAGGCTATTAGAACATTCTGTCACTAGAGAGCTGAATGTTCTAACAAATAAAACAAAGGCCTCTCTAAGGTCGAGGGGATTTAAATCCCCTCAAGCTCCAAGAGATCTTTGTAAAACATTAGAATGTTGCTCTGCGGGCCTTTACCAGACCGTAGAAGCAGGGAGCACTCCATTGTCTACAGTAGAGCTACCAACATTCCAATGCTCTAATACTGCTTACATGCCTGTTCGAATGAACAGAGCATCGTGAAGCAGCTAGCAACTCCAGCGTCTTGAGACCCTCATGGGTGATTTGCTGCGCTTTATAAATTCTGATTGATTGATTGACCCATTATATAAGACACAAGACCTACATTCATTATGTACGGCTGTTGAGCTCCATGTGAGAGACGTGTTCCAACAATAAAGAATGTGCATCTAGGTGCATAGACATGCACCAAATGTGTGAGTCAATACTCCAAGAAATTAAACTTATGAGTGACACTCAAGCTGTGAGACTCACACCCAATAAGTGAGTCTGAACTGATCCTCCCCTTACGTCTCTCTTCTCCCGATTGGCCCATCTCTTGTGCTCTCCTCTGTTGTGCGCTGTTATTTTTCTGTGTTCTCAATGGCAATTGGCTCTGCTCTGTGAGCTCCTCGCTGAACACTGAGGCTTATTTTACCTTAGGCTTGTTGTGTGACTGCGTCTCATTTCTGAAGTAATGAAAACGTGACAAACGAGACCCAAGAAGCTTATTATAAACGTTTTCCTCCCCAACACTCTTCTCCTGGTGATAGGGCTCTTCTCTTTTCCAAATCAGATGTGAAGGGGTGTGTGCGACTGACGTAGAAGGACCATCTCTACCCAGGATGCTACTGCACAGACAAGACTGATGCTGCCCTATTAAATCGATCAAGGAACTCTTATCGCATGCGGGTGGTGGGAAACACAAGGCGATGATGGGCGGAGCGCTGAAACAGGCATCACACTAGCACCATAAATCACTGCCTAGACTCTAGAGTATATAGAAATGCCTAAAATATTGCTTCTGGCTGTTGTGCATTGGCATCTTTCGGGAAAGAGTCCATTCTTCCTTGGACGAGAGCAGAAGTGCACCGGTACTGCAAATCATTTCCCTGCAACCTGACAACTTATATTTAACTTTCAAGTAGCCGACATCTCCACTTCCCTTACCAATGATGTAATCCCAAGAACAGTCAGGGCTTTGTGAATTGCACAGTAAGCCTGTATGTTGACTCAGTGTCGGTTGGAGAGGACCCTTTGAGGCATTACAAGAGCTCCCTGTTGGTTGAGGTGAGCATCCTCTACCAGTCCATCAATCACATTAGGTATGGGAGTCTGGCACTTGAACAACGGTTCGCCATTCATCCACCTTGGCTGACATTCTTTTAAGGACAACCAAGTGAACGGCGGGAACAAGGCCCAGAAGGTCATCGCCAGTTGTGCATCTTCAGAGGGGTGTCACACTCCATCAGGAAATGCATACTCTGGCGAAGAGTTGGTTCCAGGGACTCTGGTTTGGCAGCTGCTTGGTCTCTTACTCAGAGGAGTGTCATTTTTTCCATGAAGGGGGGAGATGTTGTGAGGGAAGAGGGTCCATCACCACAAAATCCTCCATGGTCCACAGCTAGGACCCCAGCCACAGGGACTGGACAAGAAATGTGGGGAGGAATATGATTTCCCAACGTACGGTAGAGCTGGGACGGCATAGGTGTAGACAAGCTTTCCAAGAAGTAGAAGAACAAATGTGCATATAGGTTACCACAAAGAAAAAATACTGTAACTGTGTACCTTTGCGGGTTGTTTCACCTTGTTGTCACAGACCCAACAACTACAATCCCACAGTTGATGAGGAGCCTGTCTGCACGCACGTGCTCTACACAAGACCATAGTCCTATTTTATTAGAAAGATGTTAGTATACACAGTCGTGGTTGGCCTGACTCGCAAATGGTGGGGGGGGTTTAATTTAAAAAATGTTAAAATTTAAAAGTTAACTTACCTTTGCCGGCCTGGTCTTGCGTCGTCTCTTCTGCCTCTGGCAGGAGCAGGAACAGGAAGCAGGCACCCTCCCTCCCCTCCCCTAAGCCAATCAGAATGCACTGTGATTGGTCGGGACGCCGACTAGTCAGTCATCTATGGGGAGGCCATTTTCTCCATGTAGCCTACATGGGGAAAAAGCAGAATGCGCATGACTGGCTTGGTCGGCCCCAGAGGGCTGGCCAAACAGTCAGAGCCCTCAGCAGTAGGCAAGCCCCTCCCCCCTGCCCTAGAGCAGACCCGCCCACCTGCCCGCCCCAACCAAACCCTTCTGCTTTCTCGCAGTGCGAGAAGCATAAATATGAAATGGAAGTTTTACCATTTAATATTTCTGCTTCTCGTACTGCAGGGGCGGCCTTAGGCATGTGCAAGCTGTGCACCTGCACAGGGCCGCCAAACCCCAGGGGTCGCCACGCCAATATATATCCTTAATATAATAATCCTCTGAGGATGGATACATATGTGCGTGGCGGCCCCTGGCAGGGATTTGGCGGCCTCCGGCTCTGTTCCACTTCCAAACACCCTGACCCCCCCTCTTCACTGGCCTCCGTGGCTGTGATCCTCCGGGGGCCCCCTACCTACGCTCCCTGCCCAGGGCCGCCATGAGCCTAGAGCCACCCCTGCGTACTGCGAGAAAACAGTGGGGCAACGCTCTTCCCCCAAGTGGAGGAGATGCCCCTGAGTATACACAGTCCATGGACTGACCAATCGGAATGCTCACAGGGAGTGTGTTCTAACTGGTTGTTAAAGAGTAAGGGTCTGATGTAATAAAGGTTCTTACCCATTCTGTGTCAATGGGAAAATGTGTCCATACAGATGGCCCTAAGGGCCTGACTTAGATTTTAGTGGAAGGGGGCTCCATCCTGAGTTGAAGGTTGTTCTGTTGAACTACCAATAGCTGGGCCGGGGCACTCTCGAGCAGAAGATCACTGTCTCAGTGGTTCTTCACCCATGCTTGTTCTCTTTGAACTTTAGCTTTTGAATTCTCTTTGTCTTTTGGACCCAAGGCTTCTAAAGGAATATATCAGGGATGCAGTTTCTGTAAATACCCAGGTCATGTGCTTCAGAAGGTTCTGTTCACTGGACATGATGTTTTTACAGCAATCCTTTGTTCAGCTGGGGGCAGGTGGTGTGGTCTCAGGGGCAGGGTAACGCTGTCATATGTTTCTGGTTTTGGTGGTGCAGTCTCATTTCCTAATTCTGAATCCTCTGAAGCTTCCGCAAGTGTTTATTTGGTAAGGTTTGTATTGATGATCCACATTAGATACACCTACAGAGGGCCAGAGATCTGATTATTTCCATGTGGTGGCTGAACTATAGCACGGGGAGGGCTGCGGCGGAGCTTGAAAGAGTTTCCTAAAGATCTTCAGACTAACTTTGTTTCATTGACATCTATGTTACACAAAAACATGGTTACAAAAATGAATTAATTCTAAAAAACAGACTCAAGAGTAATGGAATTTTACATTAACAGAATGTGTTTACAAATATGGAAACTCAGCCAGAATGGTGCATCCAGAAAATGCAGTGGAGAGAAGGTGAATTTGGGTGGTTTTTTGGAAGTAGCACTACTAAGTTTCAAGTGAACATCACATACCTGTAGGTTTGTGTGTATTGACATACCAGTTTACCCTGGAAACACACATCCATTTTGTTCTTTCCAAAGTCAGCAATACGTATGTTTTCAGGTGTGATTGGAGGCGAAATAATTCCATATGTTGGAGGTGAAACATTTCCCTATTCAATGGTATCACAGGGCAATGGGATCAAATATGTTCTTGTAGAGGAAATTCATTATCTGTGGAAATCTGTGGCAAACTTTCTCAAGCAGCATTTTCTACAAGGTGACAAAAATGCTTATGTATATTTTTTGCATATGTGCTCTCCTTAAAATCTGCGACTGGTATACATTTCTACAATTACAGAATATTTATGTATACAGCACGTTCAGAAACTTGCTCTGAACTTCTAAGTAAAACTATGCTAGCAAATTTCCATTTTTTTTTTGCCCATGGTTTTACAAATGAGGCATGATCTGGCACTGGACATAGAATAGTATAAGATACCGTCAAAGTTCTACATTGTTTTTTAGAAAGTCAAAATCCCGTACTCTGAACTGATACAAATTTGCATAAGTGGAATTTGTCAATGAGAATTAAAGATAGCAACATAAATTAAATATATAACTCTATTGTTAGTTTGAAAAGCATTTTTGAGAATTGTTGCACTTTTTTCAGTGAAACTCTCAAAGCAAAGCTGAACAATAATTTAGAGGCCTATTGAGCATAAAAATCATCTTTTCCTTTTGTAAGTAGCTCATGTCATTTGGTTGTAACCTGTGAATTGTTGGCAGAATAGAGACGCTTGATTTCTGAGCACTTTTAGAGTTAGCAGTACAAAGAAAATACACTGATAACTCCGGTGTTCATAAGAAAGGCTCCCACGCTTATTACAAAATGACTGGATAAGTTAGCCCGATGAGATGGCTTTCGTATAGGGATATGTAGACCATTACCTTTCTTATGGTAAGTTAAAATCACTATGAAACAAATTGTTTGGCACTTAGATGTGCCCATTTTTTTTAAAAGTGATCTCGGTAATACCATGCTTGAGAAACAAAGCCTATTGTTCAATCGAATTTTGGTATATTTAGCTTTTGGAATGTTGGTTTCTCAACACTCTTCCATCAGCTATAATCTTGTGATGAGTCAGTTACATGTGAAGACAAATCACAATCTTACAAAAACATTAGCAATCTTGAACAGTTCAAAGAACGTTTGTTAGGACTAGCAAGAAGTATGGCTGTATTTGTCCTAAGGGAACAGATACCGCCAGGCCTCTTGAATCTTATACGTTTTCTACTGCAGTAAAGTCATAATTAAGGATATGCACATATTGTGTTTGTCTGTAACAGAAATTAAGTCTACAACCTTGGCAGAGTGTATTGATTAGACAGTGCAACAAAAATATATCAGGCATTTACCCTTTCCACTAAAAGCTCCACTATTCTTTGTACCCAGGTACGAAAGTGCTGCTCAGATTTGTATTGATTACAGGGCACTGGGCAAAATTAAATCAGCAGTACAGGGTTACTCTTGTTAAGGATTTAATTTTATAATATAGTGTCTAGAAAATAAATAATAAAATGAGACTGGATTTTGAAGGAGGCTATCATCCAAGTTAGAATAATCAGTAATCCTTCATATACAGCTTTGTACATTTGTTTTGGAAATATTTGCATTATTTGGATCCTAATGCACAGTTTAGTGGTTGCAGAAATCTGCCAATTTCAGAAAGAAATGCAAAATCCCACAGAAAATCCACTGGTGTAATTTCCTTCCCCATAGGAATAGTGTGCTGGAGAAAATGGTACCAATGTATTCTTCTATTGTTTTACTATTTCTACCAGCAGTTTAAAGACTTCCCATTACCCATCCAACTCTAAATCTTTTGCATAGGTCACATCCCACTTGTAATTCAACCAATTAAGAGTTGCAAGTACAGAAGTGGTGTGTTTACACATCTATTTTGCCTACCCACAAAAGTAGGAATTGAGCACCACTTGTGCATTAATTGAAGCCAAGCCGATTGTGAAAGTGAACCACCACTTTAAAATCAGTCAAAAATCAACTTCAGAAAGAAGACAAATATACAAAAAACATTCCTAAATTGTGGAATCGGAACAACAGGGGTATTACCTATTTGTAGAGGCAAAACAAACCGGAAAGCAATGTGACGATAACCACAAACCACATGAGCGTCTACAGTTAGGCCTTTAGGTGGGAAGAATGAAAAAAAGGTGTCAGAATGTTGTGATTCAAGTGACTATTCTATGGAACGTGGTGACATGGAAGGATTTTGTTCTCCATTTAATTTATTTCGAATGGTTCTGGAGTCCTGCTGCCCATATGCCTTATCAGGTGACTGGCTGAAACTAACGGCGAGACCTCTGTTGGTGAGAATACATCAGTGAGGGAAATTCACACCATCACAATGTATATATAACATCAAGAACTTACACCCCCTTTGCTTTCCTAAACTCTAGATCTTGTGGCGGATTTTTTTTCTGTCAATTCGGTCAAAAAAAGCAGCAAGTATATAAAGGGTTAAAGTTGTTGACCATTGATAAAGGTAAATGCTGGCATACATATTGTTCAAGAACGTACCTGCCGATGCGCCTTCGCATATGCTAAGCCCACACCCTTGACCACTGGCCCTGTGGTTCCCAGAGGACAAGGCTCGCAGTAGAAACCAGGTGCAGTGTTGATACAGGCGACGTGACGGAGGCATGGATTGACGCTGCACTGCAACGAAGATAAGAAACTTGCGTGAGTCGTTGTGCAGTGAAAAAAGATCAGCTAAACCCACAAACCACATCAAGATGCATGTACAGTGAATGTATGACGTTACAACGCAAACATTGACAACGCATTCCTTCACAACGCAGTTTTAACATCGCAACATCCATTACAACGCATGATTTTACATCATATGCCATCACAATGCATTTTTAGACACTACATTTACAACGCATTCCATTACAACACATACCATTACAACGCATATTACCTTTA
Organism: Lissotriton vulgaris; assembly: GCF_964263255.1. Taxonomy (NCBI): domain Eukaryota; kingdom Metazoa; phylum Chordata; class Amphibia; order Caudata; family Salamandridae; genus Lissotriton; species Lissotriton vulgaris. The sequence goes on from NC_141700.1 coordinate 49,391,369, forward strand.
GGGCAACAGTAGGGTAAGTGTTGGATAGTGTGGGGGTAAAAATTACTATTCCCACTCCAGTGAGTGCAACAGTAGGGTAAGTGTTGGATAGTGTAGGGGTAAAAATTACTATTCCCACTCCAGTGAGTGCAACAGTAGGGTAAGTGTTGGATAGTGTAGGGGTAAAAATTACTATTCCCACTCCAGTGAGTGCAAAAGTAGGGTAAGTGTTGGATAGTGTAGGGGTAAAAATTACTATTCCCACTCCAGTGAGTGCAACCGTAGGGTAAGTGTTGGATAGTGTAGGGGTAAAAATTACTATTCCCACTCCTGTGAGTGCAACAGTAGGGTAAGTGTTGGATAGTGTAGGGGTAAAAATTACTATTCCCACTCCAGTGAGTGCAACAGTAGGGTAAGTGTTGGATAGTGTGGGGGTACAAATTACTATTCCCACTCCAGTGAGTGCAACAGTAGGGTAAGTGTTGGATAGTGTAGGGGTAAAAATTACTATTCCCACTCCAGTGAGTGCAACAGTAGGGTAAGTGTTGGATAGTGTAGGGGTAAAAATTACTATTCCCACTCCAGTGAGTGCAACAGTAGGGTAAGTGTTGGATAGTGTAGAGGTAAAAATTACTATTCCCCATAAGTTACCTTATAATGCATTGTAATGGCATGCGTTGTAGTGACGTGTTGTAATGACATGCGTTGTAGTGAAATGAGATGTAATGGCTGCGTTGTAATGGCATGCGATGTAAAGGATGTTGTGTTGTAGTGACTGTGTTGTAAAGGATGTTGTGTTGTAGTGACTGTGTTGTAAAGGTTGTTTCCCATGTACAGTAAATCGAAAAATGCACCATTGGCTAGAAATGCATCAGGAAACGTTGGCTTTGCTAACACCTGATGTAGGAGGCCCACTAGCCAACAAGATGGCTCAGCCTGTTAAGTAAACACTACTGGCGCTTGTACGATCCGCAGATTATAGGTATGAATCTTGGCTGGGGCAACTCAGCCTTTCATGCTTTTGAGACTGATAAATGCAATATGGTTACATTTGATAATAGTAACACCTGCCACTTGCAGCGCTTGGCAACAGTAACAGGATGGTATTGACTAGTATATAGAAGCAAGTATTAATGTTGCTAGAGGTAAATGCGAGACCACAGAGTGCTGTGACATGTACATGTTTATTCCAAATGAATAATGAGGAAAGTGGCACCAACACCCAAGGTAAAGACCTATGTTTTGCTATATGTTACTCGCAAACAAAGGAAAGAGCGACTTGCACCAAGGTAAAGACCTATCTGTAGCCAGGTAGAACCTCATTAAATGGGAAAATGACTGCGCAATAAATCAAATGCCACACCCCTTCCGCCAAAGTTGTCTGTTACATAGGAGAGCTTTGCAATGCAATTCCTGGTTTGAGTTGGACAGTTTATCCCACTCCAGCACTTTGAGCCAGGATTGCATCAGTACCCAAAACATAGACACTTTTATGGGTGTTACACACCTTGTTGCATGGTGTCACCCCAAGAACGCCTTGACTTTAGGAATTTTACTCCAGTGGACAATCCTCAACAATGATCGAATTTGAGACCAGATCATGTACATTGCCGAAGGCTGGGCAATTTCTGAATTGGTGACCGACAAAGGTGTTCTTTTTGCAAAAAAAATTGTCAGACATTGGTGCAATATTGTCCAGAAATAGTTCAAAATTGCCCACTGCCAGTGAAATTGACTTTACAGGGTCAATGATTTCTGGGCAGAGTTGTCCACTATTTCTGTGAAGCAGAAGAAGAGAATGTTCAACTCTGGGGACAAAAACTGGGGGGATTAGACCCTTTGTCGCGTGCACATTGGTGTAAACGACATCTCACGAGTGAGTGACAGAATAATGACACCAGGGAATGTTTGTTTGTGTTTCTGTTTTCCTCCTTTCCCAAATATGTTAGAATGTGGGCAGTTATTTTTTGGGCAGTTTTTATCTAGCACAAACTTGGTCCAAGGACATCGACGCCCCCACCCCACCCGGGCCCACCGCCCAACTGCTCTTACCTGCATGGGCCGCAGCTGCTTTACCTGAACACCAGATTACATTAAAGAAAGTTAGATTTTTGTGTTTTTTTATTCTTGATTTACTTAACGTTCTGCAGGTGCGATGGGATGAAATACAAGGAAGGCTAATGAAAAGAGGTCATTGTCATTGGTGGGCGAGACATACATCCCCAGTGGGTTAGAAGTAAATTCGATTACCATGTTCTTCGCTCCTCACCTCGTTGATGTCCATGCAGTGAGTTCCATTACCGGTGAAGCCAAGCGGGCATGCGCCGCACAAGAACCCCGTTGTTGTTTCTATGCACGACACCCCGGGGAAACAAGGGTTTGGGATACACCTGTTTTGAAACGCAGCCACGCTGATTCCAGGTCCGATGGCTCCAGGATTTATCCCTGATCGAGATGAGACATGAATACAATTCAGATCCACAGATATGAATGTCAATTTACAGATGAAACACACCATGTGCCCCCTCCATGTACAGTATTGTCATCAATAATGTCAGTTCAGATGTCGCATTGAGGTTATTGATGATGTCATGTCATAGGTGATGTATATGTGAGGTCACGAGCCGTGCATGGGGAGGGTGCAACATATAGTTACTTCAGTTAACTACAACTGGTGAATTTCAGTGTTTTTTTAGTTCAATACCTTAGGTTTTAACAGACATTTTCAGCTAACTATACTGTCACTTTAGGCTTTGTTTTCCAGTTAATTTCTAGGGTTTATTTCAACGTAAATTAGCAGTATAAAGGGGTGCCATTGTAAGTAAGCTAACCCTACTGGCTTTCTCAAATGGTCAAAATAACAAAATATACAAGGAGGCCTATTGGCTTTGTCAATAACTCACCAAAATAAATTTTCAATTGCTATAAGTCAATGGTTTCCCAAGTACACACATCTCAATGCTTAATAATAATTGTCACAAAAACATTTTAAATAAAGATGTTTTTAGATGAAACCACCATAGACATGTCTTTGAGACTTTCTTTAACATTCTTCAGGCCATGAAATGAAGCCATAGAACCTATCACAAGGGATCTCCACATTCAACCTGAAAAGCATACAGCTCCGAGTACTTTAAAAAAGATGGTTAGATTTCCTGTGGTCAGGGATTCAAGGATTGTGGAGACTTACTGTGAGTTTTTTTATGTTGTTAGGGTGGCTGCTGCTCTCTCTGCAGCCCACAACAATATTTAAACAAAGGTTGGTGACACCCCTGCCCTTCCTTGTGGCACCAGAAGGAAAAAAGCATAAACATTAACCGCATGCGCGCTAGCGGTTTTCCCGCTGCGCGCTGAAAATGTTAAAAACTTGCGTTACGTGACAAAGCCAGCTCGTCATGCGCGTAGCGCAGGTAACGCCCATGACGAGTGCTAATGACGAGCTGGCTTTGTCATTAGCACTGAAGGGGTTAAAAACCCTTGCAGGGCATTATAGGTTAGGAGCAGTAAATATGAGATGATCAACCAGTTTCATATTCCTGCCATCTTAATGTGTTTTACTGTTCATTTATGGATGCCCAGGTCTGCCTGGATCACCCAGTAAGCTTATGTCACCTAGGGCCCCAGTGTTCCCACCAGCTCCACAGCCCACATCCATCCTGGCTGCCGATGGGAGCCAGCCTTACATTTTTTTTTGGGGGGGGGGCCTGGTCCCACTCACGTTTGCCCACAATTTTTGTAAGAGGCCCAAGACCTCCGTGGGCTCGCCGACTCCCAAGCCAGAACCTATCATGGGTGCCAGTGAAGCTGACAATACTGTATTTGCGTCTGCCGCGGGAGCCGCCTTTACTGTGTCTGCGGCAGGAACACATTCACGGTTCCCTGCCTGCAATCTTGCGGGCAGATACAGGCCCCCCTCCCAAATATATTTATATATAGGAAAAAAATATATTTGATCAGGACCCAAGGGATAAGACCACAGGGCCAGTAACTGGCCCTGGAAGGGGGGCTCATAAACCCTCCCCTCATAGTATTTTTTCAAACTAAATCAATGCGCCCACCACCAGGGTTATGATCCACCCTGAGGGGATAAAAAAAAAAGAAATTAGCAGCACAAAGCACAAACAACATTCACTTTTGGCCTCAGTAGGGGTCTCTCTAGGACACCCCTAAAAGGCGTATTGGATATGGATCTTCCTTCCTCCCTCTAAAATGGCTGTAAAACTTCATTGCTGATCTAAGGCATCCAATCAGACCTTATCCTTTGATCTGCCCATCCCACTGTGACCCTGTCTCTACATATCTATACATTTTGAATCTTAGTTGAACCTTAACTTTTTTTCTGGCCCCGCTTGATGGATCATCCTGAAACTTTCTAGGAAATAACAGATGTGACTGAACCTTTTTATGGAAGGTGAAGATTCATCAAACGTTTGAGAAATAACAATCCTAGGCAATCTACCTATGTAAACCACAATAAGGTGAAAAAACACAATACAAACAATAATTATGAAATACCCAAGTGTGCAAATGTATCTAAATGTATTAAAGAATTAAAAAAGGCAATTTATACATTTTATTGTAATACAGTACTTAATATGCATTTCCATATAATAAAAACATTAAAAGATATGTAGTGACAAGTGGAACAAAGTTCTGTATCCGACGCGCATTTCGGCGTATAACAAACACCTTCTTCAGGAATTGCCACACAATTCTGATTAAAAAGCAGCAAAGAACCTTATTTTGTATCGTGAAGATAAGCCACTTTGAAGAAAAAGATTCCTAACCAAAAGGAACCGAACTGCAAATACCTCTTTTATAGTATATCGTGACAAACATTGTTGAGATAGTTATTCTGCTGGTAATATGAACAGCCGGAAAAGCGTGATTCCCGTCTATCATCAGATAAAAATATTCAATAATGTTTTATCCTATTTGGACCTGATAAAAACTGTGTTGGATTACAAATTGACTTGCAAAAGTAGATATCGGACGTTACGAGAGATCAAGAGCACGAGACTGGAAGGCGTTTCCTCAGCACGTTATTCATTCGTATTCTGATGCACGATTTCCCTTTTTGCCTGATATGTGCTGGATTAAAGATAAACTTGCAAGAGTAGATATCAAACGTTGCGGGAGATAAAAGGCGCGAGACTCGATGGCGTCTTCTAAGCACGCTATTCTTTCGTGTTCTGATGCACGATTTCCTTTTTAAGGGAGTTAACTCTCCACGAACACCAGCCATTTGGAAGCGCTCGGCTCCATCGGTCTCGGCAGAAGAAGCCATATCAGGCAAAAAAGGAAACAAGCATTTACAATGCAATGGTTTTGCCTTTGTTAAAGTTAGAGCTATTGGCATTGCTCTTGGCATTATTTTTATTTATGTTTTTTTTAACATAAATAAATGGCATTGTCATTTTCAATGCCAATAGCTTAATCTCTCGCAAATGCCACACACAAACACCCGCAGAGAGCCCCCCCACACACAGAGCCCTCCACACACACACCCACACAGAGCCCCCCACACACACAGCCACACAGAGCCCCCCCCACACAGAGCCCCCCCCACACACAGCCCCCCACACACTGCGAGCCCCCCCACACACTGCGAGCCCCCCCACACACACTGCGAGCCCCCCCACACACACTGTGAGCCTCCCCCACACACTGTGAGCCTCCCCCACACACTGCGAGCCTCCCCCACACACTGCGAGCCTCCCCCACACACTGCGAGCCTCCCCCACACACTGCGAGCCCCCCCCCCACACACTGCGAGCCCCCCCACACTGCGAGCCCCCCCCACACACTGCGAGCCCCCCCCACACACTGCGAGCCCCCCCCACACACTACGAGCCCCCCCCACACACTGCGAGCCCCCCCCACACAGGAATGACTGGAGAAGGCCAGGCGGTGCGGCAAGTAAGGATGGTGGGGAGAGGCTTTTCTGCGTGGCCAGAGTCCAGTGGCGGTACATTTCTGTTCATGGGCCATTGAGCACAGCTCCCAGGGATCCAGCGACCGGACAGTCTCCACTGTGTAGGTAGGCAACAAGGCGCAGAGCAGGCACCAGGAAGGGCAGTCGGAAATAGCCAGTGCCCGCTTTGTCTGAGAAGGCCGCCTAGGAGCAAGATAGCAACGCAGCCCACGGCCAGCAGAGCAGGTAGGCCCCAGCAGAGCTGTAGGGGTCTCCCCATAGACTACAGGAGCTGCACCTGCACCTGGGGACGCCCGCCCCTGCTCCCTGAACCACCTCTCCCAGGGCGAGGTGCCCTGCAACAGATGCTAGAAGAAAAGGGGCCCGGTGGTGTAGCAGCGCCGTAGTTCCTGCGTCCCCGCCGGGACACCGGTTGGATCGTCATTTGATTTGAGTAGTGTGTATGGTGAGTGTCCCGGGCCTCAGGCACAGCAGTGGGCAGGGATATATTTCACGGTGCTCACAACTCTCCGCACCTAGACTCTGGTCAGTAGGCTCCTCCGTGGTCTGGCAGGGAGGAAGTTAGGGCCTGTGATGTGCCACGTTCGCCTGGTCCCGCCAGCTCTCCCTATCCAGACACCTTGTGGCAGCAGGCCTTGATTAGGGTCTCTGCGTTGAAGGCTTGGAGATAAGCTAGGCTATAGATCACAAACTCAAAGAAAAAGATTTGGCAGACCTAGCTACCCAAGACCACCAATGCCTCAGGGAAGCATGTTTAAAGTGCTACACAAATGGCACGGGCCACCCCGCAGGTCCCTAATAAACCCTAAAGCGTGTTGGAGGTGTGGATCACCGAAGGGGGACAACAATCAGTTTTGGGGGGGGGGAGATGCCGAACTTGGACCACATACTAGGCTTCTACTACGACCACATTCATACAGACTGTAACCATCAAGGGCACCCTAATAGCACAGAATAACTTTTTTACAACTCTGATCAATATCCATTTATTGCAAACTAAAAATACAGATGGTTTGGTATGGCCTTGGCCAATATCTGTATACTACCACTATGCCGAAACAAACTAGCCCTACGTCTAACACCTTGCTACAGGAGATGTACAATATAGCTGCATACAAACAATAGCCGACTTGAACCACCAACTTGGCAAGTTTAGGGACATATGGAGAGACTTCCTCGCTGAACACAGAAACCTCGTTGAACCCCAATACTCAGGCGCCTCTGAATCGGATTACGCCCCCCTATCTCAGGCTGGGCGACAAGACAGGCAGGACTAAGAAACCCCTCAATGGATACCAAGTTTCTGAGGCACTCTTTGGACAGCTTCCCCTCAGAAGACACAGTAGACCAAGGCCATACTGGGTCCTTTGTGGATAATTGGAGGGGGAGGGGGGTTAAGAAAGGCAATCAGGGAGCTGCTGGAGAAATGTACACTCTTCCAGCAATTTTATCAACATCTATTCCTGCAGTTCCCTATTCTCCTCCCTCCACTCACCCGTACCCATCTCCCTTGCCCCATACAACCCCAGACAGCTGAACATGGAGTCTGACCCCCAATGGGAAGGTGCAGGTTGTACAACTGATCACACCCCTTGAAGGCTTTTATAACTGTTCTGGTTCTTTGCACTTCTGATATATAATGTAGGTAATCATGAGGCTAATGGGGTGTCTAACTGCAAAAGTTGATTCCAGCATGTAAACTGTGGGAAGGCTGCGTTAAGTACAGATTTTAAAGCAGTACTCCTTGAGCGCACTCATGCTCATTTCCACCCAAGAGGATTGATCACCCATGGAAATAGAGGTTGGAACTTGACTAGTTCCTTTAGTCAATACAAATGAATCTAGGAAAAAGCAAAGCACTGAAAACATAGATATTTCAGACATGACCGCTGGATTTTATGGTCTAATTTGTCAAACCACCAACTGGCCAAGTAGCACCATTTCCCTGGAGCAGCGCGTATTATCTTTAGTTATATCAGAGGCTTGTTTTAAGTTGAAAGAATCTCTATAGCGTACCCGAGAAACCAACATCTTTCCACCTCCCTAACTGATGGATTAATATTTTGACGTTTGGGTAACAAGCTGGTGTTAATCTGATGACAGAGCAAGAAGTTCCAGTCTGAAGGGCTTACAGCTAGCATATGTGCCCCCTACCAACATAGACGTGCTTGCCACTAGCAGACCTACTAGTTGGCCACACATCACTATTATATCCTTGCAGGTTGGAGAGCTGGAACAGTACAAGAAAGCTGAAACCCATCAAGATGGCAGCACAAGAAGATAAGCAAATAGCACAATAAAAGCAGAAAGCAGAAGAGACCAACTAACTAAATGTAAACATGTTGAGGGACAACAGACTAGCATTAGCAGATAGCCTTCAAAAACCAGGTTAAAATCACTGTAATACAATCTCACTAGCACATAAAAAAATTCACATCAAATAACGGAATCCATTTAATACAAGACTCAACGTATGGAAAAGAGGAATAGAAAATAGAGTGTGCCATTATAAAGGAGGCAGATGAAGCAATTATTCAGGTAAGCAAAATGATGTGCTGTAAATGCATTCTGTTGCCCTGTCTCATTTAACTTGTCTACGGGAAAAAGCGTTACACTTCAATCCATGAATACCCGAGACGCTTCAAGAGAAAAAGCATTTGCCTAAGAATACTTAGAAAAGCACAAATGAGATTAATTAGGATATCTTTACTGGCAAATCAAACTATAACAAACATGCAACAGAACTATGTATTTGCAAGTAGCACCATTCCACTTCTTTGTGAAAATCGATTTCTGCTTGGCAGCGGTATATAGGTGGGCACTGGAAAAGAAGCACACCAGGTCCTAATTGGTTGGAACTTTGTGTGAGGTGCAGTTAACTAGTTCGCCGTTGGTGTTTGGGTTGTTCGTACTATAATAGAATGTACTCATGATAGAATGCATGTGTGTAAATTAAAGTCTGATGCTTCACCACATAATCACGCCCCCAACAGTTTATCCATTGCTTCCACCACGCACAAATATGTTTTGCTATACAAAAGTCCTATTCGTTTTTTTTGCACCAAGCTGTGCTTTCTTTTGCAGGTAGAAAAGGAGAGCGAGGCACCAACTCACTCATTGGGCTAAGAGATGCATTGTTTCAACAATCAGATGTGCACTTATGAAAAACGTTTCGCTGTTTCTTTGTCTCTGAGGCACTGTTCCATGGCAGCGAGATAATAGGACGTGCAGCAACTAGTAACATTAATGGAAATTAAGTACAAATCTAATCACAAATTATGTCATTACACTATGCGAGTGAAATATTTGACAGGCGTGACAGAGCCATTACTTGCTTACGATAACCACAGGCTAAGTAAATTGTTTATACTTACATTAAGCATATTTTAGTTTATCCCAGAGGCGAGGAGCAGGGGAGCAAAGGCCAGCAGAGGAGCCGAGGCAAGGAGCTGAGGAGCTGAGGAGAGGTGGGGAGAGGAGGACACCATCTCACTCACCTTCGCTTTTAGTGAGAAGCGACTCAGCATCCAGCCTTTAGCCTCCAGACTCCAGACTCCTGCTGCCTGCCTGCGTGTATTCGGCGGCGGGGGAAGCTCCGTGCTCCGTGTTCCTGCAGCCTGCAGTCTGCAGCGGGAGAGGACACGGACGGCGGTCGGTAGCCCTTGTTTTCTTCAATACTTGCTGTGCAGGGTCAGAGCATCGAACGAGCGAGGAGCAAGGAGCGAGGAGGCGGAGGCGAGGAGCAGGGGAGCAAAGGCCAGCAGAGGAGCAGAGGAGCAGAGGAGCCGAGGCATCCAGCCTTTAGCCTCCAGACTCCTGCTGCCTGCCTGCGTGTATTCGGCGGCGGGGGAAGCTCCGTGCTCCGTGTTCCTGCAGCCTGCAGTCTGCAACGGGAGAGGACACGGGGGGGCGGGAGGGGACACGGGGGGGGGCGGGAGGGGACACGGACGGCAAAGCACTCACGCAAGCAGGAAAGGGTGCCGGCTCAATGCCGGGACAGATTCGGGGGCGTTCCCGGCGTCGCGTGACGTCGGCAAAAGCCAAAGAATCTCGGGAACGCCCCCGTGTCTGGTCCGGCATTGACGGACAGGCCCCTCGTCCAATGGCAAGGCTCCATTTACGGAGCCAGCCAACGAATGAGGAGGGCCGAGCCAAGCCACACTACAGTTCTCATCAGGTTTTCGCCTGCGCCGAAAAAGATGCGCAGAGCGCATCTCTTTGGCGAGGCAAAACCTAAAAAGGGACGCCACTGTTGGTTGCGCGGGACGCCACTGTTTGTTGCGCGGCACGCCACTGTTTGTTGCGCGGCACGCCACTGTTTGTTGCGCGGCACGCCACTGTTGGTTGCGCGGCACGCCACTGTTAGTTGCGCGGCACACCACTGTTGGTTGTGACACCACTGTTTGTTGTGCGGGACGCGGTGTTGGTTGTGGAGGAGGGCCTCTGGCTCTCAGTAGAAGAAGTGTTCTGGGAGGTGAGTCTGAGGGAAGCTTGTGAGGGGGTGTCATTTGCTTGTGCTTCAAGTGTAGAAAATGGGGGATACAAAAAAAAAAGAAATAGAAGAACCCTGTCTTGGGAAATCAAGGCTTTCCAACTACAAAAGGTTTCAGGAGGAAATACAATTATCTCATGGACATAAAATATATGATTCACTCCTAATATGCCCGACACAGTAGGAACACTTCTTAATAAGTATTTCTGTCTAGCAAAGTATTTGCGCTATTTTAAGGTTTGAGATGCTAGTCTTTTAAATGCATGAGGAATCCAAAAAGATTACATCTAATGCTGTTGGCAAGGAGTTTAAAAAGTGCATTTCTCTTCTGTGGTTATTTCTGGAGAAAATTGCAAAATTAATTCATCATATTGTCCCTATTTAAAATGTGTTTCCATGATCTAATTTTGCAGCTCAGCTTTTTTTGGGGGGATAAATTATTTTCATGTCTGTGCATCTTGGCCTGAATCATCTGTCCTCTTTCCACCCAAGGACATTCCTCCCACGGATTCAGAACAGCCGGCTCATTGTTTATTCATGAGCCAGGTTGGGCGGCTTTCACGCGCTCTGCGAAACCCTCCATGCCGACGATGGGATGCCCTGAAGCAGCACACGAGGCACTGATGATGTGGGAACGTCTTAGGTCAGTGGTGACAGGGGCATGCCTATTGACCGTGCAGCGGGTGCAGTGGCACCGGTGCATATAGTAAAGTACTATGGCTTGTAAATCGTTTCAAGTGAGCAGCGTTTTCTAAGCAGACTTGGAGGTGTTTAGGGTGGGTGAACTGTCATTAGTGGTGACATGCAGGGGCAAATTCAGAAAAAACTCTTATATATGAATAAATATATATGTAGGTATGTATTACCTACTGGCGGTCGCCAGTAGGTAGTTATAGTTAGGATTGTTTTCTATAGGAAATCCGCAACATTCTATTGGGAATAACTTTGGCACCGGTTGAGGAATCTGCCTGTAATTTTCCTTAAATTTGCCTCGCTGCGCTCCGCTCCTTCCCTGAAAGTTTGGGGGGGATTCGTCAAGCGGGGGCCGAGATAAAAAGGGGGGTCCCAAAACGTGTTTTCCCCATGTTAATTTTCATAGGGCGGTTGGACTCACTTTTAGCCCGAACGGCTGAATGGATTTCCACCACACTTGGCAAAATTGTAGGGACTGGTAGCCCGATGTGCCTTTGCTATGTCTCAAGATATGTGCTCCAGTGGATTTTGAGTAATTTAGGTTAAAAAAAATATCTATATCTGGGCGGAGCCTAACAACACATCTGATCTGATTGGCTGTCAGCACTTCAACCAAGAAGTGTTGGCAGCCATATTGGGACCAATATACATGATAGCACCTCATTAAAAAGCATTGTAGTTAATAGAGGGTTTTAGGACTTTAGTTACATTATAAATCATTTGTTGATGGTACCATACTCATTTTAGGAATTGTGGTGTGTTCTAAGGTGATTTTACCATGTGAAAAAGCCTTTTGCTGTGATATCATGAATCATGTTTGAAAGAAAACTAATATCTCATGATTTTCCCACAGTGGTTTGGAAGGGGATCTATAAGCTAAACTGAAAGCATATTTTCTGTAAATTCACATTATCTTTCTCAGTCATGTGAGAATGAAGTCTGACATTCTCAGTAAAACATGTACATCCAACAAGGACAGAGACTGTCAGTTGATTCCTTTGTGTTCTACTGCAGCCTCCTAGAGTGTTCTAAAGAACAACTAGAGCGCTAACAGTCCTACTTATTACAAAGGTATGGCACACCTGAAGCCATCGTGATGGGAATGAAGTGGTAAGTCTGAAAACATTTAATTTAAAAAGGAACAAAATGAGGGGGTTCATTTTGCCATAGAAAGTATGATTAGTGCTTCAGAAAGAAAAATTAAGGATCATTTTGAGTGACTTCTCAAATCCTCTTCTATTTCATTAAAAGATTCTGACATGCAGACTGAAACATGCACTTTGAATACCAGCAGCAGACTTCCCTGGTGAGCAGTAGCTTTACTACAGTGATCTAATGAGCAACTAGAGTGCTAACATTCAGAATCTATGGCAAATGTGTGACACATCTGAATGCCTTCTTGATGGAACCAAAGTAAACAAGCATTGAAAATGCAATAGATCTCGCCCTCGTTTAAGTTAAAGCCATTCTGTTTGTAATAAGGTGGCTTTTTAGCTTTGCTTTTATTAGTGTTTTTTAAACTTTCATGTAAATAACATGCATCTGTATGCATATATGTATATGTATGCATGCATTTATATTTGTATTTATATAGATATACAGATTATATATGTTTATATATGTATGTATATATATATATACATACATACATACACATACATATATATAAATGCATATATATATATGTGTATATGTGTGCGTGTAGAGAGAGGTAGAGAGGTAGAGGTAGAGAGGTAGAGGTAGAGAGGTAGAGGTAGAGAGGTAGCGGTAGAGACTAGTAGAGAGAGAAGTAGAGAGAGGTAGAGATTAGAGAGTGAGTAATAGAGAGTAGAGTAAGTAGTAGAGAGTAGTAGAGAGCAGTAGAGAGAGTAGCAGAGAGTGAGTAGTAGAGAGTAGTAGAGTGGGTAGTAGAGAGTAGTAGAGAGTGAGTAGTAGAGAGTAGTAGAGAGTAAGTAGTAGAGTGAGTAGTAGAGAGCAGTAGAGAGTGAGTAGTAGAGAGTAGTAGAGAGTGAGTAGTAGAGAGTGAGTAGCAGAGAGAGAGAATAGTAGAGAGTAGTAGAGAGTGAGTAGTAGAGACTAGTAGAGAGAGAGTAGTAGAGAGAGTAGTAGAGAGTGAGTAGTAGAGTGAGTAGTAGAGAGTGAGTAGTAATGAGAGAGTAGTAGAGAGTGAGTAGCAGAAAGTAGTAGAGAGTGAGAAGTAGAGAGTGAGTAGTAGAGAGTAGTAGAGAGTGAGTAGTAAAGAGTGAGTAGTAGAGAGAGAGTAGTAGAGAGTGAGCAGTAGAGAATAGTAGATAGTGAGAAGTAGGGAGTGAGTAGTAGAGAGAGAGTAGTAGAGTAGTAGAGAATGAGTAGTAGAGAGTGAGTATTTGAGAGTAGTGGAGTAGGAGAGAGTAAATAGTAGAGAGTAGTGGAGAATATTCCAAAGTTTGGCACAGCACCACTTGCACAATAAGTCCAATCAAATCATATCACTTAGAGTCCTTATTGAAGCGCTGAATCTTGGAGTATATTCAAATGCTTTTATTTTCCCTAAGTTTATGTACCACAGCCAGCCGAAACGTTTAGTTCTGTACAACAGAACTTCTTCAGGGCGTTCTTATTTCCTTCAAGTTATGTCGGTATCCTGTTGTCCTGTTGTCATATAACTAGATATTTCTTCCAAATGTTAGATGAGAAGTAAGTACATTCCTATTCAAAGTGACTAGGTATCAATTTTACCCACACAATTCGGGCAGACTTGAGTAATTTATAGCATCCTCAAAGTCAGTCTTTCAAAAATTCCAAAGTATAGGACATGATAATCCAAATCCAAATGTTTCTCAAGAAAAGTCATTTTCAATTGTTCGGAATATCTGTGTTTGGGCAGATATGACCCAGTATGCAAGGGGAATTAGTCCCCCCTCTGCAAACGCGCCAGTAGCCTGCGTTGCAGAGAGGTGTAAAAAGGGGCATAGCCTCATTACACCTCTGTGCAATGCAGCCCCCTGGCTCATACTGGAGGTTCCAGGTGGGCTAGTTGGCCCCCAGGGACCCCTAGTATGCAAGGGGAATTAGTTCCCCCTCTTCGAACATGTACGGGGGCTGCGTTGCAGAGAGGTGTAAAAAAGGGTGTGGCCTCATTACACCTCTCTGCAATGCAGCCCCCTGGCGCATACTGAAAGCTCCTGGTGGGCTAGTTGGCCCCCAGTGACCCCCAGTATGCAAGGGAAATTAGTTCCCCCTCTGCAAACGTGGCAGGGGGCTGCGTTGCAGAGAGGTGTAACAAGGGCCATAGCCTCATTACACCTCTGCAATGCAGCCCCCTGGCGCATACTGGAGGTTCCAAGTGGGCTAGTTGGCCCCCAGCGGCCCCCAGTATGCAAGGGGAATTAGTTCCCCCTCTTCAAACATGCACGGGGCTGCGTTGCAGAGAGGTGTAAAAAGGGGCGTGGCTTCATTACACCTCTCTGCAATGCAGTCCCCTGGCGCATACTGGAGATTCCTGGTGGGCTTTCAGGTCTTATATAGTTAGGAATTACCATTAAAAAAACCTTTGAAATTCACTGAAAAAAACATAGGTTTCAGGCCTTATATAGTTAGGAATTAGCATTTAAAAAACCTATGAAATTCACTAAAAAAACCATAGGTTTCACACCAGTTATAGTTAAAAATTAGCATTTAAAAAACCAATTCAGTAATACCACCATCTATATACACATCCACTCATTCACCAACAGTTCTATATAGTCACTCATACATATATTCACTCATCATATGTAGTGAAACACCTATACATCCTGTTACACACCGACAGTCATCCAAAAGTTACTCACACACATAATCACACATGCAAATAAACTATTGAACATCCATTTATTTGCATATACAGCTATACACACACTATCACCTTACTTCTAAGGAAACTTACACATACTTACTCTCTTAAACAATCACTTATAGAAACACATACTTATTTAAACAAGAACTCTTTCAATCTCTCACTCTCACATATACTCACTTATATACATCAATACTCACATATACTAGATTAAAACATATGTAGTTACTGATAAAGACACTAGTGAGACAGTCATTCACTCACTAACACACACATATACACACTCATCCACCCATACAGTCCTGCACATATGCTGTCTTCAAAACACATACAAACAGTGAGTCAGTCATTGATGCATCTATGTGCTAAGTAACACCCCCACCAAACCATACAGACACTCATACTGATACTAAATAAAATCTAATAACCCATATACACACACATGTAGCTACTCACCAACCAATGCAGCCACGTATACACAAAGTGAAACACTGCAACAAACATTTAAATATTTAAACAATACTCGCTAATATATGTATTCACTAAGATACACTTAATAAGCCAGTTAACCAATCAATTTTTTTTTTAAACATCCATTAAGACACTTATTTAAACATTTATTCTTCCATCGACCTTTACATATACATATATAAAACATATTTATTTTTCAGAAAGACACACATTCACTGGATGGTGTCATCAGTGATGTCATGAGTGATGTCACTGACCATGTCATGAGTGATGTAATATGTGACGTCATCAGCAGTGCATTGCAGGCGCGCAAGTTATAGTGAGTCCAACTAACTACAACGTGGGAATTTTAATGGTTTTATGTCAGTAACATTTCCAGCTAACTATAACTGGTGTCAAACCTATGGTTTTTTCAGTGAATATATATATATATATATATATATATATATATATATCTATCTATCTATCTATCTATCTATCTATCTATCTATCTATCTATCTATCTATCTATCTATCTATCTATCTATATATATATATATATATATATATATATATATATATATATATATAGATATTGCCACCTCTTCCCCTCAGCATGCAGAGGGATTGAACACACTCGAGACTCCAGGTGAGTGTACAGTTCCTTTAATTCAGGCGTTTTGCATGACGCGTTTCGTTTTGTGAAAAACTTCCTCAGATGCCGCCCAGGAAAAATGCAAGTGCTTGTGCCGCCCTCTTAACAACAGGATGCCTCCCTCCGATTGGTTAGGCATCCCAGGTGCGTGAGCATGGGGAGAGGCGCAAAACCCAGGACTGGATTCACGCAGAGCAGACACACAGCGTCAGTACTAACCCCAGTGGGCGGTGTCTGCTCCCTTCTCCCAAATGCACACCAAGTTCTCACACAGTGGCGGTATTACACTTCTCCTTAGTCTCTCACCCGGCCGCTTTTCTTCCTGATGAGGGCTCGTGCTAGTCGCCTTAGTAGGCAACATAGTCCTTCACGGCTTCGTGGTCCACCAATGGTGGCGAGCTGATCCCAGGGGTGCGGCGTGTCCAGGCGCTACCACAGAACATGTAGTTTGAACTTTTTTGCCACCAGTTGCGCCGGACTCCAAAGTGGTTGGTGTTCTTTGGGACGCTCGTGGCTGCATCCCCAAACATTGCCACCTCTTCCCCTCAGCATGCAGAGGGATTGAACACACTCGAGATATATATATATATATATATATATATATATATATATATATATATATATATATATATATATATATATATATATATATATATATATAATTTAATATCGGTCTGGCACCCTCACATCTACAATGAGAGCATTAGAGGGAACTCTATTGGCATCTTGAGCCCAAAGCTCTGGAACCAGCTGCCTAGTTACCCTACAAAACAAAGAGCAATCCCTCTGCAAGACTCTTAAGACGCTTCTCTTTTGTTAACCTCTTTCTACACGTTGCCTCTACTTCTCCCATATCTCTCGCCCTTTTTACCACAGTCTTAGTTCTATTTAGCGCCTGGAAACGAATTTTTGGGTAATGTTGCACTTTACCAAATAAATAAAAAAATATAATAGAGCTAGTCAAACTGAAATAAACACAACCTGCAGTGCGTAATGAACTCAACTGGGTTACAACAGACATGTTTTTATTTGAACTGTACTTCATGCTAAACAATATCTTATATAATCAGTGTGTGTTTGAATACAACATGTGAGTGTTGCGCGTTCAAACCGATGTCCCATTGCACATGGCAGAGGGAAGCAATAAACAAATGTACTCCTTAAAGCATGAACAAGAAGCTTCTCACAGGACAACACATCATCTGAAACTATACATGGGCAAAGTTGATCACATGAATACTGGGCAAAGGGGTTTTTAGAAAATTAGGACTAGAGGGGCGCGCTGCCTGGGTTGAGACGTTACAAAGTGTGTGAGGAGCAAGAGTGTCGTTGTGTAGTGCGTAAAGAGCAGACGGCAAAACACCCTTAACCGTCCAAACAAGTCAAGAGACAAGGCAAATTAACAAAAATCAGCTCTCGCAACTACATGTGTGTTCATCAAAACAAGGTACAATGACCAAAAGTTAAAAAGAAGCGCAGAAGCAGGTTCTTTGGTGTAAGTCTTCTTGTCACAGCAAGATGTTTAATTTTCTCCAGACTTGAGAATTATATAGTCGCCGACACGTGTTTCGTCGTGTGCGGTTGAGTCACACGACTCTTCAGGGCTTCCACTCCAATTCCAATGTGTGGTTGGAGTAAGTCTGGGTCTTTAAAAGCTCAGTTACAAGCAATGGGTATTCAGTATGTATACGAAACAGTCGATGCTGTTTGACAAAGTAATCAGTTGCAGTGTATGGATAGAATTATCGTATCCCACTGGTACTCGTACACGAGAGACGACCGCCGGGAACTAACAGAGGAGGGATTGCCTACAGCGGCACACCACCGCAGAGGTCACGTACTCGTTTCCTCAATTTGGCGCTATAAAGAATCCCCTCCCGGCTCCACTGCCTTACAGATTAGCGAGACACAGCGCTATACTTTCAAATGGAAATTACCAGTGGGATACGATAATTCTATCCATACACTGCAACTGATTACTTTGTCAAACAGCATCGACTGTTTCGTATACATACTGAATACCCATTGCTTGTAACTGAGCTTTTAAAGACCCAGACTTACTCCAACCACACATTGGAATTGGAGTGGAAGCCCTGAAGAGTCGTGTGACTCAACCGCACACGACGAAACACGTGTCGGCGACTATATTATTCTCAAGTCTGGAGAAAATTAGACATCTTGCTGTGACAAGAAGACTTACACCAAAGAACCTGCTTCTGCGCTTCTTTTTAACTTTTGGTCATTGTACCTTGTTTTGATGAACACACATGTAGTTGCGAGAGCTGATTTTTGTAAAGTTGATCACATGCACGCCTCACAGCTCAGATATGCCATCTAGTTTGCTGTCACCAACAGTACTTGCAAAGAAGATGCACATCAAAACATACATTATGCACATTACAGAGAACACTTTATGTGCACCCAAAACAACACAGATATGCCATTGGCGGAACGAAACTTGAGGGGGCCCCCCCTGCAAAGTACACGCAGGGGCCCCCCCTTACGCTCCGAGCCAGTCAGGAGCTCTCAGGTCAGGGACCCGCTGTCCCGCAGGGGCTATTGTTACGCCACAGTTACCAATACAGCTGTTATAAGTAACCCTGGGCGGTGGAGTTAATAGTTGGGCTTAGTCTGCTGGCAGTCTATTATAGGTGGTCGTCTATCCTCTAAAAGTGACCCTGCCGTCAGTATGCCGGGGAGGTTGGTCCTAGTTTAGGTGGGTTTCCTGATGCAGACGCTTGTCAGGATATACAACATCGGGCCCACTCATCGTTCAGTTTTGCCAAAAGTGCATCCTCTGCTCCTTCTCTCTCACACCTCCTTCCCCCCTCTTGCTTTCTATGTCTTCCTTTCCATTATTTCTGACCATCCTATCTTTTCGCCATTCGTTTCTCAGCTTTTTTCTTTCTATGCATTGGTCACTTTTATCTCCTACTTTTTCTCTTCAATCCCATCAATATCTTTCAAGTATGCTTTTCCTATCTCCTGTGCAGTATTTCTCTTCCTTTCTCTGCTCTTCTTTTATGCTATCTCCTTTGTATTTCCTTCATCCATTTTCTCACTTTTTGCAGTCCCTACTTCATTTTTCTCTCTTTCTCTTTCATACCCCACCATTTCTTCCTTTAAAATGTTTATACAGTTGGCCATGTCCTTATAACACCTCTTAACTTCTTTCCTACATACTTTCTCGCTGTGTCCCCCGATTCGCGCTTCCATTGCTTTCTCATCTATCACTATGCCTAATGGTTGGCTATTTATGCACTACCATCAGTACTTACCACATAAAGACATACCACATAATTCTCTATACAGAAAACTATGCGAAAACCTAAGAAGGCACAAGTACAAAATTAAGCTGACTGTAACCTCCTTCCAAACATTAACTGGCAACAAGGCACAACACAAATAAAAATACAACAGAACACTTGCCATGCATCCACCACAGCGTGGACAAGACCAGTAGATGGCCAACAGCCTAAACATTATCAGAATGGCTTTCTAACTCCTGCAAAACAAAAGTTGGAAAGATGTTTGTCACTCATATTGTCACAAGACTATGCAAATGGCAAAATGTGTGCCATACATATGTCCAAAAGATAACATCGCTATGCCTTCATTGTATTTTATTGTATTGCTGGTCATTAATGCTTTTACCACCCAGTGGCATCCTCAGACCGTACATGGCAGGTTTGTTAAGTCCAAACACATAAAATAACAGAGTAACACCTCAGTTATGGGATTGAACAATTTGTGTCATCAGTTTATACTGGCATGTTGACGTAGTTATAGTAAATGGCAACTGGTGCCTTCCTAAGTGTGCCATCAGCATAACCACCACTTTTTTATTTTCTTTTTTTCCCCCCCTCAAATTTGGTACCTCAATTAACTGAGCTTCATGGGCAACCATTAAGGTCATTTGTATGAACTGGTCACCATTGCATATGACTCATTGATTCTGTAAAGAACAGAAGTTATGGTGTTAAAAAAGATGACGCGAGTCGGAAGTCAATGGTGACTCTATTTTGGCAAAATGAAACCGTGGAAGCGATGGAGTGTTTGTGAGTGGTCCAGATTGTTGGCACTGGGGCTAAAAGCGAAGTGCTGGTAGCCCAAATCCACACATGAACTGCAGTGCGGCAAAGGGGGACGCTAGACTTGGTCACACAGAGGCCAGTTCCACCTCTGTTGTGTTGCGCCGATGCCTCTCTGTTGGTGAGAAGCACAAAGTGATAGGGGCAAAGCTGAAAGGGTACGCCTCACCCTTTTCTGAATGTCTGACTGTCTATTTGACACTGGCTCACATATATAGAGTTAAAAGAACCTTAACGCCACTGTCCAACCTAACTTTACTAGTTCTGAGGATTGATTGACAGGTTGCATCAGGATGACAGCAGAGATATCTGATTGGCTGGCGTAGAGTTATGAACGTTCTAATGATGAATGTTGATTCAGTATTTGCATTTCCAGGATGAAACTTTGTTTCCTCTGCCACCCCCACCCTTAAGCCCTGCATGACGCGACAGCCTTGTAAATGTATCGCCATTCACTTTGTGGACTCATTTGTGTACACGTGAGCTCATAAGTCATTCAAAAAAATCGAAGCAAATTTAATTCAGCGCTTCGACATTTCTGCTAAAAATCTGATGTTTAGACTTCGCGCCCTGAGAAGGGGCATCAAAGCCCCCACTTTGTCCTGACGTATGGCTGAAGACCTCCATGCTGTATTGATGGTGGACATCCTCCAGCACATTGAAGCCTTAGCCCTAGTATATCTTGGCACTAGCCCCAACCACTGTATGTTTGTGTTTCCTGCCTTCCACTTTCTGCTCCCTCCAGACTTACCTGTCTCCAGCCCTGGACCCTGCTCTCTGAATAAATGCTTTCTTACGATGGTGCTGCATAAACTGCTCCCTAAAAAGTGTTTGTTGACCGTCTCGGTCTGCAAAACAAAGACCAAAGGCGCGAGAAGTCTTCGCCCAGAGGTTGGGTTCTTGCACGGATACATTTAGTCATTTTGGGAATTCACAAATGTTTTCCAGGTTTGCGTGGAAGCACGTGACAGTTGTAGGTTTCCAGGCTAAGCCCTAGAAAACTTTGGAGAATGTTCATTTTGTGTGTGAAAATATGTACATCTATATTTTCATTTGAGGGTAAGTGCGAATGCTGTCTCTGGCAAAAAGACATTTTACGAAGGCGTAACCCTACTCCTAGACACCCCGCTTATCTTAGGGGGGCACTTTTGCCTTTTTGAACCATGGAAAGGACTTTACTCCAGTCCTTGAGAGAAGAAAATGTCTGACCCTTTTGAGGTGGGAAAAAGGTCTAAGACAAATGTGTTATTGACCAAACATTTGTACGTTTGTGAGGAGTGTCACTACTCACATGAAATACCTGCCCTAAAACGCAAACCCACTCTCCTCCCACTCCTCTCCCATTGAGTAGATTTACTCACATGAAATCCTTGAGTGATTAAATCTTTTTACAAGAGTGGAATCTACTTTTCTCAATTAGAAACTTGGATTCACTCTAATAAATACATGCTCAAGCAAACAGCTTTGAGAATTGGGCCCTACACTTAGAACTGTTATTGTAGACATGTGCCCATATCTAGGGTCTAACGCTGATTCCCAGGCTCAGTGCTTAATTTGTAAAAAAAAAAAAAAAAGTGGCTCATAATTTTGCTGCTGCCGTTGATTACTGAGGAACACCGAGACAATCTAGTCTTGATTCCACTCATGCGCCTTTCTCCCATCACAGTACACTCAGGGCCTGATTATGATGTCAGTGGGACCGCCACCGACAGACCGTCACTGGCAGTCACACCGGCATCGAGCCCGTATGTCCGACCGTTGCATTAGGGTGCAAGCCGTTGGAGCTTGGCTGTTGGGGGGAAAGACCGCCGCCTCTGACAGGATCAAGGATCCCGTCTTGCCAGCGGTCGGACTCCTATCCCTACAATGAGGGCGGTGCCTGTGCAGGCACTGCCGTAGCGATTACGATTCCTTTTCCGACAGGCTGTATATGGTGGTCCTACCACCATGTACAGGCTGTCGGGAAAGAAATTTGAGGGCCCGAAGCAGGGTGCCTGTCCCCCGGCGGGCCACTGTACAGTGGTCCAAGGGGTACCTGGGATACCCCCACTCACATCCACATGGTGCCTGGCTCACGGTGCAAGGCTGTGCACAAAGTGACTTTTATAACACCGGCTTGTGTGGGGGCCCATTTTTCTGGGCCGCAGCACAAGCTGCTGTTGTAAAAGGCATTGCAGAACCGCCTGCACGGAAATCCTATTGTAATCGAAAATGAGACCAAGTTTGCAATGGAGCCGGAATTTAAATGGACACTCAAAATCAAAGCTTGAGATTAATACATTTTCTTCGGAATGTCGTCCAACATTTTGGTCACCAGAGCAGCCAGGGGGAATATAGACACAGTTTCAGCTAACATAGGCATTAAAAATTGATCAGTGCTTCATAAAATGAATTTGATATCACTGGCTTTATAGTAGCATCATATCCTGAGGGTTGCTGTGTGATACTCGGATATCACAGAAGCGCAGGTCCAAGCGCAGATGGAGGGGGGATTCTCTTGCGAAGATCACACGACTCCCCAAGTTTTGGAGACGGTGGATATGTGAGGGCTTGGGAGTGAGTCCATTTATCATCAAGATCAAGAACTACATGAATGAAGCTCTCCGGTGCCAAGGGCCAAACACTGGTTTTCTCCACTACACATAATATCACCATGAGATCCACTGTCCCTCTCGGGGACAAAGGGTGGCGGGCATACTTTTAAAAGATTGGGGTGGCACCTAGCAACAGTTCTTCTCAAGCAATAGGAGAAAAAGGTGGGGGGCCAAGGGAGGGATCACTTAACACAGAATCAATCAGAGACAAGAGAGAGACAGGAGGGAAGGTCAGAGAGGCCTTATCCTATATAAAGAAAGGGATCTTGGCCTTGTTTGGGGATCTGGAGAGGCGGCAGGATGAGAATGCACTGAGCCGTTCTCCATTGCAGAGTGAACAGGAAGTGACATCCAATCGTGAAGGGTTCGATCCCAAGCCATTGACCTCATCAACAGACGATCCAAGAGGTCTCAGACAGTGAGCCTAGGGCTCAACCTTAGAACTCACAGGACCTACCTCCCCGGATAGAAGACAACTATGTACAAATGCAGGACCGTGGAGTCGGCCGTCTCAATGGAAACAGTGACCTGTGTTAAGGAATGCCAGAGCCTACTTCGAGTGATTGTCATCCCAACAAAGACCCTCCCAAACACTGTAAAGACCACAGACATGTTATCAGGTAGAACATAAGACACAACATTAAACACATAATATCCAATGGCTTTTCAAATGTATGAACATACCGCAGGCATCGCATTCCATGACTGCATTTTTCAGGAAGATGATCTCCTTAAGCTGTTAGAAAAAGGAGAATTTATCAACTCTTGATAAAGGAGTAAAAATAGTCAGGTAAGAAGAAAAAAGAATTAATGTTATCCGTGTAATTGATTAGCAATTTATAATCTTAATCTTCAAACAGTTTGGTTTCGCTTGTAACATGTTTTTAGGTAAGAATGCTCAAATCTTGGGCTATGAATAGATGAAATAATAAATATTATTGCAGACCAGTGTGCTAATATTTTAGAACTTTGAAGTCTGAGATTGTCCAGTGACCCAGACTCAACCGCTGTGCTAGCATCTGGAAGAACTGGCTACTCCCAGTCCTACAATTTGCTAAACCAACACCACTTCCTGCACCAGGAGAAAGCACAGGAAGTGATGAAGTTGCAAAGAGCCTTTAAGTGCCAGCCTTCTGGGACAACATGAAGGTGGGAAAGATCCCTGGATTGAGAAGGACAGATATGAAGATAGAGATTTATGTAATAAATAATACCTTGGTTTAGAGTTTGGTGGTAAAAAAATAATCCTCTAATTTTAAATTCATTGGTGAAACCACAGGCTCTGCCATACTATAACTTATGAAGGAGAGAAATCAGCAGGAGAATTTTGACCCAGAATTAGCATTTCCCTTCATAAACCGATGGATTTTTTATTCCCAACCAACTCTACATTCATCCCTAAATCTCCTTATTTTAGTGCCCGCAAGGATTCCAAAATACAGGCTGCAGAAAGAACACTGCAATGTACGCGACAATTCGCGGAGTGTCTGACCAGCTGAAATAGAAATTAAAAACTAGATTTTGCAACTTCTTCCAGAAATTCGACTGCCTTTCGCAATCCGGGTAAACTCTGAAGGATCAGACCAGACCTAGTCTAGAGCACCTGGAAGGCGGCCTGGAGTCTCTTGACGCTTCATTACAGTTTTGTACAGCTCTGTTCTGGCTCCTCCCCAAACTGAATCATTGCAAGAATTTGAAAAATATTTTGCTTTTTCGCTCCTTGCGACACAAACGGCCCACATGAAAAATCCATCAATGAAAAAAAATGTGTAGTGCGCCAAATAGAAGGCAAAATCATTATTCAACTGCAAAACTGTACTATATTAAAATCATGGGGGAGCAACCAAGAAAGTATATTAATTCCCTAACAAGGAAATAGGATTCAGGAAGCAATGTAAATCCTTTCAGAGGATATTTCTATGAGACATTTAGGATACGTTCCATTTGTCCCTGTTTTTAAATCACAACAAAATCAACTTGCTTATGTGAAGTGATTAAAATGAATATAAATCTAACATATTTTAATGGACTAAAGTTCTAAAGCAGAGCTGGACAAGGGCAGCATGGACAGAAGGCCCAATTTTCGGAGTTAGCTGTTTGAAAATCAACAACAAGCACTGGAAACGCAAGTAAGAAGGGGTCGGCAAGCTCCTTAAGCTGTGAGATTTGTCCAATTTAAAGATATGGGCTAGTTATGGATTGCACACACGCTAAGATGGCTCTCAGACTTGTGGTGATTGGTTGGTGTCGGTTGTGGCAAGGATAAGAGGCGGTGTCTGTCGGTGTAGGTTACGAATATCATGAACTGGATATCGACTTAAGATCATGACCAAAATTTCAAGAGCCGAAATGTGGGTAGGGTATTATATATAGGTGCACATACATTTTCTATACATAACTCCACAAATATTATGATATATTTATCTATATATATATAGAGATATATATATATATACAGAGATAGATAGATAGATAGATAGATAGATAGATAGACAGATAGATAGATAGATAGATAGATATCTTCAAGGTACGTGGAGTTGAGAATAGTAAATATATACTTACCTAAATACACTTACCTCCTCAATATCTTGGTCCTCCACATTTTGGTCACAATATTCTTGTAACTCAATATTCAGGATATAATATCTTGGACGGCAGCTGTCTCGGTCATGGTCAGACTGGAAAACAAAATCAGCCCTGACAAAAACTTTCACATCATCCCCACGCTGCGGAGGCCGCAACTAGTATGGAGCCGTGGAGAGCGTCATGGTTGGGTAAGGGCAGCCCATCCATCTCTATCAGTATGGCCAGGCAGGTCCTCATTGCACTGGTGTCGGTCGATAAATGTGGCCACACTGGCTACAGCGTGAGCGGATATTGTGGTGTCTGGGAGCAATGAGACCCATGGATGCCAGAATTCCGTCCCCGCTACTATTTAACCCCGTCCTTAGCGGTTTCAAAAAACTGGGGGCGCTAAAGCATAACTAATGTGAGATCCTAATGGTGGGATAATCCAAGATCTAATTTATTGGGTGGTCCTAATCTTGGCGCCTGCCACAGTAATAAATCTGGTATTCTCTTTAATGTTGAGGATTCGATCCCGTAGCGAGCCAATACACAGGCTAAAAAAAACAACTTTGACCTTTCTATGCTGTTTAAAACACACAAATCCAACCAACAACCTACAGAGTAAGTCAAGAACTCTCGCAATGAAAAACTACAACATTACTGCAATGTGACCCACACAGGTGACACAAACAAAAGCTAAAGTTTAGGGCCAAGGTCTTTGAATAGGTCGAGCCCTGACTGGATGAAAAAAAAGACTTTGGAATTGGACCATATTGGAACTTACATTGTTCACCAGCCTTAGACAAAGCTATATTCTGGAAATGGGTTGATGGTGGACAAGTGAGAGTTGGTGATTTCTTCACTGGTATGGGCATCAAACCCTTTGAAGAAATCAATCCTACAGAGTCTGAAAGGTATTGCTTTTGTCAGACTCGACAATGGGTTCTACACCCCTTGATTAAACCACATGCATCGAGATGCTTCACGAATTATGAGCGATCGCTGCTGATGAAGGATGGGGGTAAGAAACTTGTCCCAGAGTTGAATAACGTCCTGATAGAGAAACCAGGAGTAGGAAAAGCAACTGCTCGAAAATGGGGCAAACCGCACTAGACCACAAACTCACACGGAAAGAATGGGAAGACATATTGACTAGGACACACTCGACAGTTAGGAGCTCAAATGTTAAAGAGTCGATGTCCAAAATAACATATTACTGGTACAGCATCCAGGTCAGGGTCCATCAGACGGACAGCTGTGGGGAGGATTACTTGAGGAAGTTTGGAGAAAGAGGCCCTCTGGCCCACTTAATACACCACTCCCCGAAATTGCACAGGTACAGAGTGGATGTTCTCCAAGCGATTGACTACATACCAGGACCATGCTTCCTAGATCCTCTATGTACACACTGATCGGCCTACCTAACAAACAAACATTCCCATTGCAGTCACTGATGGAGAAAGCGATGGCTCTAGACCTTTATGCAGCTAAACAATGCAGCACGGTACTCTAGAATAAATCGAGACCACCTCAGCGCTACAGAGTAGCTACATGAAATATGGATGCTGATGGCGATGGAAAAATTGACGGAGTATGTAGAACAGTGGTGTAAAGCCCCGGAAACCCTTTTTGTCCTTCCTTACAACTGAATTTAGATAGTTACTCTGCTCTGGATACGTACGATTCCTGCACATCACCCCAGGTGGAATGCAGCAGAAACCCGCTAACCTGGATCGACTCAATGACATGAAGTGGGCGTGGAAGGATGGAGGGACGCCTTCATATTTCCTACTTCTCCCCAGGCTGCATGATGAGAGAGGGAGTGGGAAGGAGGGGCATTTGGATGTATCATTTGCTCACAAGACACCTGACTGTGGGTCAGTTTGCTGCTCACTGGACATTGGAAGTAGTTGAGATCAAGCTCAAACACAATAAACAGATTTCAACATAAAACACATCCAGTCAATAGCGTTTGATGAGCTGAGCTGGCCCAGGAGATTGCCTTTGCACCGTCAAATAATGCCTTTATGAACTGTTGAAAACAAGGACTGAGTTGGTTGTAAAGTTCTGGACATTTAATATCACTGATGACAAAAACAGATGGCCATATCAGGAGGCTCGCCAAAGAGCTCCAGGCAACACAGCTGACACAACACTTCAGAGGCTCTCTTCAAAAGTGTGAGGGGCGGCTTTGCTGGCTGTGTGCATGGTACAGCAGCAACACCAGAGACAAACACAATATTATGGGAAACATGTATTCTATCAAAATCATATATGTACATATTTAAAGACGCATCTGCTTTAAACTATATATAAGGCAAGTAACTGGTACATTTTTTAGGACACGCCATCTCTTCTGCAGTAAATGTTTATTTGTAATCTGTAAACAGAGAGCTGGTCAGGGATCTGAATCCTGCCAGGGCCAGATCTGCTAACACTAGGTGCCAAACAATAATTCTGATTGTATGTACCGTATATAAATCGTCACTCAGGTGCTTACTTGCCGACTCCATAAGTTAAGAAGAACTTAGACAGGACCGGAGGGAGTCAAGGGTGCCTGGTTTGAGGCTTCCTTCATGGCCCCACTCTCTCAGGTTGTCCTTAAGAGACCTTTTAGCATTTGTCATATTAACCCCCAATCTGTGGATCAACTTGGATGGTGGGATGTGGATTTAGAAGACCGGTACCAAATTGGAAAATTCAGGAAGAGAAGGCCCCAGCATCATTCTCTGGTTTTAACTTTAACATCTGCCACAAGGCTCCTTGTTTGGGGTGAGACATTCCCACATACGCGGTTGCTTCTCAGGAAAATTGTTCATCTAAAAATGGGATGGTCTCTCTCTTTTCAGGATGGTGTTCCATCTGAGGTTTTTGTATCATGCAAGCTGGTGGCCCACTTAAAAAAAGTAGGGGAACAAAGCAGACATTTGCGCTCATAGGATTACATCTTGTTTACAGCAAACTTCCAAATTTTAGGACATTTTCAAAGCATTCAAGGAGAGCTCCTAGGAACTGTGATAATTTTATTATTTCTGCCTGGCAATTGGGAAAATATTTTCCCATGGAAGAACAGATTCCCCCACACATCAATTATACACGGGCAATGGAAACTTTCCCATCCCAAAAATGATCATACTACCGTTATTGACTGGAGTAGATTTGCCTCCATTTTCAAGGTGTGACCTATCTGCCAGGGGAATGTTGACACAGACAGAATTTGGAGTTTTGGGCTAGGACCATGCCGGGACATACAACCGTCAACAACCCTAGATGTGTGACCGTGAAGTTAATCCATGCTCACCAATTCCCTTTGCAAGAATCACATTTCAGCAACCCTTATTCTGTCACTCAGCAGTGAGGTTTTGCACTCATAAATACATTTATTTCAGTAGTAAAGGTGAACTTTAATGCACAAATCGCATTATAAATCGGGTCCCAGGTCTTTTATTTTAAATTAAAGTTTTATGTGATTATTTTTTTCATCAATATTCATGTTTAATGTAATATTTTTATTGTATCTGAGGTCAGAGCCTCG
Source organism: Lissotriton vulgaris (assembly GCF_964263255.1). Taxonomy (NCBI): domain Eukaryota; kingdom Metazoa; phylum Chordata; class Amphibia; order Caudata; family Salamandridae; genus Lissotriton; species Lissotriton vulgaris. Next base: position 49,420,178 of record NC_141700.1, read on the forward strand.
AAACTGGTTTTTATCTTAACCCCTTGCATGCTGATGACAGAACGGTTCCGTCATCAGCGTCGGTTGAGCTGTGCTGATGACGGAACCGTTCCGTCATGACTCCGCCCGCGCAAGGCGGAGTCAGCACAGGCGGGGAATACGCCCCGCACGCAAGGGGTTAACCTAAGTCAGGGTTTCGTTCGGAGTTATTGTCCTATCTGAGGTTAATGTCTCCTCTCTGGTCATTTTTTCCTTCAGTGTATCTATCCATATTTTATGAGTGTTTTGAGGCTAGAGCCTCATTCAAGGCTAATGTTCTGTCTGAAATTTCTTTCTCTCTGATGGTTTGTGTTGCATCTGAGGTTAGTGTTCAATTTATTGGCTATGTTTGGTCTGAGGTGGCGTCTCTTTGGCGGCTTTTCTTACCCTAGTTAGCGACTCCTTTAAAGTTAGTGTCTCCCTGGAGGCTCATGTCTTATCTGATGTTAGCGTCTCATTCTTGGTAGCGTCTTAGTGGTCATTGGTCTCTCCTTTTGGTTTGAGTGCTATCCTAAGCTAGTGTTACCTTTGAGATGAGTGCCTTATGAACGGCGAATGTCTTATCTGAAGTTGGTGATTCTTTTGTGGTTTGTGTTTTAACTGAAGTTAGTGTTTTAATAGAAGGTCAACATCTTATCTGATGATATTGACTCCCAGGAGGCTTGCACCTCAGCTGAGGTTGGAGTTTCATTCAAGGTTAATGTCTTATTTGCTCTGTTTTGAAGTTAGTTTCGCTGTTAGCTCGTCATTGGACAGCGTCTCATTCGGTGTTGGAATCTTATCTGACAATAGTATCTCTTTGTTAGATATGTTTTTGCACATTTGAAGAAAGGGCCTGATTTCTGGTCATGGCTCCAGGCCTCGAAGTTCTGCTTTGCAAAAGCTTCATATAAATGGCATCTACCTTCTCAGAGCCTGCTTTGTGGAGTCGGTGAAGATGTCACCCTCGGATGACGCTGATGTGCCTGGAGTAGTCAAATAAAGCTTTAGGCACTGGATACTCCCTTCTTTACGACTTGTTGAATTTCCACAATCCGTTTCCACGCAAGGAACCTCAGAGACTTGAAAGAGGTGCCTGTTTCACCAGCTTTACAGCGAAAGTGGCCAATGTCTTGCGTCAAGTCGACCACAGAAGTGTATCCCACTGTTGACCTTGAGACGTCCTGTACTTTTCACTTCAGGAAAATATGGTTCATTTTCTGGACACCTCACAAATGATGCTTCCTCTGGTCTGGCAGACAGGAACACGGGAAGGAAGGGACTTTGCCTTCCAGTTTTCAAAAGTAATGACTTTCACACAGAAGCTTCAAGGAAATTACAAGGAGGTGTTTTTTTCCCAAAGAACTGGTACCCCGGTGTTTGGTATGACACAGTCTTTGGGGTTCATACATGGCTAACTTACCTTCCAAGGGGCCTCCTCAAGCTGGTTTATCTATCTGTACCTCTAGCTTTATCTTCCGCCACCTTCCAGCATAGCTGACAAGTTTTCATTTTGCTTGTATGTGACATTTCCATGTTTTCAGTATGTTTACGCGTGACAGGTCAAATCTCATGTGTGTGACTTTGCGAAACACCTTACTGTGGATAGATCAAAGCAGTTGCATCCATGTACTGAGACAGGCATGGCAAATATCATTGCTCAGAGACAACTTGAAAACAGCTTCTAAGCACTTTAAGTTTAAGCGTGTATGCAAGTCAAGCCTCGGACACTAGAAGAACTTTCCCACTTCCTCCTGCGGTGCAATCCTTTCATTTCTCATATGTGGGGTCAAAGGCCAAACAGCCTGGGAGAGGCCCCAAGACCCAGTCACATAACCGACTAGTTCAAGGAAGGGAATAGCCCCCACCGGCTGCGGTTTGATTTATAAAATAGAGGAATAATCATCCCTCTGGGCCCTGGTGCCACTACACCTGCTGCACAAAACAAAGTACGCTGATGCCAAGTCCCCAGCGACTGTGTTTTTCCAGAGCACAGTTTATAGGTTCACTATATATAGACTGTTGTGCTGCATTTATTCCTTATTTCTCGATTTCCACCTTCTGCAGTGACATCAACTATGTGTATTCACACCCACCCTGGGCTTCTTGCCTGCCCTGTCGTCCACACTGCAGGCTGCCTCGCAGGGTTCCTGATGTCACTAGCAGCCCCTGTGCAGACTTTCCCCCTATTCCATCTACCTGGGCATGGGTGCAGGTCCCACAGCTGTGCTCAGCTGGATACCACCACGGGTTCCTAATGCACACAAACAGGCCTGGCCTACAGAGCTGGGAGGCTCTGCAGGGTAAGGGTGAATGTATAGGCCCTGCGATGACCCAGCCCATAGTTATTTGTGTTTTACTCCCCGCCGTCTTTCGTTCCACAGGTACGGTTTACGTGTCTTGATTCACAGCTTTGATGTGATGCTTGCGAGCGGTGGTATGAGATTGCGTGTTGCACGGGTTTTCCAGATTTCACCGTATGCACGTGCCGCACCAGGCTGTGATTCCACCATCTTGCACCAGAGGTGTCCTCAACCAGAGGCAACAAAATAACACCTCATACAAGCCCAACGATAGGACTGAAACTCAGAAAATACTGCCCTGGGACAACCCTTTGAGACCCCCAATCCTTAGTGCCCTTTTAAAGCGGCCATCCGGTGTAGATAAAAAAAAGACAGTTCTTCCACCGAGCTCTGCATCGCTAACACTAACAATCACCAGCAATCGCCAGCATTGGATGGTGTCAGCAGGATTTTCGATACATTGTAACATCATTCACCGGATGACCCCTTGAACTCAGGTCGCCTGCCGCTCACCCATCACTCACTGACTGCCGAAGGTCCACAACTCTACTACCTGTTTTTTGGAAGCACTACTGAGATACAGGTCCTCGGCCGAAGACTCAGTGACCCACCAACTCAGCAGGGGTTGCCATATAGAAGGAGCTCAAGGAAAGCATTGCTATCTGGCACATCCTTGCCCCTACCTCCCGGTCCACACGATGCAAGGACTGGTGGGTCCGTTCAAGGACACTGAGGGCGTAACGTACTTGTTCCAGTACTTCAGCGGTATGGAGTCACAATGTCATCCCTCTGTGCCAGCCAGACCTAGGTGGAACCCATGAATTTGACCACCAAGGAGACTTGAATGGGGACCGGCCGTGGGCTTCTTGCAGATGAATGTGAGCGCCAGGACTGGTTGGTTTGTACAGAGTACCACTGCGCTGCGAGGGAGCGTGGAACGGGCTTCCATCCCACATCAGAGCCTCCTCCTCTCTGCTTGAATTCCACAAGAGGTTGAAGACCTGACTTCACAATTAACCAATCTGCTCCAGGCAGGGCTAGGCACGCACACCTGCTCAGCGCCAGGACACCCTCGCGGTGATAGTGCACATTACAAATACACATAACATAATGGCGGGATCCTCGAGTCGGATCACTGAACAACCCACTCTGTTTTCTGCCGAGCAATCGTCGAACTAGAATGCTCTCTTTCTGATGGGCCGTATAGAGAAGGTTTCTGATTTATTGAGCATCCAACTAGTACCGACAGGAGAAGATAAGTTTCACTTATGGCACAACTGTGGACCACCTGGTGTCCTAGGGACTATGTCAATAAGCTCATTCCTTCACTGAGATCATCAGAGTCTGACCTCACCACATCAGAAGATGTGATCAGCGTCTCTACCATTGCAAAAAGAACAATTGATGGACAGAATGCAGAACAATGTCATACATTCACCCCAATACAGAGATCTGGGCTTAAATCCATTGTTTTTTTGCTCACCATGCCATTCCAATTTGGACCCGGCCATATGCAAATCAGTCTTGACCCTGCGTCCAATGGGAACAGTCCAACCCGTACTGCCAGGCCAGGTCCTCTCGGGCCTGGAAGCAAGCATCCTAGGACCGGTTTCGGGCTTTCAGCCCTCATCAGCCAGGATAGCTTGACTCCAGTGGCATGGAGAGCACGTCTGGGCATACCCGTCCCACTCGGGGTGACAAGTGCAAAAAGAACAATTGATGGAACAATTGATGGACAGAATGCAGAACAATGTCATACATTCACCCCAGTACAGAGATCTGGGCCAAAATCCAGCGTCTCTCCCAGAGCACAGAGTGCAGGAAGAAGACGCTGCTCTGCAACATCAACAGTAGGTGGCAGGTAGTTCTGGAGCATGGAGTCATTAGGGAGGTCCATCAGGAAGCTGGAAGGAAGTTTCCACAACCAAGATGGCTGTAACCTGCATGCCATGACCAGTGCACAGCTTCAGGGATGAGAACCCTCGTTTATAAATATAAGGAGGTGAATGAAAGGAGAAAGTGAGCTGAAAAGGGGGGAATAAATAACAAAAAGCCTGCTTAATGCTACAGAAGTGTTAACATTTATGTGAATCTTCTGATGAGTTTTGAATCCAGAGTTTGGTCCTGCCCTTGACTTGACTATGACACTTTGATTTTTGAAAAATGACATTTTCAAGACCTCTGGCTATTGAAACATCTGTGATTTGCCATTGACAGGGCACAATAAAACAATTTAAAGCTCTCTGATGTCCTCAAAAGTTCAATAACCCCAGTATTATGTTGCATAAAAATCATAAGGATATTACAGTAGGAAATGGTCTAAGAAAACAAATTCAGTTTACTAGGGCCATTAACATTTATGAATTTCAATGTGGTCTCAGAAGGGGAGGAATTTAACCAGACAGGTTTCTTAGCAATTGATGGATATTTATAAAGTTCTTCCAGCACATCAGAGACAACTAGATTTATTCTGGCACCAACAGGACTCACCGTGCCAAATGTCCAGCAGTCCAGGATTGTGATGTTCTGTCTGCTGTCACAGAGCCAGTGGATCATGGGAATAAAGAAGTCTTTCTAAATCCAAAAGACAAATCTATGCCATCACCGCTTACGTGTTCCGAGCGCTCTTAAATCCGCGTTAATGGTGACACTGGGAAAATATCTCAGCAGCGATATCCGGATTCACATCTCCAAAACACATTATGCAGTAACTCAGGCATCTGCATTGGGTTTTTCATTGCACTTTCCTACAGTGTCCAAATATGATCTAATTCTAATTTTTTTCCTCTTGGTTCTAATCCCTTTTTGGAAAATAATATTTTGTAGCTTCATTTAAAAATCTTTAAATCATCTAACAAAATGTTGATATCGAAGTGTGCAAAACACAAGTAAGAAAATTGAAAGGTCTGCTTTAAATCAATAATGACGGCAAAATGAATTTTTTGATTGCGAGGGGGTCATTTGAGGCAATCCAATATTTACAGTTCTAAGGATGAGTAAATGTTTATGGAATGGTGATCTTTCTCATTTTTACATGCTCATAAACAAAATGAAGGCGTGGGGTAAGCGGAAACCGACTCTATAACCAGAGCATGGGGAATAGCCATGTTTTTCTGAGTTTCTACCATTTTGGGCAGAGTGACAGAGAATATGGGAGTGCCTCAGAGGAAGTTGAGTCACAACCAGACTCTGATTCTTCCCAATGGATTTCAGTGCCTGAAAATTAGAATTAAAGGCCGACTCTTAAAACATTTTGTACGTTTCACGTGGCAATTCATCTGGAAAGGGCAAATGATGATTTATAGAATTAAGATCTGCAGACCTAGACACTTGCAGGTGGAAACTAAAATACCATAAATAAGCTGGAATTTTGGCATTTGTAATCTTAGGGTTGATTGTGGGAACCTGGTACTGGAAAGGTGGTGAACACCCGCAAAGTCACAAATTGGTTGGTGTACCCTAACGCCCCTAAAGTGTTTTTATATCCATCTGCAACATGAGTAGCAAAACTACTGATGTAAGAGGGCTATTGGATGCAATACGTTCCACTAACAACCTTTGACAGTCCTGTACGTGCTCTATTTGGAGAAACTTATAGGAAGGTAGGATCCTTCTGTCATGGTTATCCCCACATTTTGCCTGGTGTCTGTGTGTTTTTGACTAGTCTGCCTGGGACCCCAGTCACTGTGCTCTCTCCCTAGATTTTACAATGGTAAGTACTTTGGTACCTTACCAATTGGCTACTGGTGTACCCTTAAAAGTCACAAGTATATGGTACTAAGGTACCCAGGGCATTGGTACACCAGGGGTTCCCCTTGGGGTGAGGCATGTATTATGCCACCCATGAGGGTCCACTCGAACTGTGATAACAGGCCTGCCATTGCAGCCTGTATAAGCTGGTGCTAGCACCACTCACAACAGATATACGTTTCCTTATATCTGAGGTCACTGCACTTAAAACTATAGGTTACCCCTAAGGCAGGCCTTTCAAACCTAAAGGCAGGGTGTTAGGTTATAAGTGTGAGGGTGCCCCTGCATGAGGAGGACACCCCTACAAATCCCAGAGTTCATTCTCCATGCATTGTAAGTGCAGTCAGCCATTTAATACATATAGTGAGCATCAAGTCAATTACGAGATGTCTAATTATATATTGGCTGCACCGAAACCAGTCATGTTTAGTATCAAACATGTTGGAATCCCATCCCAACACCTATTCCAGAGTTGGATGTAGGGTTCCATTTACTTGGGGGCTCCCTAGAGAGCCTGCCTGTACTCCCGGTGCCAGCCTTCCAGGGTCTAACAGCAAGCTAGTGCTGCTGCCGACTACAGACCGACACAAGTCTGCCCTCCTGCTGTTGAGCCGAGCTCGAGCAGGGGAAGGTAGTACAATAGGTTTCCTGTCACAGGGAGGTGGGACCACCTCCCAGACAGGACTCAGTGTATTGGGCTGAGTTGGGTGCGCTTGCCAGCACCACCAGACTGCTTTGAAGGGCACATTTGGTGCCATCCTTGCATACTCCAGTTGCAACCAGTTCAGGGAGCCCATGGCCCCCTCACTGGCGCAAAACTAGACAAAGGACATGGGAGTATCCTCCCCTCTGTCCAGCCGCTCCTCAGGGAGGGATCCCTGAATCATCCCAACCCTTTCCCTAGGGTGCTTAAGGGCTTACCTGTGGGTGGCTCTTCAGATTCATCATGGGAGAAGATTCAGATCTGAAACCACTTCAACGTCCACCGTCTGGGCACCTTGGACTTCGCTTTGGGACCCGAGACTGCATCAAGGAAGAATCCTGCTGCTCCTGGTCTCTTCGTCGTGCACGTTTTCTGCATCATCTGTGCTTGTGCTCCATACAGGTTCTTCTACGGGCCTGTGGGCATCAAAGACACCCGAAGGAATCTCCCTTGGAGTGAAGGAGTCACTCCCCTGCATCTGCAGACACCGCAACTAAGCTGATCGATCTGCTGCTCCTGACGTCCCGCGGACTTCGAAAGGCTTAGCAACACAGGTGGTGGTTCTGCAACTCCTTGAGACCTGCACTGTCTTCTCAGCAAGTCCCCCAGAGATCTTCGGGCTACAAGAAGCTCCAGCCTCCAGCATCTCATCCTACCAAGATCTTCTTCCACACTGCATCCTCTGCGCCGTTGGCCTGCATCTCTGGTGAGCTGCTCGAGGACCTCTCGCGACTCCTTTGCCTTTGGCCTGTGGGTCCTCTTGAGGGTCTTCTTTTATTTCAGTGGGCTGCCCTGCTTGCTCGGGCCTGCTCTGACTCTCCTGCATTTTGGTGAGACCCTTGGGTTGTCTGGATTAGTGCAGGGTGCTACACTTACATAGGTGTGCACTATATACTAAGCCAGCCTCCTACAAAAGTTAAGAATGAAAACTAATGTTCAGGTCCGTTTGTACGGTAACCCTATTTGTAAAAATGATTACTCCTCGCATGGTGGGAAAGTCACTACATTATGTCTAGGAATATGCATGGAAATCTACGTGGCAGGACAGGCCATGTTCCACTCTGACATTCCCCCAGTAGATTGGAGGAGAGGGCGCATTTCACAGTAGGATGGACTCCTGTGACCAAATGGTGACCCTTGACCCCATTCTAGTCATGTCCTTTGGCAGTGTGGGCATGGTTTGAACATTTATGCCTGGGACGATTTTTGTTCTGTAAATCTACACTTTTGTTTTAAATGTAGTGACTTAGCATTTGGGGGTTCTCGTGATCATAAAAACAAATCAAATTTTGCGATAATCATAAGTGTAAACTGTTAATATTTGGTGAATGAGATCTGATTAACAGGGCCAATATATGCATTGTATATCATTACTGGTTGATTTTGGTGAGACAGAATTCCCTTCCAGATATTTATGGCACAGTGGAATAATGGAATTCATGTGTTTTGATCATGTTCAGTCCAGAGTGACGAAAGTTATCCGGCTTGATAGAACACAAAGTTGTCCCACGTACATCTTACTAGCCCTGTGTCTAAATCACCTTGCAAGGACACCATGTACAGGTACAACTCTCTGCTGCCTTTTGAGTAGGTTTGCACTACACAACTATCATATACATACATACATACATACATACATAAATACATACATACATACATACATACATACACAAATACCATTCAGGGGCTTACATGGTCCACAGCTACAACCCCTCAGATTTTTCTGGCAAAATAGTATACTTTCCAAACTCACTGTATCCGATTCAAAAAATCTTACCATACGTAAATACAACTTAAATGCATAAAGGTGAAGCCAAGTGTGTTGTCCACAGAGAGGTGAATTTACCTTTGTAAAAAGTTTTACTGAATGCATACAAAGTTTGAAAAAAGCTGTAAAAGTACCAGCTTGTATTCACATTGTACTTTTGTAAAATAAAGTGTTGTCTTTGGTTCTTTCTGACAGTGTATTGTCCATTGATTAACACTACATTATTGTGTTTGTGACTGGTTGCCTTAAATCTGTACATTCAAACTTTAGTTTTGGCCATCCGCACCCTGGAAAACGGTGGAGGTTTACTACTAGCAGCAGCAGGAGTGAATTCATTTCCATGGTGGGAATTGGAAGGGACCCCCTGAAATGAGTGCGTCTGGGGTAAGGATTCCTCTGCAGAGAACAATATTTTCTCCAAGGAGGAAAAGAAAGCTACACATTGCAACCGCTCTCATGCTTGATATTTAAGCCCTCGTAAATGTAAACTGAGTATATTCATGTGTTGAATGTGTGTAAGTCGGAATTTACACAGCTTTTTGTAGTATGAAGCCTGTGTCTGTACCTGCTTCTGGAGAATACTCCTGGAAAGCTTTATAAGTTCCCAAAAAAGTAAATTTACTCCAAATAACTGTATTATTGAAAGATAATTGCCTTGGTATTAGGGTATGAAACTATTCTGGGCGGGGGTATTGAATCATTTCTTTTCTGAAGTTATTGAGTTGTGAATATAGTGTCATCCCTGTCAGCATTGCCTGAATATTTAAACATAAATTAATACTGTATGGTAAAATCACACATTTTAGGACGTCGTTCCTATGACACATATTTTCAAAGTGTAGATATCATACATATAGTGCGCAAATTTGAAATCACACATAGTGATTAGGAATTGTATTTTTTTATGATACTCTCCAGAATGCAATATTTTTAGTATTTTTATTTTTATTTTTTTCTTCTAAACGAAGTAACTGGACTAACTATTTGCACACATGAAATACACTTTGTATGCCACATAACATGTCTATGACTATGAGCCATGCTCTATCTCTATATAGTTTATGGAAAGGGAAGCATTCTGTGAAGTTATGTGAGAGGCCCTCTTTCGATGTGTGGGGCTGAATATGAACCCCTGCAAATCTATATTTAGACTGAGATAGGACTGATTGTCCACTAAACACTGAAGCGCCGTCGTTTTCTCTAGGTACATTTTGACAGGTCACATGAAATTTACAAGAGTACAAATATCTGGTATTTTCTGATGCATCCGGAATGCACCAATTCCGCAGGTAATTTACAATTTTTTACGGGAATTCTCAGCTTGGGAGGGAGGGACAGCACTTCCTAAATCCCTCACTCTGGGGTAATGGTATTTGCCAAGTTTTGTAAGTACCCTGTCCCCCTTTCAGTCCCACTAATAATTAGGGCCTTAGAGAGGTATCAGTCACTTGGGGAACAGAGAATATTTCAAATACATTGCCGTCGAGGAATTTGCAGATTCACAAATACTTCACTTCTTATCACCTCACCTGTTGTTTCAGCAGGTCTCTGACTTCCTTCAGCACTGTGTTGGACTGCCTCATCTCTGCAAGCATTTGTGCTTCCGTTTGTGCCACTAATAAAGAAATAAAAAAAATTGCACAAGCAAAAAATGTGTGAAACTTTATTTATATGACACTCTTGACAAAATCCTTAGCAAATGTAACACAAACCAAATGAATACACACCTGTATTTTGGTGTTCCTTTTTCTAATGATTGCAGTTTGCCATGACTACTTTGAAGACTTTTCAGTATCTCATTATTACAGAATTACTTGTCTATATTGATGACTTTTTCCTATTGAATTATATTTATTGTTTATTTATTGCATAGGTCATTATATGCATCTGTGTATGACCTATATCATGGATCAGTCAATAGTACTTTGGAGTGTATTTGGAATCACCTGGTGTAAGATTATCATAGTACCTGAAAGTTAGTAATACTGTGAAGTACAGGAGCGTAGCCAGAAAAAAGGAAATACCCCTCCCCCCACACACTTGAAACCAAAGCTCTTATGGCACCAAGCAAGAGAAGCAAGTCATTACGACCCTCCCCAGGAGAGCGTGCTTGTCTCTTCCATCCAAGCATCGATCCATTCTTTTCATCCTCCCACCCACCCACCTGCTGATAATCACCATTTCACCTTTACATTCTGTCGTTTATTTAATCTTTCATCAAACATTCAATCAGTCCCCATTCTGTCCATCCGCCTGCACATCCATATTTAAACCTATCCATCTATCTTCAAACCTATCCATCCTATCCTTCAGTCATCCATCCTTTCACTTACCTATCCTCCTTTATCCATCGATCCATACATCCATATTTTAAGTCATTCATTCATCAATCCTTTCACTCATCCATCTACTGTTTCACTCAGTCTATCCATCCATCTGTTGATCCTTCCTCCACCTTCCCTTTCACTTATCGCTACATCCTTTCACTCTCTTATCCATCCATCCTTTCTCTCATCATCCATCCACCCTTTCACTCATCCACAATTTACCCTCTCACTCATCCATCCACCCATCCTTCCTTTCACTCACCCATCCTTACATCCATCCTTACACTCTTTCATTCATCTACCATTTCACTCACACATCCATCCATTTACCCACTCACCCTTTCATTAATCCATCCATCCATTCTTCCTCCCTTTCACTTGCCCATCCTTACATCCATCCTCTTACTCATTCGTCCTTTCATCTTTTCACTCACACATCCATCCATCCATTAACCCACTCACCCTTTCATTAATCCATCCATCCATCCATTCTCCCTCCCTTTCACTCGCCCATCGTTACATCCATCCTCTTACTCATTTGTCCTTTCATCTTCTCACTTACACATCCATCCATCCATTTACCTTTTGACTCATCATCCATCCTTTCATTCACTCATCATCCATTTACCCTTTCACTTATCTATCCACCCACCCTTTCATCCAGCTATCCATATTTATCCCCTTCACTCATTTATCCATTATTTCACTCACCCATCCTTCCATCCATCCTTTCAACCCACCACCCGGCCTTTCCCTCCATCCATCCACCGTTCATTTATCCTTTCACTCATCATCCATCCTTTCACTTACTCATTCACCTATCTTTTCTCTCATCATCCATCCACCCTTTTACACACCCATCCATCCTTCCTCCCTTTCACTCATCCATCCTCACATACATCTTTTCTCTCATTCATCCATGCACCTATCCCTTCACTCACCCACCCACCCAACCTTTCACTCACTCACCTTCCCACCCAACCTTTCACTCACTCACCTTCCCATTAATTATGAGCTTTTGTCTGCTGAGTTGCAGACAGAAGAGACCCATCATGAACGCCACCCCCACAGTATCTGCTAAAGCTGGGGGTTTACGACGCCCCTGATGTAGAACTAGGACAAGTGTGTGTATATATATATATATATATATATATATATATTCATTTGTAGGATACAAAAGTTCACCCCCCATCTACTACAGTAATACTGCAGCCCAAACAGACTCATTTGTACTTCGTCGAAGCGCTAGGGTAAGTCATACACCACATATGGCCAGCCACAGGCGCTGCAAGGCAAGCGCATATAAATCAACCGAGGCAGGGAACGCCACGGTCAACCAAAGATCTACACCAAAAATAAAATAAATAAAGGAAAAGGAAAAAACTTTCTTACAGGTCTAGATATTACAGACACCTTTAGAAATCCCATCCAAAAAGTTTTTTTTTAATATTTTTAAATTACCTTAATATCATTTTTTTTTAACTGTCATATTATGTTGTACATGGTATGTATGCACAGTGCACAATGGAAAATGGTGTCCCTTAACCACAAGCCGGGATATTTGTTTGCCAGACTATTACTCGAGCCTGTAACCTTGCTGAAGAAGAAAAGAAGAGATTGCTCTTAGAACCTCAGGCACTTTCATGTCTTTCTCACTATCACTTTGTACAACAAACAGTGACAAGTGCAATATTCTGCACTGCTGTTGTGTAAGTTGTTTGAGTGAATGCCTAGAGTATCTCAACTCTTAACGCACAGTGGAGTGGTAGCAGAAAAGTTTTGGGAAAAATGTTGCAGTAGCTTTCAGAATTTCCAAACATGTCTTTGAGGCATACTTTCTCAGACATGCAGAAACAAAAGCAGCATATATTGGTTAAAATACAATAAAGGATACCCTAATACTGATGGTGGAAACATTTCAAAATGGCTGGAATGGCAAAGTGCCCATGAAAATTAAAAAAGGAAAGTTTAAAAATTGATACATACAGTCCCTGCAAATTGAAAGCCAAGGTTGCATACAATTTAGCCTTGTAAAAAGACATTGGTAAGAAATATGATCAGAGAACAATCAACAAATGCAACAAAATCTCAAATGAAGAGGGTAGAAGGCAGGTCAGGGCAATTCCGATCAAGTTCCTGATTGGATGCCGCGTTGCTTGGCAGCTCAGACTGAGGTCCTCGTCTGAGTGGTGAGGTTAGGGACCCCGCCGTGTCTGCGTCTGACTGACCCCCTCCGTGGCCATGCTGCCGCCATCCTCTTAAAGGCCCTCATTATTAGTGGCCCGGTGAATGGACTGCATTTCCCCACCCCTGGTGTATTGGTGTAGCAGGGCTCCCTGGGCCCCGTAATACAAGAAAGGAAGTTGGGCCCTGCATCTACTGGTTTAATAGTGAAAAGTCTATCACAAGATGGGGTGAACTGAGGTCTTCATACCTCTGGGCCCTGGTGCCACTGCACCTGCTGCACTATTGACCGCTAACTTTGTCCAGGTATTACCAATCCCAGGGACATTGGTAACTCCATGTATAGGGAACCACCACGCCACCGCTCTGCCAAAAGTCCTAAATAGACCCTCAATAAACACGCTAAAGCACTTGACCAGGCGACCAAACCCCTCCAATCACTAACTATCAGCGGGCATGGCACGAGTTTTTAAAAGTTGTCCCAGCAGGGAATATGTAAGGACATTTCTGGGACTGACATCCAGGCAGGACAGCCATTGGACATGTTACAAATTTCTTTATGAATCCTCGGTGCATTCTCTCAGCATATGGGATGGCCCTTTGGCACCCATTCTAACCACATCCAAACAGAACGTGATGTGGCTCGCTGTGCCACACTTCTTATCAAAAATAAAGGGAAGCGAGCGAAAAAACATGAAGAATGCATTAAAAACAGAAAGAACCGAGGAATCAAAGCGTGTGTCAGACGAGAGAGAAGCGCGGGGGCTGCCACAATAATTGTTAAGACAATAAATGCTCGTGCTGGAGTCGGTTTGCAGTTTTCCCGCCTCGAATTCTGAGAATTCTATTGAAAAGGAGAGAGCTGCCTGTTATTTACATCGCAGGCACGTCTTCTGTAGGGTTGTCTTCAGATGTAGGGACGTTTTACCCTGTATGATCCTGGTGAGGAGCCCTGTCTGAGTTCAAACACATAATGGCTGCTTCTCACTCACACGAAGACCTTCGGGCAACCTATGGATTAGAAATCAAACATTGCACAAGACACTTAGCCTGAGCTGGCTTGGGACAGCCATAAAACCAGTAAAGGGGCCCTGTTGTGAAGGGGCTTTGACCTTACCCCAAAAAAACTAAAATATGCCCAGAACAGACGTCACTCAGCCTGTTGTAGTTCTAGACTTGAGATATTTTTAAGACTCAACTTTCTGGCTTTTTACTGGGAATGACATCACAGTACGTCTTAAAACACAAGGTGACGTCATCACGCATAGCAACCTTCTAGAGCGCCTCTGGATAGCTCCTTTCAAACAGCTTTAGGACTGGCCTAAGCCAGGAGAGATGGCCCTGGTTTACAAGCTGTTTATTCTGGCCTGAGACAGTCTTAGGAGCGGTCTGTAACAGCCTTTAGGTTAAAGACAGTCCTAAAGCTGCATTTCCTGCCTTAAAACACCCTTGGGATTATATTAAGGGTGGAAAGGGGTCCTATCCTAAAAGGGTACTGTCCTCATCTTAGACAGGTTTATGACTATATATTCTGTGTCATGAGAGTCTTAAGCAAGGGAAACATCTTTGTTAATAGGACCAATATTTCCTGAATTAAGACAGTCTAAAATAAGTTTTAAATGAGGGAAAAAACGTAAGTAATTCACTTCTATGTATTTGCAATGAGCCTAAATTGCAATAAAACACCATGTCGGCGCTATAAAATTGTAATAATATACTAAACAGATAAATGCATTTTTTTCAGCAATGCACAGCAGAAATTGCATTTTAATCTTACCTCTTCCAGAGGACGATTGACTTGACGCGCCATAAAAAGCCAAGAAAGTGACAAACCAAAAATACAGAAACATGTTGAGTCCAGGAGACCTGCTTCCCTGACAGGAATGTCCCAGCCCGCTCGCAGCTTTGGTCTGGGGATGTGTCTGCAGCTCCGGACCTGCTTCCAAGTTTTAAAGTTTCTTTCCTTCCCCTGAAGGATTTACTCTGTGACGCAGAGCAGGACGCACGTCACTCTCTGGCTGCGTGTGGAAGTTACACAAATAAGCAATGTGATAAAGCCATTATGAGGAGCTCACTCACCAGCGGGAACTGGCAGCGAGCAACCTCTGGAGCAAAATAAACGTCCCCTCGGCCAGAGATGAAGAGGCAGGGGGGACTGGCTTACACGGACATGAGAAGATTTCCATAAATGCTTGTTAGACGCCTGTAGGGCTGGAGCTGAGTCAATCCTGTGTCAGATATGCAACTGACACGTTCCCAGCCCTACAGGCCTTAAGGAAGAATTAGCTGTTCAGGATATATATATATATATATATATATATATATATATATATATATATATATATATATATATATATATATATATGTATATATATATATATATATATATATATATGTATATATATATATATCTACTGGCCTCCAGGACCCCGTGCACAATTCAGTGACGACATCACTGACTTTATCACCCCACACGCCCTCCCCTCCGGGGACTACATTCTATTGGGAGACCTCAATTTTCACCTGGAAAAGAGCAACGACAGCAGCACCACCACCCTTCTGGACAATCACGCCGACCTCGGACTCAAACAACTTGTCTCTACGCCCACCCACATCGCAGGTCACACGCTCGACCCTATCTTCACCTCCAGCAAACATATCTCATTCAGTCACACCACAACTCTTCACTGGACGGACCACAGCTGCGTTCACTTTACCTACAATAAGACCACAATCCACAACCATCCTCAACCCACCCTGCGAAGAAACTGGAACAAAATCACCAGCGACCAGATCTCCTCATCGCTTCTACTAACCCCCCCCGCCCACTCCTCAAACCCCGACCAAGCAGCCATTAACCTCACCCAATGGCTATCCAACAGCGCCGACATCCTAGCACCGTTGAAATAACGCCAAATCAAGCTAGGCAGCAAAAACGCCTCCTGGTTCAACGATGATCTTAAGAAATCGAAGAAACACTGTTGCTCCCTCGAAAAGGCCTGGAAAAAAGATCCTAACACCAGCATCAGGGACGCCTTCAAAAACGCCACCCGCATACACCACCAACTAATCCGGTCTGCCAAGAAAGCCGCATTCAAAGACCGTCTAGATAACAACGCCCACAACAGCAAGGAATTATTCAACATCGTCAAAGAATTCACCAACCCCATTGCCAACTCCAACGACATCACCCCCTCCCAAGCCCTCTGCGACTCCCTAGCTTCCTTCTTCCACAACAAAATCGCAGACATCCACAACAGCTTCGACAACCGACCCGAAGACCAACCCACCCAATCTTCTGCAGGACCTTCACCCCCCTTGAACATCCTTAACGACTGGAACCCAATCTCCACTGAGGACACCATCCGCCTGATGAACTCCATCCACTCAGGATCCCCAACTGACCCATGCCCTCACCACATCTTCAACAAAGCAGACTCCATCATAGCACCACACCTCCGAGATGTCATCAACTGCTCCCTCAACTCCGCCACCTTCCCGGAAAGCTGAAAACACGCAGAACTCAGCGCCCTTCTGAAAAAACCCACAGCTGACCCCACCGAACTCAAAAACTACCGCCCCATCTCGCTTCTTCCATTCCCGGCCAAAGTCATTGAGAAAGCTGTCAACAACCAGCTCACCGCCTTCCTCGAAACCAACAAATCCCTCGACTCCTCACAGTCCGGCTTCCGAGCCAAACACAGCACTGAAACCGCCCTCATCGCAGCAACAGACGACATTCGAACTCTACTGGACAATGGAGACACAGTCGCCCTCATCCTCCTCGACCTCTCCGCTGCCTTCGACACAGTCTGTCACAGCACCCTTCTACAGCGCCTCAGAGACGTAGGAATCCAAGGAAAAGCACTGAAATGGATCACCTCGTTCCTCACCGGAAGAACACAGAGAGTCCGCCTCCCACCATTCAAGTCAAAGGCCTCTGAAGTCATCTGCGGCGTGCCACAAGGATCGTCACTCAGCCCCACCCTCTTCAACGTATACATGAGCCCCCTTGCGGCCATCGATCGCCAACACAATCTCAACATCATCTCCTACGCGGATGACACTCAACTGATCCTATCACTCACCAAAGACCCTAACACCGCCAAAACCAACTTACACGAAGGAATGAAAGAAGTAGCCGAGTGGATGAAGCACAGCCGTCTGAAACTGAACTCAGACAAAACAGAAGTCCTCATCTTAGGCACCTCCCCCTCCGCCTGGGATGACTCTTGGTGGCCAGAAGCCCTTGGAAAAGCCCTCATCCCGACGGACCATGCACGGAACCTGGGCGTCATCCTGGACTCCTCACTCTCGATGACCAGACAAGTCAACGCTGTTTCATCATCTTGCTTCAACATTCTTCGCATGCTCAAAAAAACATTTCGCTGGATCCCCACCGAAACTAGAAAAACGGTCACCCACGCACGGGTCACGAGCCGCCTGGACTACGGAAACACACTATACGCCGGTACCACCGCAAAACTCCAGAAAAACTCCAACGCATCCAGAACGCTTCAGCCAGGCTCATACTAGACATCCCGCGTAAAGAACACATCTCTGGTCACCTGAAAAACCTCCACTGGCTCCCCGTAAATAAGAGGATTACTTTCCGCCTCCTAACCCACGCACACAAAGCACTTTACGAACTTGGGCCCGAATGCCTCAACACACAATTGTCCTTCTACACCCCCTCCCGTCAGCTGCGATCCTCCAACCAAGCCCTTGCCACTGTACCTCGCATAAACAAAACCACCATGGGAGGTATATCCTTCTCCTACCTGGCAGCTAAAACCTGGAACTCACTTCCCACTCACCTTCGCCTTACTCAGAACCACCTAGCATTCAGAAAGCAACTTAAAACTTGGATATTCGACAAGTAATTCCCCACCCTCCCTCCAGCGCCTTGAGATCCTCTGGGTATGTAGCGTGCTATATAAATCTCTTGACTTGACTTGACTTGACATATATTCATTCTTAAATACATACATATAAATATACACACACATACATATATACATACATCCAAAAGAGATTTGCCTGCTGTAAAGGAGAGCCACTCTAGGAGGTTCAAATGTGCCTTTAGTTCGTGAGGGATTCAAGATGCACAAAGTGTCAGCAGCTTCGCCATGGTTCAGTTCACCCGACGCGTTTCATGCGTGAGCATTTCTTCAGGGGTGCAGTGTGTCTGCGCATCAGCGTCACTGTTCTTAAAGTACCAAACAATCGAAAGTTCCCGCCTCATGGGCGTGTCACACCGGGGCATTCTGGATCTTGTGGTACTTTACTGTTTTCCCAAGTGGGTTGTTGGCTGAGCACAGATGAATTAAAACAAAATGTTCCCAAGTGGGTTGCGAAGGTCAGGACTGACATCTTGCCATCATATTGATTACACCCATCACCTGGCGTCCTCGTTCCCGCGTTGCCTCGTAGTCAGCGCTGCAACAGGACTGCAGAATGCAGCGAGCTTCTCCTGCGGCTTCAGGCAGAGCCGCTGTAAATCCAAAAGAGATTTGCCTGCTGTAAAGAGAGAGAGAAAGAGAGAGAAAGAGGGAGACGGTTGAAATAACACATTAGATACCAAGCTATAAAAAAAATAGTAAATCTGTTTCTTCTGAAATCTATTCCGCCACAGTGTGGCTTATTTGTGTCTTTTTTCATTTTACCAAATTATATTGAGTTGTTATTGTTTAATTCATCGATGTGCTTGCATTTTTGGTAGCAACACGTAGGCACCTCCTTTTCTTCATCCATATGCCCTGTTATTAAGTATTTGCAGGTGCAGACTGTAGCTTCTGTAAGATACCTATAGGCTCCTGTCCCCACCAGGAGCAGTGATGTTATCCATACCTCAGTCTATATCCAACTTGAGTCTTCCCTGGGAGTCCTGGTGAAACCCTCGTTCACTCAAAATACTCTTACATCAAGCGTTCCATAACTCAGACAGACAATGGTTAATTTTTGCTGGTGCTTGCAGGTGCTGGGCATCGGCATTCATTTTTTGGGACTGGGACTTATTCAGCAGAGGATTTTGAATCAGAGCAAAAGGAAGAAAGAAGTAGAATGAGAAAGATAGTAAAACAGTAACAAAGGGCAAAAGCAGGAATTTATTTATTTATAGGTTTATATAGCGCTGGAATAGACTCCCGGAGGAATATCTCTGCGCTTAATTCGCCTAGTAGATAGAGAGTAAGGCTCTCAGGATTTTAAAGGAAGAGCTACATTTGAAACAAGAAGGTTTTCAGCAATTTCCTAAATGTCAGATGGTTGGTGCAAAGCCTAAGTGTGTTCCGAAGACGTGGGCCCAGGTAGGAAAGAGCCTGTCCGCCCAGTCTCGCCCTTCTAATTGGGGGGATTTGAAGTAGGGACTGATTGCTGGAGCGGAGAGTGCATGTAGGATTATAGGGAACAAACTTTTCCGCCAAATACGTGGGCCCCAAGTTGTGTAAGCCCTTGTGGATGATGCAACAGGTTTTGAAATTGACTCGTTGTCGAATCGGTAATCAATGAAGCTGGTCCAGTAGGGGGCGAGAGGGAGATCTGGGGGGGGCATTTAAGACCAGCCTTGTGGCGGTGTTTTGAACCACCTGGAGCCTACTGTGTAAACTGTTGTTGGCAGATATAAGTAACCCATTACAATAGTCCAGGCGACTGAGCACCAGGGCCTGAACAAGAGTTTTCCTGGAGGAGTCTGGTAGTAATGGAAACACTCTTTTGAGTAGTCCAATTACGTGGAAACAGGACCCGGCTGTTTGATTTACGTGTTCTTTTAGGGACAGGCCTTGATCCAGCCGGACACGCAGGTTCTTCACTACCTGCTTAGGGCTGGGGACGGGGCCGAGGTTTAAAGGCCACCAGGTGTTGAAGAAAGAGGCATGAGGTAGAATCAAGACCAGGCAGCCTCTGTATTCATGAGAGAAAGAGACACAAACAGTAGGGGGCAGAAGAAAGAGGTGTGAGGTGGAATCAAGACCAGGCAGCCTCGGTATTCATGAGATAAAGAGACAGGAAGTGTAGGGGGTGGAAGAAAGAGGCATGAGGTGGAATCAAGACCAGGCCGCCTCGGTATTCATGAGTTAAACAGACAGGAAGTGGAGGGTGGAAGAAAGAAGCGTGAGGTGGAATTAAGACCAGGCAGCCTCGGCATTCATGACATAAAGAGACAGGGAGTGTGAGGGGTGAAAAGATTGTTTCTATGCAAAGGATACTATTCACTCCAGAAAAGTCATATGTGTTTTGCAGTGAAAAACATTATGCCTTTACTTTGGGTTTATGACTCTAATCTCTGAAGCAAAATAAGTGGACGTTGCCCAGTGAGAATTTGTATTTGGGCATTTGCACACCCAGGTACTTCGGCCTGAGCTTGTTTCTTGGAGGAACCCGAATATTCAGCAGAACCCCACGCTGAGTGGATTTCAATTTTCTCGCTATGTCATTAAAGGAAATTATCAATATTCTGGAAACCTTTGAGATGGTTCTTTGCTTATGATACTATGTCCAACAGATCATTTCACATATATCATAAGGGTACCAGAAGGGACACAACAACAAGCCTTTGGAGATGGTTCCCGCATGTACACGCGTTGATTATTGATTACTCAGGAGCTGGCTTGATCTCAGTGAGAGGATTTGATTGCCCACAAGGTCAATGTACGCGCTGCCTTGATGGTTACACGGTGAGACGGGCTGTGATCAGGATCGCTTCCGACACGTGACTCGACAATATGGTGGTAGTCATCTAGCAGAAAGTGTACAACAGTGGGGCATTAGACAGATGACTATGTCCTGATGAGACCCAAGGAGTCATTTCAGGTCAAAACATTGACACCCCTTCCCCTAGTTGTCCATTTGATGCATTGATACTTAACATTTTCTGTATAGGTTAATGCAATATTTTACTGAAATGTGATCTGTGTCCGAGCAACCTGGGTGTTTTACAGTGTTTTTGTCCATTGTTTTAGATATATGTATGTTCAGTTTACAGAAACACTGAGAAATCTGCCCTAATTAAAATGTATATATTGCCGCGGATATATACTGGATTTATTCCAACACTTACAGCGACAGAGAAGAGTGGCTGGTGGTGAATGAATTTCTTCGTTCATGAAATCTACTATTGAATCGTTGTGATCGATTTCACAGATTGCATGGGGTGTTATAAGTGATATACAAGGTAATTCAGTCAATGAGCACCCGGGACAATTGTACTATTTTCTATACATTAGCCTCACTCCCGTTGGCCATGAAGGGTTGTTCTTGCTTTAATTGCAAGTTATTTTTCACTGAAGAAGATCCTTTCACAGAGGTGACATTTTAAAGAAAAAATTTAATGCAATGGCTGGCTACAGCTGGCCTACAAATTTGAGTGATAGACCCATCGTGAGCTGAATGAGCGTATAGTCTCACTTACGCAACAAAAATTTGAACCAGTTAACCCATCCCATTCGCTGACATATTTAAGTATACATAACTGGTACCCACCACAGTTCCAGCAGTACCAGATCCAGTCCAGATTTTCATAATATCCAAGATAAATGTACATGCAATGAATCTAAATGGAACTGATTTACAAAATCAATGGTTATCAAGAAAACATGGCCTGGATTCAGATCTAGATTTGACTCACCTTACCGCAGATCTAGGAGTGCCGGATCCAGTCCTCATTTTCAGGATACCCAGAATAAATGAACATGCAATGAATCTAAATGGAACTCATTTACATAAGCAGTAGTTATCAAGAAAACAAGGCATGGATTCAGATCTAGATTAGACACACCTTACTGCAGGTCTAGGCCTGTCGGATCCAGTCCTAATTTTCAGGATACCCAAGATAAATGTGCATGCACTGAATCTAAATGGAGCTGATTTATATAAGCAGTGGTTATCAAGAAAACATGGCCTGGATTCATATCTAGATTAGACTCATTTTACCACAGATCCAGCAGTGCCGGATCCAATCCTGATTTTCAGGATACCCAAGATAACTGTGCATGCACTAAATCTAAATAGAACTTAGTCACATAGGCAGTGGTTATCAAGAAAACATGGTCTGGATTCCGATCTAGATTAGACAACCCTTACCGCAGATCTAGGAGTGCTGGATCCAGTCCTCATTTTCAGGATACCCAAGATAAATGAACATGCAATGAATGTAAATGGAACTCATTTACATAAGTAGTTATCAAGAAAACATGGCCTGGATTCAGATCTAGATTAGACAAATCTTACAGCAGATCTAGGAGTGCTGGATCCAGTCCTCATTTTCAGGATACCCAAGATAAATGAACATGCAAGGAATCTAAATGGAACTCCTTTACATAAGCAATAGTTATCAAGAAAACATGGCCTGGATTCAGATCTAGATTAGACGCACCTTACTGCAGATCGAGGCCTACTGGATCCAGTCCTGATTCTCAGGATACCCAAGATAAATGTGCATACAATGAATCTAAATGGAACTGATTTACAGAAGCAATGGTTATCAAGAAAACATGGCATGGATTCAGATCTAGGTTAGACACACTTTACTGCAGATCGAGGCCTTCTGGATCCAGTCCTGATTTTCGAAATACCCAAGATAAATGTACATGCAGTGAATCTAAATGGAACTCATTTGCATAAGCAGTGGTTATCAAGAAGACATGGCCTGGATTCAGATCTTGATTAGACACACTTTACTGCAGGCCTAGGCCTGTCGGATCCAGTCTGATTTTCAGGATAACCAAGATGAATGTCCATACAATGAATCTAAATGGAACGGATTTATATAAGCAGTGGTTATCAAGAAAACATGGCCTGGATTCAGATCTAGATTAGACTCCCCTTACCACAGATCCAGCAGTGCCACATTTTCTGGATACCCAAGATAACTGTGCATGCGATGAATCTAAATGGAACTTATTTACATAAGCAATGGTAATCAAGAAAAATTGGCTTGGATTGAGATCTAGATTAGACAAACCTTACCGCAGATTTGCTAGATCCAGTCCTGATTTTCAGGATACCCAAGATAAATGTGCATGCAGTGAATCTAATGGAACTCACTTGCATAAGCAGAGGTTATCAATAAAACATGGCCTGGATTAAGACCTAGATTAGACACACTGTACGCGTAGCCCCCGAATATCACCTGGGTGGCGGTGTGAGCACACAGACATACAACGGTGGAGAAGTGTGGCTCAAGGTGTAGAGCAGGCAGACCCGGAAGCTGAGGTCAGACCCGGGACCAGGGTTCAATTCCCGACGCGGCAGGGTCTTGAGCTCAAATGTCCACGGACTCGATCATTCTCGCTTCGGTGCCTGCTCTAATCATGGGTTCTCACTCTGCAACTCTGGGCATTAAGCTTGCTTAATCTCCACAACGGCCCCCTGCGGTGGGATGCCTGGCTTTCACCTTGTCGATGCCCTGTAGGGGCTATCTCACAGGGAAAAACCAGGACGGGTTCCCAAGGCAAGCGCCGGGAAACCTCCGGGTAGCTGTGCGCTCAATAAATGCAATAATAATAATAACCCCACACAGCCCCTGCTGTTTCACTCTGTTTTTTTTCTGTTCGACGCCCCGCAGTGACACATTTGACACGTACAAAGGAAAGGAAGAATAATTAACATAATCAGATTTGACTCATGTAAAATATGTAGAATAAATTAGGAACAATTATGCTCAAAATCCCTCTGTCAAGTGCACATAAATTCAAAGTGGTTGGTTAAAAGGGTGTGTTGGTAATTAGATTTTCGGAGCCTGTAATTCAGTATTCGGAATGAAATTATCATATTGTAATAAAGCAACATTGGGGGCTCGGGTAGGTTAAGCCTAACGTAGAGGCAAGGTTGGAAAACAGACACCTTTATTAATAAACATTATGCGGCACACTACTTCAAGTGGAATGCATGAAGGCGCTCGAAATTTGAATATGGCTACACTGGCTGCCAAGGACATGCCATGCTGCCTGCCAACATGACTGTAAAGCCTCCTGTCTGGGGCAGTGACTGGTAGCTTTTAATGTGCCTTGTACCCCCTAGGTTCTAAAAATCTATTCTTCCGCCCATTATCAACAAGCATTGGCAGCGCCAATAGTGCTGTCCTTGGCGTGCGATCTATTTTTGTTTCTTACTGTATATGCAATACAAGTTAAGATTGAAAGTAAAGAAAAAAAAGTACAAAATAAGGGTGTTAGGCATACGCTTTCAAAGACAAAAGGAAAAAAAATAAACATCACAGTGCTTGGCACACCAGCCATGACACTGAAATGGACTATTTTAGGTGGATGTGCACACATTTTTAGTTAAAACGCTAAAGCTCCATTTACAATACAGCCAATGACTGGTGTGGCTCTGTGGCCCATGCCCACTTAGGGTGGTATAACAAACAAACAAATATGCCCAGATGTGGGTCTTGTGCTCACTGTGCTATATAACCAAGCTATGCCCGGCATCTGAACTCATAACAAGGGTGAAACCGGACCTGCGTTGCTTGTGTTCTGGTTCAAGGAGGACCTGGATTGGCAGTTCGGGCTGAACTGTTCCAATTGGAGCAGATCAAGACTGATTTGCATATGGCTGGGTCCAAATTGAGGTGCCATGTTGAGCAAAAGAACGATGGGTTGGAATGCTACCCCGAGCTATTACCAGCAGTTAGACTTATTGCAAGCATCCCCCATCAGCTTTTGTGTGATTGATTCAGTTGTTAAATGGCAGTCAGCATTGGTGCCTGTGAAAACAAAAGGGACACCTCAAAAAGGCAGACTATTCAGAGATAAGAAAACAAAAACAAGCATTTGCAATGCAATAGGTCTCGCATTAGGAAAGTTTGAGCTGTTGGTATTGTAAATGACAAATTTTATATTTATCTGTTGGTTTTGAAAATACCAAAATTAATAGCTTTGTCATTTACAATGCCAATAGTTTTAACTTTCGCAAATGTGACACCTATAGCATTTGTAATGCAATATGTGTTGTATTTACGTGACTTAGATGTTGAGTGCAGTGTAATTATGTGGCGTGTAATTATGTGGCACTGAGTGGTATTTGGAGTGCATGTTGCATTGAGTGCAGTGTAATTATGTGGCGTGTAATTATGTGGCACTGAGTTGTATTTGGAGTGTATGTTGCATTGAGTGCAGTGTAATTATGTGGTGTGTAATTATGTGGCACTGAGTTGTATTTGGAGTGTATGTTGCATTGAGTGCAGTGTAATTATGTGGTGTGTAATTATGTGGCACTGAACTGTATTTGGAGTGTATGTTGCATTGAGCGCAGTCTAATCAGTGGAGTGTAATTATGTGGCGTGTAATTATGTGGCACTGAGTGGTATTTGGAGTGTATGTTGCATTGAGCGCAGTCTAATCAGTAGAGTGTAATTATGTGGCGTGTAATTATGTGGCACTGAGTGGTATTTGGAGTGTATTGTATGTTGCATTGAGCGCAGTCTAATCAGTAGAGTGTAATTATGTGGCACTGAGTGGTATTTGGAGTGTATGTTGCATTGAGCGCAGTCTAATCAGTAGAGTGTAATTATGTGGCGTGTAATTATGTGGCACTGAGTGGTATTCGGAGTGTATTTTGCATTGAGTGCAATGTAACTGTGTGGCATGTAATTATGTGGCACTGAGTGGTATTTGGAGTGTATGTTGCATTGAGTGCAGTGTAATTATGTGGCACTGAGTGGTATTTGGAGTGTATGTTGCGTTGAGTGCAATGTAGTTATGAAGCATAATTATGTGGCACTGAGTGGTATTGTGTGGAGTGTGTTGCATTCAGTAGAGTATAATTATGTGGCGTGTAATTATGTGACAGTGGTATTTGGAGTGTATGTTGCGTTGAGTGCAGTGTAATTATGTGGCGTGTAATTATGTGGAGTGTATGATGTATTCAGTAGAGTGTAATTGTGTGGCGTGTAATTATGTGGCACTGAGTGGTATTGTTTGGAGTGTATGTGCACCCCATCCCTCAAATGTAAAGCACCTCAAACGGAAAGATGCCTGGAGCATCAACACATCCGAAATGGTGAGATTCATTGCTTCACATTCAAGCAGATAGAAGGGTTCTATGATAAATACAGATATACAGGATGTAAAGAAATCTCATTACTCAAAACCTGTCTGTCATCTGTGTGGAGAAGGTGAGGATGCGAAGGATTTGAGACTAAGCACGTGCCAGCGGTGCTGTACAGGACATATATTATATTATATTCGAAATAGCCAGGGCATAACGGGGACGCACACTGCTAGCAGCAATAATGTATTTTTCTAGTGTTCATTAATGATATGTTTTCTGCAGAACCTTCTGAGGGTTGCGGACTGGTGTTAGCGTGCCCGATGTAGAAAGTCTGTTTAGAGAAAATAAATGGCAACGTTAATGGATACAAATAAGTTAACATGGGGGTTGAATTTTGAGGGACAACCACGCATGTGACAGGTTAATCTTGCATGAACCACATGACACTTCCTCAGTAGGAAGTGATGGAGAAAGCTACTTGGTTTATTAAAAGCTCCATTATCTGTGGACAGTATATATACTCAACCTGAGAAGTATGTTTGTAAATTATAGAGGTCCATCAAGCTAATAAAAAGAAATCCTCCACCCACTAGCTTAGAAGTAGGCCAGGGTGGTATTTTATAAACACAGGCATATTCTTGCAAAATTTCCAACACTAACGTTACAAATGCCTGAGATTACGCCAGTACGCCATGCTGTGAAATTGAGACTTCTTTCGAGTAAAAATCCTATTGCAGGAGTATTGGAAGAACAGAATAGAGGGTGCTTACCGCTGTTGCCCCCAAAAGAAATCACCGCCGCAGCCCTGCTCCGTGAAAACCGGAAGTCAGGCACTTTTGGCCGAGACGGGGGCGGGGCCTGCAATCCAGCAGGAAGTTCCGCCCGCCGCCGCCGAGGAAGCAGTGAAGCCGGCCGACTCCGACCAGCGCTGCAGAGGAGACTCGCCGAAAGAGCCCGGTGAGTGGGAGGGGAGGGGGGTGTATGCGTGTGTGTCTGTTCCAATGTGTCTGTGTGTGTGCCCGTGGGTCTGCGTGTGTGCGCGTGGGTCTGCGTGTGTGTATGCAGTGTGTGTGGCTGGGTATGTGCGCATGCGTGACTGTGGAGTGTGTTTGCGCAAGGGAATGAGACACGAGAGGGGCAAGGCGACGTGCGGGAACGAGTTTGCGCAAACATGGACAACATTATTTAAATGTAAGCATTGCATTGCCAGCCAACGCTGCCGTCAGGCTTCCAAAAATAGTTACAACGCTAACGGAGCCAGGTTAATAAAAATAAATAAACCAGCAGCTTGACCCATTTATTCACTGTGATGCTTCCGATAATTATAAATGTGCCTTTACAAAGAAGTGTTTTAAAAGGAATCCCAGCGTGCATGTTCATTACAAGACGGCTAAAAATAATTAATCATGATGTTCAAAGCAAGCCTGTTCATTCCAAGCCAGCCTCAGCCAGCCTCGGGAAAAACGAAAGTAATAAAAAAGCGAAACTGACACTGCCACTGCAGACAATGCTGCGCACTCCCGAGGTGAAATCCGACACTTAAAAAGCTCGTAACACTTTGGTGTCCACTCTCCTAAATACTGATAACATTAGTTGTCGAGCTGACAGCATTCATGCTTCGCATGAATGCTAACGTCAACTCGACCTAAAAAGGTGGCCTGTTGGTAATCTACATATTTATTTCTCATGAGGGCTTTAGTACCATTTACCAGTATTATGATTCTTGTGAGTTAAGCACTTATTGTTGACCCCTGGTGTGACCCACAGATCACAAGCTTAAATCATGGCAGGGCTGACTTGGCCTTATATTCTTATGAGGTTGATGCATTATTTATGTTTCCACTGGGTAGCGGTAATTCTTGTCACTGCTTTTAAAAGGTGAAATAAAGCAGTAAATAACATAATAGAACAAGTTATCCTAATAAGTATTATTATTATCATGGTTATATATGGCTTATACTGGAAATCTCTTAAAAGAACAGGTTAAAGTCCAGTTACTCACTGCAGGGGCATCACAACAGTGGGTACCCAAAGCATTTATCCACTGCTGTGACGTCACCCAGGGAACCACTAAGTCCACCTTTCTTTATCAGCCTTGTCTGGGTCCCCAGAGACCCAAGCACAGTGGTGGAATGGTGGTTGTCAGTCTAACCTACTTTCATTCCACTTTTCCAAGACACCGCAGACCCAAGGGAGGCGGGCAGCGCTGTGCCAACCTCCTTCTTCCAGGTCAGCGCCAGTCTCTATAGACCCATGCCGACAGGACAAAGCACCCTGTGATGACAAGCGGCTCTCATAGCACCGATGCCAGCATGGCGCAGGCGGTCCGCTCTCAATGTGAGACGGGTTTTGGGCACAAAGGGGCAGGATAGTGCAAAGGCTGGTTGAAGGCTGGGCAAGGAGCTATTTTTTGTATTTAATATTTGGTTTTAGACAGGCTTTTACATGGGAGGGGGAAGGGTATATGTCATTATTTGAGGAAGTGAGTTGCAGTAGGCCAGATTTTGTTTTAAAAAAATGGAGGGCAGACCTTGTTATGTATGGGCACCCCATTACTCCTCTAAACCTCTATGTAAGTTGAAAATGGGGTCAGTGTGCTATATATAAAAAGATTGAAATAAAAGACCATGATGGGTTTTGCGTCAAGTCTTGGAGAATAAAAATCTGCAAAGGTTTGGGCCTTTTATGAGTTTCACACTTTTGTGCAGCGAGGAAGTCAACACAATCGCAGATCTCACACCCCTTTCCCTCTTTCTTCAGCAATGAACCAGATCAGGTCTGCAAGTGTGTGGGTAGCTAGGCTGTGAATTTCCACACTCCCAGTTATCACAAAGTTTAGCCACCTGGAAATGTGCTTTGGATTTTATGGTAAGACAGGAGGCTAGCATTATGCATAAACCTTTATCAACCCCTTATGAACAGCACTTTAAAAGCTTCCAAAGAACAACCTGAAGTCACAATAAATGGCCTTGAAAGAGTACCCTATAGCTGGAGACTGAGACCAAATCTGATGTTGTCTATTAACAGCTTGTGAAGTTTATGTATGAAAGGTGGCAGTAGACGCACTCTATGAAGGCAGGAATTGTGACATTTTGGTCAGTCAAGATGAACTGAGGATGTGGTTGTAAGCTGGACCACCTAAGGGCCTGTAAATGGCTGGTTAAATTCTCCAGAAGGAGCATTTGGGACTAACCTGACTCAGTCAGTTACTGAAAAATGGTTCTTGTCGTTCGGTGTCAGAAAGGAGGGTTGTCAGGGAATGTTTGCAGTATTTGGATAGTAACAAAGGATGTAGCCCCGCTATCATTATCATTACTCCCTGATCTGCAGAGGCTATTAAAACACTAGCGTAATTTATTTTCCCTGGATTTGTAAAGCTGTACACAATGATCCTAATGCAAATAATTCAAAACGCTATATTTTTTGTACCAAATGACATCTAGAGGTTGGTTATCAAGTTTAAGGCGTTTTTTCAAAGAAACAATTACCCCAGTGAATTATTTATTGTCATTGGTGGGGTTTATGTGCTGATTTTGTAGGAAATAGAAGACTATCTTAAAACTAGTGATATTGATACTGACAACCTCTCCCTACCACCCACAGTCAAATGATATGGTGGAGTGATTTAATCAGACCATGATGGAGAGTGATCGGCAGACTAACCTTGTGGAAAATGAATGGACGGGCGCTTTGAGGTGCATGGCGAATAATTATAGGCTGACTCAAGATTTGTCAACAGGTATTTTCCCTTTGGAGACTATAAGGTAAGGGGAACAAATCAAATGCATCTTGTTGTCCCAGGTAGTTATGGAGAATGAATATGGATGATGGTGACGTGAAAGCCAAAGTTGCTTAGACAAAGGCACACAACTGTTATGATGAATGCAGGAGAGGGAATAGATTTATAAGAAATTTGGAAGTTAAGTGCCCGTAAAATTATCATGTGAGATCAAAAAACAACTTTTTAGGTCAAGCCTGGAATTAGCATCCGAAGGATGCGTCCAGGTGGAGACTTATAGCTAGCTGACTCGGGGGAATGAAGGACAAGAAAGTGCCACGCGCTTCTCCTTTGCTGGATTTGACTGCGTGCACGCGCTTTTCCTTCAGCATGTTACTTTGGCTGTGTGAGCGTGCTTTCGGTTTCGTTTCTTAGAGCGCGATCGCTTTCGTTCATTGCTTTCGTTATTTAGGCTTTAATGAAGTACTTATTTTATTATGTGGGCATATTAATGAAGTACTTATTTTATTATGTGGGCATTTGTTTTCGGAGCGCAATTGTAGGCGTCATTCGTGCAAAAGACATTTTCAGATAGCGCAGACTTTACTTGAAGGTGTGAAAGCACTTCACGAGATTAACAAAATTAATACATGCTAAAAGCATTACACAAGAACAAATGTCAACAGCAAACGTTAAGTGGCTGCCCGTCCCCTGGCTCCGAATCCCCGCAAACACGCAGGCACGCCCACAGACACACACACGCAGGCAGGCACGCGCACACACTGCATACACACAAACGCTCCCCCCCCTCCTCTCCCTTTCCTCAACGGGCTCTTTTGTTGTTCGAATCCCTCCTTCTGCCCGGCTCCCAATGGATGGATGGGCGGGCTGGCGGGGGCGATGCGGCCAGGGGCTCCAGTGCTGCTACGGCCGGCGGGCGGGCGGGGCCGACGCGGCCAGGGGCTCCAGTCAGACCCTCCAGTTTTTCGCGATTTCGCGATTTGCTAAATAATCGCGAAATCAGCTGAAGGGCGCGATGACCGCGATTTTGACCTTTTTGGCCGCGAAAAAGGTCTTCGGCAGGCAGCAAATAAGATGGTGACATCTTATTGGCTGTAAGCGCCTACGTCATCACGTGGGCCCGTACAGCCGTAATAGCTGCCTGGTCACTCTTCTGGCATCTATGCGAGAGGCTGCGTGCGCTTTAGAGGGAAAGGCATGTCTCCGAGAAAGATGAGCAATAGCCATTTCTTCTTTTGACTACGCACACATCTAGATTCCCTCAAGAACAGAGAGGGTTCTTTCTTCTTCGTGAAGCAAGTCACCAACATTCTTACCTAGTATCCCAGTACTGCCACAACATTCCATGTGTACCTAACACTCCGCCTTTAATTCCTCTCACGAAAAGCCACGTCGCATCTTCTGTTTCATGAAATACTGCGTAAACTGCATTTGCATCGTCTTTTGTCTTGAAAATGACTGCGCACACCGAGTGGGTGCTGCCTCTGCCGAGCCCCCACCTTCACTGCACCCCAGCATTGCAAACATTCAGATATTCTGTCCCTGCTTCACTGCCTCTCCCTCAAAGATAGTAAAGTGAGGGCCTCACCTATTTAGCCTATGTTGTGGTGCCGCCAATCTGTTTATTGTTTCCAGGGCGCTGCATGTCCCGGTTCAGTTTGAAGGAGCTGTGGTTGTTTCTTGCTCCAGAAGACGCTACATGGTCCGTGCTGCAGTAAATAAAGGAAACCCATGTCCAAGGGGGACAGGAGAAAAGCGGGTTGCGTGCTGGCGTTCTTGTGGTATAACATTTTTCAACTGGCTCATGAAGAAATTTTAAAAATGCAAACGAGGCTGCCAATATGTTTATCTTGCCCCAGCATTCGTGAAATACAAAAAAAAATAAAGAAGATTTATTTACAGCTGTACGACAAAGTGGGATTGTAGCTGGGCATTGCACCTTCACTCGAATCTCACCTTCAGTGCTAAACCACAAATCGTCTGATCATGTGCAAACAATTGTATTTTGCCGTACCTAAAACTGCAATGTATGCAATGGAAAAGCACTGGTCCCCTGCTAGGTGGAGTGAGTACGTCTGCCATTGACTCCTCTCAGAGGGTTTATTGTTACAGAAAGCAGAGCTAAAAACACCACAGCCTCGTCTCCCACACTGGCACCCTGGGACTAACTGGCACAACTCCTGATGTTCAACACTTGTGCCCGGCCACAGCCCCACCCTCCATTCAGAATCTGCCTGCATTATGGTCCGGGGCTTGGATGACAATTTAGGAATTTTAAAGGAGACACACTGAAATACTTTAGCTTTACCCAGGAGTCTCTGGGCTGCCTGTGATCGTAATATAAAACACGTTTCCCATTCTCTGATAATTATACTGGGCCCTATTTTCTTCATCCCTGAAGTAAACAATACTCTGTCTGGGTATTCGAAGTGTGACAGCCAATGAAAACCCAAGGTTGTGCCTGGCTTTGACTCGGTTTGCGGTACTCCTGGACCATCAAGCCCAAAACAAGCCAAACTTTCTTGTGGCTTCTGCCCACTATGTTCCGGTAGGTCAGTCATATGTAGTACTGGACTAGTTACCCCTGTACACAAAATGAGGGGGATCTGAATGACTAATTACACAACAATTTAAAAAGCACTTATAATTTTTTTATGCAATTCTATTATTGCGCTGTTCTTTCTAATGCAGAATGTTAGAGTGCTTTGCATCACACCCACATATTAAACAGAGACAATAAATCATACACTTGTGAATTAAATGTATATGACGTTACATATAAAAAAAGGGTTACAAGGTGTAAGAGTCCCATATCACCCATACTACAAGGCATTAGGCTGTATTAGAAAGATTACAAGGTAAGAACTACAGGTAGCAAAAAGATCCGTGCCATAAGCCTGGGGAGGGGGAGTTGCTCGCAGAAGAGTTTTGGTGGGAATAGTCTCATGTTTGGGATGTAGACTACACACACAGCACCTGTAAGTCACATTGAGGTGGGCTGTATTGTGAAAGGGCTTACACCTACCTCATACTACTGATCGGTGTAGCAGTGGCGCAACACAGGGCCCAGCAGCTCCGCAGTTCAATGGGGTCCCCGACTCCATGGGTCCCCTCAGCACAATACTCTTGCTGGAGGGCTCCCGATTGAGTCCAGAGGGGGTCCTTCCACGTACCTTGCAGGGTGGCCCCCCTCTGCTTTCATTACGCCAGTGCTGCGTAGAGCAATATTTAACATGCTTACATTAGCCATGGCAATGCATTACTACCCACTATGATCCTGTGCCCTAGGGCACCTGAAAAAGCGGTATCATGCCTCATGGGTCCAGGAGGCAGTGGTGCCCGGCAGGGGTGCTTACATGGGTGCTTGAACATCCCAGGGAGAAATAGGATCCCCTCTCCTGAGGTTAGGATTGTAGCTGTGCTTCCAATGAGCTGAAGACACTTTAAACATGCCTATTTCAAAGTGGATTGCTCTGCTAAAACGGTTTCCATCGATTTAAGGCTGAAAATGAATGATTATGAGGAAAATAAAGTGCCGCAAAAATGCCGCTAAATTTCCATATTTGTGCCGCTAAATTTCCATATTTGTGCCGCTAAATTTGCTAATCCATGCCGCCATATCCTGGGGGGTCTGTCCAGTGCTGTCCATCGCCTCTTGTACACCATCAGGAAGCGGGCGCGGCCAAGAACACTCTGCGCATGCGCGGAAGTGCATGTAGCCGCCTGACGTCACTTAGAGGCAGAACCTTACGGTAGGCAGTATCTTGTTTTTAGGTCTCGCCTGTCGATGCGCATGCGCATCGAGCAAGGCGAGAGTATTGCGAGTTATCCACACTTTATCTGCACTGCAAGGAATCGTGGCGATTCCTTGCAGTGCCCGTGACTTTTAAGGTCAATGCGCATGCGCATTAAGCTTATGCGCATGCGCATTGACCTTAAAAGTCACGGGCGCGTGCATGTCCCCTCTCCGCCCCCTCCCCCGTTCCGCCCCCTCCCCTGTTCCGCCCCCTCCCCTTCCCGCCGTGTCGCATTTCTCCTCCCCCCTCCCCTCTCTTCCCTCCGGCTTGTTTGTTGATTTGACCCGCTCCGCCCCCTCCCCTTCCCGCCGTGTCGCATTTCTCCTCCCCCCTCCCCTCTCTTCCCTCCGGCTTGTTGGAGCTGTGTACACACTCATTTCCTTCTGTCCACGTTTGATTCCATTTCGAAACAGCACATACATTTACACATACAAAGCATCTTATTTAAGCAGTCCCCTGACACACATTTCCATATCTTCTGCTTGTGAGCAACGTTCTTGTTTGTTTATTTTACCCTTTTCCCATCTCTACCCGGTCGGAATCTCTTCCTCCTCTTCTCTCCTTCTGGAAGGGCCTCTCTCCGATGCCTTTCTCTTCTCTCTGTCTCGCCTCTTACCTACCCCGCTCGTCTCTACCGTTCTCGCCTGTGTCTCACACTCTACTCTGCACACAGCTGGACTACGCACCAGGGCAGCGCAGTCATGTCCCACCTTGTCTCTATCTCTTACTCGTGCTTCATGTGTCTTCCCCTCTTTTCTGTGTCTCCTACCTTTTCCTTTCCATTGTCTTTCTCTGTTTGCCGCCTTCTTAGCCTCTTTCTCGTCATTGTTCTCTTTGTCCTTTATTCCTGTTCTCTGTGTCGTGGTGCGTGCAGACGTGATCCCCGAGTGGATAGGAAGGTAAGACGAAACACACCCCCTGACTGATACAACGTGCAGGCATTGCGTGAAATACACTGACATCCTGATGTTTCGTTCTAACTTTGTATTGTGGCCTGCAAGACGCGCTCGTGTGGGATCCTTTGCTGTGACTACACTGAAGCGCGTGTCCTTTTCATCTCTCATCCTCCTATGCTAACCTCACATGCCCCCCTCTGCTGCCCTCTGTGGTTCACTCTTGTTTGATATACAATCGTGGCATAATGGCGTGCGCAGCCGGGACAATGGTGTCTTACTAAGCACAACCAGACCCTCCGTTTGCAGTCCTTCGGTGTCCGCAGTTGCTCAGTCATCACTGAACTGCATAGCTCTAATTAGTAATGCATCAACTCCAGTGTTAAATGTTAACATTTGTAGCGGAATGAACGGCTAAGACACCCATGGCGACATTCCTGCCTGTGGTCTGCAAGTTGCATGCATGTCATAACAGCAAGTGCTCAACCCACTGTACTGTTCCACTAGCTGTCTATGCAAGCACATCCCAAGCATGCCCTGGTGTAGGACTTGCAGGGACTGAACTCGGCAGATAAGGCTTTCCCTTCCGTCAACAAATGCCCACATTGTCAAATCACTCTTTTTTTGGCGCTGCTCGATAAAAGAGAAACTGATTGGTTTGAGGAGCGGTGAATATTTACTGTACTTCTCTGCACTCGGACCGCCGTTTGCTTTTCCTTTTCGCTTGTTTGTTTAGGGCCGGGACATTAAGTGATTTGCCCAGAATCACGTTATACTTGAGACTCCCCCGATTCGAACCCGGGTCTCCAGCTTCAAGGTCCGCCGCTTTAGCCTTTAAGCCACATCCTCTTAAATTGCTACTGGTAGCTGCCGACTAGGCTGTGTCGGACACAGAACATCTTTCCGGTGTGGTCCACAGTCGCTAGTGCAAGAGCGCCTCGAATGAGCTGTGTGTTAGTGCAGCGCTGGCACAGTGGGCATTTAAGAACGAGAGTCTCACACAGTACAACGCTGGAACGATGAGCAATGGCACTATGTTAGTGCAAGGAGATCTCCGTTGATGCGAGCGCTGTTGACTAACAGCGACTGCAGATGCGGCAGGCTAGAGCTGTCCGATGATAAATGCCGGTAAAAGAAGCTGTCAACTGTTGTCCTGGGGTGTGATAAAACTGCTCACTGTTGTCGTGCCGGCACAAACTTTGCGCATTCGGGACGGGTTGGAACAGTGGACGTGTTCATTTATGGCTTGCTGGAGCTTTTCAACAGCGCTCTGAAACACAAGGGGGTTTATTTACAAGCCCTTTGCGCCACTTATGCGTTATTTTTAACATGGGAAAAGTGACGTATGGGTGGCGCAAGGGGCTTGTAAATAAGCCCCAAGGTGCCTAGGCGCTAACGAGACGCTAGTGCAACGGAGATAGAACATGGCGCACTTCTGACGCAAGGAACTGACGGAGTGCTAGAACAAAGATGCTTGGGACTTTCGAAAAGTTGCAATGCTCCAATACAGGAGCTTTTGAGTTATACGTGCACAAGAAATGAGCTGGCACAAAGGTGCTGTCCACTAGGGATGTGCTGGCACAAAGAGGGGCTCTATTCCGCAGGGGAGGTACACCTGAACTATAATCCAGGTACAAGGGAGCTCCAAAGAAACTGTCCACTTCGGCAGGCATGGTCGCAACTTATAAAGCGCTTGAAGTGAGATAAGGCGCTATGCTAAGAGCTCCTACTCGCTGGAGGTGCAGCAGCAGCAAAGTAAGTGCAGTGCAGACACAAGGGAGCTTTCCACCGCTGGACAGTGGGCAGAAGACATTCGTCCTCTTGTGCTGTGTTGGCACACGGGGGCTGTTCAGAAGTGTAGTTCTGGCCACATATATGATCCCTCATCCAGCACAGGCAGAAGAGAGCAGTGTCAGACATCTATCTGCGCAGTGCAACCAAAATCACGAACTCTACTGCTGTACCGGTGGCCACAGGGGGTTGTCCACTCTTGCAGTGATGGAAAAATAATTGTGGTCACTGGTGAATCACGAGCAGCTGGGAGCTGTACACTGGTTACCTGCTGGCACGTATGCGCTATTCACTAAAACAGTGCTGGCACAAGACAGCGCTTTGCTAACGCATTGCTGGCACACTACTGGTGCAAAGCTGGTTTTCTTGTTGTCATGACTCGGACTCTCTTAAACCAATGAGGTAATGCCATCTATATGTACAAGCTTGGGGCGGGGCTTAGAGTTTCCGGTAATGAAGCGCTGCCACGGTCCACCCACTAAATCTTGAACTCAATGACACGTTGTTGGCATCTCCAGGGAGTCGCAGAGGGAGGGAAAGCAAACGGGCTGAATAAAACCTTTCACCTCGGCTACAAGCCCTCGGAGAGTAAGGCCTCCTCTGCACTGTTCACAGATCAAGATGCGGAAACATAATCCCGAGGAAAGAGAAAGCACTGAGCCCCACTGCTGCAACACGTCTTCAATTAGCAACAAAGCCTGTATCAGCACGTTATGTTATGTTATGTTAAAAAAGTTTATACCGCGCACGTACACCAATACGGTTTCTTGGCGCTCATAACAGACATAACGAACCAGGGCAAAGGGTATTATTCTGAGGCAGCTTTGAAGAGGAAAGTTTTTAAAGTTTTCCTGAACGACTCATAAGAGGGGCAGTGGCGAAAAGAAGAAGGGAGGGAATTCCAGAAGGAAGGGCCTAAAAATGAAAAACGCATTCCGCCGTGTTTTTTGCGGCGGTTAGATGGGATGCAGAGAAGGTTATCAGCAGAAGATCTTAGATTACGGGTAGGGAGGTATCTCTTTAGCTTGGAGGAGATTAATTCAGGGGCGCGGTTATGGAGAGATTTGAATATGGTGCATCCGAGTTTGAAGGAGCACCGTTTAGCCACTGGGAGCCAATGAAGGCTCCTCAGAAGGGGGGAGACATGCTGGTGTTTAGGTTGGTGGAACACCAAGCGGGCGGCCTGGTTCTGAATTAACTGGAGTTTTTGAAGCTGATAGGCAGGAATCCCCGCATACAAGATGTTAGCAAAGTCAACCCTGGAGATGACCAAAGCCAGTATGACTAGTATGAGTGCCTCTCTGGTAAGAAATCGGCAGATCTTGCGGATCCTACGCAGTTGAAAAAAGCAGGATGAGGTAACAGCCGAGATCTGGGATTTCATAGATAAGTCCTCAGAGATGACCACTCCTAGGCTTTTCACAGAGCTGACCGGGCGAGGGGGGGTGCCAAGAGAAAGGGCCCTAAGCACTAGCACCTTAAGTAGCATACAGAGGCAAAGTAGCATTAAATGCATAACAATGCACTTTAATGCAGTGATGTGAAACACTACAGTAAAATGCATAAGTTTCACACCTGAAGCAAAATACTTAGCATGCCTGCTCCATGCTCCTAGCTAATAACAATAGAACATTGAAAAAACTAAAACACTCTAGCAATGTTTGCACAATATGTTTGTGATGTTTACAATTACCTCATTTGCAAATCGAATGTACATATCAAATTTCTTTCTATACATCATTAAAAAATTTTACTTTTGTACAAGACATATTTTATATGTACCTTTTTATACAAACAAAACTTAACTACCGCATAAATAAAGACATTGCCATTTACAATACTAAAAGCTCAAACTTTGCTAATGCGAGACCTATTGCATTGCAAATGCTTGTTCAATAAGGGAATGACCATCGCGTGTTTCCAATCCTGTGGGACGTGGGACTCAGACAGAGAAGAGCTGAGAAGCTTCATTAGGACACGGCGAGAGCTCAGGTCCAATTGTTTTAAGATTTTGGCCGGTACCGGATCGCGTGGAGAGCCAGATTTGATGCTGTTCAAACAGGAAGCAAAAGAGGCATCATCAAATGGTGTCCAGTTAGTGAATTTGGTTGTCAAGGAGGGCAGATTGACTAGAACTAAAGTTGGCCCCGGCGAAGACTCAATATTGAGAGTGGAAGGACTCAGTGAGTCGTAAATACGGTCCACCTTCGCTATAAAAATTTGTGCAATAGAATTGCATTGAGCCTCCTCCAGGGTAAGGGGGGGGGGCGGAATTGAATCTGCTCCTGTTAGTTTTCTCAGTACTGAAAAAAGAGTACGAGGGCAATCCTGAGCTTTCGTAACAGTGTTAGCGACATAAGTCGCTCTTGCCATTTTGCATTGTTTGTAATAGTCTCTTAAAGCTTCCTTATAGGCTGTTTTTTGAGAGACGGAGTACGAACGTCTCCACTTTCTTTCAAGGGCTTTGCAGTTGGACCTAATATGCTTTAAGGTGTCCGAAAACCAGGGCGCAGGTGGGCGATGGGACGAAGAACCCTTTGGTGTTAGGGGGAGAAGTTCCTCAACAGTGATACTCAGCCATTTAAAAACTGCAGTATTCAGGACAGACACCGGTACGTTGGGGTCCGGTTGAGTGTCCAACAAATGCGAATTGAAATTGGTAATATCAAGTTTGCTCCACCTGCGTATATATTCCACCTTTCCCCCACTACT
This sequence comes from Lissotriton vulgaris, assembly GCF_964263255.1. Classification (NCBI taxonomy): domain Eukaryota; kingdom Metazoa; phylum Chordata; class Amphibia; order Caudata; family Salamandridae; genus Lissotriton; species Lissotriton vulgaris. The sequence continues at coordinate 49,459,135 of NC_141700.1, forward strand.
ACTAGCCATAATCTTCGTATGGGACAGAGAGAAACATACAGCATAATGGTCAGACCAATCCAAGGGACGAGCACTCAATAAACACTCATAAGGAAGATTGGAAAGAACAGGGTCCAATAAGTGCCCTGCAGAGTGAGTTTACTGGCAGGCTACCCTCCCAGAATATGAAATGGCACCCCCACAAATATCAGAACTGCTCCAATCCTGCTGCAATCTGAGGATGCGCCTCTTCTAGAGACGCTGTGCCTCCTTCCATGTAGTAAGTACTTATCTAGCTACCTCCTCTCTATAAGTTACTGTGAATTTTACCCATGGACCTTGCCCGTTCTTGAGCACTCCTTTGCTTACTAGGTAGAACTCTACAAACACGCTGCAATAGAATCCGCAAATGCAGAGAAGCTCAGCGATAAACACAGCAGCACGACTTCATGCTCATACTCACTGTGAGCTTCGGATAGAGTAATAGGTCGTTCAGCATTAATCCACAAAAAACAATAAAAAAAAAATAAAAAAATCCTCAGTCCGAGTTTCTTCTTTGCATTCTGGGACTATGGGAAACTTGGCGGGTCTCACTTTATCGCGCAATTTCACTCCGGCTTAAGCTCAGGCCAATGTTGCTATGTTTCACAAGAAAAATACTGTTTCATATGTTCATGCTTCTGTTTTTTCAAATGGGTCAATTGCTGGAAAATGAAAAGAGTTTTGTGTAAAATCCCTGTATTTTTCTTTTAGACTGGAAACTCACAGTTCGCCTTTCACTTATTATAATTTAGGGAACGGTTAGAAAGCTCTAAAATAACTTTCTAACCCCCAGATTCATCATTGTCATGTTTTGCGAGTCCTTAATAGCGATTTTTAAGGAATCGCTATTAAAGACTTGCAAAACAGGATTCATGTAGAAATCGCAATATTTATTGCGATTTCTACAGCTTCCTTATTTGCGATTCGCTAATTGCTAATCGCAAATAAGGAATGACTCCCCATTCATTCCTATGGGCCTAAAGGCCCATAGGAATGAATGGGGAGTCATTCTTTATTAGAATGAATGGGGAGTCATTCCTTATTTGCGATTAGCAAATAGCGATTCGCAAATAAGGAAGCGATTTCAAGGGTGCCAGGGTGTCCAAAGGACACCCTGTAGCACTCCTGAAATGGTAATGTACACTGGTGTTGCGCACACACATGTCCAAAGGACATGTGTGTGTGTGTAACATACAACTTAGAAAAATGCACTAAAGTGCATTTTTCTACGTTTTCGCTATTTACCACGTAGTTAGACTTCGCGGTAAATAGCGGCCCCAGATTGCGAATTCGAATTTTAAAATGGTTCATGAATTGCATTTAAGGAATCTCAAATTGAGATTCCTTAAATTTAATTATTCGCAATTTAGCGAATTTTAGAATTGCGATTTTTGCATTTGGGATGATGAATCCCAAATGCAAAAAAAGCGCTCGAAAGGGCCAGATTTTCAGAATCTGGCCCTTTGCGAGCCGATTTCGGCTTGATGAATCTACCTGTAAATGATTTCATATATTTGTTGCTTTGAACTTATATTTAAAAGCAATACTGTTTAGCGTTTTGCATATTTTTGCCTTGATACATAGTGGCTATTCCAGTAAAATATTGGAGTAGTGGCCACCCTGGGGACAAGCCGTTGTGTCTACGTATAACAACACCTGTCTCCTTTTAAACCTTCTCTGAAAAATGGTACTAAAAAATACAGTTTATTTCATGTCCCATTCCAGCAGTTTGTGAAGTGCTGGTACTCAGTGGAACTTTTTCATATATTTGTGGTCTTCAGGCTCGTGCATCAAGTTGCAAAGGTTGCAGTTTTGTTTTCTCTGACTTTTAATGTGGCTAATTCGGGTGCATTTTAATTGAACCGAACGGCTCTTCGATTTCACTCACAGTGCAGAGCAGGGGAAAGTCCGCGCGGTGCAGGAATCGAGAGAGAGGGCGCGGCGCGCGGCGGGGTCGCGCACGTGACTCTGCAGATTCACTTCTCTCACGCAGACCGCGGAAATGGAAACGGAACCGGAGCGGAGAAACAAAATGTGGTGTTGCGCTCTAGTTTACCAGCGTGTACGCGATGACGCGTCACGCGGTAAACGAGAGCGGAGGACGCGCGCAGGCGCAGATGAAGGGAAACTGAAGAGCGCGAAAGCGAAACGGAGTTGGCGACCGGAGCGGAGGCTTGTTAGACGCTCGGCGCTCTATGAGCCTTTCACTTATGTTAATGCTGAATAAACATATTATCGTACTCCAGCTGACTCAGAGTAATGTGTGTAGGACACACTAACATCATTACAGTGGCGACGAGGACGGGGATCACCCCACTGTCCACACACAGCCTGCTGAGAGCGGAGCCTGAACTCGAGAGCCCATTCCAGGCCCAGAGAGCAGTGAACACAGCAGCACCATCGTGGAGCATGGCAGCAGCGCGACCCCCTCCACTCGGCAGAGGCGCAGTCACAGACAATCCCCAGGTCAGTGCAGCCCCGCAAGAGGGAGGTTCCTCAGCCAGCACACTGGCAACTAAAAGCGACGACCAAGAGCCAGAGAAGGGCGAACAATTGACCAATCCACAACGAGAGACAGGGGACAACACCCCGGGCAGCCCCAGAAGCCAAGGAGACGCCGCAGGTGTAGCGGAAGCCCCCAGCGCGCCCAACAGCCCCAGGGCCCAAGCAGAAGCACCCAGAGGCGAACCGAAGATGGCAAACCAGTCCTCAGCGTTGATGGCCCCTATCCCTTTCCTACCCGACCAGGGGAACCCCAAATGAAATGGGAAGACTGGAGGGAGTACTTCAGGAACTACATTGAGGCGTTAGAGGACGAGAATGGGGAACCGTATGCCCCTGCAAGGAAGAAGAGGTTGTTGCTCCACAACCTAGGTCCCGAAGGGGTGAGAGTTTTTGCCAACATAGTGCCCAAGGAGCGGGAAGCAACAGAGGACGACGTCTTCAAGAATGCACTAGAAGATCTAGACAACCACTTCCGACCAGCAGTATGTGTGTCTATAGACCGCTACAATTTCCAGCAAAGGAAACAAGAAGCTGGTGAGTCGATTGATGACTATGTGGCCGCACTGCGACGTCTGGCCATCACGTGCAAGTATGGAACACTGCAAGATGAGTATATAAAGGACCAGATTGTCATGCATACCACCAACAAATCGGTCCAGGACAAACTTTGGGCACAGAGCGAAACATCACTCAAGGACGTCATAGCCATGGTGAAGAAAGCCGAGATGTCCAAACGCTGTGCGGATGCCGCCAAACGTGAAAGCACACAGAAGCAGATGGTCAACAAGATCGATGAGGCCCCGACCACATACAAACAAAAAGGGCCACAGGGTGACCAGAAGCAGGATCCAAAAGGGGCAGCGAAGCAGACGGGACGACAGTTTGCAGACAGCAAGTTCTCATGTTACAGGTGCGGGAGCACTGCTCACTCAGCCCAAGACAAACGTTGCCCGGCTTTTCGCGCCAGATGCGCGTTCTGCGGCCTGGTCGGCCATTTTGAAAAAGTATGCCGCAAAAAGGGAAAGAGGTCCACTGTAAAATGCGTGGAGTCGGCACCGTCAGAATACGGAGGGGAGGACGATCTGGAGGACGGTGACATGGTGCTGTGTATAGAAGGTCAGGTACTGGACGTCAACGGAAAACGCACAGACAAGCCACGCACGGACATGTTCATAGGCGGAGTGAAAGTGCACGTGGCCGTTGACTCGGGGTCTCCCTGGACGATCGTGCAACGATCCATTTGGGAAGGCGACTTCGTACCCGTAGTAGGGCCTGAACTACGCCCGCCGGACATCCGAGCCATATCATACACAGAAAACACGATTCCCATGATAGGCTATCGTCCACTAAAGTTCGAGTTCAGAGGGAGAACAGCAACCTGCAAACTATACGTGGCCGAAAGAGGACCCTCCGTACTCGGTTGGAGAGACGCAGGAGACCTAGGAATCAAATTAGATCCTGGCGGCAAAGAACAAATCCTCCTAAATGAAGAACAACGCACCACCAACGGTGAGGAGTGGAAATCGGCCTACCCCAAGGTGTTTGACGGAACAGTAGGGAAACTGGACAAATTCGTCCACAAGATGATACTCAAGGAGGGGGCAACTCCAGTGTCCCACAAAGTTAGGAACATCCCCCTATCCACCATTGAAGCGGTACAACAAGAACTCCAAAGGCTGGAAAGACAGGGCATCATAGAACCCATAGACAGTTCTGAATGGTTGGCCTCCTTGGTCGTAGCCAAGAAACCCAACGGCAAGGTCCGTCTATGTGTGGACTTACGTGAACTCAATAAGTGCCTTGTGGTGGAAAAGTTCCCCCTTCCTAGAATTGAGGAAATGCTGGCGAGAACAAAAGGTGTCACCCACTTCTCCACAATTGATCTCACTTCGGTGTACCACCAAATCGACCTGCATCCCAACAGTAGGAAGTACACCTCCTTCATCACGCCGTTTGGGTGCTACCAATTCCGCCGCATGCCATTTGGCCTGGCGTCGGCGGCCGCGGTCTTCCAAAAGTTAATGCACCGGTTGTTCAAGGAAATACCAGGAGTCCAGTATTTCCAGGACGACATCATGGTAATGGGGTCCTCCCAAGAAGATCACAACAAAAAGCTAACCAAGGTCCTCACTGTACTGCAAGACAGGGGACTCACGGCGGAATGGGACAAATGTAAGATAGGGATGTCATCAGTCACCTACTTGGGACACGAGATCGGTACACACGGCATATCCCCCAAGGAACGGAACGTGAAAGCCATCAAGGAAGCCCAAGCTCCGAAAACCAAAGAGGAGGTACGGTCGTTCCTCGGCATGGCCGAGTATGATAGTAAATTCGTGAGACACTTTGCTACCAAAACGCACAGGATGCGCCAGCTCATCCGAGACAAGTCCAAGTTTGACTGGGACTCAGAAGCGCAGAGTGATTTTGAAGCCGTCAAGACAGACATCAGTGAAGCCATCCCCTTGCAAGGATACGACCCCTCGAGCAGCACGATCCTAACAACGGACACCAGCGACAAAGGCCTGGGTGCGGTGCTCGCACAGGAGAGGGCGGATGGCTCTATAGAGACTATCAGCTTCGCCTCACGTGCTCTCTCTCCCACGGAACAAAGGTACAGTGTCATAGAGAAAGAGATGCTAGCGGTCACCTGGGCAATGTGCAAATTCCGACAATTCATCTGGGGCACCAGGTTTAAACTCCAAACCGACCACAAGCCTTTGGTCAAAGTCCTGACGTCCTCAGGCCATGACACTGCTACCCCGCGCATTGCAAAAATGACGCTCAAGCTACTGGACTACACTTACGATGTTGAATACCTACCAGGTACCCAGAACAGGGTAGCCGACTACCTCAGTAGAGCTTCCGCCATGGAGGATGCTCCAGAAGTTGCACCGGACATGGAGGAGATGGTAGCAAGCATGGCCGACAACGAGATGTCAATAAGCAGACAAGACTGGGCAGCAGCGTACGAGCAGGACTTGGTGAAGTCGGAAGTCAAACAACACCTCACGTCAGGATGGCCAGACAAACGGAGACTCACAGTGGAGATGCAGAAGTTCTATGAAATTCGGGAGGAACTGTCGTTGAGCGACTCAGGAGTCTTCCTGTACAGAGGTGAGAGAGTCATCCCACCGGAAACCCTTGTACCGACGTTATTAAACCAACTGCACGAGGGACACCTGGGCATCGTAAAAACAAAAGCCCGAGTGAAACAAATGTATTGGTGGCCTGGCATGGACGCCCAGATAGAAAGGCAGGTGAGAGAATGCGAACAATGCCAAGGAGCTGACAAGATACTTCGTCCCCTCAGGCCAGCGCTGGGGAAATTTGAGAACCCCCAGAACCCGTGGGAAGACTTGGCCATTGATCTCTTAGGACCAGTGTTAGACAACCGAGGCATAAATAAATTCTTGTGTGTGGTCGTTGACAAATATTCAAAATGGCCGGAAGTTGATGTCCAAGAGTCCATGGACACAGAAACAGTGCTGAAGTTCCTGACTGCCTTGTTCGTAAGGGAAGGAATACCAAAGACGATACTCAGTGATAATGGACCTCAGTTTGTCTCCGATAAATGGACCAGGTTCATGAACAGGAATGGTATAAAAACAAAACACACTGCCATTTATCACCCCGCATGTAACGGCCAAGTAGAACGGTTTAACTGTGTGCTCATGGGCTCAATACAAGCGGCAATCATGCAGGGGAAGGACTGGGAGACAGAAGTACAGAGTATGGTGTGGGCATACGGGATCACGCCCACTGGGGTGGGGTACAGCCCCTTCCAAATTTTGAGAGGCCGTCTCCCGTACACCCGGGATAACGTGGTGTGGAGAGAGAAAACTGTGACCAGCAAATGGTCCCCAGCAGTGGTGCAGCACAACCTAGAGAAGGCCCAGAGGGTGTATGCTGCCCATTACGACAAGCGGCGTAACACAAAAGAAACCGCGCTGGACGAGGGAGAATGGTCAGAGTCAAACTTCCCACCCTGCAAAAGAAGGGAGAGAGCAAGTATAGCCAACCCCTACAAGTCAAGGAAGTACGGGGCAAAGCCGCCCTACTCAGCGATGGCAAGGTGTGGTCCCAAGACCGCATGGCGAAAGTCAACAGGATTGTACGAGGGCCTAAGTCCGAGGAAGAGGAGATACGCATAGGAGGAGAAGAAGAGATGTTCACTGGTGGAGAGGATCCGAGAGAATCATCAGAAAACAGAGAAGAAGGAGAAGAAGGAGAGGCACAGACAGCAGAAATTGCGGGTAGCCACTCCACAACCGCTACCGACGGAACGGAGGAAAATCCGAGAGACAATGAGAACTTTCCCGGAGGGAGCGAGGGTGAGGAGAGCAACCTGGTAAGACGTACCCGCTTGGGCAGAGCTGTCACCTTGCCCTCTAGATATAGAGACTTTGAGATGAATGGACATTAGATAAGGAGTAGAGCACTACTTAAAGTTTTGGTGTCAAAGGGGGGAGATATGTGGTGTTGCGCTCTAGTTTACCAGCGTGTACGCGATGACGCGTCACGCGGTAAACGAGAGCAGAGGACGCGCGCAGGCGCAGATGAAGGAAAACTGAAGAGCGCGAAAGCGAAACGGAGTTGGCGACCGGAGCGGAGGCTTGTTAGACGCTCGGCGCTCTATGAGCCTTTCACTTATGTTAATGCTGAATAAACATATTATCGTACTCCAGCTGACTCAGAGTAATGTGTGTAGGACACACTAACATCATTACACAAAACTAGGAGTGCAGAGAGAGCGAGTACTTAAGAGGGGCGGGCGGAGCCGGGAGCATTGGGGACCGGGAGCAGCGGCGAGCACAGCGCGGAGCAAAGCACGAACCTGCGGGAGTCACTCCGACCGCACCGGGAGCCGCGAACCCGCGTCCAAGGTCGGCCCTCGGGGTATCCCACGCTCGGGGCGGCGGCGGCTGCAGCTCTCCAGCAGAGAACCCTCACTCGGAGCCCACCTTCATCCAAGTAGCAGAGTACCCTCACCCTGAAGGCTGTCCCAGCCAGGGTACCCTCACCCAGAGGATGTCAACACTGCAGCCAAGGCACCTTCACCCTCCAGTGCTGCAGCAAATGTACCTTCACCCTCCAGCACTGCAGCCAGGGTACCTTCACCCTCCAGCACTGCAGCCAAAGTACCTTCACCCTCCAATGCTGCAGCAGAGTACCTTCACCCTGAGGAGGTCAGCACTGCAGCCAAGGCACCTTCACCCTCCAGCGCTGCAGCAGAGCACCTTCACCCTGAGGAGGTCCAGCTCAGCAGAGTGCCCTCACTCAGAGCCCATCTTCATCCAAGCAGCAGACTATACCTTCACCCTGAAGGCGGTCCCAGCAGTGCAGCCAAAGTACCTTCACCTACAGCCATCAGCAGAATCCCTTCCATCGGAGGTCACCTGCATCGAGCCCAACCTTCACCCTGAAGGTCGATCCAGCTCTGCAGCCTGAACACCTTGACTCTGAAGCATCTCCGGCTCCGCAGCCAGAAGAGAAGGCCTTCACCGGCACCGTAGCAGCAGCCTCGGCGGTACACAACTCCCTGGCAGAGCAGAGGGATGGCCGCCGCAGGAGAGGGCTACGAGGCAAACTTGGGCTTGATTGACTGTTTCCGTCATCGTTTGAAACATTTGATTATGGTGGGTCCTGTCCTGGATTATTTGGACTTCTTGAGTAAGGAAGAAAAGGACCTTATAAAGACCACAGAACAGAATAAGGGTAATATTGTGGCGGCTGACCTACTGCTCAAGACAATCGAGAAAGTGCCAGAGCCACAGAGCTGGTTCCCAACATTTGTCACAGCTTTGAAGTTAACAAAGTGCACCGCGGCCCTCCAGTACGTGGGTGATAGTGGCCTCCCATCTCCTTCTTTGGGGGCACAGAACGACGCCTTTGATGAGCTGCTGAACCTCGTGAGCCCCGAAATCATAGACAAGGTGACAATGGAACAAGTTGATGGCTGCCTCCAGGCAAACCTCTGCAACCAAGACGACTAAGAACAAATACAGGCAAAAAATACACAAATAGGGGCGAGGGAACGCGCAAGGGAATTGCTACGTAGAATAGTGGTGAAGCGTAACTGGTTTTCTCCATTTGTGGAGGTTTTAAGTAATACTGGCCTGGGCGACCTTGCTGAGGAGCTATCTAGATACACGGATGATGCTGAGGAAAGGAATGGAAAGAAGGACATCAATCATTTGAAGCTAGCACAAACTGAAACGGAAACTGATGGCAACACATCGTTGCTGGGATCTTTCGATGGCTCTGGGGTACTTTCAGAATGTAACGCCAGTTTGGTAGCAGCAAGTGAAAGCACCCTGAATGGAAGTCTTGAACAAAACGATGATCTTCAAAGCGACTCGGATCAAGAGGAAGGAGCAAGTAACAAGAGTTGTGCCTCGCCTGAACTCACCATCACCCTCCGCGGTTATCAAATGGAGGTTGCTCGGCCGGCCTTGCAAGGGGAGAATGTTATCATTTGTCTGCCTACAGGTAGTGGAAAAACCAGAGTGGCAGTGTACATAACCAAAGAGCATCTGGACAAAAGAAAAAGGATTCAAATTCCTGGAACAGTGATTGCACTTGTAAATAAGGTACCTCTGGTGGAACAGCATTACAGCAAAGAGTTCTATCCATACCTGAAGAAATGGTACAGTGTTACTAAATTAAGTGATGACTCGCAACTAAAGATCTCATTTCCTGAAGTTGTTTGAAAACAAGACATAATTATATGCACACAAAAAAACGATGGATTTGGGCCCAGATCTTTGGACTGGGGTGAGTGTGTGACATTGATCCACATTCGGTCCATCACCTGTTGTTTTTGCATAATTATATGCAGAGCACAGATCCTTGAGAATTCGTTAAGCAAGGCAGGCACGGGTGAAGATGGTGTCGAGTTGTCCGACTTCTCCTTAATTATCATTGATGAATGTCACCACACCCAGAAGGAAGCGGTCTACAATAACATCATGATACGATACATCAAACAAAAGATGAAAAATAAGAAACTAAACAAAGAAAACAGTGCACCAGTGCCTCTTCCTCAAATCCTGGGGCTTACAGCTTCACCAGGAGTTGGAGGTGCAAACTCAGTGCAAAGAGCTCAACAACATATTCTGAAAATCTGTGCAAACCTCGATGCCAACAGGATTATGACTGTGCAAGAGCATTCGGACCAACTGAAAGCTCAAGTAAAGGAGACTTATAAAAAGGTTGAGATTCCAGACGAAACTCGAGAAAATCCGTTTCGAGATAAAATCATTGCAATGATGACGAAGATCCAGCAATATTCCGGCCTCGCTCCAACATCAGAGTTTGGAACTCAATCCTATGAGCAGTGGGCAGTGCAAAAGGAGAAGACTGCGGCCAAAGAGAAGAACCGCAAAGAGCGGGTCTGTGCCGAACACTTGAAGAAGTACAATGATGCCCTCTTAATTAACGATAACATACGAATGGTTGATGCTTACAACCATCTCAAAAACTTTTATGATGAAGAAAAGAAAAAGAAAATAGAGCTGTGTGAGGAAGATGGCGGCTCGGTTGAAAACCTAGATGAAACGGATACATTTCTAATTGAATTATTTTGTGGGAGTGAGAAAGAGCTGTTGACTGTAGCTGCAAAACCAGAATACGAAAATGAAAACCTCACAACATTGAGGAGAAGAATTATGGAGGAATTTACAAAGAAAAAAGAAGCCAGGGGGATTATCTTCACAAAGACTCGGCAGATTACTTTCGCCTTGTTGCAATGGATCACTGAAAATAAAAAGTTTGAAGAAGTAGGAGTGAAGGCAGACTACATTATTGGAGCAGGAAGCACTAGCGAATTCAAACCCATGACTCAAAATAAGCAAAAAGTAGTAATCCACAAATTCAGCGTTGGCAAAGTAAATCTCCTGGTTGCTACTAACGTGGCTGAGGAAGGTCTGGATATTAAAGAGTGTAATCTTCTTATCCGTTATGAAACTGTGACCAACGAAATCGCCATGGTGCAGGCCCGTGGTCGAGCCCGAGCTGATGACAGCATCTATGTTCTGGTGGCCTCCAGTAGATCTGGGGTTCAAGACCGGGAAAGCGTCAATGAATGTCGTGAACAAATGATGTACACAGCCATTCAAAATGTTCAAAAAATGTCCTCAGAGGACTACAAACGCAAGATCCAAAAGTTTCAAGTGCAATCGGTCATGGAAAAAAAAATGAAGACAAAGAAAAAGAACTGCAAAAAATACCATGAAAATCCTTCAATGGTGTCTTTTCATTGCAGGAAGTGTAATGTATTGGTGTGTACGGGACAAGAAATCCAGGTGATTGAAAACATGCATCATGTTATTGCCAATCCAGAGTTCAAAAATAAGTACTTAAAACGAGAGACTAAAACAGAGCAAGAAAAGTCGGCTGACTATCAAACAAACGGCGAAATCATCTGTAAAGAATGTTCACAGCAGTGGGGAACCATGATGGTCCACCACGGCCTGGATCTGCCGTGTCTGAAAATTGGAAACTGTGTGGTAGACTTTAAGGATAATAAAAACTCAAGACAAATTTATAAAAAGTGGGGTGAGTTGCAAATCAAGTTTCCACAATTCGACATTGGAGAAATGGACTTTGATGATGACGATGATTAATTTTTAAAGACTATAAAAGGAAGGCCTTACCTATGACCATTATACCTGTTAACATTTGTTATCCAGTGTCTAAATTGCAAAATTAAGATGAGGAACCATTCCTAATGTATATGATCAAGAGGGTTATAAGGTAAAGTATTACATTTCAGGGATCCATTTAAAGTTTTATAGGGTACAGCAGGGGCATAAGTATTTGCTTCAGGGTTGTGTCGTTCAGAGCACTCTAATAGAGAAGAAAAATGTATTAATTTCCATTTTTGATCAGCTAATAAAAAGTAATACTTATATTATCAGTCATTTTGTGTTCGTATACAGAAGGCGAGAGAATGTCAAGCTGTGAGTGACTGTAAATGTATGTATTGCACGCATTTGCCTCTAAAGGAGTGTAATAAATGTAAGTGTTTAGTGGAGAAGAGGTAGAAGAATATTTAAAAAAATATTTAAGTATCGCCATTTATAGTCTTTTCTATCCCTCGCCGGATTACTTTGACACTCCTCACCTACCCACTTAAACTATCGAAATGATTTTGGTTAATATCCTTTAACTGTTACCTGCTTTGAAGCCTAATACACGTGTCTCTTTGTTGGGTGTCCTTACTAGCCACAAAAAACTTGCTGGCCTTGTAAAGCATATTTCACACACTTTCTCAATGAACTACTTCATAATTTTAATCTATTCTCATAACAGTATTTTACATATGTATTTTCTGGAGTAGGAGGTTTAATTAAATGCTACAAATGTTTACTGTGATGTGGTAATGACTACAGTGCCTTCAAATGCTAGCCATTCAACCACATGATATTTACATCTGTGCTTTGTAGAGTGTTACCTGTCTCAGCTTTGTGATTTCTTAGCACAGGAAATGCATATGGCTTCTATTGTCACTGCCCCTTTCCCCAGTGAATTCATTATTTCCTTCACAGGTAGTTATCACTGCCCCCACTACTGGTGATCATTATCTCCCCCGCCCCAACGACCACCACTGGATGTTCATCATTTTCCTTCTGCACCGTTGTCACTGCAAATTCCTTTTCTTTCCAACCCTTAATTTTGGCCATCTTTGTCCCCCACACTGTAGTAACCAGTGCCTTCCACCAATATCAGCAGTCCTCTCACTGTGAGCACTATTGCCTCGACTGCTGCAGGTATTAATTGGCCAGCCCACTGCGGGCATCAGTACCACACCTGGTGGTCAATGCAAGCCTCACTGGGATCCTTGTTGCCCTAGACTAGGCCTCTCCAATGAGTAGCTCGTGAGCTACTGGCAGCTCCCCAGCTCCCTGTAAATAGCTCTCCTGTGTGCAGTCCAGCCTACTAAATCGGAAGCTTTTGCTTGAGTGAATTAATATACGTATGCCAAAATTGAGGGTGTATATTCGAGACACATGTTTGTTTTCAGAGCTCAGTAGTCAACATTTGGAGAAAAATGGCTGAATTCCCAAAATATACTTAAAGTTGATATTTGAGGTATACATCATGCGCCATTGGAGATATTTTTAAAAATGATAATAATACCTTGGTGCCAGAGGCTTTGCAGCTATGGTTGTTGTGCATTGCCCATCTAGAGGCATTCCATATTGACTAAACCTTTTTAACATTAGTTCGGGCAACGATACCTGATACACTGAAGTGATCTCTTCTTGTAATGTCGCATATAGCAGCCACTGATGTAATCTTGTCTAGTATGGTCACTATTACAACTCTAGTATTATTAGAAGCTCTTGATGAGTTTCTTTGAACATAAGTAGCTCTTATTATAGAAAAGGTTGGCGACCCCCGCCCTACAGCATGTGATCATTACTATCCAAAAAACAGACAGCAGTCTTTGCTTGACAAGCCTCACAGTGACCATCATTGGCCCCACTTCCCCACCCAATTTTGGTTATTATTGCCCTGCTCTGGTCAACACTTTCCATAATGGAACAATCTTAACTTCCATAGCTCACAGAGACCGCCAATGGCCCTTCTCCCCGCTGCGGTCATTAAAGCCCTTCCCCAGTCGGATCATCACTACCCATAGTACTGCAGTTGTTACATCTGCGGCCACCGGATGTTCATCGATGTCAATGGGTTTCTGGAAAAAAGAATTCCCAAATCAATAAAGCTCCTTGAACAATTAAGTGATCTTTGTCTTGCACCAGGCTGGTCAGTGGGCCAGGTCAAGTCGCTGACATCCTATCCGCCTTCTATATGTTCCTCAAACTAATGTTTCTCCCTCATCATCTTGATGGCTGGTGATATTTTGTCTGGCTTCTTCAGTGTCTCTAAAACTTGGGCCCTGGGCAGTGGTCCTCACAATATGACTAATCATTCAAATTTGTTTATTCAAGCTCAGACACTGTATCCAATTTGGGACGTGAGAGTTATGTTTTAGTGTACATGCCCTAAGAAACCATCGGCTTTCAGCGCTCCTCCCATCATCTCCTTTTTTTTGCTTAGTATTGTTGTGACCCGCTTTGTAGGTTATACAAGTTGTGAAGATTACGTGCTCAGTGTCTTTGTGTGTTGGGTGGTGCAACTGCATGTTTGCTGGCTTTGAGCTAGGCAGCTTTGCTTTTTCGTAGGTGTGTCCATATTGAGGTCTCAGTATCTCTGTTAAGAAAATATTGGCGCCACAGTTTAAACCATTACATCTTTTTTTTCATCTTTCGAGCTAGCAATGTGCTCCTTTCAGTATGCTTATTGTGTTCATCCAAATGTAGTTTGCAGTTTTGTACAAACCAAAAGATTGTGTCATATAGACCATAATAGTATGATTCAAATGGGTGTAAGAATGGTCAGAAAATCCTGGCTCTCACCTCCCTTTTGAAGGAGGATTTTGTTGCTAATACTTTTTATGTGGAAACTGCAACACTTGTTTGCAATAGAATTCCCAGCTAAATTTAGTGTTTACATGCTTTTTCTCTTGCAAATGCTACTTTTGCTGGTTTCTTCACCAGCTTTTTTTTTAGCTTCACTAGATTTTTCACATTAATGGTGCTCAACTTTGCACAGGTTGTCATCTAACGTCCAAATGATGTAATAATATACTTTTCCCCGGGAAACATATGGTTTGTGGAAGTGCCTGGGGATAATTATGAATAAATGTGGTAAGAAGGTAGGTTAGGGTGAAGGAAGGGAGTGTCCCTGGTACCACCTCTTTGATATGAAATGTAAACATCTCTGATGCAGAGTTTGCAAGTAGACATTTTTTATGCAGAGTTTGCAAGTATCCAGGCCACTGTGATATGGGTTTCACTTAGAAGGGGAAGTGGGTGTATTAGATCTGGTGTCTAATTAGAGCTGATGGGGCTCACCAGCACTAATTTTTAGGATGACACCTTCCAGACAGTGCAGCTGCGGGGTTTGCTAGTTACATCTTGGAGACATTGAGAAAGCTTCCATAGGAGCACATTCCGCCCATTGCTTACTATTGGCTTTGTGTTTTGTAACTCTGATTTCTCTGCTTTCTATTTGCTGGCTGTATCTGTTTTAGACTGTTCATCCTGAGTTTGCCCCTTCTGTGGCGCATAGCTTATTTACTGTATTCGTCCACGAGTGCTCCCCTTCTGAAAATAGGTCTTTAAATCTTTTTCTTATCTTGCCGAGTTTGCTGTGCATTTAAAGACAGGGGTCAAATGTCATGCTCAGTCTTCTGAGGCAGCTTGGTGTTTACTTTTATTTTCTGACTTCAAAGTGAGAGGATTTATGTGACAATCTTCCTGTGACAGTAAAACTTTGTTCTACCACACAACATTTAAATGTCTTTAAATGAATAGTGCAGCTATTTCAGAATATATCTGAATTAGGAAAGCACACATGAAGAATTTTTTTTGTAACTAATATTTTAATACGATCAAAACAAATCAGTTCACTAGATGATGGCATTTCTACACATTGGTTATGCATTGTATACGTTTATCATTTAAGACTGTAAATCTCTGCAAATGTCTTTTCAATTGAAAATGTGTTGTCTGCAATGGCAGTGTGCTGCCACACCATGCAACCCAACTGTACGCCATGTCATTCCAATCTATCACATGTCTTTCCACTCTACTCATGTCACTCCTCTCTACGCTCCTCCACTCCTATACCACCTGCCACTCCACTATATCACGCTCCACGACACACCCCTCTACTCTGACTCTCTAACGTATGTCCTTCCACTCTACATCTACATCCCTCCACTCTACAACACGTCACTCCACTCTGACACGCCACTTCACTCTACTCTACGACATGCCCCACCACTCTACACCACTCCACTCACTCTATGCCCCAACGCTCTGCGACACTTCAGTCTGCTACACTCCACTCTATGCCACTCCACTGTACGACACTCCACGCAACCCCCTCTACATCACTCCATGCCACTTTACTCCACTCTGCGACATACTACTCCTCCCCACTCCACTAAGCCAATCCACTCTACGACACTCCACTCTACCACATGCCCCTTCACTCTACACCCCTCCACTCTAAGACACTGTACAACACGACACTCTACAACACGTCACTCCACTTTGCTCTTCACTGCACCCCTCCACTCTACGACACAACCCTCCAAGACACTCCACTCTACGATACGCCACTCTGCTACAGTCCACTCTTGACACTTTACTCCACTCTGTGCCACTCCACTCTACAACAATGTATTCCACACTATGCCCATCCACTCGGGAACACTCTATGACACACCACTCCATGCTACACTACTCTACTCTGAGACAACCCTCTACTCTACACCCCTTCATGACAATCCCATCTACGCCACTCTACAATGCTCTACTTTGACACTTTACTCCACTCCACAACACTTTACTCCACTGTATGCCGCTCCATTCTACGCCAGTCCACTCTGCAACACTCTACTCCACCTCTCCACTCTACACTACTCTGCGCAACTCCTTCTATGCCACTACATGCCACTTTATTCCACTCTACTCAATGACACACTGCTCCACTCTTCTTCACCACTCTACACTCCTTGAAAACACTCCACTCGATGACATGCACTCTGTTACTTCACTCTTCGTTAATCTACTCCACTCTATGCAACTCCCTGTATGCCACTCTACAAACTACTCTACTCCACGTTACCCTACTGTACTCCACGCCATTCCACTGTACGCCATTCCACGCCCCTCCACTATACTACCTCCATGATACTCCATGGCATTCCTTTCCATTACACTCTATGCCGATCCACGACACTCCACTCTACTCTGACATCCTACATCACTCTATGCCACTCCATTCTGTGACACTCTACTCCATTTTATATCACTCCACCCTACAACAATCTACTACACTCTATGCCACAACACTACTCCACTGTAGGCAACTACCTCTATGCCACTCCACACTACTTTAGTCAACTCTGGGCCACTTCACTCGACATTACGATACTCAACTCCACTGTATGCCACTCCACTCTAGGAAACTCTATGCCACTCTACTTCAATCTACGTCCCTTTACTCAACTCTAGTCCCTCCATGCCACTCCACGACACTCCATGACACTCTACTCCGCTCCACTCTATGCCACAACACTCCACTTACTTTTAGCCATTCCAAACAGCACTGCTGCAAAACCGTCCCCCAGTAACAATATCAGCCCCTTCCGCTTCAAAACCGGCCCCCACCCCTCCAGCCTCCCGAGGTAAAGCCTAATGCCCGCTGCGGCTAGTCCGGCCCTTAGTATTATATTGCGCTGGAAAACATTTGAGGAAGCACACATTGGAATTTCATGAGACCTTAAAACTTAGTTGATATCCTGTACTTAAAAATAAATCAAGAATAAATGACATGAAAATTAAACCGTAAACCCTAACTTATGCCGGGGGGGGGGGGTCCTCTGCGTGTTTAGGGTGTACGCCAGCATTGAGGTCTAAAGTGGTGTGCCTGGTTGATGGAGCCAGTTTAGTGTGTGAGAAATTGTGAGCTATGACATGCTGGGGTCTTCCTTTATTAGGTTTCGCACTGCGAACCGATCGCGAAGCTATCGTCGCTGCGAAACTCTATTGTGATCGTTTCTGCTTTCAAGGAGTCAAGGGAGACAGGAGACAAGTGATGTGCACGTGCGCGTAAACGGATCAGGTCACACGCGCTTCCTGTCTCCCATGGCTCCTTGGAAGCAGACTCACATGCACGCACACACACACACACACATACATACAGACCCCCCCTACCGCCGCGCATACACACACTTACACACACACATAGAGAACCCCCATCAACCCCGCCGCACATACACACGCACGCACACACACATAGAGAACCCCCCCGCCGCGCATACACACACGCACACAAAACACACATAAAGAACCCCCCCCCCGCCTGCAGCCGTGCATACACACACGCATGCACACACACACACACATACATACAGAACCCCCCCGCGCCTCGGCGCTTACACACACACATCCCCTACCTCGGCTCGGCGTGTCTTCTCATCACAGCTTGCGCAGGGACAGCCAACGTGCACGCGCACGGCAACGGCGTCTCCTGCGCTACAACCGTGGTTTCGGTTTCGCGGCCTAACCTTGCCATTGGCTGTACTGCCGCCAACCAGCACTTGATTAGCTGCAGAGCAATTACGCAGCTTTGTCCCTGCTTCTTGAAGAGTTCCCCGAGCGAGCAGTATAGCACACAGGTCACTTAGGGACATATTGCTTGGTGGGGCGTGAGTCTAATGTGGGGCATCTGTCTTTGCGTATGACCGACCACTGGTTGAAATACGGGCGGGGTAGGTTCAGTCTTTCATCCTTCACAGCTAATAAAGTACTATCGAGTTGGCTAAAATTTACGCTTTATATTGGTAAAAGTGACCTGGTGTTCACAGTGTGCGGAGAGCTGCGATCCTGTCAGATAAATATAGTTTATCGAAACGATAGATAGATGTAGTGATTCGGTGTTACATATAAGTCATGTATGAAGAAATCCCCCCCCCGAACCCAATGCACATATAGTGCTTTGCTTTAGTTGCACTCCTGAACTCCCGCCATACTCCAGAAATCTGGTAGTAAATCTGGAACACTGCAACAGTCAAAGGCCGCAAAATAAGTACACCCGTGGCCTCGTCTCTCCCGGTGCCTGTGCTCCTTTCTACCCCAGGGGGCTTGGCAGCAGCCGGGCCTCGCCCACTATCCCCTGTGCCAACCTCATCTCCATTGGACGCCGAAACTACAGTCCGAAACCAACCGGCCTAATCTCTGCCCCTCCATGAGACGGGTATTGTGCGCTGAGTTTCAGCGCCTCCCCTCACATTTTTTTCTCTTTAAATCTGTTTGTTTTCCATTTTTTCTTGGCTCAGAGCCAGGTGCTGCCTTGTTGGGTTTCAAAGAATGCAGACTTTTTCGGCGCCCGTTGAGTTGTCATTTTACTCATTTATTACACTTCACCTGACCATACAGTGGACACATTGTTAGATGAACACCATGTCAATCTGACCTCCCCCCCTGCTTTGATAGAGGTTTGTGCTCCCGTATTTCTTTTACGTTAAATGGGGCGAGTTTAGCGATTCAAAGGAGAATACCACAGGTGAAGGCATCACGGGCATCTATTTTTCTACAAATGGTTCTGGGAGATTTTGATGCGAGGGCTCCTCTGATTAGTGTTTTTATATTTACAATAACGCGGTTATGTAAAAAAAAACAGGCATATTTGTAGGATATAAAGCAACCTTTCAAGAGGCACCATAACACCCCGCACGGTCCTTGGGTGCCCCAGGGTGGGGGGCGGGCGTACAGGGGCCGGAGAAATGTGTGACCGGAAGTTGGAAGCAGCGCCTCACTCCACTTCCTGCAACAGGTTCCTTTTTACGGTGACTGTGGCTCTTTCTACAGTCTGCCCCGGCGTCACTGCACCTGCTACACAGATAACTATGTCCCTGTGAATTATCGGGGCAGCAGCTGACGTGCCTCTGTTCTAGCACAGAACACACCTGGTTGTGGTTCGCCCAGAGAGCAGACCGCCACCTGCCCCACCCCCACTCAAGCTAATTTGGTCAGAATAATTGTGCAGCTACAGATTAAGATGCTCATTTAGACTCCAATGAAAACAAGCATTTGCAATGCAATAGGTCTCGCATTGACACAAGTCTGAGCTATTAACATTGTAAATAACAATGACTTTTATTTATGTTTAAAAAAAAAGGCATTGTTATTTGCAATGTCAATAGCTCAAACTCACGTCAATGCGAAACCTATTGCATTGTAAATGCTTGTTCAGTGTGCTCCTGTCCTACTGCTTCTGCTCTCTGCAGTGGGGGTCCGGGTTGTTCTGTTCTGTACTGTTCTTGGGCGCTGATGCCCTGTCACTAGAGATGGGAACCCAAGTTAACACAGAGGCCAAGTAGGAGCCAAGCCATGGAAATATTTGCCATCTAAATTGTGCAACAAACATGTAAAAATATGAGAATTTTCAAACTTAGAAAGAGCGTATTTCTTCAACATGTGGATTTGGTTCACATTGCTGCATCAGATTATATCACTGAATTGTGAGGCATTTAAAAAAATATATGATTTTTAAACATGAATGTAGAAACGTTTATGCCATCACCGTCCTGACAACTATGCCATTAGTGAACGAAGAAGCAAATCAGTTGTCGAGCGCACCCTATATGTGGCCTTAATTCTTATTATGCATGGATCAACGTGATAGTCTGTTAAATCAAACAAAATAGAGGTTTTTCTACACCGCACATCCTGAACTCACAAATTTCAAGGTGCGTTCATATGTAATAATGACGAAAAAGTGGCACAGTGAAATAAATATTGGTCTAGGTTCACACCGTTTGGTCAGAAGACACGTCAAAGCTCCGCTCCAGTCGAGCACAAGGGTTCACACCGCTGAAATCTAAATCAGGCTCTTAATGTGGCATCTGCCGTGCACTTTCAACTGGGAGGAGTGGGAAGGGATTTTTTTATTGGCTGATCGTATGGAAATAGACACTTTGGACTGGTGTAAAGGTGTTCGGAAAGGGACGCCATGCTGGTGATTTTTCAAACTGGATTACGTCCGTCTGAGCACTTTCGCGGCACTTACATGTCTTTACAAACAGCCAGTCCATGCCGAACATCTGACCGACACCCCACCACAATCAAATAAAGTAAAATGTGAGCTCTTTTTGGTTGACTCCAGCTGAGCTCTTCACCTCAATTTTTACTCAGTGAAGACATGTGACCAGGGGATCTCTGAGGCCCACTGATTTGCTAATTTGTCTAATTACCTTCACTGAGGAGTTGGGCGTCTCCTGAAGTAATTATTTAAGTTCAGGAAGCCATGAATGTTTGCAGCATAAAAACGGCCTGCCCTGCCTTAGTTTGAGAAGGACTTCCTGTGTCTGCTTGATTCACGTTGTGGCAGTTGTATTTGATTTAGCTCAAGAAAAGAAACACAACACTCCGTCCTTTGGAGATATATTGTGGAAGGAAGGAGCTGTGTACTTAGTAGTTGGATTGCACAGTGTGTTATCGAGGGACGGGAGTTCGATTCTGTCTTCTTCTCCAGACCAAACTGAGTGACCGTAACCTATTAGGTTCATTCATTGTGCCTTCTTTTCCTTCACAATCACATTTGATAATACTTCAATTCAAGATGCTCGCTTTACAACAATTCTCTTGCATGCGTTCTAGTAGTGTACAGTGTTGTGCCTCAGTAACGGCTGCTACCAGACGGGGGTGGTGATGGAAAAAGAAGAAGAAAAAAAACACTTACCTAAGAATGGCCGGCAGCCGCCTCTCCTCTATCCTCTTCCTTCTTCCTGTCTCCCGCGGCAGCAGGAAGCACCCGGGCTTCCTGGCTCCCCTGAGCCAATCACAATGCTGCAATGCATGTTGTGATTGGTCTGAGCGCCGTGGTTCGGTGCTCAGACTGGGAATGGGGAACTGTGCATGTTCCTCAGCAGGCTGTCTATTACAGGCCGGTGAGGAACATGCAAAGTGCGCCTGACTGCTTGCCAGTCCCCACTCAAGAGAAAGTTCATTGGCCTTTCTAACTTCCTCTTTTGAAACAAACACTTTACACTGCACTCAATGTAGTGATGTAATCGAATATACTAAAGTGAAACGCATCCACGTGTTAAAGAGAAACGCTTTTTTAATTTAGTCCTTATCAAATTTTTACGTAATATTTCCCTAGCTGCCAAGATTCCCAGGTCCATGGGTGATTAGGTGCCTCAGTCCGAGTTTCTTGTTTGCATTCTGGGACTAGGGGAAACTTGGCGGGTCTCACTTTATCGCACAATTTCACCCCGGCTTACGCTCAGGCCAATGTTGCTATGTTTCACAAGGAAAATACCATTCCTATGTTCATGCTTCTGTTTTCCAAATGGGTCAGTTACTAGAAACTGAAAAGAGTTTTGTGTAAAATCCCTGTATTGTTCTTTCAGACTGGACATTCAGAGTTTACCGTTCACTTATTATAATTTAGGGAATTGTTAGCTCTAAAATAGCTTTTAAATGATTTCATGCATTTGTTGCTTTGACCTTCTATTTAAAAGGAATACGTTTCAGGGTTTTGCACATTTTTGCCTTTATACATAAAAGTACTGGCTATTCCAGTAAAATATTGGCGAAGTGGCCACCCTAGGGACAAGCCGTTGTGTCTACGTATAACACTTCTCTCCTTTTAAACCTTCTCTGAAAATGGTACTCTAAAATACAGTTTATTTCATATCCCAATTCCAGCCGTTTGCTACTGTGAAGTGCTGCTACTCAGTGGAACTTATTCATATATTTGTGGTCTTCAGGCTCGTGCATCAAGTTGCAAAGGTTGCAGTCGTGTTTTCTCTAAATTTTAATGTAACTAATTTGGGTGCATTTTAATTGAACCGAACGGCTCCTCGACTTCACGTGCAGTGCAGAGCCGGGGAAAGTCCGCGCGGTGCAGGGATAGAGAGAGAGAGAGGGAGGGCGCGGCGCGCGGCGGGGCGCGCACGTGACTCTGCAGATTCACTTCTCTCACGCAGACCGCGGAAATGGAAATGGAGCGGAGAAACGAAACTAGGAGTGCAGAGAGAGCGAGTACTTAAGAGGGGCGGGCGGAGCCGGGAGCATTTGGGACCGGGAGCAGCGCAGAGCACAGCGCGGAGCAAAGGGAGCTACTCCGACCGCACCGGGAGCAGCGAACCACGAACCCGCGTCCGAGCGCGGCCCTCGGGGTATCCCACGCTCGGGGCGGCGGCCCCTGCAGCTCAGAAGCAGAGTCCTCTCACTCGCAGGCCGGCTTCATCCAGGCAGCAGAGTACCCTCATCCTGAGGAGTCTGCACTGCAGCCAGGATACCTTCACCCTCCAGCACTGCAACCAGGGTACCTTCACCCTGAGGAGGCCAGCTCTGCAGCCAAGGTACCCTCACCCAGAGGAGGTCAGCTCTGCAGCCAGGATACCTTCACCCTGAGGAGGTCTGCGCTGCAGCCACGGTACCTTCACCCTGAGGAGGTCTGCGCTGCAGCCAAGGTATCCTCACCCAGAGGAGGTCAGCACTGCAGCCAGGGTACCTTCACTCGGAGCCTGTCTTTATCCAGGCAGCTGAGAACCTTCACCCTGAAGGCTGACCGAGCACTACAGCCAGAGAACCTTCACCTACAGCCATCAGCAGAATCCCTTCCATCGGAGGTCACCTACAGCAAGCCATACCTTCACCCTGAAGGTCGATCCTGCTCTGCAGCCTGAACACCTTGACTCTGAAGCATCTCCGGCTCCGCAGCCAGAAGAGAAGGCCTTCACCGGCACCGTAGCAGCAGCCTCGGCGGTACACAACTCCCTGGCAGAGCAGAGGGATGGCCGCCGCAGGAGAGGGCTACGAGGCAAACTTGGGCTTGATTGACTGTTTCCGTCATCGTTTGAAACATTTGATTAATGTGGGTCCTGTCCTGGATTATTTGGACTTCTTGAGTAAGGAAGAAAAGGACCTTATAAAGACCACAGAACAGAATAAGGGTAATATTGTGGCGGCTGACCTACTGCTCAAGACAATCGAGAAAGTGCCAGAGCCACAGAGCTGGTTCCCAACATTTGTCACAGCTTTGAAGTTAACAAAGTGCACCGCGGCCCTCCAGTACGTGGGTGATAGTGGCCTCCCATCTCCTTCTTTGGAGGCACAGAACGACGCCTTTAATGAGCTGCTGAACCTCGTGAGCCCCGAAATCATAGACAAGGTGACAATGGAACAAGTTGATGGCTGCCTCCAGGCAAACCTCTGCAACCAAGACGACTAAGAACAAATACAGGCAAAAAATACACAAATAGGGGCGAGGGAATGCGCAAGGGAATTGCTACGTAGAATAGTGGTGAAGCGTAACTGTTTTTCTCCATTTGTGGAGGTTTTAAGTAATACTGGCCTGGGCGACCTTGCTGAGGAGCTATCTAGATACACGGATGATGCTGAGGAAAGGAATGGAAAGAAGGACATCAATCATTTGAAGCTAGCACAAACTGAAACGGAAACTGATGGCAACACATCGTTGCTGGGATCTTTCGATGGCTCTGGGGTACTTTCAGAATGTAACGCCAGTTTGGTAGCAGCAAGTGAAAGCACTCTGAATGGAAGTCTTGAACAAAACGATGATCTTCAAAGCGACTCAGATCAAGAGGAAGGAGCAAGTAACAAGAGTTGTGCCTCGCCTGAACTCACCATCACCCTCCGCGGTTATCAAATGGAGGTTGCTCGGCCGGCCTTGCAAGGGGAGAATGTTATCATTTGTCTGCCTACAGGTAGTGGAAAAACCAGAGTGGCCGTGCACATAACCAAAGACCATCTGGACAAAAGAAAAAGGATTCAAATTCCTGGAAAAGTGATTGCACTTGTAAATAAGGTACCTCTGGTGGGACAGCATTACAGCAAAGAGTTCTATCCATACCTGAAGAAATGGTACAGTGTTACTAAATTAAGTGGTGACTCGCAACTAATGATCTCATTTCCTGAAGTTGTTTAAAAACATGACATAATTATATGCACACAAAAAAACGATGGATTTGGGCCCAGATCTTTGGACTGGGGTGAGTGTGTGACATTGATCCACATTCGGTCCATCACCTGTTGTTTTTGCATATTCCGCCCTAAGTGCGCTGAGGATGCCCAGACGTGGGTCCCAGGCACTCCACACCACTGGAGTCAAGCTAGCCGGGCTGATGAGAGGTGTTACCTCGAAACCGGTCCGGTCCTCGGATGCTTGATTCCGTTCTGGGAAGGACATGGCTTTTGTAGTTCGGACTGGACTGTTCCCATGGGGCACAGGGTCAGAGCTGATTTGCATATCGCCATTGTCTAACCCAGGGTGGTGTGGAGTGCAAAAAAACGATGGATTTGGGCCCAGATCTTTGGACTGGGGTGTGTGACATTGATCCACATTCGGTCCATCACCTGTTGTTTTTGCATAATTATATGCACAGCACAGATCCTTGAGAATTCGTTAAGCAAGGCAGGCACGGGTGAAGATGGTGTCGAGTTGTCAGACTTCTCCTTAATTATCATTGATGAATGTCACCACACCCAGAAGGAAGCGGTCTACAATAACATCATGATTCGATACATCAAACAAAAGATGAAAAATAAGAAACTAAACAAAGAAAACAGTGCACCAGTGCCTCTTCCTCAAATCCTGGGGCTCACAGCTTCACCAGGAGTTGGAGGTGCAAACTCAGTGCAAAGAGCTCAACAACATATTCTGAAAATCTGTGCAAACCTCGATGCCAACAGGAT
Source organism: Lissotriton vulgaris (assembly GCF_964263255.1). Classification (NCBI taxonomy): domain Eukaryota; kingdom Metazoa; phylum Chordata; class Amphibia; order Caudata; family Salamandridae; genus Lissotriton; species Lissotriton vulgaris. The sequence continues at coordinate 49,483,974 of NC_141700.1, forward strand.
TATGACTGTGCAAGAGCATTCGGACCAACTGAAAGCTCAAGTAAAGGAGCCTTATAAAAAGGTTGAGATTCCAGACGAAACTCGAGAAAATCCGTTTCGAGATAAAATCATTGCAATGATGACGAAGATCCAGCAATATTCCGGCCTCGCTCCAACATCAGAGTTTGGAACTCAATCCTATGAGCAGTGGGCAGTGCAAAAGGAGAAGACTGCGGCCAAAGAGAAGAACCGCAAAGAGCGGGTCTGTGCCGAACACTTGAAGAAGTACAATGATGCCCTCTTAATTAACGATAACATACGAATGGTTGATGCTTACAACCATCTCAAAAACTTTTATGATGAAGAAAAGAAAAAGAAAATAGAGCTGTGTGAGGAAGATGGCGGCTCGGTTGAAAACCTAGATGAAACGGAAAATTTCTAATTGAATTATTTTGTGGGAGCGAGAAAGAGCTGTTGACTGTAGCTGCAAAACCAGAATACGAAAATGAAAACCCCACAACATTGAGGAGAAGAATTATGGAGGAATTTACAAAGAAAAAAGAAGCCAGGGGGATTATCTTCACAAAGACTCGGCAGATTACTTTCGCCTTGTTGCAATGGATCACTGAAAATAAACGTTTGAAGAAGTAGGAGTGAAGGCAGACTACATTATTGGAGCAGGAAGCACTAGCGAATTCAAACCCATGACTCAAAATAAGCAAAAAGAAGTAATCCACAAATTCAGCGTTGGCAAAGTAAATCTCCTGGTTGCTACTAACGTGGCTGAGGAAGGTCTGGATATTAAAGAGTGTAATCTTCTTATCCGCTATGAAACTGTGACCAACGAAATCGCCATGGTGCAGGCCCGTGGTCGAGCCCGAGCTGATGACAGCATCTATGTTCTGGTGGCCTCCAGTAGATCTGGGGTTCAAGACCGGGAAAGCGTCAATGAATGTCGTGAACAAATGATGTACACAGCCATTCAAAATGTTCAAAAAATGTCCTCAGAGGACTACAAACGCAAGATCCAAGAGTTTCAAGTGCAATCAGTCATGGAAAAAAAAATGAAGACAAAGAAAAAGAACTGCAAAAAATACCATGAAAATCCTTCAATGGTGTCTTTTCATTGCAGGAGGTGTAATGTATTGGTGTGTACGGGACAAGAAATCCAGGTGATTGAAAACATGCATCATGTTATTGCCAATCCAGAGTTCAAAAATAAGTACTTAAAACGAGAGACTAAAACAGAGCAAGAAAAGTCGGCTGACTATCAAACAAACGGCGAAATCATCTGTAAAGAATGTTCACAGCAGTGGGGAACCATGATGGTCCACCACGGCCTGGATCTGCCGTGTCTAAAAATTGGAAACTGTGTGGTAGACTTTAAGGATAATAAAAACTCAAGACAAATTTATAAAAAATGGGGTGAGTTGCAAATCAAGTTTCCACAATTCGACATTGGAGAAATGGACTTTGATGATGACGATGATTAATTTTTAAAGACTATAAAAGGAAGGCCTTACCTATGACCATTATACCTGTTAACATTTGTTATCCAGTGTCTAAATTGCAAAATTAAGACGAGGAACCATTCCTAATGTATATGATCAAGAGGGTTATAAGGTAAAGTATTACATTTCAGGGATCCTTTTAAAGTTTTATAGGGTACAGCAGGGGCATAAGTATTTAGTTCAGGGTTGTGTCGTTCAGAGCACTCTAATAGAGAAGAAAAATGTATTAATTTCCATTTTTGATCAGCTAATAAAAAGTAATACTTATATTACAAGTCATTTTGTGTTCGTATACAGAATGTGAGAGAATGTCAAGCTGTGAGTGACTGTAAATGTATGTATTGCACGCATTTGCCTCTAAAGGAGTGTAATAAATGTCAGTGTTTAGTGGAGAAGAGGTAGAAGAATATTTTAAAAAAATATTTAAGTATCGCCATTTATAGTCTTTTCTATCCCTCGCCGGATTTCTTTGACACTCCTCACCTACCCACTTAAACTATCGAAATGATTTTGGTTAATATCCTTTAACTGTTACCTGCTTTGAAGCCTAATACACGTGTCTCTTTGTTGGGTGTCCTTACTAGCCACAAAAAACTTGCTGGCCTTGTAAAGCATATTGCACACACTTTCTCAATGAACTACTTCATAATTTTAATCTATTCTCATAACAGTATTTTACATATGTATTTTATGGAGTAGGAGGTTTAATTAAATGCTAAAAAATGTTTACTGTGGGGGGCGTGGCTTCGAGGGCGAAGATGGCGGACGCGGCTCTGTAGAGCTCCTGCCGGCCCGATCTTTATCCGCTAACTTATCCTGGCCCTACCTCCTCTTTCCCCATCTCATCTAGTGCAGGAGTTTGCTGGAGTCCGGCGGATCCCAGTGGTATGCTTCTTTGAGCTCCGGACGCCCGCTGGCGTGACCATCGAGGGCCGTCCATCCTGGGCCTACTTGCCGCGTGGCGAGCCGGGGCCTCGATGTCTTGCCTGCCCGCTGGGGCGCCCTGAGGCCGGCCAGGCATCATCCATCTTAGCCCGCGCCGTCGGGGCGGAGTCACTGGAGCTGAGGACTGGGGCTCGTGACCGTGCACTGTGGAGTGGGGACCTGGCACGTCGATGGTGTGGGCCAGAAGTGTACCCCGATCAACCCGCCCTGACTCTCTCGTGGGGCTGCGGCGTGTCCGGAGACGGAGGACCGGGTGGCGCCGGTCCAGCGATCCAGCGTTGAGCCCTCGCCTGGTGGTCCCGGCGCCTTGGTGGTAAAGGAGCCCCCCCACTCCGGGGTCTGCACCATCTCCCGGCGAAGTGGGGCGAGCTACACCCGCGTTCATCCCGCCTGCTGCTTGCTTCTGTGAGGTGACCCATAGCGGATACTTTCCACCGGACTGCCCCACCGGCGGCCATGACGAGAGGCAGAGGCGGCCTCACCGCGGCCACAACGGGACCCATCGACAAGTTCACCGGCCCAGGGAATGGTGCTGGGGCGTCCGCAGGAAGTCAGACGACAGGCCCGGACAATGCAGCGCTGCTCACGGCCATCACGCAATCCCGTGACATGTTGGACGCGAAGATCCGCGCGGTGGGCGCCGACGTGATGTTGCTGCGCCAAGACCTCCGCAATGCGGTTGCTCGCATCACAGAGACAGAATCCAGGGTCACGACGGTGGAGGGCGATGTAGATGCCCTGAAGAAGAGGGTCGCCGACCTGGAACAGACGCAGCGGGCCTAGCGCACCGGGTGGAGGACGCTGAAGGGCGGGCACGGCCAAATAACCTACGCTTTGTGGGCTTTCCGGAGGGATGCGAGAAGGGGCCTATGGACGTGTTCCTTTCCCGATGGCTGGAGAGCTGGCTGCCCCCGGACGTCCTGTCAAGCTGTTTTGTGGTGGAACGAGCCCACCGGGCCCTGACACAGAAGCCTCCGGCTGGGGAGCGGCCTCGCCCGATCATAGCCCGGATCCTGAACTACCTCGATAGAGATGTCATCCTTCGGGAGGCGAGGCTCAAGGACACCCTACTGTTCGATAATTGCAAAATTATGATCTTCCCGGACTATACAGAGTTGGTTCAACAGCAGCGGCACTCCTTTCTGGCGGCCAAGGCTAGGCTCCGGGGCCTCAAACTCCAATACTCGTTGCTGTATCCGGCCCGCCTCCGTGTCATTTATAATTCGAGGACCCACTTCTTCGACACCCCGGAGGCTGTCTTTGCCTGGACTGACGAGGCGGTTAGGCTTCGCCCACATGTTCAGCCGGGGCTCCACTCCGGCTCTTCCCGCAGTTCATCTCAGGAGCGGGGCGATCAACGGGCCAAGGGGAAGCGGCACCGCAAGTCCCGATCGAGGCGGAGATCCCTGTCTCGGGACCCTCTTTTGGGGGACACACAGCCAGAGACGGATCATTCTGGCGGGGGGTCGTGACTCCTATCCATTGTCCCTTGACCTGCACATCTCTGTTGGGGCCACCTGCTGCGACGGCGGATTGCTGCACGACGGTCCGATCCGGGTCTGGTGCAGTATTACCTGGCCTTTACAGGCTTAGCTGGGACTCCTGTGGACAAATGCACTGTATTTTGTGATGTTATTACTGATGCTTATTGATGGGGGGGGAGGGTGGGGCACGTGTTGTGGGCTGCCTCCTGTTGGGGTTGGGGAGGTTTTTGGGTGTGTGCTCGGTGGGTACTGAGGGGTTAAGTGGGATCCATTGGCATGCCTAGCTTCTGGTGCTCTGTTTTGTGCCTGAACTACCGTATGCCGCGACAGGTACTTCATTGTTTCTTGAGGTATTGGGGTGGGCGTGGGGGGTCTGGGATGGTTTGGTGGCGTGTTGGGGGGGTTGGCATTGTGGGAGATAGGGGTATTGGGGTACTGTTCGTTGGGGTGCAAGTGATCTTTCTGACCTGTGCTACTGTGGGGTTTGGGGCCTGGGCCGGGGGCCGGGGAGTGTGGGGTTGGATGAGTCGTGATGATGGCTGACGTCCCTCGCTTGGCGCCTACTGGCGCCTCTATGCATATTCTTAGCTGGAATGTCCGGGGTCTCTTGGATAAGATAGAACGGGGGGCTGTACTTCGCTGGGCCAAAAGGGATCTTGCTGATGTGCTCATGCTCCAGGAAACACACATGCTAGGTACGAAGGCCCTCAGTCTCCAGCGCTTTGGCTTCCACCAGGTGTTCCATGCCGGGTTTGCCAGGGGTTCCAGGGGGGTGGCCATTCTTATCCATAGGCGCCTGGCGTACACTCACGAACGTCAATGGCTCGACCCTCAGGGGCGCTTTGTGTTTCTCCAAGGGAAGGTTGGTGCGGAGCCTGTGGTGTTTGGGTGTGTGTATGCTCCCCCCCCCCTGCAATGGGCCTTGGCTGAGCGGTTATTTGCTTTATGGGCTGAACTCCCTGATTCCTTGGCGGCGATTGGAACGATGTTGTGAATGTGGCTGTGGACCGGCAGCGGAGGCCTGGGGTGGCACCTGTCCCCCCTCCTACGCGGTTGGGCGCTATGTTGGATGTGCTGGGGTGGGCAGATGTATGGAGGCATCTACATGCAGAGCGCCGCGAGTACACATACGTCTCTGCGGTTCATGGCTCCCTTTCGCGCCTCGACTAAATCTTCGTCCCGAGGGCCTACCTTGCCAGAGTGAAGGGGGCGGCAATATGGCCTCGCGGGCTCTCCGACCATTCCCCGGTGGCGGTCCAGATAGACCTGCATAGACCGCGCCAGCCCTTCCGGTGGCGGATGTCCACGTGGCATCTGCAGCGACCTGACTATTCCCAGCATCTTCGTGGCGCTATTGCCCAGTACTGGCAGGATAATCTCGATGTGGGGGTGGACGCGGTGACTGTCTGGGAAGCCATGAAACCGACACTGCGGGGTATTGATCTGGCTTGGTGCGCGTCGGCTCGCCGGGCTCGGCTGGAGGGCATAGCCGCGGCGGCGGAGCGGGTGGAAGACCTAGAGGCTCGCCACAGAGATGCGGCGGATGACACCACCCTACGACTGCTCCTGCAGGCGCAGCAAACACACTCGTCGATCTTGTTAAATGAAGCTCGTCGGGCGTGGCTGGCCACCCGTAGCCGGGTATATCAATGGGGCGACAAATCATGTAAGATGCTCCATCGGCTCTGTCAACAAACCCTGCAGCCCCTTACGCTCCCAGGCCTCGTGGATGCTGCGGGCGTGGCTATTACGGACCCGGCCACCCTTGCTGCGAGCTTTGCGCACTATTATAGGTGTCAATATGCCTCCCGGGAAACTCTTGCCCCTGCTGCCATCGCAGACTATCTTACATCGGTCCCCCTGGCTGCTGTGTCTGATGAGGTGCGTGATACTCTCGATCTCCCCCTGACAGCTGAGGAACTTGGAGACGCGCTGGGTCAGTTGAATGTGGGCAAAGCACCTGGACCAAGCGGCTTCCCTAGTGAATTCTATAGAAAATTCCATCTGCAGCTCGGGCCGCATTACCTGCGCGCATTGGAGCTGGCACGCGAGCAGGGCCGCCTCCCACCGGACTGGCGGCATGCCGAGATCGTTGTGTTCCAAAAGCCGGGAAGGCCCCCAGACCTTCATGACTCCTACCGGCCTATCTCCCTTATTAACTTTGAGGCCAAGCTTTTGGCCAAAGCGCTCGCGAATCGCCTGCTTCCCCACGTCACTGCTCTTGTTCATCCTGATCAGGCTGGCTTTATGCCACGCCGGGCGACGCGGCACAACATACGGCGGGCGCAGGCAGCGATTGATGCTATCGGTGCTTCAGAGGAGCAGGCGGCGTTGTTGCTGGCCGACATTGACAGCGCCTTCGATTCAGTCAGCTGGACCTTCCTCTTCACCCTTCTGCCGCTGCTGAACCTCGGCCCGGTCTTCGTCTCATACGTACGCTTGCTCTACACGGAGGTTACTGCCTCGGTGCGGATCTCGGGGGCGGCCTCGGCACGATTCCCGGTGACCCGGGGCACACGTCAGGGGTGCCTGCTTTGCCCCTATCTGTTTGCGCTGGCCATGGAGCCGCTTGCTGCCAGGGTCCGCGCTGATGCGCTGTATCGGGGCTTCGTCTGGGGCGTGGACCGCACGGACCGCATCGCCTTATATGCGGACGATGTCCTGTTCTTTATGACCGACCTTCGAAATACGGGCCCTCGAGTTCTGGAGTTGATGCAGGGCTTTGGCCAAGCGTCGGGACTCTTTCTTAACCCGCGCAAGTCGACTCTTTGGGTGCTGGGCGGTGGTGTGGTGGACTTTCCATGGGCTGCGTCCCTTCGGATAGCAGTGGAGGGAGTGAAATACCTGGGAGTTTTCCTCTCTGCCTCGCCCGCGGAGGCGTGGGGCCGGAACATACAGCCGGTCTGGGACCGGATCCAGCTGGACATCAAAACGTGGATGCGTATGCCTCTTAACATTTATGGTCGGTCGGCCATTTTCAAAATGGTGGCCTTACCCCGTCTCCTTTACCAGCTGCAGAATCACCCCTACCCGATTGATCCGCAGTGGTTTTGCAGTGTTGATTCGGTGCTGGGCAGGTTCTTGTGGGCTGGAGGTGCCTCCAGAGTGGCGCTCCGTACCTGCTTCCTCTCTACTTACTGCGGCGGCTTGGCTACCGCGGATATGCTGTCCTACTATCAGGCCTCCCATCTCCTGGTGCTCAATGAGTGGTGGTATGGGGACTGCTGTGACCCGGCCTATGCCCTAGAGCACTATCTGATGGGCGACGCCTCCCTTCACACACTGCTGTATTCGGCCAAGAGGAGACGGTTGCTCCCGCGTGTTACCCAGACAGTGTTTGCTGTCTGGCGGAGGGCCCTGCACCGCATGGGATGGTGGGGTAAACTTACGGTGGAGACTCCGCTGTGGCGTAATGGGCTGCTGCCGGCGCTGGCGTCGCTGCAGGGCTTCGATGGCTGGGACGCAATAGGGGTTTCGTCCTTGGGGCATGTCCTCTCCGGCACCACTCTTAAATCCTTTCAGGAACTCAGCACTGAGTTTGGCATGCCCAGGTCCCAGTTCTTTCGCTACCTCCAATTTCGCCACGCTCTTACTCCTAGCCTGGTAGCGCTGGAGCAGCTCCCAGACTTCAGTCCCATAGAGACAAAGCTGTTTATGGGTGACTTGGGTGACAAAAAAGTCTCCCAGATCTACCGCTCCTTGGTTACACACTGCTCCCCCTCGCTCGCAACACTGAAGGCCTTGTGGGAGGCCGATGTCGGCCCCTTGGACGACGACGACTGGCGCGAGGCCCTTGAATCCCCCCGGGGGACTGCCATTGCAGTCCGCCTCCGCTTTATTCAATTCAAATATCTGCATCGTGCCTATTTCACGAGGGAGCGTCTGTGGCGGGCGGGTCTGATTGCATCCCCGGAGTGCCTGAGGTGTGGTTCGGAAAGGGGCACCCTCCTTCATACTGTGTGGTCTTGTGAGCGGTTGACTCGGTTTTGGGCCGGGGTTTGGGATTGCCTGTCCGAGGTGCTGGGGTGGGCTCTGCCCCGTACGCCTAGGTTGGGCCTTCTGCACGTTTTAGAAAATATTGGGGGCAACATCTACAAGCGCCACCTGTTACTGCTGGGGCTGGTGGTGGCAAAGAGGGACCTGGCGCAGGCCTGGAAGAGCGAGCGAGCCCCTCCTCTCGGTGCCTGGAAGGCGGGCCTGGACTTCACCATGGGACTGGAACAGCCGGTTTTCGAGGCTCGGGGATGTCCCCGCAAGCATTTCAAAATATGGAAACGGTGGGCGGACTATAGGGGCTTGCCCCTCGACCCTCCTATGGACATGGACGATGCATTGCCTCAAGATGTGGACCCTGCACCTTAGGCCGTTGGCCTGCTCCACCTATGTACATCTTCTCTTATGGTTGACTTACGATCACGTGCACAGGGTTAGGGTGGGATAAGGGGTGGGCGGTAGATGGGATTGGGGGGAGTTTTTGGGGTAGTTGGGTGGGATTGTTTCCTTTGTTTCTTCTTTTTGGAATTTTGCTACATACGTGGGGGTTCGATGCTATGCCATTAATGTGCCTTTCATGCTCACTGTTGACAGTCTCCTCCTGATTGTGGAGGACTGTGCTTACACTTGATTGAACCTCTAATAAAAATGGTTTTGAAAAAAATGTTTACTGTGATGTGGTAATGACTACAGTGCCTTCAAATGCTAGCCATTCAACCACATGATATTTACATCTGTGCTTTGTAGAGTGTTACCTGTCTCAGCTTTGTGATTTCTTAGCACAGGAAATGCATATGGCTTCTATTGTCACTGCCCCTTTCCCCAGTGAATTCATTATTTCCTTCACAGGTAGTTATCACTGCCCCCACTACTGGTGATCATTATCTCCCCCGCCCCAACGACCACCACTGGATGTTCATCATTTTCCTTCTGCACCATTGTCACTGCAAATTCCTTTTCTTTCCAACCCTTCATTTTGGCCATCTTTGTCCCCCACACTGTAGTAACCAGTGCCTTCCACCAATATCAGCAGTCCTCTCACTGTGAGCACTATTGCCTCGACTGCTGCAGGTATTAATTGGCCAGCCCACTGCGGGCATCAGTACCACACCTGGTGGTCAATGCAAGCCTCACTGGGATCCTTGTTGCCCTAGACTAGGCTTCTCCAATGAGTAGCTCGTGAGCTACTGGCAGCTCCCCAGCTCCCTGTAAATAGCTCTCCTGTGTGCAGTCCAGCCTACTAAATCGGAAGCTTTTGCTTGAGTGAATTAATATACGTATGCCAAAATTGAGGGTGTATATTCGAGACACATGTTTATTTTCAGAGCTCAGTAGCCAACATTTGGAGAAAAATGGCTGAATTCCCAAAATATATTTAAAGCTGATATTTGAGGTATACATCATGTGCCATTGGAGATATTTTTAAAAATGATAATAATACCTTGGTGCCAGAGGCTTTGCAGCTATGGTTGTTGTACATTGCCCATCTAGAGGCATTCCATATTGACTAAACCTTTTTAACATTAGTTCGGGCAACGATATCTGATACACTGAAGTGATCTCTTCTTGTAATGTCGCATATAGCAGCCACTGATGTAATCTTGTCTAGTACGTCACTATTACAACTCTTGTAATATTAGTAGCTCTTGATGAGTTTCTTTGAACATAAGTAGCTCTTATTTCAGAAAAGGTTGACAACCCCAGCCCTACAGCATGTGATCATTACTATAAAAAAAACAGCAGTCTTTGCTTGACAAGCCTCACAGTGACCATCACTGGCCCTTCTCCCGCTGCGGTCATTAGAGCCCTTCCCCAGTCGGATCATCACTGCCCATAGAACTGTATTTATTACGTCTGCGGCCACCGGATGTTTATCAATGTCAGTGGGATTCTGGAAAAAAGAATTCCCAAATCAATAAAGCTCCTTGAACAATTAAGTGATCTTTGCCTTTCACCAGCTGGTCAGGAGGCCAGGTCAAGTCGCTGACATCCTATCCGTCTTCTATATGTTCCTCAAACTAATGTTTCTCCCTCATCATCTTGATGGCTGGTGATATTTTGTCTGGCTTCTTCAGTGTGTCTAAAACTTGGGCCCTGGGCAGTGGTCCTCACAATATGACTAATCATTCAAAACTTGTTTATTCAAGCTCAGACACTGTATCCAATTTGGGAAGTGAGAGTTTTGCTTTAGTGTACATGCCCTAAGAAACCATTGACTCTGGTCACCTCGAAGAAATTTGCTGTCTCTTTCCTCCCCAAAAACATTTACTGTGTCCCCCTCTGATTTTCTCCTATGGTCTCTCGCGTGGTCAGATGACATCTGACATCCACACTCGTTGTTTACGTGTAAAGTATGAATAAAAGAAACTGCGATTTGGAAGCACGTGTGCATGAAAGTTGGCTTGGGTGAGTGACCGAGGCCACACATGCCCTGAGCACCAATATAACTTTGAGCATGCTTTGCAAAACGTTCAGATTTTTTATCCTATAAGGAGGACCAGATGGGTGCAGTAGTACTGTGTGGCAGTTTGTTGATTACTTTTACCTTGTCTCACTCCTGCCACTGCCACCCTTACTTATAGGCCCTCTCACCACTTCCTGCCATTCCTTCTTGCACGTTAAAGCTGCAGAATTCCAGTTTTCCCTATATTAAAGGTGAACTCCAGCAGTTTTCAAAACCTAAAATGAACATTAGGTTCTTAAAAATCCTCAATTTCTGTTATTAAGCTCCGCATTTCACCCTAATCCTGTCTTAGTGTTGACAGGCGAGGGAGGCTGCTTGATTCCACTGGACCTAAGCTGCCTTGTGACCGGTGTATATTCTCCTGAGACTGGGGGAACCACATTGATCCCCTACCTGAGCAGTGAGGAGAACTCGACCCCAATTTGTTTATCTACCCACCTAATTTTACCTGCTGTAATCTGACCGTTATATGTAAAAATTGGCTTATAAGTAGCCAATAGGTGATACATGTGGCACTGTAGAGAACAAACAATAGGCTAAGTGTCTCCTTGGGGCCACATTTTGACCAAACGCAGCCCTGGCAAATTTTGTCAGATATTCCCTCATACGGCACATAGCGAACAGGCGTAGCGAGCGAGTGTGACCACTGCACAGGTAGACTGGGTAGGTTCTCACACCAAGAAACGTTTGGGGGAAAAAATTGCATATCGTGCTTTTACAATGCATTTTCTATTAAAGAACCTTGCCCAATTATTGAACAGAGGGATTGAGATTGGAGACATTGCTGCATTGCTCAATGAATGAATAGTTGGATGGGTGAGGAGTGGGAAGATGAATTACTTCAAGAATGATGACCATGATTAACAACATTTAGCTACATAGATTAAAAGGTCATAAAGCACTGACCAGGGCCTGGTGCTTTGGTTTTTATTGTAGATTCTGCATTATAATATTTTTATTAATATTTTATTTGAGAAGTTTTATATAGCGCGAACATGACCTATCAGGGTATCAGAGCGCTGTACAAACAGACAAAGTCATACATATAGAGTAAAAAAGCAATCATGAATAAGCCATTAACAAAACAAATGTAATGTAACAAGCGCTTGGGTAGAATCAGGGCCAAGAGGTGTATACATGAAAAAAGTCCAGCTGAGTTCCTCAGGTTTTTTTATTGAAGTAATTTGTCCATCTTGAGCCTTTCACTTCTTTCTTGAAGATCACCTCCCCCAAACACTACCACCACCAATCTATGTTAGACAAAGAGTTAACCATGTAGTTGCTGAACTACACAATGTGCAACCAAGAAAACCTGTATTCAACTTAACCACATTTTGTGATGCTAGGCAATTCATTTTTCTCTCAGTGAATCCTTTTCCCTCCTCATCACATGAGACCACCTTGAAATATATCAGTTTATTGTGTGCACTGAACAAAAATAAGACTATGATGTTACCCTATCTGTAGGAATTCCCTTGGCTACGCACAGGCTGGCAAACAACAACTGACTTTACTCTTGGTGCACTGAAAGCAACAAAACCTGCCCCACCAGCAGAAAACCTGCCCACCAACTTCAAAGTCTAACAGTCTGGGCTTGGGTATCAAGCGGCATCTTTGATGATGAATACCACCAGGACCATGCACTCCTGCAGACGGCCTAGAAATAGAAATAGGACTGCCTTAGGCAGACATTGCTCCCAAGGAAGAACGCAACAAGATGAGAACCCGTGAGGGGGACGCAACAGAAAAAAATAACCACTTAAAAGAGGAACCTTGGGGGAGCTTAATACCGGTAAAGCCCCGGGGCCTAATGGGTTCCCAAGTGAGTTTTTTAAACGATATCATCTCCAGCTGGGGCCCCCCTACAGGGCTGCCCTGGAAGCGGCGAGAGAAGATGGCCTCCTGCCAGCAGACTGGAGGCATGCTGAGATTGTAGTGTTCTGCAAACCTGGACGGCCCCCGGACCGCCACGAGTCCTACCGTCCAATCTCCCTTTTAGATATAGAGGCCAAAATCCTGGCCAAGGCCCTTGCAAATCGACTACTTCCGTATATCACGGACCTAATCCACCCAGACCAGGCCGGCTTTATGCCCCAAAGAGCGACGAGGCACAACATTAGGCGCGCGCACGTGGCAGTAGAGGCGATGAGTAGGACAGGGGATCAAGCGGCGCTGCTAGTGGCAGATATTGACAAGGCCTTTGACTCCCTGAGCTGGACCTATCTATTCGCGGACCTTCCGCGTCTAAATCTAGGGCCGCATTTTGTGTCTTATATTCGGCTGCTATACACCGACCTGACGGCCACGGTGAGAGTGGGGGGAGAGTCATCGGCGGCCTTCCCAATAGGGCGGGGTACCCGACAGGGGTGCCCCCTCTCGCCGTACCTGTTCGCCCTGGCTATGGAGCCGTTACCTGCATGGGTCCGATTAGATGCGCAGCTGCGGGGCTTTGAGTGGGAGGCAGGACCTTCGGATAGAATCGCATTATATGCGGATGATGTTCTGTTCTTCCTTACGAATGTGAATCGGTCCGGGCCGCGGGTCCTTGAGATTATGAGAATTTTTGGGGAAGTATCGGGACTATACCTGAATCTACGGAAGTCCACGCTTTGGATGCTGGGCGATTGCTCCGGGATAGGGACGTGGGCATCGGTGCTGCAGATGGCGGCTGGGGGTCTCAAATACCTAGGGGTGTTTTTGACGGCCTCGCCGGCTATTGCTTGGGAACGTAATATCGTTCCGGTGTGGGACAAAGTACAACAGGAGATGAAATGCTGGTCCTGTATGCCCCTCAATATTTACGGCAGGTCAGCTATATTTAAGATGGTTGCCCTCCCCCACATGCTATTCCAGCTACAGAATCACCCGTACCCGATCCAATCGCAATGGTTCAAACAGGTTAACTCCGCTCTAGGCCAATTTTTATGGGCCGGGGGAGCGTCGAGAGTGGCCTTACGTACCTGTTTTTTGTCTACATATTGTGGGGGATTGGCGACGTCAGATATGTTGTCATATTACCAAGCATAAATTAATTACACATAACTCAACTCCCGGGGAGGGAGAGAGAGGGGGTCCTAGGGAAAATATTTAGAGACCCATCCAGTTTCAATCCCCAATCCTACAAATAAACACCAAAAGGAAACTGGAGGTCTAATAAGAAAATCTACACAGAACAAATGATAGGAGCAGGACTCACACTAGATCATTAACTATCAATGATAGTGAAAGAATGATGACGCAAATGCGACTTCATGTCAGAAGAAACCCTGAGGAGGGCAGAAAAGTAAGGATTCCCATCAACTGCCCTTGTTGGCCAGTGTCATCATATGGAAAACCAAAGTAAACCCTGTCACCTCAGCTCTTCTGGCACCGAGCCAAACGCTGGTAGACTAGGCGTGTTGAAGACAAGGATAGAAAAATGCAGTGCAAGAGTGAAAGTGTATGTGAATTAAAAAAGTGTGAAATGGCCCCTCGGGAGCTGACCCCGGGGACCCCGTTACGTAAACCACCAGGGCTACCGCCACTCAGACACTCACCTTTCCTGGCGGATCAGTCGGCAACAGCGTCCGTGACAACAAAAACCCCTCCCTTCTCTGTTTTGCAGGAACCAACCCAGAGAAGCCGAGACCCGGAAACACAACCGCCTGACCCCGGAAGTCCCGCCTCCCCACCGCCGGCAACTGACAGAAAAGACGGAAGCGGGAGAGCAGATGCCGTCGGAAGATCGTGGCAGGAGATTGCGACTAGAGCGGAGGAAGAGAACAGAGAGACCGAATAAGTAGACGAGTGGTGTGAGGCTTGGTGGAGTCCCCAGGAGGAAGCTGAAGAGCGGCCGCAACTCACCCGGAGAGTTGCGGCGGAGCGCGTGAGTAACACCTAGCCTCTTTGTTGCCCCTTTAGTGCCTGTATATAGAGTAGAGTGTTTTCTTCTTACCCAGCACTGCTTAGACACGTTAACCTTGCTAGCCCACTGTAAATCGATGTAAAGCACCTTTATGTAAATAGCCCGAATTACTAACCATCCTTCCCCAACACTTATCACGCTGCTGCTCAGCACCTTCATCTTCGCCCATACCCCAGTTGTCCTAAAAACCCCTTCCCTTCTTCCCTCACGGTACGTTTCAATTCCCTCACGAACCGGTGATTGGTGGAGGTACTACTGTTCCCAGTACGGTGGGACTAACGGCTCCTTTGTCTGTCTCCTCTTACTGCCCTCCGGAGAACTCCCCAGCACGGAGCGGATCTGCATCCCAAGACCCGGACTTTCACCCAAGACCCGGACCTTCAGCCAAGGCCAAGACTTCCCCGCCCCCTCACCTTGTTTGGACTATGCATCCAAGACTCTCCCTGTTCGAAATAAAAACCCACTATTGCACGCTATATCCGGCCTCCTTGCCTGATTTTCCAGCCTGTCGACCGCCCACAACCACAAAAAGATACATCAGTGGTCCCAGATACCTTTATTGATGACCACTGGTGGACTTATTAAAAAAAATTTAGAGTGTCGGTTTTGAATTAATCAACCGAAAATGGTCTACTAGTTTCAGCCGTGGCGGGTTACAGAACCCCGGCTTTCTTCAGGACCTCGTTAGTATAGCTACTGCATAAAGTGCAATTTTGAAAAAAACAGTGGTAACAAAACAGCAAAAAATCACAATGTTAATACATGTGACCAATCACGATACCTCTATACAGGAAAGATGATAATTCATATATATAGGGATAAAAACAAGCACTGGCGTTGCCAATAGGTCTCGCAGTAGGAAAGTTGGAGCTATTGGTTTTGTAAATGACAAAGCCCTTTATGTTTTTAAAATGAAAACAAAAATAAAAGGCATTGTTATTTGCAATTGTAATAGCTTCAACTTTCCTACTGCGAGACCTCTTGGCAACGCCAGTGCTTGTTTAATTTACCCAAAGCCCTTGAATGTGGCAGAGGACATTGATTGGGCTGTTAAGGGTGTCAAGAGAGAGATTTTGGATTCCGAATTATCTTGTACTCTTTTCACTGGAAATTGTCTGGATGAATTGAGGAGATTGGAGGACAGTAAATGTGCTTTTAAGAAGGGCTCAAATATTGTGACCTACGCTTGGTCATCTCTGTGATTATGTGTAGGCTCAGTGCTTTTAGTTGCCCCGATCTGCAGGTGGTTCCACCTCTCTTGGGAAGGATGGAGGTTCTGTTTGCTGAATGTATTTGTATGTGTGTCGGCCACTGTACGAAGAGGGAGGAATCTAGGGCCAGATGTAGGTAATCCCAATTTACCTATTCTTAAACACCGAATTTTACCGATTCAGTATTTAAGAATAGGTATATGGGCTGTAGATACATTTTCGGTAAAAATTACCGAATTAGTAGGATTCGGTAATTAAGAATCGGTATTTACCGATTCGGTAATTCCTATTCATTTCTTTGGGCCTGGAGGCCCATAGGAATCAATGGGAAGCCATTTAATATTACCGATTCGGTAAATACCGAATCGGTAATAGGGGGAACTCATGCAAGGGTGGCAGGGTGTCACATTGACACCCTGTTGCACCCCTGAATAGTGCATGGGTGCACATGTGGCACACATACATGCCCTAAGGGAATGTATGTCTGCCACATGGCACAGTAAAAAAAGCACAAATTTGCTTTTTTTAAAGGTTTTCAATGTACCACCAACCTTTATTTGGTGGTAAATACCGAATCCTTACCTGTGCAATGCACTCATTTGAGTGCTCCCTACATTTCAGATTCGGTAATTTACTGATTCGGAATTTTAAGGAATCGGTAATTTACCGATTCCTTAAATTACCGATTCAGTAAATTACCGAATAGGTAAATTACCGAATCTGAAATATAGCCACCTACATCCCAAATGCCCAATATTGGTCGGTAACGGCCCAAATTCGGTAATTTCGGCCGTTAACGACCGGTATTGGGCCACCTACATCTGGCCCCTGGTGTCTAGTGGCAGTGTTGAGTGATTGGATTTGCTGTGATTCATTATGCTCCGCTGTCCTTTTGCTGTCTTCCTGTGGTGATGGGCAGTCATGGTTGCCACCACCGCCTCATTCCGCTGTGTTTTTTCTAAGGGGGGGAGCGATGAATTAAGAATTTCACCGTCTCACCTTATCTGTCGAGCCATTATTTAACATTTTTCATCTCGAACTTTCAATAGAAGGCGAATTTCTAAAACCATATAGCAAGAGGCCACCATTGCCTCATAATAAAACTCAATTCTCATCATGGCCCCGGTTACTTGGATGGCATTTGAGCCATTATATTTCTCTTTCCAGAAGTCTGCAGTGGTTATGGTGAGGCGTGGACACATCTCTGAATGTGCTTTACATCCAGCTTATTAGCATGTTTGTAATGGAGACCCCTCCCCCATCTCTGGGGCTTCAGCAGAGTCAGCACAAAGTGCTTTGACAGAATTGGATCACCACTCAACAACGTCACTTCCGATGGAAGATGCTAACCTGTATTCAGTTCTAAGAAAAACTCGTGTTTTTTATTTGTTAATGTTCACTTTAGTTGACACCATGAACCGCCCAAAAAATTACAGTTTGATTCTTGTTTATCCATTGTTAATTACAATGGCATTATAGGGTAGGCGAATGTTTGTTGGTACAGATGTTCTAATTTAGGTTTAACTGCAGGGTGGATAATATCTAGGAAGTTGATAAAACAATCAAAGTGTATATTTTGACAGGGTCAGAACGTGGCTCAGGTTTAAAAGAATTTTAATTGAAAATGCAGAGAGAAGGAGGGAAAGTAGTGGAAAAATAAATTTACAAAGAAGAGAAAACAGCACATTTCTGTAGGGAGGAGGCATGAGTAGGTTTCTTACCACTCTCCAGGTGACTCTGCTGCCACACCCCACAAGCTCCTGTCCAGCAGTGCCACTGGCAGGGGTCTAGAGAGCACCATCTTTACAAACCAAGAATTTGTTCACGTCACAAAATACTTTCAGACGCTTAGTAGGAGAGACTGTTACCCGTGTCTTTTGTTCCTTCGAAGGTACAATTCCAGTTGGTGTAGTCTACACCTGATCTGTAGACCAGGCTCGGACTCGCGTCCTTCCTATATACACTGGTGATACAATAGGTACTTGGTCTACGTTGCCTTAAGAATATACTCCTAATGTTTTCTGGGAATGCTGGAATCAAATGATTAGTCCGGCATTTGGTAGCCTGGACACGTGTGTGTGTGTGTGTGGGACTGGCCGATGGCAACCAATCCAAGAAGTTTCACTCAAGTACAAATCAATAAGGACCCTCGGTAAGGAGCAACACACAAGTAGTGGACACATGCTTTATTTTTAATAAAGCATTAATGTGGATACATGTAAAAGCAATAATAGTTGTACATTGGCAGAATGGTTGTATGTATTTATAATGCAACGTCAGTACAATAATAGAGCAAGAAAAAGCAGCTAGGATCTTTCACAATGCAGTGGGTCAAAGCACAAAATAAATTTTGTAACTACAAGCACCCGAGGAAAGTCTAGCCTTTCGCCCCTGGTGCTTAACTTCACGATGACAAAACCATCACAAAACTATATGAGCTTACTGCATAACGATATCAAACTTATGCCATTGCTTATAAAAACACAAAATTCCAGTGGTCCTGCCTATAGCCACGTAGACTTCTGTGGCTCTGAAGCCAGCTCCAAGCGAGCCAGAACATGTCAAGGAATGGCCAGTCACAAAGTACCTGGAGACTCACATGGACAACAAATAATCTTACCCCATTACTACCTTGCCTGCTAACAATCCCAGCCCCCACCAGCCATCCTCTAAACACGAGTATAACAAACACAGTATGAAGTTCCTAATGAAAGGAGCAGGTGGTGGTCAGATCGAACAGGGAGGATAATGTACCCTGATGTGCGAAGAAATGTAAGATCAGGAGAAAGGGATTCCTCCTATTCAGAAAAAGACCCTCACACACCCAACAAGCGGGTGTCTTGCTTCATCATCGGGCCTGCTCCTACTTGGGTCGGCAATGCAATACCCGATCAGGCGCCCTCGAAGGGGCCTACTTGGCGGAGATCTTTTTTCTAAGCCGTTGGGTGCAGTGCGTGAGGGTTCCTAGTGTGAATGTGAGTGTAGGCGATTAAAAAGGTGTTGCATGGGCTAAAACAGGGAACAGTGGTCCACTCAGAACAATTTTAATGAGATGTGGCCACTGCCCTGGTTAAAAACTGAAAGAGGCACCCTCTCACTTTAAGGTGTGTGGGGACGTGTGCTGTTGAAATAGGTCGACATGTTTCTTGCCTTAAATCTAGTGATGGCAATACCTCAGGACCATTAAAGAAATTATCTACCTATACTTTTTGGTAGTGGTTAGGACCCCATTAAGGTGAATGTATAACCACCTGTACAGCACCCTAAAAAGTGGCACTCGTAGATCTAACTCAACCCAACTGTAGTTGAGAACATGTGGCAACCAGTGTTGGAGGAGGTAGACACTTAGGGCCTCATTAGGATGGCGGGCGGACTTTGCCCGCCCGCCATCCTCATGGTAAATGGGACCGCCAGCCATAAGGGCGGGGGTCCCGTGGGGGGTATTAAGATGTGCCCGCCACAGTGACAGGGGGCCGCCAGAGTGAACATTGCCTGCCTTTCCGTGGCGGCATTGCAGCCGCGGAAAAGCACGAAACACAGCCCATGCTAATATGGCTGGCGGTGTCTAATAGACACCGCCACCATATTAATCATTTTCCGCCCTGGCCGCAAGGCGACCGGGGCGGAAAACAGGCGGGCGGTGTTTACTCCCGCGGCGGTCCCCCCACCATTGTAATATGGCAGGAGGGAATTCAGGGAAGGATGTCTGGCGGGTGGCCACCGCCAGCCTGGCGGAGGCAATCCGCCAGACATCCTAAGGAGCCCCTAGGTGTGTAGTGTCGGTTTCACCAAACAAGGATCGTCTGCATCCTACCCCGGCGCTCCTTCCAGCCTGGGACGCAATCCTCTAAACACTGCCTCGACTAGCCTCTGATATCCAACTAACCGTGAATTTACAAGGTCATAGTTTCTTTTTGAAGTTAATGGAAGGTAGGTCTATTTTACATTGTCATCATGCTGCCGATCTCCGGGTCAGACCATGCACAGTGATCAGTCAGACTTATCACCCAGGCTGGAGCACAGAGGTGGACAACTGACGCATTTAACTCCAAAATAACTGTCCTGGTTAATCCAATACTGGAGCTGTGAACACAAATGTTTCTGAATGCTTTTAAATGGGAGTAAATTCAAAAGAATGATTTTAAGTTTGTCATACATATAACAGTGCTACATATGGTGAAAGGTATGTCCTGTGCTGCAAGTACATACGATAGAGGCTCTCAGTCACCCATACTAATATATCCCATTCATACGCACACAAGTTCAAACATCCACAAAGACCGCGCTCCTACTGACACATATGGTGGCCATGTCGTGCACCAAGTCAAAGTATTTTCTCAAAACCATAGTATCTCTCTATGGGCATTAGGCTTAAAGTCAATGAAGTTGGACGTTGGGGAGTCAAGGCACGGGTTGTTTAGCCTTTAGTAGCTTATGATGATTTTCACTGATCAAGCGTAGCTCAGTACAGGAAAGGTTGGAGACCCTTGTTATAGTGCGTCTTCATTTTTTGTACCCAATAGGCAACTCCCATAGTTGGACTGGCCTATATGTCAATTCCCGAAGGGGTGGTCTGACAGGTCAGTGTGTGGACAGTTTTTTGGCTGTGGGCCTATTTTATAGTCTGGTGGGCCATTTGGTTACGGTTGCTTTTCTTGGTATTGCCACAAACATTGCCTACAGCCTACACAAATGCATGCAGTATCCCTTACCCTGCAAAACACCTATAAAGCATGGCTTTACAAGACCATGGATTTACAAATGTGGGCCACTTTTTTAGCTATCTGATTCGCTAATGGGGCTCACTTTTATTTCGATGCACAGGTCAATTTTCTGTCCTTGGCAATTCCAGAAATGGAAGTGTTGTATGCAAATCCAAATTGATGCTGCTCCAACAGGAGTTGTCCATCCCAAACTACCTGGTCCGGCCCTCTACAGACAGATAACACACAGTGCTATAGGGGTCAGGCCGCACTTCACCGATGAGGCCCAACAAGCTGAAACCAATCTCGAGTTACATATGTTCTCTTATAGATATGTACAAGCAAACTGAGAAATGGCTCGGTGCACAGCAGTAGTTTATTGACAAGTTTTGGTGAATTTGATAAAGTTAATAAGGTTGGGTGCTCCACCAGGTAGCGTAACTGTCCAAGTACGCTCAATAAGTGATGCTTGATTAGCGCACAAACGTTGTAAGTGCGTCCCTGCGTTTGGGCACACCTTTTGTCCCGAAACGAGGAGAACTTTTGACTCGACTTTTCAAGACTGCAAACTATTGAGACGTTTCCAGCTTTGTCACGAAAGCAAACCAGCGACCGCCCCGAATTTTGCCATCAAGAAACACCCGAGCTCCTTGAGAAAGGGCCAAGCCCGAAATGCATCGGAGCGTTTGTGATTTTTTGCTACAAATGTGCACTGGAAATTATTAAATGAGGATATGAAATGAAATATTCACCAAATGAAAGTATGATATAAATGAACTTGTTGAACTTGTAAACAACAATTAAATAACCTAACTAAATCTAACGGAGTCTGTCCTCTGTGACGAACCAAAAGGTGTGCCCAAACGCAGGGACGCACTTACAATGTTTGTGCGCTAATCAAGCATCTCTTATAGATATGTACCTTGCATGACATTCCGTGCTGCACTTTCCTTGTTGGAGCTGCACCAAGGCCGATTTTCTTACAACTGGTCTGTCTGGAGGGGCATTTGGACAAAGAAGCAATTGACTACAGTGTAGCCCGAGCAATTACCAGATGCTGTGATTAATTCAAACATTCCACCCATCACCTTTTTTTTTATTCGTAATAAGCTATTATCCAACTCTACTGTACAGTTAAGACATATTCGGTAGTACAATGATGTCACAGTACAGTGGTGGTGATAGCGTGCTGCATAATGATGCACTTATTTAATACAGTGATAGCCATAATCTTCTGACCCCACACTCTGTAATGCATCATTTGCCTCATGCAGAGAGTTGGACATTGTCAGTATTGCAATTAAGAGAATATTGTCTTCCGGAGTGTGGGAGTGCCCTGCAGTTCATTGACCACTCTTTCACACATCCTTGCCAATCGATGACCAGTTGGGGAGAGGAGTTGGCCTAACGGCTAGGGCGGTTGACCTCAAATCTGGGTTCGAGTCTTGGAAACGACGCTGAACATCCTGTGATTCTGGGCAAATCACTTAATCTCCCCGTGCCGAACAAAAAGGAATGTGTCCTCATGTAACGCAACTGGTGCTATGTAAAGCGCTCTGATACTCGATACCTTCGGGTCAAGTTCTCGCTATATAAAACTACGTAAAAAAAAACTCAGTGGAGACAAATACACAACTACATGAGGTGTCCTCCTGCCACATCATCATCCCTCCAACCTCCAAGGCCAATCTCTACGCTTTTCAAGACCAGGCCTGTTGCCTTTGCTTGTTTATCTTAAGAGTAAAGCAATTTGAAACAATGCGTAGAGGGCTGAAGGTTGTTTTCCTCGAACTCCGCACAAACAATTACTTGATTTTTTTTTTCCTGAACACGTCACACATTTGAGAGCAAGGACCACTCCACCAACATCCCTTATACAAATAATGTCAGGAAGAGAACTTGCAGTGTCGCTGACACCGATCAAACAACAAAGACGCATTTGTTTGACTGCGCGGCTCATGATTGTTAGCGACACCATCATTCCTGAGGGGCAGGCGCCTATTTTAGTTACCATGGAAATGAAGGAAGCTAGCAAAGAGCAGAAAAATGCTGAAATCAGAAGATCATAATCTTAAATACAATAGCAAATCGTTGACTCTTTTCAAATAAGGTTCTGTTTTTTTAGATCACTTTTTATTTTAATTAAAGGATTTTAGGTCACTTGGAGCACTCCCAACCATTCTGGTGAGGCTACTTTATCCAGGTGTGGTATACATTTGCTGGGTCAATAATCGCTTACCACTCCTCTGCCTTTTTTCCTAGTTCTCTTAGTGGCTTTTTATTTTTGTGTCAGAAGTGTGATTGGAACTCATGTCCCCAGTGGAGAATATTGCAGAAAAGTGTCAGACTTTTAACAAAGCTCCAATCTCAGGGCTTCATCTCTTGTGCAATTTGTACCGAGTTCTAAACCTAAAATGGGTCTTAGGAGGGTTCAGACCAGTTTGGGCCACCTTTCGTGTTGGCCAAAATTCTGCAACTGGCAGTGTGTGCTAAGAACAAGGGTGCACTGGTGTAATATCAGGACAATTCCGTTAGCACACTTTCACGCTCAACTTAAGTGGTCACACTGCCCCAGGGCCACGTTCATGCAAAATCCAATTTTAGAAGAAAAGGAACGTGTAAAAGTCCATCCTTGATTTGTCTGAGCAAATCAAGGATGGACTTTTATACGCTCCTTTTCTTCTAAAATGACCTTTCGTGTTAGGCCTGATCACAAGAAGGCCTAACTCAATGTGAACCCAAGCAACCATCTGGGGTGCACCGTGGGCACTATTAACAGCAAGCTGGATATTTAGCGGTAGTCTACATTTGAATTATTTCTGTAAAATACTCGGAGGCTGATTACAAGCGGCCCACTATTTTGCAATCTGAAATCGGAAGTGTTTTGAGTTTTCTTACAGCAAATCATAAACTCCGAGGGTGAGTGAGTGTTCACTTGTACTGACCCTGATCGATTGTGTATTAGAAAGACTAGTCTGATTTACAGATGAGCTAAGGATCCAGATAAATATCAATCTCCTAAAAATAAAATCTCAGTTGCTGTGGTTATGATCAGAAGATGAAAAGCCACTGGTCATGGTGAGCTAAGCAGTGCTTAATTTGTGCTGGTGCTTTCCAGTGCTCAGCACCGGCACTTAATTGCCAGCACCGGGGCTTATAACTGTCTGCCACATGGTAGTAGTGTCTGCCAATTTAGGTACGAGCACAACAACTTCCGTTTATTATTTCAATTTACATTTCCAATTATTAGTATTTGTCTCCAAAGCCATTCTTATAGCTTTGGAGCAAAGTAATAGTGGGAATTGTCACACTTTTAAGAGTGTGCTGATTAGTAGTGTGTTGATGCTGTCATTGGCAGTTCTGCCAGGGGCATCCTCGATGGTGCATGCTCTAGTGTTCTCCTGTCGAGGGCTCCGGCACTAAATATTTAACAAATTAAGCACTGGAGCTAAGCAACCAAGACTCATGCTCAGAGGCACTTCACGGCAGAGAAGCAGTACCTATAATGGAAGAGCACCGGTACTTCACAGTGAAGGGGATGCACTTCTATTGGAAGAGGACCAGCACTTCACAGTGGAGGGGAAGTACTTATAATGGAAGAGCACTGGCACTTCACAGCGGAGGGGCAGTACCTATAATGGAAGAGCACTGGCACTTCTCAGCGGAGGGGCAGTACCTATAATGGAAGAGCACTGGCACTTTACAGCGGAGGGGCAGTACCTATAATGGAAGAGCACTGGCACTTCACAGCGGAGGGGCAGTACCTATAATGGAAGAGCACTGGCACTTTACAGCGGAGGGGCAGTACTTATAATGGAAGAGCACTGGCACTTTACAGCGGAGGGGCAGTACCTATAATGGAAGAGCACTGGCACTTCACAGCGGAGGGGCAGTACCTATAATGGAAGAGCACTGGCACTTCTCAGCGGAGGGGCAGTACCTATAATGGAAGAGCACTGGCACTTTACAGCGGAGGGGCAGTACCTATAATGGAAGAGCACTGGCACTTCACAGCGGAGGGGCAGTACCTATAATGGAAGAGCACTGGCACTTCTCAGCGGAGGGGAAATACCTATAATGGAAGAGCACTGGCACTTTACAGCGGAGGGGCAGTACTTATAATGGAAGAGCACTGGCACTTTACAGCGGAGGGGCAGTACCTATAATGGAAGAGCACTGGCACTTCACAGCGGAGGGGCAGTACCTATAATGGAAGAGCACTGGCACTTCTCAGCGGAGGGGCAGTACCTATAATGGAAGAGCACTGGCACTTTACAGCGGAGGGGCAGTACTTATAATGGAAGAGCACTGGCACTTTACAGCGGAGGGGCAGTACCTATAATGGAAGAGCACTGGCACTTCACAGCGGAGGGGCAGTACCTATAATGGAAGAGCACTGGCACTTCACAGCGGAGGGGCAGTACCTCTAATGGAAGAGCACTGGCACTTCTCAGCGGAGGGGCAGTACCTATAATGGAAGAGCACTGGCACTTCTCAGCGGAGGGGAAATACCTATAATGGAAGAGCACTGGCACTTTACAGCGGAGGGGCAGTACTTATAATGGAAGAGCACTGGCACTTTACAGCGGAGGGGCAGTACCTATAATGGAAGAGCACTGGCACTTCACAGCGGAGGGGCAGTACCTATAATGGAAGAGCACTGGCACTTCTCAGCGGAGGGGCAGTACCTATAATGGAAGAGCACTGGCACTTTACAGCGGAGGGGCAGTACTTATAATGGAAGAGCACTGGCACTTCACAGCGGAGGGGCAGTACCTATAATGGAAGAGCACTGGCACTTCACAGCGGAGGGGCAGTACCTATAATGGAAGAGCACTGGCACTTCTCAGCGGAGGGGAAATACCTATAATGGAAGAGCACTGGCACTTCACAGCGGAGGGGCACTTCCTACAACGGGAGACACAGGCACTTCACAGTGGAGGGGATGTACTTATATTAGAAGAGGACCGGCACTTTACAGCGGAGAGTCAGTACATACAACGGAAGAGCACCAGCACTTCTCAGCAAAGGGGAAGTACATACAAGGAAAGAGCACAGGCACTTCACAGCGGAGGGGAAGAACCTATTATGGAAGAGCACCAGCACTTCTCAGAGAAGTAGTCCGCAAACAGGCACTTTGAAATACTGAGTACCTGAACTTTTATATCCCCATTTCAAGCACTGATAGTACAGCTTTTTTTGTGAATTCAACTCAATTTATTAAGTGTATCCATCAACGCCTTGTGCTTTAAGCCACCACGGCTGTTTCCGCTTTTACAGGTGGTGTGCAGCCTTGCACGTGCTGTTAACACATACCTATACATTAATCGTGCTTTATAATTCCAACCTGCTCTGTATTTTTCTTTAAATAAACACACATAGCGCTGAATGGTAGGGTCACTCCTCACTTTCCTGGTATTTGAACCAGACAGGAGACCCCGCCAGTCGCGGCTGCTGCCTAGAAGCAGCAGTAGGGCGGGTGGGGGCGAATGGGTGGGGTGGGGAATCGGAAAAAAAAAAAATTCATTTCCGGCCTAGCTGCCGGTGCCTCTCCTCTGTCCCGTCCTCTTTCTGGCTTCTTGTGAGAAACAGGAAGCACCAGGGCTCCCCCGCTCCCAGCAGCCAATCACAACGCTACAATGCAGCATTATGATTGGTCTGAGCGCAGTGACACGGCGATCAACCAGGGGCTGCAGGGGTGGGCATGTTCTCTGTGTAGCCTACATGGAGAACAGGGAAAGTGCGCATGACTGTTTTGGGCAGCCCGAGAGGGCCGACCAAACAGTCATTGCGCACTTAGGAGTGTTCTACCGCTCCTCCCTGCTCTGCAGCCCCTCCCACTCATGCACGCTGCCGCAGCAGGAGGACATAATAAAATGATAATAACATGGCGGTATTATCCATTTATTTTTTCCTTTCTTTTGCTGCTTCCTGGCAGTGGGGCGACACTCCTCCGCCTTAGCGGGGGAGCTGCCACTGGACCCCACCCTGTTCGCGTCCTGCCTCTAGCACACAAGAGCGCGTCACCCACAGGTTAATAGGATTTTTTATTTTGTTTTACTGAGTCCCATCTTACTATAAACCCTCCTCGCTGCTCACTATCCTCGCGCCTCGTGATATAAGGTATTAAATTACAAATTGTTTCTTGGAGTCTGCATGGCAGAGGCCGGTGATGCAGGCAGTGGAGGGCTCGAGGCTGCTTTCCCTGTGCAGCAGCGCTCTCTGGTTCTTTAACAGAGACCCTGGTTCAAGCCTTGTGGGGGAGGGGTGTGGGGTGGAAGCAGGTGAGGTGCATTATGAGCACAACCCTGACCATGCACAAAAACATCACACACGCAGGAGCACGTCTTCTGGCCTTCTGCAAGGATGAATTTTGCTTTTACAAAGAATTACCAATATCAGCCGAATGTCCCTATTTCTGGCAAAGTACAAATCAAGCCCACGGCTGCCACCCACCGCCCACCCACAGGTTTCTATTTTAGAACAATATTAACACGTCTGATTGACTAGTCCTCTATTAACAAATATGTTATCAAAATGTGCTCCCACTGTGTATTTATTTATTTATTTGCGGGTTTGTAAAGCGATTGAATAAACTCCTGAAGGAGTATCTCCGCGCTGAGAGACAGCAGAAGCAGGAACCAGGACAATACAACAGTACAGGACCAAAAACTCACAAAGTGGTAGATCTTTAAGTGCCACTTGACTTAACTGGTTAAACCTGAAACAAAAAGGTTTTCAATTGTTTTCTGAAAACAGAATGGTCGTGACACTGTCTTAGTTGGAGAGGAAGGCTGTTCCACAAAATAGGACCTACCACTGACAGAGCCTTGCCACCCAGTCTGGTCCTGCTAACCTTAGGTACCCTTAGCAGCAGCTGCTCACTTGACCTAAGGGTGCGTGTGGGAACATATGGAACAAATTTATTAGCTAAATAGAGGGGCCTAGATCATGTAGTCCTTCCTGTACAATACAGCAAGTCTTGAATTTCACTCTTTGGTGAATGGATCTTCTGGAGTATGGTTTCTCTGCTCCTGCCACCCACATTGAAGGCCGCATTATGTTCCCCAACTTTAATAAAGCGCCACAACACCCTAGCCGAGGTTAAAGACGACGCTACATAAAAAACACAAAATATATTTAAAAAACGAAATAATGGGCACTTTCCATTTTATAATTCAATTATATTAATCAGACATATGTACAGTGAAATGAAAGAGAAGCCATCAAAATGCAGTAATTATAAATATGACCATTTTAAACCCGCTAAGCGTGCCCGCCAGTTCACAGAAGAAAAAAAAACCTAAAAACACAAGGATGCCTTTGGAGCAAAATGTCCTTCTTTTCTGTTTACATTGTCTGTCTCTAGAAGACACCCACCGGCTTATCTTAGAACAGAAAGATCATTCAATCAGTAACCTTTAGCTTTCGCTTTCAGTGGCAGGATTCCAATCAACCTCTGCTGACACCATCCCAGCCCTCTGCAAGATTATTGAAATGAGGGTGACCTTTCACCCTGGAATGCTGCTTAGGCTGCACGAAAATAATGCAATAACCTTCTCTCGCCACGCGCCATTGTGACGTCGCTTCCTGCAGCAGAACGCCAGGCACTGGGATGGAATACACAACTCAACTGCTCCAGGGTCCCGTGTATCAATGCGTTATTTTAGAAAAGTAAAAAAAAAAGAATGAGCAAAAGGGAAAATGTGCACAACGCATGAGGACCTTTAGAACGGTGGAAACAGCAGGAATGCAATAAATAAGATTGTGATTGGACCTTTTGTAGACATAATATGTAATATCATGTGATCAGTGTGTAAATGGGACATTTGAGTGTAACTACTAATGTCGTCTTCTAATTATAAAAAAAATATATAAAGTAAATAAAAGAAAAAATATAAACTATTGATGTCCTTTGCATAAAAGTTTTACTAGATTTTTAAATGTCTCGAGACACTGGAGAAGTTGGCTGCTGCGGTGGTTTTCATTTGAACCTCCAGGTCTTGAGAGCTCTTTCCTGAATTGCTGGGGCCATGGGGCGGTGCTGAGATGCAAGGGAAGGTTGTTCCATGTCTGGGCTGTAGGTGTGAGAAAGCGCGTCTTCTGTTGTTGGTTAGGTAGACACTTGGGGGTCTGCGTGAAAGAGGGGGCAGGTCTGAGGTTTCTGGTCAGTTGGTGGAAGGTTAGGCGTTTGTTCATGTATGCTGGTCCTTGTGTAGGGCTTTGTAAGCGCGGGTCAGCATCTTGAACTGGCATCTCTTCTGCATCTGGAGCCAGTGTAGTTTCTTGAGGTGGGGTGGGATGTGGGTCCTTCTAGGGAGGTCGAGGATGAGTCTTTTTGCTGTGATTTGTATTGTCTGAAGTCTCTTCAGGAGGCGTGCAGTGATTCCTGCGTACAGTATGTTTCCGTAGTCCAGCTTGCTGGTGACGATGGCCTGCGTGACAGTTTATCTGGTGTTGACTGGGAACCACCTGAAGATCTTGCAGAGGGTGTGTAGGCGGGCGGATGAGCCCACGCTGACCTGCTTTTCCATGGATAGCTTGCTGTCCAGAATGATGCTGAGGTTGTGGGCATGGTTTGTTGAGTCCGGGGTGGGCCGAGTTCCATGGGCCTCCTTGCATTGTTCCAGGGCAAGGTGTTGTTCCCAAAGATGAGGACTTCTGTCTTGCCTATGTTGAGTTTAAGACCGTTGTCCTTCATCCATTCAGCCACGTTCAACATGCAAGTATGGAAATTGGCTCTGGTGGTGGAGGGGTCCTCAGTCAGAAAGATGATGATCTGGGTGTTGTCAGCTTAGGGGATGATGTTGAGTCAGTGTGATCTGATAAATGCCAAGGGGGTCATGTAGATGTTGAAGAGGGAGGTGTAGGAGAGTAGGGTCTGCTATCCTATGGTCACCCCAAATTTTTGCTTTTTGCTTCACTGGTTTATGACTTAATGTGGCTGTGGGCCTGCTAATCAGACCCACAGCCTGCTGTTCTCTCTCTAAATTACTGCCAATGCACTTTAGGTGCATTACGAATTGGAACTGGTTCACCTTATAGGCCCCTGTAACAGTGTACCATAGGTACCCAGGGCATAGGTGTATCCAAGGCCTACCAGGGGCTGCAGCATGTATTGTGCCACCCCTGGCCTGGCCTCCATATTTGACACAACTGGCTGATCACTCAGCTGGGGTAAGTTGGTGTAATCACCTCTTACTTAGGTACAGTATGTCTGTGCCTAACCCTAAACTGGACACATATGTTCCTATCAGCCACTCCTATGGAAGGCCTCATCAATCCTGGAGGCAGAGTGCTTGGAAATATGTGAGATGTTGCTCTAGCATGAGCTGAGCCTGTCTGCAGCTGTCGGGAACCACTCCCTAAGCTGTTCCGGGATATTGCCATACCATATACTCTTAAGAGCATTATAATCCTCGTGGTTAAATGCTATCTTTGGTTTGGCTTTATCAAAACATGTCGAGTAAGGTGTCATACGAATTGGAATACTATCCCCTCGACAGTTCTGTCGACGGGGATAGCATTCCACCCTTCTAGAGGGACACGACATGTGTGTAGCCTTAACCCCGGTTAAAGTTAACCAGAGCCTCAGCATCACAAAATGGATGCTGCCACCACAGACACGAGTCTGGCCTCCTGCTGCTGACCGAAACTCGGCAGATGGTGGCCTGGACAAAGGGTTTCCTGCCTTGGGAGGTGCGAGCACCACCCCAGACAGGGTTTTGTGTATTGGGTAGGACAGGGCTGAATAGAATCAGACATGCCCGGGGCACACAAGGTGTCCCCGTGCATAGGCCAGTCCAAACCGGTCCTGGGACTTTCCAGACCCAGGCTTGGCGCGGAACTGGACAAAGGAAAGGGGGTGTAACCGCCCCCCTTCCTGGTTCCTCCCAGAGGAGGGACCTAGTAGGTGATCCACCCCTCAGATTGGGAATAAGAGTGGGAGAAGTGCCATTGCACAGCAGATCATCCTGAATCAACTTGAAATACAGAAGAAGACTGGACTTCGACATTCTGCTGCTCAGAAGACTGAAGAGAATCTCCCTTGTGGCCTAGGAGTGGCCACCCTGTGAACACAGGCACCAACCAGCAACTCAACGTCTGCTTTGCCGCTGCCTCCCGCCGGAGCCCAAGCCCAGAGCCCGACAAGAACCAGACTCCCAGACCTCTCAGAACCTGATCCACAGTCCCTGCAAAGAAGGGACCCGTGGAGGCACCGAGTGACGTGGGACCGGACCTCTTGGAAGACACTCGAAAAGCTGACTGCGCAGCTTCTGAGGCATCCTCGACGTTGTGCTTTGGGGACTGGGAACCCCCACCACCGAGCAGCCCTTGCACGGAAGATCAGCCCTCCATCATCTCCACGATCTGCGTGGGGCCCTTTTGCATTGTGCCACTCGACGCGCCATCCCGGCCACTAGCCACGTGGTCAGCGGCCATCTTGGCGACGAAACCGACGATTTACACAGGAGGTCTGGTTGCTCCAGACCTACCCAAGCTCCTGTGAAAAGGAGCACTCGCTCTGACCTTGCTGGTCCGAGTGTTAAACATCTTTCGATTCCTGCGTGGCTTGCATTAGCCAAAGCCTGTTTGCTCCGATCAGGTCGCCGACACCGCCAATAGCGAGAAGCCTGCGTGGGACAGCTCGTGACCGACTCCTGGACGTCCTCGACCCCCGGTGTCCATGTGGCTGCTGAGAGAAGCTACACGACAACGCCTGTTTGCACCCGACATCGCCTGGTTCCAATCTGGTTCCACGGTAGTCACTGGCTAGTGACTTTGAACATTGTCCCCTCTGCTTTCAGGTCTTCACATCTTCAGATCCACCCTTGGATCCACCGGAACTCTTCACATCGAGCCGCCTGCAGCACCTTCAGCTCCAAGCACCATCGACCAGCGTGACGAAACCCGACACTACTTCGACCCTGTGCACCCACTTCCTGTGGGTGAGGTAACTCAGCTCCGCCGGTGTTCCTACACTGGTACACATCTCAAGGGCCTGTGTCTTAAGTGTCAGCTCCATAGGTCACTCGGAAGGTTCCTAACTTTCTAACTTTGTACTTTTTACGCACCATAGACTTTACATTGGAAAGTGCGTGCACTTTGAACACTGCACCCGAGTCCCGCGGGCCTTTCTCGACTTAGTCACTGCTAGTCTCGAATAGCTCCAGCGATTCCCAAGGCCCTAGGCCTGTTCCCTTTCCTATTGGTATCTCTTATACCACTTTCTTAGTATATGGTTTAGGTGGCCCCTAGGGCTCATCCATATTGTGCAACTTTTGTGTATTTTAAACTGTCTTGTTATTTAACGCTTGTGCTTCTGTGCTCATAAAGAGTCCAGGGGATTTTATAGTTAATAAATCAATATATATTTTCAATATATATATGTGTGGTGTCCCTTTCATTTGGTATTCAAGGGGGTTGTGTATGGTAATACAGCTGGCTTCACATGCCTTTCAGAGTTTAGCCTAAGACTGCTTTGTCCACGTTACCACTAGGATAACTGGTCTACAAGGTTGAATTACAACCATCATCATAAGGGTTGCTTGGCATGGTACAAAGTGATCACTAAGAATTAGTGAGCATTATATACCAGGCCCACTTCTCACAGGAGGGGCTGAGGTTTTTTCCTTGGGAATTTGAAAGATGATCTTCTTGGGCTCTGAGGTGAACGGTGGGAGACGGATCCTCTGGGTTCTTTTGGAGAGGAATGATGTGATCCATTTGAGGGCATGTCCATGCAGCTTGATGTGGTGGAGTCTATTGATCAAGATGTGATGAGAGATGGTGTCAAAAGCGGCTGACAGGAGGATAGGCGGGAGAAGAGCAATGGAGGTGCCTGCTGGAATAATGCTGGGTGAGGAGTGAGCAATGGAGGTGCCTGCTGGAATAACTCTGGGTGAGGGGTGAGCAATGGAGGTGCCTGCTGGAATAATGCTCGGTGAGCAATGGCAGTGCCTGCTGGAATAATGCTGGGTGAGGAGTGAGCAATGGAGGTGCCTGCTGGAATAATGCTGGGTGAGGAGTGAGCAATGGAGGTGCCTGCTGGAATAACGCTGGGTGAGGAGTGAGCAATGGAGGTGCCTGCTGGAATAATGCTGGGTGAGGAGTGAGCCATGGAGGTGCCTGCTGGAATAATGCTGGGTGAGGAGTGAGCAATGGAGGTGCCTGCTGGAATCATGCTGGGTGAGGAGTGAGCAATGGAGGTGCCTGCTGGAATCATGCTGGGTGAGGAGTGAGCAATGGAGGTGCCTGCTGGAATAATGATGGGTGAGGATTGAGCAAAGGAGGTGCCTGCTGGAATAATGCTGGGTGAGGAGTGAGCAATGGAGGTGCCTGCTGGAATCATGCTGGGTGAGGAGTGAGCAGTGGAGGTGCCTGCTGGAATAATGCTGGGTGAGGAGTGAGCAATGGAGGTGCCTGCTGGAATCATGCTGGGTGAGGAGTGAGCAATGGAGGTGCCTGCTGGAATCATGCTGGGTGAGGAGTGAGCAATGGAGGTGCCTGCTGGAATCATGCTGGGTGAGGGGTGAGCAATGGAGGTGCCTGCTGGAATCATGCTGGGTGAGGAGTGAGCAATGGAGGTGCCTGCTGGAATCATGCTGGGTGAGGAGTGAGCAATGGAGGTGCCTGTTGGAATGATGCTGGGTGAGGAGTGAGCAATGGAGGTGCCTGCTGGAATAATGCTGGGTGAGGGGTGAGCAATGGCGGTGCCTGCTGCAATAACGCTGGGTGAGGAGTGAGCAATGGAGGTGCCTACTGGAATAATGCTGGGTGAGGAGTGAGCAATGGAGGTGCCTGCTGGAATAACGCTGGGTGAGGGGTGAGCAATGGAGGTGTCTGCTGGAATAATGCTGGGTGAGGGGTGAGCAATGGAGGTGCCTGCTTGAATAATGCTGGGTGAGGAGTGAGCAATGGAGGTGCCTGCTGGATAATGCTGGGTGAGGGGTGAGCAATGGAGGTGCCTGCTTGAATAATGCTGGGTGAGGAGTGAGCAATGGAGGTGCCTGCTGGATAATGCTGGGTGAGGAGTGAGCCATGGAGGTGCCTGCTGGAATAATGCTGGGTGAGGAGTGAGCAATGGAGGTGCCTGCTGGAATAACGCTGGGTGAGGAGTGAGCAATGGAGGTGCCTGCTGCAATCATGCTGGGTGAGGAGTGAGCAATGGAGGTGCCTGCTGGAATCATGCTGGGTGAGGG
Organism: Lissotriton vulgaris; assembly: GCF_964263255.1. Taxonomy (NCBI): domain Eukaryota; kingdom Metazoa; phylum Chordata; class Amphibia; order Caudata; family Salamandridae; genus Lissotriton; species Lissotriton vulgaris. Next base: position 49,517,370 of record NC_141700.1, read on the forward strand.
GTGAGCAATGGAGGTGCCTGCTGGAATAATGCTGGGTGAGGAGTGAGCAATGGAGGTGCCTGCTGGAATAATGCTGGGTGAGGAGTGAGCAATGGAGGTGCCTGCTGGAATAACGCTGGGTGAGGGGTGAGCAATGGAGGTGTCTGCTGGAATAATGCTGGGTGAGGAGTGAGCAATGGAGGTGCCTGCTGGAATAATGCTGGGTGAGGAGTGAGCAATGGAGGTGCCTGCTGGAATAATGCTGGGTGAGGAGTGAGCAATGGAGGTGCCTGCTGGAATAACGCTGGGTGAGGGGTGAGCAGTGGAGGTGCCTGCTGGAATAATGCTGGGTGAGGAGTGAGCAATGGAGGTGCCTGCTGCAATAATGCTGGGTGTGGGGTGAGCCATGGAGGTGCCTGCTGGAATAACGCTGGGTGAGGAGTGAGCAATGGAGGTGCCTGCTGGAATCATGCTGGGTGAGGAGTGAGCAATGGAGGTGCCTGCTGGAATAATGCTGGGTGAGGAGTGAGCAATGGAGGTGCCTGCTGGAATAATGCTGGGTGAGGAGTGAGCAATGGAGGTGCCTGCTGGAATCATGCTGCGTGAGGAGTGAGCAATGGAGGTGCCTGCTGGAATACCGCTGGGTGAGGAGTGAGCAATGGAGGTGCCTGCTGGAATAATGCTGGGTGAGGAGTGAGCAATGGAGGTGCCTGCTGGAATAATGCTGGGTGAGGAGTGAGCAATGGAGGTGCCTGCTGGAATAATGCTGGGTGAGGAGTGAGCAATGGAGGTGCCTGCTGGAATAATGCTGGGTGAGGAGTGAGCAATGGAGGTGCCTGCTGGAATAACGCTGGGTGAGGAGTGAGCAATGGAGGTGCCTGCTGGAATAATTCTGGGTGAGGAGTGAGCCATGGAGGTGCCTGCTGGAATAATGCTGGGTGAGGAGTGAGCAATGGAGGTGCCTGCTGGAATAATGCTGGGTGAGGAGTGAGCAATGGAGGTGCCTGCTGGAATAATGATGGGTGAGGATTGAGCAAAGGAGGTGCCTGCTGGAATAATGCTGGGTGAGGAGTGAGCAATGGAGGTGCCTGCTGGAATCATGCTGGGTGAGGAGTGAGCAGTGGAGGTGCCTGCTGGAATAATGCTGGGTGAGGAGTGAGCAATGGAGGTGCCTGCTGGAATCATGCTGGGTGAGGAGTGAGCAATGGAGGTGCCTGCTGGAATCATGCTGGGTGAGGAGTGAGCAATGGAGGTGCCTGCTGGAATCATGCTGGGTGAGGGGTGAGCAATGGAGGTGCCTGCTGGAATCATGCTGGGTGAGGAGTGAGCAATGGAGGTGCCTGCTGGAATCATGCTGGGTGAGGAGTGAGCAATGGAGGTGCCTGTTGGAATGATGCTGGGTGAGGAGTGAGCAATGGAGGTGCCTGCTGGAATAATGCTGGGTGAGGGGTGAGCAATGGCGGTGCCTGCTGCAATAACGCTGGGTGAGGAGTGAGCAATGGAGGTGCCTGCTGGAATAATGCTGGGTGAGGAGTGAGCAATGGAGGTGCCTGCTGGAATAACGCTGGGTGAGGGGTGAGCAATGGAGGTGTCTGCTGGAATAATGCTGGGTGAGGGGTGAGCAATGGAGGTGCCTGCTTGAATAATGCTGGGTGAGGAGTGAGCAATGGAGGTGCCTGCTGGATAATGCTGGGTGAGGGGTGAGCAATGGAGGTGCCTGCTTGAATAATGCTGGGTGAGGAGTGAGCAATGGAGGTGCCTGCTGGATAATGCTGGGTGAGGAGTGAGCCATGGAGGTGCCTGCTGGAATAATGCTGGGTGAGGAGTGAGCAATGGAGGTGCCTGCTGGAATAACGCTGGGTGAGGAGTGAGCAATGGAGGTGCCTGCTGCAATCATGCTGGGTGAGGAGTGAGCAAAGGAGGTGCCTGCTGGAATCATGCTGGGTGAGGGGTGAGCAATGGAGGTGCCTGCTGGAATAATGCTGGGTGAGGAGTGAGCAATGGAGGTGCCTGCTGGAATAATGCTGGGTGAGGAGTGAGCAATGGAGGTGCCTGCTGGAATAACGCTGGGTGAGGGGTGAGCAATGGAGGTGTCTGCTGGAATAATGCTGGGTGAGGAGTGAGCAATGGAGGTGCCTGCTGGAATAATGCTGGGTGAGGAGTGAGCAATGGAGGTGCCTGCTGGAATAATGCTGGGTGAGGAGTGAGCAATGGAGGTGCCTGCTGGAATAACGCTGGGTGAGGGGTGAGCAGTGGAGGTGCCTGCTGGAATAATGCTGGGTGAGGAGTGAGCAATGGAGGTGCCTGCTGCAATAATGCTGGGTGTGGGGTGAGCCATGGAGGTGCCTGCTGGATAATGCTGGGTGAGGAGTGAGCAATGGAGGTGCCTGCTGCAATAATGCTGGGTGTGGGGTGAGCCATGGAGGTGCCTGCTGGATAATGCTGGGTGAGGAGTGAGCAATGGAGGTGCCTGCTGGATAATGCTGGGTGAGGAGTGAGCAATGGAGGTGCCTGCTGGAATAATGCTGCGTGAGGAGTGAGCAATGGAGGTGCCTGCTGGAATAATGCTGGGTGAGGAGTGAGCAATGGAGGTGCCTGCTGGAATAATGCTGGGTGAGGAGTGAGCAATGGCGGTGCCTGCTGGAATAACGCTGGGTGAGGAGTGAGCAATGGAGGTGCATGCTGGAATCATGCTGGGTGAGGAGTGAGCAATGGAGGTGCCTGCTGGAATCATGCTGGGTGAGGAGTGAGCAATGGAGGTGCCTGCTGGAATAATGCTGGGTGAGGAGTGAGCAATGGAGGTGTCTGCTGGAATAATGCTGGGTGAGGAGTGAGCAATGGAGGTGCCTGCTGGAATAATGCTGGGTGAGGAGTGAGCAATGGAGGTGCCTGCTGGAATAATGCTGGGTGAGGAGTGAGCAATGGCGGTGCCTGCTGGAATAATGCTGGGTGAGGAGTGAGCCATGGAGGTGCCTGCTGGAATAACGCTGGGTGAGGAGTGAGCAATGGAGGTGCATGCTGGAATCATGCTGGGTGAGGAGTGAGCAATGGAGGTGCCTGCTGGAATCATGCTGGGTGAGGAGTGAGCCATGGAGGTGCCTGCTGGAATAATGCTGGGTGAGGAGTGAGCAATGGAGGTGCCTGCTGGAATAATGCTGGGTGAGGAGTGAGCAATGGAGGTGCCTGCTGGAATAATGCTGGGTGAGGAGTGAGCAATGGAGGTGCCTGCTGGGAGAACGCTGGGTGAGGAGTGAGCAATGGAGGTGCCTGCTGGAATAATGCTGGGTGAGGAGTGAGCAATGGAGGTGCCTGCTGGAATAACGCTGGGTGAGGGGTGAGCAGTGGAGGTGCCTGCTGGAATAATGCTGGGTGAGGAGTGAGCAATGGAGGTGCCTGCTGCAATAATGCTGGGTGTGGGGTGAGCCATGGAGGTGCCTGCTGGATAATGCTGGGTGAGGAGTGAGCAATGGAGGTGCCTGCTGGATAATGCTGGGTGAGGAGTGAGCAATGGCGGTGCCTGCTGGAATAATGCTGGGTGAGGAGTGAGCAATGGAGGTGCCTGCTGGAATAATGCTGGGTGAGGAGTGAGCAATGGCGGTGCCTGCTGGAATAATGCTGGGTGAGGAGTGAGCAATGGCGGTGCCTGCTGGATAATGCTGGGTGAGGAGTGAGCAATGGAGGTGTCTGCTGGAATAATGCTGGGTGAGGAGTGAGCAATGGAGGTGCCTGCTGGATAATGCTGGGTGAGGAGTGAGCAATGGAGGTGCCGGCTGGAATCATGCTGGGTGAGGAGTGAGCAATGGAGGTGCCTGCTGGAATAATGCTGGGTGAGGAGTGAGCAATGGCGGTGCCTGCTGGAATAATGCTGGGTGAGGAGTGAGCCATGGAGGTGCATGCTGGAATCATGCTGGGTGAGGAGTGAGCAATGGCGGTGCCTGCTGGAATAATGCTGGGTGAGGGGTGAGCAATGGAGGTGCCTGTTGGAATAATGCTGGGTGAGGAGTGAGCCATGGAGGTGCCTGCTGGAATCATGCTGGGTGAGGAGTGAGCAATGGCGGTGCCTGCTGGAATAATGCGGGGTGAGGAGTGAGCAATGGCGGTGCCTGCTGGAATAATGCTGGGTGAGGAGTGAGCAATGGAGGTGCCTGCTGGAATAATGCTGGGTGAGGGGTGAGCAATGGAGGTGCCTGCTGGAATAATGCTGGGTGAGGAGTGAGCAATGGAGGTGCCTGCTGGAATCATGCTGGGTGAGGAGTGAGCAATGGAGGTGCCTGCTGGAATCATGCTGGGTGAGGAGTGAGCAATGGAGGTGCCTGCTGGAATAATGCTGGGTGAGGGGTGAGCAATGGAGGTGCCTGCTGGAATAATGCTGGGTGAGGAGTGAGCAATGGAGGTGCCTGCTGGAATCATGCTGGGTGAGGGGTGAGCAATGAAGGTGCCTGCTGGGAGAACGCTGGGTGAGGAGTGAGCAATGGAGGTGCCTGCTGGAATAATGCTGGGTGCGGGGTGAGCAGTGGAGGTGCCTGCTGGAATCATGCTGGGTGAGGAGTGAGCAATGGAGGTGCCTGCTGGAATAATGCTGGGTGAGGAGTGAGCAATGGCGGTGCCTGCTCGAATAATGCTGGGTGAGGAGTGAGCAATGGAGGTGCCTGCTGGAATAATGCTGGGTGAGGGGTGAGCAGTGGAGGTGCCTGCTGCAATAATGCTGGGTGAGGAGTGAGCAATGGAGGTGCCTGCTGCAATAATGCTGGGTGAGGAGCGAGCAATGGAGGTGCCTGCTGCAATAATGCTGGGTGAGGAGTGAGCAATGGAGGTGTCTGCTGGAATAATGCTGGGTGAGGAGTGGGCCATGGAGGTGCCTGCTGGAATAATGCTGGGTGAGGAGTGAGCAATGGAGGTGCCTGCTGGAATAATGCTGGGTGAGGAGTGAGCAATGGCGGTGCCTGCTGGAATAATGCTGGGTGAGGAGTGAGCAGTGGAGGTGCCTGCTGGAATAATGCTGGGTGAGGGGTGAGCAGTGGAGGTGCCTGCTGGAATAATGCTGGGTGAGGGGTGAGCAGTGGAGGTGCCTGCTGGATAATGCTGGGTGAGGGGTGAGCAATGGCGGTGCCTGCTGGAATAACGCTGGGTGAGGAGTGAGCAATGGAGGTGCCTGCTGGATAATGCTGGGTGAGGGGTGAGCAATGGAGGTGCCTGCTGGAATAACACTGGGTGAGGGGTGAGCAATGGAGGTGCCTGCTGGAATCATGCTGGGTGAGGGGTGAGCAATGGAGGTGCCTGCTGGAATAATGCTGGGTGAGGGGTGAGCAATGGAGGTGCCTGCTGGAATCATGCTGGGTGAGGGGTGAGCAATGGAGGTGCCTGCTGGAATAATGCTGGGTGAGGAGTGAGCAATGGAGGTGCCTGCTGGAATAATGCTGGGTGAGGAGTGAGCAATGGAGGTGCCTGCTGGAATAACACTGGGTGAGGGGTGAGCAGTGGAGGTGCCTGCTGGAATAACACTGGGTGAGGGGTGAGCAATGGAGGTGCCTGCTGGAATCATGCTGGGTGAGGAGGGAGCAATGGAGGTGCCTGCTGGAATAATGCTGGGTGAGGAGTGAGCAATGGAGGTGCCTGCTGGAATGATGCTGGGTGAGGAGTGAGCAATGGAGGTGCCTGCTGCAATGATGCTGGGTGAGGAGTGAGCAATGGAGGTGCCTGCTGCAATCATGCTGGGTGAGGGGTGAGCAGTGGGGGTGCCTGCTGGAATAACACTGGGTGAGGGGTGAGCAATGGAGGTGCCTGCTGGAATCATGCTGGGTGAGGGGTGAGCAATGGAGATGCCTGCTTGAATAATGCTGGGTGAGGAGTGAGCAATGGAGGTGCCTGCTGGAATCATGATGGGTGAGGAGTGAGCAATGGCGGTGCCTGCTGGAATCATGCTGGGTGAGGAGTAAGCAATGGAGGTGCCTGCTTGAATAATGCTGGGTGAGGAGTGAGCAATGGAGGTGCCTGCTGGAATAATGCTGGGTGAGGAGTGAGCAATGGAGGTGCCTGCTTGAATAATGATGGGTGAGGAGTGAGCAATGGAGGTGCCTGCTGGAATAACGCTGGGTGAGGAGTGAGCAATGGAGGTGCCTGTTGGAATAATGCTGGGTGAGGGGTGAGCAATGGAGGTGCCTGCTGGAATAATGCTGGGCGAGGAGTGAGCAATGGAGGTGCCTGCTGCAATAACGCTGGGTGAGGAGTGAGCCATGGAGGTGCCTGCTGGAATAACGCTGGGTGAGGAGTGAGCAATGGAGGTGCCTGTTGGAATAATGCTGGGTGAGGAGTGAGCAATGGAGGTGCCTGCTGGAATAATGCTGGGTGAGGAGTGAGCAATGGAGGTGCCTGCTGCAATAATGCTGGGTGAGGAGCGAGCAATGAAGGTGCCTGCTGGAATAATGCTGGGTGAGGAGTGAGCAATGGAGGTGCCTGCTGGAATCATGCTGGGTGAGGGGTGAGCAATGGAGGTGCCTGCTGGAATAATGCTGGGTGAGGAGTGAGCAATGGAGGTGCCTGCTGGAATAATGCTGGGTGAGGAGTGAGCAATGGAGGTGCCTGTTGGAATAATGCTGGGTGAGGAGTGAGCAATGGAGGTGCCGGCTGGAATAATGCTGGTTGAGGTCTGAGCAATGGAGGTGCCTGCTTGAATAATGCTGGGTGAGGAGTGAGCAATGGCGGTGCCTGCTGGAATCATGCTGGGTGAGGGGTGAGCAATGGAGGTGCCTGCTTGAATAATGATGGGTGAGGAGTGAGCAATGGAGGTGCCTGCTGCAATAATGCTGGGTGAGGAGTGAGCAATGAAGGTGCCTGCTGCAATAATGCTGGGTGAGGAGTGAGCAATGGAGGTGCCTGCTGGATAATGCTGGGTGAGGAGTGAGCAATGGAGGTGCCTGCTGGAATAATGCTAGGTGAGGAGTGAGCAATGGAGGTGCCTGCTGGAATCATGCTGGGTGAGGGGTGAGCAATGGAGGTGCCTGCTGGAATAATGCTGGGTGAGGAGTGAGCAATGGAGGTGCCTGCTGGAATAATGCTGGGTGAGGAGTGAGCAATGGAGGTGCCTGTTGGAATAATGCTGGGTGAGGGGTGAGCAGTGGAGGTGCCTGCTGGAATAATGCTGGGTGAGGAGTGAGCAATGGAGGTGCCTGCTGGAATAATGCTGGGTGAGGAGTGGGCAATGGAGGTGCCTGCTGGAATAATGCTGGGTGAGGAGTGAGCAATGGCGGTGCCTGCTGGAATAATGCTGGGTGAGGAGTGAGCAATGGAGGTGCCTGCTGGAATAACACTGGGTGAGGAGTGAGCAATGGAGGTGCCTGCTGGAATCATGCTGGGTGAGGAGTGAGCAATGGAGGTGCCTGCTGGAATAACACTGGGTGAGGAGTGAGCAATGGAGGTGCCTGCTGGAATAATGCTGGGTGAGGAGTGAGCAATGGAGGTGCCTGCTGGAATAATGCTGGGTGAGGAGTGAGCAATGGAGGTGCCTGCTGGAATAATGCTGGGTGAGGAGTGAGCAATGGAGGTGCCTGCTGGAATAATGCTGGGTGAGGAGTGAGCAATGGAGGTGCCTGTTGGAATAATGCTGGGTGAGGAGTGAGCAATGGAGGTGCCGGCTGGAATAATGCTGGTTGAGGTCTGAGCAATGGAGGTGCCTGCTTGAATAATGCTGGGTGAGGAGTGAGCAATGGCGGTGCCTGCTGGAATCATGCTGGGTGAGGGGTGAGCAATGGAGGTGCCTGCTTGAATAATGATGGGTGAGGAGTGAGCAATGGAGGTGCCTGCTGCAATAATGCTGGGTGAGGAGTGAGCAATGAAGGTGCCTGCTGCAATAATGCTGGGTGAGGAGTGAGCAATGGAGGTGCCTGCTGGATAATGCTGGGTGAGGAGTGAGCAATGGAGGTGCCTGCTGGAATAATGCTAGGTGAGGAGTGAGCAATGGAGGTGCCTGCTGGAATCATGCTGGGTGAGGGGTGAGCAATGGAGGTGCCTGCTGGAATAATGCTGGGTGAGGAGTGAGCAATGGAGGTGCCTGCTGGAATAATGCTGGGTGAGGAGTGAGCAATGGAGGTGCCTGTTGGAATAATGCTGGGTGAGGGGTGAGCAGTGGAGGTGCCTGCTGGAATAATGCTGGGTGAGGAGTGAGCAATGGAGGTGCCTGCTGGAATAATGCTGGGTGAGGAGTGGGCAATGGAGGTGCCTGCTGGAATAATGCTGGGTGAGGAGTGAGCAATGGCGGTGCCTGCTGGAATAATGCTGGGTGAGGAGTGAGCAATGGAGGTGCCTGCTGGAATAACACTGGGTGAGGAGTGAGCAATGGAGGTGCCTGCTGGAATCATGCTGGGTGAGGAGTGAGCAATGGAGGTGCCTGCTGGAATAACACTGGGTGAGGAGTGAGCAATGGAGGTGCCTGCTGGAATAATGCTGGGTGAGGAGTGAGCAATGGAGGTGCCTGCTGGAATAATGCTGGGTGAGGAGTGAGCAATGGAGGTGCCTGCTGGAATCATGCTGCGTGAGGAGTGAGCAATGGAGGTGCCTGCTGGAATACCGCTGGGTGAGGAGTGAGCAATGGAGGTGCCTGCTGGAATAATGCTGGGTGAGGAGTGAGCAATGGAGGTGCCTGCTGGAATAATGCTGGGTGAGGAGTGAGCAATGGAGGTGCCTGCTGGAATAATGCTGGGTGAGGAGTGAGCAATGGAGGTGCCTGCTGGAATAACGCTGGGTGAGGAGTGAGCAATGGAGGTGCCTGCTGGATAATGCTGGGTGAGGGGTGAGCAATGGAGGTGCCTGCTGGAATAATGCTGGGTGAGGAGTGAGCAATGGAGGTGCCTGCTGGAATAATGCTGGGTGAGGAGTGAGCAATGGAGGTGCCTGCTGGAATAATGCTGGGTGCGGGGTGAGCAGTGGAGGTGCCTGCTGGAATAACACTGGGTGAGGGGTGAGCAATGGAGGTGCCTGCTGGAATAATGCTGCGTGAGGAGTGAGCAATGGAGGTGCCTGTTGGAATAATGCTGGGTGAGGAGTGAGCAATGGAGGTGCCTGCTGGAATAATGCTGGGTGAGGGGTGAGCAATGGAGGTGCCTGCTTGAATAATGCTGGGTGAGGAGTGAGCAATGGAGGTGCCTGCTGGAATCATGCTGGGTGAGGAGTGAGCAATGGAGGTGCCTGCTGGAATAATGCTGGGTGAGGGGTGAGCAATGGAGGTGCCTGCTTGAATAATGCTGGGTGAGGAGTGAGCAATGGAGGTGCCTGCTGGAATCATGCTGGGTGAGGAGTGAGCAATGGAGGTGCCTGCTGGAATAACACTGGGTGAGGGGTGAGCAGTGGAGGTGCCTGTTGGAATAATGCTGGGTGAGGAGTGAGCAATGGAGGTGCCTGCTTGAATAATGCTGGGTGAGGGGTGAGCAGTGGAGGTGCCTGCTGGAATAATGCTGGGTGAGGGGTGAGCAGTGGAGGTGCCTGCTGGAATAATGCTGGGTGAGGGGTGAGCAATGGAGGTGCCTGCTGGAATCATGCTGGGTGAGGGGTGAGGGGTGAGCAATGGTGGTGCCTGCTGGAATAATTCTGTGTAGGGGGTGAGCAATGGAGGTGCCGGCTGGAATAATGCTGGGTGAGGGGTGAGCAATGGAGGTGCCTGCTGGAATCATGCTGGGTGAGGGGTGAGGGGTGAGCAATGGTGGTGCCTGCTGGAATAATTCTGTGTAGGGGGTGAGCAATGGAGGTGCCGGCTGGAATAATGCTGGGTGAGGAGTGAGCAATGGAGGTGCCTGCTGGAATAATGCTGGGTGAGGAGTGAGCGATGGAGGTGCCTGCTGGAATAATGCTTGGTGAGGAGTGAGCAATGGAGGTGCCTGCTGGAATCATGCTGGGTGAGGAGTGAGCAATGGAGGTGCCTGCTGGAATAATGCTGGGTGAGGAGTGAGCCATGGAAGTGCCTGCTGGGAGAACGTTGGATGAGGAGTGAGCAATGGAGGTGCCTGCTGGAATAATGCTGGGTGAGGAGTGAGCAATGGAGGTGCCTGCTTGAATAATGCTGGGTGAGGAGTGAGCAATGGAGGTGCCTGCTGGAATAATGCTGGGTGAGGAGTGAGCAATGGAGGTGCCTGCTTGAATAATGATGGGTGAGGAGTGAGCAATGGAGGTGCCTGCTGGAATAACGCTGGGTGAGGAGTGAGCAATGGAGGTGCCTGTTGGAATAATGCTGGGTGAGGGGTGAGCAATGGAGGTGCCTGCTGGAATAATGCTGGGCGAGGAGTGAGCAATGGAGGTGCCTGCTGCAATAACGCTGGGTGAGGAGTAAGCCATGGAGGTGCCTGCTGGAATAACGCTGGGTGAGGAGTGAGCAATGGAGGTGCCTGTTGGAATAATGCTGGGTGAGGAGTGAGCAATGGAGGTGCCTGCTGGAATAATGCTGGGTGAGGAGTGAGCAATGGAGGTGCCTGCTGCAATAATGCTGGGTGAGGGGTGAGGGGTGAGCAATGGTGGTGCCTGCTGGAATAATTCTGTGTAGGGGGTGAGCAATGGAGGTGCCGGCTGGAATAATGCTGGGTGAGGGGTGAGCAATGGAGGTGCCTGCTGGAATCATGCTGGGTGAGGGGTGAGGGGTGAGCAATGGTGGTGCCTGCTGGAATAATTCTGTGTAGGGGGTGAGCAATGGAGGTGCCGGCTGGAATAATGCTGGGTGAGGAGTGAGCAATGGAGGTGCCTGCTGGAATAATGCTGGGTGAGGAGTGAGCAATGGAGGTGCCTGCTGGAATAATGCTTGGTGAGGAGTGAGCAATGGAGGTGCCTGCTGGAATCATGCTGGGTGAGGAGTGAGCAATGGAGGTGCCTGCTGGAATAATGCTGGGTGAGGAGTGAGCCATGGAAGTGCCTGCTGGGAGAACGTTGGATGAGGAGTGAGCAATGGAGGTGCCTGCTGGAATAATGCTGGGTGAGGAGTGAGCAATGGAGGTGCCTGCTTGAATAATGCTGGGTGAGGAGTGAGCAATGGAGGTGCCTGCTGGAATAATGCTGGGTGAGGAGTGAGCAATGGAGGTGCCTGCTTGAATAATGATGGGTGAGGAGTGAGCAATGGAGGTGCCTGCTGGAATAACGCTGGGTGAGGAGTGAGCAATGGAGGTGCCTGTTGGAATAATGCTGGGTGAGGGGTGAGCAATGGAGGTGCCTGCTGGAATAATGCTGGGCGAGGAGTGAGCAATGGAGGTGCCTGCTGCAATAACGCTGGGTGAGGAGTAAGCCATGGAGGTGCCTGCTGGAATAACGCTGGGTGAGGAGTGAGCAATGGAGGTGCCTGTTGGAATAATGCTGGGTGAGGAGTGAGCAATGGAGGTGCCTGCTGGAATAATGCTGGGTGAGGAGTGAGCAATGGAGGTGCCTGCTGCAATAATGCTGGGTGAGGAGCGAGCAATGAAGGTGCCTGCTGGAATAATGCTGGGTGAGGAGTGAGCAATGGAGGTGCCTGCTGGAATCATGCTGGGTGAGGGGTGAGCAATGGAGGTGCCTGCTGGAATAATGCTGGGTGAGGAGTGAGCAATGGAGGTGCCTGCTGGAATAATGCTGGGTGAGGAGTGAGCAATGGAGGTGCCTGTTGGAATAATGCTGGGTGAGGAGTGAGCAATGGAGGTGCCGGCTGGAATAATGCTGGTTGAGGTCTGAGCAATGGAGGTGCCTGCTTGAATAATGCTGGGTGAGGAGTGAGCAATGGCGGTGCCTGCTGGAATCATGCTGGGTGAGGGGTGAGCAATGGAGGTGCCTGCTTGAATAATGATGGGTGAGGAGTGAGCAATGGAGGTGCCTGCTGCAATAATGCTGGGTGAGGAGTGAGCAATGAAGGTGCCTGCTGCAATAATGCTGGGTGAGGAGTGAGCAATGGAGGTGCCTGCTGGATAATGCTGGGTGAGGAGTGAGCAATGGAGGTGCCTGCTGGAATAATGCTAGGTGAGGAGTGAGCAATGGAGGTGCCTGCTGGAATCATGCTGGGTGAGGGGTGAGCAGTGGAGGTGCCTGCTGGAATAATGCTGGGTGAGGAGTGAGCAATGGAGGTGCCTGCTGGAATAATGCTGGGTGAGGAGTGGGCAATGGAGGTGCCTGCTGGAATAATGCTGGGTGAGGAGTGAGCAATGGCGGTGCCTGCTGGAATAATGCTGGGTGAGGAGTGAGCAATGGAGGTGCCTGCTGGAATAACACTGGGTGAGGAGTGAGCAATGGAGGTGCCTGCTGGAATCATGCTGGGTGAGGAGTGAGCAATGGAGGTGCCTGCTGGAATAACACTGGGTGAGGAGTGAGCAATGGAGGTGCCTGCTGGAATAATGCTGGGTGAGGAGTGAGCAATGGAGGTGCCTGCTGGAATAATGCTGGGTGAGGAGTGAGCAATGGAGGTGCCTGCTGGAATCATGCTGCGTGAGGAGTGAGCAATGGAGGTGCCTGCTGGAATACCGCTGGGTGAGGAGTGAGCAATGGAGGTGCCTGCTGGAATAATGCTGGGTGAGGAGTGAGCAATGGAGGTGCCTGCTGGAATAATGCTGGGTGAGGAGTGAGCAATGGAGGTGCCTGCTGGAATAATGCTGGGTGAGGAGTGAGCAATGGAGGTGCCTGCTGGATAATGCTGGGTGAGGGGTGAGCAATGGAGGTGCCTGCTGGAATAATGCTGGGTGAGGAGTGAGCAATGGAGGTGCCTGCTGGAATAATGCTGGGTGAGGAGTGAGCAATGGAGGTGCCTGCTGGAATAATGCTGGGTGCGGGGTGAGCAGTGGAGGTGCCTGCTGGAATAACACTGGGTGAGGGGTGAGCAATGGAGGTGCCTGCTGGAATAATGCTGCGTGAGGAGTGAGCAATGGAGGTGCCTGTTGGAATAATGCTGGGTGAGGAGTCAGCAATGGAGGTGCCTGCTGGAATAATGCTGGGTGAGGGGTGAGCAATGGAGGTGCCTGCTTGAATAATGCTGGGTGAGGAGTGAGCAATGGAGGTGCCTGCTGGAATCATGCTGGGTGAGGAGTGAGCAATGGAGGTGCCTGCTGGAATAACACTGGGTGAGGGGTGAGCAGTGGAGGTGCCTGCTGGAATAATGCTGGGTGAGGGGTGAGCAGTGGAGGTGCCTGCTGGAATAATGCTGGATGAGGAGTGAGCAATGGAGGTGCCTGCTGGAATAATGCTGCGTGAGGAGTGAGCAATGGAGGTGCCTGTTGGAATAATGCTGGGTGAGGAGTGAGCAATGGAGGTGCCTGCTTGAATAATGCTGGGTGAGGGGTGAGCAGTGGAGGTGCCTGCTGGAATAATGCTGGGTGAGGGGTGAGCAGTGGAGGTGCCTGCTGGAATAATGCTGGGTGAGGGGTGAGCAATGGAGGTGCCTGCTGGAATCATGCTGGGTGAGGGGTGAGGGGTGAGCAATGGTGGTGCCTGCTGGAATAATTCTGTGTAGGGGGTGAGCAATGGAGGTGCCGGCTGGAATAATGCTGGGTCAGGAGTGAGCAATGGAGGTGCCTGCTGGAATAATGCTGGGTGAGGAGTGAGCAATGGAGGTGCCTGCTGGAATAATGCTGGGTGTGGAGTGAGCAATGGAGGTGCCTGCTGGAATCATGCTGGGTGAGGAGTGAGCAATGGAGGTGCCTGCTGGAATAATGCTGGGTGAGGAGTGAGCCATGGAGGGGCCTGCTGGAATAATGCTGGGTGAGGAGTGAGCAATGGAGGTGCCTGCTGGAATAATGCTGGGTGAGGAGTGAGCCATGGAGGTGCCTGCTGCAATAATGCTGGGTGAGGAGTGAGCAATGGAGGTGCCTGCTGCAATAATGCTGGGTGAGGAGTGAGCAATGGCGGTGCCTGCTGGAATAATGCTGGGTGAGGAGTGAGCAATGGCGGTGCCTGCTGGAATAATGCTGGGTGAGGAGTGAGCAATGGAGGTGCCGGCTGGAATAACGCTGGTTGAGGTCTGAGCAATGGCGGTGCCTGCTGGAATAATGCAGGGTGAGGAGTGAGCAATGGAGGTGCCTGTTGGAATAATGCTGGTTGAGGTCTGAGCAATGAAGGTGCCTGCTGGAATAATGCTGGGTGAGGGGTGAGCAATGGAGGTGCCTGCTGGAATAATGCTGGGTGAGGGGTGAGCAATGGAGGTGCCTGTTGGAATAACGCTGGGAGAGGAGTGAGCAATGGAGGTGCCTGCTGGAATAATGCTGGGTGAGGAGTGAGCAATGGAGGTGCCTGCTGGAATAATGCTGGGTGAGGAGTGAGCAATGGAGGTGCCTGCTGGAATAATGCTGGGTGAGGAGTGAGCAGTGGAGGTGCCTGTTGGAATAATGCTGGGCGAGGGGTGAGCAGTGGAGGTGCCTGCTGGAATAATGCTGGGCGAGGGGTGAGCAATGGAGGTGCCTGTTGGAATAACGCTGGGTGAGGAGTGAGCCATGGAGGTGCATGCTGGAATAATGCTGGGTGAGGAGTGAGCAATGGAGGTGCCTGCTGGAATAATGCTGGGTGAGGAGTGAGCAATGGAGGTGCCTGCTGGAATAATGCTGGGTGAGGAGTGAGCAATGGAGGTGCCTGCTGGAATAATGCTGGGTGAGGAGTGAGCAATGGAGGTGCCTGCTGGAATAATGCTGGGTGAGGAGTGAGCAATGGAGGTGCCTGCTGCAATAATGCTGGGTGAGGAGCGAGCAATGGAGGTGCCTGTTGGAATAATGCTGGGTGAGGAGTGAGCAGTGGAGGTGCCTGCTGGAATAATGCTGGGTGAGGAGTGAGCAATGGAGGTGCCGGCTGGAATAACGCTGGTTGAGGTCTGAGCAATGAAGGTGCCTGCTGGAATAATGCTGGGTGAGGGGTGAGCAATGGAGGTGCCTGCTGGAATAACGCTGGGTGAGGAGTGAGCCATGGAGGTGCCTGCTGGAATAATGCTGGGTGAGGGGTGAGCAGTGGAGGTGCCTGCTGGAATAATGCTGGATGAGGGGTGAGCAATGGAGGTGCCTGTTGGAATAATGCTGGGTGAGGAGTGAGCAATGGAGGTGCCTGCTGGAATAACGCTGGGTGAGGAGTGAGCAATGGAGGTGCCTGTTGGAATAATGCTGGGTGAGGAGTGAGCAATGGAGGTGCCTGTTGGAATAATGCTGGGTGAGGAGTGAGCAATGGAGGTGCCTGCTGGAATCATGCTGGGTGAGGGGTGAGCAATGGAGGTGCCTGCTGGAATCATGCTGGGTGAGGGGTGAGCAATGGAGGTGCCTGCTGGAATAATGCTGGGTGAGGAGTGAGCAATGGAGGTGCCGGCTGGAATAACGCTGGGTGAGGAGTGAGCAATGGAGGTGCCTGCTGGAATAATGCTGGGTGAGGAGTGAGCAATGGAGGTGCCTGCTGGAATAATGCTGGGTGAGGAGTGAGCAATGGAGGTGCCTGCTGGAATAATGCTGGGTGAGGGGTGAGCAGTGGAGGTGCCTGCTGGAATAACACTGGGTGAGGAGTGAGCAATGGAGGTGCCTGCTGGAATAATGCTGGGTGAGGGGTGAGCAGTGGAGGTGCCTGCTGGAATAACGCTGGTTGAGGTCTGAGCAATGAAGGTGCCTGCTGGAATAATGCTGGGTGAGGGGTGAGCAATGGCGGTGCCTGTTGGAATAATGCTGGGTGAGGAGTGAGCAATGGAGGTGCCTGCTGGAATAATGCTGGGTGAGGAGTGAGCAATGGAGGTGCCTGCTGGAATAACGCTGGGTGAGGAGTGAGCAGTGGAGGTGCCTGGTGGAATCATGCTGGGTGAGGAGTGAGCAATGGCGGTGCCTGCTGGAATAATGCTGGGTGAGGAGTGAGCCATGGAGGTGCCTGCTGGAATAATGATGGGTGAGGGGTGAGCAATGGCGGTGCCTGCTGGAATCATGCTGGGTGAGGAGTGAGCAATGGAGGTGCCTGCTGGAATAATGCTGGGTGAGGAGTGAGCAATGGAGGTGCCTGCTGGAATAATGCTGGGTGAGGGGTGAGCAGTGGAGGTGCCTGTTGGAATAATGCTGGGCGAGGGGTGAGCAGTGGAGGTGCCTGTTGGAATAATGCTGGGTGAGGAGTGAGCAATGGAGGTGCCTGTTGGAATAATGCTGGGTGAGGAGTGAGCCATGGAGGTGCCTGCTGGAATAATGCTGGGTGAAGAGTGAGCAATGGAGGTGCCTGCTGGAATAATGCTGGGCGAGGGGTGAGCAGTGGAGGTGCCTGTTGGAATAATGCTGGGCGAGGGGTGAGCAGTGGAGGTGCCTGCTGGAATAATGCTGGGCGAGGGGTGAGCAGTGGAGGTGCCTGCTGGAATAACACTGAGTGAGGAGTGAGCAATGGAGGTGCCTGCTGGAATAATGCTGGGTGAAGAGTGAGCAATGGAGGTGCCTGCTGGAATAATGCTGGGCGAGGGGTGAGCAGTGGAGGTGCCTGTTGGAATAATGCTGGGCGAGGGGTGAGCAGTGGAGGTGCCTGCTGGAATAATGCTGGGTGAAGAGTGAGCAATGGAGGTGCCTGCTGGAATAATGCTGGGTGAGGAGTGAGCAATGGAGGTGCCTGTTGGAATAATGCTGGGTGAGGGGTGAGCAATGGAGGTGCCTGTTGGAATAATGCTGGGTGAGGTCTGAGCAATGAAGGTGCCTGCTGGAATAATGCTGGGTGAGGAGTGAGCAATGGAGGTGCCTGCTGGAATAACGCTGGTTGAGGTCTGAGCAATGGAGGTGCCTGCTGGAATAATGCTGGGCGAGGGGTGAGCAGTGGAGGTGCCTGTTGGAATAATGCTGGGCGAGGGGTGAGCAGTGGAGGTGCCTGCTGGAATAATGCTGGGTGAGGAGTGAGCCATGGAGGTGCCTGCTGGAATAATGCTGGGTGAAGAGTGAGCAATGGCGGTGCCTGCTGGAATAATGCTGGGTGAAGAGTGAGCAATGGAGGTGCCTGTTGGAATAATGCTGGGTGAGGAGTGAGCAATGGAGGTGCCTGCTGGAATAACGCTGGTTGAGGTCTGAGCAATGAAGGTGCCTGCTGGAATAATGCTGGGTGAGGGGTGAGCAGTGGAGGTGCCTGTTGGAATAATGCTGGGTGAGGAGTGAGCAATGGAGGTGCCTGCTGGAATAACGCTGGGTGAGGAGTGAGCAATGGAGGTGCCTGCTGGAATAATGCTGGGTGAGGGGTGAGCAGTGGAGGTGCCTGCTGGAATAATGCTGGGCGAGGGGTGAGCAGTGGAGGTGCCTGTTGGAATAATGCTGGGTGAGGAGTGAGCAATGGAGGTGCCTGCTGGAATCATGCTGGGTGAGGAGTGAGCAATGGAGGTGCCTGCTGGAATCATGCTGGGTGAGGAGTGAGCAATGGAGGTGCCTGCTGGAATCATGCTGGGTGAGGAGTGAGCAATGGAGGTGCCTGCTGGAATAATTCTGTGTAGGGGGTGAGCAATGGAGGTGCCTGCTGGAATCATGCTGGGTGAGGAGTGAGCAATGGAGGTGCCTGCTGGAATCATGCTGGGTGAGGGGTGAGCAGTGGAGGTGCCTGTTGGAATAATGCTGGGTGAGGGGTTAGCAATGGAGGTGCCTGTTGGAATAATGCTGGGCGAGGAGTGAGCAATGGAGGTGCCTGTTGGAATAATGCTGGGTGAGGAGTGAGCAATGGAGGTGCCTGCTGGAATAATGCTGGGTGAGGAGTGAGCAATGGAGGTGCCTGCTGGAATAATGCTGGGTGAGGAGTGAGCAATGGAGGTGCCTGCTGGAATAATGCTGGGTGAGGAGTGAGCAATGGAGGTGCCTGCTGGAATGATGCTGGGTGAGGAGTGAGCAATGGAGGTGCCTGCTGGGAGAACGCTGGGTGAGGGGTTAGCAATGGAGGTGCCTGCTGGAATAATGCTGGGTGAGGAGTGAGCCATGGAGGTGCCTGCTGGAATAATTCTGTGTAGGGGGTGAGCAATGGCGGTGCCTGTTGGAATAATGCTGGGTGAGGGGTTAGCAATGGAGGTGCCTGCTGCAATCATGCTGGGTGAGGAGTGAGCAATGGAGGTGCCTGCTGGAATAACGCTGGGTGAGGTCTGAGCAATGGAGGTGCCTGCTGGAATAATGCGGGGTGAGGAGTGAGCAATGGAGGTGCCTGCTTGAATAATGCTGGGTGAGGAGTGATCAATGGCAGTGCCTGCTGGAATCATGCTGGGTGAGGAGTGAGCAATGGAGGTGCCTGCTTGAATAACGCTTGGTGAGGAGTGAGCAATGGAGGTGCCTGCTGGAATAATGCTGGGTGAAGAGTCGAGCAATGGAGGTGCCTGCTGGAATAATGCTGGGTGAGGGGTGAGCAATGGAGGTGCCTGCTGGAATAATGCTGGGTGAGGAGTGAGCAATGGCGGTGCCTGCTGGAATAACGCTGGGTGAGGAGTGAGCAATGGAGGTGCCTGCTGGAATCATGCTGGGTGAGGAGTGAGCAATGGCGGTGCCTGCTGGAATAATGCTGGGTGAGGAGTGAGCAATGAAGGTGCCTGCTGGAATAATGCTGGGTGAGGAGTGAGCAATGGAGGTGCCTGCTGGAATAATGATGGGTGAGGAGTGAGCAATGGAGGTGCCTGCTGGGAGAACGCTGGGTGAGGAGTGAGCAATGGAGGTGCCTGTTGGAATAATGCTGGGTGAGGAGTGAGCAATGGAGGTGCCTGCTGGAATAATGCTGGGTGAGGAGTGAGCAATGGAGGTGCCTGCTGGAATAATGCAGGGTGAGGAATGAGCAATGGAGGTGCCTGCTGGAATCATGCTGGGCGAGGAGTGAGCAATGGCGGTGCCTGCTGGATAATGCTGGGTGAGGAGTGAGCAATGGAGGTGTCTGCTGGAATAATGCTGGGTGAGGAGTGAGCAATGGAGGTGCCTGCTGGAATAATGCTGGGTGAGGAGTGAGCAATGGAGGTGCCTGCTGGAATAATGCTGGGTGAGGAGTGAGCCATGGAGGTGCCTGCTGGAATAATGCTGGGTGAGGAGTGAGCAATGGAGGTGCCTGCTGGAATAATGCTGGGTGAGGAGTGAGCAATGGAGGTGCCTGCTGGAATAATGCTGGGTGAGGAGTGAGCAATGGAGGTGCCTGCTGGAATAACGCTGGGTGAGGAGTGAGCAATGGCGGTGCCTGCTGGAATAACGCTGGGTGAGGAGTGAGCAATGGAGGTGCCTGCTGGAATAATGCTGGGTGAGGAGCGAGCAATGGCGGTGCCTGCTGGAATAACGCTGGGTGAGGAGTGAGCAATGGAGGTGCCTGCTGGAATAATTCTGTGTAGGGGGTGAGCAATGGAGGTGCCTGCTGGAATAATTCTGTGTAGGGGGTGAGCAATGGAGGTGCCGGCTGGAATAATTCTGTGTAGGGGGTGAGCAATGGAGGTGCCTGCTGGAATAATTCTGTGTAGGGGGTGAGCAATGGAGGTGCCTGCTGGAATCATGCAGGGTGAGGAGTGAGCAATGGAGGTGCCTGCTGGAATCATGTGGGTGAGGAGTGAGCAATGGAGGTGCCTGCTGGAATCATGATGGGTGAGGAGTGAGCAATGAAGGTGCCTGCTGGAATCATGCTGGGTGAGGAGTGAGCAATGGAGGTGCCTGCTGGATAATGCTGGGTGAGGAGTGAGCAATGGAGGTGCCTGCTGGAATAATGCTGGGTGAGGAGTGAGCAATGGAGGTGCCTGCTGGAATAATGCTGGGTGAGGAGTGAGCAATGGAGGTGCCTGCTGGAATCATGCTGGGTGAGGAGTGAGCAATGGAGGTGCCTGCTGGAATAATGCTGGGTGAGGAGTGAGCAATGGAGGTGCCTGCTGGAATCATGCTGGGTGAGGAGTGAGCAATGGCGGTGCCTGCTGGAATAATGCTGGGTGAGGAGCGAGCAATGGCGGTGCCTGCTGGAGAAGTGTGGCTCACTGGTTAGAGCAGGCAGACCCTGAAGCAGAGGTCAGACCCGGGACCAGGGTTCAATTCCCGACGCGGCAGGGTCTTGAACTCAAATGTCCACGGACTCGATAATTCTCGCTTCGGTGCCTGACCTAATCATGGGTTCACACTCTGCAACTCTGGGCATTAAGCTTGCTTAATCTCCACAACGGCCCCCCGCGGCGGGATGCCTGGCTTTCACCTTGGGGATGCCCGTTAGGGGCTATCTCACAGGGAAAAGCCAGGACGGGTTCCCAAGGCAAGCGCCGAGATGCCTCCGGGTAGTCGAGCGCTATATAAGAACATACAAAAAAAAAAAAAAAAAAAAAAATAGCGCTCGGTGAGGAGTGAGCAATGGAGGTGCCGGCTGGAATAATGCTGGGTGAGGAGTGAGCAATGGAGGTGCCTGCTGGAATAATGCTGGGTGAGGAGTGAGCAATGGCGGTGCCTGCTGGAATAACGCTGGGTGAGGAGTGAGCAATGGAGGTGCCTGCTGGATAATGCTGGGTGAGGAGTGAGCAATGGAGGTGCCTGCTGGATAATGCTGGGTGAGGAGTGAGCAATGGAGGTGTCTGCTGGAATAATGCTGGGTGAGGAGTGAGCAATGGAGGTGCATGCTGGAATCATGCTGGGTGAGGAGTGAGCAATGGAGGTGCCTGCTGGATAATGCTGGGTGAGGAGTGAGCAATGGAGGTGTCTGCTGGAATAATGCTGGGTGAGGAGTGAGCAATGGAGGTGCCTGCTGGAATAATGCTGGGTGAGGAGTGAGCAATGGCGGTGCCTGCTGGAATAATGCTGGGTGAGGAGTGAGCAATGGAGGTGCCTGCTGCAATAATGCTGGGTGAGGAGCGAGCAATGGAGGTGCCTGCTGCAATAATGCTGGGTGAGGAGTGAGCAATGGAGGTGTCTGCTGGAATAATGCTGGGTGAGGAGTGAGCAATGGAGGTGCCTGCTGGAATAATGCTGGGTGAGGGGTGAGCAATGGAGGTGCCTGCTGGAATAATGCTGGGTGAGGGGTGAGCAATGGAGGTGCCTGCTGGAATAATGCTGGGTGAGGAGTGAGCAATGGAGGTGCCTGCTGGAATAATGCTGGGTGAGGAGTGAGCAATGGCGGTGCCTGCTGGAATAATGCGGGGTGAGGAGTGAGCAATGGAGGTGCCTGCTGCAATAATGCTGGGTGAGGAGCGAGCAATGGCGGTGCCTGCTGGAATAATGCTGGGTGAGGAGCGAGCAATGGCGGTGCCTGCTGGAATAACGCTGGGTGAGGAGTGAGCAATGGAGGTGCCTGCTGGAATAATGATGGGTGATGAGTGAGCAATGGCGGTGCCTGCTGGAATAACGCTGGGTGAGGAGTGAGCAATGGAGGTGCCTGCTGGAATAACGCTGGGTGAGGAGTGAGCAATGGAGGTGCCGGCTGGAATAACGCTGGGTGAGGAGTGAGCAATGGAGGTGCCTGCTGGAATAATGTGGGTGAGGAGTGAGCAATGGAGGTGCCTGCTGGAATCATGATGGGTGAGGAGTGAGCAATGGAGGTGCCTGCTGAAACACTGCTGGGTGAGGAGTGAGCAATGGAGGTGCCTGCTGGAATAATGCTGGGTGAGGAGTGAGCAATGGAGGTGCCTGCTGGAATCATGCTGGGTGAGGAGTGAGCAATGGAGGTGCCTGCTGGATAATGCTGGGTGAGGAGTGAGCAATGGAGGTGTCTGCTGGAATAATGCTGGGTGAGGAGTGAGCAATGGAGGTGCCTGCTGGAATAATGCTGGGTGAGGAGTGAGCAATGGAGGTGCCTGCTGGAATAATGCTGGGTGAGGAGTGAGCAATGGAGGTGCCTGCTGGAATAATGCTGGGTGAGGAGTGAGCAATGGAGGTGCCTGCTGGAATCATGCTGGGTGAGGAGTGAGCAATGGCGGTGCCTGCTGGAATATTGCTGGGTGAGGAGTGAGCAATGGAGGTGCCTGCTGGAATCATGCTGGGTGAGGAGTGAGCAATGGAGGTGCCTGCTGGATAATGCTGGGTGAGGAGTGAGCAATGGAGGTGTCTGCTGGAATAATGCTGGGTGAGGAGTGAGCAATGGAGGTGCCTGCTGGAATAATGCTGGGTGAGGAGTGAGCAATGGAGGTGCCTGCTGGAATAATGCTGGGTGAGGAGTGAGCAATGGAGGTGCCTGCTGGATAATGCTGGGTGAGGAGTGAGCAATGGAGGTGTCTGCTGGAATAATGCTGGGTGAGGAGTGAGCAATGGAGGTGCCTGCTGAAACACTGCTGGGTGAGGAGTGAGCAATGGAGGTGCCTGCTGGAATAATGCTGGGTGAGGAGTGAGCAATGGAGGTGCCTGCTGGAATCATGCTGGGTGAGGAGTGAGCAATGGAGGTGCCTGCTGGAATACCGCTGGGTGAGGAGTGAGCAATGGAGGTGCCTGCTGGAATCATGCTGGGTGAGGAGTGAGCAATGGAGGTGCCTGCTGGAACAATGCTGGGTGAGGAGTGAGCAATGGAGGTGCCTGCTGGAATAATGCTGGGTGAGGAGTGAGCAATGGAGGTGCCTGCTGGAATCATGCTGGGTGAGGAGTGAGCAATGGCGGTGCCTGCTGGAATATTGCTGGGTGAGGAGTGAGCAATGGAGGTGCCTGCTGGAATCATGCTGGGTGAGGAGTGAGCAATGGAGGTGCCTGCTGGAATAATGCTGGGTGAGGAGTGAGCCATGGAGGTGCCTGCTGGAATCATGCTGGGTGAGGAGTGAGCAATGGAGGTGCCTGCTGGAATAATGCTGGGTGAGGGGTGAGCAATGGATGTGCCTGCTGGAATAATGCTGGGTGAGGAGTGAGCAATGGAGGTGCCTGCTGGAATCATGCTGGGTGAGGAGTGAGCCATGGAGGTGCCTGCTGGAATCATGCTGGGTGAGGAGTGAGCAATGGAGGTGCCTGCTGGAATAATGCTGGGTGAGGAGTGAGCAATGGCGGTGCCTGCTGGAATAACGCTGGGTGAGGAGTGAGCAATGGAGGTGCCTGCTGGAATAATTCTGTGTAGGGGGTGAGCAATGGAGGTGCCTGCTGGATAATGCTGGGTGAGGAGTGAGCAATGGAGGTGCCTGCTGGAATAACACTGGGTGAGGGGTGAGCAATGGAGGTGCCTGCTGGAATAATGCTGGGTGAAGAGTGAGCAATGGAGGTGCCTGCTGGAATCATGCTGGGTGAGGAGTGAGCCATGGAGGTGCCTGCTGGAATAATGCAGGGTGAGGAATGAGCAATGGAGGTGCCTGCTGGAATAATGCTGGGTGCGGGGTGAGCAGTGGAGGTGCCTGCTGGAATAACACTGGGTGAGGGGTGAGCAATGGAGATGCCTGCTTGAATCATGCTGGGTGAGGAGTGAGCAATGGCGGTGCCTGCTGGAATATTGCTGGGTGAGGAGTGAGCAATGGAGGTGCCTGCTGGAATCATGCTGGGTGAGGAGTGAGCAATGGAGGGGCCTGCAAGATAATGCTGGGTGAGGAGTGAGCAATGGAGGTGTCTGCTGGAATAATGCTGGGTGAGGAGTGAGCAATGGAGGTGCCTGCTGGAATAATGCTGGGTGAGGAGTGAGCAATGGAGGTGCCTGCTGGAATAATGCTGGGTGAGGAGTGAGCAATGGAGGTGCCTGCTGGATAATGCTGGGTGAGGAGTGAGCAATGGAGGTGTCTGCTGGAATAATGCTGGGTGAGGAGTGAGCAATGGAGGTGCCTGCTGAAACACTGCTGGGTGAGGAGTGAGCAATGGAGGTGCCTGCTGGAATAATGCTGGGTGAGGAGTGAGCAATGGAGGTGCCTGCTGGAATCATGCTGGGTGAGGAGTGAGCAATGGAGGTGCCTGCTGGAATACCGCTGGGTGAGGAGTGAGCAATGGAGGTGCCTGCTGGAATCATGCTGGGTGAGGAGTGAGCAATGGAGGTGCCTGCTGGAATAATGCTGGGTGAGGAGTGAGCAATGGAGGTGCCTGCTGGAATAATGCTGGGTGAGGAGTGAGCAATGGAGGTGCCTGCTGGAATCATGCTGGGTGAGGAGTGAGCAATGGCGGTGCCTGCTGGAATATTGCTGGGTGAGGAGTGAGCAATGGAGGTGCCTGCTGGAATCATGCTGGGTGAGGAGTGAGCAATGGAGGTGCCTGCTGGAATAATGCTGGGTGAGGAGTGAGCAAGGCAGTGCCTGCTGGGAGAACGTTGGATGAGGAGTGAGCAATGGAGGTGCCTGCTGGAATAATGCTGGGTGAGGAGTGAGCAATGGAGGTGCCTGCTGGAATAATGCTGGATGAGGAGTGAGCAATGGAGGTGCCTGCTGCAATAATGCTGGGTGAGGAGTGAGCCATGGAGGTGCCTGCTGGAATAATGCTGGGTGAGGAGTGAGCAATGGAGGTGCCTGCTGGGAGAACGCTGGGTGAGGAGTGAGCAATGGAGGTGCCTGCTGGAATAATGCTGGGTGCGGGGTGAGCAGTGGAGGTGCCTGCTGGAATAACACTGGGTGAGGGGTGGGCAATGGAGGTGCCTGCTGGAATCATGCTGGCTGAGGAGTGAGCAATGGAGGTGCCTGCTGGAATAACACTGGGTGAGGGGTGGGCAATGGAGGTGCCTGCTGGAATCATGCTGGGTGAGGAGTGAGCAATGGAGGTGCCTGCTGGAATAACACTGGGTGAGGGGTGAGCAATGGAGGTGCCTGCTGGAATAATGCTGGGTGAAGAGTGAGCAATGGAGGTGCCTGCTGGAATCATGCTGGGTGAGGAGTGAGCCATGGAGGTGCCTGCTGGAATAATGCAGGGTGAGGAATGAGCAATGGAGGTGCCTGCTGGAATAATGCTGGGTGCGGGGTGAGCAGTGGAGGTGCCTGCTGGAATAACACTGGGTGAGGGGTGAGCAATGGAGATGCCTGCTTGAATCATGCTGGGTGAGGAGTGAGCAATGGCGGTGCCTGCTGGAATATTGCTGGGTGAGGAGTGAGCAATGGAGGTGCCTGCTGGAATCATGCTGGGTGAGGAGTGAGCAATGGAGGGGCCTGCAAGATAATGCTGGGTGAGGAGTGAGCAATGGAGGTGTCTGCTGGAATAATGCTGGGTGAGGAGTGAGCAATGGAGGTGCCTGCTGGAATAATGCTGGGTGAGGAGTGAGCAATGGAGGTGCCTGCTGGAATAATGCTGGGTGAGGAGTGAGCAATGGAGGTGCCTGCTGGATAATGCTGGGTGAGGAGTGAGCAATGGAGGTGTCTGCTGGAATAATGCTGGGTGAGGAGTGAGCAATGGAGGTGCCTGCTGAAACACTGCTGGGTGAGGAGTGAGCAATGGAGGTGCCTGCTGGAATAATGCTGGGTGAGGAGTGAGCAATGGAGGTGCCTGCTGGAATCATGCTGGGTGAGGAGTGAGCAATGGAGGTGCCTGCTGGAATACCGCTGGGTGAGGAGTGAGCAATGGAGGTGCCTGCTGGAATCATGCTGGGTGAGGAGTGAGCAATGGAGGTGCCTGCTGGAATAATGCTGGGTGAGGAGTGAGCAATGGAGGTGCCTGCTGGAATAATGCTGGGTGAGGAGTGAGCAATGGAGGTGCCTGCTGGAATCATGCTGGGTGAGGAGTGAGCAATGGCGGTGCCTGCTGGAATATTGCTGGGTGAGGAGTGAGCAATGGAGGTGCCTGCTGGAATCATGCTGGGTGAGGAGTGAGCAATGGAGGTGCCTGCTGGAATAATGCTGGGTGAGGAGTGAGCAAGGCAGTGCCTGCTGGGAGAACGTTGGATGAGGAGTGAGCAATGGAGGTGCCTGCTGGAATAATGCTGGGTGAGGAGTGAGCAATGGAGGTGCCTGCTGGAATAATGCTGGATGAGGAGTGAGCAATGGAGGTGCCTGCTGCAATAATGCTGGGTGAGGAGTGAGCCATGGAGGTGCCTGCTGGAATAATGCTGGGTGAGGAGTGAGCAATGGAGGTGCCTGCTGGGAGAACGCTGGGTGAGGAGTGAGCAATGGAGGTGCCTGCTGGAATAATGCTGGGTGCGGGGTGAGCAGTGGAGGTGCCTGCTGGAATAACACTGGGTGAGGGGTGGGCAATGGAGGTGCCTGCTGGAATCATGCTGGCTGAGGAGTGAGCAATGGAGGTGCCTGCTGGAATAACACTGGGTGAGGGGTGGGCAATGGAGGTGCCTGCTGGAATCATGCTGGGTGAGGAGTGAGCAATGGAGGTGCCTGCTGGAATAATGCTGGGTGCGGGGTGAGCAGTGGAGGTGCCTGCTGGAATCATGCTGGGTGAGGGGTGAGCAATGGAGGTGCCTGCTGGAATAATGCAGGGTGAGGAATGAGCAATGGAGGTGCCTGCTGGAATAACGCTGGGTGAGGAGTGAGCAATGGAGGTGCCTGTTGGAATAATGCTGGGTGAGGGGTGAGCAGTGGAGGTGCCTGCTGGAATCATGATGGGTGAGGAGTGAGCAATGGAGGTGCCTGCTGGAATCATGCTGGGTGAGGAGTGAGCAATGGAGGTGCCTGCTGGATAATGCTGGGTGAGGAGTGAGCAATGGAGGTGCCTGCTGGAATAATGCTGGGTGAGGAGTGAGCAATGGAGGTGCCGGCTGGAATAATGCTGGGTGAGGAGTGAGCAATGGCGGTGCCTGCTGGAATCATGCTGGGTGAGGAGTGAGCAATGGAGGTGCCTGCTGGAATCATGCTGGGTGAGGAGTGAGCAATGGAGGTGCCTGCTGGAATCATGATGGGTGAGGAGTGAGCAATGGAGGTGCCTGCTGGATAATGCTGGGTGAGGAGTGAGCAATGGAGGTGCCGGCTGGAATAACACTGGGTGAGGAGTGAGCCATGGAGGTGCCTGCTGGAATAACGCTGGGTGAGGAGTGAGCAATGGAGGTGCCTGCTGGAATAACGCTGGGTGAGGAGTGAGCAATGGAGGTGCCTGCTGGAATAATGCTGGGTGAGGGGTGAGCAGTGGAGGTGCCTGTTGGAATAATGCTGGGTGAGGAGTGAGCAATGGAGGTGCCTGCTGGAATAATGCTGGGTGAGGAGTGAGCAATGGAGGTGCCTGCTTGAATAATGCTGGGTGAGGAGTGAGCAATGGAGGTGCCTGCTGGAATCATGCTGGGTGAGGAGTGAGCAATGGCGGTGCCTGCTGGAATAATGCTGGGTGAGGAGTGAGCAATGGAGGTGCCTGCTGGAATAATGCTGGGTGAGGGGTGAGCAATGGAGGTGCCTGCTGGAATCATGCTGGGTGAGGGGTGAGCAATGGAGGTGCCTGCTGGAATCATGCTGGGTGAGGAGTGAGCAATGGAGGTGCCTGCTGGAATGATGCTGGGTGAGGAGTGAGCAATGGAGGTGCCTGCTGGGAGAACGCTGGGTGAGGGGTGAGCAATGGAGGTGCCTGCTGGAATCATGCTGGGTGAGGAGTGAGCAGTGGGGGTGCCTGCTGGGAGAACGCTGGGTGAGGGGTGAGCAATGGAGGTGCCTGCTGGAATCATGCTGGGTGAGGGGTGAGCAATGGAGGTGCCTGCTGGAATCATGCTGGGTGAGGAGTGAGCAATGGAGGTGCCTGCTGGAATAACGCTGGGTGAGGAGTGAGCAATGGAGGTGCCTGCTGGAATAATGCTGGGTGAGGGGTGAGCAGTGGAGGTGCCTGTTGGAATAATGCTGGGTGAGGAGTGAGCAATGGAGGTGCCTGCTGGAATAATGCTGGGTGAGGAGTGAGCAATGGAGGTGCCTGCTTGAATAATGCTGGGTGAGGAGTGAGCAATGGAGGTGCCTGCTGGAATCATGCTGGGTGAGGAGTGAGCAATGGCGGTGCCTGCTGGAATAATGCTGGGTGAGGAGTGAGCAATGGAGGTGCCTGCTGGAATAATGCTGGGTGAGGGGTGAGCAATGGAGGTGCCTGCTGGAATCATGCTGGGTGAGGGGTGAGCAATGGAGGTGCCTGCTGGAATCATGCTGGGTGAGGAGTGAGCAATGGAGGTGCCTGCTGGAATGATGCTGGGTGAGGAGTGAGCAATGGAGGTGCCTGCTGGGAGAACGCTGGGTGAGGGGTGAGCAATGGAGGTGCCTGCTGGAATCATGCTGGGTGAGGAGTGAGCAGTGGGGGTGCCTGCTGGGAGAACGCTGGGTGAGGGGTGAGCAATGGAGGTGCCTGCTGGAATCATGCTGGGTGAGGGGTGAGCAATGGAGGTGCCTGCTGGAATAATGCTGGGTGAGGAGTGAGCAATGGAGGTGCCTGCTGGAATCATGCTGGGTGAGGGGTGAGCAATGAAGGTGCCTGCTGGAATAACACTGGGTGAGGGGTGAGCAGTGGAGGTGCCTGCTGGAATAATGATGGGTGAGGAGTGAGCAATGGAGGTGCCTGCTGGAATAATGCTGGGTGAGGGTTGAGCAATGGAGGTGCCTGCTGGAATCATGCTGGGTGAGGAGTGAGCAATGGAGGTGCCTGCTGGAATGATGCTGGGTGAGGAGTGAGCAATGGAGGTGCCTGCTGGAATAATGCTGGGTGAGGAGTGAGCAATGGAGGTGCCTGCTGGAATAATGCTGGGTGAGGGGTGAGCAATGGAGGTGCCTGCTGGAATCATGCTGGGTGAGGAGTGAGCAATGGAGGTGCCTGCTGGAATGATGCTGGGTGAGGAGTGAGCAATGGAGGTGCCTGCTGGAATAATGCTGGGTGAGGAGTGAGCAATGGAGGTGCCTGCTGGAATAACACTGGGTGAGGGGTGAGCAATGGAGGTGCCTGCTGGAATCATGCTGGGTGAGGGGTGAGCAATGGAGATGCCTGCTTGAATAATGCTGGGTGAGGAGTGAGCAATGGAGGTGCCTGCTGGAATCATGATGGGTGAGGAGTGAGCAATGGCGGTGCCTGCTGGAATAATGCTGGGCGAGGGGTGAGCAGTGGAGGTGCCTGCTGGAATAACACTGGGTGAGGAGTGAGCAATGGAGGTGCCTGCTGCAATAATGCTGGGTGAGGAGCGAGCAATGGAGGTGCCTGCTGCAATAATGCTGGGTGAGGAGTGAGCAATGGAGGTGTCTGCTGGAATAACACTGGGTGAGGAGTGAGCAATGGAGGTGCCTGCTGCAATAATGCTGGGTGAGGAGCGAGCAATGGAGGTGCCTGCTGCAATAATGCTGGGTGAGGAGTGAGCAATGGAGGTGCCTGCTGGAACAATGCTGGGTGAGGAGCGAGCAATGGAGGTGCCTGCTGGAATAATGCTGGGTGAGGAATGAGCAGTGGAGGTGCCTGCTGGAATAATGCGGGGTGAGGGGTGAGCAATGGAGGTGCCTGCTGGAATAATGCGGGGTGAGGAGTGAGCAGTGGCGGTGCCTGCTGGGAGAACGCTGGGTGAGGAGTGAGCAATGGAGGTGCCTGCTGGAATCATGCTGGGTGAGGAGTGAGCAATGGAGGTGCCTGCTGGAATAACACTGGGTGAGGAGTGAGCAATGGAGGTGCCTGCTGGAATAATGCTGGGTGAGGAGTGAGCAATGGAGGTGCCTGCTGAAACACTGCTGGGTGAGGGGTGAGCAATGGAGGTGCCTGCTTGAATAATGCTGGGTGAGGGATTAGCAATGGAGGTGCCTGCTGCAATCATGCTGGGTGAGGAGTGAGCAATGGAGGTGCCTGCTGGAATAACGCTGGGTGAGGAGTGAGCAATGGAGGTGCCTGCTGAAACACTGCTGGGTGAGGGGTGAGCAATGGAGGTGCCTGCTGCAATCATGCTGGGTGAGGAGTGAGCAATGGAGGTGCCTGCTGGAATAACGCTGGGTGAGGAGTGATCAATGGAGGTGCCTGCTGAAACACTGCTGGGTGAGGGGTGAGCAATGGAGGTGCCTGTTGGAATAATGCTGGGTGAGGAGTGAGCAATGGAGGTGCCTGCTGGAATAATGCTGGGTGAGGAGTGAGCAATGGAGGTGCCTGCTGCAATAATGCTGGGTGAGGAGTGAGCAATGGAGGTGCCTGTTGGAATAATGCTGGGTGAGGAGTGAGCAATGGAGGTGCCTGCTGGAATAATGCTGGGTGAGGAGTGAGCAATGGCGGTGCCTGCTGGAATAATGCTGGGTGAGGGGTGAGCAGTGGAGGTGCCTGCTGGAATAATGCTGGGTGAGGAGTGAGCAATGGCGGTGCCTGCTGGAATCATGCTGGGTGAGGAGTGAGCAATGGAGGTGCCTGCTGGGAGAACGCTGGGTGAGGAGTGAGCAATGGAGGTGCCTGCTGGAATAATGCTGGGTGAGGAGTGAGCAATGGAGGTGCCTGCTGGAATAATGCTGGGTGAGGGGTGAGCAATGGAGGTGCCTGCTGGAATAACGCTGGGTGAGGAGTGAGCAGTGGAGGTGCCTGCTGGAATAATGCTGGGTGAGGAGTGAGCCATGGAGGTGCCTGCTGGAATCATGCTGGGTGAGGAGTGAGCAATGGAGGTGCCTGCTGGAATAACGCTGGGTGAGGAGTGAGCAGTGGAGGTGCCTGCTGGAATCATGCTGGGTGAGGAGTGAGCAGTGTAGGTGCCTGCTGGAATCATGCTGGGTGAGGAGTGAGCAATGGAGGTGCCTGCTGGAATCATGCTGGGTGAGGAGTGAGCAATGGAGGTGCCTGCTGGAATAATGCTGGGTGAGGAGTGAGCAATGGAGGTGCCTGCTGGAATAACGCTGGGTGAGGAGTGAGCAATGGAGGTGCCTGCTGGAATAATGCTGGGTGAGGGGTGAGCCATGGAGGTGCCTGCTGCAATAATGATGGGTGAGGAGTGAGCAATGGAGGTGCCTGCTGGAATAATGCTGGGTGAGGGGTGAGCAATGGAGGTGCCTGCTGGAATAATGCTGGGTGAGGAGTGAGCAATGGAGGTGCCTGCTGGAATAACGCTGGGTGAGGGGTGAGCAATGGAGGTGCCTGCTGGAATCATGCTGGGTGAGGAGTGAGCAATGGCGGTGCCTGCTGGAATAATGCGGGGTGAGGAGTGAGCAATGGCGGTGCCTGCTGCAATAATGATGGGTGAGGAGTGAGCAATGGAGGTGCCTGCTGGAATAATGCTGGGTGAGGAGTGAGCAATGGAGGTGCCTGCTGGAATAATGCTGGGTGAGGAGTGAGCAATGGAGGTGCCTGCTGGAATAATGCTGGGTGAGGAGTGAGCAATGGAGGTGTCTGCTGGAATAATGATGGGTGAGGAGTGAGCAATGGAGGTGCCTGCTGGAATAATGCTGGGTGAGGAGTGAGCAATGGAGGTGCCTGCTGGGAGAACGTTGGATGAGGAGTGAGCAATGGAGGTGCCTGTAGGAATCATGCTGGGTGAAGGGTGAGCAATGGAGGTGCCTGCTGGAATCATGCTGGGTGAGGAGTGAGCAATGGCGGTGCCTGCTGGAATAATGCTGGGTGAGGGGTGAGCAATGGAGGTGCCTGCTGAAACACTGCTGGGTGAGGAGTGAGCAATGGCGGTGCCTGCTGGAATCATGCTGGGTGAGGAGTGAGCAATGGCGGTGCCTGCTGGAATATTGCTGGGTGAGGAGTGAGCAATGGAGGTGCCTGCTGGAATCATGCTGGGTGAGGAGTGAGCAATGGAGGTGCCTGCTGGAATCATGCTGGGTGAGGAGTGAGCAATGGGGGTGCCTGCTGGAATAATGCTGGGTGAGGAGTGAGCAATGGAGGTGTCTGCTGGAATAACGCTGGGTGAGGAGTGAGCAATGGAGGTGCCTGCTGGAATAACGCTGGGTGAGGAGTGAGCAATGGAGGTGCCTGCTGGAATCATGCTGGGTGAGGAGTGAGCAATGGCGGTGCCTGCTGGAATAATGCTGGGTGAGGAGTGAGCCATGGAGGTGCCTGTTGGAATAATGCTGGGTGAGGGGTGAGCAATGGCGGTGCCTGCTGCAATAACGCTGGGTGAGGAGTGAGCAATGGAGGTGCCTGCTGGAATAATTCTGTGTAGGGGGTGAGCAATGGAGGTGCCTGCTGGAATAATGCTGGGTGAGGGGTGAGCAGTGGAGGTGCCGGCTGGAATAACGCTGGGTGAGGAGTGAGCAGTGGAGGTGCCTGCTGGATAATGCTGGGTGAGGAGTGAGCAATGGAGGTGCCTGCTGGAATAATGCTGGGTGAGGGGTGAACAATGGAGGTGCCTGCTGGAATAATGCTGGGTGAGGAGTGAGCAATGGAGGTGCCTGCTGGAATAATGCTGGGTGAGGGGTGAGCAATGGAGGTGCCTGCTGGAATCATGCTGGGTGAGGAGTGAGCAATGGCGGTGCCTGCTGGAATAATGCTGGGTGAGGAGTGAGCAGTGGAGGTGCCTGCTGGAATAATGCTGGGTGAGGGGTGAGCAGTGGAGGTGCCTGCTGGAATAATGCTGGGTGAGGGGTGAGCAGTGGAGGTGCCGGCTGGAATAACGCTGGGTGAGGAGTGAGCAGTGGAGGTGCCTGCTGGAATAACGCTGGGTGAGGGGTTAGCAATGGAGGTGCCTGCTGGAATAACGCTGGGTGAGGAGTGAGCAATGGAGGTGCCTGTTGGAATAATGCTGGGCGAGGGGTGAGCAGTGGAGGTGCCTGCTGGAATCATGCTGGGTGAGGGATGAGCAGTGGAGGTGCCTGCTGCAATAATGCTGGGTGAGGAGTGAGCAATGGAGGTGCCTGCTGGGAGAACGCTGGGTGAGGAGTGAGCAATGGAGGTGCCTGCTGGAATAATGCTTGGTGAGGAGTGAGCAATGGAGGTGCCTGCTGGAATAATGCTGGGTGAGGGGTGAGCAATGGAGGTGCCTGCTGGAATCATGCTGGGTGAGGAGTGAGCAATGGAGGTGCCTGCTGGAATCAGGCTGGGTGAGGGGTGAGCAATGGAGGTGCCTGCTGGAATCATGCTGGGTGAGGAGTGAGCAATGGAGGTGCCTGCTGGAATCATGCTGGGTGAGGAGTGAGCAATGGAGGTGCCTGCTGGAATAATGCTGGGTGAGGAGTGAGCAATGGAGGTGCCTGCTGGAATCATGCTGGGTGAGGAGTGAGCAATGGAGGTGCCTGCTGGAATAATGCTTGGTGAGGGGTGAGCAGTGGAGGTGCCTGCTGCAATAATGCTGGGTGAGGAGTGAGCAATGGAGGTGCCTGCTAGAATCATGCTGGGTGAGGAGTGAGCAATGGAGGTGCCTGCTGGATAATGCTGGGTGAGGAGTGAGCAATGGAGGTGCCTGCTGGAATCATGCTGGGTGAGGAGTGAGCAATGGAGGTGCCTGCTGGAATAATGCTGGGTGAGGGGTGAGCAGTGGAGGTGCCTGCTGCAATAATGCTGGGTGAGGAGTGAGCAATGGAGGTGCCTGCTGGGAGAACGCTGGGTGAGGAGTGAGCAATGGAGGTGCCTGCTGGAATAATGCTGGGTGAGGGGTGAGCAGTGGAGGTGCCTGCTGCAATAATGCTGGGTGAGGAGTGAGCAATGGAGGTGCCTGCTGGAATAATGATGGGTGAGGAGTGAGCAAAGGAGGTGCCTGCTGGGAGAACGCTGGGTGAGGAGTGAGCAGTGGAGGTGCCTGCTTGAATAATGATGGGTGAGGGGTGAGCAAAGGAGGTGCCTGCTGGGAGAACGCTGGGTGAGGAGTGAGCAATGGAGGTGCCTGCTGGAATAACACTGGGTGAGGGGTGAGCAGTGGAGGTGCCTGCTGGAATAACACTGGGTGAGGGGTGAGCAGTGGAGGTGCCTGCTGGAATAACACTGGGTGAGGAGTGGGCAATGGAGGTGCCTGCTGGAATAATGCTGGGTGGGGGGTGAGCAGTGGAGGTGCCTGCTGGAATAACGCTGGGTGAGGGGTGAGCAGTGGAGGTGCCTGCTGGAATCATGCTGGGTGAGGAGTGAGCAATGGAGGTGCCTGCTGCAATAATGCTGGGTGAGGAGCGAGCAATGGAGGTGCCTGCTGGAATCATGCTGGGTGAGGAGTGAGCAATGGAGGTGCCTGCTGGAATCATGCTGGGTGAGGAGTGAGCAATGGAGGTGCCTGCTGGAATAATGCTGGGTGAGGAGTGAGCCATGGAGGTGCCTGCTGGAATGATGCTGGGTGAGGAGTGAGCAATGGAGGTGCCTGCTGGAATAATGCTGGGTGAGGAGTGAGCAATGGAGGTGCCTGCTGGATAATGCTGGGTGAGGAGCGAGCAATGGAGGTGCCGGCTGGAATAACACTGGGTGAGGGGTGAGCAATGGAGGTGCCTGCTGGAATCATGCTGGGTGAGGGGTGAGCAATGGATGTGCCTGCTGGGAGAACGCTGGGTGAGGAGTGAGCAATGGAGGTGCCTGCTGGAATAATGCTGGTTGAGGTCTGAGCAATGGAGGTGCCTGCTGGAATAATGCTGGTTGAGGTCTGAGCAATGGAGGTGCCTGCTTGAATAATGCTAGGTGAGGAGTGAGCAATGGCGGTGCCTGCTGGAATAACGCTGGGTGAGGAGTGAGCAATGGAGGTGCCTGCTGGAATAATTCTGTGTAGGGGGTGAGCAATGGAGGTGCCTGCTGGAATAATGCTGGTTGAGGTCTGAGCAATGGAGGTGCCTGCTTGAATAATGCTAGGTGAGGAGTGAGCAATGGAGGTGCCTGCTGGAATAATTCTGTGTAGGGGGTGAGCAATGGAGGTGCCTGCTGGAATAATGCTGGGTGAGGAGTGAGCCATGGAGGTGCCTGCTGGAATAACGCTGGGTGAGGAGTGAGCAATGGAGGTGCCTGCTGGAATAATTCTGTGTAGGGGGTGAGCAATGGAGGTGCCTGCTGGAATAATGCTGGGTGAGGAGTGAGCCATGGAGGTGCCTGCTGGAATAATGCTAGGTGAGGAGTGAGCAATGGCGGTGCCTGCTGGAATAACGCTGGGTGAGGAGTGAGCAATGGAGGTGCCTGCTGGAATAACGCTGGGTGAGGAGTGAGCAATGGAGGTGCCTGCTGGAATCATGCTGGGTGAGGGGTGAGGGGTGAGCAATGGCGGTGCCTGCTGGAATAATGCTGGATGAGGAGTGAGTAATGGAGGTGCCTGCTGGAATAACGCTGGGTGAGGAGTGAGCAATGGAGGTATCTGCTGGAATAATTCTGTGTAGGGGGTGAGCAATGGAGGTGGCTGTTGGAATTAGTCACTAGTCAATGGGCTACTGGGTCCCCTCTACCTAGTGATGACGCTCCTGTGATGCATGGCATCTTGCTATCCCAGAGTGCCCCATTCTTGTCCCTTTCAAGGTGCAGGGTAGCTTACGCAGAGGCGTTGCTACCTATGGGCTCCATGTCCACAGGAAAGACAGTCTCCCTTCCTTGGCTCCTTATTGTCTCCAAGAACAAAAGGCATCTTCCTTAGGGATAATGTGCCTTCAAAGGCGGCTTCCCCTCTGGACGAACACCCTGAGTGGCCTTCCAGGGAGAAGACGAAATACCTCGCCCTGTGTTATCTGCTTTTGGGCATCGTTCACACAACTCCCCAGGCCATCAGAAATATGTTGGGGCCTTTTTGGGGCCACTGTACTAGCTGGAGTGCAGAAGAGCAACTTTCTAAACGTTGCTAACCTTAATAGTGACTTTAAATCTGGGAATCAGGTCAGATTTAATGCCACAATTAATTTGATACCTTATTCGACTCTCTTGGGTAGTCCCATTCAGAGGTTAGCCGGGCTACGATGCCAGCCAGTAACACTTTGATAGACAATTGGGCTCCTAACCTTTCCACAGCAAAGCAGCAATTTGGAAGTGTTTCTGCTAAGACATATTAAACATTATATGCCCTGTTAAAAAAATATATAACTCCCTGCCATAGGATTCTATAGGACTTCCTTAGTGGAGACTTACATATATCCTTAAGGGGAGTGGTGCCCACGACCGACTAGCTATAGTGCCTCACTTGCTCTCCTACTCACTCGCAGAGAAGCAAATGATGAGACACCCCAGAACACAACACTCCCAGATCTCTCAGGAATCGCGGTTACAAGACACACCCTTTCACTCACACTCTTGTACTCATCCACAATAGGATCTGACAGAGACACAAAATAGTTTAAAATATTTATTTTAACTAATGTACCCTAACATGCAGTATACGTGCCACGACCAGCAGGAAAATGCATAATAGAAATATAGTCAACATAGCAGCGAGTCCATAAATCATGAAGGGAGATGTCATCATAAAAAGCCAGGGGCGCCTTTCCTCCCTCGAAGCAGTATTATTATATATTTGAAGATCTCTGGGCTTTGTCAGCAGACCCCGTACCTCAGTGTTAGACGGACCGGGAGGGTCGGCCGAGAATAAGGGGAGAGGTCTCCGGAGAGACCCACGAGGTCGACATGCTCGAGGGCAGGGGTCCCTGGGGGGGACGGAGGACGTGCAATGGTGGTGTGTGGTACTTGCGTGACCGGGCTCGGGCCTGGTTGGGCCGGGGGAGAGCGGCCCTTCATGTGGCCTGTCCAACATGCGTCCCCCCCAGCTGAAGGCGGGGAGAGTTACCCATCCTCTTGGGGACTCTCCTCGTCGAGGCGGAAGAACCGGGACAGGCCATCCGCGTTGGCGTGATCTGGCCCAGGCCGGTGTTCAACTGTGAAGTCCATACCTTGTAGGGAGATGGACCAGCGTAGTAACTTCGGGTTTTCCCCCCGCATCTGCATCAGCCACTGCAGGGGTCGGTGGTCGGTCTGTACCCGAAAGTGTGTGCCAAAAAGGTAGGGCCGGAGCTTCTTGAGGGCCCATACCACAGCGAAGGCCTCCCTCTCTATGGTGCTCCAGCGTTGTTCCCGTGGTAGGAGTCGCCGGCTGATGAAGGCCACCGGTTGATCAAGGCCTTCGGTGTTCACTTGAGACAGGACTGCCCCAATGCCATGGTCGGAGGCATCCGTCTGGACGACGAACTCCCGGCTGTAGTCGGGGGCCTGGAGCACAGGGGCGGAACACATGGCGGCTTTCAATTGTTCAAATGCAGCTTGGCACTCTGGGGTCCAGTTGACTTTCTTGGGCTGATTTTTTGACGTGAGTTCTGTGAGGGGCCCCACTATAGTACCATAGTCTTTCACGAACCTTCGGTAATAGCCCGTGAGGCCCAGGAAGGCTCGTACCTCGGTCTGGGTGATGGGGGGCTGCCAGGACTGGATGGCGGCAATTTTTAGCTGCAGAGGGGCCACCAGGCCGCTTCCCACCTGGTGCCCGAGGTAGGTTACAGACCCTTGCCCAATTTGACACTTGCTGGCCTTGATCGTGAGGCCAGCTCGCTGAAGGGCTTGCAGCACTGCTCGGAGGTGGTGGAGGTGCTCGGACCAATGGTGGCTGTATACAGCGATGTCGTCTAGGTAGGCGGCGCTGAATCCTTCGAGCCCCGCCAGGACCTGATTGACGAGCCGTTGGAATGTTGCTGGGGCATTCTTCATGCCGAAGGGCATGACTGTGAAATGGTAATGGCCATCGGGGGTGGAAAAGGCAGAACGTTCTTGCGCCCGGGGTGTGAGGCCGATTTGCCAGTAGCCCGCCGTCAGGTCGAAGATACTGAGGTAGCGGGCAGCTCCCATGCGGTCGATTAGTTCATCGGCCCGGGGGATGGGATGTGCGTCTGTTCTGGTGACCGCATTCAAGCCCCGGTAGTCGACGCAGAACCGGAGTTCTGGTGTGGTGCCGGGGGCAGCTGCTTTGGGGACCAGTACTACAGGGCTGGCCCAGGGGCTGTCTGAGGGCTCGATGACCCCGAGCGTGAGCATCTTGGCTACTTCTTCCTGGATGCAGGCCCGTACCCGATCTGGCACGCGGTAGGCCCGGTGGCGGATAGGGGGGCTGTCCCCCGTGTCCACATCGTGCACACACCAGGAAGTGACACCTGGGGTGAGGGAGAACAGGCTGGCGAACTGTGACAGGAGGACTCGACACTCCTGGCGTTGCTCTCTGGTGAGGGCCTCCGAGAGTCGGACCCCATCCACGGAGCCGTCTTGCTCCCGAGTCCGTAGGAGGTCAGGGAGGGGCTCGGAGTCTTCTTCAGCCCCATTGTCTGTGGCCATCAGGAGGCTGAGTTCTGTACGCACAAAGTGGGGCTTCAGTCTGTTAGCGTGGAGGACCCGGAGGGGGTTCCGGGAAGATTCCATGTCGATGAGATAGGTGGCAGGGCCCTTGCGCTCGACTACTTTGAAGGGCCCCGTCCATTTGTCTTGCAGGGCGCATGGCTCGGTGGGGGACATCACCCATACCTGTTGGCCAGGTTCAAATTCAATGGATGAGGCATTCCGGTCATACCACTTTTTCATGTCCTCTTGACTGGCCTCTAGGTTGGCTTTTGCCAGCTCCCTGAACCGCCGGGTCTGGTTGCGGAGGGTTAGGAGGTACCGGAAGACATCTGGAGGGTTCTTTAGCGGAGGCATCTCCCAGCCTTCTTTGACTAGGCTGAGCGGCCCCCGCACTGGGTGTCCATATAGCAGTTCAAACGGGCTGAAGCCCAGGGATTTCTGGGGGACCTCCCGATAGGCGAAGAGGAGGCACGGCAGCAGCACATCCCACTGGCGACGGAGGGGCTCTTCCAACCCCCCGATCATCCCTTTTAGCGTGCGATTGAACCGCTCAACGAGTCCGTTCCCTTGAGGGTGATAGGGGGTCGTGAATCGGTAGGTAACCCCGCACTGTTGCCAGAGGGATTTCATATATTTCGAAATAAAGTTCGTGCCTCTGTCGCTGACGACTTCTCGGGGGAAGCCCACACGGGAGAAGATCCCCATCATAGCCCGGCCGACTACCGGGGCTGTCACAGTCCGCAGGGGAACAGCCTCAGGGTAGCGGGTGGCGTGGTCCACTAGCACCAAGATGAATCGATGGCCTTGTTTTGTGCGCGGGTCCAGGGGCCCCACGATGTCTATCCCGACCCTCTCGAACGGGGTGGTGACCACGGGAAAAGGTTGCAGGGGGGCCTTTAGTTTGCGGCCGCTCTTTCCACTGGCTTGGCA
Organism: Lissotriton vulgaris; assembly: GCF_964263255.1. Classification (NCBI taxonomy): domain Eukaryota; kingdom Metazoa; phylum Chordata; class Amphibia; order Caudata; family Salamandridae; genus Lissotriton; species Lissotriton vulgaris. The sequence goes on from NC_141700.1 coordinate 49,556,057, forward strand.
CGTGGGGCAAGATCGGCAATGCTGGTGTACATCGTTCCTCATTTTGGGCCAGAAGAAGTGGGTCACTAGGCGACTGTAGGTTTTATCTTGTCCCAGGTGTCCTGCCAGGGGGACATCGTGGGCCAGGTTTAGCAGAAAGTCTCTAAAACGGAGTGGTACCACTAGGACTCGGCTGGCCCCCAGCTCTGCGATTCTTTGCTCACTGTACAGCAGATCATTGTCCCAGTAGACCCAGTGAGTTCCGGAGGTATCCCCTGCGCTTTGGGCGAGCGCTTGCTGGCGGAGTCCCTCGAGGGAGGGACAGGTCTTCTGTTCTTGGCGAAATTGTTCTTGCATGGGCCCCCCCTCTTGAGGCCACTGGTCGAGGTTAGCGAGGTCGGAAGGTTGAGCTGGTTCGGGGGGGACGTCACGGTCGGTGGTTTCGGCTGGGGCGACCGGAGGCGGTGGCGCCGGCCATTCGGGTTCTTCTGGGCGGTGGTTGGCACGGGCGGCCATGGACCGGGTGGTGACGCACGCCCAGTCCGGGACGCCTAACATCCCCAGGTGTTCTCTTCGTTCTACGGCTGCCCACGGAGAGCTTTCAAGGTCATTCCCCAGGAGGCAGTCTACGGGGGCATCGTCTCGGACCGTTACTTTCAACATGCCGGAGACCCCTCCCCATTCGAAGGGGACGCAGGCCATCCGACACAGACTTTCTGAGTTATCGGCTGAACGTACAGGGCAGAGAATGTTCGGTAGATACTGTTCTGGGGTCACCAGGTGACAGCGGACGGCTGTTACACTGGCCCCGGTGTCACGGAGGGCTTCGGCCCGGCGTCCATTGATGCTCACCCATTGGCTGTACTTCTGGGTGTTAGCGGGTAGGGGGACCCGCGGGATCATGTCTTTCCCCCCTAAGCATGCTAGAGCCATGGCGGCTGGCTCCCATTCTTGATGCTCTTTTTCATATTCCTCTTGTTCCTCTGTGATCTGTTCCTCCCCTAGAGCAGCAGCGGCTACTTGGCGGGGCCTTGGGCTCTGGTACTGGGGGCAGCTTGGGTCGTTTGCGTAGTGGCCGACTCGTTGGCATCGATGGCACGTAACATTGGCTCGGTATCCCGGTCGCGCCGGGGTGCTGCCCCGGTTGGCCGGGGGGGTGGTGTTGGTAGCGGGGGCGACCGGGCCGTTGTCTCTTCCGCGTCCTTGGCCCCCTCCTCCTCCTCTGGGTCGGTGCTGACCATTGTTGTTCCGGTTCTGTTCGTAGGACCCATTCCGGCCCACTCTGGTGATCTCCCACCGGTCAGCTTCGGCTGCGAGCTGCCGGGGATCCGTTAACTTGCTGTCGAGGAGGTGCTGGCGGAGTTCAATGAAGCAATTGTTCGACAGATGCTCCCATACCATAAGATTGAACAGTTGTTCGTAGGTTGTGACGTTGCTTCCTTTGATCCAGCCCTCGAAGGCTCGGCTAAAGTAGTTGACATAGTCCACCCAAGTTGTACCCGGGATGCGGGTGCAGTCTCGGAACCTCTGACGGTACATCTCGGGTGTGAGGCCATAGCGGGTGAGGAGTGCAGCTTTCATATGGTCATAGGAGGTCATCTGGTGGTCCGGGAGCTGTAGCAGGGCATCGCGGCCCTCATTGAGGAATCTCCCCCATAGACCGGCTCCCCAATCGCTTCTATCGATCCGGTGTGCAGTCATAGCGATTTCATAGGCCTTAAACCATTGCTGGATGTCGTCCTCTCGGAAGTATTCTCGGACGACATCCTTGGGGATGTGTACCTTTTTCTCTGTTGCCCCTGGGGTGTGGGGTTGCTCGGGCACCCCTACTCCTTTATTCTGCTTGCGTAGGTTGATCTCAGCTAGGTTCCGCTCGTGTTCGTACGTCAGTTTCTTTTCCTCGAGCTCCCTTTGTCTCTGTTTCTCCTCTCTTTCTTCTCGGAGACGCAGGTGCTCTAAGTTGATTTTTTGTTCGGCCAACTTAAGTTCAACGTCCATTTTGAGTCGGGCCATTTCCAGCTCGTGTAGTCGGGTTTTTTCTCTTTCCTGGATCTCGTCTTGCGAGAGACCCGTTCTTCGCTCTTCAGGGGCCGTGGTGGTTTTTGCTGCGGTGCTTTGATCGGGGGTTCCGGCAGCCCCGGTTTCTGCCCAAGATTCTAGGGCATGCTTAAAATCGTCTTTGGTACTTAGTCCGGTGGTAGCGATACCTAGTTCGATGCAGAATTGTTTTAGTTCACGATGGCTGTATTCATCCAATTTCTCCATCTGGAACTTCTCGGTTGATCCGCTTTCTTTAGTTGTCATTGTGATTTCGTCGTGGGGTGAGCTACTCTCTGTACGTTTATGCGGTGATTCGGATCGCGCCGCTGGCCACCAATGTTAGACGGACCGGGAGGGTCGGCCGAGAATAAGGGGAGAGGTCTCCGGAGAGAGCCGTCTCCAGCGATCGTACAGACAAGTAACTTCCCCCCCACAGACGGACACGACACAAGGTTAAAGTTCAACGAGACTTTATAGGCAATTCTTTAAGTTACGATGAAATGATACAAGGAGGTCTGGACTCAGGGGTCCCCTCGATTCTGGTCTCTGGTTTGGGAAAAGGGGTAGCGGGACAGTCTTGTTACCAAAAGATGGATATAGCTCTCAATCCTCGAGCTCGGCGTTCTAGATGATCGGGCCGCGGCGGAGCCAGCAGGTCCCGAGATGGACGAAGGAAACGACGGTCCGCGGCGGAGCCAGCAGGTCCCGGTGAAGATGACGGTTACAAACGGTCCGCGGCCACGCCAGCAGGTCCCGACGACGATGAAGGATATGAAGGTTGCGAAGGTTGCGGCAGCGCCGGCAGGCAGGACGATGGTGCACAAGACAGAGCTACGGCAGCGCCAGTAGTCCGTCTAGGATGAGTTCCTCTTTGCGTCTCTCGACTCCAAGATACAACTGCCTTCCTGCTCTGGAGCTGCCCCAGTTATAGGGCTGGTGTGCTTTGATGTCCGGACCCTCGCACTTGGAGGTCGGGAGGTCCGGGATGAGGGAGTCCAGACACCCAGCAGGGGGGTGGAGCCAGCGCCCGGGGAGGCGATGGGCGAGCGGCACTTGGCGGGGGAGAGCCATCGACACCTCCTTCTCCCATTGACTTGCCAAGTAGCCCGCTCACCTCCTGGGTGGATGGTGGTGCCGGGGTGTCTGAGGCCGGGCCAGGCCCAGGGTTGAGGTCGATCGGGGGCCAGGCGGCCTCGTGGTGGAGTGTCCAAGATGGCGCCCCAGGATGGGCGCGTGGGCCGGCAGTGGATCGGACCCACGAGGTCGACATGCTCGAGGGCAGGGGTCCCTGGGGGGGACGGAGGACGTGCAATGGTGGTGTGTGGTACTTGCGTGACCGGGCTCGGGCCTGGTTGGGCCGGGGGAGAGCGGCCCTTCATGTGGCCTGTCCAACACTCAGCCTATAGATGGAAGATCTACATCACAGGTGCTGTTTCGCTCTTCTCCCTGGAAAGGTCTCTCTCCAGGTGTCTCTTACCTAATCCGTGTACCCAACTAAGAAGCAAAGTACGTTGTCCAAACAATAGCTGCATTGGTATGTTTTGTCTAAGGTCTGGCCAGAACAAAATAACGAGGGGCATTGTTGTTCAACCTTGCACATAATGTTCATTCAAAATCCCAGGAACATGCAGAGTGTGAACACCGCGATGAGTTCTCATGTGGAAATAATCATTAAAATATTGCAAAAATAAAGATGTGTATTAACATGCGCAAAAGCAGCAGGCAAGCTGCAACGTGCTCATGCTAAGTTAATTAAAAAAAAGACAATGTCCCCACGGGCCTTGTGACACCACAGTGCACTCTAAGGGGCCCATTATGATGGCGGGCGGATTGCCCCCGCCCGGCTGGCGGGGGCAATCCGCCCGCCATCATCTCTCGATTCCCCCCCCTCGCCATATTAGTATGGCGGGGGGACCACGGCGGACGGAAAGACTGTCCGCCGCTTTTCCACCCCGGTCGCCTTGCGGCCGGGGCGGAAAAGGAATAATATGGTGGTCGTGTCTATCAGACACCGCCAGTCATATTATCATGGGCATTTTTCAATGCCTTTCCATGGCGGCAAAAAACGATGGATTTGGGCCCAGATCTCTGTACTTGGGTGAATGTATGACATTGTTCTGCATTCTGTCCATCAACTGTGGTTTTTGCATTTGTCACCCTGAGTGGGATGGGCATGCTCAGACGTGTGTCCCATGCTCTCCACACCACTGGATTGAAGCAAGCCGGACTGAAGACGGCTGGAATGCCAGAAACCAGTCCTCGGAAGCTTGTTTCCGGTCCAGGGAAGGCATGGCTTGGCAGTTCGGGCTGGACTGTTCCCATGAGGCACAGGGTCAGACAGATTTGCATATGGCCATGTCTGAACTGGGGTGGTGTGGTGTGCAAAAAAACGACGGATTTGGGCACAGATCTCTGTACTGGGGTGAATGTTTGACATTGTTCTGCATTCTGTCCATCAACTGTGCGGGCCCCCAGAGTGAAGGTGAGTAGGGGGGTGAGCACGGGGGGTACCTGTGGTACCCCCCTTCATTTGCATTCACAAAGCGGCAGGCACCGCGCGGTGCCTGGCCCTTTGTGAATGCAAATGATGCAGAGAGCACCGCCCGCCACAATGCTAAAAATACAGGATGTGCCCGTCACTGTGGCGGGCACATCCTAATACCACCCCCGGGACCCCCACCCTTATGGCGGGCGGTCCCATTCCCCGTCAGTATGGCGGGCGGGCAAAGTCCGCCCGCCATCCTAATGACCCCCTAAGAGTTGAAAAACCAGCAGCATCAGTCCAAAAATGTGGGGGTGAACATGTAAAAAGAGGTATTCCTTTACCTGGGTATTACGAAGCCAGAGCTGGGAACAAGGGCAACAGCAGAAGGGTGAGACAATGGCACGAGGGAGGTGACAACCAGATCGATAGCAGGAGGAGGCAACAGGAACAACAGAGAGATTGCGCTTGGGGGGAGGGGCAGCATCTTAGATTCAACAAGCCTTGGAGTCAGGCAGAGGGATGATCCCTACAGTGATTCTAAGCATTATATATTTCAAGAAAAGTAAATGATGTATTGAGTTAATTTGTATTGGGGGTAGGGTTTTATACTATTTTGTAGTTTCAGGCTTGAATTTATAGTAGTCGATGTCCTCCAAAGTACGGATCTCTGTGTTAATGGTGTCAATTGCAGAATAGCACCAGGTACTGAAGGTCAGTAGCATACAGTTGGCTGGTTTCAGTACTGGAGCAGCTGACTAGCGTTGAGGTGCATGGGTAGTAGTGGTGGTGGAGGAGGGCGGGGTTCCAGCACTGGACTGGCAGGTACGTTGGTCCCAGTACAGGTACGGCTGATGGGTCGGGATACTACGTCAGGACTGGGGACGTTTGGTAGAGTTGTGTGTGAGACCAGAGTGAATATTGAAAGGGTGCGAGGTACAGTAGAAGACTGTCCCAGTGCACTAGCAGATCAGCAGAGGAGTCACAGTACTGGCATGAGGGGAGCCATAGGACCAGGGCTGAAAATGGAAATATAGAAAAACAAGTAGAAATTCATGTACTCACTACCAAAAAAGCATGTTTGCTACCAAGAAGTGCCTGTACTCCCATTACAAGTAATGCACCAGTGCTGGTACTCTCCCATTACAAGTAATGCACCAGTGCTGGTACTCTCCCATTACAAGTAATGCACCAGTGCTGGTACTCTCCCATTACAAGTAATGCACCAGTGCTGGTACTCTTCCATTACAAGTAATGCACCAGTGCTGGTTTTCTCCCAATACAAGCAATGCACCAGTGCTGGCACTCTCCCATTACAAGTAATGCACCAGTGCTGGTACTCTTCCATTACAAGTAATGCACCAGTGCTGGTTTTCTCCCAATACAAGCAATGCACCAGTGCTGGCACTCTCCCATTACAAGTAATGCACCAGTGCTGGTACTCTCTCATTACAAGTAACGCACCAGTGCTGGTACTCTCTCATTAGAAGTACTGCACCAGTGCTGGTACTCTTCCATTACAAGTAATGCACCAGTGCCGGTACTCTCCCTTTCAAATTAATGAAGTGCAGCTACTCAGTACCTACTCATTTTAAGGCACTTTCTCGGACATGACCGAGGCACAATAAAAGTGCTGCCCCATACCCATAGGTGTTCCTGTTTGTAATAAGACTGATTCACCAAGAACGCACTGTTCCAAGTGTGAGTATTGCGTCAACCTTGAAACTTGTTTTGGAAAGTTACCGCATCTTGCCTGGGGATTGGAACACCCGCTACAAAAGAAAACCTCGATCTGATAGATATTTCTAAACCTGAAATCAAGGGAGAAGCTAGACAATTAAAATACCCCCCACTTTGAACCAAAGCCCTTATGGCACCAAGCGAAACAAGTCATCTCGACCCTCCCTAGAAGAGGTTACTTGTTTCTTCTATCCAAGAATGTATCCATTCATCCTTCAAGTCACCCGCTGATTTCCACCTGTATATTTCGTCTTCCATCCAACATTGTTTGTCACCATTCTGTCCATCCTCCACCCATCCATATCCACACCTATCCATCCATCTTGAAGCCTATCCAACAAACGTTTCCATCCTTTCACTTACCCAGCACTCCATATCTCTCCACGCATCATCCATCCTTTCAATCATTCATGCTTTGCTCATCCACCCTTCACCCCATTCATCCACTTACCCTTTCTCTCATCCATGCATTCACTCATCCATCTACCCTTCCTTTCACTCATCCATCCTTTTAAACATCTTTGTACTCCGCCCATCCATCCTTTTTACTCTATCCATTGAACCATCTTCCTTTTCTCTCATCCTCCATTTCACTCACCTTTTATCCAGCAAACCCATTTATTCTACCTTTCATTCATCCACCCACTCCATCAATATAGCCAGCCTTCCACTCTAGCCATCCAATCTTTCTTTCACTCATTCATAATTTGTTATCATCCTCCATCACCCTTGTCTAGCCATCCTTACACTCACCCATCCACCCTGTCACACCTCTGCACACATCCTTTCACTCATCTACCCATCAATGAATGCACGCCTAGCTTTCCTTTTACAACGCGTGTTTAACCCGACATGCTCAGGGCTGTGCAATGCTGGTGAACCAAGACTACAACTCCCATAATGCATTAGAGTGCCATAGGAAAATCCAGGCAGCTAGAGCCAGGGCTCATGAAATAGAGGAAGTTGATAACCCAAACCTGTTCATCCGCTTTCCTTTATTCTCACTCCACCCCAGGGCTACTCCCCCAGTCAATAAATTGTGAACGAGACACGCCCCTTTTTAACTGAGTTAGAGGTCCATAGTGACAAGGCGGGACTACTCCAAGCAGCAGGAATTCCACTTCCGGGGCTGTTCCCTGTCCACCCTCTGGTACCCGGAAGCCTCCAGGACATAAAGACACAGCTGCTCCATCACCCGAATACCACGTGGCCAATCACAGTCCCTGTCCCACTCTGGACCCAATCAATGTCTCCGGGATTGCGCACCTGGGTCCACCCCATCGAGCTCCCGTCAAGATCTCAGGGACGCATTGGATTGGCCATGAGATTGTCACTTGTCCGCAAAAGGCGTGGCTTCTAATTATTGAAGAGCCTCTTGTGTTTCCAAAGGTGGCCTCGTGACCAAATGCAGCACCTGTGCTATTCATTTAAAAAAGGGGAAGCGGGGGCCTGGGTTGTGCTGCTGTTTTCATGCCGGTACGTTGATTTGTATAGTTGTTTTCATGGTTTTCGATTTTCTGCTCTATTGTGTATGTACTTTTTCAGTTCAAGTGTTTAATTGTTTTGCTGAGTTGAATTTCTTTTCTGACTTTTATGGGTTATTCCGGAGTTTGTTAAATGCTTGTTTTGTAGTTTGTTTATTTTCTATCGAAGGCGAACACGGGTGAAAGTTGGACATGTAACTGTTTTGAGGAGGTGAGTTGACGAGCGTTCGTGGTGCATTTTGTTTTATGTATTTTGTAAATTTTTCATTTATTGTGAAGTTCTTAGATTAATTTTCATCTATCTGAAGATGTTTTTTTACCAGGTAATCTCTGCCCTTAATTTATTTTGAAGTTCTAGAATTGATTATTGCATTTTTTTTTTGTATGCGTTACAATCTTGTAAACGTTAATTTGTTCTGAGCGAAACGTTTAAACTGATTTTTATGTATTTGAACCCTGGGCGTTTTAAGGTGAAATGTTTGAGTTTTTGTACTGTGGAGTCAAACAATGTGCGTGTTTTCTCCATTGATGCATTCCTCCACCTTTTCGGAAAGAACGATCTTTCTATTTGGTGTAATTATGGTTAGATGACTTGTCGAGAATTAAAAAAAATAATAATTATACACGAAACACTATCAAGTACGTATTTTTGGTTAATTTCTAATTTAACAATTACAAGGCAGCTGTGTCTACTCAAGCAGAGCGAATCTCGGAGGTTATCTGAAATGCAGATGATCGAAACTGAAAGGTTGCTTTCTCCGATTTTGCAATGCATGTTGTTGGGACCGGTGTTAAAGAGGAACTTTGGAATTTGTGTTAAGAGGGGGGGGGGGTACGTTTGCTGTTTGTGAAGTCAGTTTCAAGCTTATATTGTGCAGTAATGCTGTTTTGGTGTGTATATTTCTCTCTCCAGTTGATTCTTGAAGCCCAGGAGTTTGGCTCGAAGGGTAAGGCACCAAAATTAATTTTTGGGATGTAGCTAAAATGTGAATGGGGGGAGGGGGTTCTGCAATTGTTGTCAAAGGGTACTGACTGCTTGGAGTGCTGGGAGTTCAGGTAGAGGACGTGTCATTTCTGGGGGGCGGGGGTTGCTTTCAAGGGTGAGAAACTGTTATGAATTTAGGAAGATAATGCCTCCGATATCAGTCTTTGGCTTCTGCGGTTTCCTGGGGAAGCAGCTGCGAGATCCGTGCATTTAATTTAGTTCTGTTATGTTTTAGGGGCTTTTGGTAAGAGAAATATTCCTCGGTTCGGGGTGCTGGTCCTGCTTTGCATGTGTACAAGTGACTGCAGGTTGTGTGTAGGGGGCACATTGCTCTGTATTTGAGCGGGTGCTCTTGGCTTCCAGTGCGAGCGCTGTGTGGAGGTTTCATGTCTTTCCTTTACAGAGAGAGTTCTTTGCAGTGTCTGTTTTGTCTCCATACAGGCTTGAAGCTGGTTCTTTGTCCCCTGCTTCTCCTCAGATCCGTGAGTATATTTGACCTTTGCAAGTGGTGGCGGGCTGTTGTGGGTGCCATTTTGCCCGCTAGTCTGAGTCGCTTGAAGATGGCCGTCAGTGTGGTGGGCTCAGCTGTGGGTTTGATAGTCTGATGCAGCTGTTGCATGTTTTCAAACTTAACCAGAAGTGGAATTCCTGTCTTCATTTGCTTGTGCCTCTCTCCCTCATGGAGATGTCTTTGAACGACTGTTTTGGCTGAAGTTTTCTAACTTTTTGTTCTTTTCTATTTTAGGGTGTTGCAGAGGTGCAGCGTAACATGTTAACACTCTGCGGTAAAGTTGGCCTTTTTGAACTTCCAAGCCTTTTAGTTTCAATGGCTGCCAGGCCTTTGATGGAAGTCCTGGTTATGGAGTACTTACCTAGTTCTCGAGAGCAGCTTCTTCCTCGTTGAAATTAGATTCTGCTGTTTTCCCTGTGGGTTTTGTGGACCATCCACGAAACACGTGTGCGCAGGACTTTAATTTCTCCAAATGAAATGATTCAGTGAAACCAGGCAATGGCCACTGAGACAATTTCCCCAGTCCTGGGATCTGAATTTACAGGGTTTTATAGCTAGCATTGCTGAATTGCTCTACCTGGGTTTCTTCAGAACATTTTCAGGAAAGAATGAGGTGATCTCATTAATAAGTAGTGTAGTCCTGAGTATCTGGTAACAGTGGTACTGATGCATGTGGCCAACACTGTACACCCAAAAGGCTGCTTCTGCTACAGACTACAGTATGGCTCTGTCAACCAGTCCATATCCTCTGATGGGGAGGACCCATGCAGAGTGAATCTACTACAGCAACTATGCTCACCCAGGAAGGCAATGGGGGTTTGGAGGCCTTGAAACTGCATAATATCCAAACTGCAGAAACTGGCTTTGCATTAGTGCACCTTAGCACATACTGTGAGGCACGTTAAACTGCAACTTTCCATAAAAGTTGTTTGTCGTCCCATCTGTACTTGAGTGGCATCAGTTGAGTAATCTGGGCTCAGCTGGTTCTTCTAGTGTATTCTTTACCACCTCTTTCCCTCCTGTCCTAGATTCCTGGCCATCTCTGAACTTACTTCATTAACGAGTTGGCATAACGGTTAAGGCAGTTGATCTCAAACCTCGGGAACTGGGTTCGAGTCTCTGCAATGACGCTCAACATCCTGTGATTCTGGGCACATCCCTTAATCTCTCCGTGCCTAACAAAAATAAATGTGTCCTCATGTAATTCAACTGGTGATCTGTAAAGCGCTCATACCCGATTCGGGTCAAGTTCGCGCTATATAGAACTATGTGAAATAAAGAAGGGTGCATAAGAGCCAAATCTTCTCTGCCCTTGTAACATTCTGTGCCCCCTACGAATCTGTTTAGGCCAAAAAAACAGCCCTCTTTCATCTCTAACTTTTTTGAGGCAAGGGAAACGCCATTGAAAGAACAGATCCGGGAATGGGAATCTATTTACTTCCTGGCTTGTGGATGAGCTTGCTCACATACAGCAAAGGAAACCGTTCAATGCACCTTTCATCGTGACCTGCCTTTATCAGAGAACCTGATTTCAACTAAACCACCACCCATGTGAGCAAGCCGGCCCACCTCAAACACTTCTTTGCACCCCTATTATGTTTCTCTCAGTTCACAGTATGGATTCCACCTTCTGCTAATTCCTCAGCTGCTGTGGCCTAAATCTAAATTTTGAGGGAGTGGAGGGGGAAAGAATGGTACTACCCATATTACACCTTTTAGGCCATACTCCTTTGTTCATGGCCAGGTCCTATTGTAACAGTTGCTCCTATAATCTAAATTCTGCCTTTCAGCTGATTTTAAGGCTGAAGGGGAACCTGTGCTTTTCTCTGTGAAAACCACAACTGGTTGTAGAATTGAGCGCTGCAGCCGTAGCCTTCCGCAGCGGCTCTCGTAATGAAAAAACAATGGCGCGGCTTCTATTGGTGCCAAGCAGCTGTCGCAAATGTTTTCAGCTTCTTAGTTGTCAACCTTTTTGCATTGTGGTGGGGTTGCCTCATTTACTTCCACTCCCTACTGTTCTAGCCATAGTAAGTTACTGTCCTGCCACTCGTGGGCACCTGACCCTGGTGTGTGCCTTCACTCTAATCTCTAAATGCTAAGTTTGGCTAGAATCTAATGTTGCTGCACAGCGATGGGGATATTGCCTAATAGAATATGGGCCGCTGCTTAAGCCTAGTGAACTGGCAGTGGTTTGCTTCAATCTTTTGGTTTATTTTGCAGACCTAGACCCACTGTCTTCTAGCAAGGCCATCGTCTTCCCGAGCTGCATGGTTTAAGATTTGTGTGACCGTAGGATTACACCTGCATTATTGCACCTGAAGCCTGCCTCTTGGTGTTAGCTACCAAACCATGCTCTTCAGTCTGTCCGTCGCCCGCAAGCTGCCCATCGCTTTTGTGGCCAAGTTGTTAGCAGTACCTGATAGTTTACTTTCACATGCGCTTTTCCTTTGCAGTTATGTTGATACGGACGACCATTTTCCTCATATCCGCCGCTTAGATATGGAGTTGGCCATAGTTCAACCTTGTTCTCATCTGAACTTGGAGGTACTGGTTTTCTGCAGCCTTTGACAAGGACCCATGCGGTTCTGCTGGAGCTCCTAGCAGAATTGGGATCACTGGTTCATCACTGGTTCATCCCTTTATCTTCTCTCCTCATTTTTTAACCAGTGGTGAGCAGTCTGTGGCTCTTGGAGAGTACATCTACATCTTTCTTTGCCTTGTGGTGTCCTCTTGCGGTAATCACTGAATAATTATTTTTAACATGTGCGTGGCCCCTGTAGACCAGTAGATTTGTTCTTTTGGCTTTGCCGCAGTGTCTTATGCTGACACCACTCAAATTGTAGTGCATCTCCAGCAATGTTGACTAGGGTCAACTATTATTTTAGGAGATGCATGTGTGCAATTGGTAGCTTGAGTGGCAGTTGCCTCAAGTTGAACTAGGATAAGTTTTCCTATTTGGGGAGGATCCTTACGGAATCTATCTTGGTGGGTCCTAACCCTTTCCCCAATGTGTCAGTGCCCCAGGTTAGGAACTTGGTATTAATGTTTGAGTCTGACTTATCATTTGTGGATAAGACTAGCAAATTGACCTTCTATTTCTTGCTGAGAACTTTGAGGAAGGTTTTACCCTCTATTCCTTCTGATTGGCAGAAATTAGTTTCACATTTCATCAGTGATATCAGTATTTAATTAATGCAAGGCCCTTTATTTGGAAATAAAAATGCTTTCTAAACATGCTTCAGACTCTGCAGGACAAAGCGGGTCACCTTATTAAGAAAATATAAAAGTTCAAATTTGTTTCAGGTGTCCGATCGGAGCTTCACTGGCTACTAGTAGGAAAAAAAAGGGGCTTTTCATGCTCTTTGGTGCATAAAGCCCTCTATGGGTCCGTATTGGAGTACCTGAAAGAAATTTGTATGGTACTCTCCTAATAGACTGCTGTAATCTGCAACTTCCAAAACTGTCATTGTTCCAAAAATCAAGATGGTCTTTTGGGGTGGCACGTTTGTCCTCCCCCCCCCCCCCCCCCCCCCCCCCCCCGGGTTACTTTGGAATCAACTGTCTAAGCACCTTTAAAATCCAATCTGACCAGCGTTAGTAATGGAGGTCTCTAATTGGCAGAGATAGGTACTTTTGTCCGAATAGGGACCCTTGCTTCTAGTCAGGGTAAGACTGGCGGGGGGGGGGGGGTTCACCCCCTTAGCAGTCTGTCTCAAGCAGACTGCCTTATCCCTAAAGGCAAGTATTTGTTCTCAAAACACACAATAAGTGATGAGACAACACCAGTTTAGAAAAGAAAGTATCTTTTAACTCAAGACAAACGCTAAAGATTCCACATACAGGTCAGATATGACTTTAGAACAGTTACTGAAAAAAAGAAGCTCCTAGAAAGCAAATGGCTCCACCTAGGGCTCTTAGACGTCATGACTGCGATAAATCCAAAGTACGGTGTTGATGAGGTGAAGTGTGCAGAATCTTGCATGGAGCCACACGGACTCCCAAACAAACAGTACCATTGGATAACGAAGTCTGACTGCATGGCATCGTGCCGCTAAAACAGGATGCAGGTGTTGGCGATGGAGTCTGTGTGAGCACTTGCATTGGGAATACAATCCATGCAGACATCAGAGCTCCGATGCGTTGTGTACTTCAAGAGCAGTGCCCCTGGCCTCTGTGCAGGTCGATGCGTCGCAGTGGCATCGCTGACTGCCTCGGAGACAGGTTTTCTTGTTTGTTTCAAGTTATTTCCAGCTCCCAACAGCAGGAAAAACCTCAAGAGTCCCAAAACAAACGGGCACCTCCTGGATGGTCAAAACTCAGCAATAGTTACGGGAGCTGGGGGTGATTTATTTGTGTCCCCGAGACTTCAGAACCGACAGTAGGCCAGCACACACATGCCCATGTGAATTCTTCAAGCAGATTCACTGGAAAGTTCTAGTCTAGCCTTTTCTTGGCAAAAGCAGCAACTGCAGGCCAACCACACACATTAAAGGGGCAGTATTCCTTCTCACAGCTCTTCTACTTGGCAAAGGTTACTCTTGAGTCCAGAAGTGATCTAAAGTTCTGGGGTTGAAGGTCTATGTATACCCCATTTTGTCTTATGTTTGTGCAAGGGACTCTGTTCCCTGTCCAAACCAGTTCTGTCCGCACTGTGACCACAGCGGGTGGAGTTAGCATTGTACAAGGGAGACTTCTCCCAATATTCGAAATGCAGCCAACGTCTATTTAGCTCAGCTCTGAGTCCTCTAGAAAAGGCCAGGCACACCTCAAACCCCCCCTAGTGGCTGTCTACAGTGAGTGCACATTCCCTGTCACTCCAAATCCACACTGTCAATCCACAAACTGGCAGAGGCACACAGAAGGGTTAAACAAGATGTGGTATTAAATTCTGAGTTAAGAGCCAAAACTTTCTCAATCTTGTTCAAATGGATAGTTATACTTGTAGATGTTACAAAGTATCTGGCATGTTATCCTATGGGACTGAGCCTTTCAGTAGTGAAAAACAAAATTTACTGTATTTCACGATCAGGACATGTCACACACCAGTAAAAGTCCTACCTTTTACATACACTGCACCCTGCCCATGGGGGAACCTTGATCTTACCATAGGGGTGCCTTACATCTAAGAAAAGGGAAGGTTGGGGGCCTGGCAAGTGGGTGCCCTTGCTAGGTCAACATGCTGATTTAAAACTGCATGCAGACACTGCACTGGCAGGTCTGAGATTCATTTACAGAGCTACTCCAGTGGGTGGCACCACAATGCTGCAGGCCCGCTAGTAGCATTTGATTTACCTGCCCTGGCACACTCTGTGCACTTTACTAGGGACTTACCAGTAAATCAAATATGCCAATCGATGATTGGTTATCACAGATTGGCAATCATGATCACAATTTACACAGAGCATATGCTCTTTAGCACTGATTGGCAGTGGTAAAGTGCCCAGAGTCGTATAGCCAGCAATAACGGGTCAAGAACAAAATAGGAGAAAGTTAGTAACTGTTAGCGCCAAGATGCCCAGGGGCATCTGTATCAATTATAAATCAAATGTGGTGGCTATGTCTACATGGGTTGGAAATGGCAGTTGCCTGGGCTCCTTGTGAATGACCATATATGGAGCTTAGACCTGCCATGTGAACTGCTTATATTTGCAGTGGTTATTAATGCTTACTCTTGTTTCAACATGGTGACTGCAGTACTTGCATGTGCTATGTAAGGGTACATGGTCCTGCATTTGAGCTACTAGCCTCCCATGAGGGATGGGGAGTGTTGATCTATTCTGCATCCATCTTTGGATGCAAAATACATTGGTTGTTGAGTACCACTAAGATGGGTAGCTGTGATACCCACTAAGTACCAATAGAATTTTCACATTTTGTTACAGCAGTTATCCAGCCTCTCGTCTGTCTCCTGTCCTTTTGTATCCTCACTTTCTTATTTCTTACTTTTCTTTCTATTATGTGATGACTAAATTACAAAAATGAAAAGGCTTTCTTTTTAAGCCTGACCTCAGCACTGCAGCCGGGGCCCCATGTGGGCCCCCGTTTTACAATTTGGGGTAACCCACTGGGTGAACCGGCTGCAGTGCTGACGTCAACTGAGGGGTGGCAGGGATCGGGCCCGGTCTGTCACCTCTCTCGAGATAGCCTGAATTCTGGCACCCAAGGGCCGTACAGAAAGCCTCTATTCGGGCATCTCGCAGTGAAATCTACTCCAGTCACTGGAGGAGAACCCCTTATGGCTGAGCAAGAGCTTCTGCCTTTGACACTGGAAGGCTTTATTGCTGATACCGTATGCCCAAATATTTCGGTCCCTTTTCCCACCTGAAGATATTGGATTCTCCACTTGAGCTTTGTACCATTTGTCCTTGCTATCTATTGCAGATTACCCACCGCTATAGAAGCAGCCTTCTGTGTTGCAGTGCTGCACCAATTCCTGAAGCGCAGATTGTGGTGAAGTTGCCTACATGTTTGCTAAGAACCTATCAAACTCAAGCTGCAGTATTCCGGGTAAGCCATTGGTTTACACAATGTACGTCAATTAATGGAAATGGTAACTACCGTGAAACCTGTTTTAACACCTTAACGGTGGCTGCGATTATGCGGCACCACTGGGGTGAATGTATGACATTGTTCTACATTCTGTATAACTGTGTTTTTTGCCAATGGCTGACAGCCGCACGGAACGGTTTAAGGAAAGGTATTTGAAATGAGCATAAAATAAACACAAAATATTGCATAGTGAATTCAGCTTGTGTTGTGTGCAATAAAAATTACATTGGCAATGATTTAACTGTTCCATATTAAATCCAAGTTGAGGAATGCAAAGTGTACCAGAAAATGCATGTTTTCACTGAACTTGTGTATAGATCCTGACTGCATTTAATGTACATTCCTAAAAGGGTGTTTGAGATATAGAGTAACTATGAACCTTGTGGAATACAAATTGAGCTACTTTTCAGGATTAAAGTTGAAACTACAACTATCTATTTGGTAAAGAGTTATTCTGTTTGTTTTCTATGAAATGGTATTAATGCTGAAGGAAATTTCGCAGGGTAAACCACATTAGTGACTATATGATATTTTCTTACTCTTCACTGGGTTTGTAAGGTATGTATATAGAATCGATATAAGAATAAAATGAGTGCTTATCCTTCCTTAGGACTAAGGTGGAAGTTAAGCAGGGGAGTTGGGGAGGTGGAGACTGGAGGCTGCAGTAAGGACTGGAGGGAGCTTACAAATGTGCCCTTTCGAGCGCCTCGTCAGAGTAGTTGTGATTACTAATGTCATCGTCAACGTAATATGGTGGATCTAGCACTTGTACATTGCTACTAATGGTACCTGCTGCCTACCCCCAGCTATTGTACAAGAGGGGATAGCTGCCGAGGTCTGTTTGCATCACAATTTGAATACAAACCTGTTAGGGTGCTCAGTGCCCTTAACTCCCCCCCCCCCCCCCCCCACCCCCCTGCAAATATCATTTTGTAATTTCTTTACATAGTTGCTAACCAGCCTTAGGGCCTCTTCCCAGTCTGTCTTATGTATGTTCCACCTTTTATTAGTTTCTGCTTCCTTACCACCATTTTTAACCCCTTCCACGCTGATGACGAGCTGGGCTCGTCATGGCGTAGCCTCCTCGCACACTGATGACTAGCCCAGCTCGTCACGTAAAGTGCGGTTTTAAAATCTCAGCACAGGAGCGGAATTGCGCTAGCGCGCATGCGGTTAAGTGACTAAATTAAAAGTAAATTTAGCGGAACGTGGCACTACAGGTGGGTCTCCCACATGGCCACTTGTTTTCCTTGGAATGCCCCAAGGGGTGAACTGACAAAAGTACTTCTGTCGGCTGGGAAGTTGAAGAGATTGGTTCAGTCGCTCACTTCAGGGTCTGGTATCTGAGAGCCCCCCCCCCCTCCGCCCCCCCGTCTGTCTTCTTGAGTGACTGCATAGTGAAATCCACTCCCTAGAACCATAAGTGCCTCCCTTGGAGTGGGGCAAAAGCTGGAGCTGTCCAGGCTGAAGTCTTTGGCTCTTGCTATGTTACTTTGATAAATCCATCACCCCCTTGACTTAATTGATACAAAACTTGGCAGACAATCCACTATCATTTCAGATTGAACAGAGTACATGGTGGTTTCAGATCCTAATGCTGTTCTGTTTTCCACAGCCTTGGACCAGTCTTCTGCAGCGGACCTGGTGTTGCTCGGTTGTCCACTTTGCTGTGAAGTCTGTTTTTGCATCCGCCTTTCCCTGCACTATAAAAGGTACTTTATGAAACCATAACGTGTATGTAACATGCACAATACAAAAGTATGTTAAGCATGTAATCAGGTTTGTTATAGTAGTTTGGATCTCCTTTTTCTCTGAGGCGGAGGCAGAATGACAGCGAGGCGATATTGCTCAGGGGGCATGGAGAATTTAAAGTGTATCAAGGGGGTAAGAGTAGTTTACTGTGCCACAAATGTATCTGAGAACTAACTAATGTGCTGCCCCAGGCCTGTGACTGGCAGATCTACTGGTCTGCAATAGGGTGTGGTTAAGAATGT
The DNA here is from genome assembly GCF_964263255.1 of Lissotriton vulgaris. NCBI lineage: Eukaryota > Metazoa > Chordata > Amphibia > Caudata > Salamandridae > Lissotriton > Lissotriton vulgaris. Next base: position 49,573,821 of record NC_141700.1, read on the forward strand.
GTATCTAGAGGGGTTTAATGGTCCAGACTATAAATGTGTCCAAGACCGTGAAAGCATGCTCTCCTTGTGAGAACTTACCCAGGAGGAAAGTGAATACTTGACTGCCTGCACAGATCTGTCATTTGCTTTGCTTCACTTGGGTAAAGAACTGGGGTTGCAGCAAAATAAGGAAACTAGTTATATGTGAAGATCAAAAGGTGTTTAGAAAGCATCCTACACCGTCTAGTTAGTGGAGGAAAGGGGAATTTTAAACATGGCCCCACAGAGAAATGGTCCGCAGCAGAAGACTTGCATGGATCCCATGAAGGGGTGCGGCCAGGGTGCCTGACTCTGGACCACGGGCTTCACTGTTCGATCGCCAGCGGCAGGTCAGCCCAGCACCATGTGACTCTGGGCAGTAGTTTATCTTCCCAAGGGCCCCCAGTGCCGGGAAACCACTTCGGAGGTAGCTGTGTGCTTTAAAAATTCTAGGTGGTTATTCTTAAATGGTGTCTGCATGTAGGGTTGTAGGCGTCGTAAGAATGATGCAGGTTTCAGATGCTGTAATCTCCGCTTGCCAAAGGTGGCCTGGAAACTATAAATAGAAGCCTAGTCTGGTGGCTCAGTGAACTAATGCGTCTGTTTCAGGGTCCTGTTTGACCTCATGGTCATAGGTTCAAATCCCAGCGGGTCCACTCAGTCTTTCATCCATCTGAGGTCGATAAAAATGAGTACCATTGAGTTGGGTAACAAACCTCTGTTCAGCGCCAGGATTCCCCCGAGTGAACGTGCGCTTTACAAATACACATGTCCACTCCAGTTTCAAGGAGTGACTATTACTAAGGGGTTGTATGTATACATGTGTGTTTGAAGCATTTTAAAACCAGCTCATATGTCGGTGACCTGTGCATGCTCCATCTTTCTGCTTCCCTTAAATGTTCTGGTGTGCTTGGGAGGGGCTTCGTTCCCCTTACAGTGGAGAGGTGAATCTTACCCGTTTGGATTACAGCAGAGGGTGGAGTAAACAGTAAATCTCAGTCTTAGTTTATTTTTGATGCTTCAACATCTGTCTATAGCTGTCCTCACTCACGTTCTTTCTCTTGTTTTCTTGTAGGTGACTCTCCTCCCACAGGAAGCCTCTTGGAAGAAATCCTTGGTGGCCAGACCTTGTCTCGTTTCACAGCTTCACATTATTGTAAAATAAAGCGTTGAACTGAATTATTCTCTCTGTGTTCATTTGGAGATCAGGAAAGGGTGATCAAGGTTTCCTCAGAGGGGCTCTCCTGTGGGTTGGTTGTTTGCAAATAGTGTTCAGGCCCATCTTTAGATGGAATTAGGCACTTTATTGTGATGGGTAGTGACTTAATATTCTAAAATTGCTTATCCCATGAGCTTCTTCCAATACAAGCTGACTAATAGAATGGTGGTTTTAAATGGGGAGGCGGTAGGGGTGGTGGTGGTGATGTGAGGCAGTGCGTGCTCTTGAGCCCTGGATGTTTGCGACTGCATCATGTGTACAGTGCCCCGGTGTTCTCGATTTTGTTCCTTGTTCACTAGCTGCACCTGCAATAGCGAAACTGCAGCACTAGGGAACCTTACTTTAAGGCTGCTAGGAAGGGGCTTTTATGTAGGGTTTGTATGCCACACTTCCTGGTGACAAGGGGTGGAATGGGGGTTCTGGGGCTTCCAGGCAGGATTTCACAAAGCATGTTAGAACCTTAGAGGTCTGATACCAGTTCAATCGTTACATCTATATCTATACTACTATTATAAAGAGAGAACTGTGTCCTTTGAGCCAGGTAAACTCAAAGTACACCACCAATCAAAACACCAGACATTTTTGAAAACCTCAGGGCAAGCAGAAGGACATAGGGTATTAAAAATAAAAATATGCGTTGTTTAAAAAATTTAGAAATAAAAATAAAGTAATCCCTTGCAAGTAGCGCCGGCCGCGACGTCTGCGTGATGACATTATTTGCGCTCCCAGCACTTCCTGAACACTTCCTGATATGGCGGCGAAGATTGCGACCTGCTGGGAGGACTGCCGCGGCCCTGCTTGCTGCTGGGCAAAGTGGCGGCCTGTGTGGGCGGGGCGCCTGGATCGGGACCGGCGGCTGAGGTAAGGATCAGGCTCTCTGGGACACGTGCGGGAGGGGACTGGGCTGGGAGGGGGCCGGGGCGGGAGGGGGGCGGGAGGTTGGCCCTGAACAACGGTGGCTGAGGTAAGGCACAGGCTCCGGGACACAGACAATGTCGTGGCGGGAGTGCACACAAGCCTCAAATGCTGCCCCCAGCCCCTTTCTGCCCCAGGCAACGCTGGGGCGGGCTGCTAGTCAGTTTATATATTAAAACCATAAGGCAGCAGTATATAAAATGATGCATGTAAAAGAGAAGCAACCCAAACTCTGGACAGGCATAATTAATCACCCTGTACGCATTAGTATAAACAGCATTTTAAAAACACAATTTGCAGCCACAAATTAATCTGATAACCTCTGCAAAAACAGGGTGGGTGAACTGGTTTAAATCCACTTACTTTAAAGGAGCTTCGAAGAATCTCCTGGGTTCCTTGGTGTATTCACGGAACAGTGTGCATATTAACAAAATTTTTTTACTCTATTTGGAGCGCCTTTATTGAAAGGTACCCCATGTGACACCACTTTTAAAGTACTTTTGATATACACCTAGCCTTGTAGATTTTAACTTGGGCTCTGAGGTCTACTCCCCAGCCTAGAGGCAAAGCTGGAAAGTCACCTACAGACTTCCTAAGCTCCTGCCTCTTGGCCTCAAGCAAGGGTTTTCAGCTTTTGAATCTACAAACCCCTAAATGGGGAACGTTTCTGACTTGTAAAAGGCTATGCAAGTTCAAAGTAAAGGTCTCAACTCTTGCTTACTTGGTTCCCACCACCTTAATATAGGCCTTAGAAAGATTGACAGAACAGTCTAAATCTATCAAAGCGGTCACAGGAATTCAACAAGGTTTGCAGGTCATTGGCCATTCGCGCCATCAGAACCGCTTCATCTGCATAGAGTGGAGAAGTGTGGCTCAATGATTAGAGCGGCAGACCCTGATGCAGAGGTCTAGCCCGGGACCAGGGTTCAATTCCCCGCCTCGGCGGGTCTTGGGCTCAAAATTCCACGGACCTGATAATTCTCGCCTCGGTGCCTATTCCAATCATGGAGTCCCACTCTGCAACTCTGGGCAATAGCTTGCTTAATCTCCACAACAGCCCCCACAACGCTGGGATGCCTGGCCTCCACCTTGGGGGTGCCCAGGAGTGGACGCCTCACAGGGAAAGCCAGGATGGGTTCCAAAGCGGTATTCGTACAAGCGCCTCGAGACCCTTGCGGGTGAGTCGTGCGCTATGCTATACAAGTATCAATTTACAAATATTGGTAACGTACTGGAGGCAATAAAGGGGCAGTCTGCTCTGACAGCAACTAAGGCCTCTTCCGACCCATTTATGTATGAAGAGAATAAAGATTTACAGGCCTCTTTACAAAAAAAGCTCTCAGGATACTGGTAAATGAGGTTTGGGCAACTGAAGAGAAACGGAGCCTAAAGCAAATTAAGTAGCCACCAGGCATGGAGGCACATTCAGGTCGGGACTGTAAAAAAATACTGGACAGCTGGAGGAGTGGCCATACCCCACTGGTTGATTAATTTATTTACATTGCACTATTTGCTGTGCATGAAACTGCCTCTAGGTATGCTAAATTCAGATGGCCCATTATATCCTTGTTCAATAGTAAATTGATACCCCTGAGCACGATGTCGGGGGCATCACTCCTACTTTGATATACCCAATCTTTCTTAGAGAAAGCAAAGTTTTGATCAAGTTTCTAAACCTTTCAATATGCACGGCAAACAGTTTGGTAAACATATTTTACCTTCTACAAGTTGAACAAACACAGGTGCCTCGCCTGACCTTCCACTAAAAGTGAAAACAAATGAATGAGGCAGATCAGATGATGTGGGCGACAGTCTCACACCAAATGTCAGGATGTGAGGTACCCACAGCTTGTTTTTTAGTCTCGCAGCACCAAGAAGGCTCGACTAATGCGTTAGTGTGCATGAGGACCTCTAAGGACGAAGTCCAAATGAGATGGGGGATTCGCAGCAACATGTTCAGAGTCATTGCTCAATACCGCATAAATAAGAGCGAAAACGGGGTGGGAATATTCCTAAATGAGATCGGCCCTCCATGAGTATTGGAAAGAATTGCATACTTTGAGAGTAGTCTCAGCAGAGAGGCCAGAAACCGAAGAGACACTGTCAAGTCATTGAAAGAGCAACACCCTCCCACCCTGGCAAACTCTGCCAGCGTGATGGTCAATTAGTAGCGCTTGTGGAGGGCAAGCAGCCGGACCCTTTGAATGTTGTCATGTATAAGTGCCCACTCTCCATGTCTTAAAGAACACCATACTTATGTTTGGTAACACCTCTTCTGGTAGAGACTATTTCTAGCCTTCCGGATCTAGTCTGACACCTTGGAAATTCAAAGGTAAGGAATCTGCGGCTAGAAGTCTCGCTCAGATTTGGCTCTGCAGTCTTGCCAAGCCAGAACCTGTGGTCTGGCTTATCCCCAAGTGCCAAAGAGAATGCAGAACATTAAAAATATTTGGGATACTAGTTACACAACAAACAAAATGAGGACATGAAAAAGATTTTAAAAAGTGTTTCTTTAACAAATGGAAGTGTTTAACTATAGTATATTAATCACAACATTGACATTTTGTTTAAATTGGAAGTTTCTAAACATTAACTTTAAAACATTATCAACCCCTCCCTCCTGACACAAAGCAAAACGAATTTTCGGGTGTCCCTTATGCAATCAATAAAAATATTGGCCATGACATAACATTACAGGATATTGAAACATACAAGTGTGGTTTTTACCCAGGACCCATCTTGAAGGGAATTACTTGAATGCAGGGGTGGCTCCTCCGGTAAGGCAGGGGTGGCTCCTCCGGTAAGGCGGAGGAGCGCAGCCCCACCAACTAAATTACCCCCAGGGAAGGAAAAAATAAAATGGTGAAGTTCATTTATGACCATTTTATTTTTCAAAACTCAGTGTGTCAGGTGGGGGCTGTCTGGCTTTCTGCTGCTGTCACTCACGCATCAGAAGAAAGTGCTGGCAAGTGCACTTGAGTATAAAGTGTGCATGTCTCTTTGGCCAGCAGTCTTGCAACAGCCAGCCAAACGTGTGCACTGTAAACCTCTCTAACCCAGCTATCTAGGACAGCTGGGTTAGAGACCGCATAAGGCACGGTAGAGGAGGCTGCTCTCTCCAATCCTGGGGCTTCTTTCATGAGCGCAGCACCAGGATTGGTTACTGCAGTTTCCTGGGTCCTGCATTGGAGCCTGCCCGGAGAAGACCAAGAGGATGTGCAGGAAGGTGTTTAATTGTTTACTTGCTTTTATTTTGGCCCACCCCCTTCTGTACATGCCATCCGCCACTGCTTGAATGTGCTCTCAAATGTCACTATCAAGTAAACTAGACGCATGAAGTGATTTGAGTCACACAACTTAGTCATGCAGGTGAGCTGGGGTTTGAACCCAGGTCTCGCACAGTGCAATTAAAGAACTGACTAGATTACTTTCTTTTTCTCAATCTCCTTTAGCACCAGATGAGTTTTCGTTCAATTCTTTCAGATGAATAGAGCACTGCGTTAAATACAGAGCACATGTTAAGTTGACACGATGTCATGACAACATATGCTAATATCACTGGCGGCTACAGCGGTCGAAGGGTATAAAAGTATGGCTACTGTGATCCGGAGTACAATGGAGATTTGGCCAGTGAGTGTGGAGGCAGACTCCAAGGCGTAGCAGAAAACAAGAAAATATTCTGCGACCATCTTTATCATTCACCACCCGGTAACTGCATATAAAATAATGCACACCTTAACTGAAAAGTAAATGCAAGTTTTAAAAAAAAAACTGTGGGAATGCACTGTTTTATGAAACTTTTGGTTAATGTGATCACTGCAGAAGTATGTCTGCAACCGGAAGCCCTCAAAACTGAAATTTGTTTGGTTTAGCAGGGAATAGTGACTTTTGTGTATTAGTGCTAGGAAGTCCCTGCCCGTCACAGAAAGCACTGTGAATGTGTAAGTTTTAAATTTGCATCACACAGTATAAGCGGCTACCACAAAATGTGGACATAACTTAGATGACAATCAAGTGTTTTTAAAGTGTATGTATTGAGATTTTACCTAGTGCAAACTAACTGTCCATTAAAAACACGCACTCCACAACTGAGGTTTGCACACACCCAGCAATACCGCTCAAAAACAATGCATGGACTACCCCTGAAAAATCCGGGTGGTTGGTCACCCTGCAAACAAAAGGAAAGCAAATAAATGCGAGTTGCAAACCACAAAGTCTATGGTAAGCAACGGGCGGAATACATTCCCTGGCCAACTTTCTGAAACTCCCCAAAATGTCTTTAGCAAAACAGACCACTATCTGCCTAGACTGCGGCCTAAACTCTTTCAGCTTCTTTAGTTCACCGAGCAGATAATACGTAGTGCGGCGCCCTCTTGTGGCACCGATGGGTATTGCAACTGAGGATGGCCGAAGTGGTCCATGTGGCATTTTATTCCCCCGTTCACCTCGTCTCGTGCCTGCTGCGTGCTCGGGGGTGATACAAAACCAACTAAGATGCGCATCTGTGGAATTTGCAGATTAAAAAAAAAGCTTCTAATCGGCAGTGGGCTCGATGACAGTGCAAGATCGCTTAAGCTCCAGTGACAATATTGCCTAGACATATGTAAACTTATCTGACGCCGGCAATTTTGCACCGCTTTTTTGCAGTTTTGTATAGTGCTAACTCGGCCTAGAGGCATTTGAGCGCCTCACGCGAGCACCAGTTATATAAATTCACGTTTATTTTGTAGGCGTGGGGAGATTATGGGATGTGCCCAGTATCACAGGATGGGGAGCCGACGCCGGGACTAACCTTACCCCAGCCGTCTCTTACTTTTGTTTTGTGACTGTTGACAGGAGGGGAGGTGACCAGGTTGTAGCGATCGGGTCAACCCCAAAAACCCCCTTCTTAACGTCCCCAGCTAGAGAAGCTAATAAATTGTTTTTTTCTACTAGCCAGAGGATTTTTAATTTTTGTACTCACACACATTGTTAGGTCCCTACACTTTCACTGACACCTTGCACCATCACATAGTCCTGTCACCACTTCAGTGCTCCCGCGTAGTCGGTCAGGTCGTAGCACGCCCCGCCCCGTAGAGGGACGGGAAGACCCCAATGATGAAGCATGACACTACTGGATTTTTTTAGTGTGTGAGGGGTATTTTAAAAAGCACATAGCGCTCTCATCTTTATCACCCTAAGAGAGAGTACTTTCACTATATTTTCATCACTGTAAAACCAACAAATAAAATACATGTCCACACATTGATAGAATCTCTTTGTTTATATATATATCGTTTTGGAGGGTGATCAACTCCTCTGCACTTCCCTTATTGTTTTGGAAGGAGGGGAGGTGACTCAACATGTTATCTTGGCGCAGGTGAGACCTTTCTCCCTGCACATCAGGCAGATGCAACGAGGCAGCAGGATGGCCTCGTCCAAAGCTCAAAGGGCAACCACATTGATTCGAGTCCACCTGCACTCTACTTACGAAGCCATGACTGCAGGAAATTAACCCACGTTTAATGACTGCACCTCTTTGTGACTGCATTCAACTATGCATTACTTCTACATTGAAAGAGAGAATCCATTTATTGCAAGTCTCCAAAGTCGTCAACCAGAATTTGTTTGTCGCGCTAGTTTGCGTGTGGGTGATATGACTCGGACTCCATGCACCTACCTTTCACTTACCTGACGAGTCAACTTTGTGATCCCTCCCCTTACTTCAAAGTTCAGTTGCCCACTTTCTTCTCTACTTAACTTTTCCTCACAAGGCTTCCAGTTGGGTATGTATGTTAAGTCTGTCTTCCCTTTTGTCCCTGTTAGTGGAAGGATGGCTTCTGGTCCAGACAGTGCTTAATTTGTAAAATATGAAGAGCAGGTGCTCACATTTTTTAAGAGGCCACACCCACTTCCATTGGCTCCACCCACTTACTCTAGATGACCCACCCACATTCTCAACAGGCACTTATGTCTCAAGTTTCAGAAAACTAGCACATGGAGGCAAAGGTTCATTCAGTGGACCCTGGACAGATGCAATATGGGAGCTTCCATGCAAAATGGTGGCTGAAGTGAAGCAGCATGACAGTAGCAAGTATTGGGTGCCCCAGATCACGTGTCCTGTGCTAAATCTGCCATTAGAAAGCGAGGTTTCCAAAGTTTCAAGTTTCTGCTTACTCCATCTGAAAACATTTAAAATGCGGCTTCCCTGGCCTGACCCCAGGTGGTGACACATCCATGTGGCAACTTGTGATGCACAATCTTGGAACGCAATCAATTGTATTTTCATTTGTGAAGGTTAAACTGCAGGGATTTAGCCATTTCAAAGCAGCAAACTGTTAAGGGGAGCAGGAGCCTGGAGAATACTTCAGGCCCAGGGCTACAGCAGCACTAAGACTAGACAATTGCAGGCAGAGGGACCCAGAAGCAATGGAAGTTGATTAACCAACATGCCAGTGGTAGCGAACGTAAAACCATGCCCTCCTCTGATCTCCAGTGTCATCGCAGGGTTGACTCTTTTTCTCATCCTTAGTCCGTCAACATACTTCTGTTTGCTCCTGAAGCGCGAGGATATAGGCAGGCAGTGTAAAAACTACAGGAAAGTAACCAGGGTTCTAAGAATCCTGTTTATATTCTGTCCCTTCGCCTGCCTTCCTGAGCCTTGAGTGAGCAGGTGCTTCCCCTTGCTACCTCTCGCTCCCTCGGTGACTCCTGCAGCTGGGGGCCCCTAGTGCACTGTTTTCATTCTAAGCCGGGCTCAGCCAGCACTCTCACGCAGGCTCCTTCACAGCCCCTATGCGTGACCTGCGTCCCCAAATGGACCAACACTCCAGTTCCTCCTGTCTGAGGAGGACTGGGGTCTTTAATTTAACCCCGGCCGGCTGGCCGGGCCCTTCATCCTTATACTATATATGTGTGTACGGCCGGTGTCTGCTACTAGGCAGTGGCACAGCATGATCTTCACCGCCACGCCCCAAAAAAAGTAGCATTGGTTGGGCACGGCTCAGTCAGTGCATGGCTACTAGTTTTAAGGTTATTATGGGTACGTGGCAGGGGCGGCTGGTGACATTTGAAAGTGGTGTGGCGTAAACTAATTTGCATATTGCACCGCAGCGAGCGAGCCTGAACCACCTTGCATCCATCCATACATCATTCATGCATCCACCCATCCATCCATCCACCCACTCAACCTGCATCCATACATCATTCATTCATGCATCCACCCACCCATCCTGCATCCATCATTCATTCATGCATCCACCCATCCATCCACCAATTCTGCATCCATCATTCATTCATGCATCCATCCATCCTGCATCCATCATTCATTCATGCATCCACCCATCCATCCACCCATCCATCCTGCATCCATCATTCATTCATGCACCCATCCATCCACCCTGCATCCATCCTACACCCATCATGCATTCATGCATCCATCCATCCATCCATCCATCCACCCATCCTGCACCCATCATGCATTCATGCATCCATCCACCTATCCTGCATCCATCATTCATGCATCCACCCATCCACCCAGCCATCCATCCTGCATCCATCATTCATTCATGCATCCACCCATCCACCCATCATTCATCCTGCATCCATTCATGCATCCACCCACCCATCATCCATCCATCCATCATTCATGTATTTGTATGACCATATAACTTGCACACAGCTTGTCAGTGTTCAATACCAGTCTCGAACCTTGCACTCCAGCACCAATGATACATGATTAATATTAATTGTTTTTAAAAATGTATTTATTCGACACCAATTTCACACCTTAGTCGGAACATCATTTTTATTTGTTTTTTAAAATATCTATTTATTTAACACAAAAGTAAGTCCTGTATAAATTTTTATGGCTCGAGAAGAGGCTCGAACCTGGTTTCCCAGTACCAAAGTCGGCCGCGCTAACCGTCGGACCACATCCTCTCCCCTTTGATGTGGCTCTGCAGTTTTGATGGTACATATTCACACCAAAGTCATGTATACATTTTTACAACTGAACTACACACCAAAATGGGAATCCCCGCTTTCTCCTATGCGAGCTCATTTTGTAATGCATTGATAGTCACTAAAGAGGGCATGCATACCCGGGCTATGTATTGACCAGCCAATCCTGGCGCTGTATGCAGCGCCAGGATTGGCTGGGGGGGCACCATGACTCGTCGCCCTGTGTAACCCCAGGGGCTGCAGCCCGCCCCCTGGTCCTCTCTCTAAGGGGGAATTCACAGGAAAACGATATGCGCATGCGCGGCATGCTTGTGCCCAAAAATACACTTGCTCAGCTGCAGCAGGCCCATCCTTCCCCCCCCCCCCCGCACACTCCGGGATGTCTCCCGGTTTCCCGGCCGGCAGATAGCGCGATTTTTTAAAATATTTGTATTGGGCTTTTAGTGACGACACGGTAGGTCCATGGGGCTTAGTGGGGCTACGCCCCAATGGACGCACTGCGCCTGGTACGTGGTAAGCTGGGAGCCGGGGCACTGCCTTAACTAACTACTGATAGATCGAGCCCTGAATCTGCTAACTGTTAGGGGAGCGGGAGCCTGGAGGAAACTTCAGGCGCAGGGCAGGGCCTTTAACTTAACCCCCGCCGGCCCGGGCCCTTCATCGTGATACATAAATATATCTGACTGTGTCTGGCGGCCACTACGCCAGGCAGAGGCAGTAGCGCAGCCGTGTGGCGCAGCACAGTATTATCATCAAAAGTCAAGCGTCCCATCACCAGGGGCGTAACACAGGCCCCCGCAGCCCACGCGGTGCGGGTGGGGGGCCCATAGCTCCAAGGGGCCCCCTCGGCACTGAACTCTGGCTGGGAGAGCTCCTGATTGAGCCCGGAGGGGGCCCCCCTAAGTACCGTGCAGGGAGCCCCCCTCACTTTTCGTTACGCTAGTGTCCATCACAGCGCTAAAAAACACATTAAAAAAAACAGCGTTGGTTTTGCAATGGGCATGCCTACTGGTTATTACTCACTATTACATGGTGGGCCGGGGCACTGCCTTCACTGAAATAGGCCTGGTGTGGTGCAGCTACTGCTCCCAACACAGTCGAGGTCACTTGAATGCTGCCGGGGCGTGGCAATCTGGATCAAAATCTGTGCGCCCTGCCTGGCTGCCGCACAGACCCTACAACTGCCGGACCAAATCCAGCCCAAATTGCCCATTCAGTGTCCCGCCCAGCGGCAACACTGAACTAAGGGCCACCAAAGCAGTAATGCCATCAGAATTTTGTTGGCTCAGGCTCTCACAGCCGCAACGTTCTTCACAGGGACTCGGGAGAGGAGAACAACACTGTGCGCCGAGCCAGTGAGGTACATACGATCATATGTGACGTCACGTGCAGCAGACTCGTGTGGACCCGGCCCTGCAAAGTAAGTGCCGGTGCGAAGCACCAGCACAAATTAAGCACTGGGTCCAGAACACCTACCCTGTTCCCTATCCTCTTTTCCCTCTTTACTACCTCACATCCCTTTTCACTTAAGTAATCCTTCTATGTGGCTAGTAACCAACTCTCACCTAGCTGAGTCCTCCTGACCTTCTTAAAGCCCACCTGCATCTGTGAGTATTTTTGGCAATTCCTAGGGGTTGTACCTCTGCTCTTCTGGGAGGGCGGTTTCCAATGACACTTCAGAACCAAAGTATGAACTCACATTTTTAACACGATATGTGGAAGAGAACTCTTTGTTGATTAGGTGTTTAAAAATGCTTGTTGCTTTCTTATTCGAATGTGAACCATTTTTTAAATCCAGCTTTTGATGCAGGCTCGGAGCAGGCAGCAGCCAGATTCCAGCCCCATCAGTTATTCTTACCCCAGTGAATATTCCTCAGAGTGCCCCTATGCTGTATGTTGAACCCATGACTCATTCATGGAGCACTTGCACATTCAGTTCCCTCTGCCCTGAGGACCTTCACGGCGGAGGGTAACCGCTCTTATTTTCCTTCCAGCAAAACATGACAGCAAATGCCTCACTTCACTGGCAATCACTAATTCCTTTTGTCTAAGTTGAATGTTCTGCTCGGGGCGGTTGGGGGTGAAACGGAGCAGGACAACTCGAACCACAACTTCAGATTCCTCAACAAACAAAGGCACACCCAGGTGTCACTTTACAAGTTTCCACAAGATACAGTGAGATTAAGATTTTTTGTTTTTTAACTTGAGCTCTTTGTGCATTGTAAGAACATCAGGTACCCATCTGTGAATAATTACACTAATAACCATTTATATTACACACTATACAAAGGAAATATTTTCAACACTTTATCTCCCCTAAATTACAACCTGGAAGGATTGAAAAATCGATATATTGTATTCATATAGCTCTTGCTCCCCAGATGAGACTTAGAGGTGTCCCATGGCTGGTAGCAGACTACTCCAGAAAGACATCCTCCGTGGTTTACCCAGTGATTTTTGCTGGTTACTGGCATTAGTCTTCAGCTCTCAAGGAAACTGTTCTATGCATTAACCCCAGTTTCATTGTGGTAGACTGTTACTCATGCAAATGGTTGGTAGGATGAATAGATAGGCTAGAGGAGACCGGCTATTGTTATACTGCAGGGATGTGGTTTCAAATAAGTAGAGGTTGTAATCTATGGAGTGAGATGCGGAATATTTGCTGAATTTATTAATAGAGAGTAAAGCAGACAGATACGTGTCTCTCTCTCACACACACACTAGCTGCAGGTTGGGGGTGCAAAATCTTTATCTGCTTGCAGCCTCTGTCCTACGAGCGATACCATCGCAGATGAGGTTGATTGCCGTGGGAGCTCCGGTTTCACGGGGACAGCTTGGTTGTGCCTGTGCTAGCCTGCGCTGCCGCCTTCTCTCCGGCGGATCTGGCGCGGACCGTGCGGTAGCCCAAGACTGGAAGTGTGCCCTGAAGGGTGCTCACTGCCTGAGAGACACCACAGAGCGTCGGGGTCGTGCACGACTAGGGACGATCATCGCTAGCAGCCTCAGGCCTTTTAAGCATTTAGCTGCTTTTGGATTTCTGCACTGAGAGGTCTACATGTGGCGCCTTGCCTGACTCCAAGATGGTGCCGGGGTCCTGATCTGGCCCCAGAGCTTTTCTGGGCTACACCACTCCACCGCAGGAGTAGAGGTAGGCAGTACACCCTCCTTCCTACTCCCCCCTCCATGGTGGGTCTCGCTGCCTGCTCCAAGACTTGGTGCAGCGCCATCATGCTGCCTGACCTTAAGATGGCCGTGGAGTCCCCTTAATTCACTGAAAGGCCTGTGACAACGCAGGTTGCAAGAAGAGTCATGGGTACCTCCCAGAGCTCCTTCCTGTGATCAGATCTGTCCATAAACCAGTGACCTTCGCCGCACAGCCCCTATGCCACCTAAGAAGTCTTCAAACAAGATCAAACTGTATGTGCGCCCTCTGTCCACGTATGAGTGTGTGCACACATTTGTTGTGTGCTTGTCTGTGCGTGTGATGGTGTGTGTGTGCACGCGCATGTATTTGTGTGTACGTCCTTGGGTATTTTTGTTCTGGAACATGTGATTGTATGTGTGCTTGTGTTTTTTTTGGGATAGTTTCTGTATGTGCGTGTCTGCGTGTATATGAGAGTGAGCGCATTTGGGTGTGCTTGTGCATGTCTGTGCATGTGATGGTGTTTGCATGTGCATGTATTTGGGTGTTTTTGTTATTCGAGCATGGGATTTTGTGTGCTTGTGTTTTTGGATGTTTCTGGCTACGTGCTTGTCTGTGTGAGTCAGTGCACATATGAGAGTGTGTGCTCACATTGGTGTGTGCTTGTGCATGTCTGTGCGTGTGATGGTGTTTGCATGCTGGACTTGTTATTTTCTGGCAGCCGCTGTCCGACTTTAACTGCCTGATGCCTAACCTTAGGATGGCCAACAGTGTACAGTACAGTCCTCTGCCTGACCCCAAGATGGCTTCCATAGTGGTCCCCTACACGTTGTTTTACTTCCCTGGGACAACAATTGGACATTGACCAGATCTTGAACCTATCCCCTAACCTGCCTACACATCAGGACTTGGAACCTGTGGAACTTACCCCAGACTGTGGAGACCTAGCGATTTGGCTGATGCCCGGTGGATGCAAGAGTCTGGTTCATGCACAAAATGTCTCAATCATGAGAATTTTTCTGCTATAAGCACTGTCACTCACATCTTTTTTTTGCACGAGGATCTCCAGAACTACCACATTTTGTTTGAAGAAATTTATGGATAGAAGATTTCACACACCTCTACATAGATCAGAGCGAACTGTATGCTGTTGTTGCAGCTTTTTGTAAAATATTCAGTGTAGGTATCTCATGCGTACTTACTTACTCTGCGACTTTACTTAGGCGTCCGTGATGCAATATTAAAATATTTTTTTTGTCACTGACATGAATTGCGTGTTCACTGACATAAATTGCGTGTTTTCAGAACAGCACACTCCTGCAACATAATCCTTACAACCATCACAAGTTCTTTTCCACCTGTGAAATCTTTGTATCTATCTATAGAACTCTGTTTAAAATTAACCAGGTTTAATGTTTTTTCATGTCTGACAGAAGGACATTAGTGCTTAAAATGAGGCTAAAGGAATCATTTTGCAAAGGCCTGCAACACTCGAACCTCTGATAGAAGCATGTGTGTGACTTGGGGAACTGCCATCAATGCTGCACACAAGATTTTAGATGGCACACCTTATGATGACGATGATTAGTGACATTTTATAATATGTAAGACAAGGTGAACTCTCACAGGGTTGTCTCTCTTTTAGGGTGAAGATAAAGATCTCTCCTTCCATCAGTAAGAGCACGGCCGTGAAACCCGCGTCTGGGTGCCATTATGATTGTCTGAAGCGATGCTTAATCTATTGCCAACCAAATATAGGATGCTGGCTCTAAATATACTTATTTATTGAATTTGTAGGGCGCAACAGCTACCCAAAAAGGGGTTCCCGACGCCTGGACGGAGCAAAATAAAGAGGAGTAATGATGAAAGACGTTACTGGTTAAATAGCCAGGTCTTTAAGGATTAGCGGAAGCTGGTGTAGATGGTTTCTTTGCGGATAGTGATCGGGAGGGTGTTCCAGAGCATTGGGCCAAGATAAGATAGGATAAGAAAAGGAACGGCCACCCATCCTAGCAAGATTAAACTTCGGGACCATACATTTTTCAAGAGTGGCAGAACGAAGGAGGCGTGTAGGGATGTATGGCTGAACAAGAGACTGCAAGTAATGTGGAGCGGAGGCTAGAGTGCTTTCCCGTCTAGACTATGCCGTGGTACATAAGCTGGAGCCCCTGTCTAACTGCTTAGCTGACTGCAGAACGCAGCAGCAAGACAGCTTGCTAGTCTACATATCCGCACTTGCATCTCACTCACCAAATGATAGGCCAACTACTTCTTCAGCATGAACTCTAAACCTACAACCACACTAGGTCACCATGCTGGAGGTTGGCACAACGCTTGATCATATTAATAAAATTACTTAGATTACCAGAGAGGATGGGACACAGAGCATCAGAAGAGTGATTCAGCTCCCTGAGTTGAGTGATGCAGAACACCAAGAAAGAATCTTAGTTCAGCACTTCGTATATTTTTATTACATACTCCAACGTGAAGAGTTTGCACAAAGAGCTCCTGTTTTTGTGTAACAATTCGTGGATGTCTAGTGCTTTCGTGCCCATTTCCACTTTTTACGGGATGTGTTTGAAAGAACGCAAACTTGAAACTCCTACTAAACCATAGTTTAAGGGATTGTCACAGAAGCTGGGGATGTGAAATTCAGTTCATCGACATCCCAAAAGCAGTTTAGGAAAAAACGGCTCTTGGGTCCAGCAAGCAAGAACAGACCCATCGGCCCAATCAGCCTTAAAATGAATGAGATTGTTACATTTCAGAAACAAATATAAGAATAAACCCAGTGTGCAGGAGGAGGCAGATAGTTTTGAAAACATCTTCCAGTGGCAAAGTCCAGAGCCTGGGTTACCTAGACAGCACTGTCTAGGCCAGTGGTTCCTAACCCTTTAGTTTATTTGCACCCTTACTGAATCACTAGTGGAAGGTGGAGACTGCGATCTAAGTAACCTCAAAACTATACACCACTATTGAGAAAAGTGCCCAACAAACAAATACACAAAATATGAAATATTGTATTTATTCCCAAACAAACAAATAAGACAGAATCGAAATTGTAATTTTAACTGGAAGGTTGAAGGTTGTCACAAATGCATAATTCAGGTCCTTAGGTCTGCTAATGTAGCCTACTGATATGCATGCATATCTCGGGTGTCAACAATATCCCTCACTGAGCCTCAACGTCATCAAGATAGGACAGCCAGACTTGTCCTTGGCTCTGATCACACATCCCACTCATCTTAGGGCCCTGAACTGACTTCCTTTCAATCTGAGGATTATTTTGAAATGCTTGGGCCACAAAGCCCTTCACAAGGGTCCTTCCTTCCTCGAATGCAGTATAGTGTGCACAGAGTCCAGTGGAACCCCAAAGGTAGGCAGAGGTAAAAGTAGGTAGCATCTTACTCTCTAGTTGTGGTAGTGTGGGCGAGCAGTAAGGCTTTATCAGAGGGTAGCGTTAAGCATTTGTTGTACACACTCAGGCAAGAAATGATGTCACACACTTAAAGACTGAACTCAGACCAATTTTTTTGAATCAAAAATATGATTTAGTTATTTTATTTCTATAACCAAGCCAAGTCTGGTGCAGGTAAGTAAAATAATACTTTGCATTATATTATTCAGGGATTTACAGTTGAATGCAGGTTCAAATGCAGTTGGTTGAATTACAGGTATGTCAACAGTTCGAAATAAGTTTTCAGTAACTTTACAGATTACTGTGTGCTTTACTTTTGCTAAACAGTCTGATAAGCCTAGATACCACACTGACACATTTCTTAGACAAAAGGTAAGTAATTCAATTTGCAGTTTTTCAATGTTTCATACAAACCAACTCCACACTTAGAAGAATTGTCAAGGAAAAGCAGTCAATGCAATCCTATGCAAGGAAATGAGAATTTTCAAGGAAAAGCAGTCAATGCAATCCTATGCAAGGAAAGGAAGTTAACGGTTTGCTGGTAAGTACTTATTTGTGGAAGTTGTTATTCTGGGGTAAGAACCAGGGTGCCCCCGTGGTCGAGGATGCACTCTCAGTGGCACTAGCGCGGCTGGGTGGAGAGTGTTGGGGCCCAATGTTATCCACTGGAGGATATGGGGCCTCTGGTTAGTGGCTGCTCACGAACAGGCCACAAGGTTGTGGGAGCAAAGTTCCTGGTGTTAGGCTCAGGGCAAAGGGGGATCTGAGTTAACACCTGCAGCGGCACAGGGGCTGCTGGTGCAGGGTGCTGTTTTGGCGTCGGTGGCACTGTTGTTTTCAATGTGGATTGACAGTTTTGGTTTTTAGCTGCAGGCTTGGTCCAGGAAGTCTTACATGAACCAACAGTTGGACAGGTAAGTTGGAGGGCTTGGGGACGTAGATGCATCTTGGGTTCTCTTCTCCGGGTGGCTGGATGCAGGGGTGTCTTTTGAGGTCAGATTTCACCTTACCGGTGCACTTGCAGTTGGGGAGGGTCTCCGTGCTAAGGCTGCAGGCCACTTCGGGGAGTCCTGGGTGGGGGGGTCAACTCACGGTGGACTCTGACACCGAGGGACCTCCCTGGGACCGGTGGGATACTCTGCCCGTAGGCGTCGGGTGCAGTGCTGGTTCCAGGGGTCGGGTTTCTTTTTCCTCAGCAGGCTCAGAGTCTTTCTTGGCTTTTTTTTCTTTTTAAAGAACTGCTGTTCACAGGATATCCGGTCTTTGTAGAAGGCAGTCAGTCCTCCCAGGGGTTCTGGAGGTCGTTGACTACAGGACAAGGTGACTTTTGGCGCAGGATCTCTGGAAACTGTAGACGGGCCGCTAGGGCTGGGGCCAAGTCAGTTCTTCTCTGCAGTCTCCTCTGCTGGGCGTCTCTTTCGTCCTTCTTCTTAGGTTGCGGGAATAAGTCTTCTTGATTCAGAGCTGCCCGCTAAATACTGTTTTTAGGGGGCGTTTTAGAGGTCTCAAGGTTAGTAGCCAATAGGCTACTGACCTTAAGGTGACTACACCCTTGGTGTGCTCACCCCACGTGAGGGAATGGCCACAATCCCTAATCCTGACTTGAGAGTGCCTGCCATCTGCAAGATTGCGGGCACTGAAGAGTGAGCTTCACCTCGCCTCCCCCACCTGAGGGCTGGGGTTGGCAGAGGTGGGAACACCTTCTGGGCCGTGCTAATATTTCCGCCTGTCTTCCAGCCGAAAAAGGAGGGGAGATAGGAAGGGGGCCTGAACCTCCTAGCAGGAGAGGCTGGGGGTCGTGTTACAAAGGGAGCAAGGCCTTTAAAGCTCCCCTGCTACAGATGGCTCTCCCTGGGCTGGGGAGGTGTGACCACCTCTGCCCAGGAAAGGCTTTGTTTCTGGGCTCAGGGAGCGAAGGCTTCCACCTCAGGGGTCCAGAAACATGTCTCGAGGTGGCAGGCTGGTGTGTACCAGTCAGGAAACCCACCAGAGGCTTGTCGTTTTATCAGGGGGCACCTATAGGTTGCCCTAGATTACATTTTTCATTAAATCCCACACTGGCATCAGTGTGGGTAAATGGGCTGAGAAGTTTGATATCAAACTTCCCAGTTTTCAGTGAAGCCATTATGGTGCTGCGGAGTTCGTAATGACAATCTCCCAAGCACCATATACTCCTAAAGGCATTACTGCACTTACCGTGTCTAAGAATTGGTCTAGACACTGTAGGGGTACAGGGTTTATGCCCATGTACCCTCACCACTGGTGTAATGCACCCAGCTTGAGGGTTGTGTGCCATGTCAACTTTTCACTTTGTTCTGCACAAAAACACGCAGCCTGCAATGGCAGTGTGTGTGAAGGTACCAGGCCTCTAAGGGTGGCACAATAAGTGCTGCAGCCCTTAGAGGCCTTCCTTGGCCACAGTGCCCTTGGTACCTGTTAGAATTGGGGGTCTCTAGTTGGCAGAGGCCAAGGCTTCTGACCAAATAGGGACCCTCTCCTCCAGTCAGGGTAAGGGGGATACATGTGTGTAGATAACCCCTGCTCACCCCCTTGGTAGCTTGGCAGAGCAGACAGGCTTATCTCCAGGGCAATATGTAAAGTATTTGCGCCAACACATACAGTAATGAAATAGAGCACCACAAACGGACACCACACAGGTATATTTATAAAAATAATATATCTTTATATATTTTTAGGCAGACTTTAAAAAAAACGGACATAAACCAACATAACATATTCTTCTTGAAACAAAAGTATTCTTCTTGTGGAAAGTGTTCTTAAAAAGTAAAAAGAATCTGTTGCAAAAGATTGTGCAATTCAGAATGCACCACGAGCAGTCTTTGATTGAAAAGGACTGCCCCTCTCTTCATGGGGACCCTGTGCGTGTAAGAATGTAATGCACCCATGAACTGTAACTCCTTAAGGCTGCTCGGATGATGATACAAACAATATCTTCCTTTTAGCCCGGTACCACACTTCACTCTGGTGCCGGTACAAGCTTCCAGGGAGGGGCTCGGCGATAGACCACTTCAGCGCCGGCTGACGCCGGCGATCCACACACTCAGCGCCTCCCTCTCCCCCCAGATGGACACGCGCCCGTCCGAGGCACACACTTGAGCATTACCTGGGGGGGAAGCGGCAGGCAGTACGGCTCCCGGTGTCGCGAAGCTCGTGGCAGACGCGCCGGGCCAATCCCAGCGCTGCTTCCGGGCTTTCCTCCTGATGACTCGGCGAGCCCCGAGCCACTCACGGCACGGCCTCTGGGGATTCCGGCGATGACGTCAGGGCCCACGGGCCAATCGCAGCGCGGCGGGGACGACAAGCCCCTCTTCCCTCACAGCGATCTTCTCCGTGCGATTCCTCGGCGGGGGGCACCTCTGGACCTCGCGGCTCCAGCTGTGGAGGTCAGGGGCCCTCGGCGCTTGGGGGAAGGCACGGCCAGACAGGCCCCGTGGCCGCAGCGGTGATCTTTGGTAAAACAGGCACCAGGGGGAGAGCGGGCCGGCAAGGCACACGCCGCTCTTGTTCTCCTCTGGTGCAGACGCAAGAAAGGGTGATCTTCCTGCTCTTAAGGCAGCAGAGCGGTGTAGGTCAAAACGGCAGGAATTTGATGGCCCTGATTCCTGGGATCAGGAGGCTAGCTCTACTTCTAGCCCTTGGAGAGTTCTTCTTGGCAGGAGGGGGACCAAGCACACAGCACAGTCCCAACGGTCCCTCTTAGGTAGAACAATAAAGATATCAGGTCAGCTCCCAGACACACAGCAATGGCAGCACTGTTCCCCAGGTCTTCTTCCGGTGTTCTTCTTCAGCAGGGATCCTCCTCTTGAGTCAAAAGTAGTCTGATTCTATTGTGCACGGGTCTTTCCTTTATACAGCAAATTGTCTTTGATGCCTTTGAGGTTTTGTGATTCAGGCACGGGTTGCCCTTGTCCAGATCCTGGCGGTGGGAGTCTCTTGGTCCTGGGGAATCTTTCTCTTTGAAGCAGGGAGGCAGGGACATCCGTCATCCAGCAGACACGGGAGCTGGTATCGTAAAAAGGCAGGGCACAGCCCAGCACCACTCCTCCCCCTAACCTTCAGGGGCAGCCAGATATCACCCCACTGCTGGAGCTTTCCCAGACCCTGTCACACTCCCTCTAGCTTGCAGGCCCACAGACAGACTGGACAAGAAAATAGTCACTTTCTAAAAGTGCTATTTTCAGACACAAAATTTAAAAACCATCTGTGCTAAAAGATGTATTATCAATTTCTGAATCCTGGGAAACCAGGTTTGGATTTTCTATCTTGCTCCTGGGGGAGATAGGCAGGTACACATGGGACCTAACCCTCCCCCATTCTGTCCTATGGGCAAGATAGCCTTGCTGCAGCGAAAAACGAATTTGGCAGTAGTTCACTACTAGAGTATGTCCCCTACATCAGTATAGGCTCTACCTTTCACCCACACTTAACCCTGCACGGGGGGGGGTACCCAGGGCTTTCCCTAGGGGTGACCAATGTGTAAGGAAAGGGCAGGATCCGGCCTGGCAAGTGGGTACACTGGCCAGGCTAATAGGGCATCTTTCAAACTGCACGCAGGCACTGCTGTGGTAGGCCTGAGACACCTTTTCAGCACTACACCTGTGGCGGCACAACAAGTACTGCAAGCCCCCTAGTAGCATTTGGATTACCAGCCCTGGCACACTCAGTGCCCTTTACTAGGGACCCACTGGTAAAGCAAATATGCCAATCATGTATATCCCATTCCTGGGACAATATTAACCAGGGAGCACTTGCACTTTGGCACTGATCAGCAGTGGCAAAGTGCTCAAAGCATCTAAACCAGCAAAACGTAATCCAGCATAGAGTCAAAAACATAGGAGGCAGAGATCAAAAAGTCAGGGGAAACCACGCCAAGGATGCCAGGTCTAACAGTACCCATGGTACCTTTTTACAAGGGACTGACATATGGCCAGATAGGTGCCAATTGGGGGCACAGTTTCGGGAAAAGAACACAGGCCCTGGCAACTTGATTGGCAGGGACCCAGGGCACATCAAGTCAAAGTGCATCAGTAGTCTGGCAAAAAGTGGGTGGGGGGTTACTGCAACAGAAACGCAGCTTCCTACACCAACACATTCAATCTGACTTGTAAGGGTATAGGTATGTTGTATTCCCACTACCAGAATTACTCATACTTTGGGATCTGGTAATCTCAGGAAGGTGGAATAAGAAAGTATTCTGACTAGCACCATGAAAGTACCTTTAGTAAAATAATATTACTTCAGCAAGCAGTTGCAGCATTGGATTCCCGCTATAACTCTCAGTTGTCCAGCAATTTCTTACCGGGGAAGTTTCAGCAGCTTTTGGGTAATGAAACTTCCCTGAAGAAGTATTGTGAATGCGGTATTTCCAATTTGACCAGTAATTCTTATCAACCAAATCAAATATTCCTCCAACTCTTAAGTCCAGAGACCAATACAATCACTTTCAGAGGGGTAGCGCTTACCCTTCTCAGATGTCAGCTTCTTGCATACCAACCTGCTGAAACAGGTTTTGATACACCCATTCCTCGCTGCTTCCATCAACCTGCTCATTGGTTGCTCGTCCACCCTTCATTGTCCGTTTACAAAAACATTATTTTCTTGGAAAGCGCAGCAACTCCTGGTTAAGGCTGATGCCGAGCTGTTCCGCTGCATGAAATGCACTTCAGCAGACATGAATATGTGTTTTTTAAGGATGCTAAGTGGCATCCTCTATCTTGGATCAGTAAATACAAAAAATATATGGTGCCTGCTTTATTCAGTAGGTGCATGCATGGATGGTGATTTATGCACACACACGTTATCACTCACAAGTGCCTACTGAATGATTTGGACAGCAGTACCATTTTGACACTTAGGCGCTCCAAGCACATCAAAACAAGAGGGATTTTTTTTTTAATCGATGCTGCACAGCATTGCAAAAAGCATTTTGTTATTTTAATCATGCTGTACAGCATTAACAAAACCAATCGGCCTCAAAGGTGTTATCTACTGCTTGTGCTGGTGGGTGCTGAGGATTAAGACATTCTGTGCCCCTTAGTCAATGTAAAATTGTAGCCCTACTTCTATATTTGAGAAATGCCCCGGTTTTTGGTTTTCAAAATCCAGGCCACCTTACTTTATAATCATGATAGCTTGTAATTTATAATGTTCGGCATATACTTTCCTGATGATATCACATTTGTCAGGCGAAGGTGATTGCATAAAGTGATTGAATGATAAACAATTTTGTGCAGGTTTGCAAAGAAGGTGATCTTAAAGGCAACATTAATTAGGAAGGATGAATATCACCAGAAAGAATGTAACAGCTTACAAATGATTGTGAGTTTACATATTTGTCTACTCTTCATATAGTATAGGGGATAAAATACTGCCTGTCATACATTATAAGGATAATGCAAGTCACCAAGGAGTTCCATGACCATATAGCCGGCCACGTTCCTTCTCATTCCATTTAAATCTCGGAAACGCAAAACTACAAGTAAATCCTTTGCGGGAAATGCACCCAAGATCTGGAACTCCACCCCCCCCCATATTGCAATGACCTATTTGCAGAAATTCAAAACTTTACTCAAAGCCCTCTTCCTTGAGTGCAACTGAACTTAACGGGAAGAACATAGCACCCTCCTGTGGACCTAATGATCTGTATGGTTATGTTATTTGCAATGCTCTTAAGTTGACCAGATGTGGATTCTGCCTTCGCCGTTAAGGCACATTATTGTACCTGATGTGAAGCGCTCTGATACCCTTGGGTCCAGCTAATGCTATACAAAACTTATAATAAATAAATAAAATACAAATAAATACTTGCAATAGCCCTATCATGTAGGGCAGGATGTACTTTTTCCCTTATAAAACATGGTTACATCATCTTTGCCACAATCTACTCAAAACCTCGGTACAGATCTCTTTCATATAGAAGAGAAAGCATGTTTGCAAACATGAAAAATAAAAACAATATTTAAACATATCAAAAAAAGTGAAATACTTGTTGCAAAAAGATATTAGAATGTTTTTTAATTAGATAAGACGCAGTATCTCAGCAGGAGCTGAAACATGTGACTTGTGATTAACCAGACATTAAAAAAGACACGTCATCAGGTATACACCCACCTACGTGTGAGCCCATCTCACGAACGGGCACGAATTACGAAAGGTTGTCCACGGTCGTCAGAGTCCGTTTTTTCTTTCTTTCAATTTCATAAAAGCACTGACAGGTAACCGAGCGCAAAAGTGTATCTATCACAATTCACTTGAAAGAGGCCTTGAAGCAATAAGCACATACTTACTTATTGAAACGCGTTGCAATGAAAATATTTGTTTTTCTATTTAGAATGGTGTAGTATGTTTTTATCGGACTACCTTACCTTTCTTCGTTACATTTAGGTTACATGAACTTTTATAAATGTGCCTGCATTAATGCAAGTGGTGGAAAATATGTTTCTTCAAAGCCTATAGCTTTTATTACCCTATCCGAGAGTCAATTAGGACTAACTTGAACATTTTGCTTTTTTAATGTGTCAAAACTGAATTACCGGAAATTAGAAGTTCAATGGTAGGGAAACAAAGGAAGGACTAGAATACCATGCTGTTATGGGTCGGCCTTCGGAGCTAACGCTCCTTTAGCCCCCACTGTAATGTTTATATTGGGATAGCTGTTTAACAGAAGCTGCGTCGTATTTAAAAGAAGCACATTAATTCAATATAAACTTGAGCAATATTATGAACACCTGGAAGAAAAAAATTCCTGAAAATCAAAATAGTAACCAAACTAGTTATTTACAGTAAGCCTTTTTTCATGATCGATAATGTATCCATATTTAAAAGATAAGATACAGATATGACGTTTCTGCATTCTTTTCAGTATTTCTGCTGCTGTTCAGATATTTTTCTCCAGCGCTTGCAGGACTCCCACCATTCGAAGATGGTGCCTGGCTTCGCTTCCGCGCAGCCCTCCCGTGACGACAGTGACGCCGTGTGACACGGAGGACGCCGCAGCGCGCCTTGTCACTGCCACTTCCTGCGCGGGCCGCACTCTGCCGTCAGCGCTGCCTGAGCCCTCCCTCCTGCCGTCTCTGCCTCCGCCGCCTCTGCCCGTTGGCCGCTCGCGCCGCTTCCTTTCAACCGTGCCGGGAGGTTCGGTGCCGTTTGTTGCCCTCCGCCCTCGCGAGCCTTCTCCTCTCCGGGCCGCCGGGCCGGTCCCAGCAGGCCTTTTAAAGAGGCTCCGATCCCCGCAGGGAGCAGGCCGGGCGCACTCGCCACCCTCCTTCCGCAAGCCCGAGGACAGGCCCCAGCCAGCCGCCAGCATGAGCGTGGAGGCGTACGGACCCAGCTCTCAGACCCTCACCTTCCTGGACACGGAGGAGGCCGAGCTGCTGGGCGCCGACACCCAGGGCTCCGAGTTCGAGTTCACCGACTTCACCCTGCCCAGCCAGACGCAGACTCCGGGGCAGAGCCAGAACCAGCTGGACGGACAGGTTCGTGTGCCCTACCTGTCATCTAAGTGCCCTCTCGCACTCCTCTTCCGCATTGCCCTGCTGCCTGCTCATGCAGTCTCCTCTTTCATTAGTTTTAAGCATTTTTTTCATTACTTTTGGAGCTTTGAGGACACCTGTCTTTTTAGAGAATCACACAATATGAACCAGATTAATAATTTATATTGTTATTTAAATATTATTTACATTTGCTTCCCACTATTGGTATAGCAGCATACAACTTTTCTTGCCTAAGAGTGAGTATCAGTAACTACCTGCCAGATAGTTTTGTTTATTCCTCACTTCTACTCTTTTATGCCCTTTAAATAACATATAAAATAACTAAATAATATCCTTTTAAATACTTCTACTTCTTTTAAATAACATATTCAATTACCCAAAGTATGGTATTCAGTTAACGACCCCTGGTGTATGGAAACCTGATTATGCATTGCCATGGTTTGAAGACTTTCAGAACAACATTTATTTTCTTAGTGGTGGATGTAAACTTCACCTAACCATCCATTTTTGGGTAATTCCCATCTATGTATTTCGGGTATTATGTGAACTGTTAGAACGAAGTCTTATGTTATGTGAATTTGTAGAGCGTGCGAATCACCTGTAAGGTTATCCAGGCGCTGGTTATAGTTAGACCTTAGTGTCGAGGAGATCATGTTTGTTTTGTCTGCAAGAGCCATGTCTTGAGGTTGCTTCAGAAGTTTATGAGGAAGGGGTTCCAAGGTGTTTTGGGAGGTCGATCTAGGTGTTGGCTGCAAAGTACGAGAAGGAGCGTCCTTCTCTTCAAGTCTTCTTGATGCAAGTGAGTTGTGTCTTGCCTGGAACGCAGATCATAGGTGTCTGCTGAGTTGATAGTTGAGGCAAACTGGACCAGTTTTGTGGACAGCTTTGTAGGCGTAGGTGAGTAGCTTGAACTTACATCTTTCCTGGACTTTGACTAGTGGAGATTGTCGAGGTGTAGTTTTTTTGTGGGATGTTCATGGTGAGTCTGACCCGGGTGTTCGGGGTGGTTTGGAGGTGGCGTAGGACATAATGTGGTATTCCGATGTAGAGGACATTTCTGTAATCCAGTCTACTTGTGATAAGAGCCTGGGTGACCGTTCCTCCTGCGTTGAGTTGGATGCACTTGAAAACCTGTGTATTTGTAAATGAGTGCACGAGCAGTTCAGACAGGCCCTTAAGATAAAGGAAATTGGTTCCGGAATGGTCACTAAACAAGAGAGAATGTGTTAAGGTGACATCAGCAAGAAGCAGTTTTGTTAATATCCTTTTTGACAGTCTTTCTGCAGGATCTGCTCATCTTAGAAGTAGTTTGTTCTGGGTAAGGAGAAGATAGGCTGGTCCAGAGAAAAGCAGAGTTATTTCACTGGTCGATTGCAGCTGTTTGCTTTTAGGTGGGACAGATGCCTTTCCACTGATAACATAATGTGGGGGAAATTTTGAAATGTACAGGTATGCTTGCTGTTTCTGTTGCCTAATGTGGGCCATTCTGAAGCGGATAATGTTTTACCCATCAGACCATTTGCTTTTTTAGTTAAAATAAATTAATAGTGCTACATTTCACACTTTTACGGATTCTAAAGCACTGCAAATAAGAGGTTACTGTTATGCAATTTGTTCTATTGAATCTCAGAATGATGGACACTGCTTCTGCTTTGCTGAGAGTAGAAAATCCAGCCTGCAGAACACTTCCTTGTTAGAGGCGTAATCTTTTGCTTAGAGCCATCCTGCTAGCATTTTTAGTTATATGTACCTGATGACTTAACCTATACACGTCAAGTAATTAATATAGATTTTAGTCACTTAAATAAAGTTTTCAAAAATATCAATATTCTCTCTTTGAAGCCTTCAAATACTACTAAGAGCTTGTGAGTTGCCCAAAATGCGGAAGCACATTGCTTAATAAATTAGTAATATTTTTTCATTTATTTCGAAGGTTTTATATAGCGCTGCTGGTCCCAAGAGTATCAGAGCGCTTTACAAGGAAGGTAAACATAATATTATAACATTAAAAAGTGCAGAAAATTTACACGGGATATAGCATTGCATTTCGAAGAGCTATGAGAGCAAAGAAACAGTGAGATAATTTAAGGGGAAGATGAAGGTTGAAAGATACGAGAGAGATGGGGGTGTAGAGGAGGGGAGAGAGAATATGACACGGGAGAGGGTGTGATGGAGTGGGCAGGGGAAGAGTAAAGAGTGAACAAGTTCATAGTCCGTATCATTAGATACCCCAATATTTGTTGAGAAGAAGTATTTTGAGTCCTTTTTTTGAAGAGAGGGTAAGAGGGGTTGCAGCGAAGATCCTTGGGAGAGAGTTCCAAATCGTAGGAGCGTTACCAGAGAATGCCCGGGATTGGGCATTTTTACATTTGAGTCTGGGAGGGATCAAGACAAGGGAGTTAGTGCTCCTCAGGGACCTGGAGCCCCCTGCTTTCTGTAGTTTGACTGCAAGGTAAGAGGGGGTGTTTTGGTGAAGAGCTTTGTGAGTGATACAGGCAATCTTGTAGGTGGATCTTCCTTCTATTGTGAGCCAATTGAGATTTTTGATGACGGGGAGATGTGGTCAAATCTTTTACAGTCAGAGATAAGTCTAGCGGCTAGGTTGAGAACAGATTTAATCGGTGCAAGATGGACTTTAGGGGTGCCTGCAAGTGTGGCGTTACCATAGTCAATCCTGGAAAGGACAAGCGATTGGACAACAGTTTTGAAATCATCAGCTGGAATAAAAGGTTTGATTTTTTTGAGGTGGTGAAGGGTGAAAAAAGTACTTTTGGCTGCATTTTTAATGTGGGGGATGAGATTAAGATTCTGGTAGATGCTGATGCCTAGGGATTTAACAGAATTAGATGTGGAGAGGGAGCAATTAGTGCTTTGATATCATTGATCCACAGTTGAATGGGAAGGGAATTGTTTTTAGGAGTGAAAAGGATGATTTCAGTTTTTTCGGAATCAGTTTTAGATGGTTCAGATGGAGCCAGGCTTGAACTCTAGTCAAGGTGTCATTGAGGTGAAGAATGTCATTGTGGGATTTGATCTTGTAGTATAGTTGGATGTCGTCTGCATAGAAGTGGTAACTGATTTTGGCTTGTTTGAGAGTGAGTGGTTCCTTGAAAAGATTAAATAGGGTTGGGGAGAGGATAGATCCTTGAGGCACACAGAGTGAGACAGGTTGTGGATTGGAGAGGCAGTGGTTGAGCTTGATTTGCTGTGATCTATTTTGAAAGAATGAGGAGAACCATTTGAATACAGTGCCTTCAAAGCCAAATCGATTTTTGAGAGTGTTGAGAAGGGTGGGATGGTGGACAGTATCAAAAGCAGCAGAGAGGTCAAGGAGGATTAGTAGTGATGATTCACCTTTGTCTAGGGAGCGAAGAATATCATCTGTAATATTTAACATAGCAGTTTCTGTGCTGCATCCCTTTCTAAAACCGGATTGGAAAATGTCTAGGAGATTAAAGGAGATGATCTGGTTCTCTAATTGGGCCAGGACACAATTTTCAAGGGCCTTGGAGAGGAAAGGAAGGAAGAATATCATCTGTAATATTTAACATAGCAGTTTCTGTGCTGCATCCCTTTCTAAAACCGGATTGGAAAATGTCTAGGAGATTAAAGGAGATGATCTGGTTCTCTAATTGGACCAGGACACAATTTTCAAGGGCCTTGGAGAGGAAAGGAAGGGTGGAGATGGGGCGTAGGTTGTTAAGGTCACTAGGGTCAGCCAAGGGGTTTTTAAGAATGGGGGAGATTTGGCCAAGCTGAAGGGAGGCAGGGACACAGCCAGAGGAAAAAGAGGAGTTGATGATATTGGTCCAAATAGGGGCAATGATGTATTTGAGTTCTTGAACCAGATGGGCGGAGAGAGGATCTTTGGTATGGAAGGAAGGTTTGAGTTTGGAAATGATGTTGATGATCATGGTTTCAGAAACTGGACTAAATTCAATCCATGAAGCGTTGTTTTTAGCAAGGTGGGTAAGATACACCAACATGTCATACTTGATAGCTGAACTTGTTTCTACTCCAGCAGTTTTTCCAGACCCTTCATCAGACTTTTATTATTAAAGTGGTGTAACACCCAAGAGGTATCCAATCTCACTGTTTTTTAAATAGCCTGAATATGGAAACATATTGTGAATTCAGCCTAAAACAAAGCCTGGCCCACATAATATGCACTTGATGAATTAGTAGTTTTCATTGGTTCATTTTAGTACTTCTGACAAATCAGTTCATTTTAGATATTTAAGTAATAACGAGTGAGCAAAATATGTCTTATAACAAACATCATGGTTTTAATGAAGAATGTATTGTTGTTTGTTTCTGGACTTAAAAAGCCTGATAACCTTGTGCCTTAGGAATTGTCTGTAGTATTGTTATAAAAGCGGTAAAAGAAGAAAAAACTTCCCGTTCTTCTATACATTGACATGAAACTCTCTGAGGTACAGCAAGGACAGAAAACACGTTTCAAGAGTTAGTTGTTAGAAATGTAGAGTAACTACTACTAGAAAGTTACACAACATTAATTAGAGTATGCTCTAGCCACTGAAAAATAATTTATGGTTAAACTAAAAAAAAGTGTGAAATTCTGGTAGGAACCTAGAACTTAATGCCAGATTAGTCTCAGGGGATACCATAGTTTAAGATGATTCTGATACCTGCTTTATAATTATTTTGTAGTGAGCAATTTTAAAATATTTATTGTATAGTTGGGCAGCATGTACAGTATCTTTTAAAGTTAGGAATATAAAAGCAATAATAGTTTTGTTGAAATGTGTTTATGTCCTTTACTTGTTGTTCGGTTCATTCTTCAGATCTCATTCAGCGTTGTAAGACTATATTAGTTTCTTATCCCTGAAGGTATTCAACAAACATTAAGTGTTTGTTCTCTTTACATTAATGCTCTCTCTGTCAACACTATTACCATTCAGGTCGTCATAAATCAAAATTCCTGTAAACAAGTCTACTGTATCGGAGACCTCCTCAGGGACTAGAACATGCAGGCTGTGTCTATTGCCCCAGTGCCTAATGAAAGACATGGACGCTAATGCATGATGTTTTTATGTAACCGCATATACCCAGGCAGGCTTTAAGAACAAAAGCTGGCTATAAAGTAGGACATATACATATATACATATTTGATAAAAATTAATGCAATGGACTGGAATGATATCAAAAAAGAAAATTTTTAATAAAAGATAAATAGATACATATAATTAACAAATTACACAATAAAAAATTTTCTCTTAATGCTCATGTGGCTCTTTTTCAATTATATATTAGAAAAACATCATGATATATAAAAAAAGGATCTTTTTTCCTTTTATGAAGAATAGGGCTGTCTGTCAACGCGTTTCGACAAAGTCTTTTGTCTTCATCAGGACTAATGGATATTCAGCCACTTTTTCTAAATAGAATAAAACAATATTTAAGTAACGTTAAGATCACAGTGCATTGCTTTTCTTCAAAAATAGAATATTATTCAGTTGATAAAATGTTCCTAGCCAGACTTATATTGTAGTACGGGTTACATGAAACACACATAGTTGGAAAACATACATAATACATATTTCGTAGGCTTAACAAACAACAATACATCTATATCATTATATTCACAAACATATTCCTAGACAAATCTGTCAATGCTGGATAGAGATTGATGTTTTTCTAATATATAATTGAAAAAGAGCCACATGAGCATTAAGAGAAACTTTTTTATTGTGTAATTTAATTATATGTATTTATTTATTTTTTATTAAAAATTCTTTTTTGATATCATTCGAGTCTATTGCATTAATTTTTAATTTTTATCAGTTATGTATATATGTATATGTCCTACTTTATAGCCAGCTTTTGTTCTTAAAGCCTGCCTGGGTATATGCCGTTACATAAAAATGGTTGTCCCTGACCCAGGAGTCCTATCCATATCATGGGGTCCTTGATACCTACAAGACGCTAATGCATGATGTTCTTTTCGCATCCTCTGCAGCACCAAAGCACAGCCTGCTGGCAAAGAGTTAATAAACTGTATTAAAGGTGCTTTCACCATCTGCCAATTACCATGCATGCCTGTGGCCCAAATCAGTTGCCTTTTCACACACCAATGTCACAGAAACCATCTAACTGGCACTCTGTGAGCTAAACAAACTAACCGTGCTAAGCATGTCTCCTTTACAACTCTTCCTTGCATACAAGAGCATGTTCTGCATGACTACCTGTGCGAGTGCAGGTTGATAAGTTTTCTGGGCTGCCTGTAAAAGAGGCTCTCTTGCCTGGAGACTGGGTCTTGTGCCTATAAGCAGGACGAACATGCATAATCGCGCAGTTCAGGTACATGGAGTGACACGCTCTATGGGCAGCAGTGAACTAGTTAAGTTACACATGCTGTCACAGCTCACAAGCACAGAGACCGCACCATTGGAAGACTTGTGGTATATAATCCTGATAGTATTTAAAAAAAAAAAAATAGCTTTCATTGTTTGAGGCCAGAGTAAGAGTCATATAAACATCACATAGTTTCTGGATATATCCAACAGTGTGAATTACACCAATACAAATGGAAGTCTGTATTGTGCCCTGGACGATGCAAGTCACCAATTGCCTTTTTGCTTTGAAGGGCTCCTTACCGTTTCCAAATAGCTATTTCTTAGCTACTTCAGGATGTATAGTTACCGACCAATTCGAAGTAAAAGCAGTTCCTAGTAGACTGTTGCCACTAAACTATTCAGTGTGTTTTCAGAGGCATATTGCATATCGATGTATATGCCTATCTTATCACTCATACGTAGATCCTGTGAAGCTGGCCAATCTCATAAATGGGGTATGCAATAGGTTTTTAAACATGTTCTTTTTTTTTTTTTTTTTTTTACTACACTTGGTCCAAGGCCTTACTTGCCTGATATCAGATCAATAAAAAGCAGCTAGGCTTTTTTTGTAAAAAAAATACAGGCTTTTAATGTTATGTTTTTCTTTTGCCTGAAAGTTCCGAATAGGTCCCAATTTCACTATTCTAACCTGGGTGAAGTTCAGAAAGCATGTTAAAGGCGGCTTAGTACAGAGACACATTGTGTCTAGGGACACTGCCCTTGATCCCGCCTGAGTTCAAGCCCATGTTCTTATCGCAAATTTCATGGTTCATTTGATGCCCCTGACCGGTGCGTTTTGATGCGGGAATTCCCAAATTCCTTTTGGTCGACCATGGAATACAAGTACCTCAGCAGTTACTTACCTTTTTAGACTATTTCTTTGTTGTCGTATATGAACAGAATGTTGGACGGTGATTTGAAAATTTAGAGCGATTGCAGGAAATTGTTCACATGAAAACAGTTTGACAAGATATTGAATGCAACTAGTCTATACTTGTGTAAATCATAATTAAAATAGTTTTAAATGGCAACCAGTATTATTTCTTGTTAATGGCAAAATAAGGTTGCCTGTTAACTAGAAATGATCCTCCACTTCATAAATGTATGCAAAGGTGCTTATTTACAATGTGTAGCATTTGGATGCTGTATGGGATTAGGTGTATGTTGAATTCATGCTGCTTATGTAGGATTTCCCCTAAACGCACATTGTTTATAATTAACCTAGTGTATGTTTGTTTCTTTCACCGTGTACCAGAGGGTGGTGCTTGCTTCTCTAGTGTGCCTCATTTCTTGTAAGGAACAGTAACCCGAGCAAGATCAAGTTATGGTCTGTGTCATGCTGAAAGCTTGAGTTACCTATTGTTTCCAGGTTGCTAAGTATACACCACTTAATGTTGGTAGATCGTATCTATGCAGTCGTGAGACTGATTGTAATGGACAGCAGGGTTTTGATGCTGGCTTCATGACGATTTAAAAGGAGTGTAAAGCAACACTAACGTGTGCTGAAGTGTCTTCCTTTTTTACCCACTTAACTCTACAGTTATCATATAAATGTAATATCTTCTTTTATGTGGGCCCTGTTGGTTCCTCAGACGTTTTACAACTCAGTGAAAGAGTAATATAACCAGCGGATTTACATGCCTACCTAATTCCCTTCGATTAGGATTACATTTAACTTTCACATAATCCCCTATAAAAAGGTCGTACAAAGTTGACATGTTGGAGTACCTGCATATTGAAAATTAGAAATCTTCTATTTTCTTTGGTATTTTGCTCCCTCTTTAGGAAAATGAAATGGCTTCGCTTTTTCCCACTCATAGAACGTATACATTATGACTAATGTGTCTTTCTTTGGACATGTCCCTGGTTTTGAGTTAAACGCCCACTTTTAATGTTGACATCTATGGGAAATGAAGTCCTGATGCTACGCAGAATGTATTGAAATCAAGAGTGCTTCTTGTCACCAGTGAGGGCATCCAAGCGCTGGCAGGATCCATTTGAAATCATTAATTTTAGTAAAGGGAGGAATTCCACAAATTCTGGAAACTTTATTTTTAGCAAATGGCAACATAGTGCTTCTCAACACCATAGGGACAGAAGCTTTAGTCACACAGAAGATTGCATGTGATTGTGACTGTTTGGATGTCATACATTGAGAGAAGGCAACATTTAAATTGTGTCAAGGTCTTGCGGATTTTTTTGGCCAGAACTATCTTTGTCACAGTGCTCAATGGAGCTCCATTAATTTCTTAGAGTACTGCCCATTTAAAGTTTTAGTGTAGGGTCAAAAAGACAATGCAACTGTTTATTTGAAAAGTGTTTGGTTTTCTTTGGTGCAAACCTAGAAATGATGCCTAGAACACTTTAGTAAAAAGTGCCTTTATGCCATACGTTGTTTATATGTGGTCCATGTGCTGGGCAAAGGGAGCATTTACAGACTGTAGAAATGAGTACAATTCCTCAACAAGGCAGAATGTTAGGATAACTAACTGCAGATGTAGTTGAATAGAATCTTTAAGTTTGTAAGAAATCATTTCACCTTTACAAGGCACAAAACATTGCATTTTGGAAGAATTTTCTTTCTTATTAAGTATCTGGTTATCTTCGGTTCCTTAAGTCTATGGGCACATTTAATTGTGATGAACATCAAACCTAGAAAGGAAAATCATTCTTCTAGAATTTTTTTAGCGATGATTGCACCTCAGTCGTAATTATGCGTATTAGATATAAGAAAGATCACAATTGAAAAATATAAAGAGGAAGTTTAATTTGAGGGAAATATTCTTGATTGCATTTGACATATGGCCTGTCTTTTCAGTGTTGCATGAAAGTTGTAGACTATATTCTGGCATACTTAAAATCTGTCACTCAGTACTACTTACTGACTTTCCCTATAGAAATAGCACAGTCCTATTGTGTATGCATGATGAAAAAGCAGTGGCACATAGAAATAGTCTTTACCAGTTTTTATTGCTAGACTACTTGTACATTTGGTAGGCTTCTCCTTCCAGTATAGGAATGTGAGATTTCTTAGTAAGCCTCCATTAACTAAGCAATAGATCACTGAAAAAAGTAACCTGATTTTATTTTCTGAAATGTATAAAAATGTGGAGTCCTACGTCTTGCACAGTAGATTCAAACAGCGTGGATATTGTAATTTGTAATCACATTTATACTTTTTATTTTTCCCACACTTAAAAGTTTCACAAGAAGAGGGTATATGCAATTTGTGTCATCATCCAAACAACCACGTTATCTTTTCGAGGACCCGAATGCCACATGGTCTCACTTATAGTATTTAGTGCACTAGTAAATAAAAGCTGGAAATTCATTTTTCTGCAATATATCGTAAAAAAATCTAGTATATCATATTCCTTCTTAAAAAAAGCACACTTTTTCCAGTCATGCATGAAAATGATTCCCAAAATAATACTTGTTTTCTTTCTCTATTTAAAGGTGACAACAGTGTCAGTTTGTGTTGTATTGTAGACATTGATTTTTGACACATCATTTTCTTAATGTTTATCATAGCCTCCAGTGATGGATAATATGAATCCTTGTTACAAATCCTATTTACATTTGATAGTTTCATATAATTTTTATTACACATGAGTAATTTATATGCTTAGTGCACTGTGTGCTTGTACATCAGATCGCATTCCAGCTATTATAACTTGTTTCAGATGCATCACTTAAAAACTAATTCCATAAAACGCTGTTAATCACTGGCTAGTGTTTGTGGCCGACGCATTTTCCTCCTTCACTATGGGGAATGAGTGTTATGTTTGAAATTTGGTGAGGTTATCTGAATGCAAATATCCGATTTCTATATGTGGAGTGGTGTGGCTCACTGGTTAGAGGCGGCAGACCCGGAAGCAGAGGTCGGCCCGGGACCAGAGTTCAATTCCCAACGCGGCAGGGTCGTGGACCAGGGTCAGCGGACTCGATAATTCTCGCCTCGGTGCCTACTCTAACCAGGGATCACACTCGGCAACTCTGGGCATTAGCTTGCCTCATCTCCACAACGTTTCAAGTTTGGGCCAGCAAGGGATTTATTTAAAGGGATTTATCAATTACAGCACAGGTAGGAACTATGATGAGTAAGGTACCCACACTATTATAGATTAGTGGCTGAATAAGGTTTCAGAAATACACATCAGAAAGTGTTACCACACTAACACATTGAAGACATCAAAAAGTACAAAAACCAGGTGTTTATGAGTCAAAAGATTGTTATTTTCTTTGTAACAGGAAAATTAAATCAGCATTACAGAAAGGGTACAAAACAATGCATTTGGGATATAAAAAGGGAGCGTGTTGTATATTCCTATAATATATCACAAAAAAGTCTATGCTGCTAACCAATGAACACTGATTTCAAATCAAGAGTAAATGAAAATCAATAGTGGTTAATAAATATTGGGCAGAATTAGACTTGGTAGTCGACGTTTCGGTCTTTTGGAGATGATTTCATAAGACCATCATCAGGACTTGAGTTTTAAGCATTTACCGTTGATGACCCTAGAAAAAAATTGAGGTTCTAGGACGGACACTTCCCGCAGGGAGATAGTGGTGTTTTTAGAAATAAATCAACAATGTTTAATGCAGGATTTTATCAAGGGTGTCCAAAGCAGAAAATGATCAGGTTTGTCAAAAGACAACTTCACGAGAGGAATCAGTAGTGTTGCTTGAGGTAAATCAGCAGTGCTTTTTAGAAGATTGGATCGAAGGCAACCGAAGCAAAATATGCTTGTGTAAAGAAATGATATATACAACAAGAAAGGTCCAGGTATCAATCGTGGGTATTGCTTCAAAAGGTAATGGGTAGATGTTCGAGCTTTGAACAGATGAACGAAGTCACACGCGATCACGACGTGCAGGATGGCAGCGTAATTTCAAAACGATAATTAAGTATTAATTATTTAAAAAAAATAAAAGCCATTGTTATTTGTAATATCAATACATCTAAAGTCACATACATACAACACATATTACATTACAAATGCTATAGGGGTCACATTTGCGAAAGCTAAAACTATTGGCATTGTAAATGACAAAGCTATTCATTTAGCTATTTTCAAAACATGACACATAAATACAAAATTTGTCATTTACAATACTAATAGCTCAAACTTTCCTAATGCGAGACCTTTTGCATTGCAAATGCTTGTTATCAGTTTGTGGTGGTTCTGGGTGAGCCTTTTTCTTGAAGGTTTATCTGGAGCTTCGGCTAAAGAGTGGGAATTTAGAAGGAAATGCCACCTACACAGGACTTTCAGCATGACAGAATGGCTGGGAGAGTCGCTATTCTGAATCTGTGCATTCCTAAGTGTGAATGTCCAGTTAAAGGAGAATGTGCCTCTTACCAGGATAGCCAGTTTGAAGTCCCAGACAATCTTGGGTGAGATACATGCGGTTTTAAAGGTATCTTTTGTAAAGTATGAATAGCCAAGTTGTCGTGGTTCTATGTGCCTGGGTGTAGAAGTTGCATGGTAGCAACGTTCTGACTTCACTGATTTCAGTTGATGGGTATAGAGTGGGAGTTACGGTTCAGTCTGCTGGAGTAAAGTAGGTGCCACAGAACCACAGCAATGGTGGCTTGCTCCTTTGATGGAATCCAAAATGTGGCGCAGACTTAAAGATTTAAAAGGCACTTGAATAAACTGTTGCACACAATAGAGGTTGAGTATGTAAAGACTTCCAGGTTCCTCACTTTCAATGAGGGGGTTAGTGAGTGTTGTAGTTTCTAATGCCAAATAGTAGTTGATTCTGCTTTTTCCTGCAAGCTTATTGCCGTTGTTTTAGTAGAACAAGAGCAACTCACCAGCCAAGGTGAACCTGTCTATGCAGTTATTAGAGACAGATGGTTGCTATGAATCTCATTTGACCTAAAGGCGAAATATGCAGGGAAGTCCTAGTTAGCAGCAAGTTTTCATCTGTACATCACAACTCAAACAGTTATTTTGTCCTTGAACAAAAGATCCAACCATTCTCAAAAAAATGTGCAGTGTCCCCAGTGACAATGTTTGTATTGTACAGTGTAGTGACTTAAGTGAGCGATGTACACATTTGAGACAAGCTAGTGGACCTTTTGTAAGAAGTGTGCAACAGAGGTGAAGGGTGCCAAAAGAGGCTTAAGGAAATGGTGTAGAATTTGTTGAAGTACGGTTAAGTTGAGCCCAAGTTGGTACCTTGTATTCTGATGTTCCGTATCTGTAGAAGTATGGGGTGATGTTTGGCATCCATGCTAGAGGAGAGGTTCATTAGTAGGAGAGTGGTGAGTTGTCCGCAGTGCTTAGTTACATCAGGCAACTGTTGTCTTTCAGGAAGGCGATATGAGTGAAGACTGAATTAGTTTGCCTCTTGAGGGTGCGTTAGTCATTGGTTATTAGCTGGACAAATAACCTGCTGATTGCTTTAGATGTGATGGCCGTTGATCACTGAGAAAGTTTTCAGATGTTAGACATTTATTGATGGTTTTCTCTGCGAACGCAGCAGTGTAGTATGCTCTAAAACATTTTAGTGGGACACTGGTTTTTCAGCTATGGGTAATGCTATGGCCTCGAAGTGTTTCATTGGATGAAAGTAACTAGGAGACCAGCATGGATTGGTACCTAGAGGATCAGAGGATGGTGTGTTGAAGTGCTTTTGGATTTACAAAGTCTACAATGCTTTTGTGTACTTCCGTTAATGGGCATACTACGTCAGGGTTGCTGCAGGTACGATGAAGCCAGTTTTTGCGATCCCTTTGGAAATTGTGGAGTGACATTGGCAAGGCATCTTGCTGCTATACTTTTTCCCCCTTGTCTTTTTCATGATTCCATTTTCTATGTCCCCAGAGTTTTATGTTTGATGGAAAACTTCAGATATTTAGTCGATTTTGAGGTTGTGGGAGAGCAGTGAGCTGAAGGTAGCAGAGAAACATACAGAACTGCCGAAATGTCCTTTAGTGGTATTATTGAGAGATTTCTTCTGAGGCCTGTGAATATTTTGGTGTTGGAGATTTGAATGGATGGGTGATATGGTTTTCCTACTGGTCATTTTTTAGGTCTCGTCCTCGAGACCTATTGCTGTCGAGATATGTCTCAACGGAGACAGACCGGGGCACGAGTGTCGATTTCCCATCGTGGGCGCGCACGCCCAGCTCCCCCCCCCCCCCCCCGACCCCCGAGCCGTGCACATCTCAGTCAGTCAGCCATGCCTCTCTGTCGCGCGCGCACACACACACACTGCATACACACACGCTCACACACACACATACACTCACACACACACTGCATACACACACGCTCACACACACACACACGCTCACACACACACACGCTCACACACACACACACACACGCTCACACACACACACACACCCACACACACACACACACACACACACACACACACACACACACACACACACACACACAGTCACACACACACAGTCACACACACACACAGTCACACACACACACAGTCACACACACACACAGTCACACACTCGAAGTGCCCATCTCCTGTCTCGCGAGCCTGATGCACCAAACAAACTGGCCAGATTAGTTTTATTAACACCCAAACACAGTAGTGCCACTTTACAGAGTTTGCCAGCGAAGCACTGCTTTTTGTTTTCTCCTCTTTCTTTGAACAGCATTGTTTTCCCTGGGTGATGAGGTGCACCATTCCTGGAGGTACTGCAATACCTGGTTGATGGGTGGAGTGGAAACCGATTTAATGTGATCCTTATCCGCTTTTTTCCTTATTTTAGTTCATAAAATGCGTACCACGGCTCTGTGTTTAGGAATGTAGTCTTTTTAAACCATACTGCTCACGTTTAATAGGATATAAGCAATGGACCGTGATACTGGTCCCTCCAGGGATCTGTAGTGGTGCTTAAAGTTCCAGTAAAAAACACTCTTGATTTCTGGATAATGAGTATAAAAGTGTTAAGGTAGCCATGTTGTTCTACTTACATTTCACATGCTTTACTTAATCTTGCATCCATATGAGGGTTTGCTTTTTCCAGGAAGGTACTTTTTTTTCCAGGCAGCATATCACTCTTGTGCATAATTTGAATTGAGCTGCATCCAGGTATATATAGCCGGGCACAACTGGGTTGTAGCTGAAGGCAGTGTGGGTGTCTCAGTGGGATAGTATGGTGTTCATTGGGGGATGTGGCACTACGCCAGAGCTGCCGAATTTGGTTCTGGGGAACCAGGTTCAGCCTTCATGAACAGTCCACCAGACCACTCTCCTGAGGGAGCACATTCCCATGGTAGACTTTAGAAGCCCCAGCTAGACCTTTAGAAGCCCAGGCCCAGCCCCACAGCACAGCCAGACGGCGGCACGTGACATGAGTGAGAGTCACGACGCCGCAGCCGCACTACAGTGAGTGAGTGAGCGAGCTCAGCTGACTGAGTCCGGACTCCGGCGGTACCTCTCCTCAACCTCCGGTAAGTGGGTCTGGGTTATGGACGGTCCCGGGTGGTATTAACTTAAAACTGCCCACAGACTTCTCCCACCCTCAGCTGCCACCTGCCAGCCTGGCCTGTAGACGTTGCTGATTTTGCCTGTCTGGTGTCCTATCCGTCTCCATTCACGCTATGTTTTTGGTCTTCATGTGGTATTTGTGCTTGCTGTAGGGAGTGTTTGTGGTAATATCAGGGAAATCCATAGCAAAAGTTGGCCCACCAGACCATAAAACGGGCCCTCAAAACAGAAAACATGTCTGTATACTAATTTTTCAGACCAGTCCTTCTGGCACTGCTAGATGCACTGTAGGCCAGCCTCCCTGGAAAATGGTAAACAAGAATTGATGCAATTGTATTTAGTGATAATGTAAAACCTAATAGTGATTGTATGTAGGTTTAAGACAACTGTGGAGGGGTAAAGAGCATATGGTACAGCACAGAAGAGAAAACTGGCCCACTTGCATTGTAAATGCTTCATGTTATTTAAAAACATAAACCACTTCAAGCTTTTATCAGTTTACAAATTATTATTATTATTCTGAGTTTTATATAGCGCCTGGTTACCAGAAAGGCATCCCAGCGCTCACCAGGGAATGAAACTACAGAGTAATGCGGGGGTTTAGGCAGAAAACAGAAAAGTTTTTAAAAGCTTGCGGAACCGAAGCAAACTGGCTTCCGAGCGAAGTTGTAGGGGAAGGGAATTCCACAGAGTGGCTACATTTATAGAGAACCTTCTGCCACCAGTTCTTACTTTCTTCACCCTCCCAACCTGCAAAAGATGTTGGTGGTCAGACCGGAGAGAGCGGAGGGCTTTGTAGGGCTGAACCATCTTCCCCAGAATAGGTCGACCTGCCCCCTGCAGGACTTTATGAGCGATGCAGAGTGATTTGAACTTCACCCTGTCCCTCACAGGGAGCCAATGCAGTGCCTTGAGCGCAGGGCGAGCAGATTGATGTCTGGGGATACCCGTCAGAAGCCTGGCGGCCACATTCTGCACTTGCTGCACTTTGTTCATGGTAGATTCTGGAGCACCCAGGAACAACGCGTTGCTGAAATCCAGCCGCGAGATGATAAGCCCCTGGATGAGAAGTCTCCTAGTGGCCGCTGGGAGCAGCGGTAGAATCTTCCGAGCCGAGCGGAGCAGGCCAAAGCACACGCCAGCAGTCTTATTGGCATGGGTTTTAAACAACAGGTCCTGCTCAAGCCAAACCCCAAGGCTCTTAATCTCCTGCTTGGGGGTGGGTACAGGTCCAAGGCAGTCGGGCCAGCTGCTGGGAGACAGAGATGGAGAGGAGTTTCCCAGCAGCATCAGCTCCGTCTTGGAGCCGTTGAGCTTTAAAGCTGAGCTGCACATCCATGTGTAGATCTTCTCCAGACACGAGTGCAGCCGGTCAGGATGGTGAGCCGACTGGGAAAGGCCTACCACCAACTGAGTATCATCAGCATAACTGATGATTTTGATACCCAGCGGTAGTACCACACTCTCCAGGGGGGCCATATAGACGTTGAATAACGTAGGGCTCAATGAAGAGCCCTGTGGCACACCACACTGGAGAGGGATTGAAGATGATTTTTCAGGGCCTTCCCATACCTCGAATGTGCGACCTTCCAAGAAGGAAGCAAACCACTTGAGGGCCAGACCGGTGATCCCCACCCCTGCCAGCCGTTGGAGAAGCACCTGATGGTCCACGGTGTCAAAAGCAGCACTGAGGTCCAGGAGGATCACTGCCACTGATCCCCCTGAATCCAAAATGCTCCTAGCGTTCTCCACAACCGCCAGCAGGGCGGTGTCAGTCCCCTGACCGGGACGGAAACCGGTTTGGGAGTCACCTAAGAGGGAATTGGCCTCCAAGAAGTCCGACAGGCGGCTGTTGACCAGCTTCTCAGCGATCTTACTAAGGCCCGGCAGCAGCGAGATAGGCCTAAAGTTGGCAAGGTCGGCGGGGTCCAGATTAGGCTTTTTTAAAAGGGCCTTCACGACCGCCCCTTTCCAACTGGGGGGTACTACCCCTTGAGTGAGGGACAAGTTTATAAGGTCCGTCACTGGGCCACCAATGGTAGATGCCACCTGTTTTAGATATTTAACAGGTACTGGATCTTTCGGGGAGCCACTCTTCATGGTCCTCAAAATCAAGAGAACTTCCTCCATGGTAACAGTACCAAAGGAGGTCAGCTCCACTGATCGCATCCTACCCTGCGGACCAGGGATATCACCCGGGGAAGATAACTTGGAAGGGTCAAGTCAGTGTCCAGGATCTACTCTGCTGAAACTAAAATAATGAATTCCACAACAATGAGATTTGTTATGGTTTTAACCTTTGGGCAAGGGCTGATATATGCATGCATGGGAGATAGTGCAATTCTTCTAAGAAGAACACTATATTGTCGCATTAAACTGGTGTAAGACGAGAAATATCCACTGCAAATGGTGGAGAAATGTCCATTGCAAATGTTTTTGTGCCTGGTTTTCCACTTTTCACTTATTACAGTATGAGCCCTTAAACTGCTCATTTCTGATTATGCTCGTGAACTTTTCTCCTAGCCCTACCTAGAGGAAATTATGGGAGCAAAAGTGTGCAGAATCGCTCCCCAAATAGTTGTTCACATGTTATTCCCCGTTATATACAGTAGACTTTTTGTCTAGTTTAAAAAATGCCCAAGTATGTTGTGTGAATGGTACTTATTCTGTAATGTTTTTGCTTCGGTTATTACTAGACAACTTGAAATAAGTCCCTAATGGTTATTTACATTTATCTAATAATAACATACATATAACTGTTTTGTGGATAGTGCATATTTACAGTGGTGTGATTAATGGGGAATAGTTTGTGAGAATGCTAATTGTGCAACTTTTACTCGCTCATTTCCTTCTCACATACTGATTAGTCCCAGCAGAGACTGCCAAGATAAACCTGTTCGTGATATAGAATGTATATTTGTCCTTAAAATTGTTTCTGATGACAATTTGTGCATAATTTGAGACATGCTAATTTGGGCTGGAACTGGTCTGATTGGGCTTGTTTTGGGCTTATATTTGAGCGGCTTTGGGCTTGGGACGGGTCTAAAAATCTGGCAACACTGCAGTGTGCGCCCGTAAAGTATTTGTAACCGATCTGCCCAGCAGCCGGCAGTCCGCGGCGCAGCGCAGCTTAATTCAGACACACTAATTTCTGTCACCCACCGTCGACCACCACACTGACACGACATGGCGCCGTGCATCTAAGGCATCTTGGTGATAATTATCGCGGTCGCAATGTTGTGCTGGCCGGCGGGGGACGATTCAGTCACTCAGTCGGGGAGAAGACTGCAGAGGGCATCATGCAGTGTGCTGCAGCTCTGCGGTCGCGGCTCCCTGTGCGGCTCATGCTGAGATTTGAGGTGGTTTCGGGCTGTATGAAAGTTTGCGGGCGGTGCCACAAATTCAATGGTGGCACCTCTCGCAGCACTCCTGCAGGCAGTTCGCACCGGCCCGGGCTGCCAAGCTACCGCAGCTGCTATTAATTGTACCCCGCCGAATGCAGCCAATTCAGAAAAGTTACCCAGGAATTGTAGCGCCAAGCGGCCTCGAGGAAAGTATCACAGGCCTCACAGTCCCCCACTGAACTCATGAGGAGTCTGTTCTGAGCTGGGATGTGGCAGTGAGCTAAATAACGGTGATGGATCAAGTCCTGATCTTTGGACTGGGTAAGAGTGGTCTGCTTAATTCAGACACTCTGTTCATCACCACCGCCTTTTCTCAATCGTTTTTGGGCACTATAGGTGTGGCAGGGTATACTCAGACATGAGTCCCTTGCTCACTGCACCATCAGGATTCAAGCAAGCCGGGCCGACGACGGCTGAAATGCCAGAAACCGGTCCCCGGAAGCTTGTCTCCTTTCTGGTGAAGAATTGGCTTGGTAGTTTAGTCTGCCCTGTTCCCATGATGCACTGGGTCAGGGACAGACTGATTTGCATATAGCCAGGTTCTGAGCTGGGATGGTGCAGTGAGCTAAATAACGGTGATGGATCAAGCCTTGATCTTTGGACTGGGTAAGAGTGGTCTGCTTAATTCAGACACTCTGTTCATCACCACCCCCTTTTGTGAATATAGTCTGTACAGCAGCACCCCGATCACTGTGTGGAGGCCGCAGGCAGGGTGGCAAACAGTACTGAAATAGCGTCCTCGCCTGAGCACAGCCTGTCTGCAGTGCCGCAACCAGCCCTTGTAGACCAGATTGCGTCACTCCCTGCGAGCGTCATCCCCCGTGCAGCTTATGGACACTCACACTCATCGCCGCCCAAATAGGTACCTGCCCA
The DNA here is from genome assembly GCF_964263255.1 of Lissotriton vulgaris. Classification (NCBI taxonomy): domain Eukaryota; kingdom Metazoa; phylum Chordata; class Amphibia; order Caudata; family Salamandridae; genus Lissotriton; species Lissotriton vulgaris. Next base: position 49,618,098 of record NC_141700.1, read on the forward strand.
GAGCCTGTGTTTAAGTCTATAAGATGGATCATGGTATTTCTTGTCCTGATGCTCTATTTCCTTGATGCTTCATTATTGCCCTCTATGATGCCTCATTATTGTGTCCAGTATATGGTTTTTGCACTCGCTGGTGCCATATTATTGTTGTGTCCGGATACCCTAGCAGGCGCCTTATTATTGTCCTCTTTGATGCCTTTTTATTGCCCCTGTGATGACAATATAACCCCTCTGATTTGCTCTGCTGCCCTCTCAATGCCCTATTATTGCCCCATCTGAAGCACCACCTTTGTACTCAGTCTTAGACGCCCTGTTATTGTCTTATCTAATTTGCTATTATTCCTGCCACTGATGCGCTGTTACACCTGTATGGCCCTATCATTGTCCTTTCTGATGCCATGTTAACCCCCTGATGCCCTCTTAAGGCCTCCTCAGATGCAGTAATATTGTTCTCTCGGAAGTAGTATGATTTCTTTATTTAGTGCCCTGTTATTAACCCATTACCCGTGATATTATTGTCCTGCCTCATGCCGTAATTGCCTGCTCCATCTGTCCGTTAATACCCCTTCCGATACCTCATTACTGCCAACTTTGATGCCAGTGTTGCCCTCTCTATTGTTCTGTTAATGTCTCCTCTGAGGTCTCATTATTGCCCCCTCCGATGCGTTTTTGCCCACTCTATTCCCTGTTACTGCTCCCTCTGATGCATTCTTATTGCCCCCTCTGATGTAGTTATTGCCCTTTCTGAAGCCCTGTTATCGCCCCTCCCCTGTCCCTCTTTTGTTTATTTTGAGGCCATGAAGGAGGAGAAAGGGGGTCAAGAGAGCAGTAAGGGGTTTTTAAGGTTGTTAATGATGGTTGAGCGGTTAGCCATTGCAATTAATGAAACAAAATATATTTTACATTTTTAAAAAAAAATTAGATTAACCACAGTACTCTGGGACCTCATGCATACCAACTTTAGAAATCCTAAACTGTCCTTTGTTGGATTTGGTGATCTAATCCATGTATTACAATACATGGATGATTTGCTATTTTGTCCCATACACGTTTTCTTCCTAACTTCTCTTGATAAAATGCCCATTATCCCTCCCAGTGATAATATTGACATGGCATTAATTAAATTCAGCAAGGCGACTAAAATAGCCATTGACAAAATAGCCCCTATGAGACATTTTAAACCCCGACCAGCTGCTAAACAGGAAGTGTGGTTTTCTGATCACTTAAGGACCTTGAAACTTTCTGCGAGGAAGTTTGAGAAGAGATGGAGAACCACCCATTTGGTAGAAGATAAAAAAAGATATTGGGATTCACTTTCTATCTACCATAAGGCAATTCGGACAGCTCGAAAATCACACATAGCGCAAATTGCCGAGGCTGGAAACTCCCCCAGAGTTCTCTACCAGATTCTGCAATCTTTTGTTAAACCCACAGCTTGCGAATCTGTAGAAATAGCATCCCAGCAGTTGTGTGATGAGATCTCCAATTTCTTTACCACAAAAATTGATAAGATCTATGAAAAAATAATTAATGCTGGTAATGATAAGGTTTCCTCAATAACAGCACTCTCTCAGGCTGATACAGAGTGGAAACAGGATATACATTCTCTGGAATCTTTCCCCCCCATTTCTGGGGAGGAAATTTTGAGATTGATGACCAGTATAAAAAGTGGGAGCCCGGAGGACATTATTCCAGCCAGGATTATACCTGCTCTAGCAGGGCAGCTTTGCCCTGCTTTTGAGCAACTTGTGAATCTTTCTCTCACTTCCGGCTATGTCCCCAAAGATTGGAAACGAGCCCTTATCAGACCCATTAGGAAGAACACTGCCATTCCTTGGACGGAATTGACCAATCTAAGGCCAATCTCACTACTACCTTTTCTTGGGAAAATATCTGAAAAACATGTTAATTTCCATCTATCCAGATACATCGAACTGGCAGACGTTCTTGACTATTCCCAGTCTGGGTTTAGGCCAAGGCATAGTACGGAATCCACCTTGGTATCCGTGATTGACGACTTGCACATGTACCAAGACAGGGGCTTTTCAGTGATCCTGGTTTTGTTAGATCTATCAGCGGCGTTCGACACCGTGTCACATTCCATCTTGACAGAACGGTTGTCGAACGCCGGGATCAAAAACAAAGCCCTTGCTTGGCTAAAGAGCTTCCTATCCGACCGCACCCAGAGTGTCACCATGGGTGCATATCGGTCAGCGGAGGTAGAGATCTCCAAAGGGGTGCCACAGGGCTCTTGTCTGAGCCCTACTCTTTTTAACATCTATGTGGCACCCCTGGCAAGAGTGATGCGTAAGTACGGTTTCACCCCCGTGTCTTATGCTGATGACACACAGCTCCTCTTCCCGTTCAAAACTATCTCCGCTGAAGTGAAGAGCTCTTTTTCAGCTGGTATGAAGGCAGTTGCACAATGGATGTCGGCCAACTGCCTTCAGTGCAACGTCAGTAAAACTGAGGTTATGTTGTTTGGGGAAGCTAAACTGCTTTGGTCTCCGGACTGGTGGCCCAACGACTTGGGTGTTGTTCCCGAACCCAAATCAATGGTAAAGAACTTAGGGGTCCGTCTGGATCAAGATCTGACACTCAAGCAACATGTTAATTATATCTCAGGTATATGCTTTCATACCATCAGCCTACTGCGTAAGGTTTTTCCCCTTCTGCCTGATTCGGTGAGGAGAACTTTAGTCCAGGCACTTGTTCTAAGCAGGATTGACTATTGTAATGGTCTACTGCTTGCTGCCAATGAAGGGGTATTGGATAGACTACAAGTCATCCAGAATACGGCGGCCCGCCTGGTTCTTAATGCCCCTCCTAGAACTGCCTCCAAACCCCTTCTTGACCAATTACACTGGCTTTCTGTCCGGCAGAGAACGAAATTTAAAACATGTTGTTTGATTCACAAGTGCCTAAATGGCCAAGGACCTGCCTATTTGAAAAATAAATTTATCCCTTACACCCCCATTCGATCTCTTAGGTCCAGCAACGATTTTCTGTTGCAAGTACCACGGGCTAAGAAAGCCAGACACGGGAGTAGGGCACTCTCCATAGCAGGGCCTACTCTCTGGAATAAACTCCCTTTATCACTCAAACAATGCACAGATCATTTAAAATTCCGGAAACAATTGAAAACAATATTGTTTAAAAATGAAATTTAGCTTCCACCCACATTTATTTCTTGGTGCTCTACAGGTGTCAAAGCGCAGAGATACTCCACTGAGAGCTGATTCCAGCGCTATATAAACCAATAAATATATAAAATAAAGTGTCACATGATAGATGTAAATGCCACTCATAAGTAGAGTATACACATAAAAATGTCATTAATATGCAGGCTAAAATCTTGGCAGCTATGTGCGTTAGTCCAACCACTGATGCGTGGTGCTTGGCAGGGCTTGTGTAATTTATATTTATATGTTTCCCTCGTCTTCATTGCTTGATTATGCTCCGGAGAAAGTGTTACTCATAATTCTTTACATGTCACTCATAATTACACATAAATTATGAAATGTCGCACATAGCAATCTGAAACCTTAGCAGCTATGGTACAGCTGAGGTGCATGCTCACGACGTTATCCTTCGCTTGTTTTAGGACTTGTGCCCCGAGTAACATGGAATACGGAGACTACTCTGGGGTAATATAAATTTGGCCCAGGCTTACTTTAGAGATTCAGGTAATCGGGCAGGGACACCAATCCAGTTTCACTGCCTGCACTTTATAAAGAGTACATTTTATTAAGTTGTGCTCTGCTATGATCTTTGTGTTGCGCCCTTAATAAACTTGTGATCATCTTCTGAAGCATTCTCCCAGTTTCAGTGGCACGAGCGTCAAGGGGGCACTCTCACGCTAGAAATAATCGACCTTTAGATAAAAAACAAACATGCTGCCCCCTTGGAAAGGCATCCAAACCCTCTGCCACAATGTTCTATTGCGTCACGCAAGCAAATGTGCGGGTCTTTTTCCGCTTCCGGCAAAAACCCTGGAATTTCACATCTCAACCTGCTAGCGTGTGTTTTTTTGTTTTGAAACCTCCCTGTTAATCACCATCACCAAAGGGCCTCCTGTCTGTTGCAACGCGCTGATTACTAGTTGGCCGTGGAGGTTCGGGCAGAAATTCTGGTTTCCTGTCGCATGTGACTGGCGCGAGCTGTGGTTCGAGTCGTCAGTCCCTCTCAGGGTTGTTGGCAGCACGAAGCGCTGAGGACTGGCACGGCACCCACGGAAGACTCCTGGGAAGGGGAGATTGGTGCGGACTGTTGAAATTCGTAGCCTTCACCGCGCGTGCCAGTTGAACGTGGTCACCCTCACGAAGAGCGCGCGCTGTGTAAGGCAGCCACAGAAAACGAGTTCACGCGCCTCCACCCAGTGCCTGCAGCTCCGATCTATTCCAACGCACACTGCTCGACCAAATGCTCGCCACAGCACCTCCTGAGGCCTACAGCTTCTCTAACTGCCCACAGCATACCGCACTCCCCTCCACCTATCCAGGATCTGCAGCTCAGTGACCCAGCGCCTACAGCTCTATACATTCAATGTACACAGCTCCATCTAGTGATCAGAGCCTACAGGTCCACCCATTGCCCACAGCTCCAACCGGCGCCCACCTCCTCCACGAAGTGCTCGTAGCTCCTGCTCCATACGATAGGCACAGCTCCACCCAGCGCCCACAGCTCCACCCAGCGCCCACAACTTCTCCCATGGCCGACTACAGCTCTACCACAACCTAGAGGCCACATATTCACCCAGTGCCCTCTAGGGCCCCACCAAGTACATAGGGGACTGACCAGGACCCGCAGCTATACTCTTTAAGTACCCAAAGCTCCAGCTGGTCCACCCGTGGGGCCCACCTACACCAACCCCTACATGAGCCAGGAGTGCCCCTGACCCCTTAACAAAGAGCCCAGAGTGCAGTGCGCAAGTTGCCTTTAGCACCATTGAAACCTCTGATCACACTCGCACAAGCGCCCTGTTCACGACCAGTCACTGAGCGTTTTTCTGTTATTTTGTTTTTACAAAGCACTAGTGCACTTGAGAATGCTTCATGGCGCTTCATGACATCTGTGTGTGCGCGCGCGTCTCTGTGTGATGTGTCTATTCAGTGCAGGTAATAATAGCCCATAAGATAGCTCAGTGAGTTGAACCCTAGCTAAAATGATCTTGGTGTATCCCTTAGGTTGTTGATCACAGTACGTCAAAAACGATGTTGGGGTCGATACTTATAAAACTGGATTTAAGAGCCGTAGGCGACTCTGGTCATGAGATGTGATGCAGAATTGTTCAATGTAAGTATTGCGGTTCATTTTAATTTCAACACCTATTAGGAGCGCTCCGCCCCGAAGAGCAAAGGGGCGTTTTGCATCAGCGAAAGCCACAGCACAAGAATTAACAACCAATAGGAAAGCAATAGAAGAAAGAAAACAATGGTAAATGAAGAGCACAGGATACGCGGTATCAAAGATAACATTTAATTAATTTTAAAAACTTGCGGGTGCTAGCAAGTGGCTGTTCATAGCATGTGGTGATGCCTCTCTCACCCCGAAAATTAGGACACTTATTCATTTTAATTGGCTTTATTAAGTTGACATTGTCTATTAAACTCAACCTGACTTTGGCCCACTGGGGACGTGGACTGGGGTTGCAGCCTAATTGTAATCTGACACACACACCCACACACATCACCACCCGCAATCCAGGTAGTTATATATGTGGGCGCTACGCTGTGTAATTAGCTACAATCAATCATCTAGAACTTGAATAAAGTCTTTATTGCTCGATTAACAAAATTCATTGCAATTAAAAAAAGACGTGTGTACTCGCCAAGATACCCGATTCAGACGGGAGATGGCCGAATTTTAAAGTCAAAACAGGTTAATTCAAGTCTTTCTCTCTCGTTAAATTGCTCCTTTTCAATACAAGTCAATAGGGTAAATATATCCTAATTTTTCAAATGTCCCTTTTTGCTGCTTTCCAAATGTTTGCATGTATGAAAAAGTCTTTGTCAATCTGCATTTTTCTTGTGCACGACAAGAGGACTGGAGTACGTGGTACACAAGTTCGTGTTTTTCCCGAAGACGTAAGGCCTTATACATTTGCCTTTTGACTTCTTTAATAGTTCTTTCTTCCGTTTGGTTTATTTATTGTGAACAAAAACATGAAAGTAGGTGAAAATAGCTGTTGTTTTCTTTAGACAGAACTAGATTTATAACTGGTCCTATATGTTTTGGAAACAAATCATCTCCCCTTACTATTCATGATTTATTTTGTTTACTCCTACTTTAAACATGTAGTTCTTACCTGGCGCACCACTAGAAGCATACGTTCTCAGTAGTATTACTCCACTCAGGACTTTAAGCGGGGTGAAAATAGTGGCTGGGTGGTCTTTAAATGGAGCGTGGTTTATGTAATTAGGAGCGTGGCTTAAACATGTAAACTACATTTCTATGATTTCCTAAGTGTGCCATCTGAACAGTATTTTGGTGACTGACATTTTTGTTATTGCATCAGATATGTAACACAACTGACATGCTAAAACCAGCCAGAAATTATGACCTTGCGATGATTTTGATGTAAATAACTAATATTGGAAATGTTTTAATTATGTGACTGAATTGTTGAGTTCTGTGGAAGGGGCCTTCAAAGTGTCTAAATTACGCCCATTATATTCACTCAATTTTAGACATGTATGCTCTATTTCTCTCTGCGCCCTATAAATACACAAGTAAACCTTACCGGCTCTTGGAGCAGCGATATTGTATATGTTCGTGCCTCTGTTCCCGGTTTTTGTGCCTCTGTTCCCTGCTTGTGCCTCTGTTCCCTGTGCCTCTGTTCCTGGTTTTCGTGCCTCTGTACCCTGCTTGTCATCCGGTGCTTGTGCCTCTGTTCCCTGCTTGTGCCTCTGTTCCCTGCTTGTGCCTCTGTTCCCTGCTCGTGCCTCTGTTCCCTGCTCGTGCCTCTATTCCCTGCTCGTGCCTCTGTTCCTTGCTCGTGCCTCTGTTCCTTGCTTGTGCCCCTGTTCCTTGCTTGTGCCCCTGTTCCCTGCTTGTGCCCCTGTTCCCTGCTTGTGCCCCTGTTCCCTGCTTGTGCCCCTGTTCCCTGCTTGTGCCCCTGTTCCCTGCTTGTGCCCCTGTTCCCTGCTTGTGCCCCTGTTCCCTGCTTGTGCCCCTGTTCCCTGCTTGTGCCTCTGTTCCCTGCTTGTGCCTCTGTTCCCTGCTTGTGCCTCTGTTCCTTGCTCGTGCCTCTGTTCCTTGCTCGTGCCTCTGTTCCTTGCTTGTGCCCCTGTTCCCTGCTTGTGCCCCTGTTCCCTGCTTGTGCCCCTGTTCCCTGCTTGTGCCCCTGTTCCCTGCTTGTGCCCCTGTTCCCTGCTTGTGCCCCTGTTCCCTGCTTGTGCCCCTGTTCCCTGTTTGGTCCCTGCTTGTGCCTCTGTTCCCTGTTTGGTCCCTGCTTGTGCCTCTGTTCCCTGTTTGGTCCCTGCTTGTGCCTCTGTTCCCTGTTTGGTCCCTGCTTGTGCCTCTGTTCCTGCTCGTGCCTCTGTCCCTGCTCGTGCCTCTGTTCCCTGCTCGTGCCTCTGTTCCCTGCTCGTGCCTCTGTTCCCTGCTCGTGCCTCTGTTCCCTGCTCGTGCCTCTGTTCCCTGCTCGTGCCTCTGTTCCCTGCTCGTGCCTCTGTTCCCTGCTCGTGCCTCTGTTCCCTGCTCGTGCCTCTGTTCCCTGCTCGTGCCTCTGTCCCTGCTCGTGCCTCTGTTCCTGCCTCTGTTCCCTGCTTGTGATCCGGTTTTCGTGCCTCTGTTCCCTGCTTGTGCCTCTGTTCCCGGCTTGTGCGTGGCTCTGTGTGACTCTGTCTGTGTGTGTGTGTGGCTCTGTGTGTGTGTGTGTGGGTGCGGGTGCATGTGGCTCTGCGTGTGTGGGTGCAAATGCAATAGGTCTCCCATTTGCGAGAGATTAAGCTATTGGCATTGTAAATGACAATGCCATTTATTTATATGTTTTAAAAACAAAAAAAAGTCGAGCAATGCCAATAGCTCTAACTTTAACAAGGACGAGACCATTGCATTGTAAATGCTTGTCTATTACAGTGATATGGTGAGGCAAAGATGACTTTGAGGATTTACCTGGATTAATGTGTGACCAGACAAAATTTGGAGGCAGTTCAATTTTTTTTTAATTCAAACAGACGTTTGGTTGTTTGAACGATTGGTTCCACAGTATGCAAAGGTTGATGCTATAGATGGTATGGAGGAAGGTGTCTAACGAGTTTGGAGGGACTTGTAGAGTGGTAAGAAGGTAGGGGCAGAGGCGACTTTTTTTTGGGGGGGCTGAAAATTGCTGAAAGATAGTAATTTAATTGTTATCAATTTAATAGTCTACACTGCAGTTGGCTTGCAGTTCTCTGTCTTGAGATTAAAGTGCAACTTGGATCATCTAGCAGTTAGTTTAGATTTCTTCACTGTTTTCTGGTATCTTTTTTGTATTAACACCTGTCCCTCCTTTGAGTTCATAGATTCTGATGGCAGCAGCATCCGCTAGTAGTCTGAAGGCCAGTAGCGGCTCATAGGTTTTGGACTTGTGAGTGAAACTGATTGCAGTGTTTGATTCTGTCAGCAATTCACAAGCCAGTTTTTTCTTTTGTTACGTTTCCAGGGCAGTACATTGATATTGGAAGAAAGGCAGCAGCGATATAAGAGCACATAGGGAAAACATGCAGCATTAAGAAAATGACACCTGCTTAGAGCAGTGAACAACCCATTTGTGTAAGAGTCCCCATAAAGAATAAACGTCGCTTCAGGAAATTTCCATCAAGTAGTGACTCTTTGTAGTGGTGTAGGAAAAGCTGGTGCCTGGAAGTTCGGTTTAGGTGTGTTTGGAGAGGGGAATGTGGTCTTAAAATAAAGGGAATAATTCTAATAAGGAGAATCTTAGAGAAGTTTTAGGAAGAAGGTTCCCACATCCTCCAGCTATTTACTACCAGTGAAGTGCAAGTCCTAAATTTAAGTGTTACTTTTAGGGCATGCCCAACAGATGTTTGTTTGGGAGTCCCTTTTGCAAATTCTGTCAGGAACATTAAGCATTGGTGGATGATGAAATAAATGTCTGGGAATAATAGTGTATTCTGAGCCAACGTCTAGACCAACTTATTTAATTTATCTTCATTTCATCTCCATCTAATGGTCACTGAGCCAGAAACCGTCAGATCTTTAAGGAATACTCCTTGGATGCTCATGTCCTAAGTGAATGAGAGAGAATGGGATGGTCTCTTCAGAATTTGGGCTGAGGTGTGTTGAGATGAAATAATTATAGATAATACTTCTATGTGTAACTTCATTTTGCAATTTTGAGTTGGTTGGTGGTAGTGATTTAATGTAAACCATTGCTGCAGACTGGCCTCTTTCAGATTTTGTGTCACCACATGAATGTCTGGCTTATCACATATTTCACTTTTTCACTGTTTGCTTAACCAGAGGAAGCCAGGATTACTGGTGGGAACTCAAAGGAAGCATTGCAGTGGGCAAGAATGATCAGGGTTATCATTGTTCAAACAGTCAGTTAGTCCTCTCCGAGAATTAAGAAAGCCAATTTGAAAGCTACATTTAATGGACTCCCTCAGAGACAGGCAATTGTTTGTCACTGTCAAAATATTTGGAGAACAAGATATATATCTGAAAGAAACAGGTTAGTATTAGATTCCTTACCTTAGAATATCCCCAGGCGTCAGTCTGGATCCGGAAACTTTTGCGTAGCAGTACCCCTGCGCGTCGGTAGGCGTCGTCTGCAGGCGTCCCCTGCGGCTCCGCGTCCGGCGTCGGCGTCGTGCACCGTGATGACGTCGCTGGAGTATATAGACGCCGCCTCCGCGCGCTGACGTCAGTTCTTCTTTTTTCCGCGCCAGTTAGCGCAGATCCGAAGAGCAGTACTCCGGTCTTTGACCAAAGTTTTTTTTTTTAATCTTTCTGTTACTTTCTTAAGGTGCCGGTAGGATGCCCGGTTTTAAGAACTGTGACGACTGTGACCGCACGATGTCGGTCACGGACCATCACCGTCTCTGCCTCCGGTGCCTGGGCCCCGACCACGACGTGGACGCCTGCGTCGATTGCCGGGCCTTGACCAATAAAGCTAGACGGGAGCGGTCCCGCAAGCTACTCGAGCTCCGGGTGTCGGCCCCGCGTCGAGAGCGGTCCCGGTCCTGCCGGAGGTCTAGGGAGCGATCGAGGGAGCGGTCGCGGAGCCGTCACGAGCGCTCCGGGAGTCGTCACCATTCCTCTCGTTCCTCAGGTAGGAAGCACAAGAAGTCGGGGCGTCGTCATCGTACCCCCGACTCCCCCCCGATGCGGCCGGGGGTTCGGGTGGCCCCACCCCCGCGGCTCCGCGTGAGTTGCCGACGCGGCCTGCTCCATACCCTGCGGTCCCTGGGCAAGGCGCATCGCCCGAGGAGATAGAGGCGTTCCTCATGGCCATGAGGGCACTGTCTCCGACGGGGCCTGCGGGCCCTGTGGTCCCGTCCGAGGGACCTAGCTGTTCGGGTGCTCCTGCCTCGACGCCGTCGGGTGCTCCGGCCCGACGCCGCCGACTGCTCCGGCCCCGGCGCCGCAGGGGCCTTCAGGGTCGACGGCGGCTAGTCAACCGGCCTCTCCGGCGCCGATTCCATCGGGGCAACCCACGGCGCCGCCCCCGCGCCGCCGGCTCCGGGTGGCGCCGCCCCCATTCCCTCTCCGACTCCGGACGCAGAGTCGAACCGGCGTCACCCGACGCCGAGTCCGACGCCGATGGGGCCTGTTGACCCCGGGGAGCTGGTCTACATTGTTGATTCCGAATATGGTGAGGATGTAGATTACGGAGAGGAGTGGGAGGGGTCTGAGGACCCTCTGACCCGCGAGTGTCAGTACAGTGTGGACTGGACAGGTGACTTGGGTGACGCCAGTGGTCTGGATGACTCCCCCAACCCTGGCTTTGTCTCGCCTCCTACCGTGGCTACGGAGGAGGGGGCAGCTTATTCAGTGGTGTTGATGAGGGCTGCCAAGGCCTTAAACCTTGAGCTCCCCGTTGCGGCCGTGAGGACTAACATCCTCACTGAGGTACTCAAACCGCAGTCATGCCCACAGGAGCCACTGCTGCCGTTCAACGAGGCCTTAACTGACGTTCTTTTGGGCACGTGGTCCAGGCCTGCTTCAGGTTCGCCTGTTGATAGGAACGTGGCCAGACGCCACCGTCCGTGTACGGATGACCCCAAGTTCTTGTCCACCCATCCCACCCCTGAGAGCCTGGTGATCCAGGCCTCGACTTCCCAGACCGCATTCCCGTCGGCCCCGCCCGACCGGGAATCTAAGAGGTACGACCAGTATGGTAAGAAGGTCTTTTCGTCCCTGAGTCTGGGACTGCGGTCTTGCAACACCCCATGCCTCTTAGGCCGCTACACCCACTCTCTGTGGGATACGGTCGCGGACCTGCTGCCTGAATGCCCGCAGGAGGTACGGGCTAAGCTCGGAAGGCTATGATTGAAGGCCGAGACGCAGCAAGGTACTCCATAAGGTGTGGTCTTGATACGACCGGCTCACTGGGCAGGGCGATGTCCACGACGGTGGCGATTCGTCGCCACGCCTGGCTGAGATCCGCCAATTTCTCGTCTGATGTCCAGAATGCATTGATGGACATGCCGTTTGATGGCAGTCGCCTGTTTGGCGACAAAGCGGACCACGCGCTGGAGCGCTTCAAGGACTCCAGGGTCACGGCCAAGTCCTTGGGTCTCTCGACCCAGCGCCAGCAAACGGGTTCGTTTCGCTCCTTTCGTGGCCAAGGAAGGGGCGGTCCCACACATGCTGCCAGCCATGTGCCGCAACAGACTTATCAACGCGGCGGCGGCCGTGGAAACCGCCGTGGTGGCGGTCGGGGACAGCGGCGAGGTCAAACCACACCTCCCCCCGCAGCATCCGCCTCTAAATCCTCCTAGTCCATGCTTTCAGGCCCATGTGACGCCGGTGGGTGGCAGGGTTCGCCAACACCTCTCCCACTGGCACACAATAACATCGGACAGGTGGGTGCTGCAGCTCGTGCGAAGGGGCTACTCCCTCCCCTTCGAGACCACTCCTCCAGCCATGCCACCACAGAACCACCGTGTGTCGGGGGACCACTTGGCACTTCTGAGGGAGGAAGTTACGGCCCTCTTGGCCAAGGGGGCCATCGAGCGCGTTCCTGGGCCAGAAGTAGGACGTGGTTGCTATTCCCACTACTTTCTGGTACCCAAGAAGGACAAAGGGGACCTACGTCCTATCTTGGACCTAAGGAACGTCAACGGCTTCCTCCGGAAGGAGAAGTTCAAGATGTTGACATTGGCTCAGGTCTTGGCTGCTCTAGACCCGCAAGACTGGATGGTAGCGTTGGACTTGCAGGATGCGTATTTTCACATCCCCGTCCTGCCGGCCCACCGGCGTTACCTGCGGTTCACGGTAGGCCAGGAGCACTTTCAGTTTATCGTGCTCCCCATCGGCCTTACCAGCGCCCCACGGGTGTTCACAAAGGTGATGGCGGTGGTCGCAGCCCATCTGCGCAGATTAGGGGTTTCAGTCTTCCCCTATCTAGACGACTGGTTGTTGAAGGCGGGCTCGCCCCAGACAGTCGTCCACCGCCTTCAGATGACGGCAGACCTCCTGCACGAGCTGGGGTTTTCCATCAATGTGCCGAAATCACACCTGTGTCCCTCTCAAAAGCTCCTTTTCATCAGAGCGGTTCTCGACTCGGCGCAGTTTCGGGTCTATCCACCGGAACGGCGAGTCCAGGATATACATGCTTTGATTCCCATCTTTCAGCCGTTATCCCGGGTTTCGGTCAGGTTGACGCTGCGGCTACTGGGGCTGATGGCTTCCTGCATCCTTCTGGTGCATCACGCCCGGTGGCGGATGCGGGCTCTGCAGTGGGACCTGAAGTTTCAGTGGGCCCAGCATCAGGGCAACTTGTCCGACCATGTCTTGATCTCGGAGGGCACTGCGAGACAACTGCAGTGGTGGCTTGCGGACCGCGATTGGGTCAGAGGCAGATCCCTCTCCCTTACCCAACCGGAGCACGTTGTTGTGACGGACGCGTCCCTCCAGGGCTGGGGAGGCCACTTGGGAGAGGCAGAGATCAGAGGCATCTGGTCTCCGGCGGAGTCCCGGCTCCATATAAACCTGTTGGAGCTGCGGGCGATTCGTTTGGCACTGAAAGCATTCCTCCCCTTTGTCAGCGGGAGTGTGGTGCAGGTGTTCACGGACAACACCACCGCCATGTGGTACTGCAACAAGCAGGGCGGGGTGGGGTCGTGGACCCTTTGCCAAGAGGCTCTGCGCCTCTGGCAATGGCTGGAACGTCAGGGCGTGACTCTGACGATTCAACACCTGGCAGGTTCTCTGAACGCCAGGGCGGACGAACTCAGCCGTCGGTGCTCGATGGATCACGAATGGCGTCTGAACTCGGACGTGGCGCAAGGCCTCTTTTTGCGATGGCGAGAGCCTTGGTTAGATCTATTCGCCACAGAACAGAACGCGCAATGTCATCAGTTCTGCGCTTTGGAGTTTCCAAGACGGCACTCGCACGGCGACGCCTTTCGGCGCGAGTGGAGTTGCGGTCTGTTATACGCCTTTCCGCCTATACCACTTCTGCCCAGAGTGCTGAAGAAGATCAGGCGCGACCGGGCCAAGTCATCCTTGTGGCTCCGGACTGGGCTCGAAGGTACTGGTATCCCGAGCTTCTCAACATGTCAGTCGGTCCCCCGATCCGCCTGCCCCTTCAGGAGGATCTTCTGTCGCAGCAGCAAGGGACGGTCCTCCACCCGAACCTGTCCAGCCTCCACCTCCATGCGTGGAGATTGAGCGGCGACAGTTGAGGCCATTTGACTTGCCTCCTGAAGTCTGTGATGTGATTCTGGCAGCCAGGCGTCCCTCCACAAAGTCGGTATACGCCTGCCGGTGGAACAGATTTGTGGCATGGTGCACAGCAAAGGCTGTGGATCCCCTTTCTGCCCCTCTTTCCGAGGTTCTCCTCTTCCTTCTCTCTCTTGCCCAGCAGGGCTCTGCTCTGGGCACTATCAAGGGCTACCTTTCTGCCTTTTCGGCCTTTCTGAGGCTGCCTGATCAACCTTCTTTGTTCAAGTCCCCTATAGTAACAAGGTTCTTGAAAGGCATCACACACATGTATCCTCCTGTTCCGTTTGTGATGCCTTAGTGGGACTTGAACCTGGTTCTAACCTTCTTGATATGTGCTCCCTTTGAGCCACTTCATTCCTCTCCTCTCCGTCTCCTGACTTTAAAGACGGCCTTCCTGGTTGGCATCACCTCTGCCAGGAGAGTGAGTGAGCTCCAGACTCTTTCTGTCAAACCTCCCTTCCTGTCCATTCATCCAGACAAGGTGGTTTTGAGGACTAGACCTTCTTTCCTGCCCAAAGTTGTCTCTGCTTTTCACATCGGGCAGTCCATCACCCTCCCCTCCTTCTTCCCGCCTCCGCATCCTTCAAATGATGAAGAGCGGCTCCATCGTCTGGACCCAAAACGTGCGCTTTCATTTTATATGGATCACACACGCCAGTTCCGGGTGGATGACCAACTGTTTGTTGGCGACGTGGGTGAGAAGAAGGGACGGGCGGTACATAAACGGACCATCTCTCGGTGGGTCGTTCTGTGCATCAAAGCGTGCTACTCTTTGGCTCGGAAGGAGCCTCCTGTTGGGCTTAGGGCCCATTCCACTCGGGCCACGGCGGCTACTACTGCCCTGGGCCGGGGAGTCCCTTTGCAGGACATTTGCCAGGCGGCTACGTGGGCCTCGCTGCACACTTTTGCGAGGCACTACTGCCTGGACAGTCAAGTCCGGAGGGATGGCTTCTTTGGCCGTTCGGTCCTCCAGGACTTTCTGGTGTAGGTTGTATTGGTTCGCAAACCCACCACCGGGGTTGGTATTGCTGGGGTATCTATTCTAAGGTAAGGAATCTAATACTAACCTGTTTCTTTCAGATGAACAAGTTACTTACCTTCGGTAACGATATATCTGTAAGAAACAGTAGTTAGTATTAGATTCCTTACCGCCCCACCCATCCTCCCCGTTCTGCGAACTGATACCTAGGGTTAAGGACATCCCTTTCAGGGCCCTAGTTTCAAATGGCACCAGTGTTGGTTCTCACATGGCTCTGAGTGTTCTGGCGCGGAAAAGCGGTGTACAAAGAACTGACGTCAGCGCGCGGAGGCGGCGTCTATATACTCCAGCGACGTCATCGCGACGCCGACGACGGACGCGGAGCCGCAGTGGACGCCTGCAGACGACGCCTACCGATGCGCAGGGGTACTGCTACGCAAAAGTTTCCGGATCCAGACTGACGCCTGGGGATATTCTAAGGTAAGGAATCTAATACTAACTACTGTTTCTTACAGATATATCGTTACCGAAGGTAAGTCACTTGTTCTTATAGGTGTACCTACGTTTTGATTACATTTTAATTTAAGCGTGGGGTGGCAGATTATCCCCTCACTAATAACGTTATCTGCATTTTATTCTCATGGACAGAACTTGATGCAACATCTCGTCATTTGACCTGTAAATGTTAACACTAGAACCAGGTTAGCGAACCTCACTTGGAAAATTGTTTTCCTTCGTTCCACAGTATACATTTACCTCCCGATGAAGGACATTTTTGTCTGAAATGCATTGAGGATTTGATATTTATTTGAGGAGGATTTATGGGTGAGGACTTAATGGAGATTTAAAATGTTATTTACCATGAGCATCACCATTTGAAGAAAGAATAAAACAAATATTGAAAAAAGACTTTGATAAGCGTTTTACCTTTTGATTAGAAATTGCTGTACCCCTGCCGGGGACCCAAAGGTGTGCCAGGGGGACACTGTACTAACCTTAGTCAGTGCATCATTGGCAAGTATTGAAGACACTGAATCAATGCGCGACACCCTGTTGGCACCCAACATAGCTATGGACCAATTTACTCTGATCACATAATAAGGGAGTGCGCAGATTATTTATGTGGATATGGTAGTTAACTCTCGTTTTATGCTTGTGCCAACTGTGTGTCAGCGTTGTTCTTTCTTCCACCCAGTTTTCCTTTCCTGGGCACCTGCCCAGTGAGAGTCAGCACTGGAGAATCCATCATCCCGTACTAATCTGACTGCTGACTGTACCATGGCTCAAAACAGTGATACTCCACCCTAGGTGTAATAATATTTTGCCTGAAAAGGAATCTTAGCTGTGTTTTGCCTGATCCCGATCTCCTAATCCTCCCCAGACAGATGATGCTATAGACTGGTGCTATAGACCTTCACATGAACTGTCACCAGGCCTATTTTTCAAATTACTTTCTCCCTTGAAGGCAGTGAGCCTGGTAATTCTTCACCAGCCCACGTATTCAGTCGCCCAAAGCACAGTGTGTATTGTTTCTTCCTCTGAAGGAGCAGCTTAAAAACCAAAACAGGTGCATTACACCCAGTGAAAGATGTATCACAACAGAGTAAAATGGTTATGAATTTATGCTGTGTTCACCTATAACATTGACTATGTTCAGATTTTGCCCAGCATCGGTTGCATTTATTTTTAAAAGTGCCACAAATGGGTGAATTTTCACATTCTAAATTGTAAGCTGGCTAATAAACAATGGGGTACCCATGGGCTTGGCCTTACAGATATGATGAACTTACATAAAGTTGTACATTTGTGAGTAGTAACAAGCACTTGCATTCCTGTTCTCACCCTTGTTGCACTTCATCTTCTTTAAGTAGGTGGAAACGTTTGAAAGTGATCTAGTCACCATCTGTTTCTTAATGAGAGATGGAAAGAGTTCTATAGAACCAAAAATCATTTTAGTTTCGAGAAAGTGATGGGACATCGTTTTTAAGCGATGGGGGAATGCCAGAGAAACTACTTGGAATGAGCCTCAGCGGGGCTCATTCCAAGTAGTTTCCCCCCCATTGCATTCAAATTATGCCCCATTTATTTTTTTGGGGCAAGGATCGAAAGAGTGCAGTCAGGCAGGAGTTTGGCAGACTGATTTCTACTATAATTGTATTTCCACACTAGGAAAGGTGGAAGGTAATGGGGGCATTTTTATGGTGAAACCAGGAAATTTTCCTACTTTTTCACGAGGTGACATCAGCGCAGACAGTGCAGGTTTAGATGTTAATTAAAAGAAATAATCTTTCTAACATATTGCAAGTACGTGAACACCTTTACTTGTCAGACAAAAACGTATGAATAGAGGAGGAATGTACACTACCCTGCACAAGAGTGCTCCTTTACATTTAGCATACTTTACAAATGAGCACAAACACACAGGATTTCCCAAGACAAGCGCACAGTGCAGATCGCGTTTTCATTGTTTTAGCACAATTAGTTTCCCTCCCAAAATTGTGGAAATTTTAATACTACCAGCATTATGGTGTTGTGCTATGCTAGAAAGTTTCAGGTTTACAATCCTAAACAAGAACGTAGCTTGTAGCAATATTGCCAAAGTATCTGCTACGCTTGATATTTTCTAATGCATGCCCAGTATTTCTACTGATTTCAAGGCCTGAAGGGCCTAGGAAGATTTGTATTGTAATTCAAGAATATCCGCGTAATTCCCATTTACAACACATTTTAAAAAGAAGCCTACATGATTTAGATTGACCCTCCTGAAGTCGTTACAGAATCATGGCATGCTTCGTTACTTCCAACATTTTTAACCTTTTTGCTGTTACCTTCACAAATGCTTAATAATCCTGCGTGTGTGTACATGTATATGTGTATATATATAATATAATTCTGCCACAAGGAGTTTCTTTCATACTTAGTGTTGTATGTTTAATGACAGTGGTATTCTGTTGTTAACCTTTACCACTTCGTAGATAGTTCCTCCTGTTGGCCATGAAAGTAACACGTCCTTGTCAACGGTAAAATGAGTTGTTGGTGTGATGTTTATATTTGTAAAATCAAAATGTAGAACTGACCCATAGTACTACCCAATGGACTGAGCAAGCTCAATCGTAATACAGAAAATGCTGCCTGGTATTGTATTTGCAACATCTTAGTGTTTTTTTAGAAATACCTAGACTAGAGTAGCCAGACAATGTGAAATGGTCATTACACTCAAAGTCTACAATTGGAAAGAATATATTCTTACTAATAATGTTTGCATCTTTAGTAACTCATCACAGCCAGCTAAGTAACCTAAATGTGGTAATAAGTCCAAAAACCCAAATGAACTTTGTCACTTATCAAATAGAGGCTCTGTTGTAGACTAACACAGACGGCGATGTAGTTATATTTATTGTAGTTTGTACTAAGCCTGTCATATTTTGTGTTAATAGGGAAGAAGTTCAATATATGCTGAGCATATTATTCCTGTAGTCGCATCAGTCGAGTGAAGGTCAGAGATGTAGCTATGTGATCTGATACTGTAAATATGCACTCTGAAGCAGCCCTGTTGCTTAGTGACACTGTTTGATCCCCATCATCCACATAGACCATTTGGTGCACTGCTGCAACAGACCATGTCGCTCCAACTGCTGAACATTTTAACTTCAAATTCCGAACAGACTGCTAGTCGACTATCAGAGGCTCTCTTTTGCTACTGAACCCCTTGGACCGTGCCCCAGCTTCTCCAACCTCATAGTCTCCGAAGACTAAATTGTCCTCTGCGACACCAACACATCTAACCTCCTCGACAGCGTGAATAACATCTGACTCACCCAATTCGTCCACGACCCCACACACATCACTCGACACATATTGGACCCCATCTTCACCTCCAGTAACCCTGTCAAATACAGTCACATCACTGAACTCACCTGGACAGACCACTCCGTCTTCCACTTACACATCTCCCTACCTTGCTGCCCAGCACCCCTCATTGCAGCTGGAACAACATATCACAGACCCAATGGACCGACTCCTTCAACCCCTTCAATCCAGACCATGCCACTAACCTGGACCAGGGTATCAAGATCTCCAACTGCATCGCCTCTATCAAGAATTACAGACAGGAGATCTGCCAAACAAGCCAACTGGTGCACCGAACAACTGAGATCAGCAAACAACTGGAAAGCTGATGGTGCTCAAACAGGGACATCTCCGACAAGACTGCCTTCAAGACCTCCCTCAACCTATACCACTGTCTGCTGAGAGAAAGTAAGAACACCGCCATAGCTGGTCTCATCAAATTCAGCTCCAACCGCAGCAAAGAACTCTTCATTGACTTTTCCAACCCTGCAGCCACAGAGAACAGCATCATCTATCTCGGGGACTCTGCGATAAGCTTGCCAGCTTCTTCTACGACAAGATTGCCCCATCTACAAAAACTTCCAATTCAAGCTTAGACATCTTCAACCTACACTCCCTCACCACAACCAGCACACATCACCAACTGACCACATGGAAGCTCACCACTGATGACAAACTCAGTTCACTCAGGAGCTCCCACAGGCCCTTGTCCTCACAACATCTTGAAACCTGGAAGCCACAGGACAAGCTGCGAGCTCACAACCTTAATACCCACTGCCATCTTCCCCGAAGACTGAAAACACGCTGTAGTCAACCCGCTACTTATAAAACCATCTTCGGATCTCGCATCTCAAACAAAACCTTTTTCTCGACTGCTCCCAGTCTGGATTCAGCAGCAATCTCAGCTCCAAGACTGCCCTGATCGCAGCCACCGATGACATCTGAGCCCTCTTCGACCGGGGAGAGAAGGCGGCACTGACTCTTCCAGACCTCTCAGCGGCATTAAACGCTTTGTCCCATCACACACTGATCGCAAGTCTGCACCACATTGGCATCCAAATGGATGCTCTGTTGGGTCACCACCTTCCTCATTGAAAGGACACTGCAGGTGGGCCTACCACCGCTCACGTACAAACCCAAGGAAATCCTCAGCAGTGTTCCCCAGGGCTGATCCCTCTTAAACACCTACATGACCCCCTTGGCCAACATCGTCAGATCCCACAGACTCCACATCATATACTACGCTGATGACAAACCATCCTCTCCCCCTCCAAAGACCACAGCCACCAGCGGAACCAACTTCCACAGGTGCATGACGAGCCTCGCCACTGGATGAAGGACAACTGCTTGAAGTTCAACATGGACAACTGCTTGAAGTTCAACATGAAGTATTGGTCTGCGGCAACACCACCTCCCCTAGAACGCTTCCTGGAGGCTCTCAGAGGTAGAACGCTCTCCTACCCCGACCGACCATACCAGAAACCACTGCATCATCCTGGACAGTAAGCTGACCATTAAGTTGCAGATGGTAGTCTCCTTTGCCTGCTTCTTTACCCTGGGCATTCTACGAAACATCTTCAAATGGCTTCCCTAAGACTCGCCATCCCACAGGCCTTCATCACCAACTGACTGGACTATGCAACATTCTGTACTCGGCGATTGCCATTCACCTGCTACAGAGACTAAAGACAATACAGAATGTCGCAGCCAGAACTGTACTTGATCTCCCTTGACGAGCCCACATTCCCCTTACCCCCGAGAACTCCACTGTTTCCCAATAGAGAAGAAATTGCAATTCAAGCAGTTGACCCACACAACCAAGCCCCTGTGTACATCAGCTGCCACCTGAGTTTCCACCAACCATCTAGGTAGCTATGCTCCGCATCCCTCCCTCACCCACACTCCCCGGATCCACCAAAGCAGAGGAGGAGGATTAACCTCCTTCTACCACTTAGCAGAGACCTGAAATGACCTCCCCATGCATATTCAGACCTCCACTTCCCCACCAGAATTACGGAAAGCACTCACGACTTGGCTATTCAACTGAACCTCTCAGACCTGGAAGCACCTGGATACCCTCTCGGGTGATAAGCAGCGCTCTTTAATTCGACTGATTGATTGTATGGCTAGTGAAACAACAGACTAGTCAGTGAACAGTTAAGTGCAGGCCTAATCCACTTGACTCAGCAGGTAATGTTTAACTTTTATACCCTTTGTCCTTCAGAGAGGAGTATTACATGCATATTGCTTGTTTCGTTTCTCACTTGACATCAGCTTTACGAGAAATACATTTTTGGGGACAGTGCAGAAAGAAACTAAATCCAGTCTACCATCTTTCTCCAATTACCTTCCCTGGAGATAGATGCATATAACTATCTATCCTACTTGCAGCATGTAACTATAATAAGAAATTAAAGCATCATTAAAATGACTTGAGTTTCTTCGTAAGACAAGAATTTGACGCAGGGCCATTTTTACCAAGCAAAAAAGTTTGGTTCAGTAGCCTGAGAAAGCTATTTAATTTACTGGGAAGTAAATGGTCTATGCCATGTTATCTCACAATGTTGTCTGAGGTCATTGCGTGTTTTCGCAAGTTAATACATTTACAGAGTAGAATAATTATGATTTTTCTTCGCAGGTTAATGGACCTGATGGCGTTTTGCAGAACGGCGCTGTTGATGACGTAGCCAAGACTAGCCAACTGCTGGCAGAATTGAATTTTGAGGAAGATGAAGAAGATACCTATTATACAAAAGACCTCCCAACTCATGCTTGCAGGTAAACCATATTAAAAAAAATAACTTCAATAATATTTTTGTTAACCCAGCGCCCATCTCCGTAATACAAGATCGGTAGGAACCAAAACAAAAAAAACCTGATAAATTTTAAACGGAACACAGTTATGTTAGAAAAGTAAAACAGTCTGCCAGTCATGACCTACTTTCCCCTGCCTTTGCAGTTTTAGCATGTCATTGATTTTATTTTCAGTACACATGACAAACCTTACTCATTTGATCTTCGTTATTTGGAATGGGTGCACAGTCTATGTAAACTTACGGTAAATAAATGCTTCAAAATCTGCTTGCTAGTGGAGCGTGGCTGTTATGCTTGAAAAGGGCTTGTCCTACGTGTAGAGTTGAGCACAAGATATTTGCTGCAGCAGATTTACTTTTATATGAATTTGCCGAAGAGCTCATGTATGCGCATCTTACCACCACCTTCAGAATCCAAGCCTTCTTCCCATGCTTTAATCTGACCAGTCCCATGTTGCAGAGCTCTGGAAGGTTCCCACTTGGTTTTTATACCTATTAACTTTAGATTAATTTGTCTTTTTTTATGACCATATGATTGATATTTTTTCATGTTCTGTTCACACACAATTCTGCAACTGGTCAATCATTTGACCTCGTTAATTTTTAAAACGGCGTTTTCCAGTCCCAAATTGAAGTAGCCAATACATGATGAGGTACCACAGCAGTGCTTTATTTTTTATGGTGATAAGAAGCCTGAAGCTCTTTCTAAACTCTGTCCTAGTCCTGTTTTTTTACTTCATCCTTTATTTACTAGTGTCTGCATAAAAAAGGTTTCAAGCCCTGCTATGATTAGTCTTTAATCTCCTGCTTTTGATTCTCGTTTTTAACAACATTTAAACTAGAGACCCTTGCTTTGTGTTCATTGGCTTGATTGAAATTTGGGGTTGTAGACAAAATTGCTAGTTTACAAATTGTGTGGCATGTCCAAAATCTGAAAGACAAACTTAATTTTAATTACAAACAAGATGCACTATTTTAGAGGCTGAAGTTGTACATTGTCTAGAAGTTGGTACTGGTGGTACAGAGTAATAAATTGTGTTTTTTATAACTTCATGTATAAACACTTTATATGCCTAATGGCATCTCTTTCTCATCCCCAACACACACACACACCCCTCTTCACCCCCGCTTTTGTTTTGGCAATGTGAAGTACATGGTTTTAAGGACAAAAAAGTTTGCAGAAGCAAGATATTGTCAAGCTCTCAAAACAGGTGGCTGGCGCATTACTATTCATGTGATAGCTTAATTACCATTGAATGAGCTAAAGAGAAATGCCCTAGCCCTTCCTAGGTCTACAGAAGTTATTACTACCCCAGCCCCCTCTAGCTAACCCTTCAGCAGCTCCTGCCACTATTTTTCCGATTTTTTTGGGGGGGGTGGGGTGGGGTGGGGGTCGGAGAGTCGGAGAGGTAGTAGCAGCCCAACATCTACTGCCCCTCCTTACCTCCAACCATCCCTCACAACCCACCAACAGAGAAACTAACTGGGGCCAGGGACTAAATTAGACGGATGATGGTTGTTTCTAGTCCTTTCTCCTCCAGTCTCCTCTTCTTGATTGTTTCCTCCTGCTCCTTTATCAGGCATCCAGTTCTGCTCCCCAGCTTAGAGGAGACCTTTTTGGGATTTTTCTTAGATTCAGAAAAAGTCTACCACACACGCCTCTGTTCCCCAACAGGGAGCCCAGATACTGTTTTGGATTTGATAGGAAAGTGCTTTAGTTACATATATTTTAAAGGTTGATTGGTTATTCTGAACCATTTGTCTTGTTACCCTCTAAATACTTCCTTCTGATGTCTTTTTCTTTTTTTTGTCCCTGCCCTATGCCATTCAGTCACTGTTTAGTCTGCCATGTTTTTTCTGCTGTACGTACCTTGATCTTATGCATACACTTTTAACAGCCTTCTATGACGGTGTCACTGCACATAAGTTGCCCCTGTATTTACTGTATTTATTATTTTAGTTTTGACATTACAACAAATGCCTTTACCATGCATACGCCTTTACCCTTAAACTGCAAAAACACTCTTACCACCCAATACCCTAACCCACCCCTATACACTAAAACCCTTACCCACCCCACAACCCTAAATTCACCCATCCACCCAATACCTTACCCCCAAACACTAAAAATGCCCTTAACCATACATATTTTACTATATACCCTTTCTTGGCTGATATGTTCTTAACATTGTGTTGAAAAGGCTGTTTCCCTCTGCTGCTACTTTTAGTTTAAAAGAAACCCTAAGATGGGCAGTGTATATCCATAGCCGTTATTTGACTTTGTGATAATTGGTCATTGCCAAGAAATAGTTTTATTTGTACCAAAATGTTGACTGCTGGAGTCTTATTTTATTGTTGAATCTTGCAGAAAGAACTATAGAGTTGACAAGATGATTAACCACTTGCATCTTTTTTCTAGCTACTGTGGGATCCATGACCCAGCCTGTGTGGTGTACTGCAATACTAGCAAGAAATGGTTCTGCAATGGACGTGGAAATACATCTGGAAGGTAGGTGTCTACAAGGGGAGAAGGAACATACTTCAATTATTGAATTTATTTATAGTGCATTTCACTTTAGGTTATTTTAGCTCATAGCTTCATTGTATCCTTTTTAAGCATAAAAAGGATGTTCCTAGTTATTTCAGATGGGATGGTTGCATGTAAAATTAACATAGCTTTTGTACCAGTCCTGTTTTAACCACTTAATTAAAGTTTTCTATACATAAGGACTGTTGGACCCTCCAAGTCACATAGGGTAGCTTGGCACAGAGTAGGTAAGCTTATCTCAGAGGTACATGTGTTAAGTTTGCATCACACCCTTTAGTAACCCAGCAACCATCCACTCAAAAATGACGCTACACCACTTTTTTTTAGGAAAATATGGGCTGTTTATAAAAATAATATTATTTACTCTTGTTTTTCCTGTGTGTCAACTTGGTTGTTGCTCAAATCAAATATTTTCCCTTTGCACTTTTACATAAGTTAATTCTTCAGCAATCAATTCACAGAATAACATTACTACTCCCTGGGAACACCCCGGCCTCCTAAACTGGACTGGTACATTGGTTAACAGAGCTTAACGCTCTTCAAGGCACAGGTGGGTAACCACAAGGTTTTCAATTGAAAAAGAATTACAGATTACATTCAGCTTAATCAGATTATTTCAGAGGTTTGCCAGCAGACATGCCGTAGTGTCCTTCCCAGACCACCCCTGAAAGGAAAAGGTTACACAACAATCCCCGTCTTTTCCAGCAAGAAGAGTGTTCAGTCACTCTCTTTTACTTTTACTTAATTCTCCTCCTCAATAGTCCTGGTGACCTCTCAGTCTCAGACGTCCCAGTCTCTTAAGACCAGTATAACCACTTCTATTCGTTGGGGTAAATAAAGATCTCCCTCCTGGGACCTGTTTTCCACAATCCCCGGCCCCACAACAGCCCCCAGTTTCCACCTTACTTGAGGCCAGCCGAGCACCGCTCTGTTGCCGCTAACCGCCACTCGCCGACAGTCTTCTTCGCCTAGCAGCGCCTCCCTCGTGGGCCGGGCCAAGCAGAATCGCAGCCGGCACCGAGGGGGAAGCCTCGCTGAGATTACGGCGATATGGATTCCGCCAGACGGCTCCTCTGACCTTCCGACTTCCGCGCCACTGGGCAGGCGCGAGAGAGCAGTGGCTCTGCTTGTAGCCGCCTCTCCTCTTCGGGTCTGCGCACCCGCTGACGCTCCTCCGTTGACGCTCCGCCCTTCTTCCTTCAAGCAGGCGGATCTACAGAACGGGCCTGCGCGGAATCGCGCCACCTCCTCCCACGCTTCTCTCCTCACCCGGATCTCCACAGCAGTCCTGCGCAGTATCGCGCCATTTCCTCAGACACTTCTCGCCCTGTCAGGGTCTTCAGGGCTGGGAAAGGCACTTCGCTCCTCTTCCTCTGGCTGAAGGAGCACCACAGCAGTCCTGCGCCGTATCGCGCCACCTTCTCAGCCACTTCCCTCACTTCCAGGTACACCCAGCGCTAAGAGGGACACCTCCAGATACGCAGTGCCGGTAAGGGGGAAATTGTAGAGGGCCAGTCACCGACGGCAGGTATTGACTTGGAGAGGAGATGGGGGAAAGCAATCCAATGTCGCCTCTTCCAAGAATCTCTTAAAGAGCTTTGGCAATCAAAGTCCATAGACCAGGTAACAGGGCTTGGTCCAAGGCTAAGGGGGGAACGTCCTCACGCAGTGATTGTCCACTTGTAGCAGGAACTAACCACCTCCAGCGCGCCCACCTCCCCAAGCCTCTGCCTCACTCCTCAACTCACTGTTCATCACCAAATGGCTGACCTCCCTCTCGCCTTTATATAGGCTGACCTCAGAAGGTCCAGAAGGGACCAGAAGGTTCTGGAAGGTTCCTATTCTACCCTATGGGCCCAGTCCCTGAGTTGGCAGTTGTGGCAGTTAATAGCCACCATTTTGTGTATTTCGCACTTTCTAGCCAGAAAAGGCACCTAGGCCTCAGGAAAAAGGACTATGAGGGCAAAGAGCATCTAACCCCTAGGTCAACACCTCAAAAATCCAGTGGACATCAAAAATGGAAGGTTATGAGGGGCAAAAAGGGGACAAAATAAATAACTGACAGGAGGGACCACCCAAAGGGCTGACTGGTCTAACACGCGTCCCCCCCCCCCCAGCTGAAAGTGGGGAGAGCTACCCAATCCCTTGGGAGTCCTCATCACTAAGGCGGAAATACCTAGAGAGACCGTCTGCATTGGCGTGGTCCACTCCTGGCCGATGTTCCACCTGGAAGTCCATTCCCTGTAGGGGGATGGACCATCTCAACAGCTTAGGATTCTCCCCCTTCATTAGCATCAGCCAACGAAGAGGTCGATGGTCAGTCTGAACCAGGAAGTGCGAGCCAAACAGATATGGCCGCAACTTCAGAGCCCATACCACCGCAAAAGCTTCCCGCTCAATTGCACTCCACTTCAGTTCCCGGGGAAGCAGTCTCCTAGACAGGAAGACTACTGGCTGATCCAGACCCTCTTCATTGAGTTGCGATAACACTGCCCCAATGCCATGCTCTGATGCGTCTGTCTGGACAATGAACTCCTTGGAGAAGTCTGGGGCCCTCAGGACCGGCGCTGCACACATTGCCTGCTTCAATTTCACAAAGGCTTGCTGACAAGCCTCTGTCCAGACTACCTGTCAAGGTTGTTTCTTGGATGTGAGCTCTGTGAGGGGCGCTACAATAGTGCCATACCCCTTCACAAAGCGACGGTAGTAACCTGTGAGGCCCAGGAAAGCTCGGACCTCAGTCTGGGTCTTGGGGGGTTCCCAGGTCATGATTGCCTCAATCTTTGCCTGGAGGGGCTGCACTGTTCCCCTACCCACCAAGTGGCCTAGGTACACAACCGACCCCTGCCCAATCTGACATTTACTGGCCTTGATAGTCAAGCCAGCCTGTTTCAGGGCCTGGAGAACAGCTTGCAAGTGACGCAAATGGTCCTCCCAACTGCTGCTGAAGACGGCAATGTTATCCAGGTAAGCAGCGGAGAAAGCCTCCATTCCAGAGAGGACCTGGTTCACCAGCCGCTGAAAAGTGGCAGGGGCGTTCTTGAGCCCAAAGGGCATCACACAGAACTGGTAGTGGCCCTCAGGCGTGGAGAAGGCTGACCTTTCCTTTGCTCCATCTGTCAGGGAGATCTGCCAGTACCCGGAAGTAAGGTCAAAGGTACTCGGGTATTGGGCAGCTCCCAGCCGGTCAATAAGTTCATCCGCCCTAGGGATCGGATGTGCATCAGTCTTGGTCACTGAGTTCAGTCCCCGGTAATCCACACAGAACCTCAGTTCTGGAGTGGTGCCCGGTGGGGCAGCTTTTGGTACTAAAACCACCGGACTGGACCAGGGGCTACTGGAAGGTTCAATGGCTCCTAGCTCCAGCATCTTGGTAACCTCACCGTGGATGCTGGCCTTCACCTTGTCTGGCAGCCGGTAGGTCTTTGACTTCACTGGGCTGTCTCCTGTGTCCACATCATGGGTACACAGGTGGATCCTTCCCGAGACAAGGGAGAACAACGAAGAGTACTGCTCCAATATCTGGCGGCAGTCCTCCCGCTGCTCAGGAGTTAGGGATGGGGAGAGAATCACTCCCTCCACCGACCCATCCTTTTCCTGAGACGAAAAAAGGTCAGGGAGAGGCTCTCTTTCCGCTTCCTCTCCTCCATCAGTCACCATCATCAAGATGACCTCGGGCCTCTCATGGTGGGGTTTGAGGCGATTAGCATGCAGCACCCGTAGGGGCTGTCGAGGGGTCTTAAAATCCACCAGGTAGGTGGCCTTACCCTTCTTCTCCAACACCTCAAAGGGGCCTGTCCAGCGATCCTGGAGAGCACTTAGCTCTCCATCATCCACACTTTCTGGCCAGGCTCCAACTCCACAGGGTGAGCGTTGTGGTCATACCACTCTTTCATTACTGCTTGACTGGCTTCCAAGTTGTCAGAAGCTTGCTTCCACAACTTTGCCATTTGGCTCCGGAAGGCCAGCATGTAGCTCACCACATCCTGGGGAGGCTTTCTGGGAGACTTTTCCCATCCATCCTTCACCAGGCTGAGAGGTCCACGCAAAGGGTGCCCGTACAGTAGCTCAAAGGGGCTGAAGCCCACTCCCTTCTGCGGCACTTCCCTGTAAGAGAATAGCAAACAGGGCAGGAGGACGTCCCATTTCCTCCGCAGGCTCTCAGGCAGACTTCTTATCATGCCTTTTAAGGTCTTGTTGAACCTCTCTACCAGTCCATTGGACTGGGGGTGGTATGGAGTGGTGAACCGGTAGGTCACTCCACACTCCTTCCACATTGCCCGCATATATGCTGACATGAAGTTGGTCCCCCTGTCGGACACAACTTCCTTGGGGAAACCCACTCGGGTAAAGATCCCCATCAGGGCCCTAGCCACAACAGGTGCAGTGATAGTCCTCAGAGGAATTGCCTCTGGGTACCGCGTGGCATGATCCACCAGAACCAGGATAAACCTGTGACCAGCTGTAGTTGGTGGATCCAATGGCCCCACAATGTCGATGCCCACCCTTTCAAAGGGGGTGCTAACGACAGGAAGTGGTTCCAGGGGAGCTTTCAGCTTCACCCCTGTCTTCCCACTGGCTTGACAGGATACACACGTCCGACAGTAGGTGTCGGATGCCACTTTCATCTGAGGCCAGTAAAAGTGGGGGACAAGCCGGGCAAAGGTCTTGTCCTGACCTAAGTGTCCTGCCAAGGGAATCTCATGAGCCAATTCTAGAAGAAAGGCTCGGTACCGTTGAGGGACTACCAAGGCCCGTGATGAACCGGGCAAAGGTACCTTGGGTTCACTGTAGAGGAGTCCGTCCTCCCAGTAAATATGGTAGTGCCCTGCAACGTTCCCTGCTGCCTGGGCTTCGGCCTGTCGCCTCAGTCCCTCCAGGGTAGGGCACTCCTTCTGGCCCTTACAAAACTCCTCCCTGGTAGGCCCTCCTTCCACATGCCACTCAGCAGGGATAGGTAAGTCCTCCAGGGAGACTACTTCCCCCTTCACGGACTCCTGGCCCACCACCGCAGGTGGCCGATCTGTCTCATGGGGCGTGGAAGCCGAAGCAGGCTTCTCCTGTCTTCGGGTCTTTCCCTTTTTGGCAGCGGGCTGGGCCATTGTTCCAGGCTCCAGCCCAGGCGAACTCTCTCTCTGGGTAGCCGCAGACCTTGTGCTTGCACAGGCCCAGTCAGGTGTACCCAGCATCTCCGAATGAGTCCGGTATTCCACCTCCTTTCAAGCATTGAGCTCCATGTCATTTCCCAACAGACAATCGACTGGCACGGCAGGGCTTACGGCAACTCGAAGTGAACCTGCAACCCCTTCCCACTCAAAGGGAACCTCGGCCACAGGGTAGTGGCCCAATCTGCCATCGGCCATCGCGGCGGGGTGGAGTACATGGGGAATCACCTGCTCTGGAGACACCAGTTGACTCCTTACCATAGTCATACTGGCTCCTGTATCTCTCAGAGCTTCCCCTCTCTGGCCATTGATAGTGATCCATTGCCCATACTTGGTAGTATTTTAGGGCACCTGGATCTTAGGAGCCATCTCCCGATCTCCCAGGAACACTAAGGTGACACCCGCCCACTCACCCCCCTTATCTAAGGGCAACTCCTCCCCGAGCACTACACTAGCTACTCCTGGGGCTTTTCCTCCAGTGGGAGGGGGTGGTCTCTTTGGGCACTTGACATCTCCCTTATAATGTCCAACACCACAACACTCATAGCAGTGGACAACCCTTGGCTGCTGGCTTTGGCCAGGATAAGGGTTTCTGGGCGGGTTAGCCTTAGGGGTGAATCCTGTTCCCTTTCCCTGGAAACTGTTTTGGGGACCTTTTGAGAACTCCCGCTTTTTATCTCCCCCTCCTTCTTCTGGGGGGCGCCCTGCCCGGCCCTTTGGGAATCCCCTCCAGTCCCCTTTGAGGACACCCGGGTACTTGCCCAGATGTCCGCCTCCTCTGCAAGCTTCCTGGGGTTGGTCAGCTTGCTGTCCACCAGGTGTTGACGCAGCTCGGGAAAACATTTCTCGAGTAGGTGCTCTTTGAGAATAAGGTCGTACAACCCCTCATAGTCCCTCACCTCGCTGCCTTGTATCCAACCCCAGGGGTGTGGAATTTAATAAAATATCTAGTTGTCCATGGGACAAGTAGCTTCATAAATCTGCTTGTCCTTTAACAAAACCCACTTTTCCCTTTAGTGCCATATAGTGCGCCGTCAAATAATGGCAGCAGTCTCGTCATAAAAGAGCTTCGGCAATTGCCACTATGGTTATGTCAGGCTCCTAGTATAGACGGATTTGAATACTAGCAAATCCCTTATTTTGCATCCTTTCTGCAAGTCTACATGCTGGGTTTGGAGGTAGCAGTAAGCAATATTTGCAGGGTTAGAATGCTCTTTCGAGTCTATGCAAACCTACTAACGCGCATATTTTGAGGGCTTTCATCAGCTCTCTTTAATCCTTTCCAATACTGAGAAGGGTTGGAAATGTACTCCTGGCAGTAGTAACATTTCTTTGAGGGCTGGGAAAAATGTGGTTCGAAGAAAAGTGAACTTGTAAACGTTCAACAGATTTTCGCAGTGGCAAAACTAATCATTCATATCTCATGTGAAAGTTCAATTCACAAATATTTCCCAGAGTATGATTTCCTGGCCTACTTAAGGAAATTCGTGTGAATTCATGAAAGATGTAAATCTGCATTAATGCAAGGACATCAATCATTGTGCACTTTTGTGGCTTTCTTTAACAATTGAGCTTTAACCAAGAACTTTTGTTTTAAATAAAATGCTATCTCTATCGGCTGACCACTGTGTGTAACAGCATTCTGCTCTTTTACAAGAAGCATATCTGCACAAAAAGTAGTTTTGTTCAGTTCCAGGAACTACTGTGGCAATGTGGGCTTTTTGAGAACAAAAACAGTTGGCTGTCTAGGAAGAACGTGCTGGCAAACAGCACCACGCTCACCTGATAAGCCGAGATAGAGTAAGGAGCATAGTGCAGGCCAAGTGCATGAGCAGAAAACTAAAATACACCCCACTTTGAACCAAAGTTCTTATGCTACCTAGCAAGTGAAGAAAGCCATTGTAACCCTCTCTAGAAAAGCTCTCGTCTTTCCCATCCAAGCATCTACCCATTCATCTTTTCATTCGCCGACTGATATCTACCATTTTACCTTTACATTGTCATCCATTCATTCTTTCATCCAATAGCCTTTCACCATTGTTTTTCCATCCAAACATCCGCCCACCCATATCTAAACCTACCCAACCATCTCCAAACCTATACATCCATCTATTGCAGCCACCCACCCATCCTTTTTCTCACCCATCCACCACCCTTTCACCCACCCTCCTTTTTATTCATCCATCCATTTATCCATCCTTCCGCCCACCCACCTATCCTTCCACTCATCCATCCATCCTTCCACTCATCCATCTTTTCTCTCACTAATCCATCCACTCTATAACCATGCATCCACTCTTTCCTTCATCACATCAGTCGTCCATCCACCATACCTGTCACTCATCCATCCATGAACCTATCCTTTCACTCATTCATTCATCCATCCATCTAGCCAGACACACTTACACTCACTCATCCAACCACCATTACACCCACACATCCATCCATCCATCCATCCATCCTTTCACTCAATCACCTGCTCTTTCCCATTACTGATCAGCCTTTGTCTGCTGAGTTGTAGACCGAAGAGGCACATTAAGGGCTGCACCCCCACTGTAGCTGCTACAATGGGGGGGTTGGTGACACCCTTCTCCAACCCTATCCTTCCATCCCCAAATCTATCCATCAAACTCATCCATTCCTCCTTCCATTCATTCATCTCTCCCTCCATCCATCCTTTCACTCATACATCCACGCTTTAACACCATCATCCTATTTTTAACTCGGATATCCATCCACAGTTGCACTCATCTTCCATCCATTCTTTCACTCATCCATCCATCCATCCTTTCACCCTACCCATACTCATTTCAACTCCTATATCCAGCCTCCCTTTCAGCCATCCCACCATCAATCTGTCCTTTTGCTCATTCATCCACCCTTTCAACCCTCTCCATCTACCCTTTCACTCATCAGCCTTTTCACTCCACTATCCACCCATCAATCTATCCATCCATCCGCTTATCCATCCAGAAACCTTTCCACCGAGCCACCCACTTATCCATCCATCCACCCACCTATCATCCATCCACCCACCAACCATCCACCCATCCATCTTCTTTCTTTTGTCAATCCACCATTTCATTCAGCCATCCATCCTTTCACTCATCCATCCTCGTTCACCCCATCCATTCATTTACCCTTGCGTTAATCTTTCTATCCTTTCACTCACCCATTCTTGCATCAATCCTTGCATCTATCCATCTACCCTTTAACCCACTCACCCACCCTTTCACATCAATTAGCCTTTGTCTGTGAACCTGCAGATGAAAGACGCCTATCAAGAACCTCACAGCTGCAGTAGCTGCTACAACTGTGTGTTTACGGTGCACCCTGGAGAAGGCAAAAAGTGAGACGAAGTGCACGTACAGAAGTAGGTGTGGGCCTGAGGCCTGCATGAAAGCCCCATGGGGAAAGTAAGGAGATGTAATGTACACGTAGGATATGAGAGGCCAAGAGAAGGGGGTCAGGGCTGTCCGAGATGGCGGCGGAGGGGGGTTAGCAGGTATAGGCACCGGGTAAAACATAAGGTGTATAGGAAATACAAAGGGGAGGGGGGGCACGAGCTTCATGAGAAGGGAAAACAATGTGCTTTACAGTAGTTCCTGGAGGTGAGGATGTAGAGGAATCTTGGGGCCGTAAGAGGCCCAAGGGTGAAGCACAGAATGAAAGGCAGGGATCACAAGTTCAAGTCAGAGCGGGGGCCAAGAGGCAGAAAAGGCAGTCTCTTACATGGGGACCAGAAGGTTCTGGAAGGTTCCTATTCTACCCTATGGGCCCAGTCCCTGAGTTGGCAGTTGTGGCAGTTAATAGCCACCATTTTGTGTATTTCGCACTTTCTAGCCAGAAAAGGCACCTAGGCCTCAGGAAAAAGGACTATGAGGGCAAAGAGCATCTAACCCCTAGGTGAACACCTCAAAAATCCAGTGGACATCAAAAATGAAAGGTTATGAGGGGCAAAAAGGGACAAAATAAATAACTGACAGGAGGGACCACCCAAAGGGCT
Organism: Lissotriton vulgaris; assembly: GCF_964263255.1. Classification (NCBI taxonomy): domain Eukaryota; kingdom Metazoa; phylum Chordata; class Amphibia; order Caudata; family Salamandridae; genus Lissotriton; species Lissotriton vulgaris. Next base: position 49,651,351 of record NC_141700.1, read on the forward strand.
GACAGGTCTAACAAGGACCATTGCATATTACTGTATTGCGATTCCATTCTAAGAAAAATGGATTGTGCCGTCTAGTCTGTATTCTAGTCATTGTCGGGAAGAAGCTTGTAGTTCTAAGCATGTGCACCTTTTCCACTTCTGCTCAATCTGTCAACCAGTTTTGTAGCAGTGGTTTGTCTGTTGACATCCATGTTTAAGCAATAGTTATTTGCATCACAAGTTTGTATTTTACCTAAATCTCCCACCAGGTACAAGTACTCTGTTCTAGAGACAGTTGTATGTATGGGATCTTTCTGGTTTTCTTTTACCACATGGATTGTCAAAACTAGATAACATATCTGTCTGGTCTGACATTTATCTTCTATTGCAATGTTAGACCCATGTGTCAGGAGTTCTGTGGTATTTAAGTATTAAAAATGCATTAGTTTAACCATTGTGTGCAAACGTATATTCCATCGCTGAACGTAGTGTCAGGGTCCTTGGTTTCTCTCTATTGTGGTTTTCACCATGTTTGCCATTACCACTTTATGTAAAGAAGATACACTGTTTCCTGCAGTGATACCAACCTACTTTTCAATGCTTGTTTCCTTGGAGCAGCATGAAAAGTCCCTTTTGTCTGTTAAGCTGTTTTCCCCATCATTTGACACTGTTAAAAACTCTGCATTTGAGATGTCGCAGCAGGAAAGTGTACATATTTTTCATCATCCTACAATTGACCGCCTTTCAACTAATGCTTATCCTGTAGGGCCTTCCTGAAGTTGGTCAAACCCTAGAGGTGCCTGATTTTTCAAACAAACAGTCCTCCAAGTATCTCATAAATAATAGATGATGCTGACCTTGTTAAATTGGTGAGGAAATTCTTAAAAGTATTAGAATCGTACCTCATCTTCCCATGCCCTGGTGTCCTACATTCCAGTCAGTACTGTGTATCAGTTCCTGCTCCTTCTTTGATATTGTTTACCACTTTTTGAAGTTGTGGTGCTATGAATAAGTATTCAAGTTAAAGAAAACCTAGCCTGGCAACCTTATATTTGTTTTAAGATGACATTTTGTACTCTTAAGTCAACCCAGAGCTCTATCAAGAAAAGACTGTCCAATTTTCCAGAACACTTGTCTAGGGTACATTCTCTGTGTACCAATCTTTGGTACATGTGTGACAATTCCTCCCAAGAAGACCTTTGCCTGAAGATGTTGGCTTTTAGAATTCTGCTGGCTCAAGTTGATTTCTGGTGACTGACTGAAGAGTGCCAGCATATTGTGAAATTGTCCTCGGGCTGGTATTTGAGAAGTCGGACTTGAAATGAAAAGACTCAAAGGAAGCTGTCCAACCTTTATGACTAGTTCTTGGGGTTGCAAATGCTGCAACAATTTCACAGATTTGTTTTGCAAAAATTACGTAATTTGATGGAGCAGGAAGATAAATATTTCTCCTCACTTAAGGTGTTGTTTTGTGGCAAAAAAAATTACTCATGTTCAAAATTAATTTGGTACAATGTATTTTCCTATTTTGTACATATAACTGGTTGTATTTGTGGCTGTTTTGCATTTCCCTATTATCCAAGGGTGTGGTAAGGGCTTATTACTCAGTGATGACTTTATTTTTAATTGCAGATTTCTTTCATTTGATTTGCACAACCTGTGTTACTGGTTTAAAAGGAAGTTTCTTATTACTGATGCCGGGCATAGCTTGGATGTTGGCGCAATATGTCGCTTTCATTTCTTTTTGATTCAGGCTAAAACTGATTTAAAACACAAGCCGTACTTCAAATCCCTGTGTGCTTCTAAGAAGCTGGGAGAAGGTGACTCTGGTGTTTCATTCTCCTTAGTTTAAGATGTATATCACACTGTTCAAGACCTTCAAACTTATCTGAGTCCTTCAGTCAGGAGTTTGATATCCCCCTTGATAGTTTGTGTCAGAGGAGGTATTCACAACCCTGTCTACCTTCCGTATGATCAATGAACTGTCCCTCTCACATGCAGACAGACAGACACCTTGAGGACCTCGCCAAGTATATACCAAAAAAGTATATATGTGTATATACTGAAAACCTTTCACGTAGAGACGTGCTGAAGTAGCAAAACCAAATTTTTTGTAGCTGTTAAACTTGTAAAAACACCCACATTTAATTTAATTTTTATTTAAAAAGACCTCCAATGAAAATAAGTCACTAAATGAAGAACCGTGACACATAAACACCTTTCACAAAAGTTTAGAAGGAAATCTATCATTATGCCAGAAGATAGGCTGGACTTAACAAGGAGCTTTAAAAAAAAAAAAACTCCCTTCCTTGAAGGGCATTGCCATATCGCGAGTGACCAATCAAGCTTCAGAGCTGTCGAGTCAGTTTATTTATTTATTTGAAAGTTTTATATAGCGCGAACAAGATCTTTGCAGATATCAGAGCGCTTTACAGTAATAGCATGTAGCAGTTGAGGTAGTTAGGTACAATATGCATAATTACATAGGTAGGTCAAAGAACAACTGGAGGTAGATCATAGGTGAGGTAGTGTCAGTACACGGTACATAGTCAAACCGTTGCGCCAATAATATAAAAGTACAAAAGTATGCATATACTTATTTAAACGTTCTGCAAGTGTTTTTGGAGATAACATAAAAGGTGGGCATAGTTGAGGTAGGTGCGTGAAGGATGTACAGTCACACAGGTGCATCAGTAGTACAAAAGTAGGGATGGTTGAGGTGGTGTAGGTACAGTGTGCAAGTCAGACAGGTGCGTCAATAGTACATCAAAATACAAAGAGGGAACAAATACAATCAAATAAGTCATAATACCAGTGGTACAAGTAGTACAGAGAGGGAACATATACACTCAAGTAAGACATAATACAAATAGTACTAGTAGACCAAGGGGTCAGGCCGGTATTATGGAGCTGAACTTTTTTTGTCTTTTAAAATGTATTATCTCAATTGAGACCCTTTTCCAACTTCCTCGAATACATCTCGCTCTTTAGGACTAGGTGTGTACAGTATCTTTTTATTTTCTAGTCAGACTGCCTTCACTATTTGGGATGTGCCCTGTCTGTGGGAGGAAAAATGACCTGACAGACCCTCATTATGTGTGTATAGTCGTGTCTCCCTGAGGCACACCACCCTGAAGTCTGGCCACTTCCAGAAGATGTCCTAAAGGACAGATGGAAGGTCAGCCTGCTAGGCCTACAGGGGGCAACTTCAGTGCACTCTGAGAAGCAAGTGCTTTTCTCCACCACCACCTGAATCTCTAATACCCTTGACTTCACTCCTGCTGAAGTCTGAGTAGTTGTGGTGCCTTATGAGGAACCACTGGAACATACCTGAACCTGGTGAAGCAGAAGTAGGCTATATTGAGATATACCTAGATCCCTTGGGAGCGGTCTAGTTCAAGATGCTCCAGGTGTCCTAGTAAGATGATCTAGCTCTCACCGCACCAGTCACTGACGTTCCCCTTTCTGGCCCTCACATAAATCTGACTTATTCCTCCATCAGACTATTTTGTCAGTGGCTGATTCCCTGCCTTTCCGTGTTTCCTTTGTGAATGACATTAATACTTTTATTGAGATATTGGTATGGGGTGCAGCTAAACTTAATTTATCCAGTATTATGGGTATCTTTCATAGATTCACATGCCTGAATCATTCCCCGTCGTCGGGGTGGGAGTCCCCGGTAAATTATAATAATGTCACATAGACATATACTTAGTACTAGGCCAGAGGCCTTACATTAGTAGCCTATCTAGGTCCTTATGTGAAAAGGACCAAACTTAGGCCAGGAGCCAATCAGCTACTATCACCCTCCTCACCTTCCTGGAAGGAGCCCTAGTCCCTCAGATTTTCTACCGCACGTCGTGCTAAGGGAGTCTCCACTGAGCTCTGCTCAGGTTTTTTCCCAAATCTTTGGATTTATTCTATTTTCTCTTCAAGTTTCAGCTTTGGTAGGAGTTTTGGTATTTATTATGTCTACTACTCCTAAAAAGGGGCTCTTTAGACCCTGTGCCTCTTGTAACAAATTGAGGCTAGATATAGTGGACAAGCATGAAGACTGTTTGTATTGCGTCTATCCTCAGCATTCTGCCAAGGAATGTAAGATTTGTCGCACTCTCCCGGTCAAAACATTGAAGGACAGGGAAGGGCGCCTGCTTCTGTGGCTTCAGAGACTAAAGGACAAAGATCAAGCAGTCTCTTCAGGTGAGAGCGAGTGTTCCTTCAGGAGTTTCCAATCCTCTCCTAAAAGGCCTCGACAGACATCCCCAGGTCAGTCTGCTGCGCCTCCTCACAAGAAGCCAAAGTCCATGGAGGGTCATCTTAAGGTCAAGCCTCAGAAACCTTCTCTTCAGATGAGACTTCAAGAAGCCTGCTATGGTGTCTTCTGGTCTACCTGTGACAATCTCCATTTCGACATCCACGGCGTCTACTTTCTCCATGGCGTCGACTTCTACAATATCGTCGACGATGGGTAGGTCAATACCTTCTATAATTCCTGTCACAAAACTGTCGACGACGCAGTTCCTGTGGACGTCGGCTTCATCGTCGACGAAGATGAAGCTTTCATCGTCGACGAAAATCCCATCGTCGACGAGGACCCCATCGTCGTCGACGACCCCACCGTCGACGAAGACTACAGCGTCGACTAAGACTACCTCGTCGACGAGGACTCCGTCGACGAGGACACCGTCGACGAAACCATCGACGTCGACACCACCGTCGACGAGGACACCATCGACGTCGACACCACCGTCGACGAGGACTCCGTCGACGAGGACACCGTCGACGAAACCATCGACGTCGACACCACCGTCGACGACGAGACCGTCGACGAAGCCATCGTCGTCGACCTCTACGCTGTCCAAGCCGCCGTCGACTAAGGAATCGTTGTCATCGACGTCGTCGACGAAAACATCAATGACGACGATACAGTCGACGATGAAAATTCCTGATAAGTCCTCAAGATTCGTAGACGCTCCACCGTCGACGGACACCGCGTCAACGGATCTACAATCTAAGGGCTCTCCCTCTTTGAAATATACTTATACACATTTTAGAATGTCATCATGCAGGGTGACACCAGAGATGACCTCACCTAGCAAGGTCCAACAGCTGCTGCCAACGCAGTTTCTAGAATCTGAAGATCCTGAGATGGAGACCATGTTTCCCATAGCGTCCAGTCCATCTCATCTTAACATTAAAGTTCATGAGAGTTCGGACTGTGAAGAGTTAGAGGAGGTTACAATTCAAGAGGAAGTTCAAGAGCATACCACTGCCCAGCCTATGGTGTGCCTACCAGCGTCAATTGTCTCTGACCTCCAGTTTCTAATTGTGGACTATAAACAAAGATTCCCATCATCTTCTCCTACATCAGGAGTACAGGCACAACAGGAAGCGCCGACTCCTCAACATCAACAGCGGCCACCTCCGCTGGTTGTGCGTCAGGAACCAGACAGATTTCCTCCTCAAATTTCTTCGGATGAGGATGAATATGAAGAAGAAATGAGAGGTGACGAAACACAAGAGTAGGAAGGTGAAATACATGATGATGATGATTCTGAGGATAACGCCAACGTGGATTCAGCATCATTTGACCAAGGACAGGACGATTCAACCCCTGAAGATTTAGGGGGATTCCGTAATATCGTAGGGAGAGCGGCTGCAAGGTTCAACATCCAAATAGCATCGGAAACACAGGACTGTTTCCTTCATGATTTTAAAGAACCCTTCAAGAGATCTGCTCGCTCCATTCCAGTAATTGATTATATATGGGAGCAAGGACTTAAAATAATTAAAAATCCTGCCTATCTTATTCCAGTGCCGGCTAGACTTGAAAGGAAGTACAAAGCCCCAGACACTGCACCCGCATGTTTAACTGGCCAAACTAAACCTGACTCGGTTATATCTCAGGCCGCTCAGCAGAAGTCCAGCAACCCGTCAGCGGCAATAACAGCGCCTCCTGATAAAGAGGGAAGAAAACTTGATGCCATCTGCAAGAGATTTTCCTCCATGTCCGCCCTATCAGTCAGGGCTGCAAATTCTCTGGCTTTACTAGGTCGCTACAATCGCCAAATATGGGCAGATATAGCCCCATATCTAGGAGCGATCCCAGAAGACCAGAAAGAGGAGGTTAAGAAGATTTTGCTGGAGGGCGAACGTTCGGCATCAGAGATGATCGATGTGGCCTTGGATATCGCTTCCACAGGCTTCCGTCAATTGGCAGGAGCAGCAGTTTTGAGACGCCAGGGCTGGCTTAAAGCCACCGCATTCCGGCCTGAAGTGCAAGCCAAAGTTCTAGACATGCCATTTGATGGAGAACTGCTCTTCGGTGAGCATATAGATGACATGCTGCAAGGTATTAAGAAGGATACCGACACGGCGAAAGCCTTAGGCACCCTGCAATACAAGACTAATTCCTTTCGAGGATCCAGAGGTAGAGGGCAACAGAATCGTGGCAGCTATCACGGTTACAAGTCCGCTTATAACTCTTCCCAGCAGTACAGGCCTCAATATCAGCAGAGGCAGCAACAAGGACGAGCCTCATACAACAAATCGTCCTTTCGAGGAAAAGGTGGAAAGAAAGACAATTACAGACGCCAATGACTGCTTTCTCCAGCAGGCCTCCACCTCTTCTCCACAATTCGTAGTTGGAGGAAAAATTACCAACTTTCTTCACAATTGGAAGCAAATTACAACAGATCGTTGGGTGTTGCAGTTAGTTCGTTTCGGACACACGGAGTTTGTGGAGCATCCTCCACCGAACCCACCATGTCCTCTGCAGCACAAGAATCTGAACCTACTTCAAAAGGAGCTCTCTCTAATGCTCCAGAAAAGAGCAGTGGAGAGAGTTCCTCGAGGTCAGAAGGGGAAAGGATTCTATTCCCGATTCTTCCTGATCAGAAAAAAGGAGAAAAAGCAGTGGAGACCAATACTGGATCTGAGAAACCTAAACAAATACCTCAAGAAGCAGTCCTTCCGTATGGTTACCCTCCAGGAAGTATTACACCTACTCAATTCAAAAGACTATATGGTATCCTTAGACCTCCAGGATGCCTATTTTCATATCCTCATTCACAAGAGTCATCGACAATTCCTGAGGTTTGCAGTGGCGGGCAGACACTACCAGTTCAGGGTCTTACCATTCGGCCTGAAGTCAGCTCCACGCATCTTCACGAAGTGTCTGTCTCCGGTAGCGGCATACCTTCGCCAGCATCATCACCAAGTCTTTCCTTACCTAGACGACTGGCTCGTCAAAGCTCCTACTCGGACAGGAGTAACTAGGTCCTCTACGGCCTGCCTTCATCTCTTCGAGAACCTGGGCCTAACACTCAACCAGGAAAAGTCAACTCTACAACCGTCACAGCGTCTCAATTTTCAGGGAGCAACGTTGGATACACAACAGGAAAAAGCCTTCCCTTCCAGAGAATGTCAGGTTAAGCTGAAGACCCTGGCCGTCCACATTCAGACCAGAAAGAGAGTCAAAGTTCGACTCTTCAAGTCCTTTGCTAGGAAGGATGTCTTCCAACATCTTTCTCATTCCTCACTGTCGCCTCCACATGCGGCCTCTACAGGAAGCCTTAACAAATCAGTGGATCCAAAGTACAGGATCTTTCGACGACTGGATCAAGATCACTCAGGTCATGAAGAAAGCTCTGAGATGGTGGATTCTGGGCGACAACTTAAACAAGGGCCTTCCTTTTCTACTCCCAGTCTCTCCTCATGTGATTACCACAGACGCTTCACTGGAAGGATGGGGGGCGTTCCTTCAAGAACTGCAAGTACACGGTCAGAGGTCAGTGGCAGAAAAACAACTCCACATCAATCAGCTAAAGCTACGAGCAGTGCGCTTGGCGCTTCGAGCATTTCTACCCCGGATCAGGAACTCCCCAGTGCTTGTGAGGACGGACAACACCACCACAATGCACTACCTGAACAAACAGGGGGGTACTCGATCCAGGACGTTGTCTCAAGAATCTCAGATAATTTGGATCTGGCTGTTACAACACAACATTTCTCTGCGGGCAGAGTATGTTCCAGGAATAGACAACACCCTGGCAGACTCGCTAAGCAGGCAGCGCTCCATTTGCCACGAGTGGGAGCTCGACCAGACGACGCTCGACTCAGTGTTCTCCCGTTGGGGCAAGTCTCACCTGGATCTCTTTGCGACGGAAGTGAACGCGAAATGCCAACATTATGCAAGCTGGCTTCCCCAGAAAAGGTCCCTAGGGAATGCCTTTTCGATGACATGGTGCAACGTCTTTGCTTACGCTTTTCCACCGTTTCCCCTGATCCCCAGGGTTCTCCGGAAACTGAAAGCAGAGAGTTGTACCATGATCCTGATAGCCCCAGCGCGGCCGCGCCAGCACTGGTATAGAGAACTACACCTTCTATCGCTGGAACCTCCAATTCAATTCAGGACATGCCCACATCTCCTCACAATGAACCAGGGACAAGTCCAACAGCCGGATCCAACATCTCTAAAATTATCGGCTTGGCCCCTGAGTTCCGAGAGTTCCAGGATTTAGATATTCCACAGGAATGCAGGGTCGTCTTAGCCCGGGCCCGGGCTGAAAGTACTAATAAGACGTATTCCCTCAAGTGGAAAAGGTTTTGTTTGTGGTGTAAAGCTCAAAAATTACATCCGTTCACTTCTACTCCAGCGCAAATTCTGCCCTACTTGCTCCACCTAGCCAATTCAGGGCTGGCACACGCTTCGATAAAAGTCCACCTGGCGGCCATATCCAGGTTCAGACGATCTTCGTGTGGAGCTTCACTATGGACCAACAGACTAATCAAACAGTTTCTGAAGGGATTATTCAGAACTTTCCCTCCAGTTAGAGCGTCTCCTCCTACATGGCAACTAAATGTGGTACTAGCTCAACTAATGAAACACCCGTTTGAGCCAATCCACAGAGCAGATCTAAAATATTTGTCATGGAAAACCGCTCTATTACTGGCGCTCACGTCAGCAAGGAGAGTGAGCGAACTGCAGGCTTTTTCTGTGCAAGACCCTTTCATCCAGTTCAAGAACGACAGGGTCATTCTACGGACTAACCCTAAGTTTATACCGAAGGTTCCGTCTTCTTTCCATCTCAACGAACCTATTGTCCTGAGATCTTTCTTCCCGAATCCATCATCTGCGGCTGAAAGATCCCTACACTCATTGGACCTCAAACGATGTCTCAAGTTCTACTTACACAAAACGGTGCAATTTAGAAAGTCCAATCAATTGTTTGTTGCATTTAGCAGACCCAGGAAAGGCCTAGCATTGACAAAACAGAGCATTTCCAGATGGATTTCAGCGGCCATCGCCTTCTGTCACCAACAGGCGGGCCATCCTCTGCCTTCAAAGGTTCGAGCACACTCCACTAGAGCGGTATCCACCTCCATGGCGCTCTTTGCTGGGGTACCCATTGTCGACATCTGCAGAGCGGCGACATGGAAGACACCACATACGTTCACCAAGCACTACTGCTTGGACTCTGAACTTATGAAGGATGCAGCAGTGGGATAGGCGGTCCTACGTCATCTATTTCATTAGTGGTGAGCCTTCTTCCTATCATCCCACCTTCCAGGTAATTTATCGCACATTTCTTATCAGGTTGTCAGTATCATGTAAACTGTGTAGCAGCTTATGATAAGATTATTATGTCTTGACGAATGTATTAGACGAAATGTGCTCATTATTGCTTGCTATTCTGATTCAGGCATGTGAATCTATGAAAGATACCCATAATACTGGATAAGAAATGCGTTACTTACCTGTAACAGCAGTTATCCAGTATTGGTATCTTTCATAGATTCACATGCAACCCACCCGCCTCCCCTGGAAGGGCTCACCTTTACCCTCTCAGTAAGTACTACTTAGCACTGTGCTTACGAAAATCTGAGGGACTAGGGCTCCTTCCAGGAAGGTGAGGAGTGTGATAGTAGCTGATTGGCTCCTGGCCAAAGTTTGGTCCTTTTTACATAAGGACCTAGATAGGCTACTAATGTAAGGCCTCTGGCCTAGTACTAAGTATATGCCTATGTGACATTACTATTAATATTTACCGGGGACTCCCACCCCGACGACGGGGAATGATTCAGGCATGTGAATCTATGAAAGATACCAATACTGGATAACTGCTGTTACAGGTAAGTAACGCATTTCATACCCTAACCAACTCCCAGTGTTATTTTTAAAACTTTGTCAAAGAACATTTTCTAAGCCCCACATGTCATAGGTGCGAGACCTCCTACCCAGCCGGATATTGGGCACAGTTCTGCCTCGTCTCCCTGCTATTACGCCTTCCTCCCCTCCCTCCTACGAATCTTGAAACATTGTTTATGTGTACTGTGTCTTACTGTGCTCTTGTATCTGATGTAAATTTTAACGCAATGATCCTAAATGTAAAGCGCTCTGATACCCTCGTGGGTCAAGTTCGCGCGATATAACATTTTATAAATAAATAAATACAGTATTGAACTGCCACAGAAGTTCATAACTCTCACTTCTGCAAAGTCTGCCCAGTCTAGGCTCCAGAAAAACATAGAAAGTGCAATACCAAAGTCTGCTTTTCCTAAGCATGACCCTAACACTAGACTTCTTCATGGGGTCTGAGGCAACAAAGTTTCACGCTGTTCTGCCGTTCTTTAACATTCCGGATAGGGAGAGCAAATAGACGGACTCAGGTGGAAGTTCCTGCTTACTGAATTAAAGCCAGAGGCCCAGACCTTACCCTATAGTGGTACATCCTTGTTTGAATCTCATGGTAAATATGCAATGTCCTGCATGAAATCAGAGATGGGCATGTTAAAAGCAGTGATGGGAACAATGCATATTGGAGACTATATAGGCCTTATGACAGGAGATCGTTCAACCAGAGGGTTGATATCTCTTGAAGATAGCGGTGGCAACAACTGTTCAAGCAACTGGGACTGATATACATTCAGGGGAGACCTTCAAAGGGTAAAAGAGCCTGTCAAGCACCAGTGGCCGCAGGGAAACCTCATCTTGCACAATGAGTTCTTCCTCCACTCGTCTGTTAGTTATTCCGGTGGGAGGAAGTGTCACCATTCATATGAAAGTGTGGCAAAATATCACAAAACACAAATGGTCTTGGATATTGTTCAGAATGGACATAATCACCAGGTCAGATGAACTCCATCTTTCATACTGACAAAGAAATCCTACCAACAGCATATGTGTTTGCTTTGGAAAAAGGCAAGCGCCTACTCCAGAAGCATGCAGTGGAGGAAGTCTCCTCATCAATAATTATCGAGGATTTATTCCTATTACTTTCTGGTTTGGAAGAAACAATCAAAGAGAATTCAGACCCATTCTTGACCTCAGATTGACAAACCGATGGATCAAGAATGAGCAATTCAGCATGTTGGTGTCGCACCAGATTTACCACCAATTACATTGGAGGGCTGGATTTGCGCAGTAGATTAACAGGATGCCAACCTTCACAATCCAATTGTAAGAAAGCACCCCAAGTTTCTATGATTTGTAATAGGGTTGGACCATTAAGAATTCAAGGTCTCCTTTCATCCTGAAATTTTCTCCTCACACTTTCTCGAAGTGCATGCCAGTGGTGCAGGCTTACCCGAGAAACCAAAAGATCTTAGTCCACTGATAGTTGGAAGGGATATTGATAAAGGTGGCCTAGCAAGAACTACCAAAGGAACATATCAATCAAAAGGCAGTCATCCTGCTACCTCTGGATTTACTGATCAGTGTGCAAATATCAATTGCTATTTCTGTGTAAGGATTTACTGCCTAGGAGCATGCCCTAGACTCCCAGGCATCAGAAGTGTATCCTTCCAGGGGAGAGACTCATTTTGATATGTTTAAAATTTGTCTAGTACACAGACTCCAGCTGACTGCTCGACAGATTTCTTCATTACTGTTGTCATGCATACTTATAGTTCCTAACACTAGACTTCTTTTGAGCCATTTATAACTGTGTCTTAAAGACCAGTGCAACCAAATTTCAGGCAGCTCGCAAGACAATTTAAAACTAACTCAAGAAGTGCTTCATCATCTGTACGGTGATGTTGATCTGCTAGTCTATTGAAAGGGGACCCTTTTCATTAGGATGTTCCAACATAGACCCTAGTGACAGATGCTTCCCTCCTATGTCATGGGGCTCACCGGGACCATCTGCAAATATAAGGGACCAAGTTGGTAAAGTAAAGCTTGATCTAATCCTTTTTGTGTTGAGAGCTGTTCATCTGGTGCTGCAGTCATTCCTTCATCAATCGGCTCAAGAACTCTCCTTTGAGATGGACCTCAACATTACAATGTAGTATCTGAACATGCAGTGGCGAACCACCCTAAGACTTCTTTCACTGCAGGCTCAGATTATTTGGCTACGGCTGTTAGCGAAGTCCTTCTACTTGGGGCGCAGCATGAAAAGGCAGACTTGCTCAGTTTTTCAATAAAATAAAACTGTAATGGGTTTTTCACATTAGAAATGTGACAAAGAATCTTCGAAGAATGGGGCTATCCCCGGACTTACTTGGGGAATTCTATATTTTTTCCTTCCCGTTCTGCTAATACCAACGGTGCTGATAAAACTGTGCTATGTGAGGTGGAATAATATTGATTGCCCTAGAGAAGTTGTGTTTGGGTTGATTTGTGGATCTCCTTCTATATCTGTTCCAGAAGCCCACACAGGAGGCTGCCCTGTAGACTGGATCTCCTGTACAAGTTTGTGTGCCAGATCCTTCACCGCAATCTACCATCATAGAACTTAGTCTGGCTTCTGAAGTTGCTTAAATATGGTCATCTAAATCTTCCACAAGACTATCGATTCAGAAAGAGGCAAAACTCCCTACCACTAGTACCTAATATGCATTTACGTGAAGAGTGTCTGCTGTATACAAAATAACTTGCCAATGCTGAGAAAATGATTCCATTCCACCGGGAGATCTTCACTCTGTTTTACACCAATAAAGGTAGACCTTGCAGCAGTCACTGTATATAGGAAATCTCCTTCGCAAATCGTAAGAATGCCCACAGCGAAAGACTTTATGGAGGGTATTTTCTCCTACTACAGTCCCTTCATCTCCATGGTACTTGAATATCTTTTCAAAATTATTGGGCCCACGTTTTTAGATAATGCAGAAGGCTAGGCAGCAACATTTAACATGGAAGGCTGCTTTTTTGTCTCCAGATTCAGTCTCTTTTCACAAAAACTGCATATGGTTTTCCCCAGAAAAGGGTTGCACTGAGACTCGTCAGAGTGTTCCCACAAAGTAATGTCTGAATTTCATATAAATCCTTATACATTCTTTATCAAAGATTCTTTTTGAACCCTTGCAGTCCAGAAAAGCGAGTGCTTCACTCTTTAGATGTAAAAAACAAAGTTCTAAAGAAATGGTTAAAGGTGCTGCCTGAAGATTAGAACGGGCATGGAGGAGAGAGCGGACGGAAGAAAGTCGGGAAGACTACAAGATATCGATGAGGAAGTATAAAGTCGCTTTGAAAGACGCCAAAAGGAACTTTTTCAGCGATAGGATCGAGAGGGCAAGTAACTCACCTGGGGAATCCTTTAAAATTTTTAAGGAACTCCTGAAGGCTCCGGTCCCTTTAGTTGTGCACGACAACCCTCAAGAAAAATGTGAAGAGCTGGCTGACTTTTTTCATGCGAAAATAGAGAAGATTTTGTCTTCGCTGCCTGCGACCTCTCAGATCCCGGAGATGGACTTTAGCCCAGTAATATGCCCCGCTGAGCTGTCCTCTTTCGGCCCTTTTTCGGAGGAGGAGGTCGTAAAAGTCCTTAAAGGGATGAAGAGTGGGTCTCCTAGTGACCCGGTGCCTATGAAATATCTCAAACAAGTGGCAAACACTCTGTCCACTCCGCTTACTGACCTCATTAACCTTTCACTCTCCCAGGGCACGGTGCCTCAGAGATGGAACAAGCATTTACAATGCAATGGTTTTGCCTTTGTTCAAGTTAGAGCTATTGGCATTGCTCTTGACATTATTTTTATTTATGTTTTTTTTAACATAAATAAATGGCATTGTCATTTACAATGCCAATAGCTTAATCTCTCGCAAATGCCACACACAAACACCCACAGAGAGCCCCCCCACACACACACACAGCGCCCCCCCACACAACCACACAGCGCCCTCCACACATACACCCACACAGAGCCCCCCCCACACAGAGCAGAAGTATGCTACATTTAATGCGAGTCAAGAAAGATAATGCAAGTCAAAAATTGCCAACATGATGAATTACTTGATAAGTCACATTGGTTTGTCTTAAACTTGGATTCTACGGTCAGGAATGTTAAGACTTCCTGTTATGGGAGCTTTCCTCAATCACAGATACATTGAATCAGAATCCTCTATCTTTTACCACTGACTCACATGTGCAGATGATTCCCAAGAGGTTCTTTTGGATCAAGGTCCAAGTGATAGGAGAAGAACGCAAAATGACATGAACACCATAACCACAATTTCTCGCAATGTTTCCATGCTTGTAAGATGCAAATACTTTTCTACTTCTCCAGGTATATTGTGCTTTGGTAGGGAGAAGAAAATGTAATCCAACCACCATCACTTAAGAGTTCTCTTGTTTATCCCCCAGACTGACCTAGATTTACGTACATAGATCTCGTTCAACGAACGACAGATGTTATTCTGCCAAATAAACATGTATACTGAATCCATGCAAGGTGGAAATGCTGACATCACTTGTGTTAACGCGCAGCCCGCTTCCCTCCAAACGTGAATAATGGTGTACACGAAACAGATATCTTAGGTACAATCACGATAGTCTTTCCCTCCCTGGTAAACTCTAACTACAACATGGAGAAGAAAATGCGCATTAGCAGGGTTGTTATGAATATGCTAGTCGACTCTGGAAACAAAAACTATAAACGATTAGGCAACAATAAAAAAAAAATGTGCATCCATTGAAGACAAGATGGGGTGCCAGGGGTTGCCTCTAACGTGCACGGCAGTCAGTTTGTAGACGGCAGCACATCTGCTCCGATCATTCAAGTCACAACAGGTGAAGAGCGGTTAAAAACTGCAAACCTGTTCACACTCCTAACCACAATGAAAGCGAAGACAGGTTTGTTTTATTAGCTGTCTCGGAGCTTTTGATCACAATGCTGCTGTTATTTAGCGATTATATAGCGCACAAACAAAAAGAAACCTGTTCAGCATCGAAGGACTTTCGATAGCCTGGGCACTAGGGAATGAATATTGATAATCCTCACAAGCAATAGTTCCAGGGTTTCTAAGCACAGGGTCAATGGTTTTTAGCATCTATACAGCAAACAGCCTGCTATGCTTTCGTTGGTCCAGGTGCCGCAGAAGGGGCATCAAGCTGAATGAGGCATGGAGACTGTCACGCCCGCCTTCTCCTCCCCACCCCGCCACGAATGATCCATTTTATGGAGTAATCGATATCTAGCGCTTGCTCGCCCTAGGAGTAAATAATCTGCGTCTTCGGACAGTGCTGCTAATTTAGGGTTTCACGTCAGAACCGATCTCTAAAACAACAGCGGGGCATCCCGTGTTTAGGAATGTAATCCTGGCTGAGAAAACGAAACCCCACCTCAGATGATCCGTGGGACCCTAGAGGTCAACAGCTCTGTCAAAGAATGAATGCACTCCCATAAAGATTCCTGTGCAACCCGTGCCTCAAAACAACTGCACTACCGTTTGCAGAGGTACCTGTCTGCATCAGTGACTGCAACCCTGACATGGTGAGTCCTATCCTACCCAAGTGAGTGCAATGTGGTTTGAGGCAGCGAGTCTGGCTGAGTCACTACAGCCCTGTACGAGAGGCTGCAATCCTCCCCCGGTTACTGTAATAACGCCCCATGGTTCAAACAAGAAGCAGCTAGAGATGCTCACGAGTAACAGGAGCAAGGATCCCTCAAGCTGGCCAGAGAAAAGAGGCATACACACGCACTGCATGGTACACAAAATCTATAGATAGAACAAACCAGGCAGCAAGCACGCTCAAAAACTTTGAACAAATGTAACACTAGGAAAGCGATTTGGAGACTTTCAGGAAGATATGGTTCTGACTGCGGCCCTGCCTGGATGAGGATAGTCCTGTCGGAGTGACTTGAATCAGCCTCACTGACGGCAATCCTATTCCACAGTCATCGACCCTACAACCAGGCAGCAAGCACGCTCAAAAACTTTGAACAAATGTAACACTAGGAAAGCGATTTGGAGACTTTCAGGAAGATATGGTTCTGACTGCGGCCCTGCCTGGATGAGGATAGTCCTGTCGGAGTGACTTGAATCAGCCTCACTGACGGCAATCCTATTCCACAGTCATCGACCCTACTTGCGCGCAGCAATACTACCAGAGTGGTAGCAATTTTGTGAGAGTAGCAGTAGAGTTACCACAATCTTGTTACTGAGTGTGATCCTGATTCAGGGGGCGCAGTTCTGCCAAAGTGACAGTAATCTTGTATTAATCCTGAGTTAATAAGTGATATCCAGAGAAACTGCAGTCTGTCTTGTTAACGTGAAAACATACCTGCTTTAGTGCCCGAAGTTCTAGTTTAACTTTAGTACAGAAAACAAAGCGAACGCACTTTTTTGTCAGTGGCAGCAAACCCCCTTAGTTACTATAATTCTGCTTGAATGCAATCGTGTCAATGTCAGCGAACCTGCCTTAGTGTGTACAATCCTTCTTCAATGACTGCAACCACGTCCTGATTAGTGCATTCCTATGTTCGGAACCGCTATCTTGCTCCAGTGACAACAAACCTGCATTAAACACATTACATACCCTCTCTTGGTTTTACTTCCTTACCTCTCCTTCAGAAAAAGCCTTGATAAAGGACTACATTAACTACAGAAACCTTCCCTAGATTTATTATCACATCTACTTCTACACTTGCCTGGCTGGCCGCCAAAAACACGTCTCTACTCCAACTCTCGAACTTCGCCTGCTTAATCATCCTACAGCACCCACCGTTACTAGGATAACTACCACGAACCTTTCAGAAACTACGTTACTGTGTAATATGATCATTATTAAAAATGTCTTCTAAGTGCATCACCCACCATACTAACTTTAACTATATCGCCATGTAGGTCTTACCCCAACGTACTGTGCATTTACTCAATAGTAGCTGCGCAAACACCATGCTCTTTAAACATTATTCATACATGGTTGTCGCTAGTTTGATTAAATACAATCTATCCGCCGGCATGTACATTGTGGTAACACTCTGGTTGTAAAATAGAACTGGGTTGCTGCAAAGTGTAAGATGGATCACCCCCCCCCCCCCCACCCGAATCACTAATAAAAGATAACAGCCCCGACATATTTATTTAAAAAAAGGTCTTTTGGACACAGTTTTGCATAAGGCAAATTTCTGCTAATACTGGCGGTTTAAACATGCATCGACGAGGCCCAAACATTATAATTAAGCAATTTTAAAAAGATGCAATTGTTGTATAAAGTGTCCTAATAAAAAGGCTGCCTTTCTTCACAGAATAAATCCCACAACGCTTAATGCGATTTGTATAACATCGGAGGTTCTGCATTTCTCCACCCTTCCTTCGCCTGAGACGAAGGGCGGAGTAATGTACGTGAGCGTTCATTATTCTCCTGGGTTGGGGGGAGGGAGGATCCTAGCCATCTCCGGCCCACCTCCAGTTTGTGTGGGGGAGGGGCAGCTAAAGGAGCTTCTGGTGACAACGCCGACGATCGAGAACCGCGGGCCAAAGAAATGGCAGAACATTGACAAACCTCCAGATGAGCGCCACCACAAAAAGTAGAAATTATTTGACGTAAACACCGGCGTGACTACCCTGGATTTTACAACCTATACTTCCAAACATTTAACTACCAAGGAGGGTCTGCCTTCCAAAGGCAGGAAATACTAAACATGTGTACTTTTACCTCTGCCCATTGCAAACATTTACCGGATACCAAGTACAGCGCCTATGTTCCTCATACCCCTAAACTGCATGATTAAAAGGACTGTTAAGCATCAGCTACACGGCAACTTCCTCCTTAAGAGTACAAAAAAACGAATACCACTGGAATATTACGTCCAAGCCGTGTAATCGACGTTAGGTGCCTTTAAACCTAAAATATGTCGATTAAACAGTAGGACGGGGCCAGCAGGTACAAGTACTTGATAACCCTGGAATCGTTATTTTGGAGTCTGTACCATTACTAGAGAATCTACCATCCCACAATTAACCTCTCCCCCATCCATTGCAAAACGAAAACTGGCATCGAGTCATTGGCAGGGTACATAGGCATTATGACATTGCCCCGGTTCCTTTAAACAGACACTAGCGGCAGGAGGACGGCTGTAGCCAGGCTTCACTCCAGTTTACCAAAGCGGTTAAAGTACCACATGAAGGGTGGTGCTTATGTTCGGTGTCGAGGACCGGGATGCAGACACAGAGGCACACGTATTGTGCGAGGCACGGACGCAGAGTTGGCCGCGCCGTGCCCAGCAACAGAGATGCACCTCCGGTTGTAGACTTTACTCACTGTGGCTCTCCAGTTGTCCTCCAGCTGTGGTTGCAGCCCTAGGCAAGGCATCGGAAGTAGTGAGCGGGGGACAGGGAGGCTCCGGACGGGGCCTCGGGTCCGGTGTGGTTTACTTCATACGGAACAGAAACCAACAATTTTTCGGGGATCTGAACCTCTCCACTCCTAACCTCCCTGCCTCATCCTCCTCCAGAGGCTTCCCGCCGGTACATTCAAGCAGGGAACCTGTCGTGCCCCCTGGGACTTGTAGTATACAAACCCCTCCCCTTCTAGTAAGCCAATAGCTAACAGAGAACGAAAATACTACACGTCCCAAGATTCATGAGCGACCAGGACGCCATTTTAACCCAAGCCGGACTGTTGCCAGACCACCATCACAAATAAATAAATAAACAACGGAACAGCAGGTTAGTTGGGGGAAAAATGCAGCGGGTAGAAAAGATGGCTTTACGAATACACACGTACCAATGGACGAGGTGGCGAGAACGTGAGGAGAAGAGGTGGGGGCAGAGGCCAGCTGGGGCCGCCCTACCTCCACTCCCGCCCATGTGCCGCTCTCCGGCACCAACAGCAGCCGCACGGAGCCCTCCCCAGCCCTTCAGACTCACCGGGCTCTCTTGGGCGGGCTCCTCCGGGCGGCGGCCTCTCTGCTGGGCGGCGGGTCTCCTCCTCATAATGAAGCACCGCCTTCTCCTTCCGCCGTCGTCCTCCCGAGTGGAGCCGCCAGGCTCCCGATCCACTTCTCCTCCGGGGCGCCGGGAGCCCCCAGCAGCGGCGACGCGACCTCTCCTCTTCCCCGGTCTCCCTCTGGGCACGGGAGACCGGCAACTCCCGCAAAGGCTTCCCCCAGGCAGGGGGAAGCGGAACAACACGTCCTCCCGGCCCCGCCCACAACCAGGCGGCGGGCCGGACCTCTGCTTCCGGGGAACAGCCAATGGCTGCGCGGCAACTCTCCCTGGGCCACCCAATGGCAGCGCGGCCCTCCTGACGAGCCCACTGGCTCTGGTCGCGCTGTCGAAGCCACGGCGGCGGTTTCAGCGATTGAAAGAATGGGGAAAGGGTTTCCCAATACTAAGGACTAGTGGACTCGCCATAAATCCTCATTAGTGCGCAAGAGGGCAAAGTGGTAGGATGCAGTAGTGCCGGCAATGCCGGACCAGACACGGGGGCGTTCCCGGCGTCCCGTGACGTCGGCAAAAGCCAAAGAATGTCGGGAACGCCCCCGTGTCTGGTCCGGCATTGACGGACAGGCCCCTCGTCCAATGGCAAGGCTCCGTTTACGGAGCCAGCCAATCAACGACGAGGGCCGAACCAAGCCACACTATGCAACTCAACAGGATTTCGCCTGCGCCGAAAAGATGCGCAGAGCGCATCTTCGGCGAGGCAAAACCTAACAAGCATTTACAATGCAATGGTTTTGCCTTTGTTAAAGTTAGAGCTATTGGCATTGCTCTTGACATTATTTTTATTTATGTTTTTTTTTACATAAATAAATGGCATTGTCATTTACAATGCCACTAGCTTTATCTCGCAAATGACACACACAAACACCCACAGAGAGCCCCCCCAAACACACACAGAGAGCCCCCCAAACACACACAGAGCCCCCCCCCACACACACCCACACCCACACAGAGCCCCCCACACACACAGCCACACAGAGCCCCCCACACACACAGCCACACAGAGCCCCCCACACACACAGCCACACAAAGCCCCCCACACACACAGCCACACAAAGCCCCCCCAAGTATAAGGTACTTAAAATGAGTAATTTTGTCAAAATGACACATCATGTGTAAGATTATAATGTGTTATTACGCATGCTCCGTGTGTGCGCCTGGTATTGTTTGGCATTAAGATGTGATACAAAGTGACCAAAATGGTGCTGGGGCTACTGGACCAAAATGCATTACATTCACCTTGCTACCAGAACCCACGATCTGGACGGAGTTCGAGCATTTAAAAGTGATTTAAGACATAACACATCGAAAACATGCCACTTCATACACAGTAAACTTGACGAGCTATAGCAACACGTTTTTCAATACAACGGGGATGGACACCAGTACATGGCTGGGGCTTTAAGAAGACGTCACCGTCCAACGCGTTACTAAGGCGGAAGTAAATGCAGCGCTCCTTTTCAATAGCCTCACACGCCCATCACGATTGCTAGTCGGCTTGCTACAATGAGTCATTACTATCGGAAACTGCATCCGACTTTAATCTTACGTTTTACAGTATTTTTACACGTACCCTCCAAACAATGCTTCTGGATAAATTGGTGCAATATTTTTTTTATTTACCACCCAAGATCCCACTCCTCCTCCCGGCAGTGAGAGCGCAATGAACAACAAATTAAAGTCCGAAGAATGGTTTTCAGGAAGGGTGTATTGGCGGCGGTTATGACAGTGGCAAGAGTAATGCGGAGGAGTACGTTTGGATTTCGGGGTGGGCATGCTGGGAACGGAGGGAGACAGGATGGCAGGAGATGGGTAGAGGAGTGCACAAATTACGTTCTCAGTTAAGGAAAAGATTGGGTACCAGAATACTTTATATATAGTACAACGAAAGTGCACATGACAGATCAGATTGTGTGAAGTCCAAAGGATCACTTCAGAGTTAGCAGTGTAAGAAAGGCATGTACGGAGGGCGTGTGCACCCTATGTGTAACCTGGATGTGCTAGTGAAATATAATGCGACTTTCTGCAAGTTGAACGAAACTGCTTCCGAATTAGTAAACTACCTAGGACCATTCACTCTATACTCTTCACATGTCGGATGGTGTTCAAAGCGGGCTGCCGTTAGTAACTGACTTTATTTACTACGTGATTGCAAGATGAAAGTCGGCGCTTTACAAAACTGAGGGCATTTTTCCTTAGTTCCTTTAGCTTTCAAAGAAAGCATACCTTTGAGTTGGCTACTCGCAACACGAGGGCGATTTCACCTCTTGACTATTATCACTCATTATGTGCCGTTTAAGGTAGGCAAAGGTGCAGGAACACCGGGTAGATAAGACACCTCACTGGGTCCTGTAGTATGTTTCATGCATAGCGTTATAATGTCGATGGATAGATAGAGATAACTTGCTCGGGTAAAAGTGCAGAGTGAGTATTGGATGCGCGAGAACGCCCCTTCAAGGCCACTGTAAAAGATAGTAAAAAGCAAAGGCACTAAGTAGGGACCAAGGAAGAGGCAGCGTCGGGTCGGATTGCAGGGTAAAGGAGGGAGGAACCAGGCTGGGGGTAGGGGGCTGTCCAGGAGAATGAATGGATAGAGATAAGGATATCAGAGCGGGCGAGGGATGACCAGTTGGCGCCATTCGGAAATTGCCTGATGCAGTGAATGCTTTGGGGGAGGGGCAGGACAACAGAAGGAGGGGAGGAGGAGGGTGCGGCTGGGACGAGAGCATGGTGGGTCGACACCAGGGAGCTGCCCCACCCCTCCTGTGCTTGCGGAGGTTAATGAACGAGACAACAGACAGAACTGCCTGGCCATAATTTACTTATTTGATGCGATTTTCTATAGCGCAAACTTTACCCGAAGGTGTCAGAGCGCTTTACATAAGAACTAGTTGCAAACATAAGGACTAGGGATTACATGAGTTACATAAAGGTTGAGGGTTACTAGGCAGCGAGAAAAACATTGTCACATCAAAAAATAAAGAAATAAATAAATTAAAAATAAAGGCTAATGGCACCGAGGGATTGGGGGGCGGTGGTGACGGCGGGGGGCTCATCACATGCCCTCCCCGACATACTACTCTAAAGGCCTTGATACATCTTTGAGCGTGCCATGCTAATAGGCTGCTTTGATGCATATTCCAGCTTAATTAGCCGAAAGGGAGATACTCTGCTACCTACCTCGCCCGCGCACAGGCAACCCCAGCTGGCGGGCTCGTGGGGTTTTGGTTACGAAAGGCCTTCTGAGCGGGAAGCACGCGCGATGTCAATGAGAAGGAAAGGCAGGGAAAAGCCAGCAACAGAACACGATGTAAGAAGGCCTCTACTGCCTATACAAAGAACAGGTATAGCGTCCTGGATTCCACCGCATGGATACAAATGAGGGTTGCTCAGAGGGTGCGGGTTGGTTAATTAAGTGTTGCGTCACCCTGATAATGGGGGTGCCCAGGTTTCATGGATGGATTGGAATTGACAAGATTGGTGTCATTACTTTTAGGAAAAGGTCGGCATTTGGAGTGGCGCACGTCGGAATGGGGCAGGATTGCTATTGGTGCTCGGGTAACAATAATAACAGCAGAGGGGCGAGACCGAGTGCATGAGAGTAGGTGTGAAGGTTGGGAGAAGTGGGCCTCGGGACAGGTGTGCAGGGAGTGGCGCCCGGGAAAGGGTGCCTGCTTGTTAAGTGTTGGGGGGGCGCAGGGGAGGATAGTGGATGCGTGGTCGGGAGCGCGAGGGTAAAAAGGGCCACACAGTGCCTTACAGGATCGGATATTTACACGGGACTCACAAGAACCACAGAGCTCAGCACACACCCCTTACTGGCTACACTGTTATTGAAGCCTACTGAAATACAGCCCCAACGGGCCCCATCAACGAGAACTGTGCATCCCAGGGCCAAACAGCCCGGCCAAGGGCCCCCAAGAGCTTCAAACATCTGTGAACCAGACAGGTGAGAAACCACTTGTGAATAGGGAATACGCACACCCTACCAGGAAAGCATAGACAACCTTTGTATGCGCTTTGGGGGTTATTGTGTCCCTTACGTACATGTTGAATGGGCAGGCTGTGTGTACAGGAACTGGAGGGACATACCACGCACTGTCCCTGGAATGTGAGTGGGTAGTATATACGTATGATGTATGGAAATCTTGGTTTATGTTTTCCAGGGTAGAAGAGACCACTCATTGTGCTGAAGTGCATGTACATGGTCGGTGTTGTGGGGCAGGTGCCACTTAATTTAGGTGCTCTTTTGTAGCAAATGGGATTAGTGGACCACTTATGTATGCACTTCTGTGGAAGATTTTAATGTAGTTTCTTGACTTAAGGAAACTTATATTGCCTGTATACATTTACTGGTTTGGTAGATCCCTGTTTATATGTCTGCTTTGAGGGAGAGGGCCTCGTTTTGTATACACTGGGAGGAAGGGACTTATGTGTTTGCTGTGAAGCTTGACAATCCTATTTATGTGCACGGAAGTGTCCTGCAAACATATGCTGTTGGGAAATGGTACTTGGTATATCCTTCAATCTTAGTATACGTAGGTGGGAGCCCAGCCGGAATGTACCGCGATTCGAAACCTAAGTAGGAATGGATTGGGAGGCTCTAGCAGCATTAATGTTTCGGAGAGACTGGTCTTTGAAACCTGTTGACTGTCCAGAATGAAGAGCAGGGCCCATACCCGGAACAGGGCCCAGAAAGGTTAGGGTGTAAAGGGCAGCCTCCCCGGAGACTAGATCGTGAAAACAAGGGTCCCTAAAGGCTTCATACCGAACTAAAGACCCCACCTGAGTGAAGAGAAGGGCCACTATCCAGGCGGCTAAAAAAAAAACGTCTTTGTGGCCACACAGCTCGAAAAGGGGACGCCAGTTTCATAGTCAAGAGCCGAGCCCCCAGACCCTGCCCTGTTAACTAAACTGGCAGCAGATTTCCTATGAGACTAACTACCCGAATCGGCGCCTCCAGCAGCATTAATGTTTCGGGGAGACCGAGCACCGAGAGGGCGGCTCATGTATGTAGGTGCTACAGAGGGAGAGCCCATCGTATATGTCCTGGAAAGTGAGAGTTGGTTGTGTAGAATTATTTACTGATTATACAATATTTTTGTTCGGAGTACTCCCATTTCAGATGTAAGCACATTCGAAAAAATATTTTAAAACTTATGCAAAACGTAGCATTTAGACACAGAAACATATTTCATTTAGGTTCATGTTATACAGGAACTCTTAACTAAAATGGTTGTCAGGGCCCTTAACACAAGGCATTTGTGATAACCAAGACTCGGTAAACCATTGCAAAGAGCAACAAGCATTCACACAGCGGAGTGAAGGTAGGAGACAGGGGGAGAGAGGTTGGGGCAGGAAGGCAGGGGAAGAGAGGAGGGGAAAAAAAAAAAAACAAATCGACTCACCTGCACCTTGCGACGGCGGCACTTCTCCGGTCTCCCTCTTCGGCATGGGAGACCGGCAACGTCGACGGCGGCGGTTCCCTCCAGGCCACGGGAGCGCCGCCATACTGCTTGCCGTCTTCCTTCTTCCCCCGGGCTGCGGGGGGCGGGCACTTCCGGCCGGCCGCGCTAGGATTGGCCGGCCGGCCAGTCACGGGGCGGGAAACGGGGGAGAAGAGACGCAGTAGTGCCGGCAATGCCGGACCAGACACGGGGGCGTTCCCGGCGTCCCGTGACGTCGGCAAAAGCCAAAGAATGTCGGGAACGCCCCCGTGTCTGGTCCGGCATTGACGGACAGGCCCCTCGTCCAATGGCAAGGCTCCGTTTACGGAGCCAGCCAATCAAGGACGAGGGCCGAACCAAGCCACACTATGCAACTCATCAGGTTTTCGCCTGCGCCGAAAAGATGCGCAGAGCGCATCTTCGGCGAGGCAAAACCTAAAAATGCAGTTGTCAAAGCACTACTGAAAAAACCAGGATTAGACTCCTCAAATCTGGCCAATTTTAGGCCTATTTCACTTTTGCCCGGCTTCTCAAAAGTCGCAGAAAAGATGGTTAACCGCCAGCTCTTATCACCTAGAATCCCATCATCTGCTGGGAGACTCCCAGACGGGCTTTCGCCCTGGTCAGGGGACGGACACAGCCTTATTGGCAGTGGTGGAGGAAGTAAGGAGCATTCTTGATACAGGGGGGTCAGTGGCAGTGATCCTCCTGGACCTGAGTGCTGCCTTCGACACCGTAAGTCACCAGGTGCTCCTCCAACGACTGTCAGAGGTGGGTGTGACAGGGATGGCCTTGGAATGGCTCAAATCCTTCCTCTCCAACCGCTTCTATCAAGTCTGGGAAGGGGCAGACCAGTCGACCTTGTTCCCTCTTCAATGTGGAGTCCCTCAGTGCTCATCTTTGAGCCCTACCTTATTTAATATTTATATGACTCCTCTTGAAAGAGTGGTCTCCCCTTCAGGAGTGAAGATCATCAACTATGCTGATGATACTCAGCTGGTTGTAGGCCTCACCCAGCTGGTGGAACAACCCGAAGTCCTTCATGACTGCCTTGCCAATGTTCAACGTTGGATGTCCTACTCTGCCCTTAAGCTCAATGGAGAGAAAACTGAGCTTATGTTGCTGGGCAAATCTAGTCCCTCACTCATCGCTAGCTGTTGGCCTCGGTCTCTGGGTGACCCACCATCTCCCAAGAAGGAGATCAAGAGCTTGGGAGTTTGGTTAGAGGAAGATCTGTCCTTCAGGACGCACGCCAGGAAGACCGCAGGGGTGTGTTTTGGCCTGTTGCGGTCAGCTCGCAAGTTGCTACCACTGCTCCCTAATCCATCTAGGAAGCTCTTGATTCGTGGTTTAATCTTGTCGAGACTTGACTACGGGAATGCGCTGTTTCTTGGTGCTCCCGAAGCGACTTTTAAAACCCTTCAACAGGTGCAGAATGCAGCCGCTAGAGTGCTGATGGAGGTTCCTAGGAGACACTCAGCTGCCCCGGCCCTGAAAACGCTTCACTGGCTCCCTGTTAAGGAGCGGGTGAAATTCAAAGCGTTATGCACGGCTCATAAAATCCTGCATGGTAGGGGCCCCTCTATCCTGTCCATTATGGCACGCCCCTATAAGCCCACACGCCCACTGCGTTCGGACCAAAGACATCTTTTGCAGTCAGCCAGAGTAAAAAGAGCTCGCTCTGGGGGCTGGCGTTTTTCAGTGCAAGTGGCGGCACTGTGGAACTCCTTGCCCTTTAAGATTCGTTCAGAGCCCAATATCCTGCACTTTAGGAAACTTTTGAAGACGCATTTGTTTCCGGTGTAGTGACTGAGCCTGAGCTTTCCCTTCTCGTTCCTTAAAGCGCCGGGATGCCCCTGGGTAACTGAGCGCGTTATAAATTTTATATAATAATAATTTTATATAATAAGATCTATGCAAACATTTACGTACATATCATTTGGATTAGGATTTTAAGGCCAGACCCTCGAGTGAGTCAGACCTTGTTGAGGAATCAGTGTGGGTGAGGAAGAATGTGTGTGTTTTTTTTGTCTTCATTGTTTACATGGATGGGCTTGCGACTGTGTTCTGTGCTTATGGCTATTGGTATTTTTAGGTAGATGGTACTGTGCTCTTATTTTTCAATCCTTGCGGGCTGATTTTTCAACCTCTGTTTCAACTTAATGTTTTCTAGTACAGCTCCCACAAAGACAAAATAAGAAGGTGGAGATGACTGTTCTAGTGATGCTTTTTAAAATAAGTGTTTATTTGATTTTGCCTGCAGTCACATTGTGAATCACCTTGTGAGAGCAAAGTGCAAGGAGGTGACTCTCCACAAGGATGGACCCCTCGGAGAGACTGTTTTGGAGTGCTACAACTGCGGATGTCGCAATGTGTTTCTTCTTGGATTCATTCCTGCCAAGGCTGACTCTGTGGTGGTTCTGTTGTGTAGGTAAGTTATGTTTTCAAATATTTTGCATTATATAAAAAAATGAATTCTTAAATATAAATACGTTTATTCTCAATCTATATTCATTTTAACAGTGTACAGCGTGTTGGTCTTGAACTATCAAAAGCCATGGTGGCCTTAGGAACATACCTTTTGCAGTCCCCACTGGATGTCACCAGTGAACATTTATCTAGCTGAATTTTATGTAACCTTTGTAAATGATTAATACCATTTGATGACTGTAGTGTTGATTTTTGCATATTCTCTCATTTGATGGCATGTTGGTGGTCGAGTCGCAAATCGATTCCTTTTTCTTTCCCTGGGTTGC
The DNA here is from genome assembly GCF_964263255.1 of Lissotriton vulgaris. Lineage (NCBI taxonomy): Eukaryota > Metazoa > Chordata > Amphibia > Caudata > Salamandridae > Lissotriton > Lissotriton vulgaris. The sequence goes on from NC_141700.1 coordinate 49,678,704, forward strand.
CTTCCTGCCATTAGGCAGGACTATAATCTCATTCTTATTTAAAATGTGCAACTTTGGGAAGCGGACAAAGAGTTCTTTCTCATCGCTTGCTATTATATTTCATGTGAGCTGCATATCTAGGTTTCTGCTTACTTAGCAGAAACCTAGATATGTGACTATGTAGTGCCATCATTTTAAATTGTCTATGTCCGCATGCATGCTTTATTCATTTAGTATGTGGGTTGATACTTGCATCAGCAAGTCTGGACTTTACTGACCATAGATGAGGCGATACAATGCTTTGGTTGTCTTTTATGTGACCTGTAGCTGTGTTGTATGGTGTTGACACTCCATTAGCTTTGACAATTAATCCTTGCAGATTCCTCTGTAAGTAAACCATTCGCTGTTTAGATGTCTGCACTTCAATTCCCTTAGAGGTAAAGTTAAGAATGGTAGTATGCATTCTACATATAATCCTTCCAATTACTTGTAAATTGAATGACTGTATCTATTGCTACACATCTAACAAAACATGCACACCCCATTTCTTACTCATGGCATATACCTTAGAACATGCCCACATTACTGTCAAAGTATAACCCACTGCCAACAAGGCTCACTCGCAAGAACTGTATTCCCTGCCATCAAACCTATACACCCTGTGTATTCAGATCTTGTTTTACTAATCTCCAAGCATGACCACAACCATGCCAAATGACAAAGTTGTTAGTATGCCGCTTTGACCAACACATCTGTACACCCAGGCGCAGTACTTGTTCCTGTGAGGCTCCACCACTGCCTCCGAGGATGTGTGAGGCATGTCCTACATATTGATACACAACCACCATTTGTTTTTTGCGGCTCCCATTGACATTCGGCATCACAAACCCCACCTTGATGGAGCAAATGTGGCCACTAACATCTAAATTACCTGCAAGCACTCATATCCCACAACAGTGTTGATCATGTGCTGTACATACCAGTAACAGGATACCACATTGAAGTATGCATTTGTTAGAACTTGGCGCTAGGGAGTAGAAGTTTCACGTTACCTTCAAGAGTGATATTGTGCATTTTATTTGATTAGCGAAGTTACTCGTCAATCATGCCCTTTTTGCATTCTAATTTTATTTCAGGCAACCATGCGCCAGTCAAAGCAGCTTGAAAGATATTAATTGGGACAGCTCCCAGTGGCAGCCACTTATTCAAGATCGCTGCTTTCTTTCCTGGTTGGTGAAGATTCCTTCAGAACAGGAACAATTAAGAGCTCGTCAGATTACAGCTCAGCAAATTAACAAATTGGAAGAGCTTTGGAAGGTATGCATTAACAGTTTTGGAAATTGTAGTTTACCCAGCCATAGTCGTCAAGCATTCAGCCACTTTTGATTGCAACTGTAGGTGAAATGTGTAAAGTATTTTGCATTTGATCTAACAAAGACAACTCATTTTGAAATGGAGTGCAGGTGAAATGTAACTCCATGAGGAATAATAAAACATCAAGAGACCGTGATGGAGAAGTCATTTTAAATTGGGGAGAGAGTCTTATTCTGGATCAGACCAACTTTTTCACCTCTGCAAAGGAGTGGGCAGTGAAAATACAAACATCTTGTCTTTTACTAATGTTCGGCTTTAAGCCAGTTGGCACATATCTCATGTGGCAAAATTAATGATTATAATGCTTGTTCAGGGACTCAAGTTTGGCCCAGGACATTGCTGTGATCCATTCAGCAAGTTCATTGTGCTTGGACTTTTCAGGGTAGATCTGTAGGTGGTTTGCATTCTTTGTGAAGTCCTTTGTCAACTGGATTTTTGCTGTTATGTCTAAACACTGACCCATCTTTGAGTCGCTTTCCAACCTTGTGTTGTAAAGGGACTTATTGAGCATTAGAAATAGAAATATGCTCATCATTAAATATGGTAAACCAAATTGGATAGTGCCTTAAAATACTCCAGCCAAAAAGACAAAGAGCCACAATGGCTTTATCATATCTATATGACTATTTTATAATCCACAGGTGATATATTGTCTTAATGGAAACGAAAGGAAAAACAAAGTTTGCTGTATGTTGGAATGATCCTACCCCATCCCGGAATATGTTCTAGACTTTGCAGGTTTAGGAAACTGTTCTCTATTAGAAGATCGATATATATCAAAATGTTAATATTTTATATACTGTAATGCATCAAAATAATACATTCCAGTTCTTTCACCCATCTACCTATATCCGGATATGTGGGATCTTGCCACTGGTGTGCAATTTGTAGTAGAGCCAGACAATTCACTGAGTATATTTAATCTACTTTACAACCATTGGTGGTTCTCATCAAATTCAATACCGGGTCAAAGGTTTCCAGGAAACCTATTGTATTTGTGAGTTCAATCAAAATAGTGTCCCCCAATATGGACTTGGGATTTGGTAACTAGAACTCAGTCTACTACAAGTGTCTGATATCCAGGACACTGTATGGCACTTGTAGACTGTGAATACCTTTTTGATACTTAAATAGAGGTAACATAAAAATTAATAGCACTTAATATGAATGAGCTCTTATTTTTATTTTATTTTTGATTCCACAGTATATTAACAACCAAAATACATATATCCATTGAAATATTACTTCAAGCATGTACATCCATTTAATCGGCAAATGATCCCCATACTGCAATACCAATCTTGTGTTTTTTCACCCCTTTAACTGCATATAAACTAAACTCAAGATTAAATAAACTATACATTCTATTCCTCCATCGTGGGAAAGAAGGAGCTTCTGATTGGAGCCAGTCTGCCGCAATACACAACCTGGCTACGGTCATCGCAATGAATATTAAATATTGATGTTTAAAGAAAGGACCACCCCTCATAAATTGCGGCCCGACCCCAAGAGCATAATTGCAGGTGTTATACAGATCGGCTTCCTAATAATTCTACTTAGATTTTTTTCAAGATTAACAATAAAGTTTCCTAAATGTCCACAACTAAACAAGCATTTACAATGCAACGGTTTCGCCCTTGGAAAAGTTTGAGCTATTGGCATTGTGAATGACAAACTTTTTATTTATGTGTTGGTTTTGAAAACAGATAAATAAATGGCATTGTCATTTACAATGGCAATAGCTTAATCTGTCGCAAATGCGATGTCAACGTTCCAAGCACATCAGCCGGCGTAGTGAGGCCAAGCTGTGATAGAAGACTGTCCCAGGAAATATGGACCCCTCAGGACTAAAGGCCTGCAATATTAACTGGACTCTTCCCAGGAGCCACTCGGAAAATAGTTGTTCTTGTTGAAAGAGATAACAACTACAGCACTAATACTCTGAAAAGTGGTCGCCATTATGTGGCAAGAGTGTGGCAGAGTTAACTAAGTCATGTGTCTAAAAATGGCAAATTATGTGTTGGAATATGGCACTTTTTGTGATAGTATTTCTTCTTTATTTTGTCGTATTTACCAATGTTAACACTGTCTTAGAAAATGATAGGATGCATTTGCACCACTTTAGCACTTAAAAACAGTATTAGGCTAAACAAAGTTTACCTGACAACCTTCTGCTGGACAACAGCACATTTTGCTGCACATTTTGTCATTTTTGTTCTGTTTGAGCTACATACAAATTGTTTCCATTAAAATCTGCAAATTAAGCAGCAGTTGAAGGATTACGTGGCAAATACGGTAACTCCATAATTGTGCGAAAAACGCTGCACATGAAAATCTCATAGTTCCAGTGGCCTTGACATTCGTTTGAAGCATGATGAAAGCAATGACTGATCCTACCCTGTCCCTGCAAGCCTTTCACTAGTATAATCCATACGGCGACACAGCGCAATCTGGAAAAGGTTAATTATAAACATTCACGTTTGACCTGCACCTCGAGAGAACATTAACATGAGGTCTAGAAATGGGACAAGAAGAGGCAGATTCGCTGGTGTTATTTATTTAGATGAACTTTACCCGTTGTTTGCATAAAGGGTTAACACCAATTCTTAATCTTATCAATTCTCTTCTTATCTGCTGACATGGTAGTCTACAAATATAATAGAAATGCTGCTTATTTTGCCACGAGTTGGCCATAAAACGTACAGATCGTGAGCTCAAGAGATTTCTCTCCCCAGCCCCGAGTTCCCTCTTATCAGCCTCGGTTTGTAAGGCCTGAGGGCACAGCTTGGTCCTCATGATTCTACAAGCTTTAGTTATAGTGCCATAATCGGCAGCTCTGGCCGTTATGCCACAGCTTCATTTAACCCTGCTCGCCAAGTTGTAGTTGTCTTGAGTCAAGAAGAATGCTCCACTGCTGATGCTTGCACTGACGCAGTATGCACCTGCCTGTTCTGTGTGAAGGAATCTGATGGCGCTGCCGTCCGTGAAGCAGCATTCCATTCCATCGCTGCTGGTTCTTCGTGCTAGTCTGCATACAGTTGTAAGTGCGCCGTGTGCGTGGAATGGCCGCTATGTACATCCATTGTATTATGGATGTGGACTCTCATGAACACTTGTTTGGCACGTGCATGGCTTGGTGTCGGGATGATAAAACATCTCGTGTTGACCCTTTGCTCCGCCTGTGGTTCAGCCGTCAGTGTGATGCGCTGCAGAGCTTGGTTTATGTCACCATAAACCCAGTAGACCATGTGAGTTCCTCCCTTCCTGAATAAAGACGGCCAGTGCAGGCACTCCTGCCCATTGTGCTGATTGTAGGGCATGAATTGGCAGTGAAGCGTAGCTCGGGTTGTGTTCTAGGATGTGCGAGGTGCAGCCTGCTCTTTATTGCCTCTGTTTACAGTAGGAATGGAAGGGGCCGTGGCTGGGGCATGGCGTGAGTGGATCTGAATTCCCACCCGCAGTCAGCCGTACTGCATTTCCGTTTTATATCTTTTCATGTGTGGAAGGCATAAATAAAGTATGCATTCAGAACCATAGTAAGGCGTAAAGAGAATGTGTTGATCAGCTGAGCAAAACAGGTCTTCAATAAAAACCCACCCCATGAATATCTTTTTTTTTTACTGCTTAACCAATCCTTTAAAAAATATGTTCTTATTGGAAGGGGGGGGGGAGGGAGAGGGGGGGGGGGAGGGAGTGGTGGGGGGGGGGGGAGGGGGGGGGCTCTTAAGCTCTGGTGACATTTTCAAGCCACCTTCAGCATTATGGCCCTTTGTCCCCCGAAAATATACCTGGAGAATAATACACGCTTACCTGTTTACCGTGTGTGTGTACACATATATTTATTACATGCGGTAAGCCTTCTTATTGAATTTTAGCCTGTAGTTTCAAAGCAATTTGCAGTACTGAATTCGTTTCCAGGGTATTTCGATTTCGTGTGTAATTATTATTTTAGAAGCCCCAAAATGGAATTCAATGTTATATATTTTCATCTTTCTTTGTGAATCAGATCTTTAATCGGGAGTAACAGGTTCGGACAAGTCATAATTTGAGGTGTGGATAAAACCGCAGCCTCTGTCCTGTCTTTCCAATGAACCTTCGACCGAAAGCTGATAGTCTGAGTTCTAATCCAGCTGTGCCTTCAGGGGGTTGTAAAGGGGTCCCCGAGCTGTTGGATGCACGAATAAAACGAGCCTCTCCTACAATGAAAGTTACTAGGTTGAGAGTGAAAGGCCGCTTGGGGCCAAGGCGTCATCATACACCAGCCCCATGTGCACGGCACACGCTGTGACCGAGCACAGCTCCCCAGCAGAGGGTATCACCGCCTGGATAATCTGAATTTCCACTGCTGGGTGCAAGCAGTGCTTTTCCACTAGCCCCTCCTCCTCCTTTGAGCACTAGTGTGACATTCGTCCGATGAACACATTACTAAGGAATGCGAGGACTGTTCCACAATGAAACTAGTTGCAGTAAGATGTACCATCGGAGCAGTGATAGTTCAGGGCTCCCCTCCCCATCAGACCTGGGTGAAGGCGGTGTCTCTCAAAGGGGCGTGGCCGAAGCAGTTAAAAGTGTGGCTTAAACCACCTCAGCTAAAAACCTATGCCAATCATAGTGTGCATATTATGCAGCCTGGGGATTCAATCATAAGAAGGGGAAATAAACCACGCGCCACATGAAACTAGATGAGCAATCGCCGGAACACTTCCTGCTGCAGAACACCCACGCGAACATGTGTTGGTGCCTCGCGGGGGGTGGGGGGGGGGTGGAGAATAGGGCGGGGGCTGTGAGCTTTCTGATTCCCAGACCAACAGACTTCTCGCGTTACATGCCCACACCGGGAGCGGCTTGCTAAAGACGGTGGCTCCCTCTGCTTGTTGAAGGTTTTAAACCATTTGTGACTGGCGCAAAGAGGGACATACTTTGGAGAGGATAATAATTGGCTATTGTGTCAAGTCTTCAAGTCTATTCATTTTGTTGAGATTCACACGATACTCCTGATCTTATGTGTCTGTTTCCAGTTTGCCGAGGCAAAGACTACAGGGAGCAGGAACGGCACACGGACAACGGGAGGGGGGGGGCGGGAACCACACACGGACAGCGGGAAGAGGGGTGGGGGCGGGAACGGCACACAGACAGCGGGAAGCAGGAACGGGCACTCACCTGGACTTCTTCCGCTTGCACACATTTTGCGAAATACAGTGACATCCCGTAATTTCTATCTTCCGAAACATCGGGATCAGCTGCGGCTCGGGAGGCGGGGATCTGCTGTGGGAGGGGAGGGGGAGGCGGGGATCTGCTGTGGGAGGGAAGGGGGAGAGCGGAGGCCGTGTTACAACGGCATCGGGACCGGCTGCGGCTCGGGAGGCGGGGATCTGCTGTGGGAGGGGAGAGGGAGGCGGGGATCTGCTGTGGGAGGGGAGAGGGAGGCGGGGAGAGCGGAGGCCGTGTTACAACGGCATCGGGACCGGCTGCGGCTCGGGAGGCAGGGATCTGCTGTGGGAGGGGAGAGGGAGGCGGGGATCTGCTGTGGGAGGGGAGAGGGAGGCGGGGATCTGCTGTGGGAGGGAAGGGGGAGAGCGGAGGCCGTGCAGATTCGGGGGCGTTCCCGGCTTTTGGCTGACGTAGCCAAAAGCCAAAAATTCTCGGGAACGCCCCCGAATCTGGTCCAGCCATGACGGACGCCTCTCTGTTCCAATGGCTAGCCTCCATTTATGGAGCTAGCCAATGGGACAGGGGGGCGTATTCCAGAGTCCTTACTGAAATCAAGAGATTTCTCTGGAGGCGGAGCTTACGCTCCGTTCTCCAGGCGAAACCTAAAAAGTTATGTTTTATATCAGCGTTGTCTGCACTACATCGAAAAAATTTCCCATCATGTCCAGATTTCCACGTAGCCATATATGCCGGGGTATAATACAAATTAAAAAACATTTTAAACATTGCACACGCAGATTGGCAGATGAGAGCGATTCCCTTGACGTTGAGATAGCATAATTCAATGATGCATTGTCAACCCCCTAAAACTTCAGACCATTTATCAACATTTTTCTCTAGGTCATCTTTTCTATATGCCAGCAGTAACTGATACGCCTCCCCAGTTTTCACCTGTCGTTGCGTAGCCTTAATAACTGAGTTGGATTTGAATGCAATCCTTTGTCGTATCAAATCACGAATTTGCAAATATTTAAAGAATTGTTGCTTTGGTAAATTAAACATCGGGACAAGTCAGCATAAGAAATTAATAAACCATCTATTCCTAAAAAATCCTCCAATTGCACAATACCTCGAACCCAGTAGCCACCGCATCCCAAAAAATAGAGGGTAAAAGTTTTTTGGCATTGGTAGGGGTATACCAAGATATTTCCCCCACTTGGCACAGTTTTCGAATTTTTTTCCAAACATTAAACGCCGATATTAACACTTTAAACCTAGTCCGTTTAAAATGGCTTCCATCTATTTCTTTGAATAAAGATTGTCTCGCCTCCGATCCTAACAACATATGAAAAATAGAAGGGGCCTACGCTTCATTAACTATGTCTTCTCCAGTCAGCAAAATCGGCATTCTTAACAAAGAGCATGTATAGAAATAAAAAAGAAAATCAGGCATAGCTAACCCCCCCCCCCCCCGTTCAATTGGTAAGGTCAGAAATCGCATAGCCCTTCTCAGTTTCCCAGGTGCCCAAACAAATTTCGAACAGATAGACTGTAATTGTTGAAGTTGAGATACGGTGAATTCTAATGGAATCGCTCTAAACCGGTATAATACATTGGCTAAAACATTAATCTTAATTACATTCACCCTACCAATGAGTGTAAGATGTAATCATGACCATTTATCTAATGAGTTCCAAATGTTAGCTACTAACGAACCATAATTTACGTCCAATATTTCCTGAGTGGATGATCGAATTTTGATACCTAAATATTACTTCCTTTTCGACTCGCGCATCATCATTATAACAGTCTCTGAAATTAATACTATAGCCACTCGTTCTATCTCTTGCAATGCCACATAAGGATCCGTGGAGACTATAGCGACATCATCCGCATAAGCAAATACCGAATATGGTATATTATGTACAAGAAATGGTAAAATCAAATCATTGTTGCCCAGTAACTCAATGAACAGATTAATATAAAGTGCGAACAACAATGGTGAACAGGGGAACCCTTGTCTAGTGCCCCTGGTGATATTCACTGTCTCAGATGTTAATCCCATAGTAGAAATTTTAGCGACCGGTGAAGTGTACAAAACCTGTAGGGCTGTAAGGAAACGTTGGCCAAAACCTAAAAGACGCATCAATTCCCACAGGTATGCCCACTCCACACGGTCGAACGCTTTTTCTGCGTCCAATAAAATTAGACCCAGATCACGTTTCTCGACTTGTGCAATATCAAATAGTGTCACTACCTTATTAATAAGCACGTTAGTATTACGTCCTGTTATAAACCCATGTTGGGATCGGAAGACCAGTGAACTAATGACTCTAAAAATGTGGGTGGCCAATATTTTTGAGTAAATTTTGCTGTCGCAATTCAATAGCGATATTGGCCTATATGAACCGACTAACTCCGGGTCTTTACCTTTTTTATTAAATACTACTATAGTAGCTTCGGCCCAAGATTTCGGTGCACACCCCTCTTGTGCGGCCCTAAATGTATCTAACATATCAGTTTTAATTAAGCTAAAAAGAAAAGCTTATAAATCTCCGTGGGTAATCTATCTGGCCCAGCAGCTTTTCCTATAGCTAGTCCTTTAACAGCAATTTCTAGCTCTTCCATAGAAATAGGCTTATCCAGTGATGCACGATCACTGGAATCTAGATGTCCCAAAGTCCCCTCAATTAGGTTAAAGAAATAACTATGATCTTGTGCTTGTTGAGTATATGAATCAGAGTAAAATTTATGGAAAATCGAAAGAATCCCTTTTGGTTCTTGACAGAGTACCCCATCCTTATCTTTCAAGGCCTTAATCCGCCCCATCGCTTCCTTCCTGCGTAACCGCCATGCCAAACAACGACCCACAGATTCCCCATATTCATGCAATTGCTTTTTATTAGCAAGATATTTGCGAGCGTTTTCAGTATTTCAGATCCCTTTTTAGCCCTCACCTGTTCGTAGCTTCTTCACATTCCTCAATATTATTTGCCCCTAGTCCAACACCCTGAATTGACTTGTCCTGATCATCCTAAAGCCTTGCATACAAATCCTGTATCTCTGCCTTTTTCGTCCGATTTTGCCCATATACAAAACTTAATAATTCCCCCCTTAAAACATGCTTTAAATGAGTCCCAGACTATAGCACAATGAGCTGAGTTTCTATTATTGATAAAAATTTCACTAATCCACCAGGACAGTTGTTCCCAAAAGCGCTCATTTACGCAAAGTTTGCTATCAAATGAGAATGACCTCATGGGTGGGAGCTGAGTGTTGACATTTAATATCATTAAAATCGGGCAATGATCTGAGGTAATCCTTGGTAGAAATTGGATTGCAACATCATTTTTTAAAGAAAGAGACAAAAAAAAGTAATCCAAACAAGCAAACTATTTATGAGGATAAGAGTAGTAGGTGAACCCTGGGTTTGTCGGATTTAAATAGCTCCAAACATCCATTAAAGCATGATAATTTACAAGATCATACAAGACTTTAAACACCCGAGGTTTCTGCCCTTGATTTCCCCGCGGTCCTCTCTGCAAGTCTAAATTCGTTAAATTAATGTTCATGTCCCCACATAATATTAATGGTGCTCCCCATAATGCTAATTCAATGTTTAACTCTTCAAAGACAGAAGCTTCATCCAAATTGGATCCATACACAACACAAATTGTAAACTTAACCCGCCCAAAAAGACATTCTACAATAACCCATTGTTAGACCTGTCTGCCCCCTGGGTAGTCCCTCCTATTTATTTATTTTTGTCCCCTTTTTGCCCCTCAAATCCCTTAATTTTTTATGTCCACTGAATTTTTGCGGTGTTAGCTAGGGGTTAGATGCTCTTTGACCCTCGTTGTCCTTTTCCCTGAGGCCTAGGTGCCTCTTCTGACTAGATTTGTAAGACCCACAAAATGGTCGTCATTAACTGCCATAACTGTCACCTCTAGGAAAGGGACCATAGGGTTACACTAAGAAGGTACTAGAACCTTCTGGAGGGTTCTGATAGCCAGGGCTAGCCTATATAAGGCCAGAACCAGGACGGCCATTTTAGAGTTCTGGGCAGAGAAAGTGTGAAGTGGGACTGGTCCGGAGTAAGGCGACTTAGTGAGGAGGAGCACGCACTGAGAGGGGAGAGATCGACCTGTGGGCAGACTACCCTTCCACGCTGGCGTGACCCCTTGTCTGTTTACCGAACCCTGCCTCCATGGTAAACACACTTGCCCCAGCTTATAACCCTACCTGCTCCGGAATGCACAACAAGGAGTGAGGAGTGGGGTGAAGCTGACCCTGGCGTGCCACCGCCTCAGTGTAGTAATTGGACCTCTCTGCTAATTGGGGAAAACTTCCTGACTGAGCCGCGAGTTCGGCCCCCACCCCTGCTGAGGCGCTGTGTGAGGTCGCGACTGCAGGTGCTGTGAGGAAAAGCTTACCGCACAGCTGATCTGCTCAGCGGTCAAATCATTCCTCGGTAAGGACCGCTGGAAGTGTAGCGGCAGGAAGACCCCGGTGTTGTGCGAGGAGGCGTGAGGGCGCCAGAAGAGGACGGCTGCAGGAAGACTCTGATGCCGGGTGAGGAGGCGTGAGGGCGCCGGAAGAGGTCGGCTGAAGGCGGAGCACTGCGGAAGAGGTCGGCTGAAGGCGGAGCCCTGTGGGAGGAGTCGGTGAGGAGAAGAGCGCGGAGGTTTGCCGGGCGCTGAAGCGAGACGCGTTGCTGCGGGGCGCCCGCTCGACTGCTGGGGAAGTTTGAGGGCTGCCGGGTGTCGCACCAGGAAGAACGCCCGCTCTCCTGACTGGGGAGAGGGCAGGGAAACCCCCTTCACGGCGGAAGAGGCACTTGAAGGCGAAAGGGTCGGACGGAGTCTGACCTCGTGAGCTACACGGCCAAGTAAGCCGGGAAGGTGGGGGGAGCAGCAGGACAAACCGAAGTCTGTCAAGAAAGGAGAACTGGGCAGCACTGCACCTAGCCTATTCAGTAGCAACTACTCAGTACGGCACTGGCTGGTTCCAGGGTTATCTAGGAAAAGGGGTCTGCTGGGGAAAAGAATCATAACAAGCCAGCTGATTCACCTTAGTTGCTAGCGGGGACTCCTCAGGGCAAGGCTGCACATGTGTAAGACTTAGACTCTTCTTTTGTTGAGGGGATTTGATCTGACATAAGCCAATGTAATTCAACTTGCCTGTTCTCTCCCAGCTACAGTTGTGTGTAACCTTCTTCATCCATAACAGGAGAAAGGGGTTCTCTGTCCGGTGGGGTTATCTAGTAAATTGTTAACCTTGAGTCATCTGGGGAACAGTTCATGCCAGCTTGCTTTTCTCGAAATGAGATACGTGTGGGTTATGGTTAAATTGTATGGTAAAAGTATAACTTCAGGAGGAGGTATAAAAGCGATTACTGGAGAGCTTTACTGTTGCACATACCCTGTTGAAAGATGTAAATGTTTACCTGGTCAATGTAGAAAAGAAATGGGATTGTGAAAACTTAATTACATTAAATTGTGGAATAGTTGGAAAACGAAGGAACTAAGAACTTTTATAAAACAGCTCGTATTTTTCCAAAATTGGTGTAGTGTCCTTATTTTTGAGTGGATTGATGTTATGTTACGTTACTGATGGGTGTGACGCAAACTTAGCACATGTTCCTTGGAGTTAGGCCTTCTCACTTAGTGCCAAGCTACCTTATGTGACTTGGAGGACCCAGGTCCAACACCCATCTTCCTCACTTATCGGCTAGACACCGTCCCGTTGTAACCCTATTATCTTTAGCTAATATTGCTACTCCTCTGATCATGGATGATTGGTGTGAAGCCCCTATCAATGAGTAGCCCAAGGTTTCTAAAAGTGCCCAAGGTATGTGCGTCTCCTGGAGACAGACCACATCAGGCTGGGTTGTACGTGATTCAGCTGTCACACAATTCATTTTACTGCAGCTGTTTAGACCGGCGACATTCCAGGGACAAATTTTTCCCCCCCTAACTGCCTGATTGATTGTTTAAGCAATATTACTGCACATGCTATCTCAGATTGCTGAATAATTCCAATATAATATATTTGCAATTGCCGAAAGTTCTCTTTATTTACCTCTTGAATAACTGTGGATTTTTCTCCCTTTTTTTCCCCACCCTTGTGACCCAACCCCTACGCCCACCCTCCCCCACCGATCAAACCCACCCCTCCAACCCCCCTCAAACAAGGCTTTAGGACTAATGGTTCTATAGATGCAGACTAGCGTGTGCCCCCTTGCCAGCCCCCCACAACTCTAACCATATACCAGTGTATATTGCCATATAACACAGATGAGACAAAAAACCCAAACCAAAAATACTATATACCAATATACACATAACCCTATATTGGAAAGCACGAAACTCTGTTGCAACTACAATGTCAACCTGATCCACCCACTAAAGAGATTGCAGAAAATTCTTGGCTGATCCCTCATTAGTGAAGAAATGTGTTCGATCTTTAAAAATTACTTTCAATTTTGCCGGATTCAGCAAATAAGACTGCGCACCCTTACCCTGAAATTGAGCAATTAACTCTCGTAACTGCCACCGTAATTCAACTGTGAATCTACAAAAATCAAGTTGTACAAAAAATTCGAAGTCACCCCCAGATCTTTTCTTATATGGACTCGCAAGCTGGAAAACCTCTTCATGTGCCAAAAAACTATTAAATGAAATGAGAAAAGCCCTGGGTTTTTCTTTTGAGGGATCAGCATTCGAAGAAGTGCGTCTAGTGAAAGGAAAACGATGCACTCTTTCAAATTCACGATCCCAATCCTATTTAGAAAGTTCAGGAAAAGCCTTCTTAAATAGTTCAACGATAAAACGCTGAGGATCCTGTCCTTCCTTCCCTTCTGGAATCTGAAGAATACGCAGATTATTCAGTCTTGCCTCGTTTTCAATATCCGCCATCTACCAGGCTGTATCCTCCCTAACAGCTTGCAGGGAGGCAGTCCCTGTTTTTTGTTGGAGTATTTCATCCTCAAGATTGGAAATTTGCGTTTCAGCCTCATTGAATCGAGAGACAAAATCCGCATGAGACTTCGACATTCTACGTACTGAATTCTGTAACTTCCTACAAATATTCTGCATTCTTTGACTCTCTTCCCTCGTTTCAGTACAAAAAGACATTATAGACTGATAAATTAGGGAGAGAGAAATATCTTCAGCAATTTGATGTTTGTATCTGGCCTAAGCATTCTGCATTTGCTCCCCCGTCCACCAGCGTCAATTCGAATCTCTTACGGACTGTCTGTTTTTCCTTCGGTTTGTTCAGTCAGTTCCTCCAGCAGTAAACTGCTGCGATCACTACCTTCGTTCACACTCATTTGTGTTGCATATTGACGTACCAGGTCTTCACATGATGACATAGACTGTTCAGATAGCGAATAGTAATCCGCCGACTCAGCGTCATATTGCTGCAGATGGCCCCCAGTTATGCTTGCCACACTAGCTCCTACCCCCCTCCACATTAACCATAGGTGTTATATCGCCATCCTGTCCATTTGTCGCTTGATCACAAGAACCTGGGGCAATTGTCTCATCAACAAAGGTATAACCCCATTTGCCATTGATAACACTGAAACTGCTTGACCTAGATTCTGTGCGGTTGCCTGAGCACTTTCTCTCACACTCGTGTTTTTAATCAGAGCAGGCTGAAGAAACATATCCCCTTGCTTATGCACAGCAAAACCTAGATCTGTAAGTGGAGGGGGTAAGTAAAGGGAGGGCCTGTTGTTTCCCTCGCCGCTTATCTTTATTAGCAGAAAAAATTGCTGGTATTTTCTTTGCCTCTTGGACCACCTTTCCCCTAGCAACATCGTCTAAAGCCTTGCCCTTCTCAGCAACTGCCGAGGGATTCCTGCTGCCCCCATTGCTCACCTCTGAGCTGTCAGCCCCAGCTCCAATGTTCTCCTCTAAAGTCGTCGTGCCTCCTGAGGCTCGCGGATCTTGAATGGGAGCCGGCATATTATCCTGAGCTCGGAGCCTCCCACGTCCCTCCACAAATTAATCTTAATCCTGAAGGAGAGGAAGCAGTTAGATTCCTTAATCCGGCCGCGTCCTCTGCAGCAGCAAGTAGATTTTTCGAGTCCGCAGACCGTCCGTCCCTCCCCAGCGTCGCGGAGAAGCAGAAAGCTGAAACCTCCGCGTCTGGAATGATAGGTACGCCGTCGAAGAGCCGCGAAACTCTGATTCAGCGCAGCTTCTCCTGCTAGTAAGTTCAAAGCAGTATTGTGTCGTCCCAAGCTTTTCCTTTGCTTAGAATTGCAACATTGTATCCCGCTATACTAATAGAATCGCCAAGCGGGAGCGGCAAGGAACACTGTCCTACACATCCCCGTTTGCCGCCGCCATCTTGCCGACTCGCCATGAGCTCTTATTTTCAATGGAAATATGAATAGACTTCACAAGAGAACAAAAGATCATATTTGTAGTGATATTCGTGTTTACCCATTTCAAATTAAATTCAGGACCGCAACACAAACATCAGATCGTAGAAGTCTTGGTTGGGTAAAAAATAGTATAGCTTTTGTGACTTCTGAGAAGGCATGAATGGGGCCATTCCAATTAATTTTCAGTGAAAATACGGAGACTTACATTGCTGGAACTGAAAGTGTCTGGAATTCCCGGATAAGTGCTCTAATTTCTCTCTGAAGCCCAACTGTTTCTCAGGTTAATTCGTGGAATATGGAGAATAATCCTCCTTTGGTACATAAGCATCGCTTTACTGTCGCTGACCGTAACATGACTTCTATCTTGATATTGAAGTCCTGGAAAAAAGCAGTATTGATTTGAGGTTAATGATCTGATTTTGTTGCCCATCCGGAGTCCCGGTGTGTTCGGGCTATTTAAAGCCCCTATGTTCCCAGACATCTGATTTTAACATATAGACATTTATAAACAGTTTTGTAACCTCAGAATCATGTTTGTTTTTTGCATCTCTCTCTGCCGCGAAGAATATGTGCTGATGATATCCCCTTTATTTTCAAAGTCTTCATTAATGACTAAAGTTGAACTTCCGAAATTTCCAGTGGCAGGTTGTCTGGGCCGAATCATATTCCCTGCAACATCTGAAGACCTACTCAAAATTTTAAATCCATGAAAATATCAGAGCATCGATTAGTCTGGAGCATAATGTTTGTTTGTTCACTTTTGCTCTACTTTGTTTTTTTGGGGGGAGCCATGAGCTGTTCTTGCTTAAGATTGGATACAATAGCCAAAGCTCTTTGGAGGCTCAGGGTATCCTCTGGTTGTGGAGGAGAGGATCTTTTGTTCTCTTTAATTGACTTGTACGATTGAGAATTTGTCTGTATTACATGTTCCATCCTGCTCTTTTAGTATACAACTTGGTCATAATACTGAAGATGACACTAAATGGGTCAGTTGGGCACAGCTTGTCTTGCATATTGCAGACCTGTATGTGGCGGTTGTTCTGCACGGAGATATGTGCTGGCAAAAGTACCTATACCAGAAAATTAAATCTAAGCATTTTTTTAAACTGGGGACTTGGTTGTTATTTACAATAACAGTGAGTAATTGAGCTTCCATGCACATGTGGATACCCCATCAGGGTCAAACTAACTACTCTTGTAAATGTCCATTCATGTAATATGACTTCCCACTTCCCTACTTCATATATATTCATAATTACTGTAAATGTCCTTCTTTGGAAACGTGGGGTCTTTACTTTTTATAATTTACATTTAATTACCACGTTGAATTCTTTTGGTATCAAATGCAAACAGACGTACAACATTTGGAGTGTCAAACAACACTTGTGTTTTTTTTTTTTTTGACATTTAAATGAAACTTTTAACTTTCAGTTTCAAATGGTTTTTCTTAATTTAATACCAGTGTAGAAAAAAATGTTTTGTTTTTTTCCCTCTGACATTAGGAAAACCCATCTGCAACTCTTGAGGATTTGGAGAAACCTGGTGTTGACGAGGAACCTCAACATGTCCTTCTTCGATATGAGGATGCCTATCAGTACCAAAATATCTTTGGACCTTTGGTCAAACTGGAGGCTGATTATGATAAAAAATTGAAGGAGTCCCAGGTAATCTGTTTTCTCTGAACCATTGAGTAAAATAAGCCTGTTGAACGCCCTTAAAGCTTTGTCCATAGGGGCTTTTGAAGTTCCATTTTGAATAAAATGTGGGCAGCTCAACAGAAGGGATTTGGTTCATCTGAAGGTAGTTGCTAAAATGTTAATATATATGTGTCATTGTTGAGCTCTGAAAGGAGGATCCTACTAAGTATAGATCGCTAGCATGAAGAATAAAGTTGTATTTTTTTTTAATTAAC
Source organism: Lissotriton vulgaris (assembly GCF_964263255.1). NCBI lineage: Eukaryota > Metazoa > Chordata > Amphibia > Caudata > Salamandridae > Lissotriton > Lissotriton vulgaris. Next base: position 49,695,518 of record NC_141700.1, read on the forward strand.
TCATGTGGCTTGTCTGGACTGTTTGCTTATGTGAGTTTTTTAGTTTTTTTTAACCTGCGAATATGGGTGTGATAGCTGGCTATTTTGAATAAAGTGCGAGCAATTTGCTTTATCTACAAGATATAGATGGCAGCATTGATATTTAGGAAAGTGTCACACATGACTTATGGCACGTGGCTGGGTTTATATTTAATTTGGTTTTTCGCTGTGGTAAAAAGTGCATTTTCATAGGTTTGGGGTTGTCATGGCTTAGAAGTTCTAGGAAATACAGTATGCGGCTGAAGGCATGTTTATGATTTGAACCTTTTTCTTTGTAAAGTTCATATTAGTATCTTTCTACATGGGCAAAGCGTGTTTCTTTTTGTGCTGAGGAGCCTAGATTTTGCTGATTTCAGGTAATTCTTGTGGTGATTTGGGCTATGTTGGGCACCCTAAAAATTGGGGTAAATAAACATCGGTATAATGTTAATTAATGGTTTTATAGGTGCATTCTTGCAACGCCTGTACTGTTAGGTTGAATTTTGGTAGTAAATGCAGTGAGCTCACTTTACTGACGGGTGGGGGTGATGGTTTGTTCCAGTATTAAGGTTTACACTTTTAAACAGTTTGAGGCTACTTATGTTCTTTTAGTATATGCATGTATATGAAGAAGCCTAAATCCAAGATTGGTGATTACCTGCTTTGAAAATAAAATGTACACAAAGCTTGCAACATGAAACAAAATGCAAGATTATTGGGCTGCTTTACCTACCCATTCTCTGAGGCTTTTACTAAAACATGTTTGTTTCATATCAGTATTTAAAAAAAATTGTTATGTTATATGTTTTTTAAAGCGCACAGCTGCCCCAGCAGAGAGGCGTCCCGGCGCTAACAGATCTAACTGGAACAGAACTCCCCAAAGGGCTCACCAGGCAGCAGCCAGGGCTATACTGAAGGGAAGAGGAGGGTTTTAATTGCTTTCCTAAAAACGAACACATCTTCCATTCCCCGGATATGGGCCGGCAAAGAATTCCATAACTTGGCCGTCCTGTATCTAAATGAGCGGCCACCGATGCGGCTGAGTTTGACCCGTGGTACCGTCACCAGATGTTGTCCAAGTGAACGTAGGTTTCGGTGAGGGATATATGGTCAGAAGGGTGCATAGAAGTTCTAGGCTTCCAAGTTTGACAATCTTAAACCCAAGACACAGAGCCTTAAACTGAATCCGGGCAGAAATTGGAAGCCAATGTAATCCCTTGATGGTAAATCGGGCCGAACATCGGCGGGGAAGCCCGACCAGCATTCTAGCTGCCAGATTTTGGACTCGTTTGAGTCGTTGAGTCTCAGCTTTATTGGCCCCTAGGAGTAACACACTAGCGTAGTCCAATCGAGACAGAATAGTAGATTGAACAATGAGCTGTCGCACTGCTGGTTCAAAAAACTTCAGAAGAGGGTTAAGCCCTCTTAACAAGCCCATACATGTGGCAGCCACTCGCTTAGTGTGGGTCTGAAAGCTAATCGAGGAGTCCATCCAAACTCCTAGGTTCTTCGCTAAGATCTTAGGTATAGGCATAGTCCCTAGGGAGTCCGGCCACCAATGCGCATTCCAAAGGGTGGTATCTTTCCCAAGCAGCAGGACCTCCGTCTTGGTCGCATTAAGTTGAAGACAGTTATCTGCCATCCATTGGGCCACAGCTGTCAGCCCGTCTCTGAACCTAGTAGCCAATGTAGATGGCCCCTCAGCTAGAGTGATCACAAGCTGGGTATCGTCTGCATATGATACCATGTTATCAGTGTAGAACAAATGAGTAGCATTATAGGCAACATAAAGATAAATTAGGGTCCCGATAATTAGTCACAAAAAGGCATCTATATATATATATATATATATATATATATATATATATATATATATATATATCCTTGCATTTATACAGAGTTTCTGGATTTCTCAAGTGTTTACAGAAGTAGACATAGAAATGTTACTCCTAAAAACAATTATAATTTTCATTTCCACCTGAGCAAAAATGCACTCATGAAAATCTGCTGAACAAATGCACTTTTATTTTCCCTTCACCCCTTTTTCCCCCCTCCGCCTTGTCAGGAGTAAATTTTTCACACGTTTCGGTTGTGGTTAGGAGTAGGGGAATACCCGTAATCATGTAATTGTGTGAGTATTTTTGCCCTGTAATCATTGCTCCCAACGGCACCTATCCCTTGTATGTAGACGTGCCGAAAGTTGGCAAAATTAAAGGTTTTTTTTTACCGCCCAAACTGGTATAATATGAACCCTGGCATAATCCGAGAAGCAATTATCAGAACTCAGATATAATGAAAACGGTGCCATAATTTTATCTCTGCACTGTAATAAAAAGAGCAAGTGGATGTTTTTTTCTACAGGACATGTAGATTTCCGAAGAATTCCTTTACTTGGACAGTAGATATTTTCTAAAATTTCAAACCCCTGCATAGGGTATGTTAATGTGGAGTCATGAGGCAGCTTGGGTAGACATTCACTGTGAAGGAGAGTAAAACAGATATGTCTCAACCTGGGTTGCATACAATAGCTCCATAATTGGCAGGTTTATGCCATAAAGTTTAGGGTATCTTCATAAGATGAATGTAGGCACAATGAATGTAAGTCTTTTATTATAAATAGTGATCTTGATAAATCAGAAATGCACTGGACATGCCAGGCTTAATCCCATTCGTTAGAGTATTGGGTGAGGGGACGACGGCAAACCTACATTTATCTTAGCTACAACATAACCTTTTTATACACCTGAATGTTTGGACATTACATGGACACCAGAGGTTGAAATACTGCAGATTAGATCCCATCACTAAATCAAGGGGTAGGCACATTGTTGGACATGCACCGCTGATAAGAGTGAAAAGGGTAAATGGCTGCCAGGGCTCAACCTTCCACTTGACGGTTTTAGTGTCTCAAAATGTCTACATTGTTTCACCTTGCTAGAGCAAAACTTTAAACAATGGGGTACCCAAGGTGATCATTTTATGGTGTTGTTCTCAACACAGGAAATGTCTTTTATATATATGTTTTGAAATCAAAACATGCTTTGCCATACGTTTTGTAATGTACATTGCCTTTTTTACACTAGACCCAAGATAACATTACTGTGAGATGGGACCTGGGCTTAAACAAGAAGAGAATTGCCTATTTCACCTTGCCAAAAACAGACTCTGGTAATGATAGTTTCATTTATTTCATTGCTGTAGAAATACTTCTTTATTGTATAAATGTATGAAGTGAAGACAGTTTGCCAAGTCTGTCATCACTGTTCCAGCTGATGTTTATGTAAGGTCTAGTTTTACATTCATATTTTAGCGCAAAAAGATTATGGGAGTATTCAAAGAAGCACAGTATGTTTCAAACATGATTTCCTCAAGTATTTCTTCAGTAAGGTTGTATCGCAATGTGGCAGATGTAGTCCTTGCAGCTTTGATTTAGTTTTCTAGGCTTCCTTTAGGAGTGAAATTGTAATCAATTTTCAGTGAAGCAGTTACCTTTCATTTACACTACAGTTGAGTTTTCCCTGCGGTAAGCTGCAGATGGTATGTTTCACTTTCCTCTAAACTCCAGTACTGCTGACTTTAAATTCTGCAAAACAATCCAAGTGTTCAAATACCAAAATTGACACAAAATACCTGTCTCAGTAAAGCTGCAACCCCTTGCCTTGGTTGTCTCTCATGGATTGGTGCATCATACACACTTCACAGTGCATGTTCATGAGTTATGGAAGGCTATTCGCTGATGGTGCTGAAGCAAGGATTTTGCATGCTTTGCATCATGCATGATACCATTCTCCATCATGGGATTCTTACCTACATTCACAATTGAATATTTCTTCGTGCTTGGGATCCTGGAAAACCTTTTTAGTTTCAAAAGTGTTTTTATTGAAATTTTTAACAGGCATATAGTAAGACATCTCTGTGAGAAAAGTAAGCTCAGAGCATACATCGCGGGCGGGACAGACAAGCATGTCTTCCCTTGTGCAGCAGAATAAGCAATGAAGATATGCTCAATGAGCGATTTGACGTAATGCTTGGAAGGGCAAAAGATTGACATGGAAAAAACAACACGAACCAAAAACCCCCACCCCCTCCCCACAAAATCCCCCTTCCCTCCACCCCGACCAGTGTGCCCAGGAAGGTCAGTGGCATCTGCAATGTGTCGCGGGAGTACGACGATGCCAAGAGTAGAGTCACCGGGAGTCATCGGTGGTGCTAGTGAGACGTAAAACCCTAAGATATTTGGGGCAGGTAACTTCATTGAACTCCTTGGATAAGGGGGTCAGCAAAGGAAGCCACGTTTTGCGAAAGGCGTCTGTGGAGCTGGTGAGAGTGGCGTGGATACGCTCCATCCCAAGGGTGAACCACAGTTTGTGGAGCCATCCCGTGTGTGTAGGTTTAGTCGTAGTGCCCCATAGTGACAAGATGTGTTGTGTGGCTGCCTGCATAGCGATGCCCATCTGTCGACCTCGCAGTGATTTGAGGGGAAACGTTAAGGCATTGGGCAGGCCTAACACGGTGTATGCAGGGAATCTCGGGACTTCAGTTTCGAAAGTGGAGTCTGTCATCCAGGACCTGTTTCCAAAGGTCTCCCAGTTCGAGGCACTCCCAGAGGATGTGAGTTAAGGTACCACGTTCCCCGCACCCTCTCCAGCAAAGATCGCTGCGCTTCGGGTTTCCTTGGTGTAATCGGGCTGGAGTAAGGTGCCAATATATGGCGAGTTTGACTGCAGTTTCTCTTGCTTTGGTGTTTCGTGTAGTGTGTGAGGCTCTGTGGTAGATGTACCCCCATTCTTTGGATGACAAGGTTCTCCCAAGTTCAGCCTCCCAGCGCCGTTGACCGGGTGATTTAGCCTGGGAGGGTGAAGGGGCAAGCATTTTATAGAGTTCGGAGATGAGGCGCTTGTCTGTGGTTTTAGTAAGCAGCCACTTCTCGAAGTCCGTCATGGGGCGGCCCACTAGGGTAATGACGTTCGGGTCAGTGAGCCAGTGTCGGAGCTGAAGGTATTGGAAGAAGTGGGGGTGTTCTATCCCGTATCCTTGTTTAATGTCGTTGAAGGAAAGAAATCCGTTCAGGTCAAAAAGGTGACCCGCAGCTCGGCACGCTGAGCCCCGCCACTGAGAAAATGCACCCGGGCCCTCACCTGGGGGGAAGTCAGGGTTGTCCAGAAGGGGAGTGAAAGGGGAAGGGAAAGTAGTCAGTCCGCGTTTAAGTGCTACCCGATTCCACACCTGTAGGGTCGTGCGAGTGATTGGGGACCGTGACATGTATTTGGGCCTGTGGTGTTTGGCCAGGAATGGAACCCGCCACAGCGGTGTCTGAGCCATGGCTCTATCTTGGAAGAGCCATCTCTTCTCCGATTCGGGTCTGTACCACTCCACCAGGTACCGGAGTTGGGATGCCTGGAAGTATCGCACCAAGTCCGGGATTCTGAGACCGCCCTCGTCCATGCTCCTGTGCGCAAGCAGTTTGTGAAGTCGGGCTCTCTTCCCCTCCCAAATAAAGCCAGACAGTAAGTCTTGTAGGGTTTTCAATGTGCCCGTTGGAGGCATAATGGGGATTGTTTGAAACAAATATAAAATCCGCGGCAGGACTGACATTTTTATAGCGGCCACCCTCCCCAACAGAGAAAGAGGTTGTTTGGACCATCTCGTCAGGTCTGAGCGTATCTGGGTGATGAGAGCTGCGTAATTAGTGGAGACCGTGAGGTCGGCTGAGGGAGTCAGGGTAATACCTAGGTATGGTATCCGGTCGGCCACCTGTAGGCCGCTGTGGTGACCCACTGCCGGGGCCAGCGGGCGCGCATGTTTGCCTAGAGGTAAGATGAGGGATTTTGCGATATTGATGCGGAAGCCTGAAACAGCCCCAAACGAGCCAAGTTCCTCCATGAAGGCAGGTATAGAAGTATCAGGGCTGTGTAGAGTGGCTATGACATCGTCCGCGTATAAACTGATAGGATGGGGTTCGCGCCCGAAGTCGATGCCCTCTATCCTCGGGTTATCGCGGACTCTCTGTGCTAGCGGCTCGATATACATCGCGAATAGGAGGGGGGAGAGGGGGCACCCCTGCCTGGTGCCTCGCTGGATCTCAAACGGGAGCGAGCGCAGGCTCCCCAGGCGAACCGTGGCCTGCGGGTGATGATAGCAGCTCGCTATGCGCGAGCAAAAACGGTCACTGAGACCGAACCGGCGGAGTATGTGTTGTAAATAATCCCAGTTCACGCGATCGAACGCTTTCTCCGCGTCGATGGCAAGAAGCGCAGAGTCAGAAGCTCGAGAATGTGTCTTATCAATAAGGTGGAGCACCCGTTTAGTATTTCTGCACATTGGCGGCCTGGAACAAAGCCAGATTGGTCTGGTTCCAAAAGACCAGGAAGGCACGGGCCAAGGCGGGCAGCAAGGATACCTGTAAAAAGCTTTAGGTCTAGGTTCAGTAACGAGATGGGGCGGAACGCAGAGCAGTGCGTGGGTTTTTTCCCGGGTTTAGGAAGCACCACCACTTCAGCGGCTAGCATGTCCGGAGGTATGGCTGCCGCCCCCTCGAAGGAGTTGAAGAGGCGAGCAAGCACCGGGGCCAAACGCCGATGGAAGAGCTTATAGAAGCCCGCTGAGAAGCCGTCTGGTCCTGGGGATTTAAGTGGGCGCAGTCGAGAAATGGCAGCCAAGACTTCTTCCTGGCTTATGGGGGCATCGAGAGCTTCTGCAGTAGATTCAGGGATCGCAGTGATAGCCGCAGTATTTAGGTATGCCTCAATATCCCTGGATGAGACTTCCTCCCCCCCATATAGGGAAGCGTAGTATGAACAGAACGCCTCGGCCACTTGGGCGTCGTCTGTGAGCTCTTCACCATTGGTGCCAACCAAAGTGGTGATTTTGGCCCGTTGGGTCTTGGCTTTTAGAGCACTGGCCAGTAGACGCCCCGTTTTGTTCCCTCCGACATAGTAAGTATGCCGTAGGCGGAGAGCTGCAAATTCCGCCCTGTCTGTGTCCAGACTGGCGAGTTGGGCCCGAGCAGCCTTTAGCTGTTTCCACACTCGAGGGGCACATGTGCGACTGTGTACCCGTTCCAGCTCCGCCACCCGCGCCGTAAGGTCCTCCCTCTTGCTTTTGCGGTCTTTAGCTTCCGCAGCCGCAATAGCTATGAGTTCGCCCCGCACGACCGATTTCAGAGCCCCCCAAAGAGCCGTCGTTGAGATGCCCGGTGTGTCGTTGGTAGATAGGTAAGTGTCTATGCAGTCCACAATACGTTTAGTGACATCAGGGCGTTGTAGCAAGGTTTCGCGGAGGCGCCATGGGCGGCGGGGTTGCCGGAGAGCGAGGGAGAGTTCCACCGCGTCATGGTCAAAGAGGGCTGCGGGCGTGATGGTAATGTCCTCAAGGGTTGTAAGGAGGTCTGAAGAACCCAGGAAGTGGTCAAGCCTGGCGTAGGTGTGGTGCACATGTGAGTAGAATGTGAATTGTGAGGCAGTCGGATGACGGGCCCTCCAGAGGTCTACCAAGCCCCTTTCGGACAGCCATTCATGTCCGGCAGATGACAAGGCCCCAGTATCTCCATAGCGGTGGCCAGACCGATCGGCATGTGTATCCATAACAATGTTAATGTCCCCGCCCAGGAGTAGGGGTGTATGTGGGGTTTGGAGGGCTTCGGATATGGCGCCTTTTAAGAAGGCTTCCTGACCTGTGTTTGGGGCGTACAGGGAGCCGATTGTGAGTGTTGTGTCACCCACAGTGAGGGTGTACGCCAGGAGGCGGCCTTTGATTTCCCCCACCTTGCTACCCACCCTCCCTCTAAAGGAGCTAGAGATTAGGATCGCAACCCCGGCATTCTTTGTTGGAAGGGAGGAAAAGAATTGCTGTGGGAAGGCTCGCGAGCGCATTCTGTGCCAGTCCTTCTGGAGGAGATGCGTCTCCTGTAGCAGGCAAATAGCGGCTTCAGAGTTTTCCAAGTAAGAGAGAACAGCTCTCCTCTTGATCGGGTTGTTAAGCCCCTTCACATTAAGCGTAATAACCTTAAGGGTGTTATCTGTCATCGCGCAAGGGGTGTGTGATGCAGCGCTGATTGGGCTATAGGCATGCCAAAGGAGCATTTGGCGGTTCTTGGCGAATAGTGTATGGTATGGCCTCTAGTTGTGTCTGGGTGTGAACCTTTTATGTGGGTGAATACTCCAAGTCGACACATGCATCTTGGTGAAGGGTCTCTCCGCGAGAGAGCTGAATTAGCGTGGCACACTGGTCCCCACCCTGGATCCCTCCCTAACCCAACATCCCCCCCAAAAACAGCCCACAGCCACCAAAGTATGCAACGTAGTACATGCAGATAAGGACAGTAGTAGGCAGCAGCATAATAACAAAACCCCAAACCCAGCTCCCCCAACCCAATCCCAACAAAACTGAAACCTGTAGTCCCAATCCTGTTAAGGCACACAGGATCGTGGTAAAGAACAATGAAGGGGTCATTTCCGATGGCGGCTCCTCCGGGCCCCCCGCCCGACCCACCCGCCGTCAGGGCTGAGCAGGTGCGATACACAATCTCCATAGCAAGAGTTATTGTCACTCTGGGGAAGAGGTTTCCTTGACCACCTCTGCCACTGCAGTCTCACGCTCCCGGGAAATGACAGAGGCATCGGGCTTGAAGCGCTGAGGAGGGGATCGTTTGCGGTGTACAGTCTGCCAACCCCCTCTGGCGGAGCCCTGCGAGCTCCTGAAAACCGGTTCAGTATCCACTTGGTCTAGACCCAGGAGATCACAAGTGTCTTTAAGAGATCGTAGCTGCTGTAGCCGTCCGTTCCACTTGAATATGATCCGAAAGGGGTGCCCCCAGGAGTATGAAATTTCTTTTTCCCGCAGGAAGTCCGTGACTGGCTTGAATTCCTTCCTTTTCTGGAGAGTTGTGGCGGAAAGATCTTGGTATAGGGCAATGGAATGGCCTTGAAACTGGATGGGCTGAGCTCTCCGGGCTTCCCGGAGGATCCGTTCTTTTAGCGGGAAGTCCGGAAGAAAGGCCAATATGTCCGGCGGCGGGGCTGGGGCTCTGCGGGGCAGTCCTACGCGATGTGCCCTGTCAATGCGGATGTGGAAGTAGTCTGCCTCTCCCAGAATGCTTCTGAAGAGGGTCTGCAGGTACGCGGTGACATCAGCCCCCTCGTCTTTCTGAGGGACCCCCCGGACCCGTATGTTCCGTCTGGAACGGTTTTCCAGGTCCTCCGTATGGGCCTGGAGGTCAAGGTGCTGGTCCGTGAGCCACAGGACTTCTTGCTGGAGCAGTTCGATCTCGGAGCTCCTGGCTTGATCAGCCTCCTCGACTGCGACCACCCGTTCGCCGAGGTCCTCCACATCCCGCCGGAGTTCCTTTACTTCCCCCGCCACCTCCTGTTTCAGGGATTTGAAATCTTCCCGTAGCGAGTTGAAGAGCGTCTCCAGAAAGGCTTTGGTGATGGGCACTTGGTCATCCGTGGCCGCAGGTGATGCCTTCCCAGTCCCAGGGGACGGTGGGTCTTTGCCAAGCTTGGGCTGCGATTTAGCTAACAGTTCAGGGAGAGTTTGTGATCCTTTCTTGCCTCTTTGCCCCGTCATGGCGTGTGAGGGGGTAGGGCCCCGACAGGCAGTAGGGCAGTGGAGCGCGCGTCCCAAGAGGGACCAGTGAGGAGGCGGGCGGGGAGTGGCGGGTATGGCAATGTCCAGGCGGCTATATATATGTCTGTGCACGGGCAGGGACCAATGTCTTCAGATGACCGCAAGCCCGGGGGGGGGGGGGGCAAGGAGGTGGCCTCTGCCCAGCCGGCAACAGACCGCAGTGAGTGGAGTGCGGCCTACCCCCCCCGGAGAGGCGCTTCAGAGGTACCAGTTAGGGTTCTGCGGTGGGGGCCCACAGGGATGTCCGTTCGCCGGGGACTCGATTGCGCCCCCCGAGCTCTCCCACTCCCCTCTCCACTCTCCTCACCTGTGGTAGGTCGGTGCGCCCAGGGACTCCTTTCGCCAGGCCAAGTCAGCAGTGCTGCCCCGGGTTGTTGGGGGCCATCTGGAGATCCAGGGGGCAGCGTCTAGGGCCCCTCCGGTTGCGGGGCCTGTCGGGGCTCAGGTGGGCTCTCGGCAGGAATCCGAGGTAGGTGGGGGAGTAGATTAGGCCCGAAGCCGGGGCCTCGGGTTGCACGGCCACCGGGCTGCTTGGGCGGCAGCCGCCCTCTCTCCGGCGACAGGTGTGGCAGCCCGGAAGGTATTCTAGGAGGTCCGCTGCAGAAGGGACGGGCCGGCGCCCTGCTGGACTCGCCGCCGGTCCGATGCACAGGCCCCTCGCGGTCCGCGAGTAGGCCAGAAGCCGGGGTCTTGCGTGTGCCGCCGCCGGATCAGGGCGGCCCGGGCAGAAGCGTTGGTGCAGCGGCAAGCCCCCAGGGCCCGAGCGGGCGGTGGCGGGGCTCAGCAAAGCCTCGCCGGGTGTTCAGGAGTGTCCCCACCTCACAGGGGGACAGCGGACCTCCGGTGGCCGCCAAGGGGACCCCCTCCGGTCCTGCGGCGCGGCCGTTGCTTGATGGCGCCAAGTCCGAGTCTCCGGCGATTCCCCCGCAGCAGGCGCAAAGTGCAGCCGTATCTCGGCTGGTCGTACACCGGCGGTCGATTCCTCTGACCTCTGAGTGCCGATTAAGGGAGAATCGCTGCTATTATTGGCGAAGTGGCGGGATCGGGCAGGGAGCTCCGGAGACCTGCGTCCGATCTCGCCGCCATCTTAGACACGCCCCCTCCTGGAAAACCTTTTTTTGTTATTGTATACAATACCATTGTGGAATGGATTTTAAGTAGAAAACAATCCTGTGGGATGAAGAGTTGTCTTTTTAAATAGCTGGTTAGACCAATTGTCAAATAAGTTACCAAACAAATGCAACTTGAAAGAAAATGAATCAGGAAATAGATTATTGTATAGTTTACTATGAGTGTAAAGGAGCAGTAAATGAAAATGCTTTCAGCATTCTGTTGCAGTCCTTTTCGCTATTGCTTTTTTCTTATTCCACTGAACCGGCTCCTGGCAATTCCTTCTCCAAACAATTTCCTGGTCCTACACCTCGGAGTCCTTCGCCTTGTGGTCGAATCTCGACCTCGTTGAGTACGGTCGCTCCCTCCTGCCCTCGCTGACTCCTGCCCTGAGCTGCCTGGTATCGTGCACATTGCGCTGCTGAGCTTTCCTGACGCTGCTCTTCACTTTCTCTTTTGCCTGCATAGCGCTGCTGCCCTCGTTTAGCGCTAGAACGTGCCTGCCTGCTTGTGCTCAACTGTGCCTGCATTAATTGATTATATTGAAATCCTTTGCTGAAACCTGCATTTGTTGACCATTTCTCAGCGTTTTTGGCTAAAACCTCTGCTCCTTCCTCCAACCCGGTCAGAAATCGCGTTATAGCCGCCATTTGCTTCTGTTGTTGTTGTTCTGCCCTGAGACCGCCCCCTCCACCACGCACCCGCCTCCCATCTGATCCTCCCTCGCCCCTCCCCCCTCCCCAACCACTTATGACAGTTGCTATCGCGTGCAGCGATCACGCGCAGCGACCGCGCCGAAGGTGCGCCAAAGGTAAGCCCGTCTGCGCCCGTCCGCGCCTGGACCGCGCCCAGCGCCAGACCCCCTGGTTCCCGTAATACTCAGTCCAGTCGCATCACTTACGATGCCACCACCCTCCTAGCCTTTAACCCCAGCCGCTCCCCTAACTGCGTCCAAGCCGCTCCTGGACACACCCATGGACCCTTCTCGTGCAACTCTTGCAAGTTCGACGGCATCAAAACCAACTCCTCATCCACCAACACCGATCAAAGACCTGGCACCAACCACCTAAAATGCATCCTGCTAAACACCCGCTCGGTCCACAGACACGCCATCGACCTCTGGAATCTACTAGACACCATCTCTCCGGACATCGCCTTCCTAACTGAAACTTGGATGAACGCCTCCTCAACCCCAGACATCACCATTGCCATCCCGGAAGGCTACAAGATCATCCGTAAAGACCGCACCATACAAACAGGAGGAGGCATCGCCATCGTCCATAAGAATTCCATCCGCATCTCTACCAGCTCAGACGTCAACCTTGCCAGCGCCGAACACCTCCACTTCCAGATCCATACCGACCCCAAGACCACATTCAGAGGCACCCTCCTCTACCGGCCACCAGGAACCCGTACACAATTCAGTGACGACATCACTGACTTTATCACCCCACACGCCCTCCCCTCCGAGGACTACATTCTTCTGGGAGACCTCAATTTTCACCTGGAAAAGAGCAATGACAGCAGCGCCACCACCCTTCTGGACAATCTGGCCAACCTCAGACTCAAACAACTTGTCACTACCCCCACCCACATTGCAGGTCACACACTCGACCCCATCTTCACCTCCAGCAAACATGTCTCATTCAGTCACACCACAGCTCTTCATTGGACGGACCACAGCTGCGTTCACTTTACCTACAATAAGACCACAATCTACAACCATCCTCAACCTACCCTACAAAGAAACTGGAACAAAATCACCACCGACCAGATCGCCTCATCGCTTCTTCTTAACCCCCCCGCCCACTCCTCAAACCCCGACCAAGCAGCCATTAAACTCACCCAATGGCTATCCAACAGCGCCGACATTCTAGCACCGTTGAAAAAACGTCAAAGCAAACCAGGCAGCAAAAACGCCTCTTGGTTCAATGATGATCTTAAGAAATCGAAGAAACTCTGTCGTTCCCTCGAGAAGACCTGGAAAAAAGACCCAAACACCAGCAACAAGGACGCCTTCAAAAACGCCACCCGCATACACCACCAACTAATCAGATCGGCCAAGAAAGCCGCATTCAAAGACCGACTAGATAACGCCCACAACAGCAAGGAATTATTCAACATCGTCAAAGAATTTACCAACCCATCAGCCAACTCCAACGACATCACCCCCTCCCAAGCCCTCTGCGACTCCCTAGCTTCCTTCTTCCACAACAAAATCGCAGACATCCACAACAGCTTCGACAACCGACCCGGAGACCAACCCACCCAACCTTCTGCAGGACCTTCACCCCCCTTGAACATCCTCAACGACTGGAACCCAATCTCCACTGAGGACACCATCCGCCTGATGAACTCCATCCACTCAGGATCCCCAACTGACCCATGCCCTCACCACATCTTCAACAAAGCAGACTCCATCATAGCACCACACCTCAGAGATGTCATCAACTGCTCCCTCAACTCCGCCACCTTCTCGGAAAGCTGGAAACACGCAGAACTCAGCGCCCTTCTGAAAAAACCCACAGCCGACCCCACCGAACTCAAAAACTACCGCCCCATCTCGCTTCTCCCATTCCCGGCCAAAATCATCGAGAAAGCTGTCAACAACCAGCTCGCCACCTTCCTCGAAACCAACAAATCCCTCGACCCCTCACAGTCCGGCTTCCGAGCCAAACACAGCACTGAGACCGCACTTATCGCAGCAACAGACGACATTCGAACTCTACTGGACAATGGAGACACAGTCGCCCTCCTCCTCCTCGACCTCTCCGCAGCCTTCGACACAGTCTGTCATAGCACCCTACTACAGTGCCTCAGAAACGTCGGAATCCAAGGAAAAGCACTGGAATGGATCACCTCGTTCCTCACCGGAAGAACCCAGAGAGTCCGCCTCCCACCATTCAAGTCAGAGGCCACTGAAGTCATCTGCGGAGTGCCACAAGGATCGTCACTCAGCCCCACCCTCTTCAACGTATACATGAGCCCCCTCGCGACCATCGCTCGCCAACACAATCTCAACATCATCTCCTACGCTGACGACACTCAACTGATCCTCTCACTCACCAAAGACCCTAACACCGCCAAAACCAACTTACACGAAGGAATGAAAGAAGTAGCCGAATGGATGAAGCACAGCCGTCTGAAACTGAACTCAGACAAAACAGAAGTCCTCATCTTAGGCACCTCCCCCTCCGCCTGGGATGACTCTTGGTGGCCTGAGGCCCTTGGAAAAGCACCCACCCCGACGGACCACGCACGGAACCTGGGCATCATCCTGGACTCCTCACTCTCGATGACCAAACAAGTCAACGCCGTTTCATCATCTTGCTTCAACATTCTTCGCATGCTCAAAAAAACATTTCGCTGGATCCCCACCGAAACTAGAAAAACGGTCACCCACGCACTGGTCACGAGCCGCCTGGACTACGGAAACACCCTATATGCCGGTACCACCGCAAAACTCCAGAAAAAACTCCAACGCATCCAGAACGCTTCAGCCAGGCTCATACTAGACATCCCGCGTCAAGAACACATATCGGTTCACCTGAAAAAACTCCACTGGCTCCCCGTAAATAAAAGGATTACTTTCCGCCTCCTAACCCACGCACACAAAGCACTCTACGAACTTGGACCCGAATGCCTCAACACACGACTATCCTTCTACACCCCCTCCCGTCAGCTACGATCCTCCAACCAAGCCCTTGCCACTGTACCTCGCATCAACAAAACCACCATGGGAGGTAGATCCTTCTCCTACCTGGCAGCTAAAACTTGGAACTCACTTCCCGCTCACCTTCGCCTTACCCAGAACCACCTAGCATTCAGAAAGCTACTTAAAACTTGGATTTTCGACAAATAATTCCCCACCCTTCCTCAAGCGCCTTGAGACCCTATGGGTATGTAGAGCGCTATATAAATTTCCTGACTTGACTGACTTGACTTGACTTGCACCAATTTCTGTTTGGTGATTTAGTACTCAAACCTTTTTTGCTATTTGAGCAAACAGTCAATCCTTTCCTGAATTCTTCTGGTAAGTATCTTGTTTTTCTTCAGCATTAGATCTTTCATAGATTCACATGCCTAAAATATTTCCCTGATGTCTGGCTGGAAACTCTTTGCAGTCCTGCTAACACATCAGGCTGCTATCCAGCAAACCAACTCTGAACACAAGCTGAAAGCTCCATAGACTACCAGTTGCCTATTCACCTTTTTTATGACTAACCTCCTGAAATTAAGAGGAAGTGGTGCTTAATTCAATCCCTCTTCAAAGGCTCCAAATGTCAGATGTTATACCACAGAAGGTAGGCAGCCTCTGCGTCTGGTTTGGAGGTTGATCCCTTCAATTTTTTACCTCAGTATAGTATTGGGCTTATCTAGTCATCATGGCTGCGACCTCATGATCTCCTTTTAAGCCTTGTGCCAATGTGTGGGGCTACACGTACTTTTACAGAAGAGTCTTTCACAAACTTGACCATGTTCTAAAGACTTTAATCCGTGGGACTTACACCTCAAAAACTAAATGACACCGCCTTCTGTCATTTAAAGTCTCCTTCCCCAGACCTTAACTGTTGACTTCCTGGGTGGGGTCGGGAGGTGAGGCTTCGGTAAAAAAGTACTACCACACATACATCTACACAAGCCCTCCATGCCCATTTTGGGCCAGACATCTAGCTCTGACACAGAATGCTAAAACATTTTCAAAGGCGGCCTTTTTTGAGGTAAATTCATTTGTTGTCACATACATTCTGTTGCACTGTCTTTGGGCAGGAATAATCAGCCATGGTAAAAAATTGTCATACCACCCTGGTCACAAGATCTCGGTTGACAAACACACCACTGCCGCCGAAGTCAGTTAAGGAAACAAACACCTTCTGAAACCATTTTTGCTAACAGAGGCAGCACAGTTGGTGACAAAGCCCTTACTGGCAACTGCATAGTTGCTGAAGAAACCACCACCATCATCTTAGTTTTCACCCCATCATCTACTACAGTACCATCTGCAAGAAACTTTCTTTTCACTGCTGACTACCACCTCCTCAATGGAACGGTCCTCTGCATCAGTGGCTACCTTTCCGAAGCCATTCTTTTCTTAGATACCTATTTCATCTACAGTGCATTTGTTACTTGATCACGCTGGTTAGTATTACACCAGAGCCACCTACCCATCTTGATGACTCTTCCCTGCCCATAATGACATAGAACAAGCGAGTGCAAAAATGTGACCGCGTTTACTTTAAAGTCCACTCTGACATTAGCAGAAGGACCTCATAACTTCAATATTCACTTCGTTCTAAGTGATTCTGATGAACACTAACTTCATTTTGAAGAATCATAGAGCATGGGCGATCTCAGCCTTACAGAGACTCTCCTGTTTATCCTCCAACACCAATTGTTCAGGTTTCCATGTACTTAGTCAGTGAAGCAACGAAAGGCTGCTTGAAATGTAGAGCTATTCAGCTACCCCCAATGCCTCCCTTGGATGTGCTTCCTCTAGTCAGGGATACCTTCACCAGGCAGTGCTTCTTGGATTTACCTTCGAAGACTGAAACCACAGTTTGACATCTGGTACTACACAACCTGTTCACTAAGTTGAGTCTCAGTCATGTATAGTCTGCATTCATGATGGTAAACTGGTTTTTGAAGCATGAAGCATGTGAATCTGAGAATGAGCCAGTGCTGAAAGAGAAACAGCTGTTTACTTGTAACTACAGTTCTTTTGCATAAATGTCCTTCATAGATTCACCTGCAACCACCCTCCTTCCCGTTTATGAGGCTGCCACTTGAGCTCAGAAAATCTGACGGTTGGAACCCTGAGCCAATCCACCTCTTTGGCTGGAGTTAGTCATAGCATGTGGTGGGAGGCTTACTTGTAGCCTATGTAGGTTTTCAATTTGTTTTCTGTATTATTATATACTGTGATGTTAACTTTAACTGCAGATGGTGCCCAACCTAATATATAGGAAATAATTCAAGCATGTGAGCTTATGAGAGAACGATGCTCAAGTGCTGTAATTACAGCATCAGAGTCTGCTACCTAATGACAATTTGTGGTAGTAGAAAGGACTGCACATTTCTTTGCTGAGTGGTAGCGGGATCTGTACTTATTTTCTGTGCGCACCCAGCCTTGATGCCACAGTGGACAAAGCATTGCTGATTGTTTTACCAAGGTGAGAAAACTGCCCGCTGAGGCAAATAGTTGAAATATTTTTAAAAAAGGCATGTAGTCCTGTAAAAGATATATTATTGTGCTTGTGTATTAAACCTATCGCAGTCATTCTCGAGCGTGGCTGTCTTTTTAGATTTTCATCCAAACGACTGTATTTCACCCAGGAGACCAGTTACCTATGCATTGCTTTTATATATGTTTATTGAAAACGAAAGTGTTTGCTATAACCTGGCCTTTATTACACTTTGATATTGTTACATTTTAGGCATATCTGTCAGTAGGATATAGAAAAGCTTAGATAATTCACTGAGATCACATCTTGATGGTTTGGCATAACATTGTAGTTATTATAGCATACCTAAACTGCTGTAATCAGATTTTTGTTATTGGGTATCAGTTCTGTTAACCACCTTTCATACTCCTGATGAACGATGTACCTCTTTCTTATGATGGTTCTGTTGATGTGATTTCCACAGCATTTTTGTTTCCGGTGGATAAAATGTTGTGCTCCGAGCTGCTAAAAAAGATTTGACTCGTAATCTCTAATTTGTTCCTAGCTGATCAGGTAGGTGTAATCTGCTGCACATCCGCCTCTGTAAGTACTAACTTGATGCAAGAAGCGGCTAGGCATTTGTTTTCAAATGTACATTGTTTGAGATTCCCCAGTTAACTTTTAATCTTTTTTTTATTCCCCCTTGTTTGGTCCGATTTCATGCTACCATATTTTAGATATGCGTCTTATGCAAGGTGATGAGATATGTCTGCGATACAAAGGAGATCTGGCACCTCTGTGGAAAGGAATCGGCCATGTTATCAAAGTTCCTGATAGTATCCTTTACTTCCTGTCTACCGCAATCTACATGAAGTTCCACATATGCTTCAGCTGACAAGTGGCGTTTAGCTGCAACTTATTTATATTTCTCCAGGTTTAGATAAGTTACTGGAATATAACTCCTTTTTATAAAGTGTTTACTTTATTCACAGGCACAGTGATCCCGCCTAAGTAAGGCTCATTACTCTTAATAGTTTGATTCGTTTTTCAAAGGTTATTCCATTTGTAATTACAAATTGACCTAATTAAGCTCAGCGGTTTTCTACATTTATTTAATTTGTAGTCTTGAATAGCACAACAAGAAAACGTGCTTCTATGGCTTTGATTTCTCTAGTAGAATGTTCTTGAACACTCCTAAATGGGCATGTCCATGGGCTTGTGACAAGTACAATCCATTGGGCAAGACATTTAGACAAATATCCACTATTATCAACTGTGTCTATATACCTCAGAGCCCAAGGAGCTAAATTGGTGTGTTCCAGAGGGCTGCTTCTTTCCCAGATTTGATTTAACTTACAGAAATTGCTTTGGTGGGTGTCCCCTAGCTTCCAATAGTGATTCTTTAAGGTTCCTCTGAAGTGAAAGGTTTGAGAAGCTCTTGTCTCAATAGTAGGACTGAAGAAGCTGAGCCATATGGGATATGTACACATTAGACCGTGTGGGACTCTGTGCTAATTCCTACTGAACAGCACAAATTAGGTGAGAGACTGAGGACTTGAAGTAGTGGAAGTAATATATTGAGATTGCATCTCCAGTCACCTAGATCATCGTAGGTCTAGTGTAGCATTGTTTGTTACAGAAGTCAGGCCTCACCTACACTCTATATTGCTAAATCTAGCTTCTGTGGCTGCATATATGCTAAACAGGAAACACTCTTCCTTTGCATCTCAGTAATCGAAGCCTTTGTGGGGGGCCTCAAGAGAGGAATCCCTCCCAGAGTCCACTCTGGTTCTGTATGGAACCTTAACATTGTCCTTATCAGTCTAATGAGTTTGTCCCTTGAGCCCTTGCATTCTTGCTTTCTGCAATTACTATCATGGACAGTAGCATTCCTCTTACCCATTACCTCCCTGCAACACATTAGTGAGCTGCATGCCTCACACTCCGAAAGAAGCCTTTGTTCAAGTTCATACTGACCGGTTCATTCTGAGAAACATTACAAAAGTAGTTTCCCTTTCCACCTCAAGACTATAGCGATGCCAGTCTTTTCCCCCTCACCTAGACTTTGTAGCGGAGAGGGCCCTTCATACCCTAGATCAGTGGTTCCCAAACTTTTTTGACCCGTGGCTCCCTTGACCTAATTGGCAGTTGGACGTGGCTCCCCACCATGTTTTTTACCCGCGCACCGGGGTGCCGCGGCGCACCCTTTGGGAACCACTGGTCTACATGAAGATCAAAGCCTAGACGTGATGAAGGATTCAGAGAGTAGCCATCACGGTCATAAAACTTTATTTGCAACCACTCTGCCTTGCACCCTTCTCCCCTCCGCCTTGCACCCTCCTCTACCTTGCACCCTTCTCCCCTCCGCCTTGCACCCTCCTCTACCTTGCACCCTTCTCCCCTCCGCCTTGCACCCTTCTCCCCTCCGCCTTGCACCCTTCTCCCCTCCGCCTTGCACCCTTCTCCCCTCCGCCTTGCACCCTTCTCCCCTCCGCCTTGCACCCTTCTCCCCTCCGCCTTGCACCCTTCTCCCCTTCGCCTTGCACCCTTCTCCCCTCCGCCTTGCACCCTTTACCCTTCCGCCTTGCACCCTTTACCCTTCCGCCTTGCACCCTTCACCCTTCCCACCCAATGGAGGGGGCTGCCACCTGGAACAATAGCACCATTTCAAAAACATGGACTCCCCGTGCCTAAAAATGAATGTGTCCGTCTGTAACGCAACTGGCGCTAATGTAAAGCGCTCTGATGCCTTCCGGTGGAGTTTGCGCTATATAAAACTGCAAAAAAATACTTTGTAAGGGGACTGGTGCTGCTTTTGGGGAGCACCTAATCGGATGACGTAGTAAAATTACAAAGAGCACGACGCAAGAGGCTTTTCACATCAGCATAAATTCGTAAACAGCCTCTGACCCCGCACCCACCCACCAAACACTCTCCACCAGGCATCTGACCCACTACCCACCCAACGCTCTCCACCAGGCCCCTGACCCCACACCCACCCACCTAACACTCTCCACCAGGCCTCTGACCCTGCCTGCTTCTACATGGGATAAAGGCGATCCTATGGACTCCCCAGACAACCCCCTTGTGGAAAACCAACATTAACGGCTAAATTACAACAAAAATGAAAATGAAGTAACAATTTATTCATAACAAAATGCTCTCTCTGTGAACATGGGAAAATGTGTAGTCCCTACTTGTGAGATGTCTTTTCACTACATGCATTCCCCCACTGAGGCAGTAAAAATAAAATAAAAAGTGTGAAATATCGAATAGGCAGAGTGGGGACACATGGGATACTGGAATCAGTCAGCAAAACAACAAATCCTCAAACCCTCCTTAACCAGTTCCAAAGGAACGTAAATGCGCTTTTGAATACCTGTGAAAAACGTATGTGTTAAGACGCCAGAAACAGCAGCGAGTTGCAGCAGCCCGGGCTCAGACACAGGCCGGAGGACAGAGGAGAGATGGGAGAGGCAGGGGTGTTAAATTCCTTTTAGCCCCTACAAGCGGGCAGTCTGACCACAGGTATCAGGAGGCAGTTAGAGGGTCATCATTATGCATAGCGCTTTCGCGCGCTAATGGCCCTGTTAATCACAGAGGAGAATTTCCTCCCCCCCCCCCCCCCCCCCCCCCCCCCCCCTCCCGTGTGCACGCCACTCCCCTCGTCCCCCACACTTCCTACGCCCATGTCTTGGGGTCTGTGACACCCCAGGCGTCCCGGTTGCTTCAGTGTTTAAGATTTCCTTCGGGAAGTCCTGTGCGCACAGCTCTGTAATTTACCCTGAATGAATTGCAGCTCCAGAGTTGTATTTCCACCAGCCAGCTATCTGCCTCCGACCGCCACTAAACCCTGGTGCTTCTCAGGGCTGTCCAGCCACAGCCCCATTCACAGACCTCTCTGCCCTCCCAAGACTGCGGGGCAATGTCTGGCATGTGTGAGGCTTTCTCAGTCATTCACACATTGAATCCACATCCTGCGCCGCGGCGCCCCTGGCTTCTAATCACGGCGCACCGGGGCGCCGCGGCGCACACTTTGGGAACCACTGCCCTAGATGTTATCTACGGTCTTCTGTATTATATTGACCGGACCAAGCCCTTCAGCAGGTCCGATCAGTTGTTTCTAGCCTTTGCAAAACATAACAAAGGCCCGCCTGTTTCTGAGGCCGTAATCCCCAGATGAATAGCCACAAGCATCCAATCCTGCTAACCTGAGGCAAAAAGACCGCTCACTTGTACCCCCTAAGGGCTCACTAAACTCAAGAAAGCACCCACCATGGCCTTCTTTTGTTACATACATCAGCTAACAGGATGCCACTTGTTCACCCCACAAAAATTCACTAAGCACTATTGTGTGGATATTTTAGCCCGCCAAAAGGCTACGATTGGCCACACATCCTAAGTGCTTTGTTCCAGACATCTCCATGCTAGCCACCATTTGTAGGGGTACAGCTTTACAGCCTATGCAGAAAATTGATATCCATAGGAAGAAATGTTGCAAACTGAAAATGTTATCCCCTAAGCATCTGTTTGTAGACTAGTGCTGCAGATGAACATGCTCCCGCCCTCTACTCTGGGAGCGTTTGGCTCTGTTTGCAGATTTTCTTTAACCAATTAATGTACTTTCATAATAGACATTGTGCACTATACTGTATTCACTCCCCACTCCATAATGCGAAGAAAAAACCTTGCAAACATCCGAGCTTAACACTAGATGGCAAGATTATACAGAGCATTGAATCTACAGCACTACATGTTATAAATAGATGCTTGCAGGGTCGGTAACATTTTCCTTTATTTCCATTGTGTTTCTTTCAATGTAGTCCTTTCAGTATGTTTTCCTTTCTCCCTTGTTTCTTTCATTGAGTTTACTTTTTACATGTCCAAATTTTTATGCTATTTCCTGACTGTTTAATGTAAGAAAAAATCTAGAGTAGAAACCTTTATCCTTCTGATAAACCAGCAGTGGATTCCACTCCTTTTGAGAAGAACCTTTAAAATGTCTTTTAGGTGGATGAAGTTTCAACATGTGAGCCAGTCTGACTTTCTCCACAAACCACTTCTCTGACCAATTTCCTTCCATGCTTGTCTGTGGGAGTATCTTTAAGTGTTTGCTCAGGATTGATGTTGGCAGAAGCCACAAGTCATCACATTCTTAGTATTTAGATCCCATATGGTATGAATTTTCAAATCTGTGAATTTGTAAGCCATGACGTCATCCTCATCATCCCTGCTCCTTTCATATAAGGAACTGCCCTGGTAATGTTTGAAATGTATTTAATCACATACTTTTGTCTTTCTGTATCCTCCACAACCTGGGCAATGGGTGGAGCTCATGGACGTAGAGGTGGTGGTGAAGAAGGTGGCTTTGGTGATACAAACCACTTGGATGATTTTTTGGGTGGTTATTCCAGAACATAAGGGTTGATAAGTTGACATGAAGGAGCCGTCACTGAAGAAGATCCTTTACCAGACCGACCTAGATATGGAAGCCTATGGTATATGTCGAAAGGCACATTAAACTTAAGCATTTGAGGAGCATAATATTTTCTGTCATCCCTAATGTGGGTTAAAGAGGAGGATCAGCGTGATGGCTGCTCAGTTGGTAATGTGTGTCTTCCTTATTTTCAACGTCTGTTGATATAAATATATTTTCTATTGAAATCATTGCAGCGTATGTTAAGAGCTTCAGTCCCTTCTTTTCCACAAGAGTATTGCAACAACTTCTTTGGAGGCGTCAAATGTCTGTAAAGATAAATGAAGATGAAATGGAGAGCAGAAGATACAATGGCACCTAATAGGAGAATCTTAATTGACTAGGAGAGGATGTGGCCTTATGACTAGAGCAGGAAACCTTGAAGCTGGGGAACCAGGTTTAAGACTCAGTAGGGAAGCTCAACATCCTGTGATTCTGAGCAAATCACTTAATCTCCCTGTGCCTAAGAAAAGAAATGATTCCATCTGTAACGCAACTGGTGCTCATGTAAAGCGCTCTGATACCTTCGGGTTGACTTTGCGCTATATAAAATTACAAAAAAACAAAAACTGAGGATGCATTGGTAGATTCAACTGTTAAGGTAGCCTTTAGCCTTTAGTCCTCCAGAGAAGGGAAGGAACTGACCGAATAACTGACGAAGCAGCTGTTGGTGGAGCTGTACTTTGCTCCTTTGGCAGAGGTACAACTGACGAGGGAGCTAAAACTTCTGCAGTCAATGAATTGTTTGGCTGTACCGCACAACTGATTGACCTGCACTATTAATGGACTAGCTAACCGATGAAGTAGGAATCGGTTACCGTAGCCAATTTTTTGCTTTTTTTTTTTACTGGAATTTCCAAATCGGAGGTATGCTTCATTTTATTGTAGTAGCTTTGAGATGAGTTCTACTACATTTTGGAGTGAGATAAATGTATTTGCTTGGTGTTTTTCTCAGTGTCTTTTTTTTATTGTTATTTCTATGCTGTCCTTATCTACCTTGTGCTGTGACCAGAAGTCTGAACCTTCAGGGCAAGCTCAGAATATCTTCTCTGTATAAGAAGTTTGAGAGAAAGTTTGTTATACCCAGACCATGACTTTTATTCTGCTGCTTTTTCGGGGCAGGATGTGAGAGTACATATTTCCTTTGGTCTTCCAGCAGAAAAGGTGCTTGATATCTGCCCCTTACTCTATTAAAGTCTTCTTTTTGTAGTCATGTCCTCTAGTTGTATAATATCTTTGTATATTTGAATGTCAGTAGTCAAATGAGGAAAGTTGTTTGGGCTCAATGATGTTCCTTGGTGAAGCAACATAACTGCATTGTGATCCATGCTAGCGTTATCTTGTGTTCAGTTATTTTTTCAATCTACATATTTTGTACGCTGTATTACATAACCATCTTATAGTCCCAAAGCAGTTCTTTAACCCTTTGAGTGCTCATGACTAGGTCAGCTCGTCATGAGCTACGGCGCTCCGGTGCTCATGACGAGCTGAGCTCGTCATGACCTCGCCCGTTCCGTGGAACGCTCGCATGTTGGGCTGATTCCCCTGCTGTCCATTGGAACGGGTGTGGCCATGACGAGCTCAGCTCGTCATGAGCGCCGTAGCTCATGACGAGCTGACCTTGTCATGAGCATGGGGGGGCGCTGTACGCGCCCCCCCGCCCCCAGCACAGCGGGGGAAACAGCCCCGCACGGAAGGGGTTAAGAGGTCAATTTTGATTACTTGCTAGATTATAACCTTTGTTGACAGTTTGCCAAAAACTTATAATTCAGTATTTTCTGTTCACCATTTTGGTATATACCAAACCTTATATGAAGAGGCTGTATTGCCAAGTTGACAGTTATTACATTCAGTATATGATGGGTCAAATCAACATCAGCCCTACACATTTTTCCCAAATACTGACTTTTTAAGACTTTTGCACTTGGATACCATAGTGCATAGAAAAAACCATGTAGCAACAATCACTGTGACTTATAGTTGTGCTGGGAGACCAAGGCAAATACAGATATATGTTGTCATATTGCATCAATCGTTCTCGAGCCTGCTTCGCTTGCCTTTTGTTCTACTGGTTGTATGCCATTTATGATTGCCTGTCTTTCTCTTATGACTTATGTCCTAAATCTGTAACATGGTTGCTGTATTCAGTCCCATTTCCCATAGTTTTGATACAAAGTGTAAGGCAAATTTTAACTTTTGAACTTTTTTACATTTGGATTCTTTTTAGGGTTTTCCTACACACCTCTTTAATGCATACATATTGATGTCCACCGATAAGCGCGGTTTCTGCCCTTTTTATTATCTATTGGTGTTTCATTCACCTTTTCCTTCCACCCATCACAGTGTTGTGCAGTGGAACGGCATTACCTGATCTCATATCCAAACTCACTTCATTGCCAGGACTAGCAGGCTGGTACTCAAGCCATTGGTTTTTTTCTGTTCTTTATCCTTTTTTCATATTTTTTTTCCTCTTCCTGTGTTAAACTAAGTTTTCATGTCATAGTAATTCAGAGTCAAAAGTTCTCACTCCTATAGTGTCATTTGTTTGCACTAACAAGAATCCCATTTTCCTGTGAAGTACATTATAGTGAAAACCACTTTCTAGTCCTGTTTTAAGTACAACTGTCTGCTAGGAAGCACCACTTTTTAGGTCTCCTAGAGAGACCTATTGCAGTCAAACCAGAAAGCTGAGGATTTGTAGAAGTGCACGTGCCCGTGAACGCACTTCTATCCCCCTGCCTTGCTCTTCAAAGGCTCCCCTTACCATTTGCTCCTGCTTCCCTGCCCACTTCTTCACGGCCGTAACTCCCATTTCTGCCCAGCCCCCTTCCCAGCACTGCCTTGTTTTCACGGCCGGCCTCCGAGAGCTTCAAAGGGATCTGCTTCATGCGTCTTCTCACATGGAGATTTGTAAGACTGTAAATCTGCTGTCCCCATGGCTTCTGCTGTTAGCAGTTCATGCGAGCCTGTGGAACACATGCCCAGACTTGGTGTCGCATTTTGTACTGTTACAGATAGAATGTAATGTTTTGTTCACATTTGAGGTTGTCTGCCGTGCCAAAGGCACCACTTTCCTTTGCTTGAGGTTAGATTAAAGTGTTTGATTTTCAGTTGCCGGTAAATGCCGGAGTCTT
Source organism: Lissotriton vulgaris (assembly GCF_964263255.1). NCBI lineage: Eukaryota > Metazoa > Chordata > Amphibia > Caudata > Salamandridae > Lissotriton > Lissotriton vulgaris. Next base: position 49,721,044 of record NC_141700.1, read on the forward strand.
TCTGTGTTCGTTCGTCTAACGCATGCACACTTTGATTTGTATACACGTGCAGAGACGCAGACAAGAGTCTGGCATTAGCATGTTGACAGGTAGCATCTTGCCATAGATACATCCACGCGTTCTCCACACACATTAAGCGTCACTCATTGTCTATGGGTTTCATACCGTAAGTACGTTCTCACTGTCGACCACCCTTGCACAGATTACATTTGTGAAGTGAGCATTCAATCCAAGCGTGCTCTTGGTTCTGACTAACATTCATATTCTGCCCGAAATCGCGGTGCTCATGTTATCAACCTTGGAAGAATGAAGGACTGAGAGGACCCGCCAAGACTCTAATTTGTGATTAGGGGGTCAAACACGAATTACTGCAGTGGATGCACAAGACTGCATGGTTGCCCCTTTAAAGGTGCTCTCCAGCCCCAGAATCGTAACTTTTTTTAAAACTCAAGAATGCTTGGTCCAGTAACCCTAAATTGTATTTCTTGTCCAAAGTTGAACATATACATATGAGGACTTAACAGAACATGTCCTTTACTCACAATCCTATTCTTTCCCTTTCCAGTTCCTTCTCGTACCCCATGGCTCGTATCCTCGTTCTTTCCCAGGACCACTACTAATTTGGTGAAGGCCTTGGTCTGTGTAGCTCTTTCCAGTTTACAACCCGATGGCAAACTTGGTGTCCTCCCATATCATTCCCACTTCCTCTCTCTGTTGAGCTAGTCCTGGTTTCAGTAGGTCTTATGCCACCCCATGTGTAGATGCGTAGGTTGTCTGATCTGTCATTGCACTGCACATGTGACCATCTACGAGCAGTTCTCTAACGCAGAGAGTTTAACTATCCTCACTGCTTGCATTTGGTGATGTTCCTCTCTCTCTCTCCACTGCAAGAATTCCTTCAGCTAACCCCTTTCTTCTTTCCTCCTCATTGGGCTTCCCTGATTTATTTCCGATCACTGGCTCCTAATACCGCCTTCCATAGTTTCCTCGTTTACCTAGCTCATTGTCTGCTCCCTTGCGCAAGTTATTTCCTATCATAATCTTATTTCCGCCCCTGAACCCTGAAAGCCCCTTGGTCCTGCAACAGACATCCACAAGCATCAGACATCCGCAAGCATCAGACATCCGCAAGCATCAGACATCCGCAAGCATCAGACATCCGCAAGCGTCAGACATCCGCAAGCGTCAGGCATCCGCAAGCGTCAGGCGTCCGCAAGCGTCAGGCGTCCGCAAGCTTCAGGCGTCCTCAAGCGTCAGGCGTCCTCAAGCGTCAGGCGTCCTCAAGCGTCAGGCGTCCGCAAGCGTCAGGCGTCCGCAAGCGTCAGGCGTCCGCAAGCGTCAGGCGTCCGCAAGCGTCAGGCGTCCGCAAGCGTCGGGCGTCCGCAAGCGTCGGGCGTCCGCAAGCGCCGGGCGTCCGCAAGCGCCGGGCGTCCGCAAGCGCCGGGCACCCGCACGCGTCAGGCATCCAGAAGCATCAGGCATCCAGAAGCATCAGGCATCAGGCATCCACTAGCATCAGGCATCCAGAAGCATCAGGCATCAGACATCCACCAGCATCAGGCATCAGACATCCACCAGCATCAGACATCCACCAGCATTAGACATCCACCAGCATCAGACATCCACCAGCATCAGACATCCACCAGCATCAGACATCCACCAGCATCAGACATCCACCAGCATCAGACATCCACCAGCATCAGGCATCCACTAGCATCAGCCATCAGACATCCACTAGCATCAGGTATCCACAAGCATCACGCATCAGGTATCCACAAGCATCACGCATCAGGTATCCACAAGCATCACGCATCAGGTATCCACAAGCATCACGCATCAGGTATCCACAAGCATCACGCATCAGGTATCCACAAGCATCACGCATCAGGTATCCACAAGCATCACGCATCAGGTATCCACAAGCATCACGCATCAGGTATCCACAAGCATCAGGTATCCACAAGCATCACGCATCAGACATCCACAAGCATCAGGTATCCACAAGCATCACGCATCAGACATCCACAAGCATCAGGTATCCACCAGCATCAGACATCCACCAGCATCAGGCATCAGACATCCACCAGCATCAGGCATCAGACATCCACCAGCATCAGGCATCAGACATCCACCAGCATCAGGCATCAGACATCCACCAGCATCAGGCATCAGACATCCACCAGCATCAGGTATCCACCAGCATCCGGCATCAGACATCCACCAGCATCAGGTATCCACCAGCATCCGGCATCAGACATCCACCAGCATCAGGCATCAGACATCCACCAGCATCAGGCATCCACCAGCATCAGACATCCACCAGCATCAGGCATCAGACATCCACCAGCATCAGGCATCAGACATCCACCAGCATCAGGCATCAGACATCCACCAGCATCAGGCATCAGACATCCACCAGCATCAGGCATCAGACATCCACCAGCATCAGGCATCAGACATCCACCAGCATCAGGCATCAGACATCCACCAGCATCAGGCATCAGACATCCACTAGCATCAGGCATCCAGAAGCATCAGGCATCAGACATCCACCAGCATCAGACATCCACCAGCATCAGGCATCAGACATCCAGAAGCATCAGGCATCAGACATCCACCAGCATCAGGCATCAGACATCCACCAGCATCAGGCATCCACAAGCATCAGGTATCCACAAGCATCACACATCAGACATCCACAAGCATCAGGTATCCACAAGCATCACACATCAGACATCCACAAGCATCAGGTATCCACAAGCATCACACATCAGACATCCACAAGCATCAGGTATCCACAAGCAGCACGCATCAGACATCCACAAGCATCAGGTATCCACAAGCAGCACGCATCAGACATCCACAAGCATCAGGTATCCACAAGCAGCACGCATCAGACATCCACAAGCATCAGGTATCCACAAGCATCAGGTATCCACAAGCATCACCCAGCAGACATCCACAAGCGTCAGGCATCCAAAAAGGGTCTGGCATGCACAAGCTTCAGGCATCCACAAGCGTCAGCCATCCACAAGCATCAGACATAACAGCTCTTCTGCCGGGCCTTCCTTCCCTGTCTATTCTCGTCTCTGAGCCCACAGCAGAAGGCGTGCAGTGTGTTTTATTTATTTTACTGTCCATTTCAAACTGACTTTGTTGGTCAAAAAAGGATAAACGTCTAACTCGCCCCGACTAGAATCAGACCCCAGATACTTCTTGTTGCACGCAGAAATATGTGGTGTAGTTAACTTGCTGAGGTGCCTTCACTTCATGGCTGGATAGAAAAAAAACTGTAAGGAGGCAGTCAAAGCAATGAGCACACAGGTAGTCCGGCTTCTCAGCACTTACTGTGCCCGCCCGCTCAAAGCACAAAACTGTCAGATAAGACGCTTTGCCTATGTGCAGGAACTAAGATCTGAACTCAGGTTTTGTGCCTTTGAAGCCAGAGGCCACATGTCCGCCTCCATTTGTTTGGTTACAGTGATTAACATCTTAGAATTCATTTATATTAGTAGCATAACACAGGTGCTCGAGGGGACGCATTGAAACCTTGAATCAATATTAAAATTGCACACAGTAAATTCCTCGAATACGGGATGTTTACTGTCACCCTCTATCTATCTACCTATCTATCGCCCTCACTCTATCTATTGCACCACCACAGCATCACTCAGGGGCACCACAACATCACTGCGCTACCACAGCATCACTGAACGCTACAGCATCACTCAGCGCCACCACAGCATCAATCTGTGCAACCATTCAACAACAACTGGTTCAAATATGTTCTCTCAATGTTTCAAGCTTTATTACAAATGTCGCAAAAAGATGTTAATATTTCACTTCTGCTCTTGGATTTTCGGCACAATAAAATACACTGAACATAATCTTTACAAAAGTTATTTACAAAAGTTTAAGCTATTGCCATTATAAATTGCAATAACTTTTAAGTATTAATTATTTAAAAAAATTAAAAGCCATTGTTTTTGTGTCATAATTTTTTATTGGAGTTCAAAGATAGGCAATTTCATAGATCTGAAAGAAACACGTTAGTGTTATAGGTTACAAAACAATATAATAAATATAAATCAGTATGTTAAAAGCCATTGTTATTTGTAATATCAATACATCTAAGTCACGTAAATACAACACATATAGCATTACAAATGCTACAGGTGTCACATTTGCAAAAGTTAAAACTATTGGCATTGTAAATGACAAAGCTATTAATTTCGCTATTTTCAAAACCAACACATAAATAAAAAATGTGTAATTTACAATACAAATAGCTCAAACTTTCCTAATGCGAGACCTATTGCATTGCAGATGCTTGTTCTATTAATATTGTATGCAATGGTTAAAGCAAAATGTAGGCGAACTTTTTAGGTTACATATCCTTGCAAGCAAGATTAAGGATTTGAACTTCACAGTACCTTGCTAATGCCATACCTATTGTTATTTTTTTTTAAATAAACTAACATTTTTACTGTATTTGTGGTTTGTTTTGATGTTGGAGGTGTAAACTTAGGTACCATAGACTTAAATGTCAGTTTGATCTTGCTGATATAAGAAGTGGCTACTGTATTACGAGTTGCAGTTAGAGAATATATTTGTGCTCAAGGTCCGATTGTTACAGATGGTCATGTGTTTACTTTTTCTTTTAAATTAAGACATTGTGTTTGTTTCTTGAAATTACCTGGATGCGCTGTGTATTGTTTAGTAGACTGTTTTTTCGTCTTGTTAATGTTTTTCCTGACATGCTATTGCTCATTATATTTTAATCATTACAGCTTCATTTAAGAATGTAAATTGGGTAAACTGCTTAACAAACCTTAACAGATTATGGTGATGAAATTGCTATCGAGTTAAGGAGTAGTGTTGGTGCACCTGTGGAGGTTACTCACAATTTTCAAGTTGATTTTGTTTGGAAGTCTACTTCATTTGACAGGTATGTTGATCTTCAAAAAAATTATGCATCTGTGAAATGATTCTTAAAATAACCTTTTGTTGAGCTAAAGGATAGCTACAAGCATTTAGGATTAAACATGTTGAATGATTAAATCCTGCTTCGATGTTGGAACACTTAAGCTAAATACCACATAAACATCCCTGGATATCCATTTTCAAGCTTTTAAGTACATGCTCTCTGTTTCACAACTTAGATGTGCGCTCTTCAGTCAAAATCTGTTTCAGACATTTCTGCGATCTTATTTGGCACTACTCTTTGAAATTTGTTAAGACACATTTTATTGCATACCAGTAGCGGTAAATTAACAGGCATCTCTCCGGTCTGACTTAACATAATTTCAGACCACTGTGTACTGGATATTGTGTATTTTCGCCGGTCAAGGGTTGAAATCAAGACCACCTTCCCAGCCTCCAAAGAAAGGGGGTCTTCTTCATCTAGAGACATTACAAAAAGAACTCCTGAAGTAGCCCCTCAAAAACTGTTCTCATAAAATGTATCTAAGGACAAGGCTTCACAGTGGTGACACTACTCAGTATACTTAAACCAGTAAATGCAGGAGATTTCATGGTGTTCAAGCCTGAGCTCAGGCGTACTTCTTCATACCAATTCATGAATGTCCTCAGGTGTGTTTTAAGGTCTGTGGTCAACGTTCAGGATTTTCAGTTCAAGACCTTACCTTTTTGTCTTTAAATCTACCCAGAGTCTATACAAAATGCCTGGCGCCAGTGGTGGCTTGTCAGTGTAGACATGGGGTAAGGAGTTTTACTTAACCTAGACCAATGGCTTCTAATGGAACCAGTAGGAAGTGAATAGTGTAACTGAAAGAACTTCCAATCTTTTGCATCAATTTGGGTCATCACTAAATGTCAGAAATCCAAATCTGTCTCCTGCCAAGACTAATATTCCTTGGTGCACATATGTTCTCAAACTCTGAAGGTGTTTACTTCAAAAGAGTACATCAAAATAATAACTATGACCTGAGACACTTGTTCAAGAAAACAAATCGTAGCTTATTAATACAAACTGTTGGCGGGCATGATGCTGTACATTCCCCTGGTGCCATTTGCGCATCTACAGAAATCATTAGACCTTCAATGGCAATACATAAACTATCATTGTGATAAGCCTGTAATAACTCCACTCGTAAAGAATTTACTCTAGTGATTGATGTTAAGACTAGATCGTGCAAGTCAAGCTCTGCACATTCAACACACATGTTCATTTAATAACTAGTTCCTCCCTGAAAGACTGGAGCTTTGTCTTCAGACGCGGTATACTTGTGCTTCTGGAACCACATAGCAAAACCTCCAAATAAATGAATTGTGACTGGCTTTAAGAGCGGTCCGACATCATAAGAATCAAGTAGTATTAATAAAGACAGATAGTATGACAAATTTCAATTACATATTTATGCAAGGATCAATGAAAATAATTCTGTTGCAAGAAGCGCAATGCATATGGTTTGTGTATTGCGCAGTAGACCTATGTTAACCGTGGAGCCTCTACAAATACTACAGACTTAAGGGTGTTGTAGTGTGTAAAAAAACTGGGAAATGGCACTCCACAAACAGTCTGGGGTTATGTCATTGTCTGTGGACTGAAAATCTTTATCCTTAATGATGGAACGTTTCTCACAAAAAAAGTATTGTTTACTGCATGAACTGGCTTTTGAGCCATGGACATTTCAGTGAGACAACCTATTTACATTTGCTGAACCCCTGTATTGGAAAGCAACATTCACTGGTTCATCTAGGTCTTCCTTTTTAGACGATTGAACTACAGGACCAGCACAGTTTTTGTTTGTGGCAGATTTGGTTTTCAATCCGGGTTCCAACAAATTTATTGATTTTGAAAGTTTTATATAGCGCGAACAAGATCTTTGCAGATATCAGAGTGCTTTACAGGACACGGGGGTGATAGGGTAATACAATGTAATAGTTGAGGTAGTTAGGTACAAGGTGCGTAGATACATAGGTAGGTCAAAAACATGAGGTAGATCATAGGTGAGGTAGTGTTGATACAAGGTGCATATTCAAGCAGTTGCGCCGAAAATATACAGTGTGCAAAGTCAGAAAGGTGCGTCAACAATATAAAAATATACAAAGAGGGAGCGTATACAAACAATATACAACGAGGGAACGTATACAATCAAGTAAGACATAGACATAGACATATGCAAGCACTCCTTCCATCACCTTCTGTGTGCCTGTTGTCTCTCACAGGAATTATAGCATATCGCTATCAAAGGTACTATGATGGGGACTAGATTCAGACAAACAATCTGTCCACTGCTCAACTACCACCAGACAACCGTTTCAGTAAAGACATCTGATCAACTCACAGGTTTAAGTATAATGTAATGGCTGGATGCTCATATTAGGAAATATCAAGAGATATAGGCAGCACTTAAAGAAAGCCATAACCTCATGATCATAGCAACGTGAGAGAATATATAAAAAGGAAATATAAAAAATATCGAAAAGGAGATCCTGCAAATGCTTTGTATATTTTTTCTCCCCATCTAGTTTGAATCACGCTTTGACATGGAATGCCACATTTTTATTTATCATGCTTCACCTTTATGCGTAGCTCCCTCAGATAGTTCTCTTAATTCAACAACAGAGAGGGATTTGCCACACCTTCCTTCTATTACGAACAGTGTCTGGTTTATGATGAAGTAACATACAGATCTGTTAGAATTCAATTCAATTCAATTCAATGAATTTATATAGCGCGCTACATACCCAGAGGGTCTCAAGGCGCTTGAGGAAGGGTGGGGAATTACTTGTCGAATATCCAGGTTTTAAGTTGCTTTCTGAATGCTAGGTGGTTCTGAGTGAGGCGAAGGTGAATGGGAAGTGAGTTCCAGGTTTTAGCCGCCAGGTAGGAGAAGGATCTTCCTCCCATGGTGGTTTTGTTGATGCGAGGTACAGCAGCAAGGGCTTGATTGGAAGAGCGTAGCTGGCGGGGGGGGGGGGGGGGGGGGTGTAGAAGGAGAGTCGTGTGTTGAGGCATTCGGGTCCAAGTTCGTAAAGTGCTTTGTGTGCGTGGGTTAGGAGGCGGAATGTTATCCTCTTATTGACGGGGAGCCAGTGGAGGTCTTTCAGGTGACCAGAAATGTGGTCTTTACGCGGGATGTCTAGTATGAGTCTGGCTGATGCGTTCTGGATGCGTTGGAGTCTTTTCTGAATTTTTGCAGTGGTACCGGCGTATAGGGTGTTTCCGTAGTCCAGGCGGCTTGTAACCAGTGCATGGGTGACCGTTTTTCTAGTTTCGGTGGGGATCCAGCGAAATGTTTTTTTTGAGCATGCGGAGAATGTTGAAGCTAGACGATGAGACTGCGTTGCTTTTCCAAGGGCCTCAGGCCACCCAGAGTCGTCCCAGGCGGAAGGGGAGGTACCTAAGATAAGGACTTCTGTTTTGTCTGAATTCAGTTTCAGACGGCTGTGCTTCATCCACTCGGCTACTTCTTTCATTCCTTCATGTAGATTGGTTTTGGCGGTGTTAGGGTCTTTGGTGAGTGAGAGGATCAGTTGAGTGTCATCAGCATAGGAGATGATGTTGAGGTTGTGTTGGCGAGCGATGGCCGCAAGGGGGCTCATGTATACGTTGAAGAGGGTGGGGCTGAGTGAAGATCCTTGTGGCACACCACAAATGACTTCAGTGGCCTCTGACTTGAATGGTGGGAGGCGGACTCTCTGAGTTCTTCCGGCAAGGAACGAGGTGATCCATTCCAGTGCTTTTCCTTGGATTCCGATGTTTCTGAGGCGTTGAAACAGGGTGCTGTGACAGACTGTGTCGAAGGCTGCGGATAGGTCGAGGAGGATGAGGGCGACTGTGTCTCCATTGTCCAGTAGAGTTCGAATGTCGTCTGTTGCAGCGATGAGTGCGGTCTCAGTGCTGTGTTTGGCTCGGAAGCCGGACTGTGAGGAGTCGAGGGATTTGTTGGTTTCGAGGAAGGCGGCGAGCTGGTTGTTGACGGCTTTCTCGATGACTTTGGCTGGGAATGGAAGGAGCGAGATGGGGCGGTAGTTTTTGAGTTTGGTGGGGTCAGCTGTGGGTTTTTTCAGAAGGGCGCTGAGTTCGGCGTGTTTCCAGCTTTCCGGGAAGGTGGCGGAGTGGAGGGAGCAGTTGATGACGTCTCGGAGGTGTGGTGCTATGATGGAATCAGCTTTGTTGAAGATGTGGTGAGGGCATGGGTCTGTGGGGGATCCTGAGTGGATGGAGTTCATCAGGCGGATGGTGTCCTCAGTGGAGATTGGGTTCCAGTCCTTAAGGATGTTCAAGGGGGGTGAAGGTATAGCGGAAGGTTGTGTAGGTTGGTCTTCGGGTTGTTTGTCGAAGCTGTTGTGGATGTCTGCGATTTTGTCGTGGAAGAACAAAGCTAGGGAGTCGCAGAGCGTTTGAGAGGGAGTGATGTCGTTGGAGTTGGCAGTGGGGTTGGTAAACTCTTTGAGGATGTTGAATAATTCCTTGCTGTTGTGGGCGTTGTTGTCTAGTCGATCTTTGAATGCGGCTTTCTTTGCGGTCCGGATCAGTTGGTGGTGTATGCGGGTGGCGTTTTTGAAGGCGTCCCTGGTGCTGGTGTTTGGGTCTTTTTTCCAGGCCTTCTCAAGGGAGCGACAGAGTTTCTTAGATTTCTTACGATCATCGTTGAACCAGGAGGCGTTTTTGCTGCTAAGTTTGATGTGACGTTTTTTTAAAGGTGCTAGGATGTCGGCGCTGTTGGTTAGCCATTGAGTGAGGTTGATGGCTGCTTGGTTGGGGTTCGAAGAGTGGGCAGGGGGGTTTTGAAGAAGCGATGAGGAGATCTGGTCGAAGGTGATTTTGTTCCAGTTTCTTCTCAGAGTAGGTTGAGGATGGTTGTGGGTTGTGTTCTTTTTGTAGCTAAAGTGAACGCAGCTGTGGTCCGTCCAATGTAGAACTGTGGTGTGACTGAAGGAGATATGTTTACTAGAGGTGAAGATAGGGTCGAGTGTGTGACCTGCGTAGTGAGTGGGGGTATTAACAAGTTGTTTGAGTCCGAGGTTGGCGAGATTGTCCAGAAGGGTGGAGGCGTTGTAGTCGTTGCTCTTTTCCAGGTGAAAATTGAGGTCTCCCAGTAGAATGTAGTCCTCAGAGGAGAGGGCGTGTGGAGTGATAAAGTCAGTGATGTCTTCAATGAATTGTGCCCGGAGTCCAGGTGGCCTGTAGAGGAGGGTGCCCCTGAGTGTGGTCTTGGGGTCGGTGTGGATCTGGAAGTGAAGGTGCTCGGCGCTAGCGAGGTTGACGTCTGAGCTGGTTGATATGCGGATGGAATTCTTATGGACGATGGCGATGTCTCCTCCTGTTCGCTTGGTGCGGTCCTTACGGATGATCTTGTAGCCTTCCGGGATGGCAATGGTGATGTCTGGGGCTGAGGAGGCGTTCATCCATGTTTCTGTTAGGAAGGCGACGTCCGTAGAGATGGTGTCTAGTAGATTCCATAGGTTGATGGCGTGTCTGTGGACCGAGCGGGTGTTGAGCAAGATGCATTTTAGGTGGTTGGTGTCAGATCTCTGTTTGGTGTTAGTGGATGAGGAGTTGGTCTTGGTGCCGTCATACTTGCAGAAGTTGCATGTGAAGGGTCCATGGGTGTGTCCAGGAGAGGCTTGGGCGCAGTTGGGTAGTCGGCCGGGGTTTAGGGCTATGAGGGTGGAGGGGTCGTATGTAATGCGGGTGGGGTGGATGGTACGAGGGGCAGGGGGTCTGGCGCTGGGCACGGGCTTGGCGCGGACGGGCGTAGACGGGCTTACCTTCGGCGCGGCCGCAGTGCATGGACGCTGCGCGTTGGGACATCTGACTTAAAAGGGTAGTGTAGGGGGCGGAGCATGGGAGGGTCAGGTGGGAGGCGGTCGCGGGGAGGCGGGCCAGGGGAAAGCACAACAACAAAATGGTGGGAGGGATTCAAAACGAAACTTAGCACAAAGCCCAAAATGAATAAATGCACCAAACAGTGAGAGCGCTATTCAGTCAACACTGCTGCAATTCCACAGTATAATTCCCAATGCAATGCTATTTAATGAAAGCGCCACCCAATCTCAATGCTGCACAAAGCGCTATGAATTTTACAGCAATAACACGCACGAGTTTTAGCAGCAGCAGAGCTACGATACCAATCACGAGTGCTCCAATGAAGTTAATTCAGCTGTGAGCGCTGTAGCAGTGATAGCGAGCTGGAGCCAGGGAGCGTGGGGGAGCGACAGTTCGGGACGAGGTCCAGGCGGTCACAGATTAGCCAGGGAGGTGTAGAGCCCTGTGCCTGTGTTCGTGGGTGGTGGGAGGGTCAGGTGGGAGGCGGTCGCGGGGAGGCGGGCCAGGGGAAAGCACATATATGGCAGATAGTGACGTGACTAGGACACCAAAGCCTGCTTCCCTCTCTGTTCTGTTGGACAAAGAGTTTCTACTTGCGAGAACCTTGAGCTGTATAACATCCTAGGTTGTGATAATGGGGGCAAGAGGAGTGCAAATACTGTTTTGCTAAATAGTAATTCACAATTTTGGACAAGAACAAACAAAACAATTGTAAACTAAATAAGTTGTGTATGGCCTTTGCTGGTCCTAAAGTCTGAAGATACCCTTGGTTTGCCTTGAATAACACTGTTGTGTCTTAGAAACCTAAAGTAAAGCCATCTCTCCTTTGTATGCTGTTATAACTTATTTTACATATATAAATGAAACCAAGCTCCCACCTATACAGGATGTTTAGTACTATTTTGATGTCATTATTAGGTATTGTGATCGTAAATCCCTAATATTGTTTCTACTGACTTAACAAAAATCTTCATTAAGAAAGCCCAAACCATACCATTAGCAGTCTAACTCAAGAAAAAACACTTTAATTATCTTTCTAACATTATATACGTGATTCCATGTATTTAGGAAAGCAAGGATATCCCACCTTCTCTAACATTCAGCTCCACAAACCTATCATTCACCACACTCTGTTATTGAGATGGTGGCCAGTGGTGGGCATCAGCATTAGTAAGAGTAAATGTACTTGCTCCTGACTAGCATCAGTTGTCCGGTATGCACTCTTGTGCCCTGTAGCCGTCGCATCATTGAGCTGTTTTCTCTAATGCTAATCTTAATATGTTCCTCCTTATTTAATTGTTTTTAGAATGCAAAGTGCTTTGAAAACATTTGCCGTGGATGAAACATCTGTGTCTGGTTACATTTACCACAAATTGTTGGGGCATGAGGTGGAGGATGTAATTATTAAATGCCAGTTGCCAAAACGCTTCACTGCACAGGGTCTCCCTGACCTCAACCATTCTCAGGTAATCTCTTTAGTATGAACTAAGCATAGTGTGCTCTTAGATTTCATAATTTTACATTTGACTTGATCACTTTCGATTTCATTCTGAATATTGCACTCATTTTTCATTCATGTTTTTTTATGTTGTACTTCTTCCAACTGGTACTGAATTGTCTGAACTGAAAAGGCATTTCTTAACCCCTTCGCTGCTCATGACGAGCTCAGCTCATCATGCAGCACACTGGTCGTGTGCTCATGACGAGCTGAGGTCATCATGAACAATGGGATTCTGCATTCTTCAGCACACAGCGGGAGAATGCACCGCACGCATGTGGTTAATAAACCCATGGAACACTGCTAATGAAATATTTATAAATTGTCATTGTTATGCCATCACCAACTATGTACACTGTACCAGGTGCACCATAATCTGAGTTGGAGAAGTGTAGCATCCTCTTCAGAAAAACCTGATGACAGTGTCTCCCCACTTTCTTCATTGATGTGGATGCTTCGATAGATGGGAATGTACCATTTCAGATAAACTGTAAAGCCAGTAATCTCTGTTTGAAAGACTATTCTCAGTGCAGAGAAAGACATGCCCAACATTTTTTTGCCCACGTTTTAGCTACAGATGCTGATTTTTGACACCGATGGTGAACTGAGGCCTGCTAACCAGACCTTAGCACCAGTTCTCCTTACCTAAAGCAAGGTAAAGTCTAATTATGTTGCAATTGGCTAAGGACCTTTGCATCCCTGTAAGTCCCTAATAGAGACCCGCATACAAATTTCACTCAGACTGAAAACATGACATGACACACTCCTGTGTGTCATGCCAATGTCACTGACTCTAATTCATGTAAGCTACTCCTACAGCAGGCCTTTGAGCCCTAAGGGACAGTGCATTATATTTAAATGAGAACATATCTGCATGAGCAGATATGCCCCTGTGATGTCTAGTTTTCTTTCTGGTTATTACAAGCAGGGAAGCCATCTTTAGGTATGTACTGGGCACTAGTCAAAGTTCCCCAGCAACATCATGGCTTCACTGAAACATATGATGTTTGGTATCAAACACCTCGTATTAATAAACCCACACTGATTCCAGTGTCTGATTTCTTAATACATGCACTCAGAGGGCACCTTCGAGGGCCCCCTTGAAAACCTACCAGCCTCCGGTGTGTTGGCTGGCTAGTTTCTGCCAGTCTCCCACCAGAGGCTAGGGTGAGAGCCTTTTGCACTCAGGAGGTCGGGAACAAAGCCTGTCCTGGAAAAAGGTGTCACACCCCCTCCCACAGGATGACCTGCTGATTAGCCTTCCTAGGCCGGCAAGCTTCAAAGAAGTTGCTGCTTTTGAAATGCAAATCTGGCTCCTTTCACAGGAGAGGAATTCGCCCCCTTTGCCCAGAGCCCTTTGGCACCTGGACAAGCTGGAAAATCTATTCCGGCAGGCATGCCTACCCCAGGCTAGTACCACCCCTAAGATGGCCTAACCTGATGTCGGTACGACCTAAAAGATTCTGCCATCTTTGTGGTGGCACACTTAGGAACTTTGAAATAGGGTTATGCCCACTTCCCACAGAAAGTGGTCACATAGGGGGCGTAGTGACCACAAGGGTAAGTAAGTAGCCCATTGGCTGCTACCCCTCATGCCCCTTAATGCTCCTAAATTGAGTATTTAGGGGATCCCTCTGATGATAGATCTTCAAATTTTCGTTGGACGCAAAGGAAGGAGTGGAAGAAGACTGCTGACCTGCGATCCGAGGAGTATGACTGACTTGGTGCCAACCCTACCGGCCTGTCTGCTGCACCCGACCCTTGTGGAGCAACTGATTCGCCCTGCCGCTGTTCAGACCTCAAGAAACCCGGAGACCTGCCAGTGCTTTGTAAATTGCCAAAGAATCTCCCTTGGAGTAGAGGAGATACTTCCCTGCAGCCACCAAAAAGCAAGACCCGGTACACCTATATGTTGTCTACAGAGCCTTCCGACGCAGCAGCTGCCCAGGAAGAGGTAGCAGTGCTCCCACAGGTCAGATCCGTCCTCCCTCAGTGTGGGGAGGCCAGGAACGACCGGAGCAGCCCGGTGCCAATCCCTAGGGAACTGGATCCCTTTCAGCAGCCAAAGCTTGTTGAGCACCTATGCCCCAGAACCTGAGTCCAAGGGAGGAGACCATGCTAACAGGGTCCCAAGACCCACAAGAGGTAAGCCCATGCTTGAGTTTGCCCAGACTGGACTTCCACTCGCCACCTCCAGCCTCTTTCTGCAGGCTCCCTCCAACTGCGAGAGACTCCTGCACTGGAATCTGACCCCAAAAGACAATACTGTACCTAAGCCCCACAGCCCAAGAAGTAGATCAAAGGTGTCCCTTCGTGTCCGAGAATCTCGAGGTTCGTGCTCCCCTGTGAGTTCCCCCGAAATGCAATACCGTTTTTTTCTTCCATAGGATAATATTGCCGGTTCAGGAAATCTACTAATTGTCCATTTCTTTCTGAGAACTGTAAAAATTAGTAACTCAAAAAGCACTTGCCCGATTCTGATGATCTTGGTATCTAAATATATTAAGTGTTATTTTTATAAATGTGTGTCCGATTTCTTGGATTATATGTCTCATTTACTGCCTTTGTATGTAATAAATGCCTAGCACTACTCTCTGATAAGCCTAACTGTTCGCACACACTACCACAAAAGAAAGCATTTGGGTTGTAATTTGTGCGTCTGTAATTTCTTTGAGGTAGCTTGGACTCTTTACACAGTGTACCTCTTTTTGGTCCATTGTATAAAGAGCCAGCTTCCTACAGTCTCACATAACAGAAAATCTGCCTTCACACCAGTATGTAGTCTTCAGTTGGGGGAGCTGTAAGATGCAGTGCACAGGAATATCTGTCCATTTCAATAAGTACCTTCTCTCTCAATATGTAAATATTCTTTAATCCAACAAAGGAACTATCCTAATACCAAAGTCTTAGGTTTATGTGGTCATATGTTTCTGAGATAGTCACAGAAGTGCTAAAAAGAGTATTTTTCATCTCATCCAGGATTCAAAGCTTTATGCCCGTGTACCTTCAGTCCTGTGTTGGGCGATAGATTTACAGAAGTTGAATTACTGACTTATTATAGTAACCAGTTGTTAAAATTGCTCATGCATAGGCATTCTAAACCCTGGCTTTGGTAAACATCCCTTTGGTATCATTCCATCCTTAATGAACATTAAAATTGATGCCAGTAGACCACATGAAATGCCATGACTGAAAGCCACTACGGGAAAACTGAGCCATTTGGTTTTGCCTCTTTTCCACGTTGAATACTGCAACATGTCTTCTGGTGTCAAAGTACACACATGCTCAAGACAGATCATTTACAGTAAGTCAAAGCTAGAATGGTAACAAAGTCCTTTCTCTGCTCAGATGTGCAATATTCTAAATGCACTTATGGAAAACATGACCGGTAATTGGAAATTCTCTTCCAGGGGATCCTCATCAATAGTCATAAGCATTAGAAAATTCCCGCCCATGTGCGGGACCCCGGAAACCCTATATTATATGTGCCCCACATATATATATATATATATATATATATATATATATATATATATATATATATATATATATATATATATATATATATATATATATATATATATATATATATATATATATATATATATATATATCATGCAATAGCAGCCAAATAACATCAGAGCTGAAATATGCTGTGAAGAATTTCCACCATACATGTAATAATAAGCATTAGAAACAACACCAAATATTGTTTAGAAACTGTTTTAATGCTTAGAAAGCAGTAGAAATTCTCATAACTCACTGGAAGCATAGGAAGCTCCGAGGCTGCATTGCAAACACAGTCTAAAAAGACTGAAAAGCTAACCTGTAGCTGAATAGCAATAAAACTGACACCGTGCCTTTAAGGCAATCATGACCCCCTGTATCCCATCATGCCCCAGGGGTGACAGTTAGGTCAGTTGTTCTTTCCGGCTCCTTCAGAGAAGGACCCTGGTTACACAGCTCCACTATTTTTCTGGTTTTTGACAGAAAAATACTTCACTTTTAACAACTTTTGCTCTTACTTTGACAGCTAACATCTAGTCAAGTAAGCTACTGTTTTTTTTCCCAGTCAGTTAGTGAACATTTTCTTCTGAGAATGCCTTCACTCTTTGACAAATGTCCTTCTTGTGGCAACAAGAAGGCAAAATCAGACAACCACGACGTCTGTATCCTGTGTCTGCCTGAAGATCATGATCCAGGCACCTGTCCTCATTGTGAGCACCTGTCAGGAAGAACTCTCAAGGACAGGGAGAGGATTCGTATTTATGGCCTGGCTCACAGGGCTTCAAGAGGAAGATCACCGGTGAAGAAAGGCTCCAAGAAGGTTCACACGTCTTCAAAAAGGAAGTCTTCACACCCTTCAACTTCAGCGTCGGGCTCGGCGCTGAGAAAAGAACCACCGGTGGGTTTTTTCTCTTCTAAACTACCGTCGACGGCGGGCTCGCCGTCGAAGAGAAGACCAGGTACGTCGACGACGTCGAAGGATCCAGCTCCGTCGTCCAAATCCCTTCCGCCGGCGTCAACCGGGCGACGATCGGCGTCGAGGAAGACCACTCCGCCGCCGTCAACCGGGCGACGGTCGGCGTCGAGATCCATAACCCCTCCGCCGTCGTCAACCAGAAGACGACCGGCGTTGAGGGAGGTTACTCCTCCGCCGTCGTCATCCAGGCGACGACCGGCGTCGAAGTGTGACCCCTCCGCCATCGTCCAAGAAGCGGCGTTCGGCGTCGAGGACCAAGACCCCTCCGCCGTCGACAGTAGCTCGTCGATCGGCGTCGAGGACGCAGTCTCCGTCAGTGCCTCGTCGGCGCTCGGCGTCGAGGGTGCCCAATACCCCTCCGCCGTCGTCTCACAGGCACTCGACGTTGAGACAGAGAACTCCGTCGACGGCCGGTCATCGCCGTTCGACGTCGAGACAGAGAGCTGCGTCGACGACAGGACATCGTCTTTCGAAGTCGAGAGAGAAGCCTCCGTCGGGGACTGGACATCGTCGTTCGACGTCGAGAGAGTGAGCTCCGTCGACGGCCGGTCATCACCGTTCGGCGTCGCGACAGAGGACTCCGTCGAGAGACCACAGATCCTCTCAGGGACAGTCGAGGTCGAGATTGTTTGACCCGCCGACTCCTCGAAGGCGTTCGGCGAGGGAAGAATGCTCGACGTCGAGGCATTCAGATGCGATCATGGTGACGGAGTCTGCTTCCTGTCACTCATCTTCACGGTCCTCTGGCTCCTCAACTGAACATTCAAGGTCCAGAAGTCCTGTGCACAGAAAGCGTCGGCCAGATCCTTCGGCCGAGCAAGTCAGACGGTCACCTAGATGGTACAAGTCTTTGGACCATTGGCGAAATTCTGGGGCTACCAAACGTATGCAAGAATATGCCAACCCACAACACAGGTCCCCTCTTCAGAATCTGTAAGAAGAAATGGACAAGCGTAGTCCTCCCAGGCGCAAATCACCTGTGAGACCACCAGCCAGATCTCCCAGAAGATCCCGATCTCCCAGAAAGGGACCTCGGTCAGAAGATTGGATCAGGTCGCGCTCTCCTAGACGGGAGGAGCGTTCAAAAAGATCGAGGGAGCGGAGATACAGTGCTCACCGTAGACGTCGACGTACCCCGTCTACTTCATCTACCTCCTCAACCAGATCATCCAAGAGGGACTACTCCCCTACGTTGACGGACAGTCCAACGTCCAGGTCTTCCCCAGTGGATGTCATTGGCACGTATCTGGATGTACTGCAAAGAGGAGCACTGAAACTGAACATTGAAATGTCTGTCCCTCAAGTAACAACGACAGTCATTTTTGAGACTTTACACAAGAAAGCCATCTCCCGTCCTCTACTGCCTTTAGTCCCGGGGATTATGGACCCTGTAAAAGAGGTTTTCCTAACTCCAGCGGCTATCAGAGCGGTACCAGCCCGCATTCAGAAGAAGTACAAACCGGCATCTTCTGACCCGGTGTTTGTAAAATCGGACCCTCCAGCGGACTCTGTAATTGTGGCAGCGGCAAGGAAGACGCACGCTGTCGCTGGTTCCTCTTCAGTCCCACCAGACAAGGACAGCAAAACGCAAGACTCCTGGGGTCGAAAGGTTTGCAACTCAGCTGCTTCCACTCTTAAGGTGTCTAGTGCGGCTGCGCTTCTGGGTCGATACGACAGACCCTTATGGGACTCTAAGGAAAGATTCAAAGCCAAACTACCAAAAGAAGCCCAGCAGGACTTTGAAGAGACTGTTACAGAGGGGTGTCTGGTGGCGAATCAGATGATAAGCACGGCTGCGGATGGTGCAGTGCTTTCGGCTCATTCCTATTCTCATGGGGTTTGTGCCAGAAGATCAGCCTGGTTGCGCCTTACAGGTCTGAAGCCGGATGCTCAGCATCGCATCCTTAATCTCCCTTTTTCGGGTTCCGCTCTCTTCGGGGAGCATGCGGACGAAGAGATGACCCAAATGAAAACGGAACTGGATATGGTGAAGGCGGTGGGCTTGGAGAAGAAGAAAGAATTCAAGCGCCGCTTCAAGACCAACAGGGAGAAAGGGGCTCAACAGACGGTTCAAACCCCTCAGTGGTCCCTAAATAAAAACCAAGGGAAACCCCAGTTTCGAGGCAAGCCCAGCAGAGGTAGAGGAGGTCACCAGCAATCCTCCAACACCACAAGAGGAGGAAAGGCCTGAACAGTGGCTTCCTCTGGCGCCGTTACCCACTCCAGTGGGAGGAAGTGCTTCACAACACCTGGCAGAGTGGATCAGCATCACAAAAGATCAGTGGGTGCTGAATATACTGCGCAATGGATACAAGATACGTTTCCGTGCTCCTCCAAAGAGCATCCCTCCAAAGAGCTCTTGCCCTCACCAGCTAAGCTTGCTCCGAAGAGAGGTGAAAGTCCTACTGCAAAAAAGAGCGATAGAGGAGGTTCCTCTCGCTCTAAGAGGAAAGGGAGTTTACTCCAGATACTTCCTTGTCCCCAAAAATGATCAGGAGGACAAGTTCAGACCAATACTCGACCTACGACTATTAAAGTCATCGTCAAAGAAAAGTTCCACATGTTAGCGCTTCACCAAATATGTCCACATCTTCAAGCCGGAGATTGGATGTGTTCGGTGGATCTACAAGATGCGTACTTTCACATCCCAATTGCTCAACAACATCGCAAGTACTTGAGGTTTGTCGTAGGGAACAAGCACTACCAGTACAAGGTGTTACCCTTCGGTCTCAAGTCCGCACCACGAGTCTTCACCAAATGCATGGCAGTGGTGGCGGCTTTTCTTCACAAGAGGGGACTCTTCATCTACCCATACCTGGACGACTGGCTCCTAAAAGGCCCATCCCCGGTACAGGTAGCGCACGATCTGTGCCTGCACCAGCTACGCAGGCTCGGCCTCCATGTGAACCTGGAGAAGTCAGTCCAGCGGCCTACACAGTCCATCGACTACCTAGGCTCCGTTCTGGACACAAGCTTGGGAAAAGCGTTTCCTTCGGAGGAGAGACTTTTTTCCATGAGTCGGAAATGTGGGATTCTGCTAGAGTCTCGGCTTCCAACAGCCCGACAAGTAGCATCCCTGCTGGGTTCCATGGCGTCCTGCATTTTTCTCATCCCAAACGCCAGGCTGAGGATGCGTCCTTTACAGCAGGCTCTGGAGGATCAGTGGGACCAAGCGACAGGACGCTGGGAAGATCGTATCACTCTTTCCCAGGCAACGAAAGATGCCATCAAATGGTGGACTCTGAGAAAGAATGTGCTGGTGGGGGTACCGTTTCACCAACCTGTTCCTTCCCAGTCTATAGTGACGGATGCCTCCCTGCAAGGCTGGGGAGCACACATGGGTCCGCTTCAAATTCAAGGACAGTGGTCTGCGCAGGAGCAGACATACCACATCAACATGCTGGAACTCAGAGCGGTATTCCTGGCTCTCAAAGCTTTCTTACCAGCGATCGAATCCAACTCAGTCCTAGTTCAGACGGACAATACTACCACCATGTTCTATCTGAACAAACAAGGAGGCACAAGATCTCGCCCACTCTCGAGAGAGGCTCAGACAATCTGGCATTGGCTTCTCTCTCGAGGACTCACAGTAGTGGCAGTGCAACTTCCGGGCGAGTTGAACTTAAAAGCAGACGCACTCAGCAGGCACTTCGAAGATCAGCCAGACTGGGTGCTAAACGACGAAGTAGTAGAAGAGCTTTTTCGTTGCTGGGGTCGACCATCCATAGACTTGTTTGCAGACGACGAAAACGCCAAATGCCACGCCTTCGCGTCCAGGTTCCACCGGCCAGAAACGCAGGGGAATGCTCTTCTGATGGATTGGTCAGGGACGTTCGCATACGCATTTCCTCCCCTGGCTCTGATTCCGAGAGTAGTTTCCAAGCTCCTCAGGTCGGACATGGAAATGATCCTGATTGCTCCGGATTGGCCGCGGCAGTGGTGGTACCCGGACCTTCTACATCTGTCTGTGTGTCCACACAAACGACTCCCTTGCAGGCCGGACCTGTTGAGCAAGATGAACGGGAGGATAATGCATCCCAACCTCCCATCATTGAACCTCACAGCATGGCTCCTGAGGTCCTGCCATATGGACATTTGAACTTGCCTCCCGAATGCATGAACATTTTAAAGGAGGCTAAGAGACCTTCCACGAGAGCGTCCTATGCGTTCAAGTGGAAAAGGTTTTACTTGTGGTGTAGGGATCATCACTTAGATCCGACTAAAGGGCAGGAGGACGTCCTCTTACCATACCTCCTTTCCCTGACAACTGCTGGTTTAAAGTACACTTCTATTAGAGTGCATTTGTCAGCCATTGTAGCATACAGAAAATCACCTGATCAGATGTCTTTCTTTCAGGTTCCAGTGGTTAAGGACTTCCTCCAGGGGTTGAAGAAAGTGTATCCCCCTGTGCGAAATCCTTCTCCTCCTTGGGAATTAAACCTAGTTCTATCCAGGTTAATGTCACCTCCTTTCGAGCCCATCCACAAGGCCTCCTTGCACCATCTCTCTTGGAAGGCAGCCTTTTTGGTGGCGATTACCTCTGCGCGCAGAGTAAGTGAGATACAAGCGCTCTGTGCGAAGGAACCATATACTGTTTTCCACCACAACAGAGTAGTCCTAAGGGCTCGTCCATCTTTCTTGCCTAAGGTCGTCTCTGATTTTCATATCAATCAGTCTATTTCCCTCCCTTCCTTTTTTCCAAATCCTACGACCCCAGCCGAGCGGTCGCTTCACTTCTTAGATCTTAAGAGAGTGCTAAAGTTTTATGTGGAAAAGACTAAAGGGATTAGGAAAACGGACCAACTGTTTGTGAACTATGGTTCAATGAGAACAGGTTTTCCAGCGGCCAAGAGGTCCATCTCCAGATGGATTGTCTCTTGCATTAAATTGGCCCATCAGCTTGCAGGCAAGCCTTTGTTGATGTCACCAAAAGCGCATTCCACTAGAGGGAAAGCCGCTACAGTAGCTTTCTTGCATGACATTCCAATGTCAGAAATATGCAAGGCTGCAACCTGGAAATCGGTTCATACCTTTACGAGGCATTACTGCCTCGAATCTGATTCCAGGGCCGATACTCAAGTAGGGCAAGCCTCCTTGAGGAATCTGTTTGGGTAGTCTATAGTCTACTCAGACTTGATGAGATTACTGTCTTATCATTCCTTTGCCCGCAGGGAAGAGGAGAGGCTCGCTATTCTATTCTAATGCTTATGACTATTGATGAGGATCCCCTGGAAGAGAAGGATTCGTTACTTACCTGTAATCCTAGTTCTCTTCCAGGGGTATCCTCATCAAAGTCATAAGCAACCCTCCCGCCTCCCCGGGCAAAGGATAATCTTTAATAAGGAGATATTGTTAACCTATTTGTTAGTGGGTTTGTTTTTCAGTCTCCGAAAAGAACAACTGACCTAACTGTCACCTCTGGGGCATGATGGGATACAGGGGGTCATGAGTGCCTTAAAGGCACGGTGTCAGTTTTATTGCTATTCAGCTACAGGTTAGCTTTTCAGTTTTTTTTAGACTGTGTGTTTGCAATGCAGCCTGGGAGCTTCCTATGCGTCCAGTGAGTTATGAGAATTTCTACTGCCTTCTAAGCATTAAAACAGTTTCTAAACAATATTTAGTGTTGTTTCTAATGCTTATTATTACATGTATGGTGGAAATTCTTCACAGCATATTTCAGCTCTGATGTTATTTGGCTGCTATTGCATGTTTTTTTATATATATATATATATATATATATATATCCAACACACACAGGAAACCCTTTGGAGAGACGCCACACGGAGGTAAGTTTTGACTTGCTTTATTGAAAGGACAGCCTGCCAGCAGGAAGCATCAAGGAACAGCAGTCTTCACTAAACGCCAGACGCGTTTCAGGATTAACCTTTCTTCAGTGGCGTTGGGGCAAAGTGACCAGGAGCGCTGCATAACGTGCACGATTCAAATTTCACCACCTGACCCCAGTGGGCGTGGCCATCTCATAGCCTTCTGGGTGATGTAGTGCAATGTAGTGAATACCAAGTGGGTGCCTCGCTCTCAGTCTTTGATGGCCCGTTAATAAGTTGCAAAAAAGTCCTGGACGGGTCCTGCCCTGCTTTGCGGCCGCCTCTCTGAGCCTTCGAACCGGTCTCCCCCCTGCAAGGGCACCAGTCAGCCTCCGTTCGTAGATCCTGCAGCAACACGCTGTGATGCTGCCGTCGACCCGCAACAGCAGTGGGCTTCTCTCCGCGACCGGGACAGCCGCCAATTATATCCAACACACACAGGAAACCCTTTGGAGAGACGCCACACGGAGGTAAGTTTTGACTTGCTTTATTGAAAGGACAGCCTGCCAGCAGGAAGCATCAAGGAACAGCAGTCTTCACTAAACGCCAGACGCGTTTCAGGATTAACCTTTCTTCAGTGGCGTTGGGGCAAAGTGACCAGGAGCGCTGCATAACGTGCACGATTCAAATTTCACCACCTGACCCCAGTGGGCGTGGCCATCTCATAGCCTTCTGGGTGATGTAGTGCAATGTAATGAATACCAAGTGGGTGCCTCGCTCTCAGTCTTTGATGGCCCGTTAATAAGTTGCTAAAAAGTCCTGGACGGGTCCTGCCCTGCTTTGCGGCCGCCTCTCTGAACCTTCGAACCGGTCTCCCCCCTGCAAGGGCACCAGTCAGCCTCCGTTCGTAGATCCTGCAGCAACACGCTGTGATGCTGCCGTCGACCCGCAACAGCAGTGGGCTTCTCTCCGCGACCGGTACAGCCGCCAATTATATCCAACACACACAGGAAACCCTTTGGAGAGACGCCACACGGAGGTAAGTTTTGACTTGCTTTATTGAAAGGACAGCCTGCCAGCAGGAAGCATCAAGGAACAGCAGTCTTCACTAAACGCCAGACGCGTTTCAGGATTAACCTTTCTTCAGTGGCGTTGGGGCAAAGTGACCAGGAGCGCTGCATAACGTGCACGATTCAAATTTCACCACCTGACCCCAGTGGGCGTGGCCATCTCATAGCCTTCTGGGTGATGTAGTGCAATGTAATGAATACCAAGTGGGTGCCTCGCTCTCAGTCTTTGATGGCCCGTTAATAAGTTGCTAAAAAGTCCTGGACGGGTCCTGCCCTGCTTTGCGGCCGCCTCTCTGAGCCTTCGAACCGGTCTCCCCCCTGCAAGGGCACCAGTCAGCCTCCGTTCGTAGATCCTGCAGCAACACGCTGTGATGCTGCCGTCGACCCGCAACAGCAGTGGGCTTCTCTCCGCGACCGGGACAGCCGCCAATTATATCCAACACACACAGGAAACCCTTTGGAGAGACGCCACACGGAGGTAAGTTTTGACTTGCTTTATTGAAAGGACAGCCTGCCAGCAGGAAGCATCAAGGAACAGCAGTCTTCACTAAACGCCAGACGCGTTTCAGGATTAACCTTTCTTCAGTGGCGTTGGGGCAAAGTGACCAGGAGCGCTGCATAACGTGCACGATTCAAATTTCACCACCTGACCCCAGTGGGCGTGGCCATCTCATAGCCTTCTGGGTGATGTAGTGCAATGTAATGAATACCAAGTGGGTGCCTCGCTCTCAGTCTTTGATGGCCCGTTAATAAGAACCCACTTGGGGAATACTTGAACTTTGCATGAATATTGTAGCAGCACCAACAATGGTTTTTGTACGGACTACCACACCCAGCAAGCATTGAGGCAAGAAACCCACTTGGGCGGGGTGTAATGGTATTCAAAGTCCACACAGCTGCCGATAATTTTGTGAACGCCAGTGAACAAGGGCAGGAGCCCGAAATGCATTTGGCAAACCTTTGTGAGTGAGAGACCTTACGCTGTACCTGCTGCCTGAAATAAAACTTGGAGGTACTTACCAAACTGTGTTGGCGTTTCCTAAAGGGTAACCTTTTCGTGTGTGGATATAAAAGCGGCGCGCCTCGTCGCGGAAACGCCCTGCTGCCTGAAAAGCGGACCTGCAGCACTTGAATAGTCGGGTGCTATGAGGAGTTGGTAATTCCAGTATTTTGGGGCATGGTGACTGGCAGGCACGGCGGTGCGTCTCCCCCACAGAACCCACTTGGGGAATACTTGAACTTTGCATGAATATTGTAGCAGCACCAACAATGGTTTTTGTACGGACTACCACACCCAGCAAGCATTGAGACAAGAAACCCACTTGGGCGGGGTGTAATGGTATTCAAAGTCCACACAGCTGCCGATAATTTTGTGAACGCCAGTGAACAAGGGCAGGAGCCCGAAATGCATTTGGCAAACCTTTGTGAGTGAGAGACCTTACGCTGTACCTGCTGCCTGAAATAAAACTTGGAGGTACTTACCAAACTGTGTTGGCGTTTCCTAAAGGGTAACCTTTTCGTGTGTGGATATAAAAGCGGCGCGCCTCGTCGCGGAAACGCCCTGCTGCCTGAAAAGCGGACCTGCAGCACTTGAATAGTCGGGTGCTATGAGGAGTTGGTAATTCCAGTATTTTGGGGCATGGTGACTGGCAGGCACGGCGGTGCGTCTCCCCCACAGAACCCACTTGGGGAATACTTGAACTTTGCATGAATATTGTAGCAGCACCAACAATGGTTTTTGTACGGACTACCACACCCAGCAAGCATTGAGGCAAGAAACCCACTTGGGCGGGGTGTAATGGTATTCAAAGTCCACACAGCTGCCGATAATTTTGTGAACGCCAGTGAACAAGGGCAGGAGCCCGAAATGCATTTGGCAAACCTTTGTGAGTGAGAGACCTTACGCTGTACCTGCTGCCTGAAATAAAACTTGGAGGTACTTACCAAACTGTGTTGGCGTTTCCTAAAGGGTAACCTTTTCGTGTGTGGATATAAAAGCGGCGCGCCTCGTCGCGGAAACGCCCTGCTGCCTGAAAAGCGGACCTGCAGCACTTGAATAGTCGGGTGCTATGAGGAGTTGGTAATTCCAGTATTTTGGGGCATGGTGACTGGCAGGCACGGCGGTGCGTCTCCCCCACAGAACCCACTTGGGGAATACTTGAACTTTGCATGAATATTGTAGCAGCACCAACAATGGTTTTTGTACGGACTACCACACCCAGCAAGCATTGAGGCAAGAAACCCACTTGGGCGGGGTGTAATGGTATTCAAAGTCCACACAGCTGCCGATAATTTTGTGAACGCCAGTGAACAAGGGCAGGAGCCCGAAATGCATTTGGCAAACCTTTGTGAGTGAGAGACCTTACGCTGTACCTGCTGCCTGAAATAAAACTTGGAGGTACTTACCAAACTGTGTTGGCGTTTCCTAAAGGGTAACCTTTTCGTGTGTGGATATATATATATATATATATATATATATATATATATATATATATATATATATATATATATATATATATATATATATATATATATATATATATATATATATATATATATATATATATATATATATATATATATATATATATATATATATATATATATATATATATATATATATATATATATATATATATATATATATATATATATATATATATATATATATATATATATATATATATGTGGCTCATATAATATAGTGTTTCCGAGGTCCCGCACATGGGCGGGAATATTCTAATGCTTATGACTTTGATGAGGATACCCCTGGAAGAGAACTAGGATTACAGGTAAGTAACTAATCCATCTTTGCATTATTTCTTTTTGTTTGTTGTCAAGATCTTGAACCAAGGCAACTGTTACAAAACAAAAATAGTTCTTCCTCTGTGTTGTTCTCAGAAGTAGATCTTATAGAGTGTCACAGATGGATGCAGTACTGTCTAGTTCTATAATCCGGTTAACAGGTATGGATTGATACCATGTAATTCCACCTAACTAGCTTGCACGTCAGACTACCAGACTACTCTTATGTAATGCTGTCCTTCTGTATTGAGGAGCTGTAAATCTATTGCAGTTTTGTTGACCCTTGGTCCAGGAGGGCTAACCACTGTCATGTGTTAGTTTATGTGCAATTCCAATTTACATTTTTATATGCATGTTTATTTAATGAACATCCTGGCTAGTTTCAAGTTTCTAAAATCTAGCATTCATGGTTCTGGACCCTGTGGGCCAACCTTTGACAACCATGGCCTTAGTTCATTTTATATCGTTAACATGTCAAAGCCTCTGATGTTTGAGAGGTCTGTCCAACCATATTGGTGACATAGCAAAGGCACATTCCCTCGCTCGCTAATTATAACTTAGGTTTTACTTCCAGGGTAGTTGCAGAGTTAATGGTGACCTGATTTTGAAAAGCAGAAACGTGGACAGGCCAAACATAGAAGTAGGACTCAGTGTATGTTTATATACTTATGTGAATACAATTTTTGTCTACTTTTAATTCTTGTAAAAAGATCAAAATAAAAAAGGGACCTATAATTAAAATAGTTAAGAGGTCTGTCCCAGTTGACAATGAGACAGACATCTCAAAACCAGGACAGATTTCTCAAAACTGGGCCTGTCCAGGGAAATCTGGGGCGATTTGTCAACCTACTGAGTTGGATCAAACCCCTCTCTGTAATATTCTAGATAATTTTGCTGTTCATCTTTCTGCTTCCTTCGGTCATTATCGTATTTTTGACATTCTATGTCAGAGGTTATGCCTCTTATTCTGTTCAGTGTTTTTGTATATCGACGAATCCTCAATGACATGAAAGGAAAATGTACTGTTTGCTGCTTGTTAATGGGTATTTTCCTTGAATTCAAAAACCACTTGCCCACATCAGCAATAATTCCAGAATATTAGCATTTGATTAGAGATAGACATCCCCTCTATAAAACTGAGCTGTCAAAAGTCTTAGTCACATCTGTCTCTGTATTTCATTCTGTGGCAGTGGAGCTCAGTGTCTGTCTAAAATTTCCATTCTAAATAGGGTATGATGCCCTGGTGCATCACTAGCCTGTCTTCAATTACTTTCTTTTTGAAGTAACGATTGAGTAGTTTCACACTTTGTCCATTTAGCAAGTCATCTTTACTCCAGTATTGAAACTTTCATTGATTCCCATAGCTTGTATCATTTCCCGTCGGAATGGGAGTCTCGGTTACCAAAATAACATAGCAGTAGGTACAAAAGGGAAAGCAGGCCTAGGCCTCATCCCCTTTTGTATCAGATACACCTCTTTTTGCAAAAGAGACCAAAGTAAAACAACAACCAGTCAGATTACCCTCACCCCATAGAACCCTCCTGAGAGAACCTTAGAGCCTCAGATTTTCTACTGCGCGTTGTACTAAGGGAGTCTCCTTTGAGCTCTGCTCACTTCAACTCTAGTTGGCTATTTTTCAACAGTTTTTTCTTCAGAATTGTTTCATATTTCATCTTGGAATGTCTGACCATGTTCCACCTGTGGCAAGAAAAGGTTGTATGTGGAGGACAGGCATAAGGACTGCATATATTGCCTGTATCCTGACCACAAGGCAGCGGACTGCAAACTATGCCGCACCTTTTCAACAAAGACTCTCCGCGACCTTGGTCGCCTCCTCACTTGGCTCCAAAATCTGAAGTCGAGGAAGGAAACACTGTCAAGTGACAGAGGATTCATCATCTGCCACTTCGTCCAGAAGAACACCGGATATGACATCTCCAAGGATGGTTGCCCCCTTGCCTCCCGCATTGTTGCTTGAAGAGGAAGTAGATTCTGAGGGAGGTGACGATGATTCTTTTGGTTATGCCAATAGCCACTCACAGCTTCTGGTCAAATGCCAGGACACTGATTCTGAAGGTGAATACCTTCATGAGCACTCATGCCAGCAGTCTTTTCATTGTCAGGTGGACGTGTGCCAAGAGAAGATTTCTGTCCCTTCTTTCCTCTTGGCAGATCTTCAGGGCATGTTGCTGGACTATAGGAAGAGATTCTCCCAACCTCCTCCTCCTTCATTTTTTGTGGTGCAAGGTGGGTCTGCTCCTCCAGTTTCTTCGGTGGTTTCCCCAAGAGCTCCATCTGAGATGGTATCACAACTTTAGGACGATTCCTCGTATAAGGATCACGACGATAGCAACAGGCCTGACCAGTGTGGGATGACGTGATTCCGGACCCAGCTTCCCCTACTCCGGATGCAGTTGATTCTCCCCCTGCAGACTTTGGGGGGGTTCACAAACTGATGGAAAGAGCCTCAAGTACATTCAAACTTCCCATGCCTTCTGTTCAAACAGAGTGCTTTAGTTAGGATTTTAAAGAACCTTATCGGAAAACGTTCCGTTTTATTCCTATTGTCAGCCTTGTCTAGGACGAAGGATTAAAGGCAGTGAAGAATCCAGCTACCGTCATTCCAGTCTTGCCACTCCTGGAGAAAAAATACAAGGCCCCTGATGATAGTCCAGCATCCTTAATAGGTCAACCAAAGCCGGATTCTGTAATATCGCAGGCGGCTCAGAGAAAATCATGCAACCCTTCTGCGCTCTTGACTACTCCTCCTGATAAAGAAGGCAGACTCCTAGATAATGCGGGGAAAAGGTTTTCTTTGATGGCGAGTCTTTTGGTTAGTGCAGTCAATGCGTTGGCGATCTTTGGCAGATATGATCGCCAGATGTGGTGCGACCTCTCACCATATTTAGACCAGCTGCCACAGGAGTCCAAGGTGGAGGCGAAGAAGATTTTGCAGGAGGGAGAGGCTACATCAGCGGAGGTGATCAACTGTGCAATGGATATTGCCACAACAGCTTTCCGCTCTCTGGCAGGCACAGCTGTTCTTTGTCGCCAAGGCTGGCTCAGGGCGAAATAGTTCAGGCCGGAGTTCCAAAACAAGATCCTTGACCTTCCGTTTGATGGTGAGGCATTATTTGGCAAACATATTGATGATGCCCTCCAGGACATAAAAAAAGGATACGGAGACAGCAAAATCCCTAGGAACTCTACAATATCTGAAGGTCCTTTCCGTGGAGCCAGAGGAAAGAGTACCACATCCTTCAGGAGTTCATACCAGCAGCAACAGTATTCTTCTTATGGTTCAACGCCTCAGTCTTACCGTCCGTCATATCAACAAAGGCAAGGCCAGACCTCTTCTTTCTCTAGGTCTAACTCTAGAGGAAAACCGAATCGCCAGGGGCGTGACACCCTTTAATGGGAAAATCTGCGTTTTTGACTCTGTCTGCTGTACCCCCCTCTCTGACAACATCTGTGGGAGGCAGGGTGTCTCAATACCTCCACAACTGGAAGCGGATAACATCAGACCTTTGGGTACTCAACATCATTCAAGGTGGCCATACGCTGGAGTTTGTTCATTTTCCACCTTCCAAGCCCCCTGCCGCCATGCCTTTGAAACATCTGCGTCTTCTGCGGCTCGGAGTTCATCAGATGCTCCTCAAGGGAGCTGTAGAGACGGTTCCCTTTTCCCAAAAGGGAGAAGATTTTTTTCTGGTCAAGAAGACTCTGGAGAAGTGGTGCCCCATTTTAGATCTCAGTGAACTAAACACTTATCTCATAAGTAGGGCTCCCGGTTTAATGGTATTTATTTTTTTGCCATTTCCGTCTGTATTTATCCATATTTATTTTTCGGGCATTTTTTCCTGTATTTATCCACATTTATTTTTGCCATAAGCAAAAGACGACGCTACAGCTAGTATTTTTCCACATTTGTTTCAATTGATAATGCACATATGCGCTAAGTTGTTATTGGTCAACACTATACATTCATTTGAAAACTTTGCCATTTGCAAAATGTCCGAAATATGATTAAAAGTGCTATCACAAGCCATTTGACTCAGAGCCTTGCAGTTTCTGTCTTTGGCAGAGTGCCACATCCTCTTCCCCCACTGAGCCCCATACTGCCCCACTGAGAGAAACTCGCACTGCCTTCAGCTGCAAACCAATTGTGCCCCACCAGCGCTAAAGCTGTCCCTGGCCTTCACTGAGGATTGATGTTTTGTGTGTGCAGATGAGAGCAAGCATTTGCAATGCAATAGGTCTCGCATTTTTGCTAGTTTAAGCTATTGGCATTGTAAATGACAATGCATTTTATTTATCTGTTTAAAAAACCAAAACATAAATAAAAGGCATTGTCATTTACAATGCCAATAGCTCAAACTCAAGTAAATGCGAGACCTATTGCATTGCAAATGCGCTTAAGTTAGTGCTTGAAGTAGGACAGAAAAACAGACACCACAAAGAAAAAGCATTTGCAATGCGATAGGTCTTGCATTTACGTGAGTTTGAGCTATTGACATTGCTAATAACAATGCCTTTTATTTTTGTTTTTAAAACATAAATAAAAGGCATTATCATTTACAATGCCAATAGCTTAAACTTGGGTAAATGTGATTCTTATTGCATTGAAAATGCTTGTTTATCACTCCTTTGTCTGCCCATAGCATGTTCCAGTGAGACTGGAAAGCTTCTTGTAACAGAAATGAATAGAAAATGTGGTGCTTCTTGGCTGTTCCAAGTCTGTTGCTAAAGGTCTGCCATGCCCTGTGATGCAAGAAGATGCACCTTTCCCCAGCCTGCTGTCAAGGGACAGGCTAGTACAAGACACCATTGTGCCCTATGTCCAAAATGATTAATGCCACCCTGGAAAATTAATAAAGAGTCCATTTAAACTGCGTTCATGCTGCTGCAGGGGCTCCTAATGCAACAGCAGCGAGACCCCCAAGGATGTTGTAAATCCTGTGTTGCTTTTTACCCCTAGCAACATACACGAAAGTTTGTGAAGCCTGAATTTTAGTAGGTGAGGGGGGAGGCAGGGTGTGTAAAGATTTGCAGGTAGTGTCATGAGGCTTTGGTTTTGCGATGGAGGTGAAGGCCTGGGGTGGAAAGTGGGAATGGATTGAATGGGAGGCAGTGCCATTGTGTTAGGGCGAGTGCAGGGTGATGGCCACGCTCTGTAGGATTTGGAGGATTGTATGGGGTGGGGGAATGTTTGTAGTGTTGAGCAAGGAGAAGCCATGGTTTGAATGGAATGCTAAATGATGTAGGGTGCGACTAGAAACACCTAAATGGTGCTATTAGAAGCGCTGTCTCCATAGCGCAGGATGTCCAACCTGAGTTTAAGAGGGCCGCACTGCGCCAGACGCCTGCTTCTATGTGTCAGAAGTGAACATGTATACACCCACAGCGCTCCTGTTTTGAGTTCCCTTCCGGCTCACAGCCCGGTCTGCTGCCTGCATTTCCCCCTCCCGAGATGCCCAGCAGCGTACAGCCAGCAGCAGTGCAGCCCAGTGCTCCGTATTGCACTGAACAGAGACATATCAAATAACACCCAGTCTCTGCCCCCCATACAACCACCATCAGTCACATTACACACACACACACACACACACACACACACACACACACACACACACACACACACACACCAGTGACTGCTGCTCTCACAGACATTACATCACAGAACGGGGTAGCTGATGTACCCACACGAGTGGGAAAGCGATCAACTGTAGAGGGACCATGAGACAGGAAGAACAGTTATAGCTTGCCGTCTAGAAGGGGGGGGCACTTTTTATAGCCACGTGTCAAGCACCGACTCTGCGTCCCCAGAGGTAGCTGTTGCTTCCCAGACCTGCTAATTCCATCAGGGAGCGGAGTCCCACCATGTCACCAAATGCTCCATTGCTGTAATCGCGCTCACAACATGGTGCAAGTGCCACAACTCGCACAACAATGGTGTGAATAGAGGCTCCTAATCTGACTCTGGCAGAGTCTCTAAAAGGGGTGAAATAACAACAAAGCCTCAATAACAAGTAAATGGTCTTTCGAAGACCTGTGAAGTACTCTGGTGCGGCTGGCAGCTGTGTGTGTGTGCCCGGGAAGCTGTCTCAGCCCAGGCTGACACCTCTTAACCCTCTTAGGAGGGAGAGACACCAAACGGCAGCACAGCAAAATGTACTAGTATTTTCCCGTTTTTATATATAAATACTGATAAAGGAAAAGTTGTTTTCCGTCTGTATTTATATGTAAAAATGCGCAAAAACAGGAAACCGGGAGCCCTACTCATAAGTCAATCCTTTCGGATAGTGTCTCTTCAGGATATTTTACGCCTCCTCAACCCGGGAGACTTCATGGCCACACTTGAAGATGCGTATTTTCACATACCCATTCATCCAGCCCACAGGAGGTTTCCACGGTTTAAAGTAGCCAAGAGCCACTACCAATTCGAAGTTCTACCTTTTGGACTTTGGTCTGGTCCGAGGATCTTTACCAAGGTGCTGGCAACGGTGGCAGCTTTCCTAAGGAAGCAACATTTTCAAGTCTTCCCCTACCTGGACGATTGGTTGCTGAAGGCCCCGACCAGGCATGCAGCGGAAGGAACAGTCGATGCACGTACAAGTCTGTTCAGCAATCTGGGCCTGACTCTCAAAAGGGAGAAGTCATCTCTCTGCCCGTCCACAAAAGCACGATTCCTAGGAGCTATCCTGGCCATGTCTCAGCAAGGCTTCTCCATCTTTCGAAAGGCAAGAGAAATTTATGTCCATGGCTCATCTGTTGCGAAAAAGAAAGTGTCTTTCAGTACGCCGTTACAAATCCCTGCTAGGAGTGATTTCCTCAGGCATTCTTCTGATACCCCACTGCAGGTTGCGGATGCGGTCTCTTCAGGAGCAGCTCGACATGCAATGGCAGCAAGTACACTGCTCTTTCGACGAGAAGGTGGTGATCACTGCGGCAATGAAAAAGGCAGCCTTGTGGTGGATGAAGGAAGAACATTTATCCCAAGGTCTATCCTTTGTAATCAATGCAGCTCCTCAAGTAGTGACTACAGATGCCTTGCTGGAAGGCTGGGGTGCGGTGCTTTAAGACTTGCATGTAAGCGGACATTGGTTGCCTCAGCACTGCCTTCTTCATATCAATCTCCTGGAACTCAGGGCGATTCGTCTGGCACTGCAAGCTTTTCCTCCACGGTTGCAGGGTTCAGCGGTTCTCGTCCGCACTATACCACGGCCATGCACTACATAAACAAAGGGGGGGTACCAGATCTCTTCCGTTGTCGCAGGAGGCCCAGAAGATTTGGGAGTGGGCGATCTTACACAGAATATCGCTACAGGCAGAACACCTATCAGGTGTGCTAAACGA
This sequence comes from Lissotriton vulgaris, assembly GCF_964263255.1. Taxonomy (NCBI): domain Eukaryota; kingdom Metazoa; phylum Chordata; class Amphibia; order Caudata; family Salamandridae; genus Lissotriton; species Lissotriton vulgaris. The sequence continues at coordinate 49,754,822 of NC_141700.1, forward strand.
AAAGGCGGAAATGCTCAGGAGGCTTTCGTCAGTTAGCCAAGAATGGGAACTAAACCAGACTGTCTTGAAGGAGATTTTCCAGCGGTGGGGCAAACCCTCAATAGATCTCTTTGCCACCCCGGGGAACAAACAATGGCAGTTTTACGCAAGCAAGCTACACCATCGCGGATCGCTAGGGAATGCGCTATCGATAGCCTGTTCAGGAGCATTTGTATACGCCAGAAACCTTTCCTCCAATTCAAGAGAAATACACTGATTTTAATGAGTAATCCAAAGTTCATACCTAAGGTGCCTTTGGACTTTCATTTAAATGAGCCGGTGATTCTTAAGGCTTTCTTTCCTCAGCCTTCTACGACGGTGGAAAAGGCACTCCACTCGCTGGATGTGCAGAGCTGCTTGAAGTTTTATCTAGACCGTACTAAAGAATTTCAGAAATCTTCTCAGTTGTTCATTGCATTTAGTGCTCCCCGCAAGGGCTTGCCCCTGTCCAAGCAGGGTATTGCTCAGTGGGTATCCAGTGCTATACAGTTCTGTCATTTAGCAGCGTGCAAGTCCCTAGAGGGCAGAGTCAGAGCACACTCTACAAGGTCCATGGCTTCATCTACAGCTCTCTTTGCGGGAGTCCAGATAAAAGACATCTGCAGGGCTGCAACTTGGATCAGCATGCACACCTTCACAAGACATTACTGCCTGGAGACCTCGACACAAGAAGAAACGGCTGTAGGCCAGCAGTCTTGAGGAACCTCTTCCATTGAGTGATGAGATTTCCTTTCTTCCCTCCTTCCTTTCTTTATTGGTATTAGCACATTTTGCTATGTGTTCTTAATGTTATTGCACTGTTTAATGTTTTAGCTTGATGTAATTTAAAGAAGGAAAAAAAGGGAATAGAAAATAGAGGAAGAGATGACAATGAGGGAGCGAAATGTGCTTCTGACTGCTAGTTACTCTGATACAAGCTATGGGAATCTAAAGTTCCAATACTGGAGTAAGAAAGGAAGTTACTTACCTGTAACTTTAGTTCTCCAGTATTGGTAACTTTCATAGATTCCCATGCGCCCACCCTCCTCCCCTGGGAAAGCTCAACCCTCATCAGGTTTTGTTATACTGTTACACAACGGCTACGAACATCTGAGGCTCTAAGGTTCTCTCAGGAGGGTTCTATGGGGTGAGGCTAATCTGATTGGTTGTTGCTTTACTTTGGTCTCTTTTGCAAAAAGAGGTGGATATGCTACAAAAGGGAATGAGGCCTAGGCCGCCTTCTTCCTCTTTTGTACCTACTGCTATTCAAGTCAAGTCAAAATATATGTTTATTATGACCGTGGTCTTTAAACAATGCAGTGGCAAAAATAACATAGCCTACTGCTATGTTATTTTGGTAACCAAGACTCCCATTCCGACAACGGGGATTGATACAAGCTATGGGAATCTATGAAAGTGAATTCCAAAGTATGGGGTGACATCTCACCCCAAAATCAGGCGCACAGCGATAGTATGAGCATAACAATGATGCAGAACTTAATCCAAATTTCACCAAAAGTTTATTCATATTTCATCCAATGTATTCATCTTTTCATGATTTATCCATGTGTCACACTAGAGGTGGCATGTGTATAACACTGTAACTTTAAACGCTGCGGAAATGCCAATCCAGGCCTATTTTGATAGCTAGGAGTGTACATGCGTCATCCTCATTAGTTCATCCCGATAACCCAATGCATTTCGGGCCTGTACTTGGCCCTTCGTCAGGGGTACTCTACGATATAAAAACTTTGTTGTAAAAACCATTTATACATGTTGACGCCTTAATAAACATTGTGCAACCTTATCCGATAGCTTGTAGATATAATTAACGTCTTTCCCGCTAATTGTAGCTAAACCGCTACTGCTAAATTCATGCCCAAACCCACATCACTAAACCCCTCATCTTCTCCCATAATCCAACTAACATTTTAACATCCGTATACTAGTGCCCAAAAACGTGTATACAAAATAGACTCTCGCTATAAATTCACGACGTGACCTGAGTTGTTACCTTCAATATATCCTTCTGTTCGCCTCCCAAACTGATTCTGATCCCGTGCTCTATCCACGTTTCACGTTTATAACACCTGCATTGTGTCTCCACCCACCGCTACTTCCTCTCACTCCGTGAACTCTTAACCCTTTATCTCCCGTTACATCCTGCCGCAGCAGTTTGGGTGTCGTATATATAATGTCACTGTGAGTCTGAGTTTAATCTCAATGTACACCCCCTTCTCGGCAGGTAACAACTCAGATCACGTCGTGAATTTATAGCGAGAGTATATTTTGTATACACGTTTTTGGGCACTAGTATACGGATGTTAAAATGTTAGTTGGATTATGGGAGAAGATGGAGGGGTTTAGTGATGTGAGTTTGGGCATGAATTTAGCAGTAGCGGTTTAGCTACAATTAGCGGGAAAGACGTTAATTATATCTACAAGCTATCGGATAAGGTCGCACAATGTTTATTAAGGCGTCAACATGTACAAATGGTTTTTACAACAATGTTTTTTTATCGTAGAGTACCCCTGACGAAGGGCCAAGTACAGGCCCGAAATGCATTGGTGTAGGAAGGTGGCTACCTGACTATGGTTACCCCAGATTTTTTGCCTAGTGTTTAACTGGTTTTCGACTTAGTTGGCCTGGTTCCCTGCTAATCAGGGCCCCAGGCTATCTACTCTCTCTGTAAAATGGATTCCATGTACCCTAGGTGCATAACTGAATTGGCTTGGGTCACCTTATCAGCCCCTGTACAGAGCACTATAGGTGCCCAGGGCATAGGTGCATCCAAGGCCTACCAGGGGCTGCAGCATATCTTTTGCCACCCCTGGCTGGCTATCCAAAATTGACACAACTGGCTGATCACTCAGCTGGGGCAAGGTGGTGTAATCACCCCTTACTTAGATATAGTATACCTATATCTAAACCTATCTGGACACATATATACCTATAAGTCACTCCTATGGCAGGCCTTAACAATCCTGGAGGCAGAGTGCGTGGTTTTATGTGAGATGGTGCTCTAGATGAGCTGAGCCTGTCTGCAGCTGTTGGGACCAATTCCCTAAGCTGTTCCGGGATATTGCCATACCATATACTCTTAAGTGCATTATAATCCATCGCGGTTATGTGCTAACTTTGGTTTGGCTTTATCAAAACATGTTGTGTAAGGTGTCATACGATTTGGAATACTACCCCCTCGCCAGTCCTGGCGACGGGGGTAGCATTCCACCCTTCTAGAGGGAGAAGACCTGTTACTTTGCTAAAACGCGGTTGATTTTAAAAGAGCCTCAGCATCACGAAATGGACGCTTCGGTCACAGACACAAGTCTGACCTCCTACTGCTGACCGAAACTTGGCATGGGAGGCCTGGACAAAGGGTTTCCTGTCACAGGGAGGTGTCACACCACCCCAGACAGGAGATAGTGGATTGTAGCAGGGAGGTTTGAAAGAAACCAGACACTGCATGGGGAGCACAAGGCTTCCCCTTGCATAATCCGGTCAAACCGGTTCTGGGGCACACCAGCCCCAGTCCCAGCGCAACCCTGGACAAAGGGAAAGGGGTGTAACCACCCCCTTCCTGGGTCCCACCCATAGGAGGGACCTCGCAGGTAATCCAGCCCCCCAGTTTGGAATATGGGTGGGAGCAGTGCCCATGCACTCAGATTATCCTGACTGAAACTTATGAAACGAAACTCTGGACCCTTCGACATCCTACTTGACGTAGAAGACTGAAGAATCTCCCTTGTGGTCAAGGAGAGACCACCCTGTGCAAACAGGCACCATCCCGCACCTCAACATTTGCTTTGTTGCAGTTCCCGCTGGAACTCGAGCGACAGAGATCGACAAGACCCAGCGTGCCTGCCTTCTAACAGCCCGATCCACAGTCCCTGCAGAGCTGAGACCCGTGGAGGCGACCTGAAGCGTGGGGCCGGCCATCTTGGTAAGACCACGAGGCGCTGACCGTGCAGCTTCCGAGGCTCCCTCGAAGCTGTGCATTGGGGTTTGAGAAGCCCCAGCCCTGAGCCACTCTTGCACCAAAGCTCACCCCTCTACACTCACCGAGTGCTGCATGGGGCCCTTCTGCATCTTTTGGCTCAATGCGTTGGTCCGGTCGCTTGCCCGTTGGCTAGCGGCCCCAGTACCGACGAACCTTTGAATTTGACCTGCCAGTCCGGTTGCTCTGGACTGGCCCTCGCTCCCCTGAAAAGGAGCACCCGCTCTGACCTTGCTGGTCCAAGTATTAAGCGATCTTCGAATCCTGCGTGGGTTGTGCTTGCCAAGGTTTGTTTGCTCCAATCTGGAAGCCGACACCGCCGACAGCGAGAGCCTTCGTGGGACAGCTCGTGATCCACTCCTGGACATCCTCGGTGCCCCAGAGTCCACGTGGCAGCGGAGACAAGCTTCTCGACATCGACCTGATTGCGCCCGACATTGCCTTGTTCCTTCCTGGTTCCACCCTGGTCACTGCTGAGTGACCCAGACTCTGTCCCCTCTGCTTTCAGGTCATCTACATCTTCGATCCACCCTTGGATCACACCGGACACTTCTCTTCTCGACGCCTGCAGCATCTTCATCTTCAGGCACCATCGACCTGCGTGACGGAACCCGACACTACTTTGCACCAGTGCACCCGCTTCCTGTGGGTGAGGTAACTCAGCAACGCCGGTGCTCCTGTACTGGTACACACCTCTAGTGTATATGTCTAAAGTTTCGTCCTTCTAGGTCAGTCGGAAGGTTCCTTTAACAGTAACTTTGTAACTTTTACGCACCATTCACTTTGCATTGGTGCATGTGTGTGCTTTAAGCGCTGCACCCGAATCCCGCGGGCTTTTCCCGACTTCAGCATTGCTAGTCCCGACTGCTCCCAGCGATTCCCTAGGTCCTAGGCCTAACCACTGTTCGATTAGTGATACTTATACCACTTTTTTAATATATGGTTTGCGTGGCCCCCCGGCCTCATCCATAATTGCGCAACTTTTATATGTTTAACTGTGCTTTTGTTTAAACGCTTGTGCCTCTACACTCATAAAGAGTACAGAGGATTATTCTAGTAATAAATACATATATTTTTATAATATATAACTTGTGTGGTATCCTTTCATTTGATATTACAGGATTGTGATTGGTAAAACAGCTTGCTTAACACGACCTCTTGAGTTAAGCCTTTAAGGCTGCTTAGTCCATGCTACCCTTAGGATAGCTTGTCTATAAGGTTGACTTACAACCAGACACCATAAGGGATTGTTTGGACTGATACAAGGTGCCCCCAGAATTGGAGACATCATATATGAGGCCAACTTCTCACAATTGGGTTATCGGGATGAACTAATGAGGATGACGCATGTACACTCCTAGCTACCGAAATAGGCCTGGATTGGCATTTCCGCAGCGTTTAAGGTTACAGTGTTATACACATGCCGCCTCTCGTGTGACACATGGATAAATCATGATAAGATGAATACATTGGATGAAATATGAATAAACTTTTGGTGAAATTTGGATTAATGTTCTGCATCATTGTTATGCTCATACTATCGCTGTGCGCCTGATTTTGGGGTGAGAGGTCGCCCCATACTTTGCAATTATCTTCACAGTACGTGGTTTTTAGGCAGACCACGTTTTTGGGCTCAGCACGCGAACAAAATGCAAAATGGACAATCTTTGGCTATAGAAAGAGATTGATGTGCACTCTGTAATCTTTGTTGAATCTATGAAATTTACCAATACTGGAGAACCAAAGTTACAGGTAAGTAACTTTTCTTATCTGTGTAGTTAATAAAAAAATAAAGTGAGATTTTCCCCTTGGTGGCCATTATGATTAACAAAAATAAGACTTTCATCTTGCTTATTGTTCTGTGACCCATTTCAAAGGCAGAGCTCAATTTTATGATTTCAAAGATGACACCCTGTGTTGGAGAACTAGAATGGCGGCTAAGGAGCTTTTCCTTGTCTTCAGTGTCTGATTGATGTTCGATCATTGGTTGACTTCCCCTCTCAAGTACTGAACTTCTTTTCTGTAAAGGTTTTGTTGGAGTCGATTATATATGTACCTCTATATCACCAAGCCACTGTAGCTGGGAAATGACTTATCTGTGGATGCTGGATCGTGACACTATGGAACTCCTTATTCTAAATGTTTATTAGCAAAAGTTAATTTAAATTGTTACAAATATGAAACTATAATCATCCTGTGCCATGAGAAGTGTTAGTTGAAATGTCTCCTTCAACGGGTGTGTTTTGGTGTCATGCGTGAAGCTTTGAGATGTGTTCAAAAGTAGTCATGACAGCATTGAGTGGCATGCGAAGGTAGTGTGAGGAATACATTCACAAGTTGTGTGTCCAAACAAGTATGATTTGTAGTCTGTTTTAGGAACACGTCTTTTCTGCGTTCCAGATGACTCCTCTCTGGCCCACACTTGTGTTGAAGAATTTCAGTGGACCTGCAACAGAGCTTATAATTCTGTAACCAAAACATTGTTACTATTGGATTTGGAAGTGGTTCCTTGGAAATCCAAATACTAGAACAGTAGTTGAACCAATGTCACGTTTGAGAAGAAATGGTTCTATTGAGCTGTAGTATATCTCGCCTGTGATCCTGATATAATTTCATGGTAGTGTGCATACTCGGGACATGTTAGGGAATGCAGGTACTGTCGTAAAGAAACTCTTCAATCTGTGTCTAGATGCCAGAAGCAGTAGTGCAAGTCTGTTAAATGCATCCGTTCAGAAAAAAAGATACTTGATCCAATCTGCAAGTCCTATTTATTTATTTGAAAGGTTTTATATATCGTTGGCTAGACCCGGAGGTATCAGAGCACTTTACATGAGTATCAGACCATAGTTGCAGGTTACATCGTTACAAAGGTTACACAGTTATTAGAGCATAGCTACATAATTACATGTTAGGTTGAGACAAACAATAAGGACATGTACGTAAGGGAAAAAGCAGGCAGGAGGAGAGATTCATGGGAGGGGGGTAGGAGCAGGGGAAGTAGACAAACTGAAGGAAGGAAAGGGGGAGGGTGAGAGACACAGCATGAAAGAGGAGGGGGAGGGTGATAGGTGCACAAACCGGTAGACGAGTAATAGCTGTGTCCAAAGTCCAGTAAGCTGTGATCCCAGGGGGAAGTGGTATCATTCCCCCATCTCCGTTGCAAGAGGCTCCCTTTATGCAGTGGACTCTCTGAGTGGTCTCTGAGACTCCAAGGCCTACCTACTGGATCCTTCCCCAAAAAGGGGGAGAGGGAGTGCTTTGGCACGGGGCACCATACCTCACCTCATTTGTGAGTGGCTCCCTTGGAGCTGTGGACTCTGAGACTCCAGAGTATACATATTGGATCTTTCCCTAACAAGGGGAGAAGGAGTGCTTGGCCAAAGGGCACAAGGGACAGGGGACTAGATGGGGTAGAGGGCAAGGGAAGAGATTGAGGGGAGAGGGGATAGGAGGAGAGGAATTAAACAAGGAATGAAAGAGGGAAAGCGGTGGTGGAGGGTGAGAGACAGAGCATGAAAGAGGAGGGGGAGGGTAAAGGGGGTACAAACCGGTAGACTTGTAAAAGCTGCGTCCAAGGTCCTAGTTTCCTTAAAGGATCACAGTGTACCATGATGCCAAGCTAACATCTGGGCACCCTGCCACTGGGGTGGATTGCCATTTTTAACCCAGTTGTATTAATCTGCAAGGGGAATATCAAGGACTTCAGTTAACTTGTAGTATGGATATGCCTCCACATCAAAGGCTGACAAAAGTTTACCTGAACTGGCAATATACCAGTTCATGGGGAGAAATTGCAAATGCTCTGCTGTTAGCTTTGCATTTTCTGAACCCTGGTCAATGAAGCATTCTTTAAGTGTGCTGTTATCTATGTGTTCTTGATAGCAACAGCTAGTGCAGGTGAGGGACTAAGTCTGAAGTGCAGATGCCAGATGAAGTTGTGAATTAATACAGCAGCCATCTTTTTATTGGTGTACAAAGTCCTGTATAAACCTAGAGAAATGTTTGGTACTGTTAGACCACCTTAGGTACTGGTTGGGAGTTTAATAACCTTTCTCAAGCGTTTAAGACTTCAATGCAGAGGATTTGATTTAACGGCTTTACCTACCTAAGGTGGTCATAAACTGCAGTGTTTAATTAGTAATGGCATTCGAGACACTAAATGCTAATATAAGCTACATTATTCTTGTATACAATTATATATGTATGTGGTATTTGTATAGTGCAAACGTAGTCAAAAATGCAGCAGAGTGCTGTACAGGCTGAAGGCAAGCATAGTTGCAATGAGTGATAAAGGTAACTGGTTGTTCGATTGTTACTACATTGTGATGTTAGTATTCTTTTAGGATTTGTGTTCAACACTTTCCTAAATTGGTATTGCATTGAGGCAGTCCTTATGGACTTAAGGATTGTTTTTCCTTTTTACAGTCCAGCTATGCTGACTGCGGGGTGTGTTTTGTCATTAGAGATGGTGAAATTGTTCTCCAGACAAGCAGGGGGTGCCAGTCATAATGGCTATGTAAATTATTAAGCTGGTTTTGTAGAGGATGTGGGCAGACAGAGAGAGCCAATTGAGTTCTATCAGTACTGAGTTGATGGGAGACGTGTCACAGGATTCCTGTAAAGGGTTCCGGTGTGGAGTCCGGAAGACAAAGGAGCAGGGCATTTCCCACTGTCCACATGCAAGTGTATGAAGACTTAAATCGCAGTTCTTAAGTATCGTTCTGAAAGAAACTATTTAACTTTCTTTGTAAGAAAGCTGGTACCAGGCTTTGTTTTTTTGGCATTTGTTCTTTGAGGGACTAATTATTTAGTAAAAATGTGCATAGCCTGATGCAGATTGTATAGGCAAGTTTCAGCCTTTCATGATTGGCCTTCTTGGTGGCTTTATCAAGAAATTTATATATATAATGTTCCTCATTGAATCAACTGATACAATGTCTCATCTTTTGTCAGTCTGTTTACTTCTTGTGTTGTCATTTAACAGTTCCCATTGATGGTAGTTTCTCTGAATAGTTCCACCAAAGTGCATAATGTGGAGCACTTTATTAAAATATAGATGTCTGTTCCCAGTATACATTGTGGGCTTTGTTTCATCCACTTGAGATTCCACTGCTAAGACTTAATGATTTTGCCAGCGCTTGTTTCAAATGACTGTTTAAACCAAAAATAATCGAATTTCGTAGTTCTGTTATTCGCAAGAGGCTGACGATTGGAATTTCAGGCATACCCCATAATGTATCCAGCACTTACATATCCTCAGAAGTCTGTTTAGCTCATTCCTGTAGTAGGTCTGTCTCCAGTTGCATTTGTTAAAATGTGCCACGGACCCAGAAATCTCGTGAAATAATGTAAGGTTGTGGCCAAGTAATACTTTGCAGACTCCGGCAGTTTGAGCTTAGCTTCAGCCGTCCAAAGAGAGCAGATTTACCGCGCCATCAAACTGCTAATCATACCAGTTCATTTGCGTACTTTTTCTTTTCTAAAGTAAGGAAGAGCCAAGATTAGGAAGATCATCCAGCACCGATTAGATCAATTTATTTACCCAAAAAACGTGTATGCAAACTCTAGCCTTTAATTGTCTCTTTTTCAGTAAGGGCTGATAGTTCATATAATCCGAATTCAGGAGATTTAAATCATAGAATCCGGTATATATTTTTGACACTTCAAGGTTTTCCATTTTAATATCTGCAGGTACTTAATAAATGTGCGTTTTTTTTTACACTATTACCATTTCGTGGATTTTCCAGAAACTCCTCAATCAGGCTTTCTGATGGATACATCTGCCTTGTGGATTCCTCACCTTGTGAATGTCCCCCTGCGTCAGCAACGTTCGGAAAATTCTTTGTAGCACACCGGCGTGGACGACGTCATAGGAGCACGGCATCGCGCGTGACTCCGTCTGACGTCACCGACTCCTTATTAGGCCTACGTCGGCGTGATGACATCGGTTCCCTTTGGTTTCTGGGATCTTCCGTGATTCAGCTAGTAACTTGGTTCTATTTTGAGTTACTGTTTCTCTGTCGAGTGTCTGTTCTTCGTCGAGGAAGACGGGTTCAAACAGTGCAGATCGTGTGCCAGGATGATGTCTATTACCGATCCGCACGACGATTGTTTGTGGTGTCTTGGATCGGACCATGATGTCAAGAGCTGCCGATCCTGCTTCAAGATGAACCCAAAGGCTCTACGAGAACGTGAGGCGAAACTTCTGCTGGCCAAGGTGAAAGGAAAAGAAGCTGGAAGGTCTTCGAGGTCAACATCTAGACGTTTGAGGTCAAAGCAGAAGTCGCGATCGAATTCTAGGTCGAGATCGGCTTCGAGGTCGAGGTCCAGAGTAGGTCGAGGTCCAGATCGAAGTCGGCTTTGGGTCATGCTTCGGGCTCCTCGAAGAAGAAGCACAAGAGGAGGAAGCATAGCTCAAGACATCACTCTGGCAAAGAGTCTTCGGACTCGAAGAGGAAGTCTTCTTCTCGTAAACATCACAAGGACTTCGTGTCACCTTCACCTGAGTGATCTCGTGAGGTTTCTCCGGAGCAAGAACCGAATCCAGATTCGCGTCATTCTTCGGCGCATGAAGAAGATGAGGAGATTCCTCGGGCACCGACTCCGGTGGGAAACCCAGAGGACCAAGAGGGCCAGGAAGAACCGATGCCGGAGCAGCCTCCTTCGGAGCAGCCTATGGGTTCGTAACCTCCCTTTCCTGGTCCTGGACAGGACCCCTCGCATTTCCTTAATGCCATGTTTGGCATTTATGCAAGGGTAATGTACCCCACTGGTGCACCGGCTGGTCCCATGGGTCTGTTGTCTTTTAACTTGGGTGTCCCTCAAGCTTACGCTCCGGCACCTTTTATGCAGTTTATGCCGACGCCTTATACACCTTTGCTCGGTACGGCGCCGCCGAGGTCATCGACTCCGCACACTGCTTCGCCGGCTCCGGAGCGACCTTGAAAACTGGATCGAGGTATGATGCCGGTTCGAGATTCTCGTCCTCCATCTGTCCCGGCTCCTCGTTCGACGCCGGCTCCGTCTGAGTCGTCACTGGATCCGACGACTTCGATTCGTCTGGAGTGATCGAGGTGCAGAGCTCAACGCCTCATGGAGGAAAAGGAGTACGAAGATCCTGAAGTAGAGGAAGGAGAGCTTCTGGATCAAGGGGACTGTTTTGAGGACCTACATAGTGCTAGTGGCCTGGAACTCTCTCCTGAGTGGGGTTTGCCATCAGTTTCTAATGCACCATCTTAGGACGTGGCACCCTACCATGTCGTCATTAAGAAGGCTGCGGAGCTGCTTAATCTGATTTTACCTACTGTTGAGTTCAAGCCTAACATCCTCACGAAGGTTTTGCATTCGCCTTCCTCTATGATAGAGCCTACACTCCCATTCACTGAGGCTTTGACTGAGCCAATAATGGAGGTCTGGAAGAGACCATTGACTGCTCCTGCGGTGTCCAGGTCGGTGGCAAGACGTTATAGGGTGGCACCTGGTGACCCGGAGTTTCTGTCTTCGCATCCTTCATCGGAAAGTCTGGTTGTGCAGGCCACTTGTTCCAACAGGTCTGTAGGTTCTTTTCCACGGGTGCCAGCAGATAAAGACTCTAAAAAATTGGACCAGTCTGCAAAAAAGATTTTCTCCTCGGGTAGCATGGCTCTTAACCAATGCTACTTGCCTGCTGGGGAGATATATTCATGCTTTGATGGACTCTGTGAAACAGTTGTCAACTAAGCTTCCGGAGGAAGATCGAAGGAACTTCAATGAAGTAGTCTCTGATACTCAGGCAGCGGCCCGCCAGGTTATTCAGAGTGCAATTGAAAGGAAGGGGTGGGCCCTTAGGGGACGGAGGGTAGGTACGGCCACAATAATAATGTAAAACAAGGGGATTGTACCTATGCCTCTGGGATGTATTACTAAATCACTCAGTAAGACAATAGATAAAGCTAAATGAATTAGTTTTACCAAGACAATTTATTTTGTCAGTATCTTTAGAATCAGTTTTTTAGATTATTATTTTTTAGGCAAGAGAATCAACATTATCAACTGAACCTCTAGCGACTGAATTTTCACAAAAGACTAATGTACAAATAACATACAAAAAACATTGAATTAATCATCAATAGACCTTAACAAAAAAGGACTAATGTACATGTGGCATACAAAGAACATTAAATCAACATATATCATTTCATTCCAATTATCAAAAAACAGGTAATCATGGACAGAAAGAATTTGCCAATATTAAATATGCATTGTTTCCACAATGTGGTGCACTATTTCTTTTTAGAACCACATGAGCCAAAGTGTAAACATTCCTTTTAAACTTGAACATTCATATTAAATGTATTAACAAGAATTTTATGCGAACTAGTGCCGTAGCCGACGCGTTTCGAGTCCTGTTAAGAAAGTCACAGGGCTCTCATCAGGGCAGCATTAAATGGATTCCACGGGGGACTGATTGAGGGCTTGAGTGCGACCTTTTATTAATAGTAGTGTGGCCGCCACTGTGTGTCTCACACTTAAGTGAAAGCCTCAAGGATGGTCTCTTGTCAAGGCATTGTTTATTGTTCCAAGGTGACAAGTCTTCTCTATTCAGAAGCCAAACAGTCCACCGCAACCTTGCGTGAGGTACTGTGCTTAGAGTTGGTTATTTTATAATAACTCTAAAGGCTGAACAGCCCACCGCAATCGAGCGTGTGGCGCTGTGAGTAGGAATTATGTCTTCTTTGGTTCAAAAAGAATCTTTCTGTTTTCTCTCATTGAATGAGCACCTAAAATCATCTAAAAAACTGATTCTAAAGATACTGACAAAATAAATTGTCTTGGTAAAACTAATTCATTTAGCTTTATCTATTGTCTTACTGAGTAAGGTTATTCAGAGTGGCATGGACACGACGGACTCTGTGGCCAGGATAATGGGCTCTACTGTTGCCACGAAAAGAGCTGCATGGCTTAACTCATCTGAATTTTCAGCAGATGTACAGTCTACTCTAATGGACTTACCATTTGGCGGAACTGGCCTCTTTGGAAAAAAAGCGGATGTAGCATTGGAGAGGTTCAAAAATAGCCGGGCGACGGCAAGATCTTTGGGCCTGCAGGCTAGAGGCTCTACCACCAGGAAGTTTAGGGGATTTGGTAGATCCACTTTTCGTCCCTATAAACAAGGCCAGCAGCAGCAACAGCAGAACCCATTGTATAAGTCTTACAGAGGTAGACAAAAGAGTTGTGCTCGTGGACGCCAAGCCTCCTCCTCCTCTATTTCCTCCTCTAACAATCATCCCCCACCCGCAGCAGCAAAGCAACCCTAGAACCGCCATTCCGGATTATGCGGGTCCAGTAGGGGGTCGGCTTACTCATTTTCTACGGGATTGGGAATCGGTTACAACAGATCTTTGGGTTCTCAATCTCATAGAAAATGGGTATGAGTTCCCTCCCAATTACCCTCCTTGCCAAGGTTTTTGTTCGGAGGACCACCTGCTTCTCCTGCAGGATGAAGTCCTGGCACTGTTCAGAAAAGGTGCGATAGAGGTGGTTCCAGAGCACGAAAGGGGTCGGGGGTGCTACTCCCGGTATTTCCTGATCCCCAAGAAGGATGGCAGGTTACGTCCAATCCTGGACCTCAGGATTTTGAACCTCTATCTCAAACAGGAGAAGTTCAAAATGCTCACACTTGCACAGGTTCTTCAAGCGCTGATGGAAGAAGACTGGATGGTGTCGATCGACTTGCAGGATGCGTATTTTCACATCCCTATTCTGAAGTCGCACAGAAAGTATCTCCGTTTTACGGTGGGATCGCAACACTACCAGTTTGCGGTCCTTCCGTTTGGGCTTACTACTGCGCCTCGAGTTTTCACCAAGGTGATGGCTGTGGTGGCTGCACATCTCAGAAGGTCAGGGATTCCAGTATTCCCGTACTTGGACAATTGGCTGATCAAAGCGGAATCTCCAGAGACAGTGCTCCGTCATCTGCAGGTGACAACTCAGTTGTTACACAGGTTGGGTTTTTTCAATAAATGTACCCAAATCTCACCTGGTGCCCTTCCAGCGCAACCTGTTCATAGGTGCAGTACTGGACACAACTGTGTGTTGTGCATTCCCTCCTCCTCAAAGGATTTGCGACATACAGCAAATGATTCCCTTGTTTTGCAATGGAGCGGTCGTTCCAGTCCTGAAGGTTCTTCGCCTGCTCGGTCTGATGGCTTCTTGCATTCTATGGGTCAACCATGCACTCTGGCACATGAGGGCACTCCAGTGGTGCCTCCGCAGGCAGTGGTATCAGCACAACGGAGATCTCAGGGAGTCAGTCAGGATCTCCAGAGAAACTGCGGCGGATCTGTCTTGGTGGAGCGTGGAAGGCAATCTGTCTCAAGAAAAGCCTTTCCATTTATTTATTTATTTATTGACATTTGTAGAGCGCGGCGAATACCCGTGGGCGTCTCAGCGCTAATTAAGGGATGGATCAGCAACTGGGGTAAAGAAGATATACATGGCTATTGGTCAAATAACCACGTCTTTAGCTGTTTGCGGAATGTGAACAGGGAGGGACTTGCTCGGATATGTGCAGGAAGGGTGTTCCAGAGTCTAGGGGCGGCAACCAGGAAACGCCTGTCGCCCCAGGTGACTGTTCTAGTGCGAGGCACAGCCAAGAACTTCTGAATAGAGGAACGAAGAGATCGGGTTGGGACATGATGGAGAAGATTCTGTTTGAGAAAGTGGGGACCTTGATTATTGAGTGACTTGTAAACAATACACAGCGATTTGAATTTGATACGGCTGCGTATCGGGAGCCAATGGAGATCCCTAATGATGTTTGTAACTGGTGCGAACTTGGGGATCCCAGCCAGCATTCGTGCGGCTGCATTTTGGATTGACTGCATCTTATTTGTCACTCGGACTTGGGCATTTAAGAATAGAGCGTTACAATAGTCCAAGGAGGACAGGACTAGTGATCTGACCAGTGTTTTCCCGGCCGTGTTCGTGTTCCATCTATCTCCATCGGTGGCCACGGTGATAACGGATGCATCCACTCTAGGGTGGGGTGCTCATCTGGGGGATCTGGAGGTCAAGGGTCTTTGGTCTCCAGAGGAAAGGTTGCTTCACATCAACCTTCTAGAATTGCGGGCAATGCGTCTGGCGCTCAAGGCCTTCCTCCCTTCCCTTCGCGGTCAGTCAGTTCAAGTCCTGACGGACAATACGACGGCGATGTGGTATATCAACAAACAGGGAGGAGTGGGGTTGTGGTGTCTCTGCGACTCTGGTCCTGGTTCAGGACCATCAGATTTGTCTGATGGCAAATCACCTGGCCGGAGTTCTAAACGTACGTGCTGACAGACTCAGTCGGCGGTTCTCGGCCGATCACGAGTGGAGGTTCTATCCAGAGGTAGTTCGCTACATCTTTCGGATGTGGGGAACTCCTCGGGTGGATCTGTTCGACACTCACGAGAATGCTCACTGCCCTTCATTTTGCAGTCTCCAGTTTCCGATGCAAGGAGCCTTGGCGGACGCGTTTCAGTTGAGTTGGGGCTCACAACTCCTTTACGCGTTTCCTCCCATACCTTTTAGTTCCTCGGGTTCTGAGGAAGATTCGCCAAGCCCAGGCCCAAGTCATATTGATCGCCCCGGATTGGCCAAGAAGGGTGTGGTACACGGATCTTCTCCACCTCTCCTCTCACCCGCCGCTCCGTCTCCCTTTCAGGGCAGACCTCTTCTCTCAGATGGAAGGGCAGGTTCTACACCCCCGCCTCCAGACATTACACCTTCATGCCTGGAGATTGAACTGGGCAACTTGAATTTCCTTTTCTCTCCCTCACGATGTGGTGAATGTCATTCTTTCTACCAGGCGTGACTCCACTAAGTCCATCTATTCTTATAGGTGGTCTAAATTTGTCTCTTGGTGTAGGGAGAGGGCTGTTGACCCTTTTGAAGGCTCAATTGTCAGACATTTTACAGTTTGCTCTTTCTCTGGCGCAGCAAGGTTTTGCTGTTGCCACAGTCAATGGTTATCATTCTGCTTTATCGCCATTTCTCTGTTTGCCGGGTCAGTCCTCTCTTTTTAAGTCTCCTGTGGTTTTAAGATTTTTGAAGGGTCTTACTAATAAGTTCCCTCCTACTCCTTTTATTGTTCCTCATTGGGATTTGAATCTTGTTTTAACCTATTTGATGGGTTCTCCCTTCGAACCCATGCACAAGTGTCCCATGAGGCTTTTATCTTTTAAAACGGTCTTCTTGGTTGCAATTACCTCGGCAAGGAGGGTAAGTGAGCTTCAAGCTCTTAGTTCCAAGCCCCCATTCTGGACTATGCATGCTGAAAGAATGGTACTCAGTACCAGGGCTGCTTTTCTCCCTAAGGTGGTAACTCCCTTCCACCTAGGACAATCCATTACCCTTCCTACCTTCTATCCTCCCCCTCACCCTTCCAAGGAGGAGGAGAGGCTTCATTGCTTGGACCCTAAGAGAGCAGTCAGTTTCTATCTCGATAGGACTAAAGACTATTGTATGGATGATCAGCTCTTCGTGGGTTTTGCTGGCTGCAAAAAGGGCAGAGCGGTGCACAAGCGCACACTTTCCAGATGGATAATCCTGTGCATCAAGATTTGCTACTCTCTGGCGGTTAAGGACCCTCCTGAGGGTATCGGAGCTCATTCAACTAGAGCAAAGTCTGCAACATCCGCCTTGTCTAGAGGTGTTCCTGTTGAGGACATTTGCAGAGCCGCGACTTGGGCCTCCCTCCACACTTTCGCGAAGCACTACTGCTTAGATACCGAGGTGAGGAGGGACGGCCTCTTCGCGCGCTCTGTCCTCCCAAGATTTTCTGGTGTAGCAGAGTGGACACCCTCCTCCGGGAGTGGGGACTGCTGTGGGACTCTATTCACAAGGTGAGGAATCCACAAGGCTGATGTATGTATCAGAAGAACAAGTTACTTACCTTCGGTAACGCTTTTTCTGGTTGATACAGTATCTGCCTGTGGATTCCTCACTGACCCACCCGCCTCCCCGTTGTCCGCTCTGCTATACCTGTATTTATGTATTCATATGCATGTTTATGATTGTATTTATATTTGGTTTCAGACCTTAGCCACACACTGTAGTGCAGTTTTAGGATTATATGTACTGTGTACAGTGTATATGTATATTTCTTCTGTCATTGGTCCATCCGGAACAGATGTCATCACGCCGACGTAGGCCTAATAAGGAGTCGGTGACGTCAGATGGAGTCGCGCGCGATGCCGTGCTCCTATGACGTCGTCCACGCCGGCGTGCTACAAAGAATTTTTCGAACGTTGCTGACGCAGGGGGATATTCACAAGGTGAGGAATCCACAGGCAGATACTGTATCTGCCAGAAAAAGCGTTACCGAAGGTACGCAACTTGTTCTTTGGAATTTAACCAGAAATGCAGCCAATTTTAATGCAATATTGTCTACTTAGAGACTGATCTTTGAAGATTCTGTTAAGCCAGAACCTCACCCTAATTTCTATCTTGTTTCTGATAAATATTAAGTACTTTATAACAACATAGTAATGTGGATCCTTTGCACCTTGCCCTGATAATAAACTCTTACTAGACACGTACATGTCCAAGTGCCAGTGGGTGGAAATGACTCCTAGGCACACCGTAACCAATGGGGTAAAGGTTGCTGACGCTAACCCAACCCACTTTGGGTATTTTCAAGATGGTGAAAGTCTTCAGTCATACTCAACTTGGGCTCTGCTGGCTAGGAAGGTGTGGGGAGTTACTATGGTAATCAGTGTACTCTTACATCGAACACTAAAATCCTGTTAGGTACAGCCACTGTACCCACAATAAGCCCAGACACTGAAGTCTGGCCAAACTAAACGGGGTTAATCAACAAGTAGACGTGGATACCCAAGAATGGTTGTGCTGTTCCTGTCCTTTCAAGTGCACCCCCTAGTGTTCAATGTAAACCCATTAGACATGTCCAGCAGGCTTTGACATTCAACCAGGGTGTGACACTGTAATGTGAAAAGGGATGCTCACAGCATATTCCAGAAGGTTCTGAAAAGTTATCTCTGCCAAATCAAGTCAGCCCATTGTGTCCTGGGAGACTTTTTAGACTTTTTTTTTTATACACCATTCAAAGTCTAATCAACGACTAGGAGAAATTTGACAGCAAATTAGCTTCCAGGAACTTAAGGCAGAAAAAGGGTAACTTTAAAAAAAAAATGTTCTTTATTCTAAATCTGACTTTACCATTAAAATAGTTGTATTTTTTTCTGGCTAGTCCCATTCCCGAGGTACAACATAGTGATTTTTAATCCATACTCTGGTTTTCTACATAGGACAGCTAGACCTGCTAAAGTGAAAAATAGCTTTTAGGGGCTTGTCACTCAAAGGACATGTCAACATTAAGGGGCCTATTTCGATGTAGGTCAGCAAGCCATCGACCACAAAACAGAGGCTTTCCGACCGACTTCGACGGTTTCAATTCCGACAGCCTAGTTACAATCTGGGCAGTCAAAATTTGAAACCGGCTGGATTCGGACGGGCTCAGGAGCCCGTCTGCCAGTAGGGACCGGCCCGTAATCCCAATTGACGGCGTTTCCGCTGTTGGGATTATGATGCTCTGTTTCCGACAGGCTTTCCATGCCGGGCTTTCTGACACTGAAAGCCTGTCGAAAGGCGAATTTGAGGCCCCTAGCAGGACCCCCTTCTCCTTGCGGCCTCCGGTTGGGGGTGAATGGGTCCCTATGGTGCTCCCCTGTTAATCCCTGCACCATGTGGCAGGCACCTTTAGGTGCACATCACACGGTGCAGGGATTACCGGAATCGCCCAATTCCCTATGGGAGCTTGTGCTACTGCCGGTTTCCGGCCGCAGCGCCAGCTCTCATAGAGAAATGGGAGTATGCGACTGCACCATGTGCGGTCGCATTGTAATTGTATTGCCTGTTCCGAAGGTCGGTCAGTCCCGAGACCGCAACTTCTCCGACCGACATCGTAATCGAGCCTAAAATTTCTACTGGTCTTAATTTTAAATACCATGCATTCTACATTGTGGGCTACAAGGCCTACAGATGGATGGCTTATTAATGAAAATTGAGGTTTTGACCTGTCAAAAGGGTTTATTTTGGGAGGACGAATTGCAGTATTTACACTGCTACAGTCTGGCTCCCAAGGTAGGAATGAAACCATTTTTGCAGTTGCACTGCAGTGGATTACTCAATAGGTGCTGCAGTTCACTAGTGGCATTTAACTTCCAGGCTCTGGCTACACCCTGTACCTTAGACAGACAAGGTTTGAGGTCTAAAGAGATGAGACCGTCCGTTTTGTAAGGGTTCTTTATTCCAAAAAATAATTTCCTGAATTTGGAAACTGGCCAACGTGTTTCACGACATCAAGGCCGGTTCATCAGTGCCTATGCATTTACCATTGTCATTACATGTTGCAATTCATGTGCTACTTGCCATTCATTTCTTTAAGTTTACAATAAGTTCGGAGCCCGTTGGTCCAGTCACCTCCCTCGGACACGGGCTGTGGGGCGTGGGTGCAGAGGTACTTTGAGGTGTATAGCGTCGGTCGGAGACTCAATCTTTGTCTTTGGTTTTGCCTAAAGGAGCATACAGAACAGCTTGGTTACTCTAGGTGTGAGTCTCACTGTCCCTGAAGTCCCTCGTTGTGCAGGTCGGTTTTTTCCTTGTCTGGGCACAGCAAGCCTTGATTGCTGCAAGGGGTCCGGTATACAGGGTATTGGAGCTGTGCGGCTCCAATTGGTCCTGGCATCCCCATACTTGGAGGGGGGATGGATCTGACCTGTGGGAGCACGGTGACTATTTCCTGTGCGGCTGCTTCATCGGTAGTCCCCCGTGACCAATAGGAAGGTGAACTGGATCTTGCTTCTTTGGTGCCTGAAGTTGCAGGGGAGTAGCTCATTTACTCCAAGAGACTTCCTATGGAGATTTGCGAAGCACTGTCAGTCCTCCGGCTTTCTTGGAGTCTGCACAGTGGCAGGTCAAGTCTTTCTCCACAACTGTCTGGTGCAGCTGGCATGGTTGGTGCCAAATCAGTAGTTGCTCTTCGGTTCTCATGTCTGCAATCTTCTTTGTTCACTCCTGGCATCAGGGGTGCCACCAAAATACGGTATAAAAGGGCATTACAGAAAGTTTCACGTTTTAGCAAATGGGCTACCCACTTTCATAGTGACTACAATCTCTATATAACCACTTAATGTGGGAAGTGGGCATACCCCTGACCCAGAGGACCAAATTCCACCAAAAACCAAGATGGTGGTATTTTCCTAGTGGTGTGCACTTCAGGTAGCCACCTTAGGGGTGGTACTAGCTTGAGGGTGAACACAACTCCTCCTGACTAGCTAATTTTCCCGCCTGTCCTTGTGTCATATGGGCCATGGTCTGGGGGTGGCATTTCTCTTTTCTGAGGCAAGCCAGGGTTGCATACCAAAGGTGGTGGAGACCTTTGAAGCCTCCTGCCTTAATATGCTCATTACTAGTCATCCTGCTTGGAGGAGGTGACAACACCTCCTGCCACAGCAGGCATTGTTTCTGCCCGCGGAGAGTGCGGGCTTTCACCTCCAGGGGGTCAGAGAAACATCTGTGGTTGCAGGCTGTACAGTACCAGTCAGCCAATACACTAGGGGACGGTAGGTTTTCAGAGGTACCTCTGGGTTGCATGTATTAATAAATCCATCACTGCAGTCAGTGCGGGTTTATTAATACGAGGTGTTTGATACCAAACACCATAGGTTTCAGTGTAGGCATTATGTAGCTGGGAAACTAGTTTTGCCCAGTGCCCAGTACATACCTTAAGATGGCTTCCCTGTTCATTTTAACTGTTAGTAGTTGCACTGGCCAGCACAGGAGCATATCTGCTCATGCAGATCTTTCCTCATATGTAATATAATGCACCATGCCTTGGGGCTGTAGGGCCTGGTGTAGGGGGGTGACTTAAAAATGTCACATACAGTGTTAGGGGACATGGCACACGCCATGTTTTCTCTTTTCAGAGCACCTTGTCATGCAGCCTGCAGTGGCAATCTTTGAGATTGATGCTGGGTTCCTTAGAGTGGCACGATCTATGCTGCAGCTCTCAGGGACCCCCTTTAGTACCTATGCCCTAGGTACCAGGCGTACCACTTAATAGGGACTTACAGAGGTGCTAAAGGGCTGACCATTTGGAGATCAATTGAGCAGTTACCTTGTTTTGGGGAAAGAACACTGAGGACCTGGTGAGCAGGAATCCAGTGCAATGGGGACATTGTGAGCAGGAACCCAGTGCACGCCAGTCCAAGTTGCATCAAATACCAGGCAAAAAAGTGGGGGTACCACTGCAACAAGTGACCTTGATTTTGTGAAACCCGTTTTGGCCAGTTTTCCATTCATGAAAAGAATATATTTTTCTGAATAAAGAACCCTTGCGAAATTGACTCATCTGTTAAGACCTGGTCTGTTAGTTTATGCGGTCATTAAGGGGAAACTCCAGCGTATCTTTGAGGGTTTAGTTGACTGACTTTAAGAGCCTCTGAATCCCCCTCCTGTTAAACACCTTGAACCATATACCAAGGACGTACAGGTAAGTTAAATATAGGAACTGGGAGGGAAGCACAGGCACTTTGCTACTGGTTAACAGCGTAAAGTGCACAGGGTTCTAAAGCCAGCAGAAATATAGGGTCCAGCAAAAGGCGAAAATGTCCTACAAGTACTTCTAGAAATTATTGTAGAATAACAAATAAAAAACACAGGTTATTATGTTGGCACTGCCCATAAGCATGCCTGTGTCTCAATTTTGTTCTAAGTTCAACAGACCCCCTCCCTTTTCCTCTCAGGGCCATTGCTTCATAAATATAACTTATTGCCCACTTGTACAGTTTTAGAGGCTCTTGCTATACCCCAAGTCACTGCTGAGCTTAAATTCTTATTCAAAGAAGCCTGTAACTTATTAATTTTGAATAATACTTTATTCAGTTGAGTTTTCATGTACTCCTTTTCATTTTTCATTGAAATGGTAAGCTTGAGCGTGTAGATTAAAATTATTTCACACTAACATTGGAATACTGTTTTTTCATTCATTTGAAAGAATTGAAGCACTCAACTGTGCCTGGGGGAGGGACGGGAAAGATCTGATACACCTCTAAGGTGCAACGGTATTTATCATTTGTGTTTTATGTTGGCTTCTTTCACGCATTGAAGAGCACGGCTTTCAATTATTCTTCCTTTTGAAATAGAAATATATTTAGATTGTTAGTAGCTTAAATGCCTTTTCATCCCATTCAGGTTTATGCTGTGAAGACTGTATTACAGCGTCCTCTTAGCCTTATCCAAGGTCCTCCTGGTACAGGAAAAACTGTGACATCAGCTACCATTGTATACCATTTGGCGCGCCAAGGCAATGGGTAATTTGTATTTTATTTAATTTAATTTTTGTTATCTTTAAACAAATGTAATAGTTGTGTGACTCTGTCCATTAACCTCCCACCCACCCCCACTGAACTACTTGATTAAAAAGTAAAATAAATGTATATGATATAAAGAACACCATGAAGCGTATTCTAGTATATAAGATTTGTCTATGGAATGGCTTATTTAAGACATTCATAGTCTTTCATTTGCCTCAGAATTAACAGCTATACATTTTGAGCTCTCTTGCCCCTAAACAGACTTGACTTGCACTCTTCAAAAAGTGTAGGTAAATAATGAATATTCATGAATTGTGGACGTCCTTTATTATTAAGGTTGCTTTTCTGTACAGTAAATTCATTTTTTGCCATCATTTTTACAAGTATAGGGCTATAAAGTTAAGGCTTGCCATTTCACTCTAAATGTACAAGTATTTAACATTCAAACATAGAATTTTTCATTTGAAATATGGTCTATCCATATCAGTCCCCAGTATGATGGTATTTTACTTATGTTTTGATTGGCATATTTCAAAGATATCTCTGCATTCTCGAACTGAAGTTCTGATATAGAAGAAAAGATATTTAGCTGCAGTTAGTTTTTGACTCATAAATTTGCTATTTAGTATGCAGCAGTAACTAAACATGGAGGGAAAATGGATATCTTACTCAGTATTCTTAAGAGTTCCTTGCAATTTGCAATCCAAAACCTAAAATCTTGAAGTCTTATTTAAAAACACTTATGATAAGATAACTGTCCACAACTTAGAACCTTTACTCAGAAGTATATGGCTGAGATACCCGCCACCCCCTCTCAACACAATCCCCAAGGATGGGAAACCGGAAACGTTCTGAACTTTTGGAAGACGGGAGGGAGTGACCCTCCCGGCCGTATTTATTAAAATATGAAACAAAATTAAAACGTTAAAATAACAGTTTCATATTAATGTACAATTTCATTTCCACATTTGCGATGTTTGGCTAACCTTAACATATACTCTAATACAGAGGTTCTCCTAGCCGAACTAACATCCTACAAAACTTTAAATTGAAATTGTACATCCTAACGTTTAAGGGCCAACTGCAAGGTCGTAACCGGTGTCAAGATCCCTAAACCAGACATATCCCCCTCACTTGTGAGGGGCGACCGCACAGAGGCGTACCTCAAGTGCATTTACCAATTTCCCTTGACTTGACGGGGGCCCCAATAAACTCGACGCCATTTAAAGGTCGTCCGAGGACTCGTGTGAGGTATCTAGAAGGTAGCGTAGACCCCCTCCCAAACCCCACACAACTTACCACATCTGCCGTCGCAGATGTCCTGGCCCCGGGAAATTCCCCAGGAGGGGGCTGTAGCCCCTCCTACCCAGGAAGGGGCCTTGACCGCCTTTCCTTTCCTTTCGGCGGCCCATCCTTAGAAGGGACCGCCTCCCCGTTGAGGGGCCAATGGCCACCTCCCTCGAGCGCTCCCATCCGTAATGGGTGACGCCCACCCATAGGGATCTTCCAATTACTGCTCACCGATCATGACCTAACCGCCACAGGCCGGATAGTTGACCGGCTATCCGGACCCCCCACAACACTCCTGCCTAAAGGTCATGTCATAAAGTCCTTAGCCAAGCTATCAGATCTCCTATGAGTAACTCGTTCCCCACCCGGGACAAATGAACACCATCCCCCAAATACATACTGTCCCCTTTAATACAACCATGCGAAATAGAATGCAGTGTACTTGAACGGAACAATCTACTCACTTTATTATTAATTTTCCTTACTGAATGATTCAGAGCAGAAACCGAAAGAGCCCCCCGCCACACTTTCCGTGGGATCATATGGGACCATGCAATTGTGCACCCTGGAACTCTCCTTGCTAACCAACTTACAGTGGAAAGCATTGCCTCAAGAAGAAGTCGTCTACCAGTGGTCACCAAATCGTTGCCCCCAAGATGTACTATGACTATAGACGGCGGTGACCTCGTCCGCCCTAACAAACCCTCGAAAAATGATCGAAACTGGTCAATACAGAGCCCGCCCTTTCCGTAGAAGGACACACTGTACCCGTATTCCCCAGCCACGTGAATCATGTCACCTGCTTTGAATACGTCCGCGGCACGCCTCACGTATGAGTGGCCCACGACCCACACCTCCTTTTTCACAGCCGGTGATGTCTGACCGCTGGCCCGGTGTTGGGTCGACTGCACAGTCCGCCCCGCCTCGTAGGCTTGCGCAACTGAAAACCAAACAAAAACAAGAAGCGTGAGTACATCATTACAGCTTCACAACATGTGCAACCGCACATACCTTTTATAACAGTTCGAGGACCAACGCCCCACACGTTTAACTTGTTCGACATTCAGACCCCTGGCTGTAGCCTCTGTAGCAGCCCCTATCCGAAAGGAATGGGTCCCAAACTCGCCGGGGTTCAAGCCCGCGGCAGAAATCGACATCGCAAGCACCCGCTGAAACTGAAACCTCGTCAGTGGGGTGGCGTCAGCGTGTCTCAACAAGGTCCCCCCCCCATGATGCCACCCTTTGCGCTAAATATTCCTCTACGCAACTCACCGGGCACATGGAAGACCCGGGAATCCTTTGTATGATTATGCAGTCCCCCATCGCACCCTGATCGGTCTTGGACCTGACAAACGAGACAGTCATTGTCTCCCCCCTGACCTGAACGTGCTCTCGGCACAGTCCCCCCATGGTATCCTGCTTGTTCTTTGCCACTAGTTCGCTTACCCGCATAGCCCCATGGAATGCTAGCACAAAAGCGGCTCGGAATAACCTTCTTTCATACAGGGATGAACATGTTGCAGGGAGTACAGATAACAACAGAGCTAACCTATCCAGACCTATCGGGCGCCTTGCATCTACTTTGCGACCCTCAAGGCGTTGCCACCCACGTAGCGCTTTTTGCACAACGAAAGACGCAGTCGGGTCCTGAATCCCATGGGCCCTTGCCATAAAGGAAATGGCGGCCCGATGCCTCTGGGCCGTAGCCACTGATTTGCCTGCCTGATGTAACGACAGCAGAAAGTCTACTACTAGTTCTTCCTGGCCCCAAAGCTCTCCCCTAGCAGCCCCCACAAAGGCCCAATAGGATCGGAACGCCCCTTCATATGCCTTCCTCGTCCTGGGTGCTAAACTCTCTCCCACGAGGTTCTGTAGTTCGGGGCACCGAGAGACCAGAGAGCTTCGGGAAAGGGTGCCGCCACCGGGTCCGCTGTGGGCAGAAAACCCCAGAAGGCCTGCATACGAAAACGAGAAAGCGCATCAGCCGCTTTATTCATTACCCCTGGCACATGTTTTGCCTTAAATAGCACGTTCAATTGCATACACAATAACACAATTTCTTTGAGCAATCTCAGAATCCATTTGCATCGTGCTGCCTGGCTATTGATACACTCAACCACGGTCATGTTATCAGACCAAAACACCACAGAGTGATCTCTGAACCCCTCAGGCCAAGTTTTCAGGGCCACAAGAATGGGAAACAAGCATTTACAATGCAATGGTTTCGCCTTTGGAAAAGTTAGAGCTATTGGCATTGCTCATGACATTTCTTTTTTTTTTTAACTTATAAACAAACAACATTGTTATTTACATTGCCAACAGCTCTCGCAGCCCACACAGCTCTCGCAGCCCACACAGCTCTCGCAGCCCATACTCGGGGTGACAAATGCAAAATGAACTACTGATGGACAGAATGCAGAACAATGTCATGCATTCACCCCAGTACAGAGATCTGGGCCTAAATCCATCTTTTCTTTGCTCACCATGCCATTCCAGTTTGGACCCAGCCATATGCAAATCAGTCTTGACCCTGCCCCCAATGGGAACAGTCCAGCCATAACTGCCAGGCCTGCACTGCTCGGCCTGGATTCAGCTTTGCTCCTTCTGGGATCAGAGAGTGGTCAGAAAGGTGTGGAGCCGATGCCTCAGAGAAGGATGGTGGCTTGTGTAAGGAGGGAACAGAGCAGAGCACTAGAAGTTTGTGTCTCTCACCTCACAGGCTGTGCGAGGAGCTGTTGGAGAAGCTGCACCTGGACATTGCCATGCTGAGTTTGATCTTCCGTAGTTTTGATTTGACGTTGGCTCATTGGCTCTGGGACTTTTGGATACACCCGGTTTATTTCAGAATTGTGCTGGAGGGTACACGTGGTTGCCATGTTCATGAAGTGTCTAGGATTTCCCCTAATCTCTAGATGCAAACCCGATACGTGTTACCTACACATACTAGGGGATGCTGCAGACGATAGAGCAGCCCTCAGTAATGGTACCTCTGGTGCGCCTTTAGGCGTGTCTGCACTACTCTCTTCGTTGTGCATGCAAGACCAGAAGATGCCACCATGAGCTAGTATAGGCACTGGCAGGTGCGTATTCCATATTCCTTAAACTTGGTTTTTAACCAACTCCGACGTGTCCTAGTATTCGTACATTTTGAATCTAGATTGAAGACTATTTGAAGGTACATTCTTTTCTTAATTTCTCTCTCACAAAACAAAGCTCGCGCTTACACAATACTTCTGAAATACCACATATCTTTATTAATACCTTCAAATGGCTCTCCAACGCACTAGGTCCAGCTAAAATCAATATTTTATGTTTTTGGAGAACTAATGTTATACCAGCGCTTAATTCCTGGCTTGCAGATTTGTATGATGTGGCTCATTTTGAGAAAATGTCATATAAACTAAATGACAATTTACTTCGGTTTGATAATATATGGGGCCCTTCTTAGGTGTGTGGTGATTTTGACTCATTGTACTTCAGTGCCGATGGGTATGAATACAGGTTACGTCTGTTATATATTATTTGCATTTCATTTTCTCTTCCCTGTAATCATTCATTTAAAATTTAGAAATACAAAACAATGTGAAGTCACAACACTCTATGCTCAAAAACAATGCAAACGTCGCACAAAATACAGCCACAGTGCTGGCGAAGTTATTTGAAAGAGTACATCGCCCACACCAATATCCCGCATACTCACAGTGCACACGAACGCCACACCCCACATACACACAGTGCACACAACCCCACACCCTGCATACTCACGGTGCACTGAACCCCACCACCCACATACACACTGTGCACACAAACGCCACACAACCCCACACTCCGCATACACAGTGCACAGAATCCCACACCCCGCATACTCACAGTGCACTGAACCCCACACCCTGCAAACACACAGTGCACATAACCCCACACTCTGCATACACACAGTGTACATAACCCCACACTCTGCATACACACAGTGCACACAACCCCACACCCTGCATACTCACAGTGCACTGAACCCCCACACCCCGTATACACACTGTGCACACAACCCCACACTATGCATACTCACAGTGCACACAACCCCACATTTCGATACACACAGAGCACAACTCACTGTCAGTATACATGCTGTGTCGCAGGGTATTCGATCTGCCCATGTGCCCCCAATCTATGCACTCAGACTGGCCACAGTCTTTCTGTCTCTTTCTCTGCCCCTCTGCCGGTTGCCTCTCGCATTATCTACGTGTCTGTCGGCCTGCATGGCAGCTTCCTGCCCACCATCTTGCCGGTGTAACACTTTGCTAAGGGAAGGCCCCGGGCTGCAAGTATGACTTCAGGGGCCAAGTGATTTAGGGTTCTGCGTCACAGAAGCATTAATAACCCTGTTTGCAAGGAGCCTCAACAAAGACTGGAGCCCTGACCCCATGTACCTAAGTGAAGGTCTCATTAGCAAAACAATGCACAGCTGATCCGCGCGCCTCTCCCGCCTCGGACATCTGAGGTAATGCTGGACACGAGCAGGCGTCGAGGAGGCCAAGAACTGCAGGGGTAAAGCAGAGTTCAAGTCCGGGGCTTGAAAACTGGGGTCACCTTTCCACAAACTAGTATGCGCGGTTTATTAATGGACACAAAATACAGCCACTCAGCACCATCAGACATGTGTACTCTCCATGGCTAAGCGTCCAGCTATACAATTTATATAATCTTGGATTTTCCTATTTTTAAAAAAAATGACAGCCCTCAAAGCCAAGAATGTTTGCGCTATAATAACCTACTTTACAGGCCAACAGCAACCACATGGATTTTCGGAACCCAGGTGGCTACATTTCGACAAGGCTACTTGTGAAATGAAGCCCTGTTTGACACCAAACATCTGGGCCGTGGGAGCAGTGTGTGAGAGCCTGCCGGGCGCTATCCTGCAGCCCTCCTCCAGGTTATCTACAACTCTTTCCAAGCACATAAGCAAAACACCCTCTGTAAAAACACACAGTGGTTTATTGAACATTTACAACGTTTACACCATCAAATATTAATTAAACTCCACATTTTAAGATGGAAGTGCACACAAATAAATCGCCTTCAAGACTAGAACATCACAACACCGAGGACAAAAAAAAACACAACTGGAGAACAGCAATACCAATGGGAACACTGCTCAGCGGGTCCGTCGCCGGCTGCTCTATTGATCCATCAATGTTTGTGTCCCAGGGGGCTGCTTCACTCACAGCCGCAGCCGGGAGCCCCTGGACCGCGCGGGTGCAGGCCGGCCAGAGAGGCCCCTCGCTGGCCTCGGGGTGCGCCCTCTGTCTGTGCTCCCGGTGGGCTTCGCAGGGCCGGGACCCCCGTTTATCCTCACCAGGCCTCTAGTCTGTGCTCAGGGGTTCTGCGGACATTGCACATAAATAAACCGGACGGTTTCGAACACTGAGGAGAGAGAGTGGTCCAGGGCTCTGGGGGGCATCTACCAGCCTGAGGGGCGCCGGGGGAGCCGTTCACAGGGTCACCCAATACTGACGAATGCATCCACGTTGTCTGCACGCAGGATTATTGCATTACATTATCTTTGTATGTGTGCGTGTACATCCACGTAAGTGTGTATATGTGTGTGTGCCTATATATATGTGCGTGTATCTATTTATTTATTATATTTTGACAGGCAGAGAACATTTTATTAATTATATTTATGTATAAAGTACATTAATAAATAAAATACCATTCTCTGCGTGTCAAAATATAATAAATAAATAGATACACGAACGTATATATATATGCACAGACACATACTCGCACACATATACACACTTACATGTGTGTACACGCACACATACAAAGATAATGTAATATAGTGATACTGAGAGAGAGAGAGAGACAGATAATTTGACCCATGATCAGACAAATTAAAAAATTACCAAACCAAATCTGTTTCCGTAAAGGCACGCATGGCCACTATAAAGAGTTGTATGTAATGCGCATTGAAAAAAAAATTCAATCAATTGCTGCGTTTCGCATCCAGCAGAAAGAAGGCGCTGCTGAAATACGATCACTTCTGGGCGCTATAACCAGAGTGGTGCCCCCACACCATGACCTAAGGCTCTGGCAGTGCGCAGCAGGGGACGCTTATGAATTCACACGAAGCGTATCAGAAGGTGGACGAAAATGTTGTGAGGGAAGGGGCCCCTCTTAAAGAGGGCGAAGGTCTTGTTTTGGCCGGCCACACTGCTACTGCTTCCCCTGCACATTGAGTTCAAGGCAGGGGCCTGTGAGAGGGACCCGACACTGACACACGCGACCCCAACACCCCAGTAGACTGGCCGCAAGTGCCCCACCCTCACTATCAGCCTTTGTGTTTTACGCTGTGTATCCCGCGATACCCACCCCCATACCCCCCCTTCTCAATTGCAGCCAGTGGGTTCAGGAATGAATCCCACCCCTCCCAACCTTGAAAGCACAGACAACTCTGGACTCTCCGGCTCTCCCCTCCCGGGTCTCTCTGGATCCTCTGGACCACCCCCCCCCCCCCCCCCCACCACCACCCCCACGTACACTCAGGATCTCTCTCACTGACTACCCTCGAGAACTCGTCCACAACCCTGTTTTCCTGGCTCTGGCTGACAGAGCCCGGGCCTGCTCTGCCCCCGGGGCCCTACCCCTCTCATCCCTACTCTTGGTGCAGCCAGTCCAGCCCTAGACTATACTCTGGACCAGGCCCGGCCCCTCGCCTCCCGCACTCCCCAGCTCCTTCTTGCGCTTGTCTTCTTGTTGCTGACAGAGCCCGGGCCTGCTCTGCCCCCACCCCCCCCCCCCGGGTCATATTTACCCCTCTCATCCTTACTCTTGGTGCAGCCAGTCCAGCCCTAGACTATACTCTGGACCAGGCCCGGCCCCTCGCCTCCCGCACTCCCCAGCTCCTTCTTGCGCTTGTCTTCTTGTTGCTGACAGAGCCCGGGCCTGCTCTGCCCCCACCCCGGGTCATATTTACCCCTCTCATCCTTACTCTTGGTGCAGCCAGTCCAGCCCTAGACTATACTCTGGACCAGGCCCGGCCCCTCGCCTCCCGCACTCCCCAGCTCCTTCTTGCGCTTGTCTTCTTGTTGCTGACAGAGCCCGGGCCTGCTCTGCCCCCACCCCCCCCGGGTCATATTTACCCCTCTCATCCTTACTCTTGGTGCAGCCAGTCCAGCCCTAGACTATACTCTGGACCAGGCCCGGCCCCTCGCCTCCCGCACTCCCCAGCTCCTTCTTGCGCTTGTCTTCTTGTTGCTGACAGAGCCCGGGCCTGCTCTGCCCCCCACCCCCCCCCCCGGTCATATTTACCCCTCTCATCCTTACTCTTGGTGCAGCCAGTCCAGCCCAAGCCTACACTCCGGAGCAGTGCCCAGGCCCCACTGCCCCCCTCGCTCCCGCACTCACCAGGTCCTTCTTGCGCTTGTCCTCCTTGCCGTCGGGCCGTGCGATTTAACCAGGTCAGAACCATGAACAATAAAACAAAACACTAATAATAAAGGCTGAAGTCCATTTGGGTAGCCAAAGTTCAAATTAAAATTGGCATTTGGGTATAATCAGAATGAATTCAAGGTAGCAGTAATTGTAAACAGTGTGTACCATTTTGCCAAAGCTGTAGGAATGGTCTTGAGCTGTTAATCGGTTTCAGCCTTTCCCTTGCTTTTCAGAAACAAACTGGCCAAGTACATCATTAAAACATGTTAAGGCAAAAACTTAGCACTAAACGAAACATAACAGAGGATTCGAGTAGCTTGAAAGCCTCCATTTGTAGTAGCAGCATGTAGTGTGTATCCAGAAAGGGTTAATGTTTGACATTCAAAGAGTACGAACCAAGGACAAGTGAATGCACACCGCTGATGCGTAAATAACGAACCCTTTTAGAAAACACTAGATCAGAGACAAGCGTACAAAGAATAGATTCATTTGACCATAATGCACATATACATTCTTATTAATGTGTTCGATGCCCGATCTAAAGCTAAATTCAAACGCGTTATGCCACAGAGGCAAGGAGACAATATGTGTCCCGGAGGAACTGAAGGAGAGTGAACACCGCGCAGCAACTTCATGACTGCCACGAAGCAAGAGTAAACCGGGTGCAAAGAGCTAAATTTCTGAGTCCATTAAACCATGCTCTTTTCTTGTACAGAGCGCAGACAGCAATGGGGAGGGGCAAATGCAGCAAAGAGGCGGGAGATATTACCTTTAGCAATGGAGGAGGGGGCACAACTGGGTGCCCCGGGCCATTGCCTAGAGCAAAATGCTTGATCTCAAAGAAATTCCTGTGCACCAATTAAGCATTATGGCTAGTTTAATCTGATTTAAAAAAAAATCAGCTTAGTCGGTTCCTCCTACCTCCTGGCTCCACCCTCAGGTCTGCACCCCTTCACCTCTTGCCTCTCCGACCTCTGCAGTCTGTAACCTCTGTGAAAGCTCCAGGCAGTTTCCCGGTAGCTTCACTCCAGGAGGTTTCAATGCGCTGTTTGTACTTCAATTGCCGGTACCTCACCAGCACCTCCAGCTGTTAGGATGCCGGTCCAAAGAAAGAACAGCCAGTGGTGAGATTCGGACACAACGCTGCGTATCAACGCATCAGCCGGACATCAAAGCCCGTGCTTGCTGTGTTTGAATGATATATTTAAAGAACCGTCCAGTAGTGTTTGTAATTTGAGACAGACTCCGACTACCTGTAGCGCTTTCTTGAAAACAGTAAATTGGTTCTTACAGCCCATAACCTCGAAGGCTTCGAGTATATTTTCATAATTCAATAACAC
The DNA here is from genome assembly GCF_964263255.1 of Lissotriton vulgaris. Classification (NCBI taxonomy): domain Eukaryota; kingdom Metazoa; phylum Chordata; class Amphibia; order Caudata; family Salamandridae; genus Lissotriton; species Lissotriton vulgaris. Next base: position 49,787,255 of record NC_141700.1, read on the forward strand.
AGACGGTCGCGCTTCCGCACAAAAATGCTATTGATTTATTTTACTCTACCAGTTTTCTCAAAATGTGGGGCTCTCGTTGTGAGCATAATAAGTTCATCATCTTTTCGTGATGGGGAGCTAACCTCCCGATAGTGTTTAACTTAAAGGCACGCAGGCGAAGGCAAGGGGCTGGTGCAGTATTGCGTCAAGGTGGTTGCGGTTAACTTTTTAATGTAATTGTAAACCCTTAGGCGTGGAAGCTCTTCACTAACCGCTATTGTTGTACACAGCTCGGTGCTGCTCACTTTTTGCCCTGCGGGCGGGGCAGGGCAGCAGTCTTCATTGTTTTCTGGTTGCTGCCTTAGTACCGACATGGTACAAAAGGGGGGTGGTGATGGATCTCGGGATCTGCTACCAAGTGCTGTGACCGCTGCCCACTAGCAGCAGAAACGTTAGTTCGCTGGGGGGGGGGGGGATGGGGGGGGGGAGTAGTGCGGGGGGGGGGGGGGTAGTGCGGGGGGGAGGGGTGCGGGCGGGGCAGGGCAGCAGCCTTCATTGTTTTCTGGTTGCTGCCGTAGTACCGACGTGTCACCTTTCGGCCTCTTCAGAGCTTTTGAAGGTGGGGAGGCGTGACTGGGTATAGCGCCCTGAGCTGTAAAGCTGCCGAGGGCTGAAAATTGAGACATGGCAGATTGATGGAAAATAAGACGGGGTGGGAGCCCTCACCAAAGTGTAAACACAGAGCTAGGCCCCAGGCTGGCAGTGTAAAAAATAATCAGAGCCTGTGCCCCGGTGCCACTGCACCGATGCTAGCTACGTCCCTGTTTGGCAGTGTACCCGAGTCTGGCTGTGCTGATGCGTGTTTTGTCTGTCTCTCTGTCTAGGTTCGGGCTGGAAGCAGGCTCCATGTAAGCACCCTCGCCCCAGCTGCGAGTTTCTCAACCTCTGGCCGCAGTTCACGACTCCACACGAGGGAAGACACTTGTCAGTCAGCATGAAGGCGCACTCCTGCATCCCGGCGCTGCTGCTCGCCCTCGCGTGTGCCCTGCTGGTGTTAGGGCAGGACAGCGGGTCTTCCAATGGCGAGGCCCCGGCCTCGGGGGCTGCGGCTGCCCCCGTGACCTCGGCAGCGGGTCTCGGCTTACCCTCGGACACCTCTAATGTCGCTGCGCCCCAGAACGGTTCGAAGACGCTGAGGACGGCGGGGTCCAGGCCCCTCTCCCCTCCCATGTGCACTTCCGGCCGGCCGCGCTAGGATTGGCCGGCCGGCTGAAGAAACCCCGAACGGGGATCGAGCAGGCCCTGGGTCCTAGTGCCTCCCACAGGGCTGGGGGGGGGGGGGGGGCGGGGGGGGGGGGGCGGGAGAGGACGAGGGGGGCGGGAAAGGTCACGGACGTCGGGAGGGAGGCGGGAAACGTGGCGGACTTCGGGAGGGAGGCGGGAAACGTGGGGACGGCGGGAGGAGGGACACAAGGCAGGACAGCAGCAAGCACGGCCCGGCCGGACCAGGCTCGGGGGCGTTCCCGGCGTCGCGTGACGTCGCCAAAGCCAAAGAATCTCGGGAACGCCCCCGTGTCTGGTCCGGCATTGATGGACAGGCCCCTCGTCCAATGGCTAGGCTCCATTTATGGAGCTAGCCAATCGGACGGGGGGGCGTGTTCCATAGTGCTTACTATACTCATTAGATTTCTCTGGAGGCGGAGCCTAATCGGCTCCGCTCCCCAGCGAAACCTAAAAGTTCAAGAAAGGCAATGTTACTTGTCAGCCCACACTCATGCCACCATAACGGCCATTTTTGAGCCGACCATCGTGTGCCGAATATGGCACCAAAACCAGTGCTCCCTGCCGAATCTGTCCACAGCCCCAGCTCCTCGGAGGACACCGCCGGTTTGTTCCAGACAATTCGACCATTGAAATCCGCCAGAAATGCCAACCAAATGCGCATGTCCTGACGAACCTCTGCCGATAACCTTGTGCGATGATGACCCTCCTTCAGGCCGACCATGGCCTGAGCGATCGAGCGGGAAAAGGGGCGGGCCATCGGCATGACTCTCAGGGCAAAATTCAGCTGTCCCACCAATTGTTGCAACTGGTGCAGCCTGACCTTGGACTCGCTAATACAAGCTTCCAGGGAAGCCCTGAATCTTATCACCTTCTCTTTAGGTAATCTAAAACAACCTTCCACAGAGTCGAGCTCGATCCCCAGGAACTCGAGGCAAGTCGAGGGACCCACAGTCTTACCTGGTGCCAATGGCACACCGAAATGCTTCATTAAAGTACAAAATTCATTCAAAGCCTGTCCACATTCCGGACCCCCGGCCGCCCCCAGAAACAAAAAATCATCGAGATAATGCATGACATGCTGTAAACCCGTCTTCTTTGTGAAGACCCATTGCAGAAAACAACTGAACTGTTCAAAATATGCACAAGAAATAGAGCAACCCATTGGCATACATCTATCCATGTAATACTGACCCTGAAACATGAAACCAAGGAGACGCTGATCGTCTGGGTGTACCGGGAGCAACCGGAACGCTGACTCAATATCTGACTTTGCCATCAGCGCCCCGGGCCCTAGGCGATTCAACATGGCCACGGCCTCATCGAAAGATGCGTACCGCACCGAACACACATCCGGGTCTATTGCATCATTTACGGACAGACCACGTGGGGCTGATAAATTATGTATCAGTCGGAACTCACCCGGGTCCTTCTTAGGGACCACCCCCAAAGGAGAACAAACAAAGTTAGCACACGGTGGCTCATCAAATGGACCGGCGACTCGACCTCGAGTAACCTCCTTCCCAATCTTTTCTTGTACCACGGTCGTATGTTGCAAGACCGATATTTGATGTTTACATTTTCTTACACCCCGAAACTCCCCCACTGGGATGCGGAAACCATATGAAAACCCGTTCCTCAACACCCCAGCGGAAGCGTGATCCGGGTATTCGCTGAGCCAAGGAATCATTGCCATGGTATCAACCGGAGTAGGTAAAGGCGCCCCTCTGACTATTTTAGACCTGTTTGGCGCCTCCTCTCCCCCCGTTATCACCCGTTTTGGCTCTGCACATGGACTCCGGATGGGATGGCTGCCCACACCCTCCACATTCGTGACGGAATTTACATGACCCCTGGGGCCTCGTACATTTACCTCTGTTGAAGTTCCAACAAATCCCCCTTTTACCTGTGTTGCCGTTCGGCCTCGAGTTGTATTCGTTACCTGTACCTGATCGAAAGGGGGTCCCGGCATATTGGCGGGAGGATTCACCCCCGCTACTCCCTACTAATGGTACTTTTAACATACCAGTACTCTCCATTTTTGACCATGAAACAGAATCGTAACAATCCCAAGTTAAGTTTTTATCGTGCTCCTTTGCTTTTCTAAAAATATTATCGTAACAGAACCACTGATTGCCCCCATATGATACGGAATATTCCATGATCCGTGTCTGATAGATCGGCAATTCGGACAGCAACTCGGGTCTACGTTCGCCCATGATGGAGGTAAAAATTCCCCACGCCTTCCCCCAAGTGCCAATGTTTTCATCAACTTTAAAGGCGGCCATCTTTGCGCGCCAAACACTCGGATGCATGAGCTCCTTTTGGCTCTTAACATGCTCCATCTCATAATGATCGGTAAGCAACGAGAAGATGTTTATATACTCATTTGCCCATATCTTCTCCTTAATAGCCAGAGGGACATGTTGACCCAACTTTTCCCTTCGTGAAGGTGCAGACTCATCCCTCGCAATCGGCAAAGGCCGCTTACCTGAACCGGAAGCTGTATCTGCGGCTGAACCTGTTCCTGGTGGTTTTTCTACTGCCGCAGCCGGCGTGATAACTGGCGATGATGCCTTCGCCGCCTCCCTCGTTTCACGCAGTTGCTTCATCAACACCCGTGCGTCGTCAGCCGTGGCGCCCTCGCTTTCTTTCCCCAACCACGCTGCTAATTGTGCTGCCAGCTCGGGCGGCATATCCCCCCCGGACACGGGGGTAATCACCACGGGAATCGGATTCCCCTCTGCCGGCACCGGAGTTGGCTCTTCGAGTGGGGCACAGGGAACCGGGATGTCCCCCCCAGCTGCTCCCCTTCTGGGCCTCTTGCCCTTTCCTCCCGGAGCTGCTCCTGCCAAAGGTCGTTTCGGTCCCCCTTCCCCATCTCTATCCGCCATCCGTTTCTTCAGATCGGTCACTTCTTTCATGAGTATACGCAGCATCTGGTCGGTAGTCATTCGCTTTCCGACTTTCTTAGGCATTCTCCGACAGAGTATCTGTAAGACAAAAGGAAAGATTACCACGCTCAAAATTGGCTCTTCGTTCCGTCTCGAGCTCACGTGCAGCGAGGAGGTGCAGCTTCAGAGCACAGGAACAAGAGGATGCTTTCTTGGCTTGTTGCTCCTTTTATCCGTCTTCAGGGCGGGCGTAAACCCGCCCCTGCCTGCCCCGAAGGGCGTGGCCGGCCGCGTCAGTGTCTAGGCCAGCCCACTCCAGGGCGGGAAAAAGCGCGCCCCGGCTACGCCGCTTCGGGCATACCAGCCGAGACTCGCCTCCCGCCCAAGATGGCTTCCCGGGGGGATCGTGGTACTCCGCCATACGTTCGGGGGGACCGAATGGTCGCCCCTTTCCATTCTCCCGCTGTTCACTTTTTGGTTAAACTCTGTGACTGAGTGTGTTCCAGAGAGATCTCTCCACCTACCTCGTTGGCCCCCTCTTCCCACCTTTCTTAAAAAAAAAAGATATATCTTTTGAGTGCAAAGCAGAAAATTACTGTTAGCCATCCACATTAGTTCCTTTGTGCACTTTAAATGTTTTGTTAGAATATCAAAGTAGTGTGCTCCACCTTAGAACGGCTACAGAATAACGTGTCTGCCAACAGTCGCTGTGTCATTTTGACTTTGTTTTGCTGATGCATAATGGTATCACTAAAAACCACAGAATTTTTCTGATGCTCTTCAGCATCACCAAAAAGCATTGGTAAAGCCAGTGGGTCCCAAAGGCAAATGTTCTGTGGGATTTTAGTCTCATGCTATTTTCATTTACTAGCAACCAGGTGTTTGCTCCTTTATTTTGGTGTGTTAAAGGCATGAAATAACTGTTTAAGGTCATTTGTTTCCCATACAAGGATGGAGCCATGTACAATTCTTCCCTGTTCAACAGCATAATAGGGTCAATTGGAGGAGGTTTTTGAATTGTTTTATGAACCTTTATGTATCTGTTGAATTGCTAAATATAAATACATTATATTTTGGCTTTTAGCCCCCCCCCCCCCCAACACTTTTTCTCTAAAATTATGTGGGCAGTTTAGCTGCTTCACTTAATCAATAATGTAAATGTTTATACTTATGTTTGTTTACTTATTTCAAGACCTGTGCTGGTTTGCGCTCCAAGTAACATAGCTGTTGATCAACTGACTGAGAAGATCCACCAAACTGGACTGAAAGTGGTTCGTCTTTGTGCAAAGAGTCGGGAAGCCATTGATTCTCCTGTATCGTTTCTGGCATTGCACAATCAAATTCGGAACATGGACAGGTAAACATTATTTTCAGATCGTATTTATTATCCCCATATATTTGTACTCCTTTCTGTCTAATCATTTGATCCTCTTGAGAACACTTCACTGGTGGATTTAGATATTCAGACAGCTAGCTTTCTTTTTATTTAACAGTGATTGCCAAAGCAATATAGTTGTCGTATAATTTTTCTTATGAACGGATTACAGCTTGATGACAAATATCAGTATAAAATACTGCAAGCCCATAATATGAGGGCCATAAAGATGTGCATTTTAAGGGATAATAATAATAATGCATTTTAATAGTTTATCAAAAGTAGCCAACTGCTAGAGGATTTCATTGTAATGCTAAACTGTTTTTTTTCTTGACTAATTATGCAGTAATTCGTTTATTTTTTAAAATGTTTATACATGACCATGTGTAATCTGTAATGATTTGTTGGCTGTGTGTCTTTTGACAGACAGAAGTGAAAACACCATGTCACACATCCCTGTGTGCCATGTCCCCTACCACTGCATGGAATATTTGTAAGTCAACCCTACAGCAGGCCTAACAGCCCGAAGGCCAGGGTGCTTAATGTTTCATGTGAGGGCATACCAGCATGAGCAGATAAGCCTCTGTGCTGGTCTTCCCTATTACTACGAGTACAAGTGACCAGGGAAGCCATTTTAAAGCATGTGCTGGACACTGGTGAAAACGAGTTCCCCCAGCTACATGATGGTTTCACTGAAAATAGGGATGTTTGGTACCAAACATCGCGTTTTGATAAACCAACACTGATGCCAGTGTTGGATTTACCAATACATGCACATTAGAGGCTGCCCTCTGAAAACCTACCAGCCTCTGGTGTACTTGCTGACTGGTTTCTGCCACCCGAGACTCTGTTCTGACCTCCTAGGATGAGAGGCTTTGCTCTCAAGAGACCCAGAACAAAAGCCAGAACAAAAGCCTGTCCCGGAAGAGGGTGTAACAACCGCTCCCACAGGATGACATGCTGAATAGCCTCCTTGGGCTGCCTTTGAAATGCGAATCTGGCTCCCCTTACAGCAGAGGAAGCGCTCCCCCAATCCAGATCCCTCTTGGCACCTGGAGAGACAGGAAAATTAGCTAGTCTGGTAGGTGTACCACCTCCAGGCTCATACCACCCCTAAGGTGGGCACGATTTTTCAGAAGTAGCCATCTTTGTGGTGGGATACTTGAAAATTCTGGGATACGATTATGCCCACTTCCCACATGAAGTGGTTATACCCAACACTCCCCTAACACCTCTAAGTGCAGTTTTTATTGGAGTCCCTTGCACCAGAGAAGCAGTTACTGATGACCTGCGAAGGACATGAAAAGCAGAAGACTGAGGAGAGCACCTCTTGGCCAAAGCCCAGCTGACCTGTCTGCCGTTCTGTGCCAAAGACAACTCGTCCTGCAACTGTGTGCCTCCAAACCCTGAGAGGACTGTCTGCTTCCAAGAAAGAGTTGAGACCTCCCGTTAAAAGTGGACTTGTTAAGAAATTCAAAGGAGAAGACTCTGAGGCCTCTGGAACTGGCAAAATCCAACACCAAAGGCAACCAGTGGGCAAACGGTTCCAACAAGGTTCCCAAGCCATCTAGAGCTTGAGTCCATCGTGGATTTACTCCTCCTGAACTCCCCAACTTCGCCTACAGCCTCTGCACACCGACCCCCTCGACCGTGACTTCTCTGATAAGGAAAAATCAGACGCCTAAGTACACCTCTGCACCCGTTGGCTCTAGGCCTTGGAGAAGAGGACCAAAGGTGAACCATCAGCACTGATGCCTGGTAAATCAGCATATCCAGGCAGGAGGCTACAAAGGCCTCTGCTGCCTTTCGCCTTTGATATGCGACCTAAGGATTTCCCAGACTGGGGAAATGTCACCACCTGCCCTGGGCCCAACTGGCACCAGTACAGGTGGGAGAATTAGCTTCGCAAGAGGTGTTGTGCTGCCAGGCAGAGCACTCATCCAGGGAGACCCAGCCTGAAGTAAACTATTTTAGAAATTCCACCATGTTGTGTGTTCGAATTAGGAATTATGACACTGGGTGATGCCCACTCCCCATTGTAAGAGGTCATCTAGGAGGTGTAGTGACCCCCGGGGTAAGAAGTCCTTGGCTACTACCCCTCACAACCCTAAATTGAGTATTTAAGGGACCCCCTGATACCAGGACTTCCAATTTTGACGGACATAAAAGGAGTGGTGGACTGCTAACCCGAGAACCGAAGAGCATGATTGACGTGACGCCAACCCTGCCAGCCTGCTGCACCTGACCCTTGTGTAGTAATTGACTCGCCCTGCAGCTGTGCAGACTCCAAGAAACCTGGAGGGCTGCCAGTGCTTTGCCAATTGCCAAAGAAACTCCCTTGGAGAAGAGGGCTACTCCCCTGCAGCCACCAAAGAAGCAATGTCAGGTACACCGACCTGCCATCTACGGGGACTACCGACATAGCCGTTGCCCAGGAAGAGGTAGCTGTGCTCCTCCCTTCGAGTGTGGGGACGCCAGGACTGACCAGAGCCGCATAATACCAATACCTGGGGTACTGGACTCCTTGTAGCAACCAATGCTTGTTGTGACTAGACCGGACACCAACGCCAGGGAAACACGTAGAACAAAGGCTAAGAAGTGAGTCTTCGACTGTCCTGGAGAACAGTCCTGTAAGTCGCTGTCAAGTGCCCAAATGCAATACATGTTTATCCTCCATAGGACATTGCCGATACCGAAAAAGCAGTGACCATTTTTGTAAACTGTAAAAATTCATAACTCTAAAAGTACTTTCCGATAATGTTGGTATCAAAATTAATTTATAAGTACATGTTGTTTTTTTTTATAAATTGGTTTCTGATTTAAGTGTCTCTCTCACTTACTGCCTCTGTTTGCACAATAAATGCTTAGCACTAGCCTCTAATATGCCTAACTGCTCACCCACACTACTACTAAAGAGAGCCTTTGGGGTGTCATTTGTTCCTCTGTAATTCCTATGGGGTTTGCCTGTGCTCTTCACACAGTGTACCACTTTTTGGTCAGTTAAACAGCGAGCTTCCTACAGTATGTTTCATGTCACACCCTAAGATATTCCCACCACTTCATATTTTGTGTCTAAAATTGCTACATTTGTGAAGGCTTTTTCAATGGCTGCAGAAAGAAAGCCTGGCCCCTGCATGTGTCAAACCTAATTTTGGAAAATTCAGGAAATGTCAAAACGGGGGTATTAATCAATGGCATATCCCCTTGTTTTACCCATGTAATCTAGACTTGAATTTTGGACGGTCTTTGTTTCTATTTTTTTATTGTTTTGTTTCAATTACGATCAATGAGCTTTGCTTGGGTGTGCTAAATAAAATTAACATCACATCCGTAATGTAATGAGACTGAGGCACTTCAATGGATTTTGTTTAGAGACTCTTGGGAACTAGGGGCACTTGGGACATATTCCACAGTGAATATCCTTGGCTTGGGTGTTGAATCCTCTTTCAAGAAATGTATTCTGACCACCTCTCACTGGAGCTATTGCACTAAAGCCGGGGTCACACCAATAAAGTAGTTGGGCCTCCCAAACTTCGTGTGTACCTATACTTCGCTCTCCTGTTTCCTAAGAGGTAATTGGCTAATGGTTGTGATAGTCTCATACCAAAGCCCATCTTCAGACATTTGTTGCGCCATTGACTTAATACATCATTTATAATACTCCTCTTACCTAAATTTCTTTTTTTACATACAGTAATATCTACTGTTATACTACCTAGCTAAAAGACTCATTTGAAGTGATGATAGTACTTTATTGCGATAGATTCTTATTTCCTTGAGTGCATTTTCTCTTTTAGTATGCCCGAGCTTCAGAAATTGCAACAATTAAAAGATGAAACTGGAGAGCTGTCTTCGGCTGATGAGAAACGTTATCGTGCTTTGAAACGAACTGCTGAACGGGAATTGCTTATGGTATTATTTTTGTGGTCATTCTGTCATGTTACATTTTTTGTAGTGGATTATTTTGCAATATAAACCATATCTTTCTTTAGTGGTGTGCCTTTTGTTTGTTTTTTAAATAACAGAAGTAAGGAAAGACTTAAAAGATAGTTTTAAATTGTGCCTTTTACACCCTACCATTCTCTAGCATCCTTCTGGAAAATGTGTTCTTTTTGCTAGAGGCAGGCAGTCCAGAACATACACTTCCCCTGTAGGCGTATGTGTCCCTGGTATACATATATAAAAAACATGCACTAGGCCTTTTAATAAAAAACATTTTCGGTGTGTCTGGACAAGTGTTAGGAATTTTCTAATCACCAAATTGATAAGTATATATTATTTGTGAACCGCAAATACTTGACCAGTGAAAATGTGGAAAGAAGAACCCCAACATGAATATGAATAAACACTAAAATAGGCTACACAACAAACTGCCTGCATGTCGACAGAGAAAGTGCGTTATGACTTGGACATGGCACCCCATCACATGATGCAGTAGCCCAGAGAAGGCTTGTAAATAGCAGGGAGCTCCAGGATACTCTAACATTCAGTGATTGGAGAAGCTCCTCCATATGTGACTGCAGATTGGAACCTTTGATGCTGTTCGTACTGACAATTGCAGCCTTCATCTCGACCGCCTGCTAACCTCTTAATTCTGCCATTCTTTTCACATTGTGTCGCAGAGTGTGAGTGCAAGGTTTGCCCATCTAGCACCGTATTATGTTAAATAAGGTGCTTTAAGAAGTATGTGAGATTTGACACTAAGCCATGATATAAGAAGATTCATTTTTCGGAAAACAGCCAGCTTTTCTAAAGCTAGAAGAATGTTGGTCACACATGCAGTGTGCGATTAGTGCATGACTGAAATCCATTTGAAAATACCAGTGCCTATGTGTGCAAATGAACGGAAGGTAATATGAAACACAACGTAAAAAAAGTCAATGAAATGGCTGCAGTACAGGTAATGGGTCTCTAGTGAGTGGCACAAGTTATATTGAACACACTAATTCTCTGTGAAACACTAAACAAAGGGGACACTGTGTTCACTTAGCCAGAAGCTTATAACAAGAATTCAGAGTGATTTCATGAGAATAACTACTGATTTTCTTGTTGCCCACTGTTGGACCTGCAGTTACCAGTCCACATAGGGTAGCCTGGCACAAAGCGGAAATGACTATTCCCAAAGGCAATTGTTATGTTTGTGTAACACCCCTCACAGCGCCCATCCACTAAAAATGACACTACACCAGATTAGAAAAATATGGAATGCTTTATAAAAATCTTTAAGTTAGCCTGTTCCGTTAGTCATGTATTGTTTATACACATCAAGCACTTCCCCCTTCAATTACTTGCATCAATGAGAATTCAACATTACATTGTTCCGTAGAGGAAATCGGTTCAATAATTCCACTTATTACTCTACGTTGCAGGCAGTTCCTTGACAGTTTAGATAAGATTCAGCAGGAAAAACACTTTACATCAAATCAGGTCAGCAAAATTGTGCATTAATACAGTCTAGAGACCATTTTGTATAACTCGTGTAGTTAAATTGAACAATGCGTTTACACATCAGGTGCCAGAATTATTCCCCCCTGTTAGAAATAAGAGCAGGCAGGAAGTTCAGTCAGTATATGCATTTGTTCAGGTAACTCGTAATACACTGGCCTTTGTTTAACTTTAATGACGAACCAGCAATAGTTCTAGGTCTGGTAGAACTCTAGTTCCAGTGTGATAGTCTTGCTAGTTCGGGCTCCCTTGGCCGTTAGGACAGTTTCATTAGGGTTCATATGGATGGACCATCCACTAGGACCTTTGGCGTGTGCTTTCGTTTCCATGTCCCTCACCAGCCCCCTGATCCCTGCTTACTTGTAGCCGTGGGGCTGTTAGGTTTCGTCTCAGCCGTCACAGGCAGCTGGAAGAGATCAGACCACACCGTCAGCCCTTTTGTCCAGCGTCTACTCCCTCGCAGGCAAGGCCGTCTTACATTCAGAGCCTGCACTGGGAAAAGGACGCTTCTACTGACCGGTGCCGCTGTATTCGCCTCGTCATGGTCCCTCACAAAGGCACTTTCTTTGTTTCCCCGAAGAGCTGCGCTACTGGGCCTGCGTGGGGGACCAGTGGCTTCAATGCGGCGCCGCCTCTTTCCTCAGGCAGCTGTCAGGCCCTCCTCCAGACCTGCTTATGAGAGGTTTATGCCTCAATGCCACTCCGCCCCCTTGGGATTGTGATCAGTCCTCTGCTGGGCCTGCGCCAGGATGAGATGCCACAGTTTTACCCCGCTGCCTATTCCGTTTTCCCCTCAGGGCAGACAGCAGCTCCGGTGGCGCCTCCGTGACTGCCCTCCCATTCAGAAGGGAGCCACAACAACCACCCGGTGCACCTCTAGATTCGAGGTTGCGAGTCAGGCAGCCTTCACACCACCACGGCCCGCTACCAACAACTTCGTCCCTGGGGGGGCGGCTTCCGTGCAGCGCTCCTTGGCACAGGTGAGAGGGGACAGGCGGGACAAGAGTGGAATCGCTAGCGGAACGGGGGAAGGGTGTCAGGTTCTCATAGTCCCGTCCCTACCCTTCCAAAGCTTTTCAGAGCGCTAGAGCTGCTTTTCCTCACAATGGACAACGGGGCAGAACGTTCCACTCAGCTCAAACCTTCCAGCAGTCTCTCAAGATCACCCCAGTGACAGGGGTCAGTTCCTCCTAGCTCGTGAAGACACCAGGGCACGGGTTCATCAGGAGAGCAAATAGGCAGGGTCAGGTCTACAGGTAGAGGGGCGGTGACACTAGGAAGCAACCTTAAAAAGAAGTCAACCCTCTGAGTGTCCTAACCCACTAGGGCCACAGCCTGCACTCCAGCTAGTTGTCCAGCCACACAAAATGGCCGCCCAGGTTCTGATCTTATATACCCCTAGGCCCAGGTCACTAGAATGGCCCGGAAGGTTCTAGATCCCTCCATACTAACCTATGGGCCAAGCTCTGAGGTAAAACTTTTACAGTTGACAGGCCTCCATTTTGTGAATGACTCTCCCACTCCCTCCATTTTAAAGAAGCATCTGCGCCTCATGGTTAATTAATAATCAGTGGCGCCCAGAGGCCTATGGTCAACACCAGAGAAAAAAAATGTAGTGGACACAAGGAAAATACAGAGGCCAAAAAGGGGATAAAATAAATAATAATTAGGAGGGACCACCCAAAGGGCTGACAGGTCTAACACCCACAAATAACCTGACAAAGTTTGGTTTGTATTACTATGTGAGCATGTCAGATGACTGGTGACTCCGATGGTGTAGCAATGGACAATAAGGGAATGTCTGCGATTTACCCAGTCCTGGCAAAAGCCGAATGACCCCAATGTGCACAAAAGTGTAGACAGAAACATGTGGACCTTAATAATGGATTCTCGAATAAACAAGGAACTTCATCAGCATCCATCTTCTTTTTATCCTTTACTAGTGGACCACACAAGTAATAACCCTGCACTTCTGATAGATACATCTGCCGTGTGGATTCCTCACCTTGTGAATATCCCCCTTGCGTCAGCAACATTCGGAAATTCTTTTCGTAGCCTCGCGCCGACGTGGATAGGACGTCACAGAGACACAGCTCTGCTCGCGACTCCGCTGACGTCACCGACGCCTATAATAGGCCCACGCCGGCGTGATGACATCAGTTCCCTTTTTTACGCGTCGTCGACGCTAACGGTTATCGGGAATCTCTGTAGCCTACTGGTACATTGTTGCCATTTTGTTGCATATTTCTGCTTCTCTGTATCCTGTCTCTTCGAAGATGTCATCCAAGAAGACCGGCTTCAAGCCCTGCAGGGAGTGATGTAAAATGATGTCCATTACCGACCCCCATGAAGACTGCATCTGGTTCCGACCATGATGTGGAGGATTGTTCTTCATGTCGGAAGATGAATCCGAAGGCCCTGAGGGAGAGAGAAGCCAAACTTCTGGTTGCTAAGGTGAAAGCTGGAAAGGAGAAGTCGTCGAGGTCTCGTTCTCGAAGGGCGAGGTCGAAGTCCAGGGCGAGGTCGAGATCTGCTTCTCGAGAGAGGTCGTCTTCGAAGTCGGCGTCGGATCATGTTTCGAAGTCGAAGAAGAAGCACAAGAGGAGGAGACATGAGTCCCGACGTCGGTCTGGTAAGGAGTCGGGGTCGAGGTCACCGAAGAAGGTACGTTCGAAGGTGGTTACTCTCGAAGTCTCTGAGCATGAAGGTGAGGCCTCACCTTCTGAGTCGCATGGGCGGTCTCCCACTCCGACTCCGAATACTTCTCCGGTTCCGAATCCGTCTCCGGCGCCGTCCCCGGCCCGTGAAGAGGAAGTGTCTCGGGAGGTTGTGGATTCTGCGCCTGTTGATGAGCCGAATCCGATCCCTCCACAGGACCGGCCTGATGGTTTTCAGCCGCCCTTTCCTGCTCCAGGCCAGGACCCTTCAGTGTTTCTTAACTCTATGTATGGCGTCTTCTCAAGGGCGTGGTACCCCTCTGGTGCACCTTCGGGTCCCATGGGACCTTTGGCATTCAGCCTGGGAGTTCCTCACTCCTATCCTCCGGCTCAGTTTATGCCTTACATGCCTGCTCCGACGCCGCATTGGCAGTTCCCGGCTCCGCCGAAGTCGTCGATGCCGATTCCAGCGTCGCCTGCTCCTGATCGTCCTCGAGGGCATTCTTCTGTGCCGTCGGATTCGATACCGGCGCCGGTCCCGAATCCGTCGGAGCCGCAGGTGGATCCGGCTGCGAGGCATGTAAAGAAGAGATCCAGAAGGGAAGCTCAACGCCTTTTGGAAGAGCAGAGATACATGGATTCACAGTCTGATGTTGAAGAAGGTGAATTAGAAGAGAGCCGTTTTGAGGAATTGGCGGATTCAGGGACTCTTGATTTCTCTCCAGAGTGGGAGTTGCCCTCAGGCTCGGGTGCTCCCTCTGAGGATATCCAGCCTTACCATCTGGTTATGAGGAAGGCTGCTGAGCTTCTTCAATTGACTCTGCCTACAGTGGAGTTCAAGTCTAATATCCTCACTGAGGTCTTGCATTCACCGAATTCTGTGGTTGAGCCTTTACTTCCATTCAATGAAGCTTTGACATCCTATAATGGAGGTGTGGAAGAAACCTTTGTCGGCTCCTGCGGTTTCTAAGAGTGTTGCGAGGAGGTACAGGGCTACTCCTGAGGACCCGGCTTTTCTGTCTTCTCATCCATCGCCAGAGAGCCTGGTCATTCAGGCTGCCTGTTCAAAGAAGAGTCTTGGTGCCTTTCCTCAGGTTCCTTGTGAGAAGGAAGCAAAGAAACAGGACCAGGTTGCAAAAAAGACCTTTTCATCGGCTAGTATGGCGTTGAAGTCAACTAATGCCACATGTCTTATGGGAAGGTATGTGCATGCCCTGATGGACTCCTTGCGTATCCTGGCTCCAAAAATTCCTGACGCCAACCGGAAGGATTTTGAGGAGGTGATTTCTGACACTCAGGCGGCTGCCCGCCAGGTTATTTAAAGTGGTCTGGACACTGCCGACTCTGTGGCTCGTATTATGGGCACTGCTGTCGCCACTAGGAGGTCAGCCTGGTTGAAGTCATCGGACTTTTCGGCTGATGTTCAGGAGACTTTGCTTGATCTTCCTTTTGATGGATCAGGTCTCTTTGGGAAGAAGGCGGATGCGGCTCTTGAGCGATTCAAGGATTGCAGAGCAACAGCTAAGTCTTTGGGTCTCCAGATCAGAGGCACTTCTTCCAACAGAAGGTTCAGGGGCTTTGGTCGCTCCTTTCGGAATTTCCGGCAAGGCCAACAGGAGCAGCAGCAGCAGCAGCAAAATTCAGTGTACAGATCGTACAGGGGAAAGCAAAGAGCGCATCCTCGTGGACGTCAGCCCTCCTCTTCCTCCACCTCTTCCAACCCCCCTGCCGCAGAAAAGCAGCCCTAGATTCGCTATTCAGGATGATGTGGGTCCGGTTAGGGGTCGGCTTACCCATTTTCTACAGGATTGGGAATCGGTTACGACAGATCTTTGGGTTCTCAATCTTGTAGAAAATGGGTATGCCCTTTCCTTTTGGGAATTTCCCCCTGTTTACCCTCCTTGTCAAGGTTTTTGCACCGAGGAACATCTGTCTCTTCTGCAGGAGGAGGTTCTAACTCTGTTACGAAAGGGTGCGATAGAGGTGGTCCCAGAGCAGGAAAGGGGTCAGGGATGCTACTCCCGGTATTTCCTGATCCCCAAAAAGGATGGCAGGCTTCGTCCAATCCTGGATCTCAGGATCTTGAATCTCTATCTGAAGCAGGAGAAATTCAAGATGCTCACCCTTGTTCAGGTTCTTCAAGCGTTGATGGAAGGAGACTGGATGGTGTCGCTCGACTTGCAGGACGCGTATTTCCACATACCCACCCTGAAGTCGCACAGGAAGTATCTCCGTTTCACGGTTGGGTCGCAGCACTACTAGTTTGCGGTCCTTCCGTTTGGTCTTACTACTGCGCCTCGAGTCTTCACCAAGGTGATGGCGGTGGTGGCAGCTCATCTCAGAAGGTCGGGGATACCTGTGTTCCCTTATTTGGACGACTGGCTGATCAAAGCGGAGTCGTCAGAGAAGGTGCTCCATCATCTGCAAGAGACAACTCAGTTGTTGTTCAGGTTGGGTTTTTCGATAAATGTACCCAAGTCTCACCTGGTGCCCTCCCAGCGCAACCTGTTCATAGGTGCCGTACTGGACACCACTGTTTGTCGTGCATTCCCTCCTCCTCAAAGGATTCGCGACATTCAGGAAATGATTCCTTTATTTTACAATGGAGCGGTCGTTCCAGTCCTGAAGGTCCTTCGCCTGCTCGGTCTGATGGCTTCTTGCATTCTATTGGTCAACCATGCACGCTGGCCCATGAGGGCACTCCAGTGGTGCCTCCGCAGGCAGTGGTATCAGCACAACGGAGATCTCGGGGAGTCGGTGAGGATCTCCAGAGAAACTGTGGCGGATCTGTCTTGGTGGAGCGTGGAAGGCAACCTGTCGCAAGGAAAGCCTTTCCATCTACCTCCATCGGTGGCCACGGTGATAACGGATGCATCCACTCTAGGGTGGGGTGCTCATCTGGGGGATATGGAGGTCAAGGGTCTTTGGTCTCCAGAGGAAAGGTTGCTTCACATCAACCTTCTAGAGTTGCGGGCGATACGTTTGGCGCTCAAGGCCTTCCTCCCTTCCCTTCGCGGTCGGTCGATCCAAGTCCTGACGGACAACACGACCGCGATGTGGTACATCAACAAGCAGGGAGGAATGGGGTCGCAGTGTCTCTGCAGAGAGGCTCTGCGTCTCTGGTCCTGGGTTCAGGACCACCAGATTTGTCTGATGGCAAATCATCTGGCCGGAGTTCTGAACGTGCGTGCAGACAGTCTCAGCCGGCAGTTCTCTGCCGACCACGAGTGGAGGCTTCACCCGGAGGTGGTTCGTCACGTCTTTCGGACGTGGGGGACTCCTCGGGTGGACCTGTTTGCCACTCGCGAGAATGCTCACTGCCCGTCTTTCTGCAGTCTCCAGTATCCGATGCAAGGAGCCTTGGGGGACGCGTTTCAGTTGAGTTGGGGAAATCAACTCCTTTACGCGTTTCCTCCCATACCCTTGATTCCTCGGGTTCTGAGGAAAATTCGCCAAAACCGGGCCCAAGTTATATTGGTCGCCCCGGATTGGCCAAGAAGGGTGTGGTATACAGATCTACTCCACCTCTCCTATCACCCGCCGCTCCTTCTCCCTCTTAGGGCAGACCTCCTCTCTCAGATGGAGGGGCAGATTCTACACCCCCACCTCCAGACATTGCACCTTCATGCCTGGAGATTGAACGGGGCAACCTGATTTCCTATTCTCTCACGCCTGATGTGGTGGATGTCATTTTGTCTGCCATCGTGACTCCACTAAGACGGTCTATTCATATAGATGGTCTAGGTTTGTTATTTGATGTGGTGAGAATGATATTGACCCATTGAGAGCCCATTTATCAGATGTGCTCCGGTTTGCTCTTTCTTTGGCGCAACAGGGGCTTGCAGTTGCCACGGTTAAGGGCTATCTTTCGGCGCTGTCGGCTTTTATTTGTTTGCCTGATCAGCCCTCTCTTTTTAAGTCTCCTGTAGTTTTGAGGTTTTTGTAGGGTCTTGTAAACAAGTTCCCTCCTACTCCTTTTATTGTACCTCAGTGGGACTTGAATCTTGTCTTGACTTTTCTGATGGGCTCTCCCTTTGAGCCTCTTCATAGATGTCCTATGAGGCTTTTAACCTTTAAGGCAGTTTTCCTAGTTGCAATTACCTCGGCAAGGAGGGTGAGTGAGCTTCAAGCTCTTAGTTCCAAGCCCCCGTTCCTGTCAATACATGCTGATCGGATGGTTCTAAGGACCAGGGCTGCTTTTCTTCCTAAGGTGGTGACTCCTTTCCACCTTAGTCAATCCATTACCCTCCCTACCTTTTATCCTCCCCCGCACCCTTCCAAGGAGGAAGAGAGGCTACACCGTCTGGACCCTAAGAGGGCGGTGTCTTTTTATTTGGACAGAACTAAAGACTGTCGCTTGGATGATCAACTCTTCATTGGCTTTGCTGGCTGCAAGAAGGGAAGAGCGGTCCATAAAAAGACTTTATCTAGATGGATCATTCTGTGTATTAAGATCTGCTACTCTTTGGCCGGTAAGGAACCTCCAGAGGGTATAAGGGCTCATTCAACTAGAGCTAAGTCGTCAACCTCAGCTTTGGCTAGAGGGGTTCCTTTTGAGGACATTTGTAGGGCGGCAACCTGGTCTTCCCTCCACACTTTCGCGAAGCATTACTGCTTGGATTCCGAAGTGAGGAGGGACGGTCACTTTGCGCACTCTGTCCTTCAGGATTTCCTTGTTTAGAAGAGTGGACACCCTCCTCCGGGAGTGGGGACTGCTGTGGGACTCTATTCCCAAGGTGAGGAATCCACACGGCAGATGTATCTATCAGAAGAACAAGTTACTTACCTTCGGTAACGCTTTTTCTGGTAGATACTATATCTGCCTGTGGATTCCTCACTGACCCACCCGCCTCCCCGTTGTCCACTCTTCTATGCCAGAGTTATTGTACTGTTATGTATATTTATTTTGATGTCAAGGAAATGTTTCAATTGCTTTCCTGCATTTGCTTTGCACTGTGTGTTTTGCCTTGACTATTTTGTACTGTGTATACTTTGTATATATCTACTGTCATTGGTCCGTCCGTGTGCCTCGATGGCACGGAAAAAAGGCGGAACTGATGTCATCACGCCGGCGTGGGCCTATTATAGGCGTCGGTGACATCAGCGGAGTCGCGAGCGGAGCCGTGTCTCTGTGACGTCCTATCCACGTCGGCGCGAGGCTACGAAAAGAATTTCCGAATGTTGCTGACGCAAGGGGGATATTCACAAGGTGAGGAATCCACAGGCAGATATAGTATCTACCAGAAAAAGCGTTACCGAAGGTAAGTAACTTGTTCTTTTGGAAGTTTCCTAGGTAATTTTAATATTTGTAGATTCATAGAGTCCTCCCTTTTTGAGGGAATGGTGGACTCAACCTGGATAGATTTACATGCAGGATCAGTGTAAAGCATGCCACCAAGGTTTGGTGGGTGAGACTCCTTTAAAAAGAGAAGTCTGCTGTTTTTTTTTCTTTTCGGTGTTCAAGGAACTCTAAGATCAGAACAGCTAAATTCTTCTAACCCCATTTCCCATTGCATATGATCTTGGAAGCTGAGTAAGACCATTGGGTTACAGTATTACTTCCTCCCCTTTGGATCTTCTATGTTTCAGTAAAATTAGCATGCCACATTCTGCTGAGACAAACCAAAGTTGGAATCCAATTTCATGTAGCTAATTAATTATAAATCATACAACGATGAGTCTCGATAATTTCCATTTCATCACTTATTTTAAATCTGCATCTGTTAGTGGTATCATACTTTGCAACATATTTTTCAAGAATTTATCTAAAAATAGGTGTCAGTAGTGTATGAGCTTTAATTGTGAAGTTCTGGTATTCCTCCCAGAGTTCTAGTTGCAATCTTTAAAAAAAAAAAAACTGCCAGGCTAGTTTACTTTAATTACTCTTAAATATAAACTGCTAAAACATTTAGTAAGCCCTTAACTATTGTACCTTTGTCCATCTTCAGAATCCTTACTTTAACCAAACTCATATATTCTAGATTCTCAAAACTGAAAATGTCTTAACACCTTGGCTGCTAGGCGTTTTCCCCCCCCTGTGCTGAAAATTGCCATTTTGCTGGTGTCATGACGAGCTCAGCTCGTCATCAGCACAGCTCAACTGTGCATCATGACGAGCTGAGCTCGTCATGAGCATCGAAAGGGTTAATCCTTCAGGCGTTTGTTCTCACTACATAAAGGAATCTGATCAGTCACGTCAAGAACACTACATGCAGATAGATTTTTTCCAAGAAAACTTTTTATTCCTCTGCCGAAATAACTGAACTTATTTGGTTTGCTCGTATATTGTTAAAAGCCTGAGACTGTTCTGTTCATTTCTGAATTCTTACTTGAATTTGAGGTTTTCCTCCAAGTTATTTCCTCCTTTGAAGGCCACCCTGCCCCCTACACCGCTTATCTATGCCTTAGTTTCGTTGGATATTCTGATGCCCCTTCCAGCTTTAGTTTTATGCTGCACGGTTGAGAAAATGGTCCACATTTTTCAGTAGAGGACTCGTCTTTCTCACTGTGTGCACTCCCCTACCCCCAGAAGAGAGACTGTAAGTTAGTAGAGAGGTTAAATGGCAAGAATATCATCTAACACTTTAGACTAATCCACAATTGTGCAATATTTAGAGATGTTGTACATACTTCAGTGTCCTCAAAAATCTATTTATCATTGTAAAAATTGTAAGGTGCCATCATACTGAAGTAAACGTTTTGCATTTTTTGATATCCCTGACAACAAACTATTATATTTATTCATAGAATGCTGATGTAATTTGCTGCACGTGTGTGGGAGCCGGTGATCCTAGACTTGCAAAAATGCAGTTTCGATCGATTTTGATTGATGAAAGTACACAAGCTACTGAGCCTGAATGTATGGTCCCAGTTGTTCTTGGAGCTAAACAGGTAGGTTGTTCATATGCCTGTAATCATTTAATGATTATATCTTTGAAGTATTTTACATACACATCTTTATGGGTTTTGCAGACTGAATATTTTTTTGATTCACATGGATTATTCCGCCATATTGTGGTTGACCAGTAGGTAGGTAAATCCACAGTCCCCCAATGTAAAATGTCCGCTCCAGAGCCTGTAGTGCATGGACACCATGTTCTGTTTTTTCTTTCGTCGGGTTCTGCAGTTTTGGGTCAAAGACAGCAAGATTCCAATAAAGACACAGACAAAGTGACAGATATCGTCAACTATGGAGAGACGCTGAAGAACCTCCCACCCCCCCCAAAAATCATTTTTATTTTTTATGGGCTTCATAGTCATCAGTGAATGTACAGCCGAGGCGGGAGGTGCATTTCGTCTACACTTGGTCTGCAAACGAATGTAAAACTGCACTTTTGAATTCTGTCCCAATAGACACCATGAGCTTGTACAGCAGAACAACCACTAAGTGTGCCTCCCAAAGGACCAGCAGACTGAAAGTTGTAAGGTGCATACCAAATTGCTCTTGAGAACCTTTAAGATGAGGTAAAAACACGAGTGGGTGCATTAGGCAATGGTGTTGCCCAATTGTCCCTTAAGACCCAAAAACTCTTCAGTGATGAGAAAAGTTAATAGTTAGAGGAGACCCAAGGAGACCTGGGTCTGACGTTGAAGAATTTATGTATTTTAAGGCACAGTTAAGGATGTGCCACAGGAGAGGAAGAAGCACCAAAAACCAAACTCTAATTGCCCATTTCCTGGGAGACTTTCACTCCTTGACTTAATTCTGAAAGGAGATCAGGGGGAGGGCCGGGGGGAGGAGAATCAGCTACAAATGGTGAGAAGATATTTTATTAGGTAAACCCAAAGAACATTCTGCTAGAGGTAAAACTGTGACTTCCGCCTTGTTAAACAATCCCAAGTGAAAAAAATGCTTCAGTCAAAAGGAACATTTGCCAATATATCCTACCATATGCTTTCAAAATTGTAAAAATTACAGCGTGATCCTGTGCGTGGACAGGACAAATCAGTGCTTATTATTTTAATGTAGATTCCCCTCCATGAGAACAAGGATTGCTGGGAAGCAAGTTTTCCTTTACTGGTATCCCTTGTGTAACTGATAAAACACTGTATTTGTTACTTGAATTTCATTTTAGAGAGGGCTTGTAATATCTTCTGTGACCCTTTGACAGTCAAACACTTTCTCAGAAAACCCAATTTCTCTTGTTTTCCACAGCTGATCCTGGTAGGCGATCACTGTCAGCTTGGTCCTGTTGTAATGTGTAAAAAAGCAGCAAAGGCTGGGCTTTCTCAGTCCCTCTTTGAAAGGCTTGTTGTCTTGGGAATCCGCCCAATTCGCCTTCAAGTTCAGTATCGTATGCATCCTGCGCTTAGTGCATTCCCATCAAACATTTTCTATGAAGGATCTCTTCAGAATGGAGTCACTGCAGGTATAGTATAATTTTAGGGATAAGCAGTAAATGTCAAAGCATTGAATGTCTACTTAATTTGTATATGTCTCTGACCTATAGCCCTTCGCATTCCTAACTTGTAGAATCCATGAGCGAGATGGTGAAAAGATTGAAAATAGCCGAGTGTTGGCAATGGTTAAAACACATTATATTGTAATATTTATAAAGCTCTTACAACTAATAAGTGGAGTGCTAAAACTCTTGCTTACATGGGTAGCACACTACACCGTGTATAGTGTCTTTGTTTTGATCCTGTGTGGGGGAGGTGTTTTTGTATCATGCACAAGTACCACCGAGCAGCGGTTATCGTGTAATAAGACACAGTGCTTAGCTGATAAAAGAGTGGGTGATAGGCAGGCAGCCTATGGATTTCAGCTTGCTGGCAGGTTTGAGCAGCTCTGCAGGTCCCTTTATGGTATTTTTTTATATATTCATAGTCCTCTTAACTGGTTACTGCACTGGGTTGTCCATACGGAAATATTTTCAATAAAGGTAATTTTCCTGAGCAGCAGCAGAATGTGGTAGATCTCTTCAGCTCTCCAGCATTGGATCATTAATAAATTCACATGCTTGAATTGTTCCCCGTCGTCCGGGTCGGAATCCCCGGTACATTAAGATAGCAGTATACAGTGTAAAATGGCCATAGGTCTGACAACATGTATATTTAATAGCATGTCCACATCATTTGAAAGAACCCAAACTACAGCCAATGAGGTGGAAGATTAAGCTCTCCTATTACCCTAGAGGCCACTCTACACCCTCAAATCAGAGGAATGCATGCTCACTGTCTGGGGAGGCTGACCCCACCCCATCTCCTGCTACTCTTTCTTCCCTCCTGCTCACGTCAAAATTCTTGTAGTCTGTGCACTTCAGAAAGTGGTATGCTGTGTGTGCAAATCCAAATAGGACTGACCCTGACCTTCATATTGAAGAGAGGCGTAAAAACAACCCATTTAGCTGCGAAACAATAATGCTTGTTTAGCTGCTCAAACGGGCATTGCAGGAAAAAAAAATGTTTTGCATTTGAACAAGCAATTTCACTCTTCTCCATGCCTGTCTGCCCAGACAATTCCAACTGCTACGGATTCCAAACTTAATGTCTTTACACTTCAAGCACTGACATATTTTTGATGAATTTACCAAGCATGCTCAGAGTATTAAGTAGTACAGGCATCTGTTTAACATGCACACATCTGACGCTGTTGCATTAATTATTAGTGCCTGCCAGCACCACGTCAATTAGCAGCAGTATGCAGACCATTCTACCTAGAAACCTTAGACCGAACACATCTTGAAGTGTGCCCCCTGCAGGAGCACACTCCTGTTGCATCAGTGTCTTGGTGTGGTTATCAACTGTATTTTCATTGACTGCCATCCTATCAATAATTAAGAAGCCATGCTCATCATCTGTGTATTTGGGGACGACTGAGTTCTTGTGGCAGATTCCTTATCCTGAATTGTTGATGGTGTGATCATGGATGGTAAAGATTACGTTTTTTGAAGGAGTAGATGGGAACATATCGGTGGTTATCCAGTGTTTGGGTATCTTTCATAGGTTTGCATGCTTGAATTATTCCCTGTCATGAGGTAACATAATCATCAGTATTTTATTAATGCTATAAGCTACAATGGCCCTGAAACATGTTTGAAATAGCCTATCTATGTCCTTTTAAAAGAAGGAGCAAATGCTGAGAAGCAACCAATCAGCTGCTAGCACCCTCTAGAACTCTCCCAGCAGAGGCAGTTTTCCTCAGATTTCCACTGCATGTTGTGTTTGAAGGGAGTCTCCCTGAGTTCTACTCCGTTTCTTCTTCAAACTTCCTA
The DNA here is from genome assembly GCF_964263255.1 of Lissotriton vulgaris. NCBI lineage: Eukaryota > Metazoa > Chordata > Amphibia > Caudata > Salamandridae > Lissotriton > Lissotriton vulgaris. The sequence goes on from NC_141700.1 coordinate 49,811,100, forward strand.
CAGCAGGACTGATGAAAAAACATAGGCCTTTTCCACCCATCTAAGACCTGTGGCAGGATAAGAGTTCATATGGACGATCCACATAAGGACCGCATTTATTGCCTTCATCCCACCCATGAGGTGAGACGGTGCAAAACCTGTCGCACTTTCTCTTCCAGGACTGTCTGAGATAGAGAGGGGAGGCTACTTTTGTGGCACCAGTCCACTAAGCAACAAATGTCTTTTGATGAGGACAGTGCGGGCTCATCCAGGCCTCACAAGAGAGCCAGATCCCAGGACGACTACTCTGGAGAGGGCAGGAAACACCTCAAACCCTCCCAGGAGGGCAAGCCGTCTAAAAAGGAGTAGCGTCATTAAGTCTTCTTAGAGCCTGCGTCATCTGTTCCCACCACTCCTGTGAGAAAGGAAAAGGAACATCATAGAGCCTCTACAGATTTTGTGAGGCACAGACAAAAAAATGGTCAACGACGTCATAGACGACAACCCCTAGATCGTCAAGTACTACAGTCAGATCACCATGACTAGAAGTCTGCATCTTCTAGGCAGGTGCAGAATGTCTCTTGGTTGGGGTTTACACAATTCACTTATTGTGTTGAATATCCTGTTGATTAAGAGTTCTTTGGCACATGGTCATACTTAAGGGCACAAAATATATATTTTGTGTATTTCTGTGAAGGTTTTTCTCACATCACACAACTTACATTGCTTAAAGAGATTTGGAATTTGAAATCTAGGATTCCCTGTATCTTATGTATATTCCAACGAAAATCTGTCCGGTGGTGCTCTGAGCTCCTCCACCTGATTGACCGGACACCCTGTCACAAAATGAGGTTCTATTCGATGGCTAACTTCAATATTAGTTGCTGAAATGGAATACTGCTTGAATATCATTGGCTACCAAGGGTTCCCAGTCGGACTTCGGGGAGTAATTCAAGATAGGAATTTAAGAAAGATTCAATGCTGGAGAACTGTAGTCACGGGTAAAAAAAAATTCATGCCTAAAAGTGTTGATTATGCTACGATTAATTGACCATAGCAGATTTACTGGATGTGGAGGTTAACCATACCTTATTTACTGGAGTAACTTGTATACCATACTTCAGTATGCCTGTCGTGTTACTCTATCCTATTTTGCTTTCCCTTTACAAAGCTGCACCCTGTACCATTTAAACAAAATAAAAATTTAACCTCTCCCTCCTTTAGCTGATCGTGTGAAAAAAGGATTTGATTTCCAGTGGCCACAGCCAGACAAACCGATGTTCTTTTATGTGACTCAGGGGCAAGAAGAAATTGCAAGTTCAGGCACTTCTTATTTAAACAGGTAATTGCATTGATTGATAATCATTCAGGCGTCATAACAAACTATATCATTTGCTAGTGTGAACAGTGTGTTGTGAATAGTACCGTTAGTTGATTAGTATCCTAAATTGAAACTCCAGTTTGCCATTTCATATTGAAAGTCTGCTTTTGTGAACTCTTGGTCATATTTTAAAGAAACTTGGAAGTATTCTGAATGATTCTATTTTAGGAGAACCGAGGACCTTAATACATCCTTTTAATATTACCCACCTCCTCATCGCAACACTTTGCATTGTACTTAAACAGTAAATCGGAATCTTCACGGGATCACACTGAGAACAGAACATATGCCTGGTACCAGATAGGATTGGACTGACACCACTCAGCAGGTTGAAAGGGAAGTGTCAAGAGAAGGCGCTGAAACCAGTCCAACTATATAAGCATTTTGTTATAGGGAAAGCCCATTTGCGAGGTCGTTGATAGCAACACCAACAACAAAATGCTTTATTTACTCTTGCATGTGCTTAGTAATCCAGTTTAAAGTTTAAAGTCTGTTGTCTATCCTGGAATAGAACGCTGCGCCTAGTCCTATTGACCATCAGCAAAATAAAGTGTGGGTCATGTCTCATAATCCCTGCAGCATGGCAAAGAGAGTTTGATATATCTGCTACTCAGTGTGTGGAAGAGCTTCTCTGTCCTCTTGAGAGACTTTCTACTAGTGTGTGCCATCAAGCAAGTAGGAGTTCAGTATGTTCCTGGCCCAGATTATCTGATAGAAACATCTAGCTACAGATTCCTTACCTTTGAATTTTCCAGGGGTCAGACTAGATAGATTTTTCTTCAAGCAATACCTCTGTGCACCAGTAGGTGGCATCAGTTGGCTCGGCGTGACATCGTTTGTGCAGAAGTGACGTCCGAGTCACCTATATAGACGCCACCATGGCGTGCTGATATCTGTTCTTTCCGCACAAGTCAAGCGCTGATCCTTGGAGAGCTATCCTCTCACTTTTAACAGGATTTTTCAACCTTTTAGGTGTGTAGGAAGTCCTGTTGCGGAAGACTTCAGTATTCAAGCTGTGCGGTACCTGCCCCGTGCGATATCTGTGACCAATCCACATTTGGTTAATTTGTGAGATCTGGAGCGCGACCACAACTCCAATCCTTCACGGTCCTGGTCGGGAGGAAGGTCCCTGCGTCGCTCCAGGAGTACCAAGTCCTCTTCGCCCCACTCAAAATCATTGGGATATTCAGGTAAGTCACAAAAAAACACAAGGACTTCTCCCTGTCCATTGGTTGACGCAACGGAGGAACCTTGACGTTCAAAGCCTTGTTCACTGGAACCTGATCAGCTTCACGCCTCCCTGATTTTCCTGGAGCTGGAGCGACCTCCGCTGAAATTAAAGAATTTTATGAGGCCGTACGCCTCATTTTTGAGTGGCCTGACCCCTTGGGCGTGCCTTCGGGCCCGATGAGGTCAGAAGGTGGCCTATCAGGTTACACATCGGCGGCTCCAGCCCGGGCGCCTATGCCCGGTATGGATCTGGACAGGTGCTGATTATGCCATTGCGACCTTCCCCGACACTGATGCTACTGACATTGCCAACGGCGTCGACCCCATTCTGATTCCCGACGACCCGTAGCTGGTACCATGTTGATGACGCAGATTCTAGCGCCAATAGGACCTACAGGGCCTAGGTCTCTTCCTGAGGCTTATTGTGAAAGGCTAGGAGTGGGAAAAGATTGGGACAGGTCGCTGGACCCTCTAATATACCAGCCTTATGAGGAAATAGACTGGTATGTGGAATTGGGTGAGGGCAGCTGTTAGACCTGCCAGCCCTTTGGGTGGTCCCTCCTATTTATTTATTTATTTATTTTTGTCCCCTTTTCGCCCCTCAATCTCTTTATTTTTGATGTCTACTGGACTTTTCAGGTGTGGACCTAGGGGTTAGGTGCTCTTTGCCCTCATAGTCTCTTTCCTGAGGCCTAGGGGCCTTCCTGACTGGAATTAACAAGACCCACAAAATGGTGGCTAGTAACTGCCATAACTGTAATTTCGGGAAAAAGGCCCTTAGGATAGTATAGGGATGCTCTAGAACCTTCTAGCTGGTTCTAGTAGCCTGAGGCCTGCCTATATAAAGGCCAGAGGGTGGGCGGACATTGTGTGATCACCAGAGAGTTGAGGAGTGAGGCAGTGGTGGGGAGGTGGGCGCGCTAGAAGTGGTTAGTTCCTGTTAAAAGTGAACAGTCACTGCTTGAGGACGTTCCCCCCTTAGCCTTTGACCGAGCCCTGTTATTGGTCTATGGACATTGTTCGCCAAAACACCTAAAGAGATTCCTGTGAGAGGCGACATTGAATTCCCCCCTTCTCATCACCAAGACAACACCTGCCGTCTGTGACTGGCCCTCTACGATTCCCCTTACCGGCACTTGAAAGCGCAGCTGGAGGTGTCCCTCTTAGCGCTGGGTGAACCTGGAAGTGAGGGAAGTGCCTGCGGAAGTGGCGCGATATTGCGCAGGTCTGCTGTGGGAGATCCGGGTGAGGAGAGAAGCGTCGGAGAAGGTGGCTCGATTCCGTGCAGGCCTGTTGTGAGGTTCCGCCTGCTTGAAGGAAGAGGGGCGGAGCGCCGACGGAGAAGCGTTGGCTGGTGCGCAGGCCCGAAGAGGAATTTCCGTCCATCTGAGGGAAGAAGAGGGGCGGCAACAAGCTGAACCACTGCTCTCTCGCGCCTGCCCAGTGGCGCTGATGTGAGGAGAGAAGCGTCGGAGGAGGTGTCTTGAGGAACCCGCATCGCCGTTAGCTCAGTGAGGCCTCCCCCTCGGTGCCGGCTTGGACTTCGCTTGGCCTGGCCCACGAGGGAGGCGCTGCGGGGAGAAGACGACTGTTGACGAGTGCCGGTTAGCGGGAACAGTACAGTGCCCCGCTGGCCTCAAGTAAGGTGGAAACTGGGGGCTATTGTGGGGCCGTGGGTTAATAAAACCAGGTCCCATGAGGGAGATCTCTCTTTTCTACAGTTATTAAAATTGGAAGTACAGGTCTGAAAAGACTGGGGAGTCTGAGACTAAGAAGTCACCAGGACTAGTGTTGAGGGGAAACCAGTAAAGAAAAGGAGAGTGACTGAACTCTCTTCAGGCTGAATAAGACGGAGATTGTTGTTTAACCTTTTTCTTTCAGTGGTGGAAGGGGAAGGAAACTACGGCATGTCTTCTGTCAATCCTCTGAATTAATCTGATTAAGCTGAATGTAATGTTTAATCTTTCATCTGAAACCCTGTGGTTACACACCTGTGCCTTGAAAAGCGTTAAACTCTGTTTTTGCAGCGTGAATCTTTCTGGATTCACTATGCTGTGCATATTCCGCGGTCTTGTGGTTGGGTCCGGATTCATAGTCTTTTCTTTGGTTTTTTTTTTTTTTCGTCGCCCAGGTGGGCGTCGGCGTCACCCCTCCTTGGGTGTATTTCCGGTGACGTCGGCATGCTTCCTGCGGAAGCTCCCACCCTTGGGCGCCATCTTCAGATTCTTTTTTCCGCGGTCGGGTCTGGATCGTTCCCGTTAGGCTCCAGACATTTTTGGAGAAAGTACTAGAAAAAGATTGAAATTGGAGAAGATATCCAAAGAAGACGACTACAGAAGACTTCGCCGACCACTGACGAGCGAAAGGAAGGAGAAATCATCGAGAACTTCGACGATCGTCGACGTCCACGCGGTCAGGGAGGCCTCACACTCGATGATGGACAACACGCCGTTCAAGTTCTGCCCTAACTGCCGCCATAAGTACGCGCAGAAAGACAAACATCCGGTTTGCAACCTTTGCCTACCGGTAGACCACAGAAGCGAGGACTGCAACGCCTGCTCCGCCTGCTCCGCCTTCGCCCCGAAGACCCTTCGTGTGAGGAAGAGCCAGAGGGTAGCGCACGCCACCCTCCAAGGAAAAGCCCCGACACCATCGCTGTACGAGCTGGGGATGTCCTCGGAGGAAGAGGACAACGCTGCCGCCAAAGACGACAGCTACACGGTCGTAGAGACCGATTACACGAAGACATCTGATAAGGTAGGTGACTCGTCGTTCCCCAAGAACACGAGAGACTCGGAGTCTCAAAAACGAGGGCCAGACCCCGAAAGCGCCGCGCAGAGACATCTGCCGTCCGCGGCTACCCACAGGCCCAGCGCATCCTGTGAGAAGGAGTCCCTGGTGCCGAGAGCTGTTGAACAGCAGAAGTCGTCGAAGATCGTCTCCGAAAAGGACCGATCGACGTCGAGGGAGAAAGACCCTAAAGCCCCGACGCCGTCCAGGGACCCGAAACCCAGTTCGACGTCCAAGTCCTCTGCACCGAAAATCTCACCGCCGAGCCAGGCGACGAAGAGAGGGGCCGAACAATCCGGCGCAGACAACGCGGCCGAGATGGAAAAGAAAAGACGGCGACTAGAAGCCGAAATGGAAAACATCTTGCAGCGGAAAAAAGATTTCGACGCCAAGATGAGAGCCTTCACGATTCCCCACAAGACCAAGCAACCCGTGCTAGAACTGGTCGAGGAGGAAGACTAACACGTCGAGGGACATGAGCCTGGCGCCGAAATGGTCGATGACCAGGAAGAGGACGAGAATCCCTACGAGAGTTACAGCTATGAGGAGGAAGAGGACAGCAGGTTGGACGCCGAGTCGGCCACCTCTGACCCACAGGAGGAGGATTACCTGGATGTCGACACCGAGAGCCCGGAAGAGGCGGTCGACACATACCCCTCGAGGTCATCGCGGCCGGACGACATCGGGGCCTACAACTCGGTGATAAGGTCTGCGGCAGCAGCTTTCAGAACTCAAGCTCGACGAGGAGAAGCAGAAAGCGGACTTTCTTCACAAGACGTTACTCCCCACGCAAACAAGGAGCCAGTATCTACCTATGCTCGACAGCGTCTTGGCGCAGGGGATGGAAGCATTCAGGGAGCCCGCAACATGAAAGGCAGTCACTCCCAGAACGGAAAAGAAGTACAAGCATTCATCAAAGGACCCAGCCTACATTCGAGGCGTGGTCTCAGCTGACTCCATCATCACGGCCACAGCAAGGAAGAGGGCTAACGTGGCCACTACTTCTGGACCACCTCCTGATAAGGAGAGCAAAAGGATGGACTTAGTGGGCAGAAGGATCGAACGGAATGCCGCGACCCAATGGCGCATGGCTAATTCCAATGCCCTCAAAGCAGGCACATGTATCAGATCATGGAGGAGCTAGGAAAACTGGTGAAAGACCTGCCCCAGGAGGCCAGGCAGAAGGCCGAGAATCTGGTGGAAGACGGGAAGAATGCGGCAAATTGTTGCCTCAAGACGGCCCTAGATGGAGCAGACACCTCCAGCAGGCTCATGATGATGGGTGTCACGGAAAGAAGACACGCATGGCTCAGAATCCCGGGCTTCAAGCCAGAGGTGCAACAAAGGATCATGAACACTCCATTCAACGGCGAGACGCTGTTCGGGACAACAGTTGACGAAAAACTCAGTCAACTAAAGAAAGACAATGAAACTGCACGATCCATGGGAGCTTTGCAGTTCAGAGGCAACAAGAGGGGCACTCAGTCACGGAGGCCCGGCGGAAGAGGTGGAAACCAGCCAGGTACTTCACACCAGGCTTTCCAACAGACGCACTAGGCGGACTCGCAGGCTCAACCGAGTCAGCAGAAGCAGTCCTGGCAATACCAGTCAAGGGGCCAGTCCTTTCGAGGGAGAGGAAATGTACGAGGACAGCATAAAAGAGGGGGCCAGCAGCCCGCCTCTAAATGACTTTGAAGACATCCGTGTGCCCGCCCACAGAAAAGATCCCAGGGGGCAGCACGTACAAAGGGGTCAGGACAAAATGGACAACTACCACCACATAACACCAGTGGGTGGAAGATTAAGATTCTACCTCCAGGAATGGAGAGAGATCACATCAGACAAATGGATACTAAACATCATCCAATTCGGCTACTGCATAGAATTGGAAGGGAGGCCAGCAAGCAGGAGACCAAGGAGAAAGCCACTAGAAAACGACCAGCTACAGCGGCTTCAGGAAGAAGCAAAAGAGCTCCTACAAAAGAAGGCCATAGAACGGGTTCCCTTCAAAGAAAGAAACAGGGGAATATACTCAACGTATTTCCTCGTGCCAAAGGTCGACGAGACAATGAGACCTATTCTGGACCTCAGGTTCCTGAACACATTCATAAGAACACAAAAATTCAAAATGACCTCCCTGCAGGAGGTGCTACCGCAATTGCAGATTGGAGACTTCATGGTCACGATAGACCTCAAGGACGCCTACCTGCACATACCAATGAACGTAAAGCACAAACATATGCTCAGGTTCACGGTCGGAGAAAGCCACTACTAGTTCACAACACTAGCCTTCGGCCTAAAATCAGCACCGAGGGTCTTCACAAAGTGCCTCGCTGCAGTCGCAGCGCACTTACGAAGGCAGGGAATACACGTATACCCTTACCTGGACGACTGGTTAGTGAAAGCAAACTCGTACCAGAAATGCAGGAAAGACGCACATACAGTGACGAGCACGCTGATGAACCTGGGGTTCTCCATCCATTGGAAAAAATCGTCAATGGAACCGGAACAAGTAAAGATCTTCCTGGGGGCACAGATCAACACCTTACAGGGCAGGGTGTTCCCCAGCGACGCGAGGGCCCCGGGTGAGGGAAACTCGCCTCTACCGGAAGGGACAAGCTCGGACAGTGAGGACTGCGAGCAAGATCTTTGGCATGATGGCATCATGCATCCACCTGGTACCAGATGTACGACTTCACATGAGACCCATCCAAGAATGGCTCCAGGAACAATGGTCACAAGCTTCAGGAAGTTGGGAGGATCTAGTGGTTGTGACGCACGCAGTGCAGAAGGAAATGGCATGGTGGACCATGGAGAACATAACAAAGGGAAAGCCTCTAACACCCCCAACACCAACAGTGACCATCACCACAGACGCCTCCCTGAAGGGATGGGGCGCTCACATGGAGGAGCTCAAAGTGAGGGGTCTGTGGACACCAACAGATGCGACAAAGCACATCAATTACCTAGAATTGAAAACAATCTTCCTTGCACTGAAAGCCTTCCAAACAAGACTGTACAAGCACAGGGTGTTACTGCAGACAGACAACACCACAGCGATGTTCTACATCAACAAGCAGGGTGGAACACAGTCAACAATGCTTTCGACACTGGCGCAGGAGATATGGCGATGGGCCATCCCCCTCAGGATAGACCTACTGGCCATACACCTACCGGGGAAGAAGAACATTCAGGCAGACTGGCTCAGCAGACAGACATCGACATCCCACGAGTGGGAGCTCAATGCTCAGGAGACGAAGTGGTTGTTCAACACGTGGGGAACGCCATCAGTGGACCTGTTTGCAACACGCCAGAATGCCAAATGCCAAAGCTTCGCATCCAGACAACCCGAAGAGGGGTCCCTTGGGAATGCCCTATGGATATATTGGTGCAGGACATTTGCATACGCTTTTCCCCCCGATACCACTGATACACAGAGTACTGAGCAAGTGCAGAGCGAGCAACATGACCCTGATACTGGTCGCACCACAGTGGGCCAGACAGACATGGTACTCGCAGATCATGGAGATGGCACAGAGTGCACCCCACAGATTCGGCAGAAGAAAAGACCTGCTCTCCATGCACAACGGAGAGGTACTGCACCCAGAGCCAGAGAGCCTGAGCCTAGTGGCGTGGCTCCTGAGGACATAGAATTCGCACACTTGAGGCTGCCAGAGAGCACCCTCAGGGTCCTTCGGGAGGCACGAAGGCCCAGCACACGGAAGTGCTACGTGGCAAAGTGGAAGAGATTCACAATATGGTGCAGGAAGGAAAGACTTCACAATAAAATGAAGGACTCCACAGTGCTAAAATACCTCACTCACTTACTGGAGAAAAAACTCAGCTCGTCCTCCTTAAGAGTCCACTTGGCAGCGATAGTCGCCTACACAAGGGGTGAGATGGGCAGGAGTTTCTTCACGTCACAGGTTGTGAAGAGATTCCTGGAAGGAGTGAAGAGGATCGCACCACCCAAGCGCGTGCCGCCACCGGCATGGAACTTGAACATAGTCCTGACGGAACTCATGAAGGAGCCCTTTGAACCACTCCACAAGGCCTCACTAGAAATGCTGACCATGAAGACAGCTTTCTTGGTTGCAATAACGTCCTTACGCAGAGTAAGCGAACTTCAAGCGCTAACGCTGCAGGAACCATACATACAAATACACAATGACCGGGTTGTGATGAGGACCGACCCACACTTCTTGCCAAAGGTGGTGTCCAAATTCCACGTGAACCAGTCCATACAGATACCAAGTTTTTTCCAAAAACCAACAAATGGCGCAGAGCGAGCCCTACACACCCTAGACGCCAGAAGGGCGGTCATGCACTATATCGAGAGGACAAAGGGACACGGGAAGACAAAGCAGTTCTTCGTGTCATTCGCCAACAGTTTCATGGGAACGGCTGTAACCAAGAACACTATTGCACGATGGATCGCGCAAACAATCCAACTCTGCCACAAACGGGCAGGACAAGAACTAGCAGAGGGGCCACGTGCCCACTCCACTAGGAAAAAAGGTGCTACAATAGCCTTCCTGGCTAATACACCCATACAAGACATATGCCTGGCGGCAACATGGGCTTCGGTGCACACATTCACGAAGCACTACTGCGTGGATGTTCAGATGAACAAAGAAGCACAAGTCGGACAAAAGGTGCTCCAGCACATATTCAAAAACCAAAGCTCATCTTCCACCCAGCCGCCACAGAAATGAGAAACCGCTACAAAATCTATGCACAGCATAGTGAATCCAGAAAGATTCACGCTGCAAAACGAATAGTTTCTTACCTGTCGGTGTAGTTTTGCAGCTTGATGATCTTTCTGGATTCACCAATTCAACCCACCCACCTCCGCCAGAAAGATGAGGCTGAAGAGGAAAGAGGTGGTCAAAAAAAAAAAGCAGAAATTACTTTATATACAAAGCGGTTAAAAGAAGTTTCACCCACATAGAACATGCAATCACTTCGGAGACGAAAGAAACACAGAAAAAAGAATCGGAAGATGGCGCCCAAGGGTGGGAGCTTCCGCAGGAAGCATGCCGACGTCACCGGAAATACACCCAAGGAGGGGTGACGCCGACGCCCACCTGGGCGACGAAAAAAAAAAAACAACAAAGAAAAGACTACGAATCCGCCGGACCCAACCACAAGACCGCGGAATATGCACAGCATAGTGAATCCAGAAAGATCATCAAGCTGCAAAACTACACCGACAGGTAAGAAACTATTATCCAGTATTGGGGTATCTTTCATAGATTCACATGCCTGAATCATTCCCCGTCGTCGAGGCGGGAGTCCCACGGTAAATTATATATATATAGCAGTGCCTAAAACCATTAGTAGTAGGCTAAAAAAGGATATAGGCCCAACTAGGCCCAAAACTTAGCAGCCTATCTACCTCATTATGTAAAAAGAACTGAAAATGTAGCCTTAGCCAATCAGCTACCAAAGTACCAGACCAGTTTTAGGAGGCCGGGGTGTCCCCAGAGAGTTAGGTAACGATATTCTGTGAATTGATTGCTGGAGAATTAACTTATGTAAAAGTGCAAATGGAAAAATATTTGATTTGAGCAATAACCAAGTTGACACACAGGAAAAATAAGATAAATAATATTATTTTTATAAACGGCTCATTTTCCTAAAAAGAAGTGGTGTAGCGTAATTTTTGAGTGGATGGATGCTGCGTTAGTGTGAGGGTGCGACGCAAGCTTAACACTTTTGCCTTTGGGTTTGACCTTCCAACTTGTGCCAAGCTACCCTATGTGACTTGGAGCCCCCAGGTCCAACAGCAGCGTACTGCATACTTCTCCAGATACTGGCATGCTTTCTCATCCTACCATGGCTACGGAGGAGGGAGCATCTTATGCTATGGTGGCGCAGAGGGCCTTTACCTTCAGCTTCCTTTAGTGGAGGTTAAGACTAACCTTTTGACATGGGTGCTATAGCCAGGAGTTTCCTCTTTGGAACACTTGCTCTCATTTAATGAGGCACTCACGGACATCCTTTTGAGAACATGGTCCAAGCCCAGCACAGGGGATCCTGTGAATAGGATAGCGCCAAGAAGCCGCTGGTATACGTGCGCTTAAGAAATACTTTCAAACTCAAACTCAAACTCCGCCATCACCAAAACTTCTTAACTACAAACCCCACCCAGGAGAGTTTGATATTCCAAGCCTCTACATCCCATGGCACATTCCATTCTACTCCCCCAGACAGGGAATCCAAGAGGCTGGACAGTTGGGACAAGAAAAAGGGTTCTTCCGCCAGCTTTGCATTCCAGTCTGTAAACACCCCATGCTTATTGGGCCGTTATTCCCAATCTCTGTGGGGAAACTGTTGAACAAGTGCTGCCACAGGTGCGGGAGGAGGCCCGGCCCATCCTTTCCCAAGCAGTATCAGATGGGAGAGATGCAGCAAAGTTCGTCATTATGTGTGGTTTAGACGCGACCGACTCGCTGGGCAGAGAGATTTCATCAATGGTGGCTATTATATGCCACACCTGGCAGAGAACATCTGGCTTTTTGTGGAATGTCCAGGCCTTGCTCATGGACATGCCCTTTAATGGCACCTGTCTCTTTGGCGACAAGGCAGACACGACAGGAGCGCTTTAAGGACTCATGGACTACGGCCAAGTCCTTGGCCATCTTAATGGCCGCATGTTCCCAGTCTGCCTTTCGTGGGTATGGATGTTGTTTTCAGCGTGCTAGCCGTATCCCAGCCACTTAGCAGTGCAAGTTCCTTAACCCCTGTGTGGCCGAGGGCACGGTTAATTCTGACCACGTGGGTTGGACAGCCTGAAGACCGGTCAAGTCACCACCACCCCGGCAGCTTCAGCCTACAAACACTCTCTCTCGCCCTTCCAGATCATGGGCATCCAGTCATGGCAGGATGATCTCCACTACTGGCAATGCATTACATTAAAAAGGTGGGTTCTCCAGATAGTCCAGAGAGACTACTCCCTCCCCTTTAAGACCACCCCTTCCGCCATGTCTCCGTCCTACGACTGGCTGACAGAGGATCATTTGACTTTGCTCCAGGAGGAAATCATGACTCTTGGCCAAGGAAGCTATAGAGAGGGTTCCGGTGCCAGAAATTATTTCTGCTACTTTCTGGTCCAGAAAAAGGACAAGGGCCTTTGTCCTATCCTAGAGCCACGAGCCCTCAACCACTTACTCAACAAGCATTTACAATGCAACGGTCTCGCCTTGGCAAAAGTTAGAGCTATTGACATTGTAAATGACAACATTTTTATTTATGTGTTGGTTTTGAAAACAGAAAAATAAATGGCATTGTCATTTACAACGCCAATAGCTTAATCTCTCGCAAATGCGATACCTATTGCATTTGCACCCACACACACACACAGAGCAACCCACAGAGCCACATGCACCCACACAGCCACACACAGACAGAGCCACACACACAGAACCACACACACACACACAGAACCACACACACACACACACACACACACATACACAGACACACAGAACCACACACACACACACACACACACAGAACCACACACACACATACACACAGAACCACACACACACACACACAGAACCACACACACACACAGAACCACACACACACAACCACACACACACAGAACCACACATACACACAGAACCCCACACACACACAGAACCCCCCCACACACACAGAACCCCACACACACACAGAACCCCACACACACACACAGGACCCCCCCACACACACACACACACACAGAACCCCCCACACACAGAACCCCCCCCCCCCCCACACAGAACCCCCCCCACACACAGAACCCCCCCCACACACAGAACCCCCCCACACACACAGAACCCCCCCCACACACAGAACCCCCCACACACACAGAACCCCCCCCACACACAGAACCCCCCACACACAGAACCCCCCCCACACACAGAACCCCCCACACACACAGAACCCCCCACACACACAGAACCCCCCACACACACAGAACCCCCCCCACACACACAGAACCCCACACACACACACAGAACCCCCCACACACACAGAACCCCACACACACACAGATAGAACCCCACACACGCACACAGATAGAACCCCACACCACACACACACACACAGTTAGAACCCCACACACACACACACACAGATAGAACCCCACACACATAGAACCCCACACACATAGAACCCCACACACACACAGATAGAACCCCACAACCCCACGCACACAGACAGAACCCCACGCACACAGACAGAACCCCACGCACACAGACAGAACCCCACGCACACAGACAGAACCCCACGCACACAGACAGAACCCCACGCACACAGACAGAACCCCACGCACACAGACAGAACCCCACGCACACACAGAACCCCGCGCACACACAGAACCCCGCGCACACACAGAACCCCACGCACACACAGAACCCCACGCACACACAGAACCCCACGCACACATAGAGCTCTCAGGCATGCTATCATTACCACTCAGCCACCTCTGGAACTCACTCCTAAACCTAAAGGCAGCTCAGTTTGCAGTAGTTGCTATACAAGATTCATATGTTAAACGAAAAACAAAACTTCAGAAACACATCATCTGGGAAAAGAAATCACTCTCAGGAAATAGGAGTCCACATACCATGCATTTTGCAGTAAAGCGTGAAAGCATCACCGACTTGAATGAACATAAGGGTTGTTGCACATATTGTTGAGAAAGAAGTCATTTTCTTTCCTTTGAAACACAAGGGCCTTAAAGAAAGGCCCACTTTCAAAGTTTGTTTTTAATTTAAAAACTGTTGGTGCTAACCACCACCATCCCCCATAAAGCTGTCTCACTCACTTTCACACTCCCATATTCTCTCTCTCTCTCTCTCTCTCTCTCTCTCTCTGTCTCTCTCTCTCTCTCTCTCTCTCTCTGTCTCTCTGTCTCTCTGTCTCTCTGTCTCTCTGTCTCTCTGTCTCTCTGTCTCTCTGTCTCTCTGTCTCTCTGTCTCTGTCTCTGTCTCTGTCTCTCTCTGTCTCTCTCTCCTTCCTCTGTCTCTCTCTCTCTCCTTCCTCTGTCTCTCTCTCTCCTTCCTCTGTCTCTCTCTCTCTCTCTCTCTCTCTCTCTCCTCTGTCTCTCTCTCCTCTGTCTCTTTATCCCTGATTGCAATGACAGGCAGCCCAATACGTTTTAATAAATAAGACAGCACAAGTTCTGTAGTAGGGGATCTCTGTGAATAGTCCCGCCCATGTGCGTGGACCCCGGAGCAATCAAAAATAATCTCAAGGTGTCGAAAAATGCTGAACTGCGCAGACACTTAAGAGAGAATTAAAGACAGATAATGCAGCCTATAAAACTAGGCTACACTGTCCAGTACTTCAACTAGAAATTCCACCAAAAATCCACAAACAGCAAAGTCTGTCCAGATTTCCCTTGCCTCAGCAGCAAAAACCCCTCTGGAATGATAGAGAGGAAGACCTGGACAGACAAGCACTATAGGCTGCCATTATGTGGCTCAAACAGGATACTGTGCCTTTAAGAAAACTTTCCAGAACTTCACAGTATCCCAGAATGCACTGCAGGTCCCTTTTACTTTCAGTTCTTTATTCCGGCTCCTGCTAACAGGACCCTGGAGCATTGAGCTCTCCCTTTTTCAAGGGTTTATTGGAATTTTGTGCACTTTTGGTGTTTTAAAAGTGTTTCATTTTGTGTGCTTGGTGTTTTTCTTCACTTCTGTGTATTTATTCAGGCTTTTTAGGGCTCTAAAATGCCTGCTCTCTTCGACAAGTGCCCAGAATGTGGAAGGAAGAAGTCCAAGTCGGATCCACACGACGTCTGCATCCTCTGTCTCCCTGCTGCACATGCCCCTGAAGAATGTGACATCTGCCAGACCTTTTCAGCAAGGACCCTGAGGGAAAGGCTGAAAAGCAGGCTTCAAGGCCTAGAGGAGAGACGACTGCTGGCTGCAGGTGGGTCTGGGCAGGCTGGGAAGGCTCCCTCTGCCTCTGCTGAGGCCTCTGGGGGGCTCTCCAGAGGCAGGAAGCCCAGCAAAAGGTCCCGGTCTCCGTCGACGTCGATTGGATCGACGACGTCGAGAGGGATGACGACGGTGTGTTCCCCATCTCCCCGGGGCTCCGGGTCGAGACGGCATGAAGGATCGACGTCGAAGGGCCTGGGTAGGCCGCCGTCGAGATCACCGTCGACGGATTCTTCGTCGTCGTCAGCGTCGAGCCATCGACGTCGAAGAAAGAGCGGCAGGCGTTGGCGCCCGCCGTCGAGGCGATACCGCCAGTCGCCGTCGAGAAGACGGACGGCGTCGAGGGGCTCCTCAACGTCGAGGACCTCGAGAAAGCGGTCAACGTCGAAAAGGAGTCGACGCTCGTCGTCGAGGACTGAACGTTCGACGTCGCGGAGGCGGCGTTCGGCGTCGAGGAAGAAGCACTCAATGTCGCGGAGGCGGCGTTCGACGCCGGAGTCACGGAGGTGACGTTCGACGCCGGAGAAGCGACGCTCGGCGTCGAGAAGGAAGAGATCAGAATTGGAGACTTTCCAACTCTCCTAAGCGGCGCAGAAGGAGTTCTGGCGCCAGAAGTCACGCTGGATCTGGGGTGGACGCCGGAGACGGCGATCACCGACTGGACGGGCTGGTTCGCAGTCCCCTCCCCCGAAGAAGTCACCAGGCTTGGTGTACTCGGTGGTTTATACACCACCTCGGCCGAAGACGCCCCCACCTCCTCTACCTCTACCTAAGGAGACTCCTCCCAACAATCCTCCTCTTCCACCGCTTTCGCCATCACGGCCACCACCACCTCCGCCTCGGTCCGTCCCTCGGCCGGAGGTACCTCCTGTTGTTCCGCCGAGGTCAGTGTCGCTGCCTCCTCTCCCTACACCACCTAAGGGGACGCCTAAGCCGAACACCCAGGATAGGCCACAGAAGACGCCTCCGCGGAGACCTGTGGAGCGTCCACGAACTGGGAGGTCGCGATCTCGTTCCAGGAGGAGGGAGCGATCGCGGAGTCAAACAGGTCATCCACGCGGTCGAGACGACGCCACAGGAGGCGCACGTCCCGTTCGCATACGGGGTCTTCAGAGACCAGGGACTATTCACCGACGTTGTCGGGGTCGCCGGAGACAAGGGTGTCACCGGTTGACGATCTTGTGTCCTTCCATGATGTCTTGTTGAGGGGTGCCGCGAAGTTGGGCATCTCGTTGATGGTGCTCACGCCCAAAACATCGGTGATCTTCGAGACGCTGCACCAGAAACATCTGTCACGGCCATTACTACCACTGGTGCCGGGCCTGGAGGATTCGGCCATGGACCGGTTTCTCACCCCGGCGGTGACTAAGGCAGCCCCCTCGAGACTCCAGAAGAAATACCGGGCTCCCGACTCGGATCCGGCTTTTCTGAGGGTGGACCCTCCGCCAGACTCGGTGATAGTGAGGGCGGCTCGGAAGCAGCATGCCACCACTCCGTCATCCACAATCCCACCAGATAAGGAATCTAGATGGCTGTATTCGGCGGGGAGGAAGGTTTGTGGGACATCGGTGACTTCCATGAAAGCGGCGAGTGCCACAGCCTTGTTAGGGTGGTATGACCGAGCCCTCTGGGAATCCCTCCAGCAGTTTGTAGAACACCTGCCTCGTGAAGAGAGATTTCCAAGAGATGTTGAATGAGGGGATGTTGGTGGCGAATCAGGTCATCAGTGCTGCAGCCGATTCTTCCCTCCTGGCGGCGCATGGTTACTGCCATGGAGTTAACCAGCGAAGACACGCCTGGCTCCGCCTCACGTCACTGAAGCCTGACTCGTAACAAAGGGTTGCCAATTTACCATTCCCTGGCGAAACCCTGTTTGGAAAACATGCAGATGACAAAATGGCCCGCATGAAGGCGGAGGCCGAAACGCTCACGGCTGTGGGTCTGGAAAAGCCCAAGGATACCAAGAAATCTTATCACCGTTCCAGAGACGGTTCGGTGGACAGGGCAGAGGGCGTGGCCAAACTTCGGGGCAGCAGCAGCAGCAACAGTTCCGAAGACCGTTCCAGAAGCGCCAGAAAGGCAGAGGCGGCCAACAGTCGGCAGCAGCGACCAAAGGCCCGGCCGGGTCTAGGCCCTGAGCGCTTACTTCCCCTGCATCCGTTACCCACTCCGGTGGGGGGGAAGCGTTCAATTTTTTCTGGCAGAGTGGAGAAAAATTACTCCGGACAAGTGGGTGCTGAATATTGTTTGCAATGGATACAGTCTTCGGTTCACCAGCCCGCCTCCAATCCCTCCGGTCAGCGCACAGTGTCAGCGACGCGAGCGCCAGGCGGAGGCCGATATCCTGTTAAGGAAAAGGGCGATAGAAGACATACCTCTGTCTCAAAGAGGAAGAGGTCTGTACTCCTGGTTCTTCCTGGTTCGCAAGAAGGACAAGAACGAGTTCAGGCCCATTCTGGATTTGCGACAGGCAAACAAGTGGATTCGCAGAGAGAAGTTTTGCATGCTGTTGTTGCATCAGATTTATCCTCAGTTGCAACAGGGAGACTGGCTATGTGCTATAGACCTACAAGTTGCGTACTTCCATGTGCCCATTGCACACAAACACAGGAAGTTCCTGCGATTCCAAGTCGGCGCCAATCATTATCAGTACACAGTACTGCCATTCGGATTGAAGTCTGCGCTAAGAACATTCTCGAAGTGCATGGCAGTGAAAGCAGCACACCTCAGGGAGAGCAGGGTGTTTGTCTACCCGCACCTGGACGATTGGTTGATCAAGGCCTCCTCCTTCTCGGAAGCTCAAGCACACTTCCAGAAGACGTGCGTTCTCTTGAACAAGCTGGGGCTGCACATTAACATGTCCAAGTCTGTCCCGACTCCGGTCCAGTGCATTCAGTACTTGGGAGCCTCCATCAATACGCTGTCAGCAAGCGTGTCTCCTTCAGAGGAGCGACGATTATCACTCCTTCGGAAGGCTCAGGCTCTTATGACCACTCCATCTACAACAGTGAGGACGGTGTCTTCTCTACTGGGATCGATGGCCTCTTGTATCTTCCTAACGCCACACGTACGACTGCACATGAGACCGTTGCAGGAGTGCTTGGAGGATCAGTGGGATCAGAGGAAAGGGTCTTGGGACGACAAGATAAGACTGTCTCTGCATGCTCTTCAGTCTCTGAAGTGGTGGTGTTCAGCAGAGAATCTCCTCAGAGGGGTTCCCTTCCACAAGGACATTCCCACTCAGACTATCGTGACGGATGCTTCTCTCCACGGTTGGGGGGGCGCACTCCGGAGACACAGATTCAAGGAACGTGGTCCCCGATGGAGTCCACGTATCACATCAATTTCCTGGAACTCAGAGCTATTCACTTGGCACTGAAGGCCTTTCATCCGTCCTTCCAGACCAACTCTCTGCTTGTACAGACGGACAATACGACCACGATGTATTACCTTAACAAGCAGGGGGGCTCGAGATCACGCACTCTGTCGCAGGAGGCGCAGGCGATCTGGCACTGGCTTCTGGCCAGAGGACTGACGATAACGGCTACCCATCTGCCGGGTGTACAGAATGTTCAGGCGGACGCACTGAGCAGACTGATTCAGGAAAACCACGAATGGGTCATAAACGACGAAGTACTAGGAGAAGTCTTCGCAAGGTGGAGGACTCCAGACGTAGATCTGTTTGCCACCGCCGAAAACAGCAAATGCCGAGACTTCGCCTCCAGGTACTACCAGCAGGGGACGCTGGGGAATGCGCTATGGATCAACTGGTCGAACAGCTTTCTGTACGCTTTTCCACCCATTCCCCTGATTTCGGCGCTGCTCATCAAGCTGACCCGGTCCAGGGCGCGGATGATACTTATTGCCCCGGAATGGCCCAGGCAGTGGTGGTTCACGGACCTGCTTCACCGGTCTCTCCTTCCTCACATACGGCTGCTGTGCAGGTCGGACCTTCTCACGAAGTTCAGGGGGCAGATGTTGCACCCCAACCTCTCATCTTTGAGTTTGGCGGCATGGCTCCTGCAATATGGCCATTTGAATCTGCCCGAAGATTGCATGGACATACTGAAGGAGCATAGGAAGTCCGAGTGGAAGGTCGCTTAGAACCTTCCACTCGGACTTCCTATGCTTATAAGTGGAAGAGGTTCTGTATCTGGTGCAAGTCCAAGAACTATGATCCGACGACGTACATTTGGCACAGTCTGGCCTTAATGTTCATTCCATTAAGGTTCATCTCGCGGCATTGACTGCCTACAGGAAATGCCCTTCACAGACTTCCTTCTTCCAGATCCCTGTGATCAAAGATTTTCTGGAAGGCTTGAAGAAAGTATTCCCTCCTGACGGGCTTCCTTCGCCTTCATGGGAATTGAATGTGGTGCTGTCCAGGTTGATGAAGGAGCCTTTTGAACCTATTCATAAGGCTTCGTTGCAGCACCTGTCCTGTAAGGCGCCATTCCTCGTGGCCATTACATCGGCCCGCAGGGTGAGTGAAATTCAGGCGTTGTGTTGCCAAGAACCTTATACTGTATTTCATGCTGCTAAGGTTGTTATGCGTCCTCACCCTAAATTTCTTCCCAAGGTTATTTCTGATTTTCATGTCAACCAGACCATAACTTTGCCTACGTTTTTTGAGAATCCTTCATCTCCAGCGGAAAGGTCTCTGCATTCCCTGGATGTTAGGAGGGTGTTGACATTTTATCTGGATAAAACCAAAGATATTCGTAGGTCAGACCAGTTGTTTATCAATTATGGATCGGTCAGGACGGGTCTTGCTACCTCTAAGCAGTCCATCTCTAGATGGATTGTGTCCTGCATACAGCTGTGTTACCAAAAAGCTAATAAGACCGTAGGAGGAAAACCTAAGGCTCATTCCACCAGGGGCAAAGACGCCACGACAGCTTTGCTCCGTAATGTTCCAATTGCAGAAATATGCAAGGCGGCCACTTGGAAGTCGGTCCATACCTTTGCATTACTGCCTGGACACTGATGCCAGGGCAGACGCTCAGGTTGGGCAGGCTTCGCTGCGAAATCTGTTCGCACAATAGTGGTATTATTTCTCTTTACTCGACCGCCGCTTTGGTGTGGGGATGGGCTTGCCATTCTATTCACTAGATTATGACTATACACAGAGATCCCCTACTACAGAAGGAGTAGTTTCTGTCCTGTAACTCCAGTTCTGTAGTAGGGGTATCTCTGTTATAGTCATAAGCGCCCGCCCTCCTCCCCGGTGGAGAAAGATATTCATGTAAGGAATGCGACTGGTCTGGCGTGTTACGCCTTCAAAAAGAACTGAAAGTAAAAGGGACCTGCTGTGCATTCTGGGAAGTTCTGGAAAGTTCTCTTAAAGGCACAGTATCCTATTTAAGCCACATAATGGCAGCCTATGGGGCTTGTCTGTCCATGCCTTCCTCTCTATCATTCCAGAGGCTTTTACTGGTAGAGGCAAGTTTCTCTATGGAGGAAACTGGGCAGGCTGTGCTGTTTGAGTGGTTTTCTTGGGTGGAATTTCTAGTTGAAGTACTGGACAGTGTAGCCTGTGGATATAGGCTGCATTATTTGTCTTTAAATTCTCTCTTAAGTGTCTTTGCAGTTCTGCATTTTTTTGACAACTTAAGAGATTATTTTTGATTGCCGGGGTCCACGCACATGGGTGGGACTATTCACTAGATTATGACTATAACAGAGATACCCCTACTACAGAACTGGAGTTACAGGACAGAAACTACTCCTTCTTTGTCACCCACTCCAATAGAATGAGCCTCATTTCCCACCCTCCACTATGGTGTTTGTATGCCATTTCCTCTTGTACTGCCTGGTGTTCTGACTGCGGCATATGAATAAATGGTGACAAAAACGTTAATTACCTGCAACTTCCATGCACAAGGGTAAATATTTGAGATAAAACATGAGGTTAGGCGTCCTCACCTACAGGACTGGCATATTTGATTAATTCACACTTGAAATCTGAAGTATGTTTAACTATGGAGGTAAATGGACCTTCGCATCATTGACTGAATCTGAAAGATAACAACACTGGAGCTTTGTAACTAACTTGTTTCTGCAAGCATCCCGCTGTGCCTTCCATCTTTCTGAAGATGAGTGCCCAAAATTGCCATTAATAAAATCTCTTTATTTGCAGTATTTAAGTTTATACCAAGTTACCAATATTAACCTGAAGTTGTCCTCAAATGGCTTAAGTCAGATAAATGTACAGTGAAATGTGTGAGAAGCACATGTCTTCCTATTGGAAAGGCTATTTATTGTTGTGTGTGGCTTGTATCAGATGCCAAACGCTTGAATACAGGATTCACAATCCAGGTATTCATTGCTACTAAGGGGTAGAATGCTTGAATTCATTTCAGCTGGATTGGCATAGTAGAAAAAGCAGAATTGGAATGCGGTCCTAGCGATTGCCTGTTGGCTGAAAAATGTGTAAGCTTTTCAACCATCACCTTTGTGTTGCAGATTACAAGAAGGCCTGTCCTGAGATGATATTTTTGTTTGAGAATTCGTTTTTCCTTTTTTGTTGGGCTTATGAGTCCTAATTGCACACACCTTTTGAGCGACAGTCATTGTACATGAGAGACCTGCGTTATTGAAAAGTAGGTGGATGAGGCAACTGAAACAAAGTAGCAGACTGTGGACGTGTGCTGTGAGTGAATATGACCTCCGACAGGTAAAGCCTAAAGAAGGCGTATTACACAGTCTTTTGACCCCGTAACAGTTCCAGGTTTCTTTTCTGAAGAGCATTTGCATCTTAAACCTCATCTCACTTGTACTTTTTAGCGCTAATTGCTCCTAGTGCCTCTGACACTTATTTCTTTAAAATACTAGCAGGCACCTCTTATTTTCCAGGTGTTGCTCAGGCAGATGCAGTAATAGGATACATAAAAGGTTCCTTTTCCAGCCGAGGTGGTGTGGCTACAACCCACTCAGAACCATGTGATAGTCACACAAGTATGAATTTATGAACTGTTTTCCTATTTTTAATGTCCTTTTTCTCACGTTTAGCTAAGTCCCCTTCAGGTTTTAACAGCTGCAGGAGATTTCCTAAGGTAGTATCAGACCGTTGCACAAAAAACTTCTAACTGTGGGGCCTGAGTCTTGTGCACGACAGCTAAAAAGCAATGCTACTTTCAGATTGATCACGAAGTCTAGAGAAGATAATCGCTTAAACCTCATTATTCTGTATTAAATCTAAGGTTCCTGGTTTCATGGTATTTATTTTATTGTTTTACATTTTTTTCTATCCATATATATTTTTGCCACCTTATCAATATTTATCCATATTTATTTTGTTTTCTGTGAAAGAATTAAGTTGTTAAATTGTATATTTCCACATTTATTTAACTAATAAACGCGCTCTCATACTTTGATGCCTATCATGCTTTAGCAAATTAAGCAGGCAAGTCTAACATAACAATAAACCTTCAGGTAAATATTAGCATTTTACTGCAAATGGATGTTGACTTGTTAATTAAGGAAATCTCATTTTTGACAGCCCATTCCATTTATCTGCCAAGAGGTTGGCTTGGAACTGATGAAACTGAATATTGAAAGTCACTCTAAAGAAGCCACATTTTCTATATTTTTCCATTTTCAAAAATAAATGTAGACCAAAACACTTTTTCTGTCTGTATGGATCTCTAAAATCAGTCAAAATAGAAAACAGGAAGCCTTAATTAAATCCCATGCAGTTATTCTGTTTTAGCCTTACTCAGAATGGGAGGTCTTCCATTCCTGATTCTACTGCACTCAAAAAACGAAGCCAAGTTTCTTCTGTTGGAGCTTCTGTAAGTCACTACTTTGATACAAGTCTGGTCTCCAGTTCCTCGACCATGATGTTTTTATAGGCGATGTTATTTTTAAGAACCTCCCGGCAGGAGTAGCGTAGTTGCAGGTAGTAACTTTTGCAAGACAAAGTAGATTAAGGTCTTCTATGATGCCATATCAGTTCAACGCTATTTTTATGTCATTGTTCTTGCAATGCATATTTTCCAGAATGTCTTAACTTAATGGATTAACCTGAAACAAAGTATCCTACGCATACATTCATACACTGGTTTTTGGCACCAAACTTAAAAAAAAAAGTATTGTATTTTACACAACCCAGATGTACTAAGTCTTCTTGTTTACAAAATCTCAACAGTAATTTGATATGTCTAGTTCAGAAAAACGTTGCTTTTTGGAACGCGGATGGAAAAATCACATTTGGTCAGTCTATTTGATGTGGTACATCTCAAGACGCTACTTGCAATAAATTATTGCTTCAGAATTGTCACTTTTTAAATGAATGTGCTTTTTAGTAGTTAACGATTTAATAAACATTTTCCATTTTTTTCTTAGAACGGAAGCTGCAAATGTTGAAAAGATCACTACAAAGTTATTGAAAGCAGGTGCCAAGCCAGATCAGATTGGTATCATTACTCCATATGAGGGACAGCGGTCTTACCTGGTGCAGTACATGCAGTTCAGTGGGTCATTGCATACAAAACTCTACCAGGTACAGTCTCAAAATGTACGATTTCTATAATATTTTAGCATTCAGCAATTTTTCTGCTTCAATTTTTTTTTGTCTATGGAGATCACAATATTATTCGATCTTTTTGCCCATAATCTCTAAACTCTGTTTAAGAAATCGCTAGTTTTGATAATTTGGGTTGCCTAGCAGTTCTAAGGAAGAATATTGACATGGTTACAAACATTGATCACTTTCAAATACAAACTGTGCCATCCACTTGTCGCTAAATGCTTTATTTTAATTTATGCTGCTCTAGATATGCCCAACTACACTGCTATAGTGCCTTAAAATGTTTCTTTGCCAGTGCTGATGTGCTGTTGATGTTTTTATGTCTCGGCTAGCGTAGGCTGCGCACATGCGCAGTATTGCTGGCGAGATTGAATGACTGAGTAGCGAGGTTAAGCCCCGCCACTTTTCTCCATTGGCTGGCCTCCTAAACGGCGGCCAGCCATTGGAGAAGAGGTCTCAGTGACGTCATTCTCTCGCTCTAAGCTCCATCTATTTCGGATTGAGGTGCGTGTTTTTTAGTTTCTTTCTACCCTCTTCTCCATTGGCTGGAATGTAAAAGCAACAGTCAAAAATACGCCAGTTTTTTACATTCCAGCCAATGGAGAAGAGGGGAGAAAGAAAAACACGCCCCCCAATCGCAAAAGGACGGGGCTTACAGACATGGCGAGCGCTTGTTGGTCTTCCGTGTTGGGTTTACTGTTCCTCTATCCATCTTTGGTGTTCTGTTATTGTGCCAAGAGTGTCTTTCAGTTAAAGGCACATACTCTGTCAATCCGCAAAATCTGCCCCTGGATTACCAATTCCGGTATGACCCTCAAATCCGCGCCTCGCGCCAGTAGATAATTTGAATGCAGGCACCGTACCTTTTTCGAGAAGCAGCGCATGCGCGGGGAGGCACCTCCCCCTTCCCGGCTCTGACTGTCTTGCGTGCCCGTGTGCGTCCCGCCGGCTCCTGTGACAGTTGGAAGAGGTGTAAAGCAGGCGAGGCCATAGCGGAGGTGAGCGAGGCGCTAGTGGCCGTGCTGCCCACCATTCGGGTGCCCAAAGCTGGCGACCGCATGCACAAGGACGAGTGTGCGTTCTCCTTCGACACACCGGTAAGGTCCAGCAGCCCCCTCCCCTCTTTCCCTTATTCCCACTCCTTTTCGTACCCAGGGTGCGTCGTCCGCCGAATTGAATGCCGGGACATTGAGTGCGCAGCTGGCTATCTGTAACGGAACTAGTGTGACGCACAACTACACTTCCCATCAGCTCAAGCGTTGGGTGCGTCATTCCGCTTGGAGCGATCTGAAGCATGACCGTCGCAATGGCTGCCGGGATTCGTAGTATATAACTGTCATATAGTAGCTAGAAGTCTAACCAAGGCTTCAGTTCCCAGCATACCCCAAGTCACATCACTTAGTCTGAGGCAGTTAACTCTGACTAGCGAGTGAATGTTGTGTAGGGACGCCCTGTATTCATGTTGGAGACTGGGAAGGTGGTGAGGATATGTACATTTCATGCCAGTCTGTTGCATTGCCCATTTATTTCTTGTGGTCTAGGATACGGAGTCTTGTCTTATACAGAGTCACAAACATTTCAGGACTGTGTCTTAGCATTGTCTGTACCAGGCCGTGCATCGCGGGAAATGTAGTTCTGGTTTAGACTGATAACATGTTTGGACTCCCACGATCGCTAATGAATGGGAATTTTGCGTTGCATTTTTCAGTAGCTTTGTATTTTATTTATTTGAGTTTTATAAACCGCTAGCCGTACTCGAGATTCAGAGCCCTTTACAAGTTGTGTGAATGTGCAAATACAATCGCAAGACCCGAGTCTCGAAGCGCATTACAAATTGTGGGTAAACAGCCTTTACAACAAAACTTTTACAACGCACTACCATTACGACACAACCATTACAACGCAAACCATTACAACGCATTGCGCTGGGGGGCGCTCTAGGATAGGGAATAGATTTAATTTACTATCCAACACCTTCCCTACTATCCACGGGCCTTGGAGTTGGAATAGTAAATTAAACTATTCACTATCCAGCACCCCAAAGCGCTATGCGTTGTAATGGTATGCGTTGTAAAAACTGCGTTGTAACGGCATGAGTGGTAAAAGCATGCGTTGTAACGTCATACATCCCAAATTGTGTGAATATGCAAATACATTTACAAGAGGTACATGATTTCATAATATCCAAGACACAAGATAGTAAAGCACTAAGTGGTTATAACGTCATAAGGTAGAACGCAGGGCACAAGGAGGAGAACAGCATTAGGGATAACAAGCATTTGCACTGCAATAGGTCTCGCATTTGTGAGTTCGAGCTATTGGCGTAGTAAATGACAATGGCTTTTACCCATTTGTTTTGGTTTGGAGTGGATGTATGTAGTGTGGAATTATGTGGGTTGGCTACGGGCTCACAAAATGTAAGACTGTACGTCCGTCCTCTCGACCCACCGCACCCCCTCCATGGGAACTATCTCACTGTACCTTATAGTCCGTCACTAAGCAAAAGGCGCATTAACCTTCCCTGTGGTAGCCCATTCCGAGTTTTGACCTGAGACGCACAATGCCTGTTTATTTTTCACCCGTTTTCTTTACATTTTGCTCACCCCTCTTCCTCTCTACTCTGCCTGTTTCTAGATCAGTCATTTTTCTTCCTCTTTTCTATTTTTCCTGCCAGTGCTTGTACTTTTGCTTGAATCCCGTTGATTTCTTGTTGCGCCATATTCTTTTCGCCTTTCCTTCCTTATTTTCGATTCGCCCGGCGCGGTTTACACGTCAGTGATTTACAGCTAAACCCGCGTCACACCGTGTATGGTCGGGTGAGAGGTGCTGCAGGGCACGGGGGCTCTGTGGAGGAGCGATGGATGCACAGTGCGGGCCCCCGGGGGCTCTGTGCAGGAACGATGGCTGCACCATATAAACCTCCTGGGGGCTTTACGCAGGACCCATAGATGCACAGTACCCCCTCTCCCTATGGCCCTATGCAGGCCGATGGATGCACAGCAGCAAACCCCGGTGGCTCTACTCAGGACCCATAGATGCAGTCGCTCCCCATGCCCCCGAAGGCTCTATGCAGGGCCGGTGGATACACAGTAGCAAGCCACCACCTAATCCCTCCTCCGACATATCAACCTCCTGGGGGCTTAGAGGTCACAGACCCGTCCGGGTACACAGTTAAAAACAATCACTGGAGCCGGTGCGTTATCCTCCTTAACTATCTCATTACATTTAAACACGTGACTTTTCAGACTAATAGTTCTACTGTCTGCACACTGACCATGGGAACTATCTCACTGCACCTTATAGTCCGTCACTAAGCAAAAGGCGCATTAACCTTCCCTATGGTAGCCCATTCCGAGTTTTGAACTGAGACGCACAAGGCCTGTTTATTTTTCATCCGTTTTCTTTACATTTTATTCTCCCCTCTTCCTCTCTACTCTGCCTGTTTCTAGATCAGTCATTTTTCTTCCTCTTTTCTATTTTTCCTGCCAGTGCTTGTACTTTCGCTTGAATCCCGTCGATTTAAACATTTAAGGCACTAGTAGTGTTGCTAAATGTCCATTGTAAACCCATTTGTATACTATTTTGGGTAAGTGTGTGTGTGTGTGGCTCTGTGTGTGTGTGTGGCTCTGTGTGTGTGTGTGGCTCTGTGTGTGTGTGTGGCTCTGTGTGTGTGTGTGGCTCTGTGTGTGTGTGTGGCTCTGTGTGTGTGTGTGGCTCTGTGTGTGTGTGTGGCTCTGTGTGTGTGTGTGGCTCTGTGTGTGTGTGTGGCTCTGTGTGTGTGGCTCTGTGTGTGTGGCTCTGTGTGTGTGGCTCTGTGTGTGTGTGTGTGGCTCTGTGTGTGTGTGTGTGAGGCTCTGTGTGTGTGTGTGTGGCTGTGTGTGTGTGTGGCTGTGTGTGTGTGTGGCTGTGTGTGTGTGTGGCTCTGTGTGTGGCTGTGTGTGTGTGTGTGGCTGTGTGTGTGTGTGTGTGTGGCTCTGTGTGTGTGTGTGTGGCTCTGTGTGTGTGTGTGGCTCTGTGTGTGTGTGGCTCTGTGTGTGTGTGTGGCTCTGTGTGTGTGTGTGGCTGTGTGTGGCTCTGTGTGTGTGTGGCGCTGTGTGGGGCTCTGTGTGGCTGCGTGGGGCTCTGTGTGGCTGCGTGGGGCTCTGTGTGGCTGCGTGGGGCTCTGTGTGGCTCTGTGGGGCTCTGTGTGGCTGTGTGGGGCTCTGTGTGGCTGTGTGGGGCTCTGTGTGGCTGTGTGGGGCTCTGTGTGGCTGTGTGGGGCTCTGTGTGGCTGTGTGGGGCTCTGTGTGGCTGTGTGGGGCTCTGTGTGGCTGTGTGGGGCTGTGTGGGGCTCTGTGTGGCTGTGTGGGGCTCTGTGTGGCTGTGTGGGGCTCTGTGTGGCTGTGTGGGGCTCTGTGTGGCTGTGTGGGGCTCTGTGTGGCTGTGTGTGGCTCTGTGTGGCTGTGTGTGGCTCTGTCTATGTGGGGCTCTGTGGCTGTGTGGCTCTGTGGCTGTGTGTGGCTCTGTGGCTGTGTGTGGCTCTGTGGCTGTGTGTGGCTCTGTGGCTGTGTGTGACTCTGTGGCTGTGTGTGACTGTGGCTGTGTGTGACTGTGGCTGTGTGTGGCTCTGTGGCTGTGTGTGGCTCTGTGGCTGTGTGTGGCTCTGGCTGTGTGTGGCTGTGTGTGGCTCTGGCTGTGTGTGGCTCTGGCTGTGTGTGGCTCTGTGGCTGTGCGTGGCTCTGTGGCTGTGTGTGGCTCTGTGGCTGTGTGTGGCTCTGGCTGTGTGTGGCTCTGGCTGTGTGTGGCTCTGTGGCTGTGTTTGTGGCTCTGTGGCTGTGTGTGGCTCTGTGGCTGTGTGTGGCTGTGTCTGGCTCTGTGGCTGTGTCTGGCTCTGTGGCTGTGTCTGGCTCTGTGGCTGTGTCTGGCTCTGTGGCTGTGTCTGGCTCTGTGGCTGTGTCTGGCTCTGTGGCTGTGGCTGTGTCTGGCTCTGTGGCTGTGTCTGGCTCTGTGGCTGTGTCTGGCTCTGTGGCTGTGTCTGGCTCTGTGGCTGTGTCTGGCTCTGTGGCTGTGTGTGGCTCTGTGGCTCTGTGTGGCTCTGTGTGTGGCTGTGTGTGGCTCTGTGTGTGGCTGTGTGTGGCTCTGTGTGTGGCTGTGTGAGGCTCTGTGGCTGTGTGAGGCTCTGTGGCTGTGTGAGGCTCTGGCTGTGTCTGGCTCTGTGGCTGTGTCTGGCTCTGTGGCTGTGTCTGGCTCTGTGGCTGTGTCTGGCTCTGTGGCTGTGTCTGGCTCTGTGGCTGTGTCTGGCTCTGTGGCTGTGGCTGGCTCTGTGGCTGTGTCTGGCTCTGTGGCTGTGTCTGGCTCTGTGGCTGTGGCTGGCTCTGTGGCTGTGGCTCTGTGTGTGTGGCTGTGTGGCTCTGTGTGTGTGGCTGAGTGGCTCTGTGTGTGTGTGGCTCTGTGTGTGTGTGTGGCTCTGTGGCTGTGTGTGGCTCTGTGGCTGTGTGTGGCTCTGTGGCTGTGTGTGGCTCTGTGTGTTTGTGTGTGTGGCTCTGTGTGTGTGTGGCTCTGTGTGTGTGTGGCTCTGTGTGTGTGTGGCTCTGTGTGTGTGTGTGTGTGTGGCTCTGTGTGTGTGTGTGTGGCTCTGTGTGTGGCTCTGTGTGTGTGTGGCTCTGTGTGTGTGTGTGTGTGGCTGTGTGTGTGTGTGTGGCTCTGTGTGTGTGTGTGTGTGGCTCTGTGTGTGTGTGTGTGGCTCTGTGTGTGTGTGTGTGTGGCTCTGTGTGTGTGTGTGTGTGGCTCTTTGTGTGTGTGTGTGTGGCTCTGTGTGTGTGTGTGTGTGTGTGGCTCTGTGTGTGTGTGTGTGTGTGGCTCGGTGTGTGTGTGTGTGGCTCGGTGTGTGTGTGTGGCTCGGTGTGTGTGTGTGGCTCTGTGTGTGTGTGGGGCTCTGTGTGGCTGTGTGTGTGGCTGTGTGTGTGTGGCTCGGTGTGTGGGTGCATATTCAATAGGTCTCACATTTGCGAGAGATTAAGCTATTGGCATTGTAAATGACAATGCCATTTATTTATCTGTTTTCAAAACCAGCACACGAATAAAAAGTTTGTCATTTACAATGCCAATAGCTCTAACTTTTGCAAAGGCGAGACTGTTGCATTGTAAATGCTTGTTTTGTTCATGTTCTGAAAATCTACACTATGCATCATATATCCCTTATAAAATTCCCACTTTTTTAATTTAAATAATTTATTAACATTTAATAAGAGAGCTGACATCATTCAGCATAACCAGCTAATACAGCAAGAAAAGTAAACAATCCCCAGCGCATCTTGCTACATTAATTCTTATCCATAGTAAGTGTACATTTTCTGTTATCCACACTGACAATCAAGTTTTGCGACAGCATTTGTAGTCTATTTTCAGCACAGTCCAGTCTTATTTAATGTAGGCTCCCCACCCTCCCATTAAGCCTACTATCTGAAAGAGACACATTAGTGATAGATTCCTTACCTCAGAATATCCCCAGGCGCCAGACTGGATCCGGAAACTTTTGCGTAGCAGTACCCTTGCGCGTCGGTAGGCGTCGTCTGCGGCTCCGCATCAGTCGTCGGCGTCGTGGGCGCCGTGATGACGTCGTTGGAGTACTTAGACGCCGCCTCCGCGTGCTGACATCTGTTCTTCTTTTTTCCGCACCAGCCAGCGCAGATCTGGAAAAAGCAGTAACCCAGTCAATTTTTGACTAACTTTTTGGTGATCTTTTTGATCCTTTTCGAAGTCTTGCGACTCAACAGTGCCGTAGGGATGCCCAGCTTCAAGCATTGTGAAGATTGCGACCACACCATGTCGGTCACGGATCCTCACCGCCAATGCCTGACGTGTTTGGGCGTTGACCATGACGACGAGGCCTGCCCCGACTGTCGGGCCCTTTCGAGGAAAGCCAGGCGGGAGCGGTCCCGCAGGCGGCTCGAACTCCGGCAGTCGGCCGCGTGACGTCCCGGTCCCACGGGAGGTCGAGGGACAGGTCGCGGGGACGGAGCCGTCACAGCTCCGGGAGTCGGCGCCACTCCTCTGGATCCAAGTCGTCAGGTAAGAAACACAAGAAGCCGAAGAGACATCATCGCTCTTCTGACTCTCCCCGACGCTCGCACGATGCGGCTGGGGGTTCGGGTGACACCGCCCACGCGGCTCCTCGGGAGTCGCGGGCGTCGCGTCTGGCCCCATACCCTCCGGTCTCTGGGCTGAACGCGACACCGGAGGAGATTGAGCGTTTCCTCATGGCCATGAGGTCCCTTTCTGTTCCGACGGGCTCCGCAGCGCCTCCGGGCCCAGCTAACCCGTCTGGGGGCCCTAGTGGGTCGGGGGCTTCGACCCCGACGCCATTGGGTGCTTCGGCCCCGACGCCGCCGGCGACTTCGGGCCCGGCGCCGCAGGGCCCCATGATCCCGACACCGCCGGTGCCTTAGGGCCCGGCGCCGCTGGGCCTTCCTCGGGCTCTGGCTCGTCACCGGTGGACCTTACGACCCCCCCGGCGTCGGTCCGTGTGGTGTCCCCTCCGGCGCCGTCCTCGGGCGGCGCCGTCCCCGATACCTCCCTCGCTTCGGTTCCGACGTCGGGACGGCGCCTGTCGGCGCCGCACCCTACGCCGTTTGGAGATTTTTACTTCTATGAACCGACCTCATTGAATTACGACCCAGAATCTCAGGAGGTGGGTGATGAGGAGGATTGGGAGGGGTCTGAGGACCCTCTGACCAAGGAGTGACAGTCTAATATGGACTGGGCAGGAGACCTTGGGGAGGCCAGTGGCCTGGATACCTCTCCAGACCCTGGATTTGTCTCTCCTCCTACCGTGGCTTCGGAGGAGGGGGCTACCTATGGTGTGGTGTTGACGAGGGCGGCCAAGGCCTTGGGCCTTGAGCTCCCCGTCGCGGCCGTGAGGACTAACCTCCTCACAGAGGTCCTTAAAC
This sequence comes from Lissotriton vulgaris, assembly GCF_964263255.1. Lineage (NCBI taxonomy): Eukaryota > Metazoa > Chordata > Amphibia > Caudata > Salamandridae > Lissotriton > Lissotriton vulgaris. Next base: position 49,842,879 of record NC_141700.1, read on the forward strand.
CGCAGTCATGCTCGGCTGAGCCTCTGCTGCCTTTTAATGAGGCCTTGACCGACGTTCTTTTGGGCACTTGGTCCAGGCCCGCTACGGGTTCGTCCGTGGATAGGAACGTGGCCAGACGCGACCGCCCGGATCCGGGCGACCCATGTTTCCTGTCCTCCCACCCCACCCCCGAGAGTCTGGTCATCCAGGCCTCTAATTCCCAGACCGCATTCCCGACAGCCCCGCCGGACAGGGAATCCAAGAGGTATGAGAATTATGGTAAGAAGATATTCTCCTCCCTTAGTTTGGGACTGCGGTCTTCCAACACCGCATGCCTCTTGGGCCGCTACACCCACTCTCTGTGGGAGACGGTGGCGGAAGTGCTGCCAGAGTGCCCGTTGGAGGTACGGGCCAAACTCGGCCAAGCCCTTGTGGAGGGCCGAGATGCAGCCAAGTATTCAATCAGGTGTGGGCTGGATACTACCGACTCGCTAGGCAGAGCGATGGCTACGACGGTGGCGGTGAGACGCCACGCCTGGCTGAGATCCGCCAATTTTTCGGCTGATGTCCAGAACACTCTGATGGACATGCCGTTCGATGGCCGTCGCCTCTTTGGCGACAAGGCAGACCACGCGCTTGAGCGCTTTAAGGACTCCAGGGCTACGGCCAAGTCCTTGGGCCTCTCGGCCCCGCGCCAGCAAACGGGTGCCTTTCGCTCCTTTCGTGGCCAAGGAAGGGGCCTCCCCACACGTGCCGCCAGCCACTCGCCGCAGACCATCGTCCAGCGCGGCGGCGGCCGTGGAAACCGCCGGGGAGGCGGTCGGGGAACCAGGCGAAGTCAGTCCACACCTGCCCCCGCGGCATCCACCTCTAAACCCTCCTAGTCCGTGCTTTTCAGCCCATGTGACGCCAGTGGGAGGCAGGGTTCGCCATCACCACTCTCACTGGCGCACTGTCACTTCGGACAGGTGGGTGCTGCAGATCTTCCGGAGGGGCTACTCCCTCCCCTTCGAGACAACTCCTCAAGCCATGCCACTGCAATACCACCGCGTATCGGGGGATCACTTGCGGCTCCTGCAGGAGGAAGTTTCGGCCCTCTTGGCCAAGGGGGCCATCGAGCGCGTTCCTGGGCCAGAAGTAGGACGTGGTTGCTACTCCCACTACTTTCTGGTACCCAAGACGGGCAAAGGGGGCCTACGCCCTATCTTGGATCTGAGGAACGTCAACGGCTTCCTCCGGAAGGAGAAGTTCAAAATGCTGACTCTGGCTCAGGTCTTAGCTGCCCTAGACACAGGAGACTGGATGGTAGCGTTGGACTTGCAGGAAGCGCATTTCCACATCCCCGTCCTGCCGGCCCACCGGCGTTACCTGCGGTTCACGGTAGGCCACGAGCACTTTCAGTTTACCGTGCTCCCCTTCGGCCTTACCAGCGCCCCACGGGTGTTCACGAAGGTGATGGCGGTGGTCGCAGCTCATCTGCACAGGTTGTGGGTCTCAGTCTTCCCCTACCTCGACGACTGGTTGTTGAAGGCGGGCTCGCCCCAGACAGTCGTCAGCCACCTCCAGACTACGGCGGATCTCCTGCACCAGCTGGGATTTTTCATCAATGTGCCGAAGTCACACCTGTGCCCCTCTCAGAAGCTCCTTTTCATCGGAGCGGTTCTCGACTCGGCGCAGTTTCGGGTTTACGCGCCCGAACAGCGGGTTCGGGATATACAGGCTCTGATTCCGATCTTCCGGCCTTTATCCCGAGTTTCGGTCAGGTTGACGCTGCGGCTTCTGGGGCTGATGGCCTCCTGCATCCTTCTGGTGCATCACGCACGGTGGCGGATGCGGGCTCTGCAGTGGGACCTGAAGTTTCAGTGGGCCCAGCATCAGGGCAACCTGTCCGACCATGTCCTGATCTCGGAGGGCACTGCGAGTCAGCTGCAGTGGTGGCTCACGGACCACGATTGGGTCAACGGCAGATCCCTCTCCCTTCCCCAACCGGAGCGCGTAGTTGTGACGGACGCGTCCCTCCAAGGCTGGGGAGGCCACATGGGAGAGGCGGAAATCAGAGGACTCTGGTCTCCGGCGGAGTCCCGGCTCCATATCAACCTGTTGGAGCTGCGGGTGATTCGTCTAGCACTGAAGGCATTCCTCCCGTCTGTCCGAGGGAGTGCAGTGCAGGTGTTCACGGACAACACCACCGCCATGTGGTACTGCAACAAACAGGGCGGGGTGGGGTCGTGGACCCTCTGCCAGGAGGCTCTGCGCCTCCGGCAATGGCTGGAACATCAGGGCGTGACTCTGATGGTTCAACACCTGGCAGGTTCTCTGAACGCCAGGGCGGACAAACTCAGCCGACGGTGCTCGATGGATCACGAATGGCGTCTGAACTCGGACGTGGCGCAAGGCCTCTTTCAGCAGTGGGGAGAGCCTTGGTTAGATCTATTCGCCACCGAAGAGAACGCGCAATGTCATCAGTTCTGCGCGTTGGAATTTCCAAGGCGGCACTCGCTTGGAGACGCTTTTCGTCGCGAGTGGAGTTGCGGTCTGTTGTAGCCTTTCCGCCTATACCACTTCTGCCCAGAGTGCTGAAGAAGATCAAGCGCGACCGGGCACAAGTCATCCTTGTGGCTCCGGACTGGGCACGAAGGTACTGGTATCCCGAGCTACTCAGTATGTCAGTCGATCCCCCGGTTCGTCTGCCTCTTCAGGAGGACCTTCTGTCGCAGCAGCAGGGGATGGTCCTCCACCCGAACCTGTCCAGTCTCCACCTCCATGCTTGGAGATTGAGCGGCGACAGTTGAGGCCATTTGACTTGCCTCCTGAAGTCTGTAACATCATTTTGGCAGCCAGGCGTCCCTCCACAAAGTCGGTATACGCCTGCAGGTGGAACAGATTTGTGGCATGGTGCACAGCAAAGGCTGTGGATCCACTTAATGCCCCTCTTTCTGAGGTTCTCCTCTTTCTTGCCCAGCAGGGCTCTCTTCTGGGCACTGTCGAGGGCTATCTTTCAGCTCTTTCAGCCTTTCTGAGGCTGCCTGACCAACCTTCTTTGTTCAAGTCCCCTATCGTTAATCGATTCCTGAAGGGCATCACTCATACGTTCCCTCCTGTTCCCTTCGTGATGCCTCAGTGGGACTTGAACCTGGTTCTTACGTTTCTGATGTGCGCTCCCTTTGAGCCACTTCACAACTGTCCTCTTCGCCTTCTTTCTTTGAAGACTGCCTTCCTGGTAGCCATCACCTCTGCCAGGAGAGTGAGTGAGCTCCAGGCTCTATCTTGTAAGCCTCCTTTCCTTTCAGTCCATCCGGACAAGGTTGTGTTACGAACGAGGCCCTCCTTCCTACCCAAGGTAGTCACGGCCTTCCACATTGGGCAATCCATCACCTTGCCCACCTTCTTTCCGCCTCCGCACCCCTCGAGAGAGGAGGAGAGGCTCCACCGTCTGGACCCAAAACGTGCGCTCTCATTCTATTTGAATCGCACACAACAGTTCCGGGTGGATGATCAACACGTTGGATACGCGGGCGCTAAGAAAGGGAAAGCGGTGCACAAGCGGACCTTCTCCCGGTGGATTATCTTGTGCATCCAGGCGTGTTACTCCTTGGCTAAGAAGGAACCCCCTGTTGGGCTGCGGGCTCATTCCACTAGAGCCATAGCCACTATAACTGCCTTGGGCCGCGGTGTGCCCTTGCAGGACATTTGCCAGGCGGCTACGTGGGCCTCGCTGCACACGTTTGCAAGACACTATTGCCTGGACAGTCAAGTCCGTAGGGATGGCTACTTTGGCCGTTCCGTCCTCCAGGACTTTCTGGTGTGATTATTGGTTCGCAGACCCACCACCACGGGGTTGGTATTGCTGGGGTATCTATTCTAAGGTAAGGAATCTATCACTAACGTGTCTTTCAGATGCACAAGTTACTACTTGTGTAACGATATATCTGTAAGAGACATTAGTTAGTGATAGATTCCTTACCGGCCCACCCATCCTCCCCGTTCTGCGAACCGATATCTAGGGTTAAGGTTATCCCCTTTCAGGGCCCTAGTTTCATGGCATCAGTGTTGGTTTTTGGCATGGCTCTGCGCTTCTGGCGCGGAAAAGCTGTGTCTAAGAACTGACGTCAGCACGCCCAGGCGGCGTCTAAGTACTCCGACGACGTCATCACGGCGACTGACGCGGAGCCGCAGACGACGCCTACCGACGCGCAAGGGTACTGCTACGCAAAAGTTTCCGGATCCAGTCTGACGCCTGGGGATATTCTAAGGTAAAGAATCTATCACTAACTAATGTCTCTTACAGATATATCGTTACACAAGTAGTAACTTGTGCATCACAGTGACCACCAGCAATTTGGCATTCCAATCCCTGATGTCCTAACCAGTGGGTTCTCTAGTTACTGGGCCTGCTCATCTTGGTCGTCACACCTGGCAAAGTCAATGCCTTCGGCATCATTGTCTTTGGTCGAGAGGTATGTCTTGTACAACGCCCAAATATTTTTGGGACGACTACTTGGTGGGAGTAACTCACAAATTTTCGGTTTGCTTACTGCAATATAGCAAGTCTCTGTGCCAGTCCGCAATAGTTGGAGTCGGGCCTTTTGACCAGCATATCATCACTCTATGCTTAGCAATTAGCATACTCATGTCCGCCAATCTATGCACTGCCTTTGTCATTGGCTTAGAATACCCCAGCAAAGCAAGCAAGGGATCTGGCGCTAACTGCATGTCTATCATGGCCCCTATCTCTTGAAATACACATGCCCAAAAACTAGCCACTCCATGACATGCCCAAGCCAAGCGTAGAAAATCTTCCAGGCTATCGCCACCTCGCTCACATTGCGCTGTGTCGCGCAGTCCGTATCTGCATAGTCTCTCTGGTGTGTAATATACTTCATTCAAAAATTTAAAATGAATGAGCCTGTGCCTCCCATTTAGCGTAATTCGCTTAGTACTTTTGCAGCAGTACCTCCAGGTCTCATCATCTAATTCTAGTTCCAGGTCCGTTGGCCACGCAAGTCTAGCTTTGGTGTAAAAGTTTTCTCTGTACCCCAGTGCTAATTTGTAAATGTTGGATACAATTTGAGTTGGAGAGGTAGCTTTTATCACATATGTGAGTGGCACCACTTCTGGGGGGTCCACCAAATCACTGCCCAAGATTCCCACCAGTGCCTGTCTTGTTCTATCGAATTGGAATTTATGCAAGAGCTTTGTCTGTTGGTCTGGTTTCTCCAGCTCCTCCCATTTCTTGGCTTTTCCATCATTGAACAGATCCCCTATCGTTATGACTTCTATAAAGCTGAGTGCCTTCGTCACTCCTCTGTGCACGAAGGCAGCCAACGGTACCAGTCCAAGGAGGCCAGCGGCGAGTAAAGTATCGCCCCCGCTTGTAGTTTAAACAAGTTCTGCCACGCATGCCTGATAGCGTTTATAGAGTCTAGAACACTGTCCTACGGTCTAACAGGGTAAAAAGCATAGCAGGTAGCGAGAGTGGCGTCGCTGCGACCCTCTCAATCTGGATATGGGGGGTGTCAGGAAGGCCATGGGTCCAGTAATGAGCATGGGCCCCCTGTGCTGCTCTGTAGTACAAATCAAGGTCCGGAGCACCTAGTCCTCCCAGATGGTAAGGAAGTGTGAGGACCTCCCACCTAACCCTAGCCTGTTTCCCTGCACACGCTAGCTTTATCAGGAGCGATGTGAGCGTGCAGAAAAAAATTCCCGGAGCACCGTAGGAGTATTAGTGAACAGAAATCGAGGGAGTATTACCGTTTTCATTAGCGAGATCCGTCCTACTAGTGACAACGGCAGCTGGATCCAGTACTCTGTGTCGCTCTCTAGTCTGCTAACAGCCACCCCATAGGTCTCACAGAAGGCCACCTCTGAGTCCGTGTGTATCTTAATTCCTAAACGGATGAGGGTCACACGGCCGCACTGGTCCTATTGGACTTAAGTGCGGCGCTTGACACCGTATCGCACTCCGTTTTACTGGACCGTCTGAGTGAGAAGGGAGTAACCGGGCCTGCTCATGAGTGGTTGGTTTCCTTCCTTAAGAACAGGAGATTTCAAGTGCATTGTCCACCATGCAAATCCAGTATAAGATGTCTTAGACAAGGGGTTCCACAGGGCTCGATTTTGAGCCCCACATTATTCAATCTGTACATGGAACCCCTTGCCAAACTTGTGGAGTCATATGATGTTGCCATAGTCTCTTATGCAGACGATACACAACTGGTGATCAACCTGTCCCGTGATCCAGTTGTGGATGCTGAGAAATTCTCGGCCTGCTTGGTGGCACTTGATGGGTGGATGAAGCAGAACTATCTCTGCCTCAATGGTAATAAGACAGAAGTTCTTATCGTTGGTCCCTGTCCTTCCATCTGGACATCTGCCTGGTGGCCCATAGAACTGGGCTCTGTCCCTGCCCCGGTGGACACAGTCAAAAACCTTGGCATACTTCTTGATTGTAATCTAGCCTACACTAATCATGTTGGTAATGTTGTCGGTAAATGCTATGGCATTTTGAAGGTCCTGAGGAAAATCCTTGACCTATTGCCTCCCAGCACCAGAAAAACAATGGTACATGCCTTGGTCACCTCCCATTTAGACTATGGGAACTCCCTCCTATGTGGAATCAGTAAAAAAGGCCTAATGCAGTTGCAACGCGTCCAGAACGCAGCTGCCAGGCTTGTCCTGAACCTCCCTAGGAGGGCCTCTGGGAAACGTGCATTGCGTTCCCTGCATTGGCTTCCAATAAAGGAACGAATTAAATTTAAAACTATGTGCATTACCCACCGCATAGCTCACAAAAAAGCACCTTCATATCTCCAGGATTTGCTTCCAATCTATCGTCCTTCACGCCTTCTTAGGTCGATGGGCAGCATGCTATTAGTGGTTCCACGGATCCACAGAGCAAGGATGGGAGGACGGTCCTTTAGACACCTGGCCAGTAAAGACTGGAATGACCTGCCCATCGAATTGAGGATGGAACCATCTGAAGCAAGGTTCAGACAGAGGTTGAAAACCCATCTCTTCCCCAAGACATAATCAGTATAGTTTCCCCTGGCCTAAGTGCTCATCCTCCGTGAGCTAAGCTGAAGAGATGATTAGTGGGATTTTCAGCGCGGGGACGCACTGTTCCTTGTGCAACCATGCGCTTAACAAATGTCATTAATAATAATTAATAATAAATACTGGGGCGGCTCCATGATCCACTGCAATGGATAGCCTGGCTCCAAGGCCACAGTAGCAGGAGTAAGGGGAAAAAAACTATCGATTTAGACCAGTTGACTCTCAGTCCCGCAAACGAACCAAATTTGACCACTTCCCTCAGTATGGGGGACAGGTTACTATCCTTGTCCCGCACATTGAGCAGTGTGTCGTCTGCGTAAGCGGAAACTATCCGTTCGTATTCTGGGAATCATATCCCTCTATGCTTTTGGTATTCCAGTAGGGCGCAAGCTAATGACTCCAACACATAAAAAAAAATGGTGATAATAGGCACCCTTGGTGAGTACCCCAAGTAATTTGTATGAAGTATTAAGTGCCAATCTTTATTCTAGCAGTTGGGGAACTATATAATACCCCTACCATTTGTAAGAATATGCCTCCCAGTCCCATCTTAGTCCGCACCAGTTTCATAAAGTGCCACTCTATTGAATCGAAGGCCTTTTCCAGATCGAAAAATACTGCGACTGCCGGTACGTCCTGGCGGGTGTGTTGTGTGATACAACACACCCGCCAGGACGTACCGGCTAATACCGTTCTAAGATTATAGGTCAGGCTCCTATCAGGAACAAAGCCCGCTTGCTCTGACGCCACTAGAATCGGGACTAGGGATGTAAGGCGAGGTGCCAAGATTTTGTCATAAATCTCGGTGTCAACGTGGAGGAGCAACAAGCGGCGATACGAGGAACAATCAGTTGGACTTGTCCAGTTTCAGTTTCGCCTCAATGACCGCCTCCCTCATTGAAGGCGGCATGATTCCACCAACACACATCTCCTCGAACAGCGTAGCTAGGTGAGTGACCAGCTGATCCTGGAATGCTTTGTAGAATGTGACCGTAAGGCCATCCACTCCCGGAGCGCTACTCTATTTAATCCCTCTAGTGCCGAGATTATTTCCTCCCGTTCCAGTGGGCGCATTATGTATTCATAAAATTCCCATCTTATGACAACTAGAAGATACCCGAGCTAGAAAGTTCAAATGAGAGAGACAGATTCAAAGGTCGCAAGATAAGTGACCACTTTTTACAAACACTGAAGATAAGGAAGGTGTGTGTTTGGTTATAGAGGAATAATATTTTGGGACAAGTCTAAGGATAGGAGGGCTCAGTTTGAGGGAATCATTTGCATTACGAAATTAACAAGGTGACCTACAGGTATGTGAACAAGACCAGTGTGCATCTGTAGTAATGTCCGCTAATGGAAGAGAGAGTGGATGCATCTAGCAAAATTGAAAGAATATTGGCAATACAGCTGGTATGGATCAATGATAATATTAAGCGAGATAGAAGATGGGTGACAGAAGCACTATCATAGCTGTTTAACTATTTGCTAAATGTAAGATTCCACTTAACTGTAGCTGGGTAGACAGTTTAGCCTGTGATGTTTGATGCGAAAGAATAGAGGAGTGGAAATGGGAGGGTTTTGTTTCTGTAAAGTGAAAGCCTCACTTTATTGGCAGGAACTTAATTGAATAACATTTTCAGAGGATTGCCAAGTATCGTGGATAAATTGGAAAGCATTATTCGAAGGGGGGATGCCACGTGCACTCCCATACCGCCCAGCAATGGCCGCCCAAAATGTTTCGGCCCTTCCGGAGCCTCAGTGCCCTATAATGAGGCTTCCCGCAGGGGTCAGCTGGACCCCACTCAGCTCCACAGTCTGTCCAGTCTCCTGGCAGGTCCTTGGCCCACACAACCTCCAGAGAGGGATTTCGCCCATTACTGCCTCTGGCCCAGGCCGGACCTTTAGTCTGCTCTACGAGCCTGCCGTATGCATATTAGGCAGGCACACAGCAGCCATCCGCTCAGTCCCAGCTACCAACGCCTGTCACTGCCCCTTTGGACCAAGTACTGAAGCCCCAGCAGGATCTCGCCTCGCTGGGGCAGCAAATGTCTGGGGCTTGCTGGGACCCTCGCCCACACTCAGGCCTTCCTTCACTCCTAGTGTTTGTGTTCCGCCAAAGGAAGCTACTGCACTTTCAGCCCTGAGGCCTGCTCGCTAAGGATCTATTGAGCTGGTGGCCCCCTCGCCAGCTTGGTCATGGAAACTTATTCCTGATCCACTTAAAGGAGTGAACTCTGTGTCCTATCTTAGAACTCAGGCTGTAGAACAGGTGCATCCTATTGCACCACTTTCACTTGACGTACCTTTCAAGATATGGTCCTGCTGCTCTACATGGGCAACTGCATGGTGGCCCTCAACCTTAGGAACATTTGCTTATGCTTTTCCACCTCTTTCGGTGAGCCACTGCTTTTTGTGGACTGAGGTAGTTGTCAATTCCCCTAATTTCTAGTGGCAGCAAATTAAGCAAGGCAATCTTGATACTCCATGCTACTGCAGATATCTCTGCACAAACAATTGCTGCTTATTCCAGATCCCCTGATCCAGCATCAAGGTCACCTCAGGCATCCAAACCTCAAACAGTTTAACCTAGCAATGTGATACCGGAGGTCTTCAAATTTTGTTTCTTGAACCTCCGAGGAGGAGTGTATGCAAATCCAGAGCAAGTCATGTAACCCGCCCCTAGACTCACCTGCTTCGCTGATAAGTGGGGTAAATGTTGTCCACTACCGCATTGGTAAACCGATCCTCTGAATACTGGTAAACAAATATATGCTGCATTTAACTGTCTACACCTGGTTTCCCTGGCAGTCTGTATGCAGGACCAACAACGTTCATCGCTTTTAAGTTATCCCATCAAAGGCATTCATGGATGACCATAACAAGAAGATTCTTCCAAGGGTGGCTCCAATGCCAGCTTGGTTATCTTGTTCTCACAAGATTAATGGGTCCTAATTGTGAGCTACTGCACTCTTGCGAAGTGTTTTTTCTGTCATGCAAGGTAGCCTGTCTGGTTGCCATCACATCTAGTGAAAGTGAGTTGCAAGCCCTAAATTTAGAGGAATCATTTATTCAGGTTCATACAGATAGGATGGTTTTGATAGCAATCCCAAAATCCCTACCCAAGGGATAGGTCACATGCATGAATGCTACAACTTGCCCTGCACCGATGTCTGTGCTTTAATATGGGTGCAGAAATCCAATAGTACTGCTTCTGTGCCCTATGTCATACTTCAGAACCTCATCCTGTAACTGAACTATATAGTCCTGTAGAGCAGTGTTTCCCTAACTGTGGTCCGCGGACCCCCAGGGGTCCGTGGCACATTACCAGGGAGTCCGTAGGCAACAGTTTTAAAAGCACAAAAATATTTCTTGTATAATTAGCAGCTTTCCAGCAACAATAAAAATGTCAAGAGAATGCCAGTGATTAATGTACTTGCTGGAGAGTGTGGAGAGTTTTGTTCAGTGGCAGCTTTGATTTAACTAATGTAGCACAGAGGGTTAATGTGCCTACTGCAAAGGACGTGTAACATGCATCTTAAAAAGCAGCATTTTATGTGCCTAGGTTCGTGGTTACTGCTTTTGTCACGGAGATTCCTTTATTACTGTGCACTTCGTAAGTGACAATCGTAATCTAGCAGAGGGACCTATAAACTGTCATCAAAGAGCTGCTTGCAAACTGCATGGTACCAGTTCGTAACTTATATTTTGTTCCAGTTATTCATTATCCTGATGCTGCTAAAAAGATATATTTGGGTGGAAATACATTTTTAATGTTAAAGTCAATGCTAGCCACAGTGTTATGCTCTGAATCCTGAGTTTGTGCTTTTCCAGACCAAGCACTCTTTAAACATTTTATATACACACTGATTTACATGTATGATTCAATGTCTCTATATGTGTGTGATGTAAAGTGCTCTGACATCCTACAATGGTATGAGAGATGCTGTAAAACAAATGAAATACGTGTGACAGAGGGGCTATTACTTCAATATAAAATACTAAGGGCCAGATGTACGATCTGTTTTTATATGTGCGAACAGGTTCGCGAACCCATTTGCGCATGCAAAAACCTATTGGGCCATGTACATAGCCTATTTCGCGAGTCGCAATTTGTTTGCGAGTCTCTAAATAGGTTTTGCAACTTGCTATTTGGAAGGTGCATTCCCTTCCAAATAGCGAGTTTCAAAACCATGTACAAAAGTTTTGCGGTCGCAACACAGTCACATATACCACCTACTTCAAGAAGATGGTAATGCATTCGCAAATTAGAAGGGGACCCCTTCCCCTTTGCAAATGCATGGAAAATTATTTTTTTAAGGTCAGGCAGTGGTCCCAGGGACCTCTGCCTGCCCTTAGAAAATAAAACGAAAATGTTTCATTTTCATTTTTTTTTTTTTAAATGCATGGTAAACAGGCTGCATTTATTTTTTTAAACTGCTTTATTTAAAAGCAGTCCAAGACATGGTGGCCTGCAGAGCCCAGCAGGCCACCATCGCTGGCAGGGCTGGCATTCCCAATGGGTTCGCAAATTGCGAGAGGCTCATTAATATTAATGAACCTCGCAATTTGCGACCCCATTGGGAATCCCAAACAGTGTTAAACACACTGTTGTACATTTCATTTAGCGAATCGCAATTTGCCACTTGCAATGTGTCGCCAATTGCAAGGCGCTAAATGAAATGGTCGTACATCTGGCCCCAAAATCCTTAGTACTTAGAGTATTTGTTTTGTGTGCACACGTGTGTATTTTTTTCGAATTACTGTTTTAATGTTTAAAATTTAACTCATACAAATTGCTTGGGGGTCCCCGGCTTCCAGTGGTGACTCAATGGGGGTCCTCAGGAGTCAAAAGTTTTGGAACCACTGCTGTAGAGGGTATAAACTGCAACACCTAGGCATGTGTCAACCTATTTCTCCACACTTTGCAGTACCTGAGTTGATTTTTCCCCATTGTTTTCTTAATGTGCTCTTCCGTTGAGAAGTATTTCTATCCATTCAATTTCCTCTTCAGTGACACCCATGCCCTTTTCCCATATTCTCTTCAACATTTGGTATCTTGATATCTGGCTCGAGCTCAAATTTGCATATTTGTTTATCAAAGTTTTAAGAGAATTTTTCTCTTAAGTGGCACCCTTAACAAACCACCTTTTTCAGTCTGATTAGGTTCGGAATATCTTGTTGTGTAAGGCAAACAACATCTTTTGTGGGTCCTCTCAGGACTTCAATATGTTATCAATAGTCAAGACTTCGATTCTTACTACTTGGTGATTTTCTTTTTCTGCAGTATCTGTTCCCATCATGGATTGGTGCCAAACCCTGAACTGTGGATGTAAAATGAACTCTCATCCCATAGATTTAATTTCACCCAGACATTTTTGTCACTGCCATTTCTGAAATTCTATCTGTGATAAGGTGAATGGTTGGGTCAGCCTGACCTTTTTGCTTTTTTCCAATGTTGCCTTCCGGTTTGAATCAAATGGAAAGAATGTGCATATGCTGAGTTGAGCATTCAACAAGTCTCCCTCGCCTAACTGTCTCCCAGTTCGCCTTCCAGGCCTCAAGGATTAACCAAGATTTCTGTCTCTTCCACTCAATCTCTGAACTATTTCACAAACTCTGTCATGGATAGCCTTTCATGCTGGCTATAGAAAACCCTCCGACTGCGTGGAACATCAGTTTCTCCAATGTCCAAAGTCAGTCTGGGATGCTGATGGAAATCTGAGTTGATCAATGTGAGTATGGAATAGCCACAGACGGGCTAACATCAAAGCAGTTAACATTAGGGAAGTGAACAGGACCGGGTTGGTCTGAATTCCTTTCCCATCTTCAAGCCCCCCTGTCCTGAAGCCTTTCCCTGCACCCTTGGATTATATTTGGAGAGGTATATTATAGACATGCTTCTGGAGAGCCGGCAGATAAAGCCCTACCTTAAAATACATTAACATGTTTGCTAAGCTATCTGGTTACAAGATAAAGTGAAAATTTGTGTTTAACCAACTGGACTTTTGCCTTCTAGGAAGTGGAAATTGCAAGTGTGGATGCTTTCCAAGGACGGGAGAAAGACTTTATCATCCTTTCATGTGTGAGAGCCAATGAGCACCAGGGGATTGGATTTCTAAATGATCCTCGACGCCTGAATGTAGCCCTCACCAGAGCAAGGTATAGAAATGATTTATCATGTGAAATAGTGCTCCTCTTTATCAGTAATATGTTCATTTCATTTGTTTCTGGGCAATTGCTGAGATTCACTTGGAGCATTTACTATTTATAAATGAATTTAGATTTGTTATTTTTCATTACTGGCTGTTAAGAGAAATTTCTTCTTCACTATTTTGTTACACATGGAATCCTGTACCCTAGGGGAGATTTTGAAAAAGTTGTCATTCATACATTGGGTGAAAACTCCTGATTCTGGTGGATACTTTTACCTGCGGATCTCTTCCAGGCACCAGACTTGATTGGAAAAGTTGAAATAGCCCCCTTGTGCTGAGAGGTGTTGATACAGTCTGCTCCAGTTTTAGCCCAGGTATAACATCACAGAGCTATATAAGATACCACCCTGGCTCAATCACTTATAATGGAAACGCCTAACTGCAGATTCCTCTCTTTGTGCATATCCCCATATACCACACTGGATCCAGAAGATTTTTCAGCATACCCCCTGCATGCTTGTTGATGGCATCATGGAGCTGCGGGTCAACTCAGTTCTTCCTCTGAGGTGACTGGAGCCATACATAAACAATATCGCTGAAGAGAGAAGTCCTGACTAAGTGTCTCTAATCCCTTTTTTAGGTCTCGTAGCGATACAGTGCGTAAGCACTGTACTCGCCGAGATCTATTGTTACTGACTCTGCTTCCCAGGAGACAGCACCTGGCCGCACGCATCTCTCAAAAGGCGATCGGCGCAGGCCACGCGCGCGCGAACGCGCTCGCCGTGTCTGTCTCCTGGGAAGCGCATACATACACAGGCACACTTCCCCCTGCACGCATGCGCACACACAGGAGCGCACATACACGCACGCACACATACAGAGACCTCCGTCGCGCGCACACACACGCTCCCCCGTCACACACTCGCTCGCACACACAAGCGCACCGCCCCCCGTCCCACTTACCGCCAGTCCGGTGTTCTCCGCGGGGCTCCGCCCGAGGGAGAGCCCCGCGTCACTGTGAATTATGTCCGCCTTCCAGCGCGTGGAAGATCCGAGGCCGGGGCCAATGGACTCCGAGAACGAGGCTTACGTCACAGCACCCCTTCCCGCCTCCTCCTCCGCCGCCGCCGGACGACGCAGACTGCCACACAGTATAGCGACTGTGCCCCGCTAACATATCTCATGGGTGAATCGTACAGCTGAACATGGGCTTTGTCCGGCAATAAGGTGTTCTATGTTGCTTTCATTACATTTGAGCGCGATGCGTTTTTGTTAAGCTTTCGTGTTTTGACTCGCTACTTTGATTTGAAATGGCGCAGCCGCCTCCGCAGTGCAGCCGCAGCGCCCTGCTTCTGCTGTCCCGCCGACATGTCTCATGGGGGAATCTTACTATCGGTCACAGGCTTTGCCTGGCAGTAGGTTGTGACAAGCTCCTCCCCCACAATAGAACACATCATAGGAGCCCAAAATGGCAGAACCGCATAGTCCCGTCCTTACAGCGCTGGCCGGACTACCCATCACCGTCTTGGCAGTAGTTTAGTTCATGCCTGCCGGTTCATATTCCTGGCAGCTGCAGCCACATCAGTCTCAGGAGCCGGCTCATCCCCCGTTACAGCAGCCACACCCCCACTCTCGGGAGCCGCAACTCTATTTCACCAACAAGAGGGTCTCTGAGACCAAGGACAACAAGCCCAAGCATGAGAGAGGCAAGGGGGGCATATTTGCAAAGCATGGCACTGCAACCAAGCGGTTTCCATGTTGTTGTAAAGTACCGGAGCCTGTCCAGGGCCTTGAGCTTGCATGGTGTAGCAGCTAAAAACCTACAAATGTGCTCACTTGCTCTAACCGATGCCTACAGTTTGTTAGGGTGCTCCCACGTGGACTTTGTACTTATTGCAGCAGTTTTATCTCCTCATGCTGCCCTGTAACCCCGTTACCGCATTGGCAGTGTTGAACTCTGGCGTCTATAAGAGGGCTGGTGACAATCATAGCACGTGTTCACAATCACTGGGCTGCCTGCGTTTAGCTCTGATAGCAAGTAACCCGCTGTAGCATGGTTTCCGTTCTCCCACAGAACTGTGCATAGAGATCTAGAACCTCAGTGAGTTAGGATGATCCAAAAACTCATCTCAGTGTCAGAAATCTCGTTACCTAGCTAGCTACAGTGTCTCATGGATCATTATGGAATGATACATGTATTAGACAAACCAGAACATGATCTTTAGAATACCTCAGGAGTCGCGGAACACATGAACACTCTTTCGTTATATAATCATTTCAAACCAAAACTGAGAGTCAAAGAACACAAGTGCAAGTTTGAAATATTTATTATTCAATGCAAAGTTCTCAAACGCAGTATCTTGTATAATACCAAAATGCAGATTATAAAAATCAGAGTCAACAGCATAGTCACTAATCCATAGTAAGCAAAAGGTGCTAGCATGTTATAATGCAATTTCTATAGAAATCTATATCACCTATATTTCGCGCACCCTATCTAGCATATTATATTATATCTAAGAAGGTCTCATTCGGGCTTTAGCAGGGCGGCCCCATACCTCTCAATGTCAGTAGGAGCAGTTCACATCAACCGCTACCAGATCTCTTCACGCGCAGCACCAAGTGTCTGCGTTCATTCCGTGTAACTCTATCTTAAACCCGCGTAGAGCCCAAAATGTTGGCATCAACATTATTTGTGTTATGTCTAATGTCTAATGTGGTGCGAGGATCAGACCTCCTAGCAACCTTGTGTTAGGTTAATCTTAGAGTGTGCAGCTCTCAGTGTGCAGACAGTTGTACCAAGTGTACCAGGCAAAGCTGATATCATAGGAATAACATATTATTCTCAAATAAAGCAACTCGCCGCTTCTAGGGTGAAAGCTACAACAACAAGTACGTGTCGTGTGCAAAACTGAAGCCGAAGGCAAAACGGCTGTTTAAACATGTAATACACTCATGCTAACTTAACGCAATATATGTAATGAAGTATCCATATGACACCCCCCCATTGGTCCGAGCACCGCCAATCATAAGGGAAAAGGCAATACTAAATCAGATACAAAAATTGAAAGCAAAATTCAATAATCTTGAGCTAAAATAAGCTAAAAATATGTATGAATGAATATGTATGAATGAATATGTATAAATGCCTACAGTGGCCTCAATTCTTTAAAAAAACCACAAAACCCTTGAATCAAAAGTCATCCGCCAGGTCTCAAAATTACGAAATGTAGGACCAGGTCTCATCCTTTCAAATGTTTGTAAGAGAAAAACCAAGGCACTTATCCGATATCCAAAGTCATGTGCCACCTAGACGTTATCTCCAGCGACATCACGTGAGTGAACTCTCCATCAGCTGAACATAGTTCATCTCTCCAATTCAGCGAGGGGAAAGTCATATTTCACCACAAAGCATTCCTCCCAGGCATCTCACGATTGGAAAGTATATGCAAAGAAAGTTGCAACAGCCTCCAGTATGAAATCACTGCCATCATCCGAAAATAGTTCAGCCATCCAATTTAGCAATGGGAAAGAACATACGTGCTCCTCCAGCATCGGATCCTCCTGCAACGTCAGAGGACAACTCGGTGGGTTCACCAGATCGCTGTGTGTCAGAAAGGCATTCGCCGCTGCAGAGATCTCCCATTGGCCCAGAACTCCATTTATCGCTGCCAAGGCCATAACTCTCTCGCCAGAACAGATCAGCTCGTGAGCCACAACGGGACGCATTAGCTGATCAAAATCGACGTCAGGAGCAGTCTTTAAGCATAGGCATAAATCAATGGCCCAATCGAACTCGCAGCTCAGGCAGTGAAACACAGGTTGGACACACGTGAAGTCGGTGAACCGAAATGACAATCTATAGGCCGTGCTTAATGCTGCAAGCGGCAATGTTCCATAGTAATTGAGCATCCGATTACGGCACAGTGTCAGGAGGCGTTGAACGGCGTCTTGCGCAGGATGGGCATCCATGTTTTATGAAGAAAAACACCAACAGAAAGCCTGCGGCTACAGCCAGCAATACAGGTAGTCCACCAAACAAACTCGAAAAAATAGTGTGGAAAAACGTGGGAATGAGACCAAAAACTTTTTCAAACGTAGTCACGAGGCCACTGCTTACTAATTTAAAAAAATGTGCAAGCCCAGTCGTTGAAGAAGCATTAAAAATCTGGTGTACCAGCTCGCAGAAATGAAATGGCAAATCAGTGTTTAAAAGCGCCTGCACCTCTGTGCGGGTGTTAGCTATGTGAAGGACATAAGTTTCCCGGGCCGAACTCAGGGTCACTTGTTTTTGAGACAAAAGAGCCCTTATTCTGCTTAAACCATTGAATTTCGCTTCCAAGGTTGGGATCCGTGGCCAGATGGAGACATCTGAAGAGCCATGCGTGGGTGGGTATAGGACGTTCTTGCAGCACACTACACGCTCTGATACAGTAACTATATAAGCCACACCAATTAATAAACCACAACATAATTCGTTGTTTAAAAGCAAATAACTACCATTAGCTAATAAAGTAAATGTGGGAACTACTGCTGGAACTGGCGTGCCTTTTAAAACACATGCTAAATTTGGGCGGTCCTGATTACAAGAACCGTGTAACTGAATGTGTCTGCATATTAATGAATGGTCAGGTGACTGTGAGCATTCCTCACCATTAAGATTCACTTCTTTTCCATCTTTCAGACATCTGTATGTGTATGGTAATGACCATGCCTCATGTAGGAATGCATTGCCTAGTGGCTCATATCGTCCTATAGCAATATACCGCATACAGTTAGTAAATTTATATAAAGGAAATGGTAATGTAATTAAACCATGAATAAGCCACGTGGCAGTGGTGGTTTCAGCAACAGAGAAAGGTAAGGATTCTAGCTTCTCAATATGTAACATAGAAAACGATGCATCACGCATTGAAAGCATGCGCTGTTTATCAGTAAGATTAAAAGGGGCAAAAAGTGATGAAACGTTCAATGAGGTCCAGGGAACTCGACCAGCCTTAATTGTCTGTAGAGTCCAGGCAAACTGCATTACAGAACGTAATTGATTTTGACCATGGTATAACGTGGACACTTCATCATGTACAATATCAACAACAGAAGAAACAATATTATCCAATGTGTAAATTCTGGAAGAAAGCGTGTTAATACTATTATCGACCACTGCAAGCACTTTTTCCAAATTGGCTTGATCAATAGCCCTCAGGCGTTTAGCTGCTTCGACTTTTGAAAATTTCCAAATTTCATTGTAAATAGCATAAATAAAGCGTTTAGACCTACCCATAGTCGGGCCTTTTATAAAATCATTTAACTCTATGTTCTCATTCAACTGGGACAGATGCAGTTTAACTGCAGCTAAAGTGGAATGTTGTAACCAGTTCTGACACAATTTGCCTACTGAATAAGTTGTAACAGTGTGATCTGAGTCAAACCTGGGATCTGGCCTGATGCGTGTAAAACCCTCAGACAAACCCAAAAAACGACTTTGGCAAGAATCAGAGCTTCTTTGCCAAAAAAGCCACCCATCCGGATCAAAACTGGAAATATTAAAGGAGGAATTCTGCAAAAGTGCTTGTATCTCACTTATGGACAATGTAGTGAAATTACTCCAACCTGAATATTCTTCCAAATCAGGGATAGTAGGGGTATTTAATTTTTTAGATGTAGCCAATCCAAAACATGTTGTTTGGGAAATAGTCGAATTTAAAAACAACATGTGATTCGGGATGAGACATGCACGATGCAAAGCCTCAGTGCCTTGTACCTGCCAATCTTTGGTACCCCAAACCGATTTAAGGTCAATAGCATCCTTCCATAACTCATAGCCATCCACAGATAACCTTTCTAGAAAGGATTTTGAATACAACAATTTTGTGTCAGTCAGTCTAACTTTTGGCATGGATTTCTGTTTCACCTTGAAGTAAAAAGACTCAGGATTTGATTGATTAAAATCTGTAAAGTAAGAGTATTTTCCCAGAAAAGTACTTGAGCTCCCCTGTAAAGGAGCAGGGCAATGTTCCCACTGAGTGTAATTCACAGGAACCCGCCTGGAACTTGTCTTGTGCAAGAAATGATTTCCATAATGTTGGTAACAAAACAAATCACCATAATTGACAGAATCTAAATACAAATCCTCATCATCAAAGGCCGCATAATATTTCAAATCAGAGAACAATGCTTCTACGGCCTGAAGATCCCAATCATCAGAACGAATATTTTGCTTAATCACATCTCCCATGTTTACTCTAAGCACATTAGGAACATTAATAACTTCTGTGGGGCCATGTATCTGAAACCTAACCGCATCCCACACAATCCCATCAAGGACAGGCCAAGCAGTAATTTGTACTGAATGTAAGTCTCTCTTTAGTCTGTGTGCTGAATGTGAGGAGGAGTGAGGGGCCAATGTTCCATTAAGGTACCGAATGCCTGTTCTTTCTTTCACATAATGGCCATCAATCAGGCGGAAAAAATAAAACACAAAACCAATTGACATAAAAAGATAAAATGAAAATAGTATCAGCCAAATGTATGTCCAAGGTGGAACTAAAAAATGTTTTTTAAACAATGTGGCATATTTTGCAATAGTCGATGGTTTCTTTGAAAGTTCCGAATCAGAGTCAAAAGAGAATCTGGACTGGTTAGCCAAACGAGCATGTAAATCGGACATAGATAAATCAGCAGGATCTGCATAGGTCACCTCATCAATGTTAGTAACAGGAATAGTATTTAATAAAGGACTTGATATGGCAGGCATCTCGAGGGACACCTCCTGATCTGCACCAGATGTAATAGCCAGCACAGAGTGCCTCACCATGGAAGGACAGGATACAGCCGGTGTCATGCTATGAAGAATCGGCCACCCTGTGTGTCTTGACATTGTCAATAGAAATAAATCTGTTTTCTTTACGACCTGGAAGTGGTGGTAAAATGACTGTTCTTGTGCCCTTCACTCCAAGGACCCGAACTGGCGCTCGATATGAGGGACCAAACTCCTTTTTGTTTTCGATCTTCTCTCGAACCAGTTCTCCAACTTGGGGTAGCCAGCCAACTACCGGGATCTGCAACGCATCATCCGACGTGGAGGGCAAGTGTTCCTTTGCAAGACTGTCTCTGGTCTTTTGTAGATCCTGTAAAACATTGCAATGTTCATCTACGTCAAAGGCCGCGGCCTGGGCCTCGCAGTCTGCACCATCAAGGTCAGGGACGTACATCTTGATACCAAAGAGCATTTCGTATGGGGTCCGCCCACCCAGAGACCTTCTAGGGAGATTATTAAGCGCACGCTGCACGCCATAGAGGTGGGTCAGCCAGTTTCTACCAGTGCCTATAACTCGGGCTGTCAAAGATTGCTTTAAGTCGCGGTTCATTCTTTCTACCACAGAATTGCCCTCAAGCCTGTAGGGGCTTGAAAACTTCACCTGTACTCCCAATGAAACCATAGCATCCTTATACGCCTTAGAGGCGAAAGCCGGACCCTGGTCCGAATGGAAAGCACCACAAGCAAAGATTCCCACAAAGACACGCAAATCCTTAATGACAGTCCGTGAATCAGCGCTGCGATGCGGCCATAACCACACAAAGCGTGTGCATGAGTCGACTGCTACTAAGATGTATTTATACGCAGTATCAGAAGAGAAAGGACCGCAGTGATCTAAATAAACACATCCAAGTGGTTTATTAGAGATGTACAACTGTGTCTGAGGCGGACGCGCAGCAGTAGAAGGCTTAATCTGCTGACAAATGTCACACATAAGGACATAATCGCGCGTCTGTTTGTACAGTCCCCGCCACCAGAATCTCTGTTGTAGCTGAGATACAGTGGCTGAGACGCCCGCATGCGCAGACGCCACACCTTCATGAGCCGCTGTAATCAGAGAAGCTCTGCGATCCGAGTTGGGAACTAGACGCTCTCCAACTTCAGGAATGTTCACATAAGGAACCTTATCGGGACTTAAGTGGTATGTGTATTTCGAAGGGAACCCCGCAGGATATTTACCTCCCTTCGCTGTGGCAGCAACAGCCGCCAAGATGTCATCATCTATTTTGCTTTTGGACCTCGTGACTGCTGCAACTAAGTATTTAGATACCGCTGATTTCGCTGCTTCATCAGCAAGCGAGTTGCCAACAGCGTGGACTCCCACGCGCTGGTGGCCGAGAGTATGAATCACAAACACGAGCGGTAGCTTTTCTTTAAGTTCCGCTACTCGGACCCAGATCATTTTATGTTTTATTGTGCTACCTTTGGAATCACGAAAATCATTCTGAATCCAAAAGAACAAGTTCTCATTGTAAGACTGGACACAGTAGAAAGAATCACTTACGATTAAAGTCGTCACACTAGGATCCGCGTACTCCAATGCAAGCATCAGAGCACGTAGCTCTGCTAATTGTGCAGTGCAGTCCCCAAGTGTCTGCGTGTGCACGACACTGGACTTGAACTCATCGTTCACCATTGCACCGACCACAATGGCGCAAGCGGAAACGTAGGCATGTTTAGAGCCATGCGCAACCTGCGCCGAACCATCCGTGTAAATGATACAGTGGAAATCCTCCAACGGCCGCATTGCTAAAGGAGCAGGATGAACAAATTCATACTGTAAATACTCCTGCGACCGTAAAGCGGCGTCAAAAATAAACGTGACATCCTGAGATGTCAAGGAAGTAGCCCACTGAATCCACCGAGGGTGCAAAGCTTTAGAATTAGGTACACTGGCTTTCGTGACCGCCTCCAAGGCAGGACACGGGGTAACAACCAACATGCGCTTTCCCTGCGACAGGGCACGTTCTTTAAGAATTGCCATCTGCACAGCCGTTAACACTTTCTCCACAGTGGAAAAACGCAGTTCAGCCGAAGTGTACAAGTGTGACTTGTAAGCAATAGGTACAGTATCCCCCTCGTTAAAAGTCAGGTACGTGAAACCCACCGTCCCAGGGATAATTCTTATCACCAGGTTGGTCTGGTTATCACGGGTTTGTAAGTAGTCAGAAGTGAGCAAATCAGCCTGCAAAGACTGCAGAATGGCTGAATGCTCAGGCAGCCAGCATGATTTGGAAAAAGATGGTTGTACCAAGGCATATAAAGGCTTGATACGCTGGGCATATTCCGGAATGTATGTCCTCCCGAAATTTAAAAAACCCAGTAAAGACTGTAATTTTTTCAGAGTTGTCGGAGAGCGCAACTGCGCGCACTTCTCCAGGAAGTGAGGAGCCAATCCCTTTCCTTCATGGTTAAGTTCATAACCTAGAAACAACACTGTGTACTCCGCAATGTGTGACTTCGCAAAGTTAAACTTGTAACCCATGTCTGCAAAGTTACAAATTATGCTGTTCACTCGACACAGATGCACCCAAAGCTCGTCGTCTGTGAGATAAATGTCATCCACATACGAACATGCAACTGGATCGAAACTCTCCAAAAGAGAGACTATGCGGGCGGAAAACACTCCAGGACTATTTTTATATCCCATTGGGAGACGTTTAAACATTTTTTGTACGCCGCCGCACGTAAAACTGGTCCATTGGGAACTTAGACCATCTAATCTATGTGCATAAAAACCATTGGAAATGTCAAGCGTGGTTTTGAACCGTTTACGCTCAAGACTATTCACTAGGGCAGAGCCGTGAGTATTCTGTACTGCACAGTTACGGCAATGCGAGTTCAAATGCCGGTAATCCAAAACTAGACAATACGAGCCGTCCGGCTTGTTAACAGTAAAAAGGGGATTATTCATTGGTGACACACATGTTTCAATTACACCTTGATATTCCAATTGTTCAAGGATAGCCGCGACTGAAGCCTTAGCTTCACGCCGTATGGGATACTGGGGTTGTGGCTGAGGCTGTGACCGTAAAGGAATCTCATGGCTAGGGGACAATTTATCCCAGCCACACTGATTTCGGTACACAGCCGGCGCAAGCGCCAGAGCCCACTCTTCTGCAAAATGCAGCGCTTCCACTCTCGGTACAGTGTGCGCGAAACTGGGGAGGATTACCTCCTCCCCTCGCGGAGCTGCGAGAACAAAAGGTGGGGGCCAGTCAGCCTCCGAAAGCAAAATGTCATACGTATCCGAAAGATTCTCCCAAAATACCCCTTTTACAGTTCGCTGCATGTCACCTTCAATTAACAGGACAATTTCAAAAAGTCTTTCAGGGGGAGCAACATGCGTATCAGCTGTTTCAATTACAATAAAAGTCTCAGTCGCTGTCACCTTCAACAGTGGACGGAGGGCCTCTCTCACTATGGTAATCTCCGCCGCGCTGTCCAGCAAGGTCAGAGCCCACGTCAGATTCCGAAGCCGCGTTCTCACTATCTGGGGCATATCGATGCGCCGTTAAGGCAGCGACCTTCTTCTTGGCAAACTGCGGTCTCTTAGGCGTAGAGTCGTCCCGCTGATCCCCTTCACTTCGCGTGCGGGGCTGGCCACGTCCTTGCTGACCACCCCTGCCCCTGCCGCCCCCTCCACCACCGGTTGACGGAGCCGATGAGTCCTGAAAGGAACGAGGAGAGCGTTGGTCAGATCCTGATATCGATCAGGTGTTTTAATCGTAGCGCGATCGCGCAATTCATAAACACGCTCTGACTGCGCAGGTTGTGAAGGCGCCGGACTCGAGACCTGTGTCTGTTGTTGTTGTTGCTTACCCTGATTCTGCTTTTTAGGCCAATTTTGTTTCTTGGACCTGGGCTGTCCACCTGTTTCCGAAGACTGCCCCTGGGGTTGCTTCTTTTCTTTTTCAAGAAAAACCTTCGCACCCTTAGAATTGCGGACAACCATTTTATAAGCCGCCACAATTATTCTTGCCAGCTGACGGGGTTTCTCGGCATCGGGAATTAACGCCAGACCATTGGCCACTTGAAAGTTCACTGCATCCCCTTTTACATTGGCAAGGATAATACCGCAAACTGTCTCAAATGAACCGTTCAGGCGCATACCCAACTCAACCGCCGACTCAGGTCCGTGATCATCCTGAACACGTTTGAGGATTGCAGACAGGTTCGACACTGACGGTGTGCCAAAGCACCTCGAGTAAACCGCTGCAAAAGTCTTACCCCATGTCTCACAGTCAACAAGTTCCGGGGCTAAATCTTTCGGTAAACTAAGCGTAAGAATCCGGTGTTTTTCACCCGGAGTCGTATTAGGAAACACAGCTTCCAGCTGGTCGAATTTCTCGGCAAGCCAGTAAGGAAAATCATCCTTAATATCTGGCTTTCTGCCCATAACGGAATTCACCAAGACCGGACTTATTTTCAAGCCAGCCTGGTCTGCTCGAAGCTGCGCCCCTGCGGGGGCTGCGCCATGAATATTACGACCAATGTAATGAACAAGCGCTCTAATCACACCAACTGCGACCTCATGAAGACGCCGCAGGTCACCCACATTACAAGTGGTGCGATTAGGATGAGGAGTAAATCCACCCAAAGCGGGCCAATTTGTGCCCGGAATGGATAAGGGACCTAACCTCGGAGCCGTCAAAGAATGGGGTAGGGCGCCACCAAACCAAACTCCGTGCTGCCAAGCGTCTATAGGTACTTCCAGTGCTCTGTACGGAGCATAAGCCGCCGGTACATCCGTGGCAGTGTATGAATGATAGACACCCGAATTAGCGTCTATTTCCGGAAATGTCACCCAGGAATAAAACAATTCGTACGGGTACGCATGTTCCGCACTCACTACTAGAACCACAGCTAAGCCTTCCGCGGGTACATTATATCCCCGCAAGTGGTCGCGAACCGCGACGCGGCTATGCTGCGCTATTTCCACTGCCATGTTAGCACAGGAAGAAGAAAAACTAGACAAAGAACACTTTGTAGCACAACTGGGTAGTGATTCAAAGAAACCTTTTTAGAAGAATTCAAGCTTGAAAAGACCTATTTCAAAAACAGGTAGGTTTTCCGACACCGCCGTTTACCGGAAACGGAAATGAAGGTGTCAAGGTATGAATGATATACTACTCGAGTGTCATGAAATACGGCCAACCAATCCGTTGGGCGCCATGTAGCATGGTTTCCGTTCTCCCACAGAACTGTGCATAGAGATCTAGAACCTCAGTGAGTTAGGATGATCCAAAAACTCATCTCAGTGTCAGAAATCTCGTTACCTAGCTAGCTACAGTGTCTCATGGATCATTATGGAATGATACATGTATTAGACAAACCAGAACATGATCTTTAGAATACCTCAGGAGTCGTGGAACACATGAACACTCTTTCGTTATATAATCATTTCAAACCAAAACTGAGAGTCAAAGAACACAAGTGCAAGTTTGAAATATTTATTATTCAATGCAAAGTTCTCAAACGCAGTATCTTGTATAATACCAAAATGCAGATTATAAAAATCAGAGTCAACAGCATAGTCACTAATCCATAGTAAGCAAAAGGTGCTAGCATGTTATAATGCAATTTCTATAGAAATCTATATCACCTATATTTCGCGCACCCTATCTAGCATATTATATTATATCTAAGAAGGTCTCATTCGGGCTTTAGCAGGGCGGCCCCATACCTCTCAATGTCAGTAGGAGCAGTTCACATCAACCGCTACCAGCTCTCTTCATGCGCAGCACCAAGTGTCTGCGTTCATTCCGTGTAACTCTATCTTAAACCCGCGTAGAGCCCAAAATGTTGGCATCAACATTATTTGTGTTATGTCTAATGTCTAATGTGGTGCGAGGATCAGACCTCCTAGCAACCTTGTGTTAGGTTAATCTTAGAGTGTGCAGCTCTCAGTGTGCAGACAGTTGTACCAAGTGTACCAGGCAAAGCTGATGTCATAGGAATAACATATTATTCTCAAATAAAGCAACTCGCCGCTTCTAGGGTGAAAGCTACAACAACAAGTACGTGTTGTGTGCAAAACTGAAGCCGAAGGCAAAACGGCTGTTTAAACATGTAATACACTCATGCTAACTTAACGCAATATATGTAATGAAGTATCCATATGACACCGCAGAGTGACTGGCTTTGTTGTGGCTCGTCACCAACTCCTCCATTCCACATCTGTGAAGGCTCGCCTCCTGTCCTCACTGTCCCCAGGTTCCCAACGCAGTCATCGGTTGAAAAGACCAGTTCTGAAGATAAAGAGGCTGATTGGGAGTGCGGGAGGCGGAGGCAGAAGAGAGCTGGAGCCGGCAGGCTGTCCGCGGCGCTGCAGGTTGTGCTCGCTGGGTCTCTCTCTCGTTCTTTTTCCTGTCTCTTCATGGGACTTATGGACACATCGCCACATATCCAACCTCCCGAAGCAAAGATACACAAATTGGTACCGATTCTCATTTCCTCACATACGCCCACGTAATCTCTGTTGGCTCAGGTGCGCATCTGCAAGATTTTTCCCCTCATCCGCTGTGTTGTGTGAGGGTTCTGGATTGCCACTATGTAAGTGCGTGGAATATTTACACCCATTTACACTAACAAACACATACAACTGCGTACTTCACTTTCTACTCACAGAAACGCACACTTGCCCCCTCAAACAAAACACTCACACACTCTGATCACACCCTTAGTCTAATCCATGGCCACAGGCCAAGCACACTTATATACGTAGCACCACTGCCATACACACACGGACACCATCACTGCCATGCACACACGGACACCACCACTGCCATACACACAGGGACACCACCACTGCCATGCACACACGGACACCACCACTGCCATGCACACACGGACACCACCACTGCCATGCACACACGGACACCACCACTGCCATGCACACACGGACACCACCACTGCCATGCACACACGGACACCACCACTGCCATGCACACACGGACACCACCACTGCCATGCACACACAGGGAAACCACCACTGCCATGCACACACAGGGAAACCACCACTGCCATGCACACACGGACACCACCACTGCCATACACACAGGGAAACCACCACTGCCATGCACACACGGACACCACCACTGCCATGCACACACGGACACCACCACTGCCATGCACACACGGACACCACCACTGCCATGCACACACGGACACCACCACTGCCATACACACAGGGAAACCACCACTGCCATGCACGCACAGACACCACCATTGCCATACACACAGGGACAACACCACTGCCATGCACACACAGACACCACCACTGCCGTGCACACACAGACACCACCACTGCCGTGCACACACAGACACCACCACTGCCATGCACACAGGGAAACCACCACTGCCATGCACGCACGGACACAACCATTGCCATACACACACACGGACACCACCTTTGCCATGTACACACGGACACCACCCCTCCCATACACACACGGACACCACCACTGGCATGCACACACAGACACCACCACTGGCATGCACACACAGACACCACCACTGCCGTGCACATACGGACACCAAAAAACAAAAATTATGCAAAGCATTGTCATTTACAATGCCAGTAACTCAAACTTAAATGCTGCGAGACCTATTGCATTGCAAATGCTTGTGGTTCTGTATGGGGAGGGGGTGCCTAGTTAGTTTTGAAAAGGACCCTCACCCACCAGCTCCACTGGTCACATGCTTCATGCTTTGGTCCTCACCCAAAATACTTGATGTGTTTGGGTTGGCTCTACAAGGTTGCCTAGCGGAGCTCTTTTTTAGGGTACATCAGTATCAAATAAAAATTCCCTGCAGGTTTCTTTAATTGAAGGTTAAAAACAGAGAATGTCCCTAGAGTATGCAATGTACTCCAACATCTATGGTCTACATGTTTGAGCCTTTAAGTTTCACCCGTAAAGGCATATGGCTTTCTTCAGGACAAAGGCTAAAGATCCCTAAATTCTGTAGTAGAGGATCTCTGTGTATAGTCATAATCTTGTGAATAGTCCCGCCCATGTGTGTTGAACACGGAGCAATCAAAATAGTCTCTTAAGTTGTCTTCTTCTGCAGTCCTGCATAGACACTTAAGAGAACATCAAAGACAAATAATGCAGCCTAAAACTACAAGGCTACATTGGCCAGCACTTCATCTTGAAGTGAAAAGGATAGCCAAATAATATTAAATTTAACACACTTTGTAAAGTTTCACACTCAGAGAAACTCCCCTTCACAAAAATCCTTTGTAATGATCGAGAGGATGGGTTGGACAGATAAGCCCCATAGGCTGCCATTATGTCTGGAAAAGGGATACCGTACCTTTAAGGAACTCTCCAGAGACCCTCTGTATCCCAGGATGCACAGCCAAAGGCCTTTTACTTTCAGTTCTTTTTTCCAGCTCCCGCTAGCAGGACCCTGGAGCATTGAGCTCAACCCTTTTGGGTATAACTTAAATTTTTGGCACTTTTCCAGTGTTTTGAGTGTTTCACTCAACATCTACGGTCTTCCTCTTCCAGTTGCTGTGTTTTTTAACCAGTTTTGCCACCTCTTTCTTGTTGAAATGCCAGCTTTATTGGACAAGTGCCCTGAGTGTGGTAGGAAGAAGGCTAAGTCAGACCTCCAGAGAGTATAAATACTCTGCCTCCCTTCCACCCATGTCCCTGACTCCTGTGATATCTGTCACTCTTTCTCCAGGAGGACTCTGCATGACAGGGAGAAGATTTGTCTCCAATGCCTGGGGCAGAGGAAATATCAAGAGACAGGTGGGACTTCGTGCATCGGCCGCTGGGGCGGGGGCGGGGGGGGGGGGGGGGGGGGGGGGAGGTCGACGACTAGGACTTCACTGGCATCGACACACCATCGACGTTGTGATGTGTCCCGAAGGCGCTCGTCGTCTAGGCGACACCGCCGTTCGCCGTCAACGCGAAGATCGACGTCGAGGATAGGTAAATCGGCATTGAGGCGTAGATATTCGACGTCGAGGAGTTCGTCGACGTCTAGAAGATCGACGTTGAGAGATGAGCAGTCTCAGAGGTCGATGTCGAGGAAGGAAAAATCGACGTCAAATAGGAAGTCGAGGCCCAGAACGGTGTCTAGTGCCTCTGTGGTTAGTGTTTGATCTTCTTCGGCGAGTCCCAGGTCGCGGCGACGCCAGCACTCGTCTGCAGAGAGGTCTGCCTCCAGAGCATCCTCCTTGAGGCCTGCTCGTAAGAAGAGGAGAGTTTGAGAGTCACTGGAATCTGATTATTCACTGACCTATTCGCCCTCAAGGCCCATGACACATACGCTTCCTCCGCTTCCTCCTCGGAAACCAACTCCTCCTTCTCCTCCTCCACCACCTCCGCCTCCTCCTCCACCGCCTCCCCGGCCTCCACAGCCACAACCTGGGGTTCCAGCTCAGCCTCCTCTGCTTCCGCAGCCTCCGAGGGGGGCAGCGAAGTTAGGGATCACATTGACGGTGCCCACTCCTTCTACCTCTGTGATCTTCGAAACATTGCAACGCAGACATCTCTCTCGTCCTTTGGTGCCAGGACTGGAGGAACCGGCCATTGAGCTGTTGTCTGACGCCGGCCTAGGTGAAGTCGGCGCCATCTCGACTTCAAAAGAAGTACAGGCCCCCGTAATCTGATCCGGCATTCTTAAGGTCCGATCCTGTCCCGGATTCTGTAATTGTACCTGCGGTTAAGAAGCAGCATTAGACTGCCCCTTCGTCTACGGTCCCTCCGGACAAGGAGAGCCGTCAAATGGACTCAGCTGGACGGAAAGTCTGCAGTACGACTGCCACCTCTATGAAAGCTTTTTCATGAAAAAACTGGGGTTAACCCTGTGTCCCTCAGAACCTGGGTGTATTATGATTTATAAGGAAATTGGTTCCGTCGGGTAGTGAAACAACTAATTTGTAAATTCTATCTGCATTCGATATTACCACCTCCCTATGACAGAGATTCACAACAGGTTCTTGCAATAAATGAAAAGAAAAGAAAAGCCTGTGTAGAACTATTTGTATCTTTATATTTTTCAAAATGCGTTCCAAGTAATTCATAAATGACGGTCAATATTATAGTAAAAAAGTGCAACATGTGACAATAGTGAATAGTGCTTATGTGACACATACAATATATACAAAAATGATTTCCAATATAGACAGTTTATACACATATATACAGGTTTAACTTTCAAAGGAGGCCGTCCATTAATACAAATTTGCAGAATCCCATTTATTGCTTAGTCAATTCTATTGGCTTTCTGTAGTATTGGGGCCAATTGGAAAAAATGTCGACGTTTCGACCTTTCGCGTGCCAAGATGAATGAGGTCGCAGCGGGTCTTTCTCAAGACAGTTGTAGTTGAGTCAGCTAACTAACTGCAGCGTTCCCGAGTACAGCCTTGAATTGCTTGGACAAATTCCTTCTCATTTTCGGATTTAAGGACCTCAATCCGATCGAATCCAGGTGACTAAACTGCACTTGAATTCCAGGACTGTTGTGCTTGTTACAACTGTCTTGAGAAAGACCCGCTGCGACCTCATTCATCTTGGCACGCGAAGGGTCGAAACGTCGACATTTTTTCCAATTGGCCCCAATACTACAGAAACCCAATAGAATTGACAAAGCAACGGCAATACATCGGCCCGCCGGATGAGTGAAATCCAGGCCTTGTGTTGTTGCCAAGAACCTTACACTGTATTTCTGATAGATACATATGCCGTGTGGATTCCTCACCTTGTGAATATCCCCCTTGCGTCAGCAACATTCGGAAATTCTTTTCGTAGCCTCGCGCCGACGTGGATTGGACGTCATAGAGACACTGCTCCGCTCGTGACTCCGCTGACTTCACCGACGCCTACAATAGGCCCACGCCGGCTTGATAACATCAGTTCCCTTTTTTCCGTGTCGTCGACGCTAACGGTTATCGGGAATCTCTGTAGCCAACTGGTACTTTGTTGCCTTTTTGTTGCAAATTTCTGCTTCTTTGTATCCTGTCTCTTCGACGATGTCATCCAAGAAGACCGGCTTCAAGCCCTGCAGGGAGTGAGGTAAAATTATGTCTATTACCGACCCGCATGATGACTGCATCTGGTGTTTTGAGTTCCGACCATGATGTGGAAGATTGTTCTTCATGTCGGAAGATGAACCCAAAGGCCCTGAGGGAAAGAGTGGCCAAACTCCTGGTTGCGAAGATGAAGGCTGGGAAAGAGAAATCGTCGAGGTCTCGTTCTCGAAGGGCGAGGTCGAAGTCGAGAGCGAGGTCTGGTTCTCGAGAGGGGTCGTCTTTGAGGTCGGCATCGGATCATGTTTCGAAGTCGAAGAAGAAACCTAAGAAGAGGAGACATGAGTCCCGACGTTGTTCTGGTAAGGAGTCGGGCTCGAGGTCGAGGTCACCGAAGAAGGTACGTTCGAAGGTGGTTACTCTGGAAGTCTCTGACCATGAAGGTGAGGCCTCACCTTCGGAGTCGCATGGGCAGTCTCCCACTCCGGCTCCGAATCCTTTTACGGCTCCGAGTCCTTCTCCTTCTCCGGCTCCGTCTCCGGCGCCGTCCCCGGCCCGAGAAGAGGAAGAGGCTCGGGAGGATGTGGATTCTGCACCTGTTGAAGTGCCGAATCCGATCCTTCCTCAGGACCGGCCTGAGGGTTTTCAACCGCCCTTTCCTGCCCCAGGCCAGGACCCTTGTGCGTTTCTTAACGCTATGTATGGCGTCTTCTCAAGGGCGTGGTACCCCTCTGGTGCACCTTCGGGTCTCATGGGTCCTTTGGCTTACAGCCTGGGAGTTCCTCACTCCTATCCTCCGGCTCAGTTTATGCCTTACATGCCGGCTCCGACGCCACATTGGCAATTCCCGGCTCCGCCGAAGTCGTCGACGCCGATTCCGGCGTCGCCCGCTCCTGATCGTCCCCGAGGGCTTTCCTCTGTGCCATCGGATTCGATACCGGCGTCGGCCCCGAATCCGACTGAGCCGCTGGTGGATCCGGCTGCGAGGCGTGTGAAGGAGAGGTCCAGAAGGGAAGCTCAACGCCTTTTGGAAGAGCAAAGGTATTTGGATTCGCATTCTGATGTGGAGGAAGGTGAATTGGATGAGAGCTGTTTTGAGGAATTGGCTGATTCAGGAAGTCTTGATTTCTCTCCAGAGTGGGAGTTGCCCTCAGGCTCTGGTGCTCCTTCTAAGGATATCCAACCTTACCATCTGGTTATGAGGAAGGCTGCTGAACTTCTTCAATTGACTTTGCCAACGGTGGAGTTTAAATCCAATACCCTCACTGAGGTCTTGAATTTGAATTTAAAATACTTATAAAGCGATACGTTCACCGGGCGGTTTTTTGTCGCTATGGAGACTAATTTAGCAGAGAGAGGCCGTAGATAACTGGTGCAATGAAATAGGCTGGTGATAATTTACAGAGAGAAGGCCTGTTTGAACACGAAGGTTTTAAGGCCTTTACGGAAGGAGGAGTAATGTTGGGCAAGACCGTAAGTGGTCGGGGAGGGAATTCCAAAAAATGGGAGCCAAGGTGAAAAATTGCATTCTCCGAGTTCCGTGGTGGAGCCTTTGCTTCCATTTAATGATGCCTTGACGGATCCCATTATGGAGGTGTGGAAGAAACCATTGTCGGCTCCTGCGGTTTCTAAGAGTGTTGCGAGAAGGCACAGGGTTGCACCTGAGGACCCTGCTTTTCTGTCTTCTCATCCTTCGCCAGAGAGCCTGGTCATTCAAGCTGCATGTTCTAAGAAGAGTGTTAGTGCTTTTCCCCAGGTTCCTTGTGAAAAGGAAGCGAAGAAACAAGACTAGGTTGCAAAAAAGACCTTTTCATCGGCAAGCATGGCGTTGAAGTCAACTAATGCCACTTGTCTGATGGGGAGATATGTGCATGCCCTGGTGGATTCTTTGCGTGTCCTGGTTCCTAAAGTTCCTGATGCCAGCAGGAAGGATTTTGAGGAAGTGATCTCTGATACTCAGGCGGCGGCTCACCTGGTTATTCAAAGTGGTCTGGACACTGCCGACTCTGTGGCTCGTATCATGGGCACTGCTGTCGCCACTAGGAGGTCAGCCTGGCTGAAGTCCTCAGACTTTTCGGCTGATGTTCAGGCGACTTTGCTGGATCTTCCTTTTGATGGTTCTGGTCTCTTTGGGAAGAAAGCTGATGCGGCCCTTGAGAGATTTAAGGATAGCAGAGCGACAGCTAAGTCTTTAGGTGTCCAGATCAGAGGATCTTCGACCAACAGGAGGTTCAGGGGCTTTGGACGCTCCTTTCGGAATTTCCGGCAAGGCCAACAGCAACAGCAACAGCAACAGCAGCAGCAAAATTCTATGTACAGATCATACAGGGGAAAGCAAAGAGCGCGTCCTCGTGGATGTCAGGCCTCTTCCTCCTCCACCTCTTCCAACCCCCCTGCCTCAGAAAAGCAGCCCTAGATCCGCTGTTCAGGATCATGTGGGTCCGGTTGGGGGTCGGCATACCCATTTTCTACAGTATTGGGAATCGGTTGCATCAGATCTTTGGGTTCTCAATCTTGTGGAAAATGGGTATGCCCTTCCCTTTCGGGAATTCCCTCCCAATTACCCTCCTTGTCAAGGCTTTTGCACCGAGGAACATCTGTCTCTTCTGCAGGAGGAGGTGCTAACTCTGTTACGAAAGGGTGCGATAGAGGTGGTCCCAGAGCAGGAAAGGGGTCAGGGATGCTACTCCCGGTATTTCCTGATTCCCAAGAA
Source organism: Lissotriton vulgaris (assembly GCF_964263255.1). Classification (NCBI taxonomy): domain Eukaryota; kingdom Metazoa; phylum Chordata; class Amphibia; order Caudata; family Salamandridae; genus Lissotriton; species Lissotriton vulgaris. The sequence goes on from NC_141700.1 coordinate 49,876,580, forward strand.
GGATGGCAGACTACGTCCAATCCTGGATCTCAGGATCTTGAATCTCTATCTGAAGCAGGAGAAATTCAAGATGCTCACCCTTGTTCAGGTTCTTCAAGCGCTGCTGGAAGGAGACTGGATGGTGTCGCTCGACTTGCAGGATGCGTATTTCCACATCCCAATCCTGAAGTCGCACAGGAAGTATCTCCGTTTTACGGTGGGATCGCAACACTACCAGTTTGCGGTCCTTCCGTTTGGTCTTACTACTGCGCCTCGAGTCTTCACCAAGGTGATGGCGGTGGTGGCAGCTCATCTCAGGAGGTCGGGGATACCTGTGTTCCCTTATTTGGACGACTGGCTGATCAAAGCGGAGTCGTCAGAGAAGGTGCTCCATCATCTGCAAGAGACAACTCAGTTGTTGTACAGGTTGGGTTTTTCGATAAATGTACCCAAGTCTCACCTGGTGCCCTCCCAGCGCAACCTGTTCATAGGTGCTGTACTGGACACTACTGTTTGTCGTGCATTCCCTCCTCCTCCTCAAAGGATTCGCGAAATTCAGGAAATGATTCCTTTATTTTTCAATGGAGCGGTCGTTCCAGTCCTGAAGGTCCTTCGCCTGCTCGGTCTGATGGCTTCTTGCATTCTGTTGGTCAACCATGCACGCTGGCACATGAGGGCACTCCAGTGGTGTCTCCGCAGGCAGTGGTATCGGCACAACGGAGATCTCGAGGAGTCTGTGAGGATCTCCAGAGAAACTGCAGCGGATCTGTCTTGGTAGAGCGTGGAAGGCAACCTGTCACAAGGAAAGCCTTTTCATCTACCACCTCCATCGGTGGCCACGGTGATAACGGATGCATCCACTCTAGGGTGGGGTGCTCATCTGGGGGTTCCGGAGGTAAAGGGTCTTTGGTCTCCAGAGGAAAGGTTGCTTCACATCAACCTTCTAGAGTTGCGGGCGATACGTCTGGCGCTCAAGGCCTTCCTCCCTTCCCTTCGCGGTCGGTCGATCCAAGTCCTGACGGACAACACGACCGCAATGTGGTACATCAACAAGCAGGGAGGAGTGGGGTAGCAGTGTCTCTGCAGAGGGGCTCTGCGTCTCTGGTCCTGGGCTCAGGACCACCAGATTTGTCTGATGGCAAATCATCTGGCCGGAGTTCTGAACGTGCGTTCAGACAATCTCAGTCGGCAGTTCTCTGCCGACCACGAGTGGAGGCTTCACCCGGAGGTGGTTCGTCTCGCCTTCCGGACGTGGGGAACTCCTCGGGTGGACCTGTTTGCCACTCGCGAGAATGCTCACTGCCCGTCATTCTGAGGTCTCCAGTATCCGATGCAAGGAGCCTTGGGGGACGCGTTTCAATTGAGTTGGGGAAATCAACTCCTTTACGCGTTTCCTCCCATACCCTTGATTCCTCGGGTTCTGAGGAAGATTGGCCAAGACCGGGCCCAAGTTATATTGGTCGCCCCGGACTGGCCAAGAAGGGTGTGGTATACAGATCTACTCAACCTCTCCTCTCACCCGCCGCTCCGTCTCCCTCTCAGGGCAGACCTCCTCTCTCAGATGGAGGGGCAGGTTCTACACCCCCACCTCCAGACATTGCACCTTCATGCCTCTATATTGAGCGGGGCAACCTGATTTCCTTTTCCCTCACGCCTGACGTGGTGGATGTCATCTTGTCGGCCAGGCGTGACTCCACTAAGACTGTCTATTCTTATAGATGGTCAAGATTTGTCACTGGGTGTGGTGAGAATGATATTGACCCTTTGAGAGCCTGTTTGTCTGATGTTCTCCGGTTTGCTCTTTCTTTGGCGCAGCAAGGACTTGCTGTTGCCACGGTTAAGGGCTATCTTTCGGCGCTGTCGGCTTTTCTTTGTTTGCCTGACCAGCCCTCTCTTTTTAAGTCTCCTGTAGTTTTAAGGTTTTTGAAGGGCCTCATAAATAAGTTCCCTCCTACTCCTTTTATTGTGCCTCAGTGGGACTTGAATCTTGTCTTGACCTTTCTGATGGGTCCTCCCTTTGAGCCTCTTCATAAATGTCCTATGAGGCTTTTAACCCTTAAGGCAGTTTTCCTCGTTGCAATAACCTCGGCAAGGAGGGTGAGTGAGCTTCAAGCTCTTAGTTCCAAGCCCCCTTTCCTGACCATTCATGCTGATCGAATGGTTCTAAGGACCAGGGCTGCTTTTCTTCCTAAGGTGGTGACTCCTTTCCACCTTGGTCAAACCATTACCCTCCCTACCTTTTTATCCTCCCCCGCACCCTTCCAAGGAGGAGGAGAGGTTGCACCGTCTGGACCCCAAAAGGGCGGTGTCTTTTTATTTGGACAGAACTAAAGACTGTTGTTTGGATGACCAGCTCTTCGTTGGATTTGCTGGCTGCAAGAGAGGAAGAGCGGTCCATAAGAGAACCTTGTCAAGATGGATCGTTCTGTGTATAAAGATCTGCTACTCTTTGGCCGGTAAGGAACCTCCAGAGGGTATTAGGGCTCATTCCACTAGAGCTAAGTTGTCAACCTCTGCATTGACTAGAGGTGTTCCTGTTGACGACATTTGTAGGGCGGCAACTTGGTCTTCCCTCCACACTTTTGCGAAGCATTACTGCTTGGATACCGAAGTGAGGAGGGAGGGTCACTTTGCGCGCTCTGTCCTTCAGGATTTCCTGGTTTAGAAGAGTGGACACCCTCCGGGAGTGGGGACTGCTGTGGGACTCTATTCACAAGGTGAGGAATCCACCCGGCAGATGTATCTATCAGAAGAACAAGTTACTTACCTTCGGTAACGCTTTTTCTGGTAGATACTATATCTGCCTGTGGATTCCTCACTGACCCACCCGCCTCCCCGTTGTCCACTCTTCTTTACCAGAGTTACTGTATTGTATTGTTTATATATTGTAATGTTAAGGAGTTGTTTCATTTGCTATCTTGCACTTGCTTCACACTGTGTGTTTCTCCTTGGCTATTGTGTATTGTGCATACTATGTATATTTCTACTGTCATTGGTCCGTCCGTGTGCCTCGATGGCACGGAAAAAAGGGCGGAACTGATGTCATCACGCCGGCATGGGCCTATTGTAGGCGTCGGTGACGTCAGCGGAGTCGCGAGCGGAGCCGTGTCTCTATGACATCCAATCCACGTCGGCGCGAGGCTACGAAAAGAATTTCCGAATGTTGCTTACGCCAGGGGGATATTCACAAAGTGAGGAATCCACAGGCAGATATAGTATCTACCAGAAAAAGCGTTACCGAAGGTAAGTAACTTGTTCTTCATGCTTCTAAGGTAGTGATGCAAACTCACCCTAAGTTCCTCCCTAAAGTGATTTCTGATTTCCATGTTAATTAGACGATAACTTTACCTACGTTTTTTTAACGTCCTTCCACTCCAGCGGAGAGGTCTCTTCATTCCCTGGATGTAAGAAGAGTGTTGAAATTCTACTTGGATAAGACTAAAGACATAAGTAGGTCAGACCAATTGTTTGTCTATTATGGATTGGTCAGGACTAGTCTTGCCACCTCACAACAGTCCATCTCTAGGTGGATTGTGTCCTGCATCCTTTTATGTTACCAAAAGGCTAACAAAACCTAAGGGGGGTAAGTCTCAGGCTCATTCCACCAGAGGCAAAGCGGCTACAATGGCTTTGCTACGTTATGTTCCCATTGCAGATATCTGTAGGGCTGCCACTTGGAAGTCGGTCCATACCTTTGCTAAGCACTTGCTGTCTGGACTCTGATGCCAGAGCAGATGCTCAGGTTGGGAAGGCTTCGTTGAGATATCTGTTTGTAAAGTATTGATGTTGTCTGTTTCCTCCACCGCTGGTTTGGTTTATTGGGATGGGCTTGCCATTCTATTCACAAGATTATGCCTATAAACAGAGATCCCCTACTACAGAAGGAGTAGTTTCTTACCTGTAACTCCAGTTCTGTAGTAGGGGTATCTCTGTTATAGTCATAAGCGCCTGCCCTCCTCCCCGGTGGATGAAGAGATAATGTACTGTATGCTACAGGCCTGGCTTTATACACCTTCAAAAAGAACTGAAAGTAAAAAGCCTTTGGCTGTGCATCCTGGAATACCGAGGGTCTCTGGAGAGTTCCTTACAGGCACGGTATCTCTTTTCCAGACACACAATGGCAGCCTATGGGGCTTGTCTGTCCAACCCTTCCTCTCTATCATTACAAAGGATTTTTGTGAAGGGGAGTTTCTCTGAGTGTGAAACTTTACAAAGTGTGTTAAATTTAATAATATTTGGCTATCCTTTTCACTTCAAGATGAAGTGCTGGCCAATGTAGCCTTGTAGTTTTAGGCTGCATTATTTGTCTTTGATGATCTCTTAAGTGTCTATGCAGGACTGCAGAAGAAGACCACTTAAGAGACTATTTTGATTGCTCCGGGGTACACGCACATGGGCGGGACTATTCACAAGATTATGACTATAACAGAGATACCCCTACTACAGAACTGGAGTTACAGGTAAGAAACTACTCCTGCTTTTATCTTACTGATCAAGCACTATTTGTGCAGTCCAATCAAAGAATATTTCACATGCTGTCTAATGCATACATAGACAAATCGTACAAAGAGAATTTCCTTCATTTATATACCTGTAAAAATAGTTCGAGAGCAGCATTAATTACAATGTATGTATGTATGTATGGCATATTTGTCAGAGGCAGGGGTAAGGAATTCCACAGTTTAGTTGCAGTAAATCTAAAAGAGCGTCCGCCCATCCGAGTCCTCACAATTTTAGGGATTACCACCAAGCAGGCTGACTAAGAACGAAGAGATCTGGTAGGTGTATACAAGGAAAACATCGCCTGCAGCGGGGACGGCCCCTGACCATGAAGGGCCCTGAATACTAGACATAATGCTTTAAAATCAATGCGCTGGGCGATTGGCAACCAGTGAAGGTCCATGAGCGCCAAGGAAGAGGAAACGCCGACGAGAGAGCCAGCTTAGCAGCCATGTTCTGTACTCGCTGCAATTTACCCACCAGGGTAGCTGGCGCACCCAGAAGTAGCGCGTTGCAGTAATCAAGCCTGCTTAAGATGATAGTGCGCACTACCTCTGGTCGGGCGTGAGCCGGGAGCAAAGAGAGAATCTTCCGCAATGTGCGGAGCAGCATCATACAGGTAGCCACAGTTTTGTTAACAAACGTGTCTAGCTGTAAGTTAGATGCGAACATCACACCCAGGTTTCGAACCGAATCTGCTGCCAACACAGTGCCCTGGAAAGAAGAAGGCCAAAAATCCGATGGCAGATGCCGGGGAGTGCGATCTATTGAACAGTGCAATACCTCGGTTTTTAAGCTGTTAAATTGCAGGGAGTTTAGACTCAGCCAGTCCGCGGTAGCTGTCATGCAGCAGTGGAAGGTCTCCTGTGACACAGCATCCCTACCCTCACAAGAGAAGATAAGTTGCATGTCATCGGCATAATTGATGACCGCAATGCCGAAGGACTTAATCAGCCTGACCAGGGGACGGAGACCATAAAATAACTTACAACCACAACTATAGTGGTCACTTGTGGAGCACTCCTAGATAATGGTGTGGGTGCTCATGCAGCATCATAACTAACTTTAATTATGGTACAGGGCAAGCACACACTGCCTTAGTGCTGAGGTGAGAGCAATAAAGATATATTGAAGTTGGTGTAGTGCACATGGCATAAGAACATGCAAATATTTCAAATATCTAGTCTAGGTTTAAGGCCAAAGGGTCCTTGAGGTGGGCGGTCCTTGTATCCACATTTTAAGAGGAAGCAACGGTACAGTGTTTGTTTAATAGCTTGCTAGCATCAGCAATTTTTAAGTAGCTGTGGATTTAAATGGTAAAGTTGGATCTTCCCCCATTCCTGGACAGACTTCATCAAGGTTTCGCGACCAACCGAGGGCCCAGGAGTGTCCTCAAATCCCTGTATGTTAGGCAACTGGTGCACGCGGGTGGGTATTGAAATCATTTACAGGTCACGTGGTGTGTCAAAGTGTACTGATGTTAGTGCGTGACTGGAGAGATTTATGCGTTGCCCGTGCCTTACAGAGGAGTTAATGGGATTTGTAGTAAGGTGTCAATGTAGCCTTCAAGTTTATTCAACGAGGTGGTGCGTCAGCGAGCCTGCGGATGTCATCATGTAGATGCATTGGTGTAGCACACATGCAGCAAAGGAAAAATGAGCACAAGAACACATGATGCGCAAGTACCTTAAGCACCACCTAGGTGAGAGGGACAAGCACAAGCCTCCCTTAAGGTCCACCTTGACACTATAGTAGCATACACTGGAGGAGTCCTTGGAGGACCTTTTTTCAAAACACCATGGATTTAAAAGTTCCTAGAACGATCGTGCCCCACCGCTATGAAATAAAAACCTAGTGTTGACTCTGCTCAATAGCACCCCATTTGTACCAATGCTGCACAAAGCGCAGCTCAAGTACCTAACAATCGGGATGGCTGCTTTCATCGCTGTCACAGCACAAGAACCCTATTTACAAATATGCAAGGACAAGGTGGTAATGAGGACAACCCCTTCAGTTCCTACCAATGTTTATCTCACACTTGGTTTACGATCAAGCATTGCAGCTGCCAGCTTTTTTCCGAGAGCCAAAGACACAAACAGAAAGGGACCTACACACGCTAGACGCAAGAAGGGAAGTCATGTATTACTTACAACAAACAAGTAAAATCAGGCACACAAGACAGTTCTGTCTGTAGGCTGTTTGCTGGAGCTACATTTCCTTCCTAGTTGTTTGCAGTAGCTGTTTCACAGCTCTTTGTTCCACCAAGTACCAGCTTGCCTGCTTGGTGGATCGACAGGGTTTAATTGATTTGACAGGGGTGACTCCCCACAACGGGTGAACCAAGCAGAGAATTTTTTGGCAGCCTGTTCAAGATTAATCGAGGCGGGATGTGTTGGCATCTATTCCAGCAGCTGTGTTAAGTGCTAGGGCTGGGGGTGTGTGCTTGGTGGTGGTGCCTGTGGATCCTGTGATGGTGAAGTGAACTATGGCATTTGGTGTAATCAAGTGGGTGTCACCTTTGAATTTCCCATGCATCAGACTGGATTCTGAAGACTTTTCAAAGCAGTACCCCTGGACACCGGTAGGCGGTATCTGTCGACTGTGCATGTCATCCGAGACAGAAGTTTTGTCCGCGTCACCTATATAGGCGCCACCTGGGCACGCTGATGTCTGCTCTTCTCTTTGTGCACAAGCCAGCGCTGATCTGATAGAAGAGCTATCACTCTATCGGTTTTTGACAGACGTTTTGCAACATTTTGACTTTTTTTTTAGGGGGTTTTTCACCTGGTATGTCGAGGATTTCATCAAGGCAAACCGGTTTCAAACCCTGTGGCTTTGGTCACTGACCCACAACTCATTTGTGGTGTCTGGAGTGCAGCCACAACTACAAGTTGTGCTCTGATTGCTGGTCTATGGCACTGAAGGCGTTGAGGAAGCAGTCCCTGAAGCTGCCAGCGGCCCAGCTTGCAATTCCGTGGAGGTCTCGGTCAAGAGGAAGGTCCCAGGACCATTTTAGGAGTCTAAAATCCTCTTCGTCCCATTCCAAATTGTAAGGGCATTCAGGTAAGTGGCACAAGTGGTGTCCTTGCTGACTGGTGTCTGCCTGCCGAGATGCTGTTCTGACCACTTGGGGTGAGAGCATTTTGCTTTCAGGAGACCCAGAACAAAAGCCTGCCCGGGAAGAGGGTGTAACACCCCCTCCCACATGATGACCTGCTGATTATCCTCCTTAGGCCAGCAAGCTTCAAAGAGCTGCCACCTTTGGAATACGAATCTGGCTCCCCTCTTAGGAAAGGGAGCTGCCCTCCTTTGTCCAGGACCCCCTTGGCACCTGAACGGGCAGGAAAATTAGCTAGTTGGGTAAGTGTGCCACCTCTAGGCTAGTACCCCCCTCTAAGGTGGTCTACCATGGACACAATTGTGCAGAAGTAGCCATCTTGATGGTATTCTTAGAAATTCTGGGACGGGGTTAAGCCCGCTTCCCACAGGAAGTGATCACATAGGAGGTGTAGTGACCCCAAGGGTCAGTAGCCCATTGGCTACAACCCTACACTTCCCTAAAGCCCATAAATTCAGTATTTAGGAGTGCTCCTGGTACCAGAGAAGCAGATCCTGAGTATATGAGAAAAGATAGGACACAAAGGAGCCATAAAAGCAGAGAGAAGAGAAGAAGCAGCTGACCTGGTACCAACCCTGCTGGCCCATCTGCATCCTTCATCAAAAACTGTGCAAAAGCCAACTCGTCCTCCAGCTGCAGGGAGGGCTGCCTGCCTTCGAAAAAGACTCCAGACCTCCTGTGAACAGCGGACCTGTTCTGAAGAAACTTCAGAAGAGAAGACTGAGAACTCCTGAACCGCCAAAACCCAAAGTCGCCACTACACCCATCTCCTCCGGCATGAGTTGAAGCGGGCCACTGGTATCAACAAGGGTCCCCAGCCCTCCAGCGTTTGAGTCCATTGTGGTTTCACCCCTCCTGGACTCCCCAACGCCGCCTGCAGCCTCTACACGCAGGCCCTTTCAACCATGATTGTTCCAGTAAGGAGAAACCAGACGCTAAGGACACCCCATCACTTGTAGTCCCTGGGCCTTTAACAAGACCACCAAAGGTGTCCCTGAGCATCGCAAGCTTGAACCTCCTTGCTGGTTCAGCCCGACTGGCCTGCAGCCTCTTTTCCGCAGTGACAGAACTTTATTAAAATACATTCCAAATGAATTGCAGTGTCCACTTTTTGAACTGAAAATAATTTATATTTAAAATGTACTTACCCGAACGATTTTTCTCTGATGCCTAAACATATATAAATATACTTGCTAGTTTTATAAATTGGTTCGGATCTCCTTCTTTAGTCGTTTGTATTATTAATCATTGTTTGTATTTGCGAATGTCTTGCACTCCTCTGTGTTAAGCCTAAGGCCGCTCGACCACACTACCCACTAATAGACCACTTTGGGTTTGCATAGCAAGCTCCTGTCCACTCATGAGGGAACCCCATGACTCTTAACTCAGTATATCAGATTCTTGATGTATCATATAAAGAGCCAGCTTTCTACAACCACCTTTTCTTAACTACGTTCAAATTTCCTTGATGGTAGCTAGCTAGGAAACTCCTTATTTAAAGTATTCTGGCATTTCACACATGCTTGAACATAGTCTCCTGGTTACAAAGTGAGAGAATGCCTATGGTGAAAATCTTTGATTACAAGTACGTAACTACTCTTTCCTCACTTGGATCAACTTCTTTTCACATTTGTTCGCTGAAGGAGAAACAGTTTGACATGAATTTGAAGCAAGGCTTACTCAGATTGGTCTGATCATCTCAGCTTCCACGATTTGATTCTAAATAACAAAATAAAGTCCAGTAATTGGTATTATTTGGTTTTATGTTAGCACCAGTAAATTTGGTACAGTTTGTTAGCTAATAGATTAATAGGCCTAATCAATTTGCTAATCTCAGTGGAAATGTACGGAATTGTGAAGATTCCTCTAAAAAATGGCTTGAAAACAAAGGTGTTTTTAATGTTACAATGACTAAACACATGTTTTGGCATGTAATCTGAACATGCATTCTGAAATAGGTTAATATGCTGAATGCTAAAGGTGAAAACTGAGTACTATAGGAGGAATAAGTCATGTAGCATTTGGTTTCTCTTTAATATTGTCATTATTGGCTCTACTGTATTGCTCAGTTTGCAGACAAGTATTTGCCAGGCCATTATGGAAATATGGACATTGTATGCACAAATGTGCTCAGTTGCCTTAGTTGTACATCTCTCAATATTTTCAATTTCTAGATATGGAGTAATTATTGTTGGAAATCCGAAAGCTTTGTCTAAACAACCTCTTTGGAATCATCTTCTGAATTACTACAAAGAGCAGAAGGTATTGGTTGAAGGACCTCTAAACAACCTTCGAGAAAGCCTTATGCAGTTCAGCAAGCCTCGTAAACTTGTTAATACAATAAATCCGGTAAGTACTTTATAACTATTTTAATTACAAACAAAATGCAAATCTACTAAAGTTATGTACCAGTTATTCTATTCCCACGTCTGCTTTATTCATCGCTTTGTAGGTAGTATATTTGAAAGACGACCCAGAGCCTGCCCAGCGGGGTCTTCTTTTAGCTGGCAATTCGGTATTAACAGTGCCAAGGAAGATGAGCCTTACTTTCAGCTCCTAAATAAATGTATCTGATCATTTCTCCTTCAGCAGTTATTAGTATCTTTGACAGCAGGCTAGCACCCTCAATGTCCATGGATTCTGAAGGTGTCTCAAAACCGTACCACATTTTATTATGTGTACTGCTCTTTCCACTTTGTGGCTGAGCACTAGAATTGAATGGGTGAATTTAGGATGGCGTGTTTTAAGGAGACTCTGGCTCTTTATATAGTGGATCAAAACAAGGTGCAGGGTTTAAAGAGTCCAGGAAACCCCCAGTTGGTTTAAAGAGGCACAAATGATAACCCAAAAGCTCTCTTTTATAGTAGTGAGGGCAATCAGTTAGGCTTATCAGAGGGTAGTGCTAAACATTAGTTGACACACACAGAGGTAATAAATAAGACACACACTCGAGAATAAATCCAAGACCAATTTTGAATAAGTCTTATTTTTACATACATTTTGATACCTAGAACTTCTATAGCAAGTAAGTACTTTCTAAAGTATTGATTTTAGCAGGTAATTGAAATGTTCATTTAAATGCGTCCTGTGGGCGAAAAGGCATGTGTAGCAAACAATTAGTTGTGTTCAGTTTCTGGGGGTCTCTTTCGGGATGTAGGGCCGTAGGGGGTCAAGTACTAGCAGCAGATTCTTGTTACCAGCCTTGGGGCATCTGGGTGCAGAGATGGTGGTCGCGTTGGTAACTGTGCATGCTACACCGGTAAAAAGGAGGGGGGGGCACTTAAAAACTGGCTGCAGAGGGGGACTTTGGGACAAGTTCGGGAGCTCCAATTGGGGGGGGGGGGGCTCAGGTCACAGGGGTCCTGGGGACAAGGGAGTACAGTTGGTTTGTCTGTACCCAGGCTGGGGCGCTCGGGGGCAGAGTGGGGCCTCCCAGTCGTCGATCTCGCCTGTCAAGGGTGCAAAAATAGGACAGCTGGACGACTCTGGAAGTGGGTCTCTGTGGTGCTGACGTCCCTCAACGGCTGCTACGTCTTGAGTCGTTGAAGATGGTCGAATTTTTTTAATTGTGTTCACAACAGTTAGCCCACCTTAGAAGTGTACTAGCCTGAGAGGGGGACTGGCATCCTGACTAGCTTATGTTCCCACCTGTCTTGGTGCTATATGAAACTGGGTCAGGCATTTCCCTTATCTGAGGAAGCCTTGGGTTGCATAGCAAAGGCGGCAGAGGCCTTCGAAGCCTCCTGCCTTGATATGCTGATCAGATAGCCATCCTGCATGGAGAAGGTGATACAACCTCTTGCCAAACTAGGCAGTTTCTGCCCTCAGAGTGCGGGCTCTCATTTGCAGGGGTTCAGAAACTGGTTTGTGGTGGCAGACTAGTTAGTCTACACCAGCCACTCAGCACACTAGCAGTCGGTAGGTTATCACCTCTAAGGTGCCCTGTGGGAGCACATATTAATGCACATATAATAAATCCATCACTAGAATCAGTGGTGGTTTATTAGTACGAGATGTTTGCTATTAAAGTTCTCTGGTTTCAGTCAAGCCTTAAACAAAAAGAACTAGTTCCCTAAAAGTAGTGCAGTGAGTATTGGACGGTTAGAAGCCAGCCAGTCAGATGGTAGAGATTCAGCTCTAGGGAAGAGAATAACACAAGGTTGATAAGCTGGGACAAGAAATGCTATAGAATAAGAATCAATCAAATCAACGCCTGTAAAGCCAACCAATAGTCTCGTACCCACCATGGAGAGCACAGGTTGCCCCAGTATTGGAACTTTCATAGATTTCCATGCTTTTGTACCATTCCCCGTCGTCGAAATGGGAGTCTCGGTAACATAGCAGTAGGCATAAAAGAGAAAGAAAAAGGCCTAGGCCTCATTCCCTTTTGTAGCCCATCACTCTCTTAGTGTAAAAGAGACCAAACTTAGGCATCAGCCAATCAGAAGAGCCTCACCCCTTAGAACCCTCCTGAAGGAACCTCAGAGCCTCAGATTTTCTACCGCACGTTGTGCTTAGGGAGTCTCCTTTGAGCTCTGCTCAACTTCTACTCTTCAGAGAGTTTCTTCAAGGTTTTTTCTTCAGATTCATTTCAGATTGTTAGCTGATCCTTCCAGGATGTCAGACAAGGAGAGGAAGGCCCTTTTCAAGCCATGTTCCACCTGTGGCAAGAAAAGGCTTTTCATTGAGGATAAGAATAAAGACTGCATCTATTACCTCTATCCTGGCCACAAGGCTGCGGACTGTAAGATCTGTCGCACCTTTTCAACCAAGACCCTCCGGGACCGTGAGGGTAGGCTTCTGACATGGCTCCAGAAATTGAAATCCAGAAAGGATACTGTCTCCGGTGACAGTGAGGATTCGGCATCGGCATCTTCCTCTAGAAGGTCAGTGAAAAGGGGTAGAGGTTCCCCTTCTCCTTCTGTGGAGCTTCCTTCTAAGGCCTCAAAAAAGACCCCCAGTGAGTCTGAGAGCCAGGGTGCAGGCCAATCTCCACACCGAGGTGAAAAGGAGAGGGTAGGACCATCTACGCCTTCTGAAGGGTTAAAGACTGATCCAGCCTTCAAGAAGCCCTCTTCCCATTCTTCTGACAGAAGTTCCAAGTCGTCGACGAAGAAGGCGTCGTCGACGGAGGCTCCGTCGAAGAAGAAATTGAAAGAAAAGCTGAAACTGGTTCCATCGACGGGATCGTCGACGACAGATACATCGGCGTCAACGAGGGACTCTCCGCCGACTGCTGCATCGTCGACGAAGGCGGCGACGACGACCGCATCGTCGACGAGGGCGACGACGGCGGCGACGACGCCTACAGTGTTGTCGGCGAGAGCGTCGACGACAGCAACAGTGACGACGGCTGGGATGTCGACAGTCTTAGTCGACGGCATCGACAACGCCCATCTCGACACATACTCCGTCGACGGCTGCGTTCTCAATTCCATCGTCAACGGGATCGCCGACTATTTTGTCATCGGAAAAGAGGATCACAATTTCCATGACCAGGATTACCCCGGACATCTCCCAGGAGGGTAACCCCTCTTCCTCCAGCTCTACTGTTCGATGAGTCCGAAGAGGACGATCAGAACTCATATGGCTATGCCAACAGCCCTTAGTAACTGCTGGTTAAGTGCCAGGAATCTGACTCGGACCGAGGATATGACCAGAAGGGGGGGCTATGAACGTTATGCTGCCCAACCACAGCAATACTCTGGTCAAGAGATGGTTACTGTACCATCATCTTTCCTACAGGACCTGCATAATATGCTGCAAGATTATAAATCTAAGGCTACACACTCTGCTCCAGCTCCTGTGGCGCACAACATGCCTGTCATGGCACCGGCCTCAACGGCTGTTACTGTATCACCACCTCAGGAGTCTCTTCAACCACTGACATCGACTCCACAGGAGCCTTCCAGACCTGCTGTCACTCATGATGATTCCTCGGATGAGGATCATGATTCGGAGGGTAGAGATGATCAGGACTCTGAATGGTATGATTACGCCATTCCGGACCCTCCATCTCCAAGTCCGGATCCGGTGGATTCTCCACCTGCTGATATCTGAGGTTTTCATCAGCTGATGAAAAGAGCGACTGGAAAAGTCAAACTGACAATGCCTAAGGTGTTCTCTGAGTGTTTCCTGTACGATTTCAAGGAACCTTACAGAAAAATGACAAGATCCATTCCAATAGTGCAACATCTCTGGGATGAGGGCCTTAAGGCTATGAAGAATCCAGCGACGGTGTCCCTGTGATACCGCGTCTAGATAAGTACTAGGCGCCTGATGATAGTCCAGCTGCCTTGACAGGCCACCCGAAACCAGACTCAGTGATTTCCCAGGCGGCGCAGAGGAAGTCACGCATCCCTTCTGCTCCTTTAACAACTCCTCCAGACAGGGAGGGAAGGAGATTGGACAATGCCGGGAAGAGATTCTCGTCCATGGCGAGTCTTCTTGTGCGAGCAGCTAATGCCCTAGCAATATTGGGCAGATATGACCGTCAGCTTTGGGCAGATATGACCGTCAGCTTTGGTGTGATTTCGCACCGTTCCTGGACCAGCTAACTGCAGAAGCGAAAGCAGAAGCAAAGAAGGTCTTGCAAGAGGGGGAGGCGGCATCGATGGAGATCATAGACTGTGCCATGAACATTGCCACGACGGCATTTCGTTCTTTGGCGGGAGCTGCGGTCCTTCGTCGCAAGGGGTGGCTGAAAGCAACCTGGTTTCAACCAGAGATCCAAAATAAAGTCCTGGATCTCCCATTTGATGGAGAGGCACTGTTCGGAAAACTGATTGATGACACTCTCCAAGACATCAAAAAAGACACTGAGACCGCAAGATCCTTGGGTACGCTCCAGTACCCTAAAACACCTTTTAGAGGATCCAGGGGTAAGAGTACGAACTACAGAGGATCTTACCAACAGCAAAGATACTCTTCCTATGGTTCAAGTTCACAGCAGCACCGCCAGCCTTACCAACAAAGGCAGGGCCAATCCTCCAATTAACAGAGGAAAGCAGGCTCGCCAGGGACGCAATGCGTCCAAGCGCCAATAGCGGCCTCCTGGCTCTTCCTACTGGACCCTCCTCCAAGAAGTCATCAGTTGGAGGCAGGGTAGCAAAATACCTTCTGAATTGGTCCAAGATTACATCGGACCGTTGGGTGCTCAACATCATTCGAAAGGGCCATACCTTGGAATTCACCCAAATCCCACCAACAAAGCCCCCTGCAGCCGTTCCATCGAAACACCTACGTCTTCTGAGGCTCGAAGTTCATCAAATGCTCCTCAAGGGGGCTATAGAGCCGGTTCCCTCTGACCAAAGAGGACAGGGATTCTATTCCAGGTTCTTCCTGGTCAGGAAGACGTTAGAGAAGTGGTGCCGCATTCTAGATCTCAGGGAGCTCAACACCTATCTCATCTCCCTATCTTTCCGGATGGTTTCCCTTCAAGACATCCTTAGGTTGATCAATCCGGGGGATTTCATGGCCACTCTCGATCTCGAGGATGCATACTTTCATGTACCGATTCACCCAGCACACAGAAGGTTTCTACGGTTTACAGAATCCAAGAGCCACTTTCAATTCAGGGTTTTACCCTTTGGTCTTCTCTCAGCCCGAGGATTTTCACAAAGGTGCTGGCGCCGGTAGCGGCATTCCTTCGAAGACATCATTTTCAAGTCTTCCCTTAACTGGACGACTGGTTGCTAAAGGCTCCGTCCAGAGAAGCAGCGCAGGACGCTGTTCAGGCTTGTACAAACCTATTTCTCAATCTGGGACTCACGTTAAACAAGGACAAATCATCTCTGGTTCCATCCAGGAAGGCACGATTCCTGGGAGCCATCCTGGACTCCAAACTCTCAAGATCTTTTCCAACCCTAGAAAGGCGGAGAAAGCTTCAAACCATGGCTCTGGACCTACAAAAAAGGTGTCTTTCAGTACGCCGCTACAAGTCTCTGCTAGGGGTAATTTCATCATGCATACCCCTGATTCCTTACTGCTTCCTGCGAATGCAGACTCTTCAGGAACAATTGGACATCCAATGGAAACAGGTGCACGGATCATTCGACGACAAGGTGTCTGTCACTCAGACAATGCGAAAAGCGGCCCTGTGGTGGACAGACCAAGGCAACTTGTCCCAAGGTCTATCCTTCGTAAACGATCCGTCTCCTCAAGTAGTGACAACAGATGCGTCATTGGATGGTTGGGGAGCGGTGATGCAGGACCTGCACGTCAGTGGCCATTGGTCTCCTCACGATCAACGGCTCCACATCAATCTACTGGAGCTCAGAGCAATAAAACTGGCTCTTCAAGCTTCTCTCCCACGTCTAGGAGGTTCACAAGTTCTCATCAGGACGGACAACACCACGGCCATGTATTACGTGAACAAGGAGGGAGGAACCAGATCTCTCCCGTTGTCGCAGGAAGCTCAGAAAATCTGGGAATGGGCTATCCTTCACAGAATGTCACTAGAGGCAGAACACTTGCCGGGGTTTTGAACGAGAATGCCGACAGACTGAGCAGGTTGTCATCAGTCAGTCACGAGTGGGAGCTAAACCAACAAGTTTTAGAAGAGGTTTTCCGCCAGTGGGGCACACCAGCGATAGATCTCTTTGCCACATTGCCAACAAAAAATGCCGGTCTTACGCAAGTAGGCTTCACCACCACGGATCATTGGGGAATGCGCTTTCGATAGCCTGGTCAAGAACATTTGTCTCTGCCTTTCCCCCCATTCCACTGATCCCGAGATTGATCAGGAAGATCAAAGTGGAACCATGCAGGATGATCCTGATAGACCCTGCTTGGCCGAGATAGTTCTGGTACACGGAGCTCCATCTGTTGTCGCTAGCTCCGCCTCTTCCCTTGAAGCTTGTTCCAGACCTACTCACAATGTCAGAAGGACAGGTTTGGCATTCAGATCCACAGTCATTACACCGGACAGCATGGCTCCTGAGCAGCGAGAATTTATGAATCTCCCCATCTCGCCCGAGATTAAAGAAGTCCTCTCCCAAGCGAGAGCCCCTTCCACAAACAAGACGTACCGCCTCAAATGGAAGAGATTTTGCATTTGGTGCAGGAGAGAGAAGATTGACCCCTTTTCTTCAAAACCTCATCAGCTTCTGCCTTATCTCTTGACCTTGGCTAAGTCTGGGCTGGCCCATTCTTCTATAAGGGTACACTTGGTAGCAATTTCAAGATACAGACGGTCGGAGTTCGGACCGTCTTTGTGGTCTTCCAGAATTATTAAACAGTTTCTAAAAGGCTTGTTTAGGGTCTATCCACCAGTGAGATCTCCGCCTCTTACTTGGCACCTGAATCTCGTCCTTACTCAACACATGAAGACTCAGTTTGAAGCAATTCATCGTTCAGACATGAAGTTCCTGTCATGGAAATTGGCTCTCCTTCTTGCCCTCACATCGGCAAGACTTATTGGGGAATTACAGGCTCTCACAATCCAAGAGCCTTTTCTACAATTCAAAAGAAACACTGTTATCTTGAGAACCAACCCAAGGTTCATACTCAAAGTACCCTCGGACTTCCACTTGAACGAGCCGGTTATTCTTAAGGCTTTCTTTCCTCACCCGGCTACACCATCGGAGAGATCGCTACATTCTCTAGATGTGCAGCGATGTTTGAAATTCTATTTGGATCGGACCAAGGGATTTCGGAAATCCTCACAATTGTTTGTGGCTTTTGGTGGTCCGAGAAAGGGTCTCTCTCTGTCAAAGTAGGGAATTGCAAGATGGATTACCAGTGCCATCCTACATTGCCATTCTGCAGCAGGTAAACCACTGACTGGCAGGGTTCGGGCACATTCCACAAGATCAGTGGCTTCTTCAACAGCCCTCTTCGCGGGGGTGCAGATAAAGGACATTTGCAGAGCTGCTACCTGGAGCAGTGTCCACACCTTTACTAAGCATTACTGCTTGGACTCCTTGCAGCAAGAAGATACGGCAGTGGGCCAGGCAGTCCTGAGGAACCTCTTCCAATAATTGGTGAGCTTTCCTTTCTATCCCACCTTCCGTAATTTTGCACATTGTTTCTTTGTCATGTTGGCTTTGCAATGTATGCTATGACGCAAAAAAAATTTTTTTTTAATGCTAACTGCTTGCTACTCTGATACAAAAGCATGGTAATCTATGAAAGTTCCAATACTGGGACAAGGAAACAAGTTACTTACCTGTAACTTTAGTTCCCCAGTATTGGTAACTTCCATAGATTCCCATGCGCCCACCCACCTCCCCGAGGAAAGCTCAGCCTTCAGCAGATATAGTGACTGTTACACAACGGCTACGAAAATCTGAGGCTCTGAGGTTCCTTCAGGAGGGTTCTAAGGGGTGAGGCTCTTCTGATTGGCTGATGCCTAAGTTTGGTCTCTTTTACACAAAGAGAGTGATGGGCTACAAAAGGGAATGAGGCCTAGTACTTTTTCTTTCTCTTTTGTGCCTACTGCTATGTTATTTTGGTTACAGAGACTCCCATTCCGACGACGGGGAATTATACAAAAGCATGGGAATCTATGAAAGTTACCAATACTGGGGAACTAAAGTTACAGGTAAGTAACTTGTTTTCTCCTCTTAGTAAATACAATGCGTTATTGAATATAAAGCTTCTGACTTGGAAATTAACTTTGCTAGTAAAATTGAGCCTTTTTTCGTTTTGAAATGTTTTTTTTTTTAACCTAGATAGGGTGGTGGTCTTTAGCGGTGGTTTTAATTTTTAGGCTTTTCATTTTAAAAGTCTTTTAATATGAAACATTTTTTAGTATTCTGTGTAGGAGAGTAGGGTCTGCAATCCTATGATCACCCAGATTTTTTGCTTTTGTTTCACTGGTTTACGACTTTCTCTGGCTGTGGGCCTGCTAATCAGACCCACAGCCTTGCTGTTCTCTCCATAAATTACCACATGTACCTTCGGTGCATTTACCAATTGGTACTGGGCCACCTCATCAGACCCTGTAACTCGGGGCATAGGTGTACCCAGGGCCTACCAGGGGCTGAAGCATGTATTATGCCACCCCTGGCTGGCCATCTAAATCTGACACAACTGGCTGCATGACCGCTGGGGCAAGGTGGTGTAATCACCCTTTGCTTTAGATATAGTATGCCTATATCTAACCTTAAAATGGACACACAGATTCCTATCAGTCACTCCTATGGCAGGCCTTAACAATCCTGAAGGCAGAGTGCTTGGAATCGTGTGAGATGGTGCTCTGGCATGAGCTGAGCCCGTTTGCAGCTTGCGGAACCAAGTCCTAATAGCTGTTCCATGATAACGCATACCATATACTCTTAAGTGCATTATAATCCTCGCGGTTATATGCTAACTCTGGTATTGCTTTATCAAAACATGTCGAGTAAGGTGTCATACGAATTGGAATACTAACCCCTCGACAATTCTGGCGATGGGGTTAGCATTCCACCCTTCTAATGGGACACGACATGCATGTAACTGTGAACCCCGGTTAAAGTTAACTCAAGCCTCAGCTCCACAAAATGGATGCTGCCACCACAGACACGAGTCTGAACCCCTACAGCTGGGAGTCCTTCCAGCGAGGGGAGCTTGGACAAAGGGTTTCCTGTCAGGGGCGGTGCTAGCACCATCCCAGACAGGTTTTTGTGTATCTTGGGTAGGCAGGGCTTTACAGGAAGGTGACTGCAATAGTGCATTATGCACTATGCATAGTGGCACCCCGGTGCTCACTATGCATAGGCCGGCTAGAACCAGTTCCAGGGGCACACCAGCCCCTGGCCCGGGGAAAGTCCGGCATGGGAGAGGGGTGTAACCACCCCCCTTCCTGGTCCCACCCCTAGGGCAGGACCTAGTCTCCTACCCACCCCTTTCTTTAGGATAAAGGCAGGAGCGGGGACCCTTCCAAATTAGATCATCTTTGAATCAAGAAACTACTTTCTACGAAAGGAACTCTCGACTTCTTCTTAAGATTTCTCCCTTGTGGCTAAGGAGTAGTCACCCTGCACCCGCAGGCACCATCAAGAACACTGCGGTTTGCTGCACGTCCTTCCTCAGGAATCCGACCGACAAGCTCGACGAGACCCGGCTTCCCTGGCACCTCTGACCTCTACCTACCTCTACAGCTAAGCTGAGAACCGTAGGTGCGACGAGACCTCGAGGGACCGGCCATCATCAGAACTGCACGACTTCTATCCAGCACGACCGCCGAGGGATCCTCTGGTGAGTGCTTTGGGGTCTGAGAAGTCCCGACCCTGAGCAGCTCCAGCACCGAAGATCAGCCCCCCAGCATTCACGAGATCTGCGTGGGGCCCTTCTGCTTTTTGGCTGCTCACCGCGTTGTCTGGCAACTAGCCCGCTGGCTTGTGGCCTTCCCGACGACGACAACACTGCTGGTCTGGTTGCTCCAGACTGGCCCTTGCTCCCTTCCAAAAGAGGAGCACCCCGGACCCTCCTGGTCCACTCCAGACGCCATTTTAGGTCCACCGCGTGGGCTTGAATTTGCCAAGACTTGTTGCCCCAATCCTGGGTCCAGCGACGTCGACAGCATCAACCATCGTGGGACAGCTCGCACCTCCATCCTGGTCGCCGACAACACCTCCTGGTCCGTGAGACTGCAGAGCCCAGCGTCGCCCACTCACCTGGTCGAGGTGACTTCGCCCGGTGCCATCCTGGTGCCCACTCAATCACTGGCTAGTGATTAAGAACTTGGTCCCCTCTGCTTTCAGGTGTCATCCATCTTCTATCCAGGCTTGGATCCATCGAACAATCTTCACTGGTCGCCTTCCAGCAACTTCTTTCTTCAGGCTCCTGGTTCGTCAACGAGGATTTCCGACGTCTTTTGAGACCTATGCAGCTGCAGCCCCTGGGCTAGGTAACTTCGGCATTTCGGTGCCCCAGCATAGCCTCACTATCCAAGGGTCCAGATCCACTTTAGTTTTTGACCTACCTAGTCTGGTTCGCCCGAGAACACTAACTTTGCTTTTACTAGCCTCCATAGACTTTGTCCCGCATCCCGCGTGAGAGTGCACAGTCTGCACCCGAGTCCCCTAGGCCTCCTATTAGTAATCTGAAGGTTCAGTAGTCAAGTCCTAGCGATTCCAAAGCCTATTAGTCCAGTACTTACCTGCTAGTAATTTCGCATTCCACTTTCATAGTATATGGTTTTTCGTGCCCCTCGGGCATTTGTGTAAATTGTGCAACTTAAAGTATTTTCGTAAGAGTTTTGTTGTGTGCTTAGTACCCTGTCCTCATAAAGAGTACAGGGCTGTTGTGATCTAAATAAATACACTGTTTATTTTCATAACACTTGTGTGGTGTCCTTTCACTTGGTGTTCAAGGGGTATATGTGATGGTATAACAGCTGGCTTAACACGCCCTCTAGAGTTTAGCCCGAAGACTGCTCGTATCCATGCTACTAGGATAGCTGGTCTATAAGGTTGACTTACAACCAATCACCATAAGGGTTGTTTGGACTGATACAAAAAGTGCTCACTAGAATAGTGAACATTATATATCAGGCCAACTTCTCACATTCTGGTCTTATTTGACTTCTCTATTCATTCCATAGAAATGTTAGCTTGTTCAAGAAGAGCGCCACAATTATACTGTGAAACATCCTGAAAAATTAGGTTTGGCCTTGATTGCCTTCAATTGCGAGCTGGCTTAAGTACTGAATCTTTCACTATTATATACTTCCACTGAGTGTGTCCTTCCTCAGCTATTTCACCTTCTCACATTTGTGCTTATTAGTTCGATATATCCGAGTAGGTTTCCGGGCAGCTCTGTATGATACTTGAAGGTAACATTAATGCCTGGTCTCTCTTTTAGTACAAATACTTGATTTTTGGAAAGATTATTTTTTGTACCCTGTGTTGTTGAACCATGTCCGCTTACTTTGCCCCCTGTTCTTCTTTCCTGCATGGAAATGTAATGTTTGGCTATTTGACCATTCATAAGCAGAAGTATAGTGAAGTTCATGGACTGAAATCACAGGCAGTAAGACACTGTTCCTCCCGGATTGAGTGGTGCCTGGATGTCTTTTTTTTTTTTTTTTTTACTATTTCCTATATTGTCTTTTTATCATTCTAGGGTGCCCGATTTATGACAACAGCCATGTATGATGCCCGTGAAGCAATTATCCCTGGTTCAGTGTATGACCGAAGCAGTCAAGGTGAGTAAATCATTTTTTCTACTGAATGCCTTGTCACATCGTTTTTCTTTCACATGATCAATATGGTCTACTCTTTGGGTTCAGTAGTCTTATTTTTTTCTTCAATTTGTCCAGAGACTCTTTAGAAAAGATTACAGATAAGTAATTTTGAGTCGATGAAGAATGCCCTTCCTTCAAACTTGTGTTTGTTCTGAAAATGCTTTATTCGATTTTAAATATTATATAAAACCATAAAAGCAACAAGTACAAAAAACTATACAATTCATTTCATTTTCGAAATAAAATACATCAAATGGCAGCCCTCCAAGTACATTAGTCAGTTAATAAAATGTTTTAAATTAGGCTTTTCCTTTTTCTTATTGTACATTTTAAAAAACCAGTCATAATTCCAATAACCTACACATTTTCTAGTAATTGTAAAAATAAAAAGGCTGGGCGACATTGCCTCCATGCTCCTTGTTTTAAAAAATGGAAACTCCATCTAGCACGTTCATTCACATAAAATTTACAAAAAAGAGTCACATGCATTGTAGATTGTATAGAAAGATTATCACATGGGCATGGGTAAAGTTGTCTCGACCAATCATTGGTGGTTGGGAAAGATACTAAGCGGTGAAAACTATCAAACCTAAACCTAGTCAGGACGTATCTATCATAACCACCTTGGCACACGTATGGTTGGATAGAGCCACAATTCAAAGTCAGTTGGTGCCGAAAGACAGTACTTTTATTAATTTCCTGCCCAATTCTTAAAGACTCATAGTGGTTTAAACAGAGTCCCTTTAGCTCTTTTCTAGTCATAGTGCACATTATACCTGGTTCAGTATAAAAATCTGCTCTCCCTAGATCATTAGACAGCTTTCTTATATAGTTTAACCAGGGGATTTTTCCAGACTGTTCTAGACCCAGGGAGTCTGTTAAAATGTCTCTATTTAATGCCAAGTGAGACGATGTCCAAACACTATGCCAAAGTAGCATAGGCTGCATTTTGAGTAAATCGGCTATGTGCGAAATCCCCAAAGGCAATTAAAAACCGGTGTGCTTTGTGGGACAGCTAATATAAACCTTAAAAAAGCATTTTCTATGACCTGAGTGGAGGAGACGTCATAAAACCCCCAAATTCCTGCTCCGTACATGGCTATACTTAAGCATTTTGCTTGATAATTTTTTTGCAGGATCTCCGGGGGCCTTTTACCCATTTTCTGTGAGAATAACATTACAGCTGCAGTTGATTGTTTAAAAAGAAGTGTCATATTTTTAATTGCCGATCTCCCAGATCCCATGTCCTCTAATAAAATGCCTAAATAGGAGAACTTTTTAGTTGGTCCAATTTTCCCTTTTTCTACAACTAGGTTATATTATTTATTTCTCCCCTTGCCACGGGACATAACAAAGGTCTTCTTCACATTAAGCTGCAAGGCCTTTTTATCCATAAAATTCAAGTAGGTAGAAAGGCCTCTTTGTAAACATAGTTGGGTTCTTGACATCAGCACAGCGTCGTCCGCGTAGAGGAGGGAGACAATCTGTTTGTTGCTAGTTTTCAGAGGGTTTCTCGCACTGGCCACCAATTCCTCCTCTAAAGCGTTAGTATATATAGAGAAGAGGAATGGGGCCAGTACACAACCTTGTCTAACTCCCTTCTCCACGCGGAACGACTTAGTGCATTCTCCCTTTAGGCCATACCTTACCCTGGCTGAGGCTCCTGCATATAATTGCCTCAAGAACAAAACCAGGGAATGCTCACCATTAAAGCTTTCCAAAATCTGCCATAACCTAGTATGGACAACAAAAATCAAAGACCTCGGTTAGATCGACAAAAACCGCAAATAATTTCCCCTCTTTAGCATGGATATACTTCGCCTGAATTAAGATAAAATGTAAGACTTGTTAAACCGTTCCCATACCCTCCCTGAAACCGTATTGCACAGGGCTTAGGATATTATTGTCCTCGGCCCACTGTTGCAGTCTATTGAGGATCACCCTACCCGCAACTTTCATGAGAGAGTCTAGGAGGGATATAGGTCGGTAACAAGCGCGGTTATCCCTATCCCCCTTTTTAAAAATTGGTATGATGACGACCCCGACCATGTTTTTATAAAACGCTTTTGCCTTGAACATAATTTTTTAATTCAGAGCCTCTAGATCTTTACCGCCCCAGCTCAAAGAGTATCCCTCTTGCCGAGCCAATACAGAGTCTTGTGTCCAGGGCAAGCTCTCAACCACCGATATAGTACTATTACAGGGGAGACTGATTTTGCTGCTCAGCGGTAGGTGGTCGCTTAACCCGTTGGGGTGAATGATGAACTCGTTAAATCAGAATGCATAACGATTTGGGGCTATAATGAAGTCTATGGTGAAGCTGACACCTCTACCAATAAACGTTGAACTAAATTCTTCTGGGGCCGAGCATAACTTGTTAGCAAAACCGAGGTAATGGGAAACCATGATCTCGTTAAAACTTTCGCCCCTATCAGAATGAAGAAAGTGGTGTGTACAGGTATTATGATCTACCTCATTTTCCCATAGCCCACAATGCGCATGTGAGTGTTTCTTTACTTTTGCGTCATAGCAGATGTTTTTATGACAATGTTTTTACTCAGCATATGTTGATATTCAGAACCTTCCAGTCACTTTGCGATTACAAAAGGTGCCACCATTTTGAATTTACATTATGAAAGTGGAAGAGAACAATTTCTTTAGGTTTAGTAGTACTTTACTTTTTGGTAGGGGCAATATTAATTATGTAAGCTTTTTTTGTATAGCTCTCTCCCCCGGTGTGATTTTTAAGATCCTGTTGGTAGTACATTCGGTACTTTGGATTATGCTCCTATCTCCCTGACTTCTAATTGGGTCAGACAGTACACAAAGTCACAGTTAAGGGGTCTGAATAGTGAAGTGAGCAGATGAGTTTAAGTATACTTTATACTCAAGGTAACATTGTATACCTCATTGCAGTTGTTCAGATCCGCCATTGTTTGCCTAGAACAAACTAGTAACGTTGTCTTGTTGATATCTTACATTTAATGAAAGAATACTGGACCTCCAGTCACATTGTAGAAAAGTGCCCCTTTTTGATATGGCCACCCCCACTTTTTGCCTGGTATTCGATGCAATGTTGACAGAAGTGCACTGGGGACCTGCTATCAAGGTCCCCAGTGCCAAATCTCTTTCCCTTAAACTGTACAATTGTTCCCCCAGTTGGCCATATCTTTAGCACCCCTGCAAGTCCCTAGTAAATGGTACCCAGTGCATGGGTACTAAAGAGTGTCCCTAAGGGCTGCAGCATGTATTGTGCCACCCTAAGGGACCTTTCACCTAACTCATGCAGGCTGCTGGTCTTGGTGCAGATAAAAGTGAAAACACAACATGGCACACTTCCCTGTGTGCCATGTCTGTGAACACAGCAGGCAGTATACGTAAGCCACTGCTACAGCAGGCATTACAGCCCTAAGGCAGGGTACACTATCTACATATGTGGGCATATCTGCATGAGCAAACATGCCCCTGTTATGTGTTAGGTATCACAAGTTAAAAGGGAAGCCATTTTAAGTACAAGTGCTGGAGTTCCCCAGCTGCATGATGGCTTCACTGAAATCTATGGTGTTTGGTATCAAACCATCCTTAACCCCTTGCATGCGGGGCTGATTCCACCGCTGTGCTGGGGGGCGCGCACAGCGCCCCCGTGCTCATGACAAGCTCAGCTCGTCATGAGCCACGGTGGTCATGTGCTCATGACGAGCTGAGCTGGTCATGACCACACCCGTTCCTGTAGAACGTTCGCACAGCAGGGGAATTAGCCCTGCATGCTAGCGTTCCAACGGTCATGACGAGCTCAGCTCGTCATGAGCACCGGAGCGCCGTGGCTCATGACGAGCTGAGCTCGTCATGAGCGTCGATTAGGTTAACACCGTATAGTAATACATCCACTGGAATCAGTGTGAGTTTATTAATACATGCACCCGAAGGGCACCTTAGATGTGCCCCCCAAAAACCTACCAGCCTCTGGTTGCTGGCTGACCGGTGTAGATCACCCTGCCGAGCGTACGGTCTCTGAGGGCAGAAGCAAAGCCCTGCTCTGGCTGGATATGTTATTGCCTCCTCCAAGCAGTATGGCTAAGTGATCAGCATATCAAGGCAGGAGGCTTCAAAGGCCTCTACTGCCTTTGATATGCGAGCTCTATTTCCCCCAGACCTAGGAGAGGCCACCTCCCTGCCCTGAGACCCATTTGGCACCAGGACAGGCAGGAAATTTAGATATGCAGGAAGACCTGGTACACTACCAGGCCAGTCACACCCCTAAGGTGAGGTTCCTGATGTGCCCCTCTTTTGGCAATACCTGGACACTCTACTCTGATTTGCCCACTCTACACAATATACCTTGGTTTGGTATATTTATTGCAGGATCAGCTTCCTACACACCTCATTTTTGCCCCTAATATCAGTACCTGAAACTTTTTGTTTTGAGCCAGAGCTTTTGTCAATGTTTGTGTTCAGTGGACTTCGGATGAGTAGTCATCTCGGGCTTCATTCTGTTGCACGTTTGATATTATTTTGCTTCCTAAGAGATGCTCTATAGCTGAAGGCACCCTTTAAAAAAAACTCTATCATGATTTAACAGTAAGTTCTGTTCCCTAAACCAATTTACCCCTCCAAACAGTCAACTGCATCTTTGCCTTTGGCCTGCCCTGTGCAGTACTCCTCTCCCTTGTGGCTAAGTTAGCAATCTTCAATTTTCACGCAGTACAAAGATTATGTTCAAGGAACTATTTTACATCTGAAAAGTAAAACAAAAAATCAGCACTCTTAATCTCTACTTTTAAAAATGTAAATAGTCCCTTGGCCCGTACCTTTTACATGCCTCAATACATGAAGTGATTGTTGACTGCTGCAGGAATATTTTAAATGAATTGGTTAGGAACTCTAGTGCAAACCAAATAACCGCCTATTTTTCCTTTTTAGGTCGAGACCTGCGTAGGCTGTGCTTGCGCAGTCGCAGGGAGAGATCTTATGTCTCCTAGAGTGGGGGCTTGAACCCGCCCCTCTTCTCCATTGGCTGGCTTCCTAAACGGAGGCCAGCCATTGGAGGAGAGGGGCGTCACTCCGTTCAAGCCCCGTCTTTTTGGGGTTCGGGGGGGTGTTTTTAACTTTCTTTCTCTCCTCTTCCCAATGGCTGGAATTTTACCTTCCAGCCAATGGGAAGAGGAGAGAAAGAAAAACACGCCCCCGAATCCCAAAATGAGGCTGCGTTTCTCCGAGGCATTTGATATATTGATATTTATTGAGGTTTGTATAGCGCAACTATCGCTCCGGAAAGAGCATCTTGGCGCTGGGCATACAGAAGAACCAGCTCGGAGAGGAATGGATCAGATGGCTGCAAGAACTAATGAGTCGGGCTGTGGAAATATCCAGGTCTTCAAGAGTTTCCTAAAAAGGCTTTCTGTTGGGGCGTGCCTGAGGTTGAAGGGAAGGCTGTTCCATGCCTTTGCTGCCAGGAATGAAAAAGTCTTTCCTCCCTTCGTTTTTAACTTGATTCTAGGAACAGTGACCAGGTTGGCTCCTGATGACCTCAGGTAACGCGATGGAGTGTAGTGTAAAAAGCGCTTAGAGAGATAGAAAGGGCCTGTATTCCTAGTGGCCCTGAAAACCGTGACTAGGAGTTTAAAGAGGATTCTTTTGTGGAGGGGCAGCCAGTGAAGGGTGTTGAGGGCTGCTGAGGCCGAGGACCTTCTTGGGAGTTTGAGAACAAGCCTAGCCGCCGCGTGTTGGACGCTTTGCAGTTTCTTAAGAGTGGACTTCTTTACTCCTGCCATAAGGCCATTACAATAATCTAGCCGGGATAGGATTAAGGCCACCGCGACAGATTTCCTGGCTGAGATGGGTAGAAAATCAAAGAATTTCTTCAACTGTTTAATAAGACTGAAGCAACATCCCGCAGTGATGCGCACATGGTCGTCAAAACTGAGGGACTAATCGAATTGGACACCCAGGTTGCGGGCCGAGGGAACCGCACTCGGCGGGGCTTCAGAATTTTGAGGCCACCAGTCTTTTGGGGAGAAGAGGATGTCTTTACCTAAGGGTATAATTTCCGTTTTGGCACTATTGCACTTAAGATGGTTATTATTGAGCCAAGAGAAGACTTGAGAGAGGCAGTCCTGGAATCTGAGGGCGGCATCAGTGCATTTTTTATCTATGGTGACGACAAGCTGGGTGTCGTCAGCATAAGATGTAACGAGGATTCCGTGGGATTCAATCACTGTGAGAAGGGGGGCCATGTAGATATTAAAAAAGAGTGGTCTGCATCGCCTCGTAGAAACATGGTGGTGTTCAGGGACACCCTCCCTCTCGCCGAGGTCCCAGTCTATTCCTCATGTAATGTACCTTTTGCTACCTCTTGTATTTTGTTTGCTCACAATGGTCCCTTTTGCCTCATGTAACAACGTTTGCTTTTGTAATTTGTTCTTCTCATGTATCAATACTGTTCCTATTGTGAAGCGTGCTGACACCTTCGGTTAAAGTCCGCGCTATATAAAAATGCATAAATAAAATACCATCACCCCGTGTCGGTGTCTGGACTTGTATGGGGAAGGGAGAGCTGCGGTGTTACTGACCCTGATTTGTGCTTGTTTGTAAGCAGCACACGCTGCCGGCAGTAATGCGCAGACCGGGACAAGAGGGAAGCTGAAGCTGAAGTGGAAGCTTGAGGCGGAGATCTTCGAGCCACTGAGCGTTTGTGGGACAGGCACGTGCTCTGCAAGTGCCCGCAGCCCAAAGCTCAATGGGCAACGTTGATGAGCAAACGACGCAGGAACAGCTGAGCGCGCTCTTCGAGCACCACGGCACCGTGGTGAGCTGTGCAGTCATGAAGCAGTTCCCCTTCGTTCACATGCGCGCAGAGGACTGGGCCCTGGCCGCTATAGCGGCACCCAACGGCCATGAGCTGAATGGCCGAAAGATGGTGGTTGAACTGAGCAAGCCGCGGCCTCTCAACAGCTGGAAGGTGTTCGTGGGCAACGTCAGCGCCTCGTGCACCGTCAACGAGGTGCGCAAACTTTTCAAGACCTACGGCAGGGTGGTGGAATGCGATATCGTTAAAGGGAAAGGAGTATTGACCTTCCTACCGCTTACTAACCGCAGCACCTCTCACTGTCTCTTCAGTCGCAGGTTATAGAGCAAACAATATAAAATTCCCTGTGACCCCAAAAGATTAGACCCATGAACTCTAACAACCACGGCCAAACATTTACATTCACAGACCATGCTCCCACTAAACTAAGAAGCTGTCTCCTACCAAACAAGTGTTTCGAAACATTAACCAGCATTTGTTACGCTAGTCTCAGACACATGCGCCACTTCCTCTTAGTCCCAGAGTAATGGCCTTTAGCGTCTGACTCTTAGCCTTACTACTTGTAACAGGCCTTTTTTCAAGTCCTTCGAACTTGCCTTTTTGTTTATTTGGTACGATTCACTAACCTTTTGGGATAGGGGATCATACTCCAGGTTTAAATAACGTCATCTTTAATCTTTGGGCGTAAAACCTACTCGTGTCTTATGCCTAAAGAAACTACCCACAGATAGTGCTTTATGAATTGGAGCTATGTTTAGGTGTTACCCACAGCTTTGTGAATCTGTCCTGTGAAAACTCTCGCCCCATGCCAGACATTAGAAGGTTGCACCTTACAGTTCCCACCTTCCAGCAAGTGTGTCGATATTCTGTTTCCTGCTTTAACTGTGTTGAAACATTTATAATGTTTAAGGGTGTTTTGTTTTAGTCTGTGCTCTTCTGCGGTAAGTGTCCGCGTGTGCATGATGACCACCTACTTGCGGTTATTGGATTAAGGGATACATCACTTAGTGTGGGAGATAGTGTGAAACGTAAGAGCATAGTTGATTGCTTTCAGTAGGCTGACAGCTTTGAACAACCCAGCCGGTCCCTTTCTTTACCTGTTTCTGCCCTGCGTTGTCCAATTTGAGATGCGTTGTTGAAAGGTTTATGACTTTGACAAGTCATGTTTAGAGATAAATTGTAAGGGGGATTGGTTAGGTAGAATGTTACTGTCATCCAGATCTAATTTTAGATGTCAATTATCTAGCCGGTTGGGACCTACAGTTGTGGACTACATTTAGTTTCCATTTATCAGGCAGCAATATGTGGTGCATCTTTCCAGTTACTCTATGCCAATTCTGTTGGCTGTGTACAGTACTGTATCCTGAAGAACCATAGCAGACGTTGCATGCCCGTGTGAGACGATCATGAATAAGTTTGGTGGAGTTATGCAGCCTGCATGTACTATATTTGGCTGCTGTCCTCTGAGTTTAGAATATTAGTGTGGGCCAGAACTGTTACATATGAATTGACATGTCTGTCGACGGTTAACTATAGATTGTACTTATAGGTGCGATTATTCCAGGTTTTAATACATGGCTGTGGTACTTTTCTCTGGGAGGCACTGTGTTTAATGCATGTTGCTTTAAACATTAGCTCTAGGTAGCCAGTTGAGGGATTGCCGGACTTGAGCATGTGTTTGCTTTGGTGAATAGAGCGAAGGAATCTTACAATAGTCTTTTGATTAGGTTGTTGTGGTTCTGATGAAGGTGGGTAGCGTCTGATGGCACAGTCAAGCTTGGAGAATAGGGAGCAAGAATAGATCGAATCTTTTATTGGTGTCCTGGTGTTCTTGTCTTGAACTTTAGGTCAAATGATGGGGCTGGTGTTTTTAGCCAATGGCTGCAGGTCGTGATCTTGGTTTGGAAGCTTTAAGAGGTGCAATCCGCTCTTGTGCGTCTAAGAATCTTATTGTTGATACCGGTTGTCTGCTTGTTCAACTGGGTTTTAGTATGCCTTTAAAAAAGGAAGGGGTAGTTACCCCTCTTGACCCTAACATAATTATATCACACCTGCATTCCAAACTTTAGTGCTGTCCATAGAGCAAAAAACAAAGTAGTGCAATCTGATCGTTTTTGAACTCTTAACTATTATTATCTAGAAGTCCAGTATTTGTATATGGCTTTATGAGCCTTAACCAGCAGATATTTGTGATCCTATTTTAATTAGCCTTTCATCCATTCTGCCATAATATATCGCAATGCAGTTATTACCAGGGCGATTTTTTGCGGACGCTGCGTTTTTCCGTAAATATGTATTTATTGCACATTATGTAATCAATCTGCTTCTGCAGATTTTTCCTAAAAATGTGTAACTCAAACGGTTGAAATGCTACTAGAAATGCACTGCAGCATGCCTTGTTGCGTAGTTATTTGCCATATTTGAGTTTTAAATTGTTATTAATTGGGCAGAAATGCTGCCCATTGTTAGTGTAAAAAAAAGACAGTGATACAGTAAATAATACAAAATATGCTACATTCCACCGCATCATTTGTGGCCTTGCTGTATAATTTAGACGACCAATCCATTTATATCTTGGTCCTCCCCGGGACATAATTCCAGTCGCCCTGGTTATAGCTCTCACATTAATTAACACGTTCATGTTAAACGACAATCGGCAGCGTTTAATAACAAGACAAACTTTACTAGAACACAATTTCAGTTTGGGAAAAGTGTCGAGCTTGTTTATAGCGGGATTGTATATTACATTCAAGAATTACCTGCGCCATGAGTTACACTTTTTGATTTTCTCTAGGGCTGCAATGTACCGTTACATGTCGCGTTACTGAAATCTTGTGGATACGGTCGCTGTAGCTGCGTGAGGTCAAGATATTCCCTTTGGCACCCGATGCAAATTTCATCCGGCCCCGAATTTAGTAGGATCCCCGCACTGTCTGTCAAATGCAGCCAATGCGGCCACACCGATTTTCGTGTGCTTTAAAAACTATTTCAAATCGTACACAGGTTAAGGTCGCACTAAAATAACTTGCGTCATCTAAAATAAAACACCTGACCGAAGACGGTATCTAGCGCGCTCATTAAATTTTATCAGATGCCTCGTTTGTAGTTTGCCCTACTGCATTTATTGGTTTAGGGTATGCTTATAGTTTCATAATGAGCCGTGAGAATCCTCAAACTAGTTCAGTGTAATGCATCAAATCTCTAGTATGCCCCGTTTTGTGCTGCCTCGATTTGAGTGTTCAGTTTCAACTGAAAACTGACATTAATGGCGAATCATTTAAACTTTACTGTTACATTTGAGTGGCATTCATAACTTCCTAAGCTGCCCAGTGTGTTGTCTGTCTGTTGCTGCTGCCGGGTGTCTGACTGACTTTCCTTTCCTTGATGGCACTCTGTGTTATGTGGTGTGCTGTTGGCATGTTTTCCTCCTCAAGGCAGCCTATGCTCGTAGCTGTGTGTGGCTCTGTGTGGCTGTGTGTGTGTGTGGGGCTCAGTGTGTGTGTGTGTGTGTGGCTCAGTGTGTGTGTGGCTCTGTGTGTGTGGCTCTCTGTGTGTGTGTGGCTCTGTGTGTGTGTGTGTGTGTGTGTGTGTGTGTGTGTGTGTGTGTGTGTGTGTGGTTCTGTGTGTGTGTGGTTCTGTGTGTGTGTGGTTCTGTGTGTGTGTGGCTCTGTGTGTGTGTGGCTCTGTGTGTGTGTGGCTCTGTGTGTGTGTGGCTCTGTGTGTGTGTGGCTCTGTGTGTGTGTGTGTGTGTGTGGCTCTCTGTGTGTGTGTGTGGGGCTCTGTGTGTGTGTGTGTGGCTCTGTGTGTGTGTGTGTGTGTGTGTGTGTGTGTGTGTGGCTCTCTCTGTGTGTGTATGTGGGTGCAAATGCAATAGGTCTTGCATTTGCGAGGGATTAAGCTACTGGCATTGTAAATGACAATGCCATTTATTTCTCCGTTTTAAAAGCAACACCTAAATAAACTTTTTGTCATTTACAAAGCCAATAGCTCTAACTTTTGCAAAGGCGAGATCGTTGCATTGTAAATGCTTGTTGATGTTGTTACAGCCTGGATGGATTGTGCCTCTGCCCTAGTATCGGCAGACACTTAACCCAATGCTGCTATTTGCATCTCTTTTTGCTGCACAAATAGTGAACTATGAAACACATTTGTCTGTATTCATGATTATTTGCTGTCCATCATTTTCTCATCAACCTCTTCCTTTTAGTGCAAATATTTTACTTGCAGCTCAAGTTCATTGATTTGGCTTGGTTTAATTACATAATTTGTATTCATTTAGCTTTTCGCTGTTTCTGTAGCATGTTAACTGCAGACTCATTTTATTTTTTGAGTGTATTGTTTTAGTAATATATTTGCTTGTGTCACTGAATTAAATCGTATTTTAGTACATAAATTTAATAACTGCCCAAGAAATGAGTTACTTCAGTGAGAAAGGAGTATAAATGCACTTGTAAACAGAGGATCTGGACAGCTGCGTATGAAATTGGAGGGGGGTTTATACCCTGCACTTTAACTGGGTTACAGACCTTACTTTCCACTAATGTCTAAATAGTGAGTCCTACTCCTAAATGTAACATTGCATACATTGGCTACTGTCCAGATGGTTTTTTTCCATATGCTGTGGCACTCACCAGCCTCAGATTACTTCCTTTAGTACTATTGTTGCTCATTCTTCCCCTCTAGAGCAGTCGCAGTTGTTACAGTAGATTAAACTAATCTAAGACCCACCTTCTTGCAAGAACTTCTTATCTTTTACCTAGACCAGAGACTGTATGAAAGTTAACCATGCTGCGATATTCTTTGAGAAATGACTATACATGCCTCCCATAGAATTCTGCAACAGAGATGTCAAAGAATTGCTTTTGCCTTAATTCAATAACATAGCTGTTTGGTAATTGCATTACACTTTCTTCGGTGCACTGAGTTCTACTCCCAAAGATAATGTGTTTGCTGAAATTTAAGTTCAGTAAAGCTCATTAATGCATGTTATCTTTGTATACTAGGTGCCCTGGGAAAATTGCTTATTTTTTCTCTAGAATGGACCTTAAAAATGTGACATTCTAAAATAATTCAGACTGTATTTTTTAGGACAGTTGGAATGATTTACTAGTATTTTGATTCGAGCTGTGGCTTTGTGCTTTTGTTCTTTATCTTAAGGATCATAGGCAAAGCCAGTGTGTTTGAATTTAATGGGTTAACGCATGGCTATAGGAATGCACAAGTGCACATTTTGCATGCCTTGTTTGCATTTAACACCCAAACCTATTGGTTTTGCCGCAACTTAACTTTAGTTGAGCGTTTCAGTGCTGCAGCTCATTGCCCAAACTGTGCCCCATTATATCCCCCCTGCTGAAGAATTGCCCATCTTGGAAATAGCTTATGCAGCATACATAGCTGGCTCCCGCACCTCAAATTTTGGTATGCAATGAAGTATGTTGCATATGTAGTAATGCCATTAACCTTATGCAATGCTGTTAAACTATAATGCTCACACTTGAAAAACTTGATGTAAGACCATACTGTTTAAATCCTGTAATAAAGATACATATATGAATTTGAATTCTGCGGGCCCATTTCAATGACCCATGTGGTATGTATAGTGATTTAAATATGTGGGCGAAGCCTACAGCCTCCTAATTCCAAACATATTCTGTGTAGTGACAGAGGAACTGAATTGACATTCTTAAATCAAAATATTAGAATAAATGATGTTTACATTATATTTAAGACTGCCAGTTTTCCAATTTTGCAGATTTTTACAGATAAATACAGACTGAAAACAATGCGTTTCCTCTCGGTTTATTTTAAAAAGCGGGAAAGTACTGAAAATGGTGCTTCTTGTGAGAGATTCTTAATGTCATTAATGAATTCCAGGCAAAGGCTGAGCTGACGTACAGCATGGGGAGTTAATAAACAGGATGAGATTTCCTGAAATAGAGACATATGTTGACCTGTATTTGTAGCATAAAGCTAACATGTGCCTGTGATTGTAGTGTTTGGTTATATGTGGCTGCTTGATTTGCTATATACCATTGTATGGCTCCATTTATACTCAAAACGCAAAATAAATATGGATATATACTAGTTGGATGGGCAAAAAAGAAATCTGGATAAATGCAGACGGAAATGTTAAACATAAATACCGTAAACCGGGAGCCCTAATTATATTCAAGTTTCAAGTTTAAATACTTTATTCGACAGCATTGTCATAAAAGCATGTTTCCCTAAACTAAACATTATAAATACTACTCTAAAATGTTAAGATCAGCATAAAATACATATTAAACACCATCAAATTACAATGTGCTGACGAATACTTCAATTTATAAAATTCATACATTTTAAAATCCGAGTCACAGTGCAAAATCTTAACTATTTGAGGTTGTCCTTAAAGTTACGCAATCCATTTTACATGATTAGTTACAGTTTAAAGTGCGCGTGCGTATTATCCAGGCCCATCCCAAGTATTTGGCTAAGGCGATAGCAAGATTGGGAGCACAATTTGATCTTAATATTCTTAGTGCCTCTAGATGTTTCCTTGTCCCCAAATTCCTACAAATCGGTTTTAGCCATCTTGTTCTCGGGGCTGCATATAATGGGCATGAAAACAGGAAATGTGGGATGTCCTCAACATGATCTTTACAATAGCAGCATGTGTTTACATTGCCTGGGGACCATTTAACAGTGAAAGCATTGAGTGGTAGGGAGCCAATTCTAAACTGGAAGTACAGCTTTCTATCTAGGGGTTTAGTAATCAAGTCCCAGTACTGTTCACATTTGGGGATTATTTTTGAATCCAAAAACTGGGATGCCAACATGGAAGGTTGACTGGTGGTCAAAACAGTATTGTATATCATGTCCCAATACATCTTTTTCAATGATGCCTTAGATGGAAAGGCCTGAGGATCAACTACAGTCCATAGATGGTCTAGGTGCATTTTTTGGAGCAAAGTCCTAATTTCTTTAAGCCAGGGTATTTTATGAAACCGATCAGAGCTAATAATGTCCATGAGAGCTGATGCATAATGGCCCAATTCAGGAGTAGTCTTTACGCGCCTCCAATATAAAAGAGGACGCAATCTAGCCATATCCTCGATTTTCTTCCTCCCAAGGTCATATTGGAGCGGGATCGAGGGAGTGCTCTGTGGGACACCAACCATTCGGCGGAGAAATTTATTTTCTGCAGTAACCAAAGTACTCAAGTTGGTAAAGCCCCATAGCTCTGATCCGTAGAGGCAAGCGCCCAGCACTTTCATACTATAAATCTCCATTATGGGCTGAATGGGTTTTGTAAATGAAGATTTATGTTTTTGTGCTATAGCCCCAGCCAATTGATTGAACTTTAGCACCACAGAGTCCATATGAGATTTCCAGTTCATGTTGGCCTGTAAAGAGATACCTAGATAGGTAAAAGCATTCACTTCCTCCAAAATAGATCAATTAAAATGCATTTTTCCCTTAAATTGCTTTGCAGGATTCAGATGCATAAACTTAGTCTTTGTCGTATTTAGTTCCAAGCCCCGAATCCGACAGAAATCTCAAAGCGTTGATTGTCTATTGTAAACCACTAAGGGTCCACGAGACCAGTAAAGTGTCATCAGCAAACATTAATACTGGAACCCGCTCCCCATCTAATACCGGGGCATCTGTAGGAGATTGCTTTAGAAAATCTACTATGCCGTTGATATAAAGAGAGAATAAGGTGGGGGCCAGGACGCAACCCTGCCTGACCCCACGCTCCACGGGGAAAGGTTCAGTGACTTCTCCCTGTGCTCCCCACCTAAACCTTGCGTAGTTGTTTTCGTGCATGCGTATAAGCAAAGTCAACAGTTCGGGGCTTATTCCGAGATCGGGCAAAACAATCCAAAGTTTTTGTCAGGGAAACAAATCCAACGCTGACTTCAAGTCAACAAAAACAGCATTTAACCCCTTAAGTGCTGCCTCGGGGCGTTGGCCGACGGCAGCACTACCTCCCCAGTGCTGCGCACGACCATTGGACGTCCATTCAGCACTAGTTCCAATGGACAGCGCAGCACTGGGGAGGGATGTTTACGAGCATCTATGAGGATAATGGTCCATTTATCAAGGTTACATTTTTCCAAAACAAAGTTAAAAAATGGAATACCTGGTCAACAGAGCTAGTTAATGGTCGAAAGCCAGCTTGATACGGGGACAGGATATCCTTATCGTCTATCCAGGCTTGAATTTTATTTTGAATCATTCTGCCCATCAGTTTTTGTGCCGAATCGATAAGGCTAATGGGCCTATAGTTACTTGGTAAAGTCTTATCCCCTTTTTTGAAGACTGGTATAATCTCCGCACCCTTCCATGTTGCTGGGATCATTGCTCCTTGTGCGATAGAATTCGCAAGCCATACGAAATATTTACACCAGTTGGCTCTGTCAGATAAAAATACATCCGCTGGTATTCCATCAATTCCTGGTGCCCTACCTCTAGTTACCCCATCCATCGCCTCGTTTACATCTTTCAGTGAGAATATTCCATGACTGTAGAATACTCTTTCTGGGGGCAATTCGGTTGATTGGGGCAAGTTATCAGCATATTGTGGTTCAAAAAAATCCACCCATGCTTCCTTCGCTACATGGTTTTTCGGACAGTCTGCTATTCCCCCACTACCCCACTTTAAGATGGCCCAGAACTCTTTCTGTTGTTTGGCTACACATGCCTCTTAAGGTCTAGCCATAAGTTCTCATCCCACAATCTTTTTGCCCTGGTTTGGGCTTTCCTGTAGTCATCCCTGGCCTTTAATACACCTACTTTGATCCTCAATGCTGAACTGATGTTCTGTCGCGCCTTTCTGCATGAGTGGTCATACCACCCTCTTTTTCTCGGGGGACCAGCACCCTTCCCCTTCTGTGTTTTTTTTAGGAAAAACCTCTGTAAATTAGTAAATAAACTTTGGCTGTGACTATTCAATAAGTTGGTTAAAATGTAATTCATTACAATGGATCTGTAGATTACTAACCTCTTTACTAACTACCTCCAGTAAGTCCTGCATAACCCCAGGATTATCTATCAAAGTTGCCCATTTAACATGACGGAGATTATTAGTTGGAATGACGTCTAATGTCGTAACACCCCTGTCCTTGTTAGATGAGCTTTTACCTTGATCCTGATTAAAGAGTAAGCACAATGGATTGTGGTCACTCTCCAATCTTGATGTCACTTTCATGTCTTCTACTTTGTGCCAGTCTCTAACATCTATGAGGATGTAGTCTATCCGACTACTTGACCTCGAGTTATCAAAAGTATGCGTGCCCTGCAGGTCTGAGGGGGTGCGGCCATTTACTGCCCTCAACCCCCTAGCCAAGCACAAACTCTTCACCTGAATTGCTACTTCTGTCCATTTTTTTACCATCGGTAGATCCAATTGGGGAACTCCCCATTTGGTATCTTCCTCTAGGGCCAGTTTATTATCCTCGACTCCTAGTGGCTCAAATGTTGTGTTCAGATCTCCCCCCACTAGGATAGTATAATGGACCGGAAGGGTCTCTAGATCATTGTCCAGTGCACCTAACACTTCCGATGCTTTGCCCCTTTGGGTTCCCCTGGCATAGATAATATATAAGACCATGTTATGGCCATCGGCCCATGTGATCACAATCGGGAGTATGTCACAATTGCTGACAGGCCTCTGCTTGATGGTACATTGTAGGGATTGTCGTACCCAAGTAGTTAGACCCCCTGAGGGCCGCCCTTTAGTGTTCTTATTAGCGGGGACAGAGAAATGTAAAAAGCCCTGGAGAAAAACAGGTGCCACTGCCCAAGTTTCCTGTAACATGATAACATCATGGGAATCAATAAATTCACACCATTCAGGGGATTCAAGTTTATGGTGGATTCCCGCCAAGTTCCAAGAAATAAGTCTGAGACTAGCTTTCGTCTGATTGGGCCACTCTTGCAATGAGGCTCCCTGGTTATAGTACGACAAGGGAAGTGCGGGACTAATTTCCCCATTGCTTGTAGTGATACGGGGATTTAGTGGCAAAAGCTCTACCGTATTAGGATGATCTACACTGCACCCAGATGTCTTACCGTCACTATAATTTGTTTCTAAAAGCTTTTTAAAAACATCATTTCCACTTTCTTGGGGCTCTACGACATTATTCTTTTCTATGATCGTCCGTACTTCCAGTCAATCACACTCATTAAGACCAGAAAGACCAGAAAGGGCCGAGAATCTATTTTCCATCAGAATTCCCCAATTATTCCTTATATCAAGGGTTCTGGCTTTTTTTTGTACAGGGATCCATTTAGTTTTCAGCATTGTTGGGTTTAAAGTATTCCCTCCTCTTTTCGTATAAAAGAAGTCCAGTGTTAGTGGCACTATTTCAGTTGATCTACGCTGGGGGGGGGTATATATTCGCTAGAATGTTTGGCAGCACTTCTGGATCAGACAGATGTAGCACCACACAATCCCCTTTAAAATGTTTTAGTGCCACCCCCGATCCACTCAACTCTTCTAGCTTTAACTACTTCTTGCGCCAACTGGTCCCTGCCTCCCGGGGTAAAAGCCATATTCCCAGATAGCCAATGTAAAGATTTATTTATCAGGGATGGGATGTTCTCAACTTGCCCTGGTTCCAAATGGGGGACATTTGCCAGCACCAATATTAAAGGAGATGCCTCTACTATTAATTCTACAGGCCCCTTATCTGGGTTAATATCTACCCTACTGTCCCTTTGTCTCAGCCCTTCGGAATCACTTTGGTTGATGTGTAAATCCCTGGAGCCCTCCCTCCCTAGGTCAGTGTTTTCCGTGGAGAACAGGGGAGTATTTTCAAGTAGTTCTAACCTGGGGGCGGTTTGGGTATTTTTTGTTTCAACTATGAGTGTTTTCGACATTGGAATATACGCTTTTTCTTCAAGTGATTTTTGTAGGAGACCCCCCAGCCTGTTCACCTCTTCCGTTAGCTGGTCTATTTTACTTAAAAGCGGCTTGGTTATAGTTTTAATCTTATTATCTAGGGCATTTAGCAACTTCTTAAATTGGTCTTCATCCAAGTGTACCTTTCCTTCAGTAATTCCCCTTGTATCATCTCCATTATTGTCCAGAGGGGATACATCAGGACGTTTTTTACTTGATCGAAGGCCACCCCGTTTAGATATACTCTTCACCCCTCCCTTCACTACTCTTGGTGCTGGGACCGGTGCAGGGTCCTCCTCTTCTAGGAGTATTAGTTCTTCCTCAGGTGTGCTCTCGGGTACTGAATCAGCAATAGCTACTAGGAGCTGGGTCAGTGAGTTGTTCTCCGGAGTCTGAAACACTTCATCACTAATATCAAGAGCAGGAGTAGGTAAAGGTGTATTGTCAAAGAGCAAATCTGGAGAGAGGCTCAGGCCCAGGGATGATCTCCTGTCATTGTTAATTTTGGCGACTTTCTGAACCATATAGTTGTCTACGGTATTAAGAGGGACAGTCGATTTTGCTTTAGACATGTTAGAAGGCAGATATATCGAGTAGCGTCTATGTGAATCCGTGTAATGTAAAACACTAGGAAGTATCACAATCACTAGTGATTCCAATAGGGAGAAGGTAACTTACTTGAGCAAATTGGCCAGGGGTCAGATTCCTGCCCCGGTCTCTTCCTGCCGAAGAGGGCCCGCCTCTTGCCCGGGCTTAGCCCCGGGCGTCCCGCGAAGCGGGGTGCTGTGCCGCTTATGTGCGCCTCCTGGCGCTCTTGCGGTGTCAGAGAGCGCGCCGCCGCGTAGGCTGCCGGGAATTGTAGTCCCGGAGCGGCGGCGCGTGTAGTCAGCAGTGGAAAGATTCCTGGCGGTGGCGGCGTGCTTCCGGGTACCTGGCTGCCTCTGAATGACTCCTGGCGGTGGCGGCGTCTCACAGGTAAGTGCAGGTTTGCTCCTCTTTCGTCTCCCCCACTCCGCCGGGTGCTGTGCCGCTTATGTGCGCCTCCTGGCACTCTCGCGGTGTCAGAGAGCGCGCCACCGCGTAGGCTGCTGGGAATTGTAGTCCCGGAGCGGCGG
The DNA here is from genome assembly GCF_964263255.1 of Lissotriton vulgaris. Classification (NCBI taxonomy): domain Eukaryota; kingdom Metazoa; phylum Chordata; class Amphibia; order Caudata; family Salamandridae; genus Lissotriton; species Lissotriton vulgaris. The sequence goes on from NC_141700.1 coordinate 49,917,155, forward strand.
CGCATGTAGTCAGCAGTGGATAGACTCCTGGCGGTGGCGGCGTACTTCCGGGTACCTGGCTGCCTCTGAATGACTACTGGCGGTGGCGGCGTCTCACAGGTAAGTGCAGGTTTGCTCCTCTTTCGTCTCCCCCACTCCGCCGGGTGCTGTGCCGCTTATGTGCGCCTCCTGGCGCTCTCGCGGTGTCAGAGCGCGCCGCCGCGTAGGCTGCCGGGAATTGTAGTCCCGGAGCGGCGGCGCGTTTTGTCAGCAGTGGATAGACTCCTGGCGGTGGCGGCGTGCTTCCGGGTACCTGGCTGCCCCTAAATGACTCCTGGCGGTGGCGGCGTCTCACAGGTAAGTGCAGGTTTGCTCCTCTTTCGTCTCCCCAGAAAAGAGCTTTTAAGCTTCCCGGGTCTCGCGCTGTCTCAGCTTCTAGTTTTATTCATCTTCTTTGTAACTTTTACACTGCTACCACTCCACTGGTCAGTAGAGTAACCATGATTTGCGAACCACATTTTTGTGTCTAGAGAGGTCTATTCTTTGTGAAAAAATATTCATGTTGCACTTGGTTGGTCATCTGATATACATTTTGTTAGACCTGTCTGGCCCTTTGCGTAGTCCCTCCAATTTGTTATTTATTTTGTCCCCTTTTTGCCCCTCACACCTTTGTATCTTTTTTGTGCCCACTAGGTTTTTATGGTGTTGGTCTGGGGGATAGGTGCTCTTTTGCCCTCATAGTTTTTCACCTCAGGCCTAGATGCCTTTCCTGACAGGAATTCACTTAGAGTCACAAAATGGTGGCTACCAACTGTCACAACTGCCATTCCCTAGAATGCCCTCATAGACTAACATTGGGGCCTTCCAGAACCTTCTGGACCCTGTGTGGACAGGCTATATAAGGGCAGGGGTCAGGAAGCCATTTTGTGTAGTTTAGAGAGTGAGAGGAGTAAGGTGGTGGTGAGGGGAGGTGGACGCACAGAGAGAAGTTAGTTTCACAGAAAGTTTGACAGCCTCTTCTGGTAGACGTTCCCCCCTTTGCCTTTAACTAAACCTTCTGGCGGGACCTTGTTATCCGAGTGAGGCAGCTCAGAGATTTCAGTGCCCCCCCCCCCCTTCCATTGTTGAGATCCTCGGGCCCCTGCTAGCCTTAAGCCTCACTGCGAACTGAGTAAAATCCTCTCCCTTTGATTTGCCTTACCGGTCTCCCCGAGAAGTGGCAGTGAAACTCCCTGCACCGGTCGAAGGATCTGTGAGGCGGAGGCAAGGGATTTTAGCGGAGCTGCTGGGCTGGAGTAGGAGGTCATAGCCACTGGTCTCCGCGCATGCTCAGTAGCGCGAAGCGGTAACCAGCGTGTGAAGGCGGGCGGCTCCAGAGCAGTGAAGGCTCCTGTGCGCCGCGCAGGCCCAGTGGAGGGCTAAAGGAACTCCCGGCTGGACTGCAGAGGAAGGCGGAACCCCGGAGCGGAGCAGGCTCTATCCGAGAGTCGCTACCCCCCTCGCGCATGCCCAGTAAGGCTGCCTTCTTCAACGAAGGCGGAGACAGCGTCCAAGGAGGAACCGGGCGTGAGGCAAGCGCCGGCTCCCTTCAGCTTGTGTGGCCTGTTCTCCCCGCGTCAGCTCTCACCACATGGGGCTGGATTAGCGGGTGAAGAGGGTCAAATAGCGGGCTGTGGCACATCGAACTTCCCTCCCCTGGCAAACCGGAACTTTGGCCCAGGAGGCCCAGCGAAACGAAGTAAGGAGGGGGTGAAGGGGGAAGTGTTTGGAGACCTTGGGATCGAAGGGCCAGGGAGCGATACCTGGTGGTCTGCCACGCTAGAGTGAACTACATCTATCAAGTGTCCTCAAGACTTCCACAGGGGAACCCGTTCAGATTAAAACTGTCCTGGAATGTTGTTTAAGTGGTAATGATGCACAAACCTCCTTGTGGCAGGGTTAGAGAAGAATCTACACGGAGTAGTAGAGTGGGGGGTTGTTAACCATCCCACCTTGTGGTTGTAATCAGGGGGATAACTGGAGTCTATCTATTCTGAAGGTCCCGGTTCTACTTGAACTTGTAAGGTGGCCAGTCACTGCTTCTGAAAACCCCTGTAACATACATTAATGCTGGTAAACTGAATTGTGGGAACTTTATGCAGACTGATAGTAATTGAAAAAGTCACTGTTAAATGCAATTTTCCTGTACTGTTAAGGATATACCAAAAGAAATGTGAAATGATACTTGTGAAATTAAGTGAGAAGGAATATAAGGAGAAATAGTGGTGTAGACATAAAGAAAAATATATAGAGAAACCATACTATTTTTATAAAGCAAACCATATTTTTCCACAAAGATTGGTGTAGCGTCATTTTTGAGTGGAATTTCCTTGAGTTACTGCTGGGTGGTGTGCAACCTTCACACATGTGCCTCTATTAGAGATTGACTTACCCTAGGCCAGGCTACCCTAGGTGACCTGACAACATTAGGTTCCAACAAATTGGTGTCTAGCGGTGGGATCTTGACTGTGGTTGCGACTACTCTGCAGTAACTGAGTGTAATCCACTAACCTACACCTGAAGTTTTCTCCTAGCGGCCCTCCTAATTTTTACTTTTGCTTTTTCCAAATGTATTCCTGGTGGTGGGGTGGAGGTAGCTTCAGGTTGCCTTGTAACTCTATTCTTTTTGTGTGTTTAACCTTGAATTGCCTTTTGCAAAATGGAATTTGCACTGGAAGAACTGGACACTTATTCTGTGGCCCAGCTAAAGGATTTCTGCCAATAAATGGGGGTGTTCTTTAAGCGTGGTGCTAAGAAGGGGGAACTCCAGACCAGTTTGAGGGCTTGGGTGGAAGCACGCAGGGAAGGGAAGGAGGAGGATGAGGGGACCGACCGGGACACGGTCATAGAGGGATTATTCCACCCTGAGGTGGAAAACCTACTCCCAGGACCAATGACCTACTCTAGAAGGGGCAGTAGTGTCTCCGGGGGAAGCTTGACCGAAGCGGAACTCACTGACAGGAAGGAAATGAGGCAACTGAAATGGGAGTTGGCCAGGCTAGAACAGGAGAGGGAAGAGCGGAGGATGGCTCATGAATTCAAATTGAAAGAGTTAGAACTCCAGGCCCTGCAACGGGGACCCTCTCCTACTCCGAATGGTGGCAGCGAATCTAGAGAACCAGCCAGGGAGTCCAGACCCTACTTGCCCAAGGACATAGTTGCCAGCTATAGCCAGGGGGATGACATAGCCAAATGGCTGGCAGCCTATGAGGTCTCCTTAAGAGCCCATGGGATCCAGGAGAAGCACTGGGGGGGTGGGTTGTACAAGTACATGCCTCCTACCGGTCGGGACACCTTGCTAGCCTTAGAACCGGAGGAGCAGACCAACTACCCCACCATGAAGCTAGCATTGATCAGGAAGTTTGGGTTAACCCCAGAAAAGTATCGCCAGAAGTTCAGGGGGAGCCACAAGTTAAGCACCCAGAACTGGGTGGACTTCCTAGATTACGCGAGGAAGGCATTGGAGGGCTGGGTACAGGGCAGTAAGGTGAAGGATTATGAGGGGTTGTATGATCTTTTTTTGAAAGAGCATCTACTCGAGAAATGTTTTCCCGAGCTGCGCCAGCACCTGGTGGACAGCAAGCTGACCAACCCCCGGAAGCTTGCAGAGGAGGCGGACATCTGGGCAAGTACCCGGGTGTCCTCAAGGGGGACTGGAGGGTATTCCCAAAAGGCCGGACAGGGCGCCCCTCAGAAGAAGGAGGGGGGGAGATAAAAAGCGGGAGTTCTCTAAAGGTCCCCAAAACAATTTCCAGGGAAAGGGAACAGGTTTCACCCCTAAGGCTAACCCGCCCAGAAACCCTCATCCTGGCCAAAGCCAGCAGCCAAGGGTTGTCCACTGTTTCGAGTGTGGTGGTGTTGGACATTATAAGGGAGATGTCAGATGCCCAAAGAGACCACCCCCTCCCCCCGGAGGAAAACCCCCGGGAGTAGCTAGTGTATCGCTCGGGGAGGAGTTGCCCTTAGATAAGGGGGGTGAGTGGGCGGGTGTCACCTTAGTGTCCCTGGGAGAACGGGAGATGGTTCCTAAGATCCAGGTGCCAGCAAATACTGCTAAGTATGGGCAATGGATCACCATCAATGGCCAGAGAGGGGAGGCTCTGAGGGATACAGGAGCCAGTATGACCATGGTGAGAAGTCAACTGGTGTCTCCAGAGCAGGTGGTTCCCAATGTACTCCACCCCGCCGCAATGGCTGACGGCAGAATGGGCCACTATCCCGTGGCTGAGGTTCCCTTTGAGTGGGAAGGGGTTGCAGGTTCACTTCGAGTTGCCGTAAGCCCTGCCATGCCAGTTGATTGTCTACTGGGGAATGACATGGACCACAATGCTTGGAGAGAGGTGGAATACCGGACGCACTCTGCGATGCTGGGTACACCTGACTGGGCCTGTGTGAGCACAAGGTCAGCGACTGCCCAGAGATGGAGTTCGCCTGGGTTGGAGCCTGGAACAATGGCCCAACCCGCTGCCAAAAAGGGACAGACCCGAAGACAGGAAGAGCCTGCTTCGGCTTCCACACCCCATGTGACCGATCGGCCACCTGCGGTGGTGGACCAGGAGTCCGTGGAGGGGGAAGTAGTTTCTCTGGAGGACCTGCCCATCCCTGCTGAGTGGCATGTGGAGGGAGGGCCTACCAGAGAGGAGTTCTGTAAGGGCCAGAAGGAGTGCCCTACCCTTGAGGGACTGAGGCGACAGGCTGAAGCCCAGGCAGCAGGGGACGTTGCGGGACACTACCATATTTACTGGGAGGATGGACTCCTCTACAGTGAACCCAAGATACCCTTACCTGGTTCATCAAGGGCCTTGGTAGTCCCGCAACGATACCGAGCCTTTCTGCTGGAATTGGTACATGCAATACCCTTGGCAGGACACTTAGGTCAGGACAAGACCTTTGCTCGGCTTGTCCCCCACTTTTACTGGCCTCAGATGAAAGTGGCGTCCAACACCTACTGTCGGACATGTGTATCCTGCCAGGCCAGTGGGAAAACAGGGGTGAAGCTGAAAGCTCCCCTGGAACCACTTCCTGTCGTTAGCACCCCCTTTGAAAGGGTGGGCATCGACATTGTGGGGCCATTGGATCCACCAACAACAGCTGGTCACAGGTTTATCCTGGTTCTGGTGGATCATGCCACACGGTACCCAGAGGCAATTCCTCTGAGGACTGTCACTGCACCTGTGGTGGCTAAGGCCCTAATGGGGATCTTTACCCGAGTGGGTTTCCCCAAAGAGGTTGTGTCCGACAGGGGGACCAACTTTGTCAGCGTACATGCAGGCAATGTGGAAGGAGTGTGGAGTGACCTACCGGTTCACCACTCCTTATCACCCCCAGTCAAATGGACTGGTAGAAAGGTTCAACAAGACCTTGAAGGGCATGATCAAAAGTCTGCCTGAAAGCCTGCGGAGGAAATGGGACGTCCTCCTACCCTGTTTGCTATTTTCCTACAGGGAAGTGCCACAGAAGGGAGTGGGCTTCAGCCCCTTCGAGCTTCTGTATGGGCACCCTGTACGCGGTCCTCTCAGCCTGGTGAAGGATGGATGGGAAAAGTCTCCCAGGAAACCCCCCCAGGATGTGGTGAGCTACATGCTGGCCTTCAGGAGCCAAATGGCGAAGTTGTGGAAGCAAGCTTCTGACAACTTGGAGGCCAACCAGGCAGTGATGAAAGAGTGGTATGACCACAACGCTCACCCGGTGGAGTTGGAGCCTGGCCAGAAAGTGTGGGTGATGGATCCTGGAGAGCTAAGTGCCCTCCAGGATCGCTGGACAGGCCCCTTTGAGGTGTTGGAGAAGAAGGGTAAGGCCACCTACCTGGTGGACCTTAAGACCCCACGACAGCTCCTACGGGTGCTTCATGCCAACCGACTCAAACCCCACCATGAGAGGCCCGAAGTCATCTTAATGATGGTGACTGATGGGGGAGAGGAAGCGGAAAGCGAACCTATCCCAGACTTGTTCTCGTCTCAAGAAAAGGATGGGTCAGTGGAGGGAGTGATTCTCTCTCCAACCCTAACTCCTGAACAGCGGGAGGACTGTCGCCAGATACTGGAGCAGTATTCTACGCTGTTCTCCCTTGTCCCGGGAAGGACTCACCTGTGTACCCATGATGTGGACACAGGGGACATCCTACCAGTAAAGTCAAAGACCTACCGGCTGTCCGACAAGGTGAAGGCTAGCATCCATGGTGAGGTTGCCAAGATGCTGGAGCTAGGAGTTATAGAACCTTCCAACAGCCCTTGGTCCAGTCCGGTGGTTCTAGTACCAAAAGCCGCTCCACCAGGCACCACTCCAGAATTGAGGTTCTGTGTGGATTACCGGGGACTAAACTCAGTTACAAAAACTGATGCTCATCCGATCCCTAGGGCGGATGAATTAATTGACCGGCTGGGAGCTGCCCAATATCTAAGTACCTTTGACCTCACTTCAGGGTACTGGCAGATCTCCCTGACAGATGGAGCAAAGGAAAGGTCAGCCTTCTCCACGCTTGAGGGACACTTCCAATTTTGCGTGATGCCCTTTGGGCTCAAGAATGCCCCTGCCACTTTTCAGCGGCTGGTGAATCAGGTCCTCTCTGGAATGAGGTTTCTCCGCTGCTTATCTGAATGACATTGCTGTCTTCAGTAGCAGTTGGGAGGACCATTTGCAACATTTGCAAGCAGTTCTCCAGGCCCTGAAACAAGCTGGATTGACAATCAAGGCCAGCAAATGTCAGATTGGGCAGGGGTCGGTTGGGCAGGGGTCGGTTGTGTATCTTGGACACTTGGTGGGTAGGGGACAGTGCAGCCCCTGCAGGCAAAGATTGAGGCAATCATGGCCTGGGAACCCCCCAAGACACAGACTGAGGTCCGAGCTTTCCTGGGCCTCACAGGCTACTACCGTCGCTTTGTTAAGGGGTATGGCACTATTGTAGCGCCTCTCACAGAGCTCACCTCAAAGAAACAACCTCGACGGGTAGTCTGGACAGAGGCTTGTCAGCAAGCCTTTGAAAAACTGAAGCAGGCAATGTGTGCAGCACCGGTCCTGAGGGCCCCAGACTTCTCCAAGGAGTTCATTGTCCAGACAGATGCATCAGAACATGGCATTGGGGCAGTGTTATCGCAATTGAATGAAGAGGGCCTGGATCAACCTGTAGTTTTCTTATCCAGGAGACTGCTTCCCCGGGAACAGAAGTGGAGTGCAATTGAGAGGGAAGCTTTCGCGGTGGTGTGGGCTCTGAAGAAGCTGCGGCCATACCTGTTTGGCTCGCACTTCCTGGTTCAGACTGACCACCGACCCCTTCGTTGGCTGATGCAGATGAAGGGGGAGAATCCCAAGTTGCTGAGATGGTCCATCTCCCTACAGGGAATGAACTTCCGGGTGGAACATCGACCTGGAGTAGATCACGCCAATGCAGACGGTCTCTCTAGGTATTTCCGCCTTAGTGATGAGGACTCCCAAGGGGTTGGGTAGCTCTCCCCACTTTCAGCTGGGGGGGACGCGTGTTAGACCTGTCTGGCCCTTTGCGTAGTTCCTCTAATTTGTTATTTATTTTGTCCCCTTTTTGCCCCTCACACCTTTGTATCTTTTTGTGCCCACTAGGTTTTATGGTGTTGGTCTGGGGGATAGGTGCTCTTTTGCCCTCATAGTTTTTCACCTCAGGCCTAGATGCCTTTCCTGACAGGAATTCACTTAGTCACAAAATGGTGGCTACCAACTGTCACAACTGCCATTCCCTAGAATGCCCTCATAGACTAACATTGGGGCCTTCCAGAACCTTCTGGACCCTGTGTGGACAGGCTATATAAGGGCAGGGGTCAGGAAGCCATTTTATGTAGTTTAGAGAGTGAGAGGAGTAAGGTGGTGGTGAGAGGAGGTGGACGCACAGAGAGAAGTTAGTTTCACAGAAAGTTTGACAGCCTCTTCTGGTAGACGTTCCCCCCTTTGCCTTTAACTAAACCCTCTGGTGGGACCTTGTTATCCGAGTGAGGCAGCTCAGAGATTTTAGTTGCCCACTCCCCCCCTCCCCCTTGTTGAGATCCTCGGGCCCCTGCTAGCCTTAAGCCTCACTGCGAACTGAGTAAAATCCTCTCCCTTTGATTTGCCTTACCGTTCGCCCTGAGAAGTGGCAGTGAAACTCCCTGCACCGGTCGAAGGCTCTGTGAGGCGGAGGCAAGGGATTTTAGCGGAGCTGCTGGGCGGGAGTAGGAGATCAGAGACGCTGGTCTCCGCGCATGCTTAGTAGCGCGAAGCGGTAACCAGCGTGTGAAGGCGGGCAGCTCCAGAGGAGTGAAGGCGTCCTGTGCGCCGCGCAGGCCCAGTGGAGGGCTAAAGGAACTCCCGGCTGGACTGCAGAGGAAGGCGGAACCCCGGAGCGGAGCAGGCGCTATCCGAGAGTCGCTACCCCCCTCGCGCATGCCCAGTAAGGCTGCCTTCTTCAACGAAGGCGGAGACAGCGTCCAAGGAGGAACCGGGCGTGAGGCAAGCGCCGGCTCCCTTCTGCTTGTGTGGCCTGTTCTCCCCGCGTCAGCTCTCACCACATGGGGCTGGATTAGCGGGTGAAGAGGGTCAAATAGCGGGCTGTGGCACATCGAACTTCCCTCCCCTGGCGAACCGGAACTTTGGCCCAGGAGGCCCAGCGAAACGAAGTAAGGAGGGGGTGAAGGGGGAAGAGTTTGGAGACCTTGGGATCGAAGGGCCAGGGAGCGATACCTGGTGGTCTGCCACGCTAGAGTGAACTACATCTATCAAGTGTCCTCAAGACTTCCACAGGGGAACCCGTTCAGATTAAAACTGTCCTGGAATGTTGTTTAAGTGGTAATGATACACAAACCTCCTTGTGGCAGGGTTAGAGAAGAATCTACCAGAGTAGTAGAGTGGGGGGTTGTTAACCATCCCACCTTGTGGTTGTAATCAGGGGGATAACTGGAGTCTATCTATCTATTCTGAAGGTCCCGGTTCTACTTGAACTTGTAAGGTGGCCAGTCACTGCTTCTGAAAACCCCTGTAACGTACATTAATGCTGGTAAACTGAATTGTGGGAACTTTATGCAGACTGATAGTAATTGAAAAAGTCACTGTTAAATGCAATTTTCCTGTACTGTTAAGGATATACCAAAAGAAATGTGAAATGATACTTGTGAAATTAAGTGAGAAGGAATAAAAGGAGAAATAGTGGTGTAGACATAAAGAAAATATATAGAGAAACCATACTATTTTTATAAAGCAAACCATATTTTTCCACAAAGATTGGTGTAGCGTCATTTTTGAGTGGAATTTCCTTGAGTTACTGCTGGGTGGTGTGCAACCTTCACACATGTGCCTCTATTAGAGATTGACTTACCCTAGGCCAGGCTACCCTAGGTGACCTGACAACATTAGGTTCCAACACATTTACTTTGTGATCCGTGTTTTAAGTATGTCTAGGTATGCATGCATGTTAGTCAAAAAGGGAGATCCCTGGAGTTAAATAGTCGACTAGTAACTATTGGCCTTTCCTATTTAGGGAGAAAAGGTCACAAAATGCAATAGGTATTAAACTAACACAAAAATAGGTTTTCCACACTGAGATAGAATCGTTTACAGTCTAAATTTATTAAAATTACAATCAGTTAAACAATAAAAAACAGAGTAAATTCATATACTGCATGCATGTTCCCTAGTTACTCCCTGTTTTCTAGAAACCTATGCAATACATTCTGACTAAACAGTTGAATTTTTCCCCCCCACACAGGAAGGCCTTCAAATATGTACTTCCAAACTCATGATCAGATTGGCATGATAAGTTCTGGGCCAAACCATGTGGCTGCTATGAACATTCCTATTCCTTTCAACCTTGTGATGCCACCAATGCCACCACCAGGATACTTTGGCCAGGCGAATGGTCCAGCTGCAGGTATACAAACTCATTCATTTTGTATTCACTAAAAGTCCAGATTGGAAAAGTTTGTCACATTTTCTAGATCTCACCCCAGAGCTTGATTCAGTAGTGCCCTTTTCCTAGTTTTCTTTCCCACTAATCACTAGTTTATTGCACATTTAGAAGCTGTAACTGTGAGCAAGCCTTGCACATTGAAGATAGACCTCTGTCTATTTGTATGCATTGCAAATAATGAACTAAACCTTTTATAGGACTCACCTAGGCAGCGCATGCGCTCTCTCTCTTCAAGACATGCTGTTATCTATTCTGTGGGCTTAGAGCATGCTCACTGCTTTCCACTTTGTGTGCCCTTCCAAAACCTTGCTTTTCTGTGGTAAATCTCTTCTATTTGTCCCTCCTTTTGGTGTGTTGCTCCCGTCCATGAAAACTGACCCTATTACTTTAAGACTTTAACTTCTGGCCATTTGGGCTGGGGACGCGGATCGCCCTGGATCAAGTGTCTATGGAGTCTGTTTCTTCTGGACAGGTCAGGTGTCCACAATAGATTAGGGAATTTTTCGAAGGCAGCAGTCCTCCCAGGGGTTTCAGAGGTTACTGTTGCATGACCGGTTGCAGGGTCGTGAAGCTGGAGACAGGCCGGTAGGGCTGGGGCCAATGCATTTATTGTCTTCTGGCCTCTGCTTCAGGGTGTCTTTGCAGCTCTGTGGTCCAGGACTGGGGACACCACCTAAATACTACATTTATGACCCTTCTCAGAGAGGCATGTAAACCTACAACCAGGGTGTGTTACGCTGCAAAGTGGTAAAGATTTGTTTTCTACTGCTGTGGTAAATGCATTGACCCCTTTGTTGCAACTGTTCAAAACATTATCTGCTATCTACTACATTTGCAAACTAGTGGACTAGCGTACACTTCAATAACCTACATCTAGCTACAGTAGCAGACTACCTGGAAAAATAGACAACATTTCTCATTGTTCAAAGTACCAGTTATTAAGGCATTCATGGAAGGCCTTAAAACAGTAATTCCACCAGGCTTCCTGCTGCACCTGCCTTGAAGCTTAACATTGTACTTACCAGACTTGAAGGACCACTGTTTGAACTCTTGCATAATTGCCCTCTCCAATTCCTATCTTGGAAGTTAGCCTTTTTAGTAGCCATCACTTCTGTAGTAGGGGATCTCTGTTATAGTCATAATCTAGTGAATAGTCCCGCCCATGTGCGCGGACCCCGGAGCAATCAAAAATAATCTCTTAAGCTGTCAAAAAATGCAGAAATGCATAGACACTTAAGAGAGAATTTAAAGACAGATAATGCAGCCTATATCCACAGGCTACACTGTCCAATACTTCAACTGGAAATTCCACCAAAAACCACAACAGCACAGCCTGTCCAGGGTTTTCCACAGAGAAAAACCTTGCTTTGAACAGCAAAACCCTCTGGAATGATAGAGAGGAAGGAGTGGACAGACAAGCCCCATAGGCTGCCATTATGTGGCTTAAAACAGGATACTGTGCCTTTAAGAGAACTTCCCAAAAGCCTCACAGTATCCCAGAATGCAGTGCAGGTCCCTTTCACCTTCAGTTCTTTTTTCCGGCTCCTGCTAGCAGGACCCTGGAGCATTAGCTCTTCTTTTCTGAGCTTTTTCTATACTATTTTTGTGATATTTTTGGATTTTTGTAGCTTCACTCGACGTCTTTGGCCTTTATCTGCATTCTGCTGTGGTTTTTTGGCAGAATTTCTGCAGTCTTTTTATCTTTAGACTATTTCTAGTCTGACATGTGCTTTGTCTGCAGCTGAACTGAAGGCCAAAGCTGAAGCTCACAGGGTTTGTACTCTGTGCTTGCCTGTGTCTTTGGACACCTGTCTTCTCTGTACCTTCTTTTCTAGGGGGCTTCGGCTTCCAGGTTTCAAACAGAGGAGTTTGAAGGCATCTTCAGCCTCTGGGTGAGGTGAGGGTAGCTCCTCTACCGAGTCCCATGCTGTAATCTCTGGGGTTATCCCCAGTAAGGGCACGTCTGAGCTATGACGCGGTTCCAGTCGGCACGTGGAGTGCCTGGACGTCATGGAGTGCCTCGGCGTCGACGTCATACCTCGACGTCGACGTCATGGAGTGCCTCGACGTCAACGTCATGGAGTGCCTCGACGTCAACGTCATGGAGTGCCTCGACGTCGACGTCATGGAGTGCCTCGACGTCGACGTCATGGAGTGCCTCGACGTCGACGTCGTGGAGTGCCTCGACGTCTACGTCGTGGAGTGTCGACGTCATGGAGTACCTCGACGTCGACGTCATGAAGTGCCTCGACGTCGACGTCATGAAGTGCCTCGACGTCATGAAGTGCCTCGACGTCATGAAGGGCCTCGACGTCATGAAGGGCCTCGAGCATGAAGTGTCTCGACGTCGACGTCATGGAGTGTCTCGACGTCATGGAGTGTCTCGACGTCGACGTCATGGAGTGTCTCGACGTCGACGTCATGGAGTGTCTCGACGTCGACGTCATGGAGTGTCTCGACGTCGACGTCATGGAGTGTCTCGACGTCGACGTCATGGAGTGTCTCGACGTCGACGTCATGGAGTGTCTCGACGTCGACGTCATGGAGTGTCTCAACGTCATGGAGCGGTGTTGCTCGACGTCATGGAGCGGTGTTGCTCGACGTCATGGAGCGGTGTTGCTCGACGTCATGGAGCGGTGTTGCTCGACGTCATGGGGCAGGGATGCTCGACGTCATGGGGCAGGGATGCTCGACGTCATGGGGCAGGGATGCTCGACGTCATGGGGCAGGGATGCTCGACGTCATGGGGCAGGGATGCTCGACGTCATGGGACAGTGAGGCTAGACGTCATGGAGCGGTGAGGCTCAACGTCATAGAACAGTGATGCTCCTTTTGGGGCATTGGTAACTTGGGCTCTGCCCTCTTCCGTTGGGTCAGGACGTCACCGTTAGGGATGGCTCGGCATCTCCTTGGTTGACACCTAGTCACATTTTGACGTCTGAGTGTTGGTTGTCATAGAGACAGTCACTGTCTTAGTGATGGTGACGTCGTAGTGAGGTCGGCGTCATGGGTTACAGCCGCAGAGTACTGCCGGCTCTTGACGCCTGGGTCTGGTTCCAGGCCTCGCTCCTTGGTGAGCCCCCCGTCGTAGAGGGGACTTTGGTGTTCCCGGCACCTTCCACTCACGGCGCAGAGCAGTTTATCAGCGTCGAGGAACCCTTCTGATGGGGAGTTTGTGGTTACTCACCACGTGTACACGAGGGACGTTTGTCCTTTTGCTTAGTTTTGAGTGCTTGCATGCCTGCACGTCTGCTAGGTCGCCTCCTGCTCAACCACTACTGGGGAGACCACCGGGGATGTTTCAGAATCCCCTCGGTTCCCTCTTCCGTCCACCACCCCAGGGGCCTTTTGCCCCTCAGTCTGCGAACCTCCGTGCCTTGATGCCAGGGATGCGTCTGCCATGAGTACGGGGAGTCCCTCTCCGACTCGTTACTGGTTGGCGGGACTTACCTTTCGTCCACTACCGCCTGGCAGGAGGTTCTGGCTCCGACCGTGCTCCTGACTTGGTCGCAGGGGTGGCTGCATGTAGGCCTCGCGCTGTGGCCCGCGGTTGTTGGCCCGTTGTTGGGAGATCCCTCTGTGGGGGGGTTTTTCTTCACTGATTTGTGGTTCCTCTGCCGAGAGACAGGAGGGAAGCCTTACAAGAGGTGGTCTAATGGGCCTGATAGTTTCGGATCTAGGCATCAGTGTCGGAGCGGAGTTTTTCTCTCCTGCCGACCCCCAGGTATTGTGGGTTTGTCCTACATTGCCATACTTTTATTTGCCTGACGTCTCTGCAGCCTGCGGCTCAGCAGTGTGCTTCTACTCTCCCGTTCTTTGGGCAACCCTGGGGTTGCCATGAGAGTAGTGGGTGGCCCGCATGAAGTCTGAATCGGAGACTTTTGGTCGGCTGTAGGTTTGGGGCATGGGGAACGGCCTGAGGCCTTCTGCCCTTTCTAGCGGCGTTTTTTCCTCCCAGGATTTTCCGGTGGTCCCGGGCCGCCATTTAATGCTTTACAAGTAGATTGTGGGCATACGCGGGAGAGCTTGTGGCTCCTCGGCGAACAAAGGCCGGCTGGGTCTAAGTCAGTCTTCGGTTCATCGGCCCTCCTCCAGCACTTCCTCCGGTCGGCTCGCGGTTTCAGCGGTGCGAGCTTTAAGCAGAGGCCGTTATCCTGTCTAGGACAAGGGCGATAGAGGATGTACCTCTGTCTCAAAAGAGGAGAGGTCTGTACTCCCGGTTCTTCTGGTTCAGGAGAAGGACAGGAACGAGTTCCGGCCCATTCTGGATTTGCGACAAGCAAACAAGTGGATTCGCAGTAGAGGAGTTTCGCATGCTGTCGTTGCATCAGGTTATGCTCTGCTGCAACAGGGAGATTGGCTTGGTGCCATAGATCTACGGGATGCATACTCCCATGTGCTCATTGCACACAGGGAGTTCCTGCGATTCCAGGTCTGCGCCCAGCATTATCAGTACACAGTACTGACAGTCGGGCTGAAGTCTGCGCCCAGCCTATTCTCGAAGTGCATGGCAGTGGTAGCTGCACGCCTGTGGAAAAACGAGGTGGCTTCTCTAACCGTGCCTGGACGATTGGTTGATCAGGGCCTCCTCCTTCTCGGAAGCTCAGGCACACTTCGGGAGGACGTGCGTTCTCTGGAACGAGCTGGGGTTGCACATCAACATGTCCGAGTCTGTCCCCATTCCGGTCCAGTGCATACAGTACTTGGGAGCCTCCGTCAATACGCTGTCAGCAAGCGTGTCTCCTTCGGTGGAGAGTCGATTATCTCCCCTTGGGAAGGCTCAGGCTCTTGTGACCACCCCATCTACGGTAGTGGAGACGGTGTCTTCTCTACTGGGGTCGGTGGCCTCTTGTATGTTCCTCACGCCACACGCACGGCTGCTCAGGAGACCTTTGCAGGGGTGCTTGGAGGATCAGTGGGATTAGAGGAATGGATCCTTGGGCGACAAGATACGACTTTCTCTGTGTGATCTTCAGTCTCTGAGGTGGTAGTGTGCAGCTGAGAATCTCCTAAGACGGGTTCTCTTTCACAAGGACATTTCCACACAGACTGTCGTGACGGATGCGTCTCCCCACGGCTGGGGGGGGGAGCTTTCCGGAGACTTGCAGATACAAGGTACGTGGTCCCCGATGGAGTCCACGTATCACATCATTTTCTGGGGACTCAGAGCTGTTCCCTTGGCATTGAAGGCGTTTCTTCCGTCCTTCCAGACCAACTCTCTGCTTGTGCAGACGGACAATTTGACCACAATGTATTACCTCAACAAGCAGGGGGGTTCGAGATCGCGCACTCTGTCGCAGGAGGCGCGGGCGATCTGGCGACTGACTCGAACGGCTACCCATCTGCCAGGTGTTCAGATTGCTCGGGCAGACGTGCTGAGCAGACTGTTCAGGAAAGCCATGAGTGGGTCATAAACGACGAAGTGCTAGGAGAAGTCTTCGGCGAATGCCGAGACTTCCCCTCCAGTTACTGCCTGGGGGGAAGCTGGGGAATGCGTTCTGGATTAACTGGTCGAACAGCTTTCTGTACGCTTTTCCACCCTTTCCCTTGATTCCGGCGGTGTTCATCAAGCTGTCCCAGTCCAGGGCGCGGATGATCCTGATTGCCCTGGAATGGGCCAGACTGTGGTGGTTCACGGACCTGCTTCACCGGTCTCTCCGTCCTCTCATACGGAGGCCTTGCAGGCCGGACCTTCTCGCAAAGTTCAGGGGGCAGACGTTGCACCCCAACCTCTCGTCTTTGAGTTTGGCTGCATGGCTCCTGAGATAGTGTGATATGGCCATTTGAATCTACCAGAAGTTTGTATGGACATACTGAAGGAGGCTAAGCATCCTTCCACTAGGACTTCTTCTGCTTAATAGTGGTAGAAGTTTTTGCATCTGGTGCGAGTCCAAGGACCGTGCCTTGTCGGCGTGTAAGGAAGTTGTCTTCCTTCTGTATCTTCTACGCCTGGCGCAGTCGGGCCTTAATGTCTACTCCATTACGGTTCATATTGCTGCGCTGACTGCCTACAGGAAATGCCCTTCAGACTTCCTTCTTCCAGATCCCTGTGATCAAAGTTTTTTTTGGAAGGCTGGAAGAAAGCATTCCCTCCTGTCTGGCTTCCTTCGCCTTCATGGGAATTGAATGTGGTGCTGTCCAGATTGATGCAGGAGCCTTTTGAACCTATTCATAAGGCTTCGTTGCAGCATCTGTCCTGGAAGGCGGCGTTCCTCGTGGCCATCACATCGGCCCGCAGGGGGAGTGGTATTCAGGCGTTGTTGCCAAGGACCTTCTACTGTATTTCATGCTGCTGAGGTTGTTACGCATACTCACCCTGCATGTCTTCCTAAGGTTCTTT
Organism: Lissotriton vulgaris; assembly: GCF_964263255.1. Classification (NCBI taxonomy): domain Eukaryota; kingdom Metazoa; phylum Chordata; class Amphibia; order Caudata; family Salamandridae; genus Lissotriton; species Lissotriton vulgaris. Next base: position 49,933,417 of record NC_141700.1, read on the forward strand.
CTGGTTTTTATGTCAATCAGACAATAACTTTGCCTATGTTTGTTCAGAATCCGGCATCTCCAGCGGGAAGGTCCCTACATTCCCTGGATGTTAGGAGGGTGTTGGAATTTTATCTGGCTAAAACCAGAGATATTCGTGGTTCAGATCAATTGTTTGACAATTATGAATCAGTCTGGACCGGTTTTGCTACCTCAAAACAGTCCATCTCTAGGTGGGTTGTGTCCTGTACACTATTGTGTTACCAACAGACTAATACGACCTTAGGAGGTAAACCTAAGGCTCTTTCCACCAGGGGCAAAAGCTGCCGCGACTGCTTTGCTGCTAAATGTTCAGATTGCAGAAATCTGCATGGCCGCCACTTGGAAGACGGTCCATACCTTGGCTTAGCATTACTGTCTGGACACTGATACCATGGCAGATGCTCAGGTTGGGCAGGCTTCGCTGCGAAATTTGTTCGCACAATAGTGGTGTTATTTCTCGTTTCTCCACCGCCGCTTTGGTGTGGGGATGGGCTTGCCATTCTATTCACTAGATTATGACTATACACAGAGATCCCCTACTACAGAAGGAGTAGTTTCTGTCCTGTAACTCCAGTTCTGTAGTAGGGGTATCTCTGTTATAGTCATAAGCGCCCGCCCTCCTCCCCGGTGGAGAGAGATATTCATGTAAGGAATGCTACAGGTCTGGCGTGTTACGCCTTCAAAAAGAACTGAAGGTGAAAGGGACCTGCACTGCATTCTGGGATACTGTGAGGCTTCTGGGAAGTTCTCTTAAAGGCACAGTATCCTGTTTTAAGCCACATAATGGCAGCCTATGGGGCTTGTCTGTCCACTCCTTCCTCTCTATCATTCCAGAGGGTTTTGCTGTTCAAAGCAAGGTTTTTCTCTGTGGAAAACCCTGGACAGGCTGTGCTGTTGTGGTTTTTGGTGGAATTTCCAGTTGAAGTATTGGACAGTGTAGCCTGTGGATATAGGCTGCATTATCTGTCTTTAAATTCTCTCTTAAGTGTCTATGCATTTCTGCATTTTTTGACAGCTTAAGAGATTATTTTTGATTGCTCCGGGGTCCGCGCACATGGGCGGGACTATTCACTAGATTATGACTATAACAGAGATACCCCTACTACAGAACTGGAGTTACAGGACAGAAACTACTCCTTCTCTTAGACATGTCAGTGAGCTCCAGGCACTAACCTTGGAAGGTGAAATACCTTTTCTTCCAGCTGCACAGAGATAAGGTAGTCTTTAGAACAAACACAAAATTCCTTCCAAATGTAGTTTCTACTTTTCACCTGAAACAGGCAGTTGAATTACTGGTTGTCTTTTGCTACTTGAGACAGTTGCAGAAAGAACCCTTCCTACACTGGATGGTAAAAGAGCTTTAATGTACTATATTGACAGAACGAAAGAGTTTCATGAAACGAAACCACTCTTTGTGGGTTTATCGCCCCCTCACATTGGAAAGCCCATATCAAAATCCAGTATCTCTAGATGGATAATTAAAAGCTTTCAGACATGTTACATTAAAGCTAAAAGAAATGTGCCCTCTCTAACCGTAAAATAGGAGCATCAGTGACCTTCCTGGACAATATACCAATAGTTGAGATTTGTAAAGCAGCTACCTGGTCAACCCCACACACTTTCACTCAACATTGTGTGGATGTCTTAGCATGCAAACTAGCAAATGTAGGACAGGCAGTGCTACTTACTCTTTTTCAAACAACTTCAACACCTACAGGTTAGCCACTGCTTTTGGAGGGCCCTGCTTTATAGTGTATGCAGGGCATGTGTATCTACAGCAACACGTGCCATGGAATGGAATATGTTACTTAACCTTGTAAGCATATGTTTGTGGCATGTAGTGCTGAAGAGTCACATGTGCCTGCCCTCCTCTCCAGACACCTGTTGCCATTGTAGTACATAGATACACTATTATATGCATGGTCTTCTTTTTACTAACACTTATTCACACTCCATTCTCACCCGACTGCTGGAAAACAATGAAGTTGATGTTCATGCCCAATATCACCGAGAGGAGGATATACTTTACCCTTTGACTCGAGAGACTTCTTCAAAGAAAAACAATTTGTAGTCATTCGGGCCCAACTCTAGATGGCAGGAGTATACAGAGCATGTGAATCTACAGCACTACATGTCATAAACAGATGCTTGCAGGGTAAGTAACACAATCCTTTATAAATCCCTGCATTGTCTTCTCATTGTCCACTTGTTTTTTGTCTTTCAAGGGGCCAAAGAGGAGAGAATGAAGCAATGAGCATGCTAAATTGTTTATTTTTATGAGGTTAGGGTACCCATGAGCAAGTATGTAAGCCTCCATAGGTGAAACCTCCCACCCCCCTCCTCAGTAGTCCCAAGCACTGAATTGTCCATCGCACCTGATCCCGAAGCATGTTACCAAAAAATACATGCGTATATACGTGCAAAGCTTTTCTTTGGAAAAGAGCATTTTAAACATAAAAACTGGATTTGCAGACCAATAATTGGTAAAATTAAACCTTTTTTTTTTTAATAAAGAAGCCAGTTAAACCAGATAGTTGCTTATTTAGGGGGGGATGGCGCCGCCTAGGCCTCCTCCCCGATACACCCACCACTTGCAAGAAGCATCTTCAGTAGTAACTTTCTAGTGGGGTGAGCTTGCTATTCTATTTAGTGCAAATAAGTATTGGTGAGGATGCCTTGGAGGAGAATGAAAAGTTAATTGTGCTGTAATCATCCTTATCCAGGGAAATTCTCATAACCTTCATAAGCAAGCCTTTGACCTCCCCTTTCTTAGTGTTTTAATTGTACCCAGGACCCTCTCATTTCTGCACTGGTCTAACAGCTATCTATGGAGCATGTTGGGACACTGGAGTAAGTGTGAGGCCCTTGAACGCAGTGTCAAATTTTAAAATTAGTTTTTTGCATTTCATGTCTGCGGTAGCTGCTAACATGAATATAAAACAACAAAAAGAAGAAAAAAAACAGTTCTTTTTAGAACTACCTCCAATTTATAAAAAAAAAGCTAAATTTAAAAAAAAACTCTGTCATTCTTTTTTCCCCATGGTACGCTCCCCGGTGTGCGTACCGGGCGCTCCCCCCGCGCAAATCGAAAAAGAAAAACAAAAATGTTTCGCCCCACGGGGCCGTTTTATGGCCCCCACATCAAACCTAGGGGATCAGGGGGGGGTGTACTCTGCCCCCTTTTTATCATTTCCCCCTTTGTTTTTGCCACCTCTTGTGTCTCGATCCTACCGAGACACAAGATGGCAGCCGCTCCGGACTGTTTGGAATGTTGACAGACACCCAAGAGCCAATCAGCTTTCCGCGTGCGAACTCGCGTAGCGCGCTGGTTCGCGCCCCGGGGCGCGTACCTGGGCGCGCTTATAGATATATATATATTTTTTTGAACCTAAATTACTCAAAATCCACTGGAGCACATATCTTGAGACATAGCAAAGGCACATCGGGCTACCAGTCCCTACAATTTTTCCAAGTTTGGTGGAAATCCGTTCGGGCTAAAAGTGAGTTCGACCGCCCTATGGAAATTAACATGGGGAAAACACGTTTTGGGACCCCCCTTTATCTCTGCCCCCGCTTGACGAATCCCCCCCAAACTTTCAGGGAAGGAGCGGAGCGCCGCGAGGCAAATTTGATGAAAATTTCAGGCAGATTCCTCAACCGGCGCCAAAGTTATTCCCAATAGAATGTTGCGAATTCCCTATACAAAATAATCCTAACTATAACTACCTACTGGCGACAGCCAGTAGGTAATATATATATGTAATATATATATATATATATATATATATACACACACACACACACACACACACACGTTCTTCGGGATCCAGCATGCTGGATTTCCCTGGAGGAGAACTAAGATTGCAGGTTAGTAACTTTACTTTTCTAGATCACCATTTATTATGCAAGCATGTTATATTTTAAGGGGATTTGGTTGAGAAGACCAGAGAAAGGTCTTTGTGCGTGGCGAGTTGGAAAGATTACAGTGAATGTGAAACATCCTTTTGTTCCAAGTGTCTGGGGTAGATGAGCTCCTTCCTTCCTCTAATTTCAGTTGTTTGCTAATTCACTTCTCCAGGTTGGTGGATGGAACTTAAGACCTTTGCCTAATTTGTAAAAGAAAAAGTTGCTGGACCCAAAGTTTTGCTCAGAAGCCTTCAGCCATTACTATTTAATGTTGATGTGCCTAATACCAAGGTTGTTTCGTCTTTATTCTACTTCATGCCTTATTTATCCACTACCATACCCTCACTGCCCCTTTATTTCACACTTGCTGGTTCCTGCTTTCTCCCTTTGTCGCTGTTTTTCTTTCTCTTCCCCCTTGTGGGTTTTCCCTCTCTTGCTTAGTTATAATCTGATGAGAAAAGATAGGTGCTAATCCCCAGAAATGAGTGCCTGTGAGCCCCACCTGCAACTGCCAGCTTAAATTAAGCACTGTTTGAGGGGAAAGGAAGGGCAGGCGGAGTAGGTACAGACGCAGTGTAATTCATTTGAAATAACTAAGATGCATTCGAATTTCCTTCAGTAAAGCAAAAAGCTACCCATTTCCACTCTCAAACTTCTATTTAAAAAAAATTTAAAACACAGTGATCTCTGTTTTTTCAGACTGCATTAATGCTGGGTTTCTCTTTCCTTAATTAGGTCGTGGTATGCCCAAAGGAAAAACTGGTCGAGGTGGGCGACAAAAAAATCGTGGCATGGGTATTCAAGGAATGAACCAGTCAAATATGCCGAACAGCCAGGGTAGTCAGGATGTTGTGTCCCAGCCATTCTCACAGGGTCCATTGACACAGGGCTATATTTCAATGAGTCAACCATCTCAGATGAGCCAACCTGGTCTTTCTCAACCAGAATTATCACAGGTAACCTTTGTCTGGTTTGTTTTCTGTAGCTTTACTTAAAAGTTATGCCATTTGTTTTTTCATCTTAAATGACTATCCAAACTGTATTGAAAAACAATGTTATTGAAAATACTGAACACCTTGGCTGCTAAGGGTTTCCCCCCCCCCCCCCCCCCCCCCCCCCCCCGGTGCTGGGTTCCCAGATTTATCATTGTTCATGACAAGGTCAGCTCGTCATAAGCACAGCTCCACTGTGCCTCATGACGAGCTGAGCTCGTCATGAGCAGCAAAGGGGTTAATGCAATGCATCCTTCTTGAAATGCCTTATTTATGGTCTAAGAGACCAGTTTTTCAAGGAAACCTTTATCAAGCCTTAAGATGGTTTACTTTTTCGTATATCGTGCATCGCTAATTGTTTATTTTAATAACATTGAGATTAATAAAAATTAATAGATAATTAATTAAGATAATAGGTAATTTAATAATTAAGATAATAGATAATTATTAATTTAATAACATTGCGATAATTGAAATTTCACTGGTGAGTCCATAAGTGAGGTGTTCACTACTGGACGTAATGAAGCCGAGCTCCTTACTAACACTATGTGACAGCTATTTTTTTATTATTCAACTAAGATGGTTCAAACTGCTAACATGGTTTGCGAACATAAATGCCTAAACCTCTGCAGTCCAGTGCACCTATAAGGTGTAATCCAGCGATAGTCCATGTTCCCAGTACCTGTTGGCAAGATAACCCTTTACAATTTTCTGCCTTTGAACTAAAGGGACAATGAAAATGAGTTTTTTTTTTTTTTTTAGGGAAATGGAGGCTTTGCTAGACTCTTCACATTTATTTTACTTACTGTTTCAATGTTGACACTTCTGGCTTCTGTTAGCACCCAAGCAAAATCTGACATTTGCCTCTCTTCGGTCAGTTCTGGATTGCGCATATGTTATAATTTTGGCACTAGGTTAAAAGATTGCTTTGATTCATAATACTGTTAACATTACAATAAACTACAATATAATATGTCAGTTTTTCCAAACACTGTGCTATCTTCATCTTCCATTTTAGGACAGTTACCTTGGAGATGAGTTTAAGTCCCAGATTGATGTGGCGCTGTCACAAGACTCGACTTACCAGGGTGAACGGGCTTATCAACATGGTGGTGTGACAGGGCTGTCACAATACTAGAGTGTAAGCAGTTTATATTTTATTCTGATCCTATGCTGCGCAAACATAGCAGATATTCTCTTCAACTGGACTAGCATTTTGTTTTTTTCTGTTTATGCAATTGCTTTGCAGAGATGATTAACACTTAAATATGAAATGCAGGGTAGTCTGTGTTCTGTGCATCAAGTTACATAATTTTCTTTGTCACAATATTATGCAATACTTTTGAATTTCCTCTTTAATATATCTAATGCCCCATATAATATGGAACTTTTTTCACAATATGGTGTATTAATTGCTAAACTCAAGAAGGACCCCATTTGTTCTGATATAACAGATTGAGCATGTTAGATTTCAAAGGAATTGTGGTTGACAATGAATTGTTGTAGGAAGCGCGATACATTAGCTTGCTTTTCCTGCCCTTTCAGGACAAAAGGACATATCTGGATGTATGCACTTGCCTGAAATGAAGTCTTTGTTCTTGAGCAGCATTTTTTCTGTCAGTCATAAACACCTTTGAGTACTTTGCCAGAACTGTAAAGCCCCATGAGCCCTTTGCCATAAGATCTCTTTATCTAACAGTGCTACTTTCTGTAATGCTGGATTTGTGGAATCCTATGTCCATATCTATTAATAGTAATGCGATACAAAAGGGGATGATGGACTATTAATAGTAATGACTTTTAGCAGCTGTAGTTATCTTAAAATTTGAAAATCACTCAGAACGTCCCTGTTCTCTGGTCTGTAGGAGATCAAGAACCAAAGTTTGCTCTGTAAATGGCTTGCAGCATGACAAACATCTTTACAATTGTCCCTTAATTAAGACATTCTAGACCTGCGACAATTGTGCTTTTGGTGAACATATGGAAAATGTTGTCTTAATATTTGATCTATCAGTCGTCTATTTTCTCATGATTTAGTAGCATTTAAACTTCTGTTTTTTTTTTTCTGACTGCTTTACTGATTAAACATCCAACTTAAAACTTCCCAAGGCTCATTTAGTACTCTCACAGAGACTTGGTTTTGGGGTCTTTGATGTGAAAGCCATTTCCTGTTCCTTAAATTAGCTGCTTGCCATCACTCACGGTTGGATATATTCATTTCAAATACTTATTCCCTATAAAAATGTTCGAGGCATGTGAGCTGTAGATCACATGCCTTGCATAGCCCGGTATCTAGTTTTGGGTCCGGATATTTGCACTTTGTTTTAGTAGCATTTTCCTTCCTTGTGGCGCCCCATCCCAAGAGAGCTCAAATAACTATGTTCGAGGCATGTGGGCTGCTGAATTCATATATTGTGCATAGATCGCCGCCTAGTGTTTGGTCCGGATGATTGCACTTGTTGTCTTGGAAGAGTTTTCGAAGTATCACGAGATATGTGACTCCTCCCTTGGACTACAGTGCGCATGGGCATCCTCTCCATCCTCAGATTGTGTTTTTTCCACCATTGGGTTCGGATGCAAACTCCTATACTCCAACTTCGGAAGCGAAACAAAACTTTTCTAAAGGCCTTTGGTTAGACGGTATTGTTCTCGATCGGTACCTTCTCTACTCGATCCAGCCTTCCATCTCAAAGCGGTCGTCGACGCGGGCCGTTGGGCCTTTTCGACGCCACGTGAGCCGACCGTCAATGGAAAGAAGCCCATTTAAAAGGTGCCCGCAATGCCTCGCCAAGTTCCCACATACCGATAAGCACTCAGTATGCAACAAGTGCCTTTCCCGAGACCATAAAGAGGAAAGCTGTCCAGCCTGTGCACAGTTTCGATCCAAGAAAACTATTCGGAACCGACGTGCAGCCAGGCAAGAAATGCAGCGACAGGCACCGGACCCGGACAACATCTTCGATGACGACCAGGAACTACAAGAGGCGCCGGATTCGGACCTAGAGATCGTCACTGTAGAGGACTACTCGGACTCCGGTGACGAGATCCCGCCGGGGCAAATCGGGAGTACTCTGCCCCTAACACCATCTACCCCAATAACAACGGCTCCGGTCAAGGCATCGCCAAAAGGCCTTAGCCAAGATCATAAAAAAGTTTGACTGCCCCGCCATCCGGCTCGGCTCCGAAACCGAAACCTTTAGAAACCCCAGGGTCCAGTAACACCGTCCCGAAGAAGGTTCCAGAGCCAAAGAAGGTCGCCGACCAGAAGGGCGTTGATCCGAAAGCGGCCGTACAGCCAAAGAGCGTCGAGCCGAAAAAGACTGTCGACCCCAAGAAGGCCGTACAGCCCAAAAGTGTTGAGCCGAAACACGTTGTCGACCCGAACAAGGCCACACAACCCAAGGGCGCCGAACCAAAGAAGGTTGCCGACCCGAACAAGCACTCTGCACCGAAAAACGTCAACCCAACAAAAGGCGCCGTACTAAAGCACGCGTCCAAGCCAGAACGTGCTCTCGGACCGAAAACACCAGATCCGAAGACGCCAGTCGATCCAAAAAAGACAATCGACTCCGGGAAAGACGCTCAGCCGGAAAAAAATAAAGACTCCAGTCGATTCCAATAAAAACATAGACTCTGGAGATAACACTTCTCCGAAAAAGCCTACGGAGTACAAAAAACACGTCGACCCGAAAGACACAGTCGACCCGAAAAAAGGCCCCGAGCCGAGAAAGCCGGTTCCTAAACCTAAAGTAGTCTACTCACCAAAGCCCAAGGCTCAACCCAGGACTGTTGAGGAAGAATTCTTCCACCCAGACGACCAAGCAAAAAATTTTATTGACACACACACTGGCAAAGTTACCATCCTGCTTAGGAAAAAGAGGCCTTTGGACTTTCAACCTCAGTCCCCCATTCCAATGAAGAAAAAGGACTTTGTGACTTCTCCTTCTAGACCCTTCTTTCCTTTTCAACCTATCATGCCTACTAATCCTTTTAATCCATACATTCCTTATTCTCCCTCTCATCACGGGGATAATGAAGCCACAGCCTGAATATGACTTCCCACAGGAACCTGACCCTCAGGAACCATGGGAAGAGCCAACTGACCCTTATAACACCCATCCCATCCCTGACATGTCCTCTTACCCTACTAAACCGTCTCCTACTGACGACACAGTAGTTTTTAATCAGCTCATAGATAGGGCTGCACAGTTCCACAACGTGGATATGCATAATGACCCAGTTGAAGAGGACTTCTTGTTTGACACCTTCCCTACATCAGAAAAAAGTGTCAAGACACTTTCCATGTTAAAGGGAGTTCTCAAACATGCACCTGACATATTTAAGGACACAGCCAGGGCACGGGTAAACAACCCCAGAATAGAGAAAGTATACGCGGCCCCTAGAGACCCTACTTACATCAAAGGGCAGTTACCACTTGATTCTCTGGTAGTGGCCAACGCACTTAAAAGGGCCAACTCTCAAACAACCGGGGAAGCACCTCCCCCAGACAAAGAGTGAAAGATACTAGAGGCATCAGGGAAAAGAGTAGCGGCACAAGCCTCCAACTCGTGGAGGATCGCTAATACACAAGCCCTACTGGCTCGGTACGACAGGGCGCATTACGACCAGCTAGAGACCCTAATGCAACACCTACCTGAGCCTTTCAAAGCACAAGCCCAAGATCTCATACAGGAGGGAAAATTCATAACAAACGCCTCCATCAAATGCGCGCTTGATTCAGCAGACACTGCAGCTAGGTCAATGAGCACTAGCGTTCTCCTCCGCAGACATGCGTGGCTGTGTATTTCTGATTTCAAAAATAAGGTACAGTCCACTATCCTTAATCAACCTGTTAACCAGGACTTTCTGTTTGGCCCTGCTGTCGACACCATTTTGGATAAAATGAAAAAGGACACAGAGACCGCAAAATCTATGGGAGCATTGCAATTTCAGCAACAAAGGGGCTCCTTTCGTCGCTCCTCATATAGGGCAAACACACGAGGACATGCCTCACAAACAACGACCTCATATAAAGGTAACGCACAAAGCTCCTTTGCTAAAAACACCACCAGAGGAGGCTACGGAGGTAACAATTCCAAGGGAAGAGGACGTGGAGGCAATAACACCAGAGCCTCCACTGCCTCAAAACAGTGACTGTATCACACTATCTCCAGACCACATAACACCGGTCGGAGGCAGACTACAACAGTTCCTACCCGTCTGGAACACAATTACCACAGACAGGTGGGTGAGGGAAATTATCCAGTCTGGCTACTGCCTAGAACTGACTTCTACACCACCAAACATACCAAACATACCACCAAGACATCGTCCAATGTCCAGAGAACACATCACCCTTTTACAACAAGAGGTGAACTGCATGCTAGAAAAGAGGGCCATAGAGCAAGTCCCTTTCCAACAGCAAGGGAAGGGAGTGTACTCCGTTTATTTCCTTATTCCCAAGAAGGACGGCTCTCAGGCCAATACTGGACCTCAGACCCCTAAATCAATACATACTGTCGGAGCACTTTCATATGATCACATTACAAGTGCTCCTGTTGCTACAACAGGGGGATTTCCTAGCAACGCTGGACCTCAAAGATGCGTATTTCCACATACCCATCCATCCTGCCCACAGAAAATACCTCAGGTTCACAATAAAAGGTCAACACTAACAATTCAAGGTTTTGCCCTTCGGAGTCCACGGCTCCAAGAGTGTTTACAAAATGCTTAGCGACCGTGGCAGCACATCTCAGGAGGCAGCACGTCCATGTGTACCCTTACCTGGTTGATTGGCTTATACAAGCAAAATCGTACCAACAATGTGCAGAACACACGTCTCAAACAATCCAGCTGTTACACAGCTTGGGATTTTCAATCAACTACACAAAATCACATCTGCAACCGTTCCACATACAGCAGTACCTGGAAGCCACCATAAACACCTCGGTGGCAAAGGCGTATCCAAACTCAACAAGGATAGCCAGTATGCAGACACTCATTCGAAAATTCCAGCCACAACACTCTCTCCCAGCTCAAGTCTTTATGCAGATAATAATAATAATAATAATAATAAAGGGATCTTATCGTGCGCAAACTTAGCCCAGTGGGCATCAAGGCGCCTAATTCCAAATCCAGCTCATAACAAAGAACTCTGCAGCTCAACCTGTATAGGCTCTAGAGAAGCACCATGTTTTTAGGGCCTTTTTAAACAGCACCAGAGAAGGTAGCGTCTTCATCTCCATCGGCAGGCTGTTCCAAAGCTGTGGGGCAACGACGGAGAAGGCCCTAGCTCCCCATCTGGTGAGCTTAAAGCGAGGGACGGCGAGTTGGAGTTGTCCCGAGGAGCGCAAACACCTTGGAGGGTGATAGCGAGTAAGCAGGGAGCTGATAGCGCCTTTAGGTCCGTCCTCGAGAGCTCTGTAGGTCAGACACAGAATTTTAAAATAAATTCTGTGCTGGATAGGCAGCCAGTGAAGGTCTCTCCTCGCAGCAGTGGCAGAAGAAGACCTGGGAAGATCCAGGACAAAACGTGCAGCAGCGTTCTGCACTACTTGCAGTCGATGTATGAGGCCCTTGTTGGTTTCCATGTAGAGAGAGTTGCAGTAGTCTAACCTGGAACCAACAAGGGCGACTGCAATCTGCTTGCGTGCTTGAGGGGACAGGTAGCTGCGGATTCTGTTGAGTGTCCTGATCACGCCCCAGCAGGTCGCGACAGTCCGACTCACCTGTAGAGACATCGAGAGTGATGTATCGAACACCACACCCAGATTTTTGGCGGATTGAGAGGGAGTGGGGCAAGTACCAAGAGAGGAAGGCCACCACTCACTCGGGCATGATGGCCTCCTGCATATTCATTGTCCCCCATGCCAGACTACAAATGCGCCCATTACAGGAATGCCTAGCACGGCAATGGAACCAGGCTCAAGGACAACTAAAAGACCTAGTGTTGGTAAACAGTCGCACTCACAACTCTCTGCAGTGGTGGAACACACAAAACCTTTCCAAGGGGAGACTGTTCCAAGAGCCGGTTCCACAACTAGTACTAACAGCGGACGCATCACTGACCGGCTGGGGAGCCCATCTCCTTCAATACACGGTACAGGGCTTCTGGACAAACAAGCAGAAAAGGCTGCATATCAACCAACTAGAGTTGCTAGCTATATTCCTAGCCCTGAAAGCATTTCATAAATACTTGTACAGCAAGACGGTGTTGATCCGGACGGACAACATGACCGCAATGTACTATATCCAGAAACAGGGGGGGAACTCACTCTCCACAGCTGTCCCATCTGGCACAGAGCATCTGGAAGTGGGCGATTCTCAAAACCATTTTTCTCCTAGCAGAACACCTTCCAGGGAAGGACAACCAAGTTGCTGACCTGCTCAGCAGGCACAGCCAGCAATTACACGAATGGGAGATTCACCCCCAGGTCCTCCAACCTTTCTTCGAGGAGTGGGGTCACCCAGAAATAGACCTGTTCGCCACAAAAGAAAACTCAAAATGCCAATACTTTGCCGCCAGGTTCCCACATCCATTGTCACAGGGCAATGCGATATGGATGAACTGGTCAGGCAGATTTGCGTACGCTTTTCCCCCAGCACCACTGATCCCGCTGGTAGCACGCAAACTGCGGCAACACTTCCTCACACTAATCCTAGTTGCTCTCACATGGGCGAGACAACCTTGGTACACAACGTTCCTAGAGCTCTCAGTAGTTCCCCATCAAAGACTGCACCTTGCGCCTCATCTTCTAACTCAGAACCATGGAGAAATCTGACACCCAGATCCCAACCAAATGAACCTAGCGATCTGGCTCCTGAGGTCTTAGAGTTTGGATATCTTAACTTGCCCCCAGATTTCATGAATATCATTGAGGCAAGAAGACCAACCACACGAGCGTGCTATGCAGCTAAATGGAAAAGATTTGTAATTTACTGCAACAATAACCAAATCAATCCATTAGACGCATCAATACAAAACATTATATGTTACCTGCTGCACCTACAAAGATGTAACTTAGCATACTCTTCAATACGGCTACACCTTGCTGCCATTGCAGCATACCTTCAAAACAGACAACACCTTTCACTGTTTAGGATACCAGCAATCAAAGCTTTCATGGAGGGTCTAAAAAGGGTGATTCCTCCTAGGCACCCCCTTCCCCAGTCTGGAATCTCAATATAGTGCTTACAAGACTCATGGGCCCTCCTTTCGAACCTTTACATTCTTGCGAAATACAATTCCTAACGTGGAAAGTTGCTTTTCTAGTGGCCATCACCTCACTCAGAAGAGTGAGTGAATTACAAGCGCTTACAATTCAAGAACCTTTCATGCAGGTACACGCCAACAGGGTGGTTCTTAGAACAAACCCTAAATTCATGCCTGAGGTTGTATCCAATTTCCATATCAACCAATCAATAGAGCTGCCAGTGTTCTTTCAAAATCCACAGTCAGTAGCTGAGAGAGCACTGCACACACTAGACGTAAAGAGAGCTCTACTTTACTATGTGGACAGAACTAAATCCTTTCGTAAAACAAAGCAACTGTTTGTTGCATTTGCACCACAGCACAAGGGGAATCCAATTTCAAAATCGGGAATAGCCAGATGGATAGTTAAATGCATTCAGATATGCTATCAAAAGGCCAAACACACTTTAACCGTCCCCCCCCAAGAGCACACTCCACTAGGAAAATGGGGGCATCCATGGCTTTCCTAGGAAATATTCCTCTTGAAGACATCTGTAAGGCAGCCACATGGTCCACCATACACACTTTCACAAAACATTACTGTGTAGATGTACAAACAAAACAGCAAGCTGCTGTCGGCCAGGCTGTCCTCAAAACTCTTTATCAAACTGCTGCAGCTGGCACAGGTAGCCACCGCTAGAGGAGATACTGCTATACAGTCTATGCACAAGATATGAATTCAGCAGCCCACATGCCTCGAACGGAATATGCTACTTACCAGTATGCATCTGTTCTTGGCATGTAGGGCTGCTGACATTCATATCGCCCGCCCTCCTCCCCGGTGCCTGTAGCAGCTGCAGCATTCTCTCTGGCATGGCCATCTCTTACTTTGCTATCTCCATCACTGCCACAATGACGAAAAACAATCTGAAGATGCAGAGGATGCCCATGCGCACTGTAGTCCAAGGGAGGAGTCCCCTATCTCGTGATACTTTAAAAACTCTTCCAAGAAAACAAGTGCAATCATCCGGGCCCAACACTAGGCGGCGATCTATGCACAAGATATGAATGTCAGCAGCCCTACATGCCAAGAACAGATGCATACTGGTAAGTAGCATATTCCTTTTTGTGCACGTGCACCGAATGTAAAAATACATTTTTTTAAAAAGCCACAGGATATAGGTGCCTTGTCTTCAGTTAGATAATTTTAGTAAATATATTGGAACATACTGAAATTGAGACTGAAAGCAGTATCATTTTCTGGGGATACTTCTACATGCATATTCCTCACCAGTTTATTAATCCCAGGAGTCCAACTTGAAACAGAAACATCGAAACTCGTTAAGCGCTGGGTTTATATCAACTCTGGAAGTGACATTGGATGACTTTACTGAAGCAATATAGCACCCAGCCTGGCATAATGACACCTGTTCCCTTTTTTCCATACATTCCAGAGCACACTCTGGGAGTTATGTTTGTGCATTTCCACTCAGAAATTCTTTGTGTAGTGCTACAATGTCTCCCCAGAAGCGTTCAAGCTTTAAATTTTGTATTGATTGCGAGGACAGACATTCATTACTGACATCCACGCTATCTGTGATGCTTGGAGTAAGACCATGAGTCCATGCCCTAAGAGTCAAGCGTTATCATTCCCACCAAGGAGGCTTAAGAACAGATGGCTGACCTCTTCAAGGTCACCACCTTATTCATCCAGTAAGTGGAAGAAGCATGGAAGAAAATAACACAGCAAAAGTAAGTCTTCAGTGACACTCTTTCCTGCAGGATTGTCATCCTCCTTGATAGAGTTGATGAAGTCCGCTCCACCGAGTGGTACATCTGACACCACAACTGGAGCTGACCCTGGATTTGGCCCAGACTCTAGCTTATCTGAACTCCCCAGCATTGGGTATTCACACAGTAGTATTCCTTAATTCATCACATCCATCAGTGGATGCTACAAATTGTCCAGAATGGTTGCTTCCTGACCAACAACCACAACATGTTTCCTACACCACAACACATCCTGGGGGCCCATTTGTCCATACTTCAAGGAGAAAGGCAAGTTCAAAATGGTCACCCTTTTCGCAAGTTCTGTATGGCCTGGATATAGGAGACTGTATGGTGATGTTGGATCTGCAGGATGTCTACTTCCAACTCCCCATCCTGTAGTCATACAGACACTTCCTCAGTTTCATGGAGACCACGAGCAGTTTCAGTTCTCAGTGCTCACCTTTTGCCCTTACCAGTGCACCTCAGGTGCTCAAGAAACTGATGGTGGAGGTCACAGCCCATCTGGGAAGATTGTAAGTACTGGCCCCATACTTGGACAACTGGCTGATAAAAGCAGGCTCGCCTCAAACAGTCATAAACCACCTCCAGGCAACAGCCAACATGTTCATATTGTTGGGTCTTTCCATCAACATGCCAATGTCACACCTGTCTCCCTTGCGTTGGAGCCATTCTGGACTGGCTTTTTATGTGCCTCAGCCAGTGCAAGACATTCCGGCTGTGAACCCGATGTTTCAGTCTTCAACCGGGGTCTCTGATAGCTGAGTCTTGGCATCCTGCTTGTGGATCATGTCAGGTGGCTTATATTGGCTCTGCAGTAGCATTTGAAGTATTGTTGAGCTAAGCATCAAGGAAACCTGTCTGATTTACATCCAGGTGGCAGAGAAGGCTTCAAAAGAGCTGCAGTGGTGGCTTTGGACTGCAATTAAACCATTGGCAAACCATGCGTCCTTCCCCACCCAGAGCTAACAGTTGTGAATGCTGCATCGTTGCTGGGTTGGCGTAATCATCTGGGAGAGGTAGTGATCAGAAACCTCTGGTCTCAAGCAGAAGCCCAGCTCCGCATCAGTTTGTTGAAGGTAATTGCGATACACTTGGCACTGAAAGCATTCCTACCACTCATCAAGGGTGAACAGGTGCCGGTTCTCACATACAACACTACTGCCATTAGTTACTGCAACAAACAGGGCTAAGTGGGGTTGTGAGTCCTGCTCCATCAAGCTTTCCACCTTTGTTAGTGTCTGAATCATCAGGGTTTTACCTTGATTGTACAACACCTAGGAGGACCTTTGAACACCAGGGTGGACAAACTGAGTTGTTGTTGTCTAGAGGATCACGAATGGCGGCAGCACTCAGCGGTGGCACAGAGCACCTTCCTGTTCTGTACCGGTTATACTTCTCAGTAAAACTGTGCATTTGTTGCACAACATAAACGTAAAAACTGCAATACTGATTTCTACGCACCCCATCAGGATATGTTTGCCTTAGTCCTGCTAGCTCACAGTGCACCATCTGTACCCCTAATTAGGAAAGGAAATAGTTGGAATTTGCAACCTAAGAACATAACAATGACTCACCGAAATAAATTGTGGTAACAGATCTAGAACCTTTCAGTTTGATTACTCATGTATAGCCAAAGAGATATACAACATGGCTTTTCAATATTTATTGAAGCATTGTGATTCTTGAGTAAAATATGAGCGCTGCAGTATTCAAAAGAAAGAAACGGAATAACATAAATAGCATTACGAGAGTGAAGAAGATAAACAGTTTAAACATTTAACTGTTACAGAGATTATATGCTTGCATATAAGTACTGTAATATATTGTACTCCTACCTAGCGCAACCTATCATAGGGTGGGTGAAGGATAAGTTACTTACCTGTAATCCTAGTTCTCTTCCAGGGGTATCCTCATCAAAGTCATAAGCACATAAATATTCCGCCCATGTGCGGGACCCCGGAAAACATATATCATATATATGTAGCTCTACATATATGTATATATACATATATATATATATATATAGCACATAGGCTGCATTGCAGAAGAATCCATAGGGTAAAAAGCTGGAAAGCTAACTCTCATAAACAGTATCAGAAAAACTGGCACCGTGCCTTTAAGGCAGCCATGACCCCTAGCTCCCATCATGCCTCAGGGGTGACAGTTAGGTCAGTTGTTCTTTGCGGATAACCGCAGACATTTAAAAAAACATATATATATATTTCACATGATTACTTGCCCGGGGAGGCGGGTGGGCTGCTTATGACTTTGATGAGGATACCCCTGGAAGAGAACTAGGATTACAGGCAAGTAACTAATCCTTCTCTCCCAGGGGATCCTCATCAATAGTCATAAGCACATGAATAGAATAGCAAGCCCATCCCCTCATCCTGCGGACAAGTAGATAGAGAACTCTCCAGACATAAGAACCCGCCATAATCCAATCCAATCCAAAAATTCTTTATTTCGGCCATTTAAGACCATAAAAGATTCATTAAAAACATTTAAAACACATCCGACATACAGTAAAAACATGACCTGGTACATTTCATAGGTAGTTCATTTCCCTGAAGAGTCTGGGCATGAGGAAGCGATTTCATTACAGTTCATATCGCTTTTCAAACTTTTGGTATTTTTCCCCTTATCTGCCACATGGCCATTATAAACTTGGCAACTGCAAAGACTACATGGGGCAGGGTACTTGTCTTCAGTATTCTGTATGAATGTAAATAGTTTCTTATGCCCAAGTTCCTACACAATGGCAGTAGCCAGTATTTCCTCGGTCTAGTGTAGGCCGGGCAAAAAAATAAAACGTGAGTTTCTTCCTCATCGTACTTATTGCACCCAGGACAGATTTTATCATCCCGCATTGTCCATTTGCAAGTGAAGGTTTTCAGGGGCAGGGTGCCTAGCCTCCATTGAATGACCAGTTTCTTTGCAAAAATAGGAAATATGATGTCCATAAAACCTTCAAAATGATGAGAATTTTTGGAATCCAGGAATTGTTCAGTCAGTGTGCCGATTTTGGGTGCACACACAAGAGAGACTAGACTTTTCTCCTTGAATATTTCAACCAGCCTTTTGCGTGGGACCCTTTAGCAGCCTCTCTCGGGAACCTCCCACAACTCCGGAAGTCCCAAACGATGAAGTTCTCTCTTGATAAAGGCCAACCACTGGATTCTCTCACGCTGATTAAGATTCATGACGTGCTTGAGGTCTTCCCTATAGTGTGCAAGTTCGCCAGTGGACCAGAGCCTGTGCCAGAACCTCAACGGTTTTAGTTCAAATTCGTCCCCTATTGAAGGGAGCCCCTAGTCTTAGGGGTAGCAAGGGTGTGCCTTGGGGAAGAACCAAAAGGCGTCTGAGGAAGTTATTTTCTACTCTAACAAGTTCTGTCCCGGCTTTGTGACCCCACAACTCACTACCATAGGAAGCGCCGCTTTGGCTTGAGTTTTGTACATCTCCACAGCTGGACTAATGGGTTTAAAGGTTGATGTGTTTGCGACCTTCAGAATTGCCCCCGACAATTGGGACAGCTTTAACCGGGATCTGGCTATCTAAGGGCCCCATGATAAATTCTTGTGTAAAGTTACCCCAGATACTGGAACGTTTTTACCCTTTCCAGCCTTGCAGAACCCAGTTTTGGGTTAGGCCTAGTTGTAAAGGAGGGAATAAATATCATGAATTTGGTTTTTTTTCTGTATTTATCTCCAGACCATATTGCCTGCCAAAAACCCTAAACCCATCTAATATCCGTTGAATCCCCATTGGGGATTTGGAACGCAGGAGGGTATCATCGGCAAACATGATAGCCGGTACCCTCCTGCCTGCCAGCAGGGGTGCGTTGTTGTCCCTGACATTGTCAAGATGGAGTATGACACTGTTAACAAAGAGGCAAAACGGGGTCGGCGCAAGAACGCAACCCTGTCTTACCCCTCTGAGAACTGGGAACCTAGAGGACAACGCTCCATCCCTCCCACACCTAACCTGAGCAAAATTGCCTTAGTGGAGCCTAATTATAGCATGCAGTAGTTGAGAAGGAACGCCCAGCTCCTTTAGAACCTCCCATAGTTTCTTGCGGGGAACCAAGTCAAATGCGGACCTCAGGTCCACGAACACCATGTATGGACTCCCCTCCCCCCTCCCCTCGATCCTCACTGTTTTCCAGTAGAGGAGGACGAGGCGGAAAATCTGATCCATGGTGGACGTGTTTTTCCTGAAGCCCGCCTGGAGGGGACTAAGAATCGCGTTATCCTCCATCCAGTCTAGAAGGTGGTCCAGGAGAAGGCGAGAAAATAGTTTTTGGGGTACATCTATAAGGCTGATCGGCCTGTAGTTGGCTGGGAGCAGAGGAGAGCCCTTTTTAGGTTTTGCCTGGCGAAAGCTGCGCTTTCTGCGCAGCTTTTTCGCGCAGGCGAAAACCTGATGAGAATTGTAGTGTGCTTTGGCTCGGCCCTCGTCATTCATTGGCTGGCTCCGTAAATGGAGCCTTGTCATTGGACGAGGGGCCTGTCCGTCAATGCCGGACCAGACACGGGGGCGTTCCCGACATTCTTTGGCTTTTGCCGACGTCACGCGACGCCGGGAACGCCCCCGAGTCTGGTCCGGCATTGCCGGCACTTCTGCGTCTCTCCTGCCCCGTGACTGGCCGGCCGGCCAATCCTAGCGCGGCCGGCCGGAAGTGCCCGCCCCCCGCAGCCCGGGGGAAGAAGGAAGACGGCAAGAGTATACGGAGCTCGCCTGGCCGGGACCCTCAGCAGAAGTTGCAGATAGGTATGTGCGGTCAAGACAGATTAAAAAAAATATTGTCCCGGTGCAGTTACTACTTAAAAAGTCATATAAGAAACTAATACACCGATAGTTTAATGGATAGTATATTAGGCAATGGGTTGGAGATTACAACTCGAGCTCTTACCTAGTCTGTTTTCCTCAAAAACGCCAAATATACGATTGCAACGACAGAAATAAACCCGCTTGCCTCTGCGAGTACAATTCCTGCTGAGAAAACAAAAAATTATGTCAAGAACGCCCCCGAGATTACATTTTAAAAAGGGGTATTTTTTTTTTTAACATTCGTGCAATGCAACTAGTTATAGTTCTTAACAAGCTAAATAAGGTTTTTTAAAAGTACGATAATCTGCTGCTTCTTACCTACTTCGCATGGTTTCCGATCGGTCGGCTGCTGTAGGCTGCTGCACACTGCCTATTACAGGCAAAGCAGAGGCGCGCAGTCGGCTCAGATGGCCGGGACACACCTCCAGCATACCAACCCCCAAGGCCAAGGTCTCCCCTTCCAGCAAACCTGATGGAGGAAGTGACGTCGTTCCGAAATTGCCAGTCCGAACAACCACTCGGCAAAAAGCAGAATATGAAGGGACCCTATCGGCTTTCATCGCGTGGGTGGGGCTTTCGCAAATCATGTTTCAGAGAAAGCCGAGGTTGCTAAATAGGATAAATGTGACTGAATGCTGCGGCGCTTTTTTCGGGCTACCTTAGAAACAAACAGTTACCTTTGCGGTGCGGCATACGGACCGAAACCAGCAGACCAATGTCCAGGGGCAACGAGTACTATAATGGGGGAGGAGGTAATGGAATGGTGCAGGTAGAGTAACGGGTAGCGGCCCAATAATTAAAACTGCAAAGTATAAGAGTACTAGTCTGAGATAAAAGGAAAATCACCGTCATACATGGTACCTGGAGGAATGAGCTGCATAAATTGCAACAGAAGGAAAAATAAAATAATGAGCGGCAGAAAGACGGGATGAGTCAGGAAAGTTGGCAACATGACAGACACGAGAGCCAACGAGAACACAGTTAAGATGCATGCTGGGAATAAAACAATTAGCTATTCACTCGAATCAGGTACCAAAATCAGCTAGTACTGTTAATGGTGCACAGCCATTGTATTAAAATTGAAGTACACCAAGTTGGCATGGACGTGGATCAGGGATGTCATTTAATGCTGTGGCCTCCTACGTAAGGCAAGAAAAAAATGATTGTCTCTAGGTAAAGGGAAGCTCACAAGATGTGAATTTCACTAAATTCCAACGGTGGGGTCTCAGTTTCTGCCTATCTTAATTCACAACCACTAGTCGGAAGTATAGTCAGAGTGCGTTTTTGGAAAAGGCGTTAATTGTATGCTAGCGCGTGAAACAATAGCAAAATACAATAGGAAAATGTCATCATGCGGATGGAATCAATAAATAAATGGTGATTTTAGTATGCCTGCAGCCATTGTCGATCGAGTTTTCGGGCTATCGGATACAGAAATGACTGCACGAGATGTGTTGATTTTACGATGCATTCTAAAAATGCCGATGCATTCAAATGCCGGCTTGATGCCGACAGCCAACCATTATTCCATGCATTGAGCATGAGGTATTGTCAATGTCATGATCAAGATGAATATCTTTAAGCTACAAAGGTTTAGACTTCCACGCTAGAGGAAACAAGACTATGTTGCATGAAAACCCTTGAACTTGAACTGCAGATTTTTCCCTCGGCGGCAGCTTCTCCTCCTCCATACTCGAAGGCAGAGCGTTTCATCGTCCCCGGTGAGTCAGCGGCCGCACCTCTTCCCTCCATACTGACTGACAGAGAGCACAGCTTCCACCACCCCACTCCCCGGCCGACAGCGGCTGCCCGCCCTCCGGCAGTAAAGTCCCCCCGCTAATCTGCCTGCACAGGGCTCTACCCTGCCTAATAGCACCCTTCCTCCTCTACGCCCTGCCTTGCGCATGGCTTCCCCTCTGCCTGTGAAAATGGCGGTTGGCCTCTCGGCGCTGACTGGAATGTCATTTCCGCCCGTGTCTTCTCACCCCCGGGGGACGAGCGACGAGCGACGAGGCCCCGCTGGGCAGGATTTGAACGTTCACGCGCCCCTTCCTTTCGTCGCGGCCTTTCCCTGCCCATCGCGGCTCATTCCTCTGGTAGTGACTACGGAAGACCGTCTCGCGGGCTGAAGCACCAGCATGGACCCACTCGGTGCACTAACCTGTAGCCAGCGAGTACCCGGATGTAGCCTCTGCTGCCGCCGTTTCGTTTGCTGCCCAGGGGAAGAAAATTACCCGGATGGAGCTGCAGCTGTACTGTACAGTTCAGTACAGTAAGCATAGATATAGAAAAGGGACGATAAAGGCATGCATAGGCGCACATTATTCTGCACCTACCCAGACGAGAATGCCATTTTGGAAGTATAAGTGTTTCATGCACTTGAAAGCAGGAATCGCAGTTATTCACGAAGGCAGCAACTTCCCATCAAAAAATGTCTTTATTTTAAATTTGCCTGTATGTAAATTATTTGTAATTATTTTTTCCAGCCTCGTGTAGACAAAATTACATAGAAAATAAGAAACACCAATTTTTCTAAAAGTGGCAAAATATTTATTAGCTTTTTCCAAGATTTGTAGTGAAAAAAATCGGTCTTTGTTGTCTAGAAGGACATTTTTTGACTAATGTTTCTTTAGTAACCTTTAAAGTGCTATGTCAGTTCATATACTTGGATAGTAATAATTGTATTTGTCAGGGGTAAAATACACATTGGAGTGCAAAAATTGCTCTTCTTTAATACAACTAAGTGCTTTGTCAGCAAAAGGCTAGAATTGCCAGGCATCATTTCAAATGTAGGAGGAGCAGGCATCATGACCCTCGGCTCCATTAGTTTTTCGGTCTCGCCTAAAACAGCACATGCACTATGGGTTGTGTTAAGTTGTAATAATTAAGCGTAGGTAGCATCCGATGAGGAAACTATCGTCTTATTTATTTATGTGAAGATAACCCGGATACCTGTGTTGGTGTGTGTGGAGGGCTCTGTGTGGCTGTGTGTGTAGGAAGCTTTGTGTGGCTGTGTGTGTGGAGGGCTCTGTGTGGCTGTGTGTGTGGGGGGCTCTGTGTGGCTGTGTGTGTGGGGGGCTGTGTGTGCGGGGCTCTGTGTGGGGGTGTGTGTGGGGCGGCTCTGTGTGTGTTTGTGTGTGTCATTTGCGATAGATAAAGCTAGTGGCATTGTAAATGACAATGCCATTTATTTATGTTAAAAAAACATAAATAAAAATAATGTCAAGAGCAATGCCAATAGCTCTAACTTTAACAAAGGCAAAACCATTGCATTGTAAATGCTTGTTGAAAATTGGTACTATCTCTGCCCCCAGCCAAGTACAGGGGATCTCCATACCTCCCAGGATGGAATTAAAAAGAATTAGGAGGTACGGGCCCCAGATCTCTGGGTGATGTCTAAACAGATCACCGGGCAATCTGTCGAGTCCCGGGGCCTTCCCCAACGCCAATCTCTCAATGGCGTTAACTACCTCACCCAATGTAAATTCTAGTCCAGCTGCAGGGACAGATGTGATATCAAGGGCCACCTCATTAGCAAATTCAGGAGTATCTTGGTACAATTTACTAAAGTGGGATTCCCATACCGAGGCAGCGATGTTTGGCTCCACTGCTGTTTTTGGTTCTCCTGAGCCAGTGTTAACCAGAGACCAGAATTTTCTAGAGTCCCTCGTTTCTAGTGCTAGGGAGAGGTCCTGCCATCTATTCCAGTCCCATTCTGACTTTTTGTGCCATGGCTTCCCTATATTTACGTCTAAGCTCAGCAACCTTATCCTTATTAGTGCCGGATTTTATTGTAGAGATCAGCTCGGTCTTGATCTTTTTACAGGTGGAGTTATACCAAGCTGAGGTTCGAGTCTTTTTCTTCCTTGGCACCACCACCGGGTAAAAAACCTCTCCTAAAGTTTCCACCAAATCTGTATGGATTTGGACTATTTTCTCAATAAAATCTGTGGCTCTAGGTTTGTTAATCAGTCCGTCTATTTCGTCTAGCTTGGGGAGTACCAATTCATAGATTTTAATTATGCCTCTTTTGAATTTACTAATTTCCCCCATCTTACCCTGCGTCTGTTGTTGCTAAGAACCAAATTCCCTAGGTCTTCACTGGGGTCAATAGATGAAGACCCTACAGCAGGAACGGGGTGAGCCATATCTAGACAGAGAGCATTATGGTCGCTATCTGATCTTTCTATAACCCTAAAATCCTGGACCTTGGACCTCAAGCCTGTATCTACAAAAATGTAGTCCAGGCGCGATTCGTGGTCCTTCCTGTTAAAGGTGCACGTGGAAGGGGTATCAGATGGGGTGCGCCCGTTGCAGGCCCTCAGGGCGAAGTTCAAAGTCAGGGACATAATCTGCACTGCTAGAGGGGACCATGATTTAGGATGAGGGGATTGACATGGAGGGATCCCCCAATAATCGTCTTGAGCAGTTAGGGCGCCCTCCTTCAAACCTTAGAGGGGTTCGAAGTGGCAGTTAAAGTCTCCACCCATCAATATCTTACAGTCTGTGGGAAGTTGACCCAGAAATGATGATAGATCATCCAAAGTGGGTGATTCAATGGACGCACTGACTGGGCGTGAGTACACATTAACAATTGCTAGATTGAAGGCATTGGGCCATTTAAGGAGAGCACATTGTATGTCCTCCGAGAAAGTAGGTACTATCTCCGCATTACAACCAATGTGACTGGCCACCTAGACAGCTAGTCCACCGGAAGGCCTCCCTTTACCATTCCACTTGGCGTTGATGTAGAATGTAGCGTAGCCTGCTCTAAGTAAGGGTTCCCTAGCCCAAGTCTCCTGAAAGAGACAGATGTCGCTGCTGCCTACTAGGGAAGCCCAATCATTTGTGTCTAATTTGTTGGCAATACCTGCCACATTCCAGGAGAGGACCTTCATGAGTCCTACGGGAGTCTTAGATACCGTCCCCCTGGTCCTCTCAGCGGCGATACCTAGTGATGGTAGTTCAGACCTATCCGGTAATACTCCCAGATCTAATGGAGCTTCAAATATTAGATTAGAACCGAATGGACTCTGGGATAAATTAGCTGGATGACCCCGGGAACTGCTGGCAGTTATGCTCTCCGAGGGAGATGCATCAAGGTCTCGGATGGTGATATCAATTACATCTCTTCCTGTCCCCAACCCAGCGGTTTCAGAAGCTACACCTTGAGTGTCCCCAGCAGATGCGCCCTTCTGAAGTCAGTCAACCTGGTTGAGGCAACTGTATCTATTGGGGTGAGCATAATTGCCATAGACAGGGGTATCATAGTGAGGGGGCCTATACCGTGACCCGTCAACAGCGAATCCCACCCTGGTCCAGCCGTCGTCCCTCCTCGTAGTCTCATCTCGTACATTGGGATAGAAGAACGACAGGGGGACCAGTTCTATAGATGTATTCCCTGGACTCCCAAGCCAATTGCAGATGTAAGTAGCAACCTGGGAACTCCTGAAGCTTACGATTATACAATCTCCCCCATTTTTCTTGACAGTGTACCCGACCCATGGGACCCTTCTGACCATCAGTACTTCTCCTCTTAGATTGGGTGGTAGGGACCTTTGAAAATTTAGCCAGCTAATAACTTTGTTACGTAGGGAGTCTTAGGATTCCATCACGTTACTGGAGAGCTCAGGTACCCCCATCCAAATTACAGTATAGGCCGCCGCTTCGAGAGGCAAGTTAACTGCTTTTCGCTGGTTAGGGTTGTTGGTTATCCGATTGGGGGAGTCAGCCATTACATTAGGCGGTCTCTCCTGTCCCAATGAGCCAGCCGAAGTAGGTAACTACGACTTCCTAACAGGTGGCACCGGGGGCAGTTGCCTGGGGAGAGGTACAGGGGCAGGTTGTGGTGGGGTGATTGTGGGAGCGTTCTCCGTGGAAAGAGTTGTTGGCAGAATTGGAACCACGGTAGTAGAAGCACTGGGCGGGAAAGAAATCCCATCATTTGTACTTAGTCGCAACCCTTGCTGATCAGCCCCACTACCACCTAATTTTTCTATTGCTAGAAGTCTAGCCTCAATGCAGTCCAATTTGAGCGAGAGGGGATTCAAAAGATTTTTAATAATGTCAGTGAGTGAGCAGATAATATGCTCTGAGGTGTTTGGAAGTCCCCCTCCAAAGATGAATGGACCAGTGTGCAGAGGTATGAGGTTGGGGGCGTGGACTACAGGACTCGCCGTTTCAGTGACGCTCCCAGAGGAAGAGGTTCCTGGGCGTCGGTGCTGTCATCAGAGGTGTTTGGGGTGGGATCTACTTTAGCCCTTTTAGCACCTTTAGACTTCCTCGATCTTTTCCTTTTCGGGACAGCGTCCTCTCGGAGACCCATGTGATCCGTTGCAGTAGAACCATTCCCCATGTCCCTAGATAGAACTGTCTGTGGAGTTGGGGAAGATGCCACCCCATCAAGGATGTGAACTGAGTCTCGATCCCTATGTGAGTTAGATGGTGTCCTCAACTGCTGCAAAACTGACTCTATAGTTTGATCGATGCTATCCATAAGTGATAAGTGTGTAGCATCCAGCAGTTGCGACGATCTAACATTAAAAGATGACCCCGGGGAAACCAGGTGCGAGCTTTCCATCCCTTCTGCTATTTGTTTTTCTAAGACTGCGAGACCCTTGTTTACCACAGTATTGGCCTTAGCAAGAAAATTATCCAGAGTACCTGTGACCATGGTGGCCGCCTTGCTTCTTGTTTCCCTCGTTGCCATGTCGTCAGGGTAGCCAGGCAAGTTTGAGGTCGAAATGTTCTGGTAGGCGAGAACTTAGGGGGGTGGCCCGGTCCGGTCTCTACCGTCCTCTAACGGCCTCAAACGGCCCACCCTTTGCCCGGGCTTCGCCCCGCGCTCCGTCCCGCGCGCGTCCCGCGTGCGCGTGTTTGAGCACACCTATATGCAGAAGGGAAGGGGGGCGGGGAGAGTCGCAGGTGCGCCTGATTGATTCTGCGCTCCGCCTGCTAGGACTCGCAGTCCCGCTCCCGGTGGGCTGTAGGCAACAGTCACTCCTCAAGGAAATATGCCCGGTGAGATTCCTCCGTGGCTCTGTCAAGAAAGAGTTCTCCTCTGTTCCTCCCGCAACTGTGTAGGCTGAAGGTAGGCTGCGAGCGGCACCCGCCATAAGGCGAACACAGACTGCGCAATTATCAACACTGGAACAGATTCCGCAAGAAGCCTGGCACACTTGGGTATCTGCTCTGGAGTCTGAATCTAGGCAGTATATCCTGGTAAATGTGTGAACCGATTTCCAAGTTGCAGCTTTGCAAATCTCGGTCATCGGAACGTTGTGCAGGAAAGCCACTGTTGCCGCTTTACCCTTAGTCGAGTGAGCTTTAGGAGAAGGGACCAAAGGTTTATTTGCCAACTGGTAAGATAACTTTATAAAAGACACTATACATCTTGAGATGGTTCTCTTAGAAGCAGCAAAACCGGTTCTAACAGAACCATAGTTCACAAATAATTGGTTAGAGCTTCTTATAGATTTTGTGGCCTCCAAGTAAAATTTGAGAACCCTCTTAAGATCCAGCGAATGCAGAGACCTCTCCGCTGGAGTCGTAGGATTTTGAAAGAAAGAAGGTAAAGAAATAGTCTGATTTACATGGAACTCCACCACCACCTTTGGCAGTAAGGAAGGGTGGGTTCGCATAACCACCCTATTATGGTGGAAGACTGTATAGGGCTCTTTGGAGGATAGCGCTTGAGTTTCGCTCACTCTGCGCGCAGAAGTGATTGCTACCAGAAACGCCACCTTCCACGTAAGGTGTTGCAATGAAGCCTTATGAATGGGTTCAAAAGGAGGACCCATCAGTTTAGACAATACAAGGTTCAACTCCCAAGGGGGGGAAGGAGGTCTAACGGGGGTATAACCTTCTGTTCGAGGCATATGGGCTGCAGATGGTACATTTATGAATAGATCGCCATCTGGTGTTGGGCTTGGATGATTGCACTTGTTTTTCTCTTGGAGAAGTCTTTTGTCGTCACGAGACCGATGACTCCTCCCTTGGGTGCTAGTGCGCATGGGCATCGGCTCCATCCTTAGATTGTTTTTTTCCGCCTTCGGGTTCGGATGAGGATTGAAGCGCTCCGGATCGACTAAAAAAGTGATATTTCGGCGCGTATTCCCTTTCCAATTCGACGGTATTGTTATCGAGCGCGAGTTCATTTCCATTTCGACGCGCTTCGACGTCAACAACAAAATTTCCAACTTCTACGTCGACGAGACCGGAGGCCTATCTCGACGTAGTCCAGCCTGGAGTCCATGGAATGGACTCCATTCAAAAGATGTCCATCGTGTGGTGCTAAGTTCCCACACAAGGACCTACACGAGGTGTGCAATCTCTGTTTATCACCTGAACACGTATCCAGGGACTGTGAAGCCTGCGCAGCATTCTCCTCCAAGTCGACGATTAGAAACCGTCGAGCCCGAAGACACGAGGTGTCGAGAATGCAGTCAGAGGCAATCCCGGAGCTGTTCGAGGCCCAGCACCCCGAAGAAGATGAGGACGAGTCGGGGTCGGAAGTGGACGAGTCTGACGTCGAAGAAATCGACGCTCATCAAACCGTGAGTGACGACGTCCCCTTACCAAAAAACCGACCCCGTTTGGTGTCGACCCCGCCTTCAAGCCCGGTCAGACAACCGAAAAAAGTTTCCGGCGCCCCGCCTTCGGGCCCGGCAACGAAACCGAAACACTCGGCCTCCCACCATGTCGGATCCGAGAAGCGGTCGACATCGACATCGGCACCGAAGCTCCATACAAAGGAAGGCTCGCAGTCGAAACATTCCATGCCGAAACATGCTTCGACGTCGAAGACTTACTCGACACCGAAAAAATCGGATTCGAGCAAGCTCTCGGTGCCGAAAACACAAAACACCTTTTGGAACCAAAAACTTCGGTATCGACACAGGAGCATCAGACATATCCAAAACAAAAGACTTTGTTTATCGATCCACAAACTGGCAAGGTGGTGACAAAACTACCTAAAAAGAGGAAGAATGAACAGTTGGACGACAAAGCTCTTCCTCCTGAAAAGAGAACAATGGGGACAAATACAACTCCTCCCCTTTCTCCTCAACCTAAAGACACACCCTCTTCTACTCTTCCTCACACTCTGCCAGCTATTCCTCCACCTTCTAAACCACGGCCATCTACACCTCAAACAGATGTAAAAAGTGACACAGGGGAGGGAGAACTTCCTAGGGATGACGACACTGCCCCAGATGAAGCAGACCCATGGGAAGATTATAACGCAGGGTCAGATAATGATAATGACCCCGAACTGTATCCCTCAAAACCTTCACCACCTGATGATAATACAGGTTTTGCACAGTTAATTAATAGGGCAGCAAAATACCACAAGGTAGACTTGCATACGGAACCTCAAATAGAGGATTTCCTTTTAGTTCAAGAATTTATATACCGCACTACTCGCCCAGAGGGTCTCAAGGCGCTTGGGGAGGGGTACATTATTTATCGAATAGCCAGGTTTTAAGTTCTTTTCTGAAGGAGATGTGGTTCTGTGTAAGGCGGAGGAGAGTGGGGAGTGAGTTCCAGGTCTTGGCCGCCAAGTAGGAGAAGGATCTACCTCCCATGGTGGATCTTTGGATACGCGGAACTGCGGCGAGGCCTTGATTGGAGGATCTTAGTTGTCGGGTGGGAGTGTAGAAGGATAGTCGAGTGTTGAGGCATTCGGGTCCTAGTTTGTAGAGGGCTTTGTGTGCGTGGGTGAGGAGACGGAATGTTATTCTCGGGACGGGAAGCCAGTGGAGGTCTTTTAGATGGCCGGAAATGTGATCTTGGCGAGGGAAGTCCAGAATGAGTCTCGCCGATGCGTTTTGGATGCGTTGGAGTTTTTTCTGTAATTTGGCTGTAATTCCGGCGTATAGGGTGTTTCCGTAGTCTAGTCGACTCGTAACCAGTGCGTGGGTGACAGTCTTTCTTGTCTCGGTGGGGATCCAATGGAAGATTTTTTTGAGCATACGAAGTATGTTGAAGCATGATGATGAGACGGCGTTGACTTGTTTGGTCATCGAGAGTGAGGAGTCTAGGATGAAGCCAAGGTTACGTGCGTGGTCTGTGGGTATGGGTGCTGAGCCCAGATCCGAAGGCCACCATTAGTCGTCCCAGGCAGAGGGGGATGATCCTAGGATGAGCACTTCCGTTTTGTCTGAGTTGAGTTTTAGGCGGCTGTTTTTCATCCATACGGCTACTTCTTTCATGCCTTCGTGAAGATTGGTTTTGGCGGTGTTGGGGTCTTTGGTGAGGGAAAGGATCAGCTGGGTGTCGTCAGCGTAGGAGATGATGATAAGGTTGTGTTTACGCGCGATGGAAGCGAGTGGACTCATGTAAGCGTTGAAAAGGGTGGGACTGAGTGAAGATCCTTTTGGTACACCGCAGATGACTTCGGTGGCCTCTGATTTGAATGGAGGAAGTCGGACTCTCTGGGTTCTTCCGGCGAGGAACGAGATTATGCAGTCCAAGGCTTGTCCTTGTATGCCGATGTTGCTGAGGCGTTGTATGAGGGTTCTATGACAGACTGTGTCGAAGGCGGCGGAGAGGTCGAGTAGGATGAGGGCCACTGTTTCTCCGTTGTCTAGTAATGTTCGGATGTCGTCTGTTGCTGCGATGAGGGCGGTTTCTGTGCTGTGTTTGGCTCGAAAGCCGGACTGTGAGGGGATCGAGGGAGTTGTTGGATTCGAGGAAGGCGGCGAGTTGGGTATTGACGGCTTTCTCAATGACTTTGGCCGGGAATGGGATGAGGGATATGGGGCGGTAGTTTTTAAGTTCAGAGGGGTCTGCTGTGGGTTTCTTCAGGAGGGCGCTGACTTCGGCATGTTTCCAACTTTCTGGGAAGGTAGCCGAGTTGAAGGAGCAGTTTATGACGTCACGGAGATGGGGTGCGATGATGGAGTCAGCTTTGTTTAAGATGTGGTGGGGGCATGGGTCGGTTGGCGAGCCAGAGTGGACGGAATTCATGAGGCGGATGGTGTCTTCAGTGGTGATTGGGTTCCAGGCGCTGAGGTTGTTAGAGGGCGGTTTAGGTTCTGAGGGGGGTGGGGAGGATTGCTCGTTGGAACTGTTTTCGAAGCTGTTATGCATGTCGGCAATTTTGTTGTAGAAGGAGGATAACGAGTCGCGAGGTCTTGGGAGGGAGTGATGTCGTTTGAGGCTGCGGTGGGGTTGGTGAATTCTTTGACGATGTTGAATAGTTCCTTGCTGTTATGGGCGTTGTTGTCGAATCGACTCTTGAATGCTGATTTCTTGGTGGATCGAATCAGCTGGTGGTGTTTGCGGGTGGCTGCCTTGAGGGTGGCCATGTTGTCGGCGGTTGGGTTTTTTCTCCATGATTTCTCCAGGGTGCGGCATAGCTTCTTGGATTTTTTAAGGTCATCATTGAACCAGGGGGCCTTTTTGTTGTTTTGTTTGGTGTGATGGTTTTTCAAGGGTGCTAATTAGTCAGCGCTGTGAGTGATCCATTGTTTGAATTTGATGGCAGCTTGGTTTGGGTCTGATGAGAGGGCGGGTGGGTTTTGGTTGAGCGATGTGAGGAGTTGGTCGGTGGTGATTTTGTTCCCTTTTCTTCGGGGGATAGGTTGTGGGGGGTTGTGGGTCGAGGTGGTTTTGTAGCTGAAGTGAACACAACAGTGGCCCGTCCAATGGAGAGCTGTGGTGTGATCGAAGGAGATGTGTTTGCTGGAGGTGAAGATTGGGTCGAGCGTATGTCTGGCTGCATGGGTGGGGGTGTCAACAAGTTGTATGAGGCCGAGATTGGCCAGGTTGTCCAGAAGGGTGGTGGTGTTGCTGTCGTTTTTCTTTTCCAGGTGGAAGTTGAGGTCTCCTAGTAGAATGTAGTTCTCGGAGGCGAGGGCATGTGGACTGATGAAGTCAGTGATGTCTTCGCTGAATTGTTTACGGGTTCCTGGAGGCCTGTAGATGAGGGTGCCTCTGAGTGTGGTCCTAGGGTCGGTGTGGATCTGGAAGTGGAGGTGTTCGGCGGTAGTAAGGTTATCGTCGAAGCTGGTCGTGATTTTGATGGTGTTCTTATGGACGATGGTGATGCCACCTCCTGTTTGGATGTTGCGGTCTTTTCGGATGATCTTGTAATTGTCCGGGATGGCAATGGCGATGTCGGGTGTTGATGATGCGTTCATCCATGTTTCAGTAAGGAATGCGACGTCCGGTGATGTAGTGTCGAGTAGATCCCAGAGTTCGGTGGCGTGTCTGTGGACCGAGCGGGTGTTCAGCAGGATGCACTTCAGGTGGTTGGAGTCGGAGTTGTGTTTGGTGTTGGTGGATGTAGTATGGGTCTTAATGCTGGTAAGTTTGCAGGAGCGGCAGGCGAAGGGGCCGTGGGTACGTCCCGGGGCAGCCTCGCAGCATTGTGGTGTATGAATTCAATGTGTATTGAAACACTACCTGCTGCACAAAGAACATCAGGAACACTACCAATGCTTAAGGGTCTCCTCAATCCCACATCAGACATATTCAAAGACCCTGTAAGGGCTAGGGTATTAAACCCAAGAATTGATAAAAAATGTAAGGCAGCCCCAAAGAACCTAATATTTATCAAAGGACAAATACCTCTGGACTCGCTAGTAGTCACAAACGCTCGTAAGAGAGCAAACTCATTAACTACAGGAGAAGCTCCTCCTCCTGACAAGGAGTCCAAGTTAATAGATGCCTCTGGCAAAAGAGAAGCATCCCAAGCAGCAAACAGCTGGCGCATAGCTAATACACAAGCTAATACACAAGCGCTACTTGCACGCTATGATAGAGCTCATTATGATGAGTTAGAAAAACTCATTACATATCTTCCTAAGGAACATCAAAAAAGGGCAGATCAGGTCATACAAGAAGGGAAGATAATAACTAACACTTCCATTAAGTGCGCCTTAGACGCAGCAGACACTGCAGCAAGATCCATGAACACCAGTATCAAAGGTACAAACATCCTTATTGAACCAGCCTTTTGATGAGAAAACACTTTTCGGCTCAGGTACAGATGAGACGTTGGAAAAGATGAAAAAAGTCACAGAAACGGCTAAGCCAATGGGAGCATTGCAACAGCCAACTGAAAGGGGTTCCTTTCGAAGGTCCACCTATAGAGGCGGATCAAAGAATACTGGCACAAGCCAGCAATCGACCTCTTTTACACCAACATCACCCAGAGGTAATTCTAGAGGCAGTTACAGAGGTAACAACAACAAGGGTAGAGGTCGCGGAAATAACATCAACCGCAACTCCCCTACCCTAAAACAGTGACTTCATACAGCTCCCCCCAGACCATATAACACCGGTCGCGGGACGTCTATCACAGTTCCTACCTGTCTGGGAAAACATCACATCAGACAGGTGGGTGAGACAAATTATCCAACATGGTTATTGCCTAGAACTCACAGCTACCCCACCAAACAACCCCCCCAAACAGCGTCCAATGAGTCAAGATCTAACATTGTTAAAGCAGGAAGTACTATCACTGCTACAAAAGCATGCCATAGAGAAGGTTCCACAACATCAACAGGGAACAGGGGTATACTCTTTACTTCCTAATTCCCCAAA
This sequence comes from Lissotriton vulgaris, assembly GCF_964263255.1. Taxonomy (NCBI): domain Eukaryota; kingdom Metazoa; phylum Chordata; class Amphibia; order Caudata; family Salamandridae; genus Lissotriton; species Lissotriton vulgaris. The sequence continues at coordinate 49,966,701 of NC_141700.1, forward strand.
AAGACGGGTCTCGAAGGCCAATACTAGACCTCAGACCTCTCGATGCATACATAAATTCTGAACATTTCCACATGGTCACGCTCCAACAAGTACTTCCTTTACTGAAGAAAGGGGACTTTCTTTCTACACTGGATCTAAAAGACGCTTACTTTCATATCCCAATTCACAAAGCCCACAGGAAATACCTCAGGTTTGTTGTAGAAGGACAACATTATCAGTTCAAAGTCCTTCCGTTTGGGGTCACAACGGCACCAAGGGTGTTCACAAAATGCCTAGCAGTGGTTGCAGCTCACCTAAGAAGACAACAAATACATGTCTTCCCTTACTTGGACGACTGGCTAATAAAGGCCAAATCACAAAAAGAATGTCTTCAAAACACACAAAAAACCATTCAATTGCTGCACCAGCTAGGGTTTACGGTGAACTACACAAAATCCCACCTGCAACCAAACAAAGTTCAACAATATCTAGGGGCTACTATAGACACAGAAAAAGCCAGAGTATACCCAATCCAGTCAGGATTCAAACAATGCTCACATTGATTCCAAGATTTCAACCACAACACTCACTAACAGCTCGAGTGTTCATGCAGCTATTAGGGATGATTTCCTCTTGCATACTGCTAATACCTTATGCCAGACTACAAATGCGTCCGCTGCAAGAATGTCTAGCAACACAGTGGAATCAGGTTCAAGGTCAGATTACAGATCTGGTGTTGGTAGACGACCGCACACATCGCTCTCTGAAGTGGTGGAACACAACAAACATTTCCAAGGGGCGGTCGTTTCTAGAACCAATTCCACAAGTGATACTAACAGTGGATGCATCGCTCACCGGATAGGGAGCGCATATGGAGAAATATTCAGTGCAGGGAAGATGGAGTGTACAGCAAAAAAGACTGCATATCAATCATCTAGAACTACTAGCAGTGTTTCTAGCATTAAAAGCTTTTCAAATGCAGATTCTCAACAAAGCAGTCCTGATCAGAACAGACAACATGACAGCAATGTATTATATTCAAAAACAGGGGGGGACACACTCTCTCCAACTATCCAGACTAGCGCAGGAGATTTGGAGATGGGCCATTCCTCAAAACATCTATCTGTTAGCCGAACACCTCCCAGGAGTTCAAAATCAGATAGCAGACATCTTAAGCAGAGAGTCAGAACAAATACACGAATGGGAACTGCACGACCAAATACTGCAGCCATTCTTCCAAAGATGGGAACAACCAGAGATAGATCTGTTTGCCACTCATCAGAACGCCAAATGCCAAAGCTTCGCATCCAGGTACCCACACTCAGGGCAATGCGTTCTGGATAAATTGGTCCAACAAATTTGCATACGCTTTTCCCCCTCTCCCACTAATTCCATTAGTGGTTCGAAAACTGCAACAACATTCAATGATAATGATACTAGTAGCACCCACGTGGGCACGACAGCCGTAGTTCACCACGCTCCTGCAACTCTCACAGGTGCCACATCAAAAGTTAAGAATATTACCCATGCACCTTACACAGAACCATGGAGAAATAATGCACCCAGATCCCAAACAATTGAACCTAGCGATCTGGCTTCTGAGGTCATAGAATTTGGATACTTAAATTTACCTCCAAACTGTATGGAAATCATTAAGCAAGCAAGACGTCCTACCACCAGAGCATGCTATGCAGCAAAGGGGAAAAGGTTTGCTGTATACTGTAACAGTAACAACATCAATCCTATGGACGCATCCACAAAAGATATTATTTGCTATTTACTACACTTACAGCAATGTAACCTTTCTTACACCTCCATTGGAGTACATCTTGCAGCTATAGCAGCGTACCTGCAAAACAGGCAACATCTATCCCTGTTTAGAGGGCCAGCAATAAAAGCCTTCATGGAAGGCCTCAAAAGAGTCATTCCACCAAGACTACCGCCTTCCCCGGTCTGGAATCTCAACATAGTACTCACCAGACTAATGGGACCACCTTTCGAACCTATGCATAGGTGTGAAATACAATTCCTTACATGGAAGGTGTCCTTTCTTATAACCATTACTTCCCTCAGAAGAGTGAGTGAATTACAGGCATTCACAATACAAGAACCATTCCTACAGTTACACCAGAATAAAGTGGTTCTTAGAACAAACCCAAAATTCTTGCCTAAAGTAATTTCAGCATTCCACATCAATCGACCAGTGGAACTGCCAGTCTTCTTTCCAAAACCATAGGCGGTAGCAGAAAGGGCCCTACATACATTAGATGTCAAAAGGGCAATATTGTATTACATAGAAAGAACACAAACTTTCAGAAAACCAAACAACTATTTGTAGCGTTTTCCCCAACACATAAGGGCAATCCTATCTCTAAAGCAGGCATTGCCAGGTGGATTGTAAAATGTATACAAATATGTTACATAAAAGCAAAGAGGACATTAACTGTTCCTCCTAGAGCTCATTCTACACGTAAACTTGGGGCATCTATGGCATTCTTAGGAAACATTCCCTTAGATGACATATGCAAAGCAGCAACTTGGGTTACACCGCATACCTTCACAAAACACTACTGTGTTGATGTGCAGGCAACACAACAGGCTAGAGTGGGCCAGGCTGTACTAAAAACTTTATTTCAAACTGTTGCAACAGACACTGGTGACCAGCGCTAGGGAGGTAACTGCGGTATAGTCTATTCCTAAATGTGCCATCTGCCGCCCATAAGCCTCGAAGGGAATATGCTACTTACCAGTATGCATCTGTTCTTGGCATAGAGGGCTGCAGAGTGGTACATGCCCTCCCAGCCTCCCCGGGAACCTGTGTCTGTTCCAACACTATCTTATTTAGATACACTTACATGGGCATCTCTTTCTGTATTCTATCATACTACTCCATCTAACCCTACTATGGCAAAACAATCTAAGGATGGTGCCGATGCCATGCGCACTAGCACCCAAGGGAAGAGTCATCGGTCTCGTGACTACAAAATACTTCTCCAAGAGAAAAACAAGTGCAATCATCCGAGCCCAACACCAGATGGCGATCTATTCATAAATGTACCACTCTGCAGCCCTCTATGCCAAGAACAGATGCATACTGGTTAGTAGCATATTCCTTAGCCCCTGTAGGAAGTCCTTTACCACTTGTAGCTGGAAAAAAGAAGGTTGGTTAGGAGATTTACGGTAAACCGTAATGGCTGCCAAATGTACCTTTATGGAGGAATATTTCAATCCAGACTTGGCCAAATAGAACAAGTATGGCAAGATGATGTCCTCCTGGCCAGTAATTGGACTCCAACCGTTGTTTCTACACCACAAGTAAAACCTCTTCCATTTCATAGAGTATGAGGATCTTGTGGAAGGTCTCCTTGACTCCCGTAGAATGTCCATGCAGTCTGCGGGGAGGTTTAAGTGTCCATACTGCAGGACTTCAGGAGCCATGTGGTTAAGCTGAGAGAGGGAAGGCTGGTATGCAAGATCTCCCTCCCCCCCCCCCCCCCCCCCCCCCCCCCCCCCCCCCCAATCTTGGTTAGAAGGTCCTGTCTGCATGAAAGTCTCCGGTGAGGGCGAATTGACAACTGCAACAGATCCGGGTACCACCATTGGCGAGGCCAGTCTGGTGCTATCAGGATCATCTTCATCCTGGACCGGAGGAGCTTTGCCACTACCTTCGGAATGAGAGGGAGGGGAGGAAAGGCGTATGCAAACGTCCCTGAACAGCTTATCAAAAGTACATTCCCCCTCGTTCCTGGTCTGTAGAACCTGGATGCGAAGGCGTGGCATTTTTTGTTTTCGTCGTCTGCGAAGAGGTCGTTGGAAGGATGACCCCCACTGCCGAAAAAATATCTGCCACTAAGTCGTTGTGAAGCACCCAGTCTTCTTGTTCTTGGAAGTGACGACTCAGCAAGTCCGCTCGAACATTCTGCTCTCCTGGCAGATGGACTGCCGTGATCGATAGGTTCCTGGCCAGTAGCCAGTGCCAAATCGCTTGGGCTTCAAGAGACAGAGGACGAGAACGTGTTCCACCTTGTTTGTTTAAATAGTACATGGTGGTTGTATTGTCCATTTGAATTAAAATTGAGTTTGATTGTATGGCAGGTTGAAAAGCCTTGAGAGCCAAGTGAACTGCTCTCAGCTGGAGCATGTTGATATGGTAGGTTTGCTCTTTATGGGACCATCTTCCCTGTGTCTGAAGGGGACCTAGATGTGCGCCCCAACTCTTAAGAAAAGCGTATGTGATAAGGGATTGCAGAGGCTGAAGAAAAGGAACTCCCAGTGAGATGTTGTGGATGCATCTACTAGAGGATGGACTTCTTCGCACTGGGAAATAGTGTAATCCGATCGTTCGACTGCCCTGATGCTTGATTCCACTAGTCTTCTAGGTCCTGCTGAAGTGGCCTCATCGTCAACCTGGCGTTGGGAATGAGGAAGATGCAGGAGGCCATTGAGCCCAGGAGAGATGCCACCTGTCGTACTGAAGGCGGAGAAGCTTGAAGAATGGTGTTGCCTTTCACTGTCATTGATGACAGTCTGTCCGCCGAAGGAAACACTTTTCCTAGAGCGGAGTTGATAGTGGCCCCTAGATAGTGAATTGACTGTGTGGTGTGGTTTGAAGGATCGACTTGTCAATTGACATGAAGTCCCAAACGGTGAAGTAAGTCTAGACGCATGAGAAGGTGCTTCCGCAGTAGGAGTTGAGATGAGTCCTTTAGTAGCCAATCGTCCAGGTATGGATAGACGTGTAGGCCTTGACGATGTAAGATGGCTGCTACTACCGCCATGCATTTCGTGAATACCCTTGGCGCTGACTTGAGACCAAAGGGTAAGACTTTGAACTGGTAGTGGTCTTTTCCTATTGTGAAACGCAGGGACTTTGTAAGTGTGGAAAAATTTGATGGAGAGACAGCATTCAACATTTTTCTTTTTTTACCAATCGTTCAAGAACCGATGGTCTAATATGGGTCTGAACTTGTTCGGCTGATCTCTTTTCCGGACAAGAAAGTATCTGGAGTAGACTCCTTTCCCTCTCTGCAGTGGGGGGACCTCTTCTATCGCTTACTTTACGAGAAGGGTCGACACCTCCTGACGCATGAGATCCAGATGATGCTGCTTGGATTTTACCGGAGGAGAGTCTTTTGGAGCCGTGCAGAAAAGTAGGGCGTATCCATTGCTTAATATATTTAGCACCCATTGATCTTTTGTTATCCTGCGCCACTCTTGAGCGTAGTGCGTGATACTTCCTCCCACTGGAGTACGCAACGGTGCTGGAGGAAGCATTGACTCATTGCTTCCCTGCTGTCTTTGATGTGGAGGTGGATTGTTGCTGGTGTCCTCCTCTTCCCCTCGAGGAGCGTTGGCCCTGGTACTGGGATTTCCCCTGCTTGCCTTGTGACCATTGAGGGATTTGAACCCTCTGTTGGTTTCCTTTCTTATTATAGGGCCTGTAACGCCTCCTGAAATCCTTCTTTTTCTCAAGGCCCACCGCCTTCAGAGTGTCTAATTCCGCCTTCATTCTTCCCATTTCCTCATCTGTATGGGACCCAAACAGAGAAGTACCTGAGAAGGGAAAATTCATTATGCGTTGTTGTGCATCGGGCTTCAGAGCAGTTAGGCGTAACCAGGAGGAACGACGTGCACAAATGCCATGGGCATAGGAGGGAGCTGCTAGAGACACGTCATCAGCTGCAGTGCTTATGACCTGGTTTGATACCTGAGCACTCTTGTGAATGATCTCTGAGAAGTCCTGCTGATCTTCTTTCGGAAGCTTCTCTTTAAAGCGCTCCAAAGAGTCCCACAGGGAGCTGTCATATCGCCTTAACAGAGCTGCTGCTTTGGAAAGTTGCAGTGAGGAGGCCGCTGAACCACAGGCTTTTCGCCCCAAGCATTCTGAGCCTTACTATTCTTATCAGGAGGAACAGAGGACGAGGATGCTGCTGAATGTGTTTTCCTCGCTGCTGCAATTATCACTGAATCAGGAGGAGGATCTGATCTCTGGAAGAGAGGTTCCGATGCAGCTGCCTTGTATTTCTTTAAAATTCTCGCAGGAGCCGCATTGGCGGTGGCCGGAGTTAGAAAAACCTCCATTACCGGTTTGATGAGACCTTGAAATAGATCTTTGATGCAAAGTCTCAAAGATGATGGATGAGTTTGTGTAGTGGCCATGGTGATGTTCAACTTCTGTGCTCCTCTAGAGAGCACATCATGGAAAGTATTGATATCATCAATAGGAGAAATCCTGCTAGGCGGACTCTCTGTGAGGGTGGGAGGGTAATCCCTCTTTGAAGAGTGTGTTGAGGAAGACGACCAAGACGGTGTATGTCGCCTTTTACGATGGCCATGCGTAGACCTGCGCTCAGAGGATCTGCCCCGGTGCTCTCTGGTGCGAGTGTGAGGTGACTTGTCCACTTCTTGCACCAATCGCTGTAACGGGGATCTATGTAAAGGGCTCGAATGTTCAGCCGCCTTTTGCGCAGCACCCGCTGGACACTGGTTTCCAGAAATGCAGGGGTTGCAGCCACCTGGGAGAGAGATGTACTGAGGGAGATCTCTGTCTCTTCGGAGAACCTCTTGTAGGAGAACCTACAGGCTTTTCAGGATGCCTGGATGCACTGTGAGTAGATGCAATTGTCTGGGGGGAACTTCTGACAGAATGTGAGGAGGGCCCACGGGTTCTTGAGCGCGACCTCCATCGCGAAGAACGACGAGACGTCGCAGGCGAGTGCCTAGACGTAGATCTGCTCTGTGTCACCATAATGGGAGAGACTCTAAATGTGGAATGTCTCCTCTACGTCGGTCTTTCTGAATGCCTCGATGTCGAATGGAATGACGTTGAATGCCTGGAGCCTCCAGATCTTGCTCTTGAAGGTGAGCGTGTTCGTGATCTCCTTGATGTCCGGTTCGACAGGGAAAGCCTCCTCGACGACGATTTTCCTAGTCTCGATGTCGAATGTGAAATAGGAGATCTAGACCTCGACGTTGAACGTCGCCTCGACGGAGAAGATGGTACCTGTCTCGACATTGAACGCCGTCTGGATGACGTCGACGGAGAGGTATGCTTCGACGCCAGTTGCTGAACCTGCAACGGCAAAAGGTGACTCGATGCCGACAATTGCCTGGTTGACATCGACAGAGATTTATGCTTAGACGTCGATAGCTGGTGGCTCTGCGACGACTGCTGCCTCGATGCAGATCATCGCCTGGTTGACGACGACGGCGGAGGCAGTGACGTACCTGTGATCCTCGACGACGACCGGTCTTCTCTCGGCGGCGAGCCCGCCGTTGATGGTCTTCTTGTTGCCGTTTTTCACACCAAAGAATCGATTTGAGGCGCTGAGCCCGACGCCAATGGAGTGCCCACTGGATTCTTACTTGTAGAAGGCCTCTCCTTCTTCAGTGGCGACCTGCCTCTGGAGGAAGATCTTCTCCATTCTGCCAGTCCACAGATGTGAATCTTCTCCCTGTCCTTCAAAGTTCTTTTGGACAGGTGCTGGCAATGTTGGCAAGTGTGAGGATCATGGTCAGAAGGTAAACACAATATACAGACCGGATGAGAGTCTGTTTTTGCCTTCTTCTTGCAACAGGAGGGGCAAGGATGTATGTATGTATGTATATGTATAGGCATTTATATAGCGCACTACTTACCCGGAGGGTCCCAAGGCGCTTCGACCGCTGCGAAACCCTTCCTGGCTTCCCTGGGAGATGGTCCCTTAATGGGTATCTCCAGGGTGAGACCAGGCATCCCCGGCGGTCTGGTGGGGCCGTTAGTGAAGATGAGGCAAGCTAATGCCCAGAGTTGCCGAGTGTGAACGCTGATCAGAGTGGGCACCGGAGTGAGAGAATTATCGAGTCCGCTGACCCTTGTCCAGAAACCTGCCGCGCCGGGAATCGAACCCTGGTCCCGGGCAGGGAAGGAATTTCTGTGGGAAAAACAATGCTCAACCCCTCAAAAAATACCTGAAAAGTACTTCAACACTTAAAATTGTCGAAGGAAACAAGTTTCGCCACAAAAAGAGAGAAATATTCTGACAAAAATCAGAAAAAAGTAGAGCCGTAGAGACCAGGGTCCTGTCAGAAGGAGTCGGAAAGCACAACTTACCTAACTATCACCCCTGAGGCATGATGGGAGCTAGGGGTCATGGCTGCCTAAAGGCACGGTGCCAGTTTTTCTGATACTGTTTATGCAAGTTAGCTTTCTACTCTATGGTTTCTTCTACAATGCAGCCTATGTGCTGACAATGCTTTCACTTTCCTTGCAGGATTACCCTTTCGACTGTATAATAAAGCAGTTTTCAAAGGTATTTTTCTTTCTCCCTACTTTATTGGAATGTTTTATGTGCAAAGACTTCTATTACAGCATTGTTCAGCTTTTCCAGAGAGGATTGCATTGTATATGTTTATATATATATATATATATATATATATATATATATATATATATATATATATATTCGCAAAAAAGGAAAACCAGCACTCCGCTCTTTGGAATTGTAGATTTATTAAGGCGCTGTAACAGTGTCTTAATAAATCTACAATTCCAAAGAGCGGAGTGCTGGTTTTCCTTTTTTGCGAGAAGAATCATCGGGACCCGGTCCTGGCCCCGAACCAAGCACCGACTTGAAGTTGTTCCCTCTGCGACGGGATCGTTTGAGAGTAATATATATATTTATTTATATATTTCTATAGCGCAAGAATCGAGCCCGAAAGGGTTATCTCCGCGCTTTGACAGCAACAGGCTGTATACAATACATATAACAATAACAATATATATACTATCAGCCCGCCCCAGCGTTGCCCGGGGCAGAAGGGGGCTGGGGGCAGCATTTCAGGCTTGCATGCACCTTACCTCAGCGCTTGCTCCCAGTCGCACAAACCCTGGCCCCCGCTCCAGTCCGCCTCACTTCACCGCCCCCCCACTACTCTCACTTAAATGTCTGCACCAAATGTGAATGCTGTTTTAAAACCTATCATTTATTTTGCTATCCCGCTCCATTCCGCCTCACTTAACGCTCCTCCCGCGTACTTCACCGCTCCGCCCCGCGTTTCACATACCTCATGACGCTGCAGTCTTGCTACGTTCGCCACTCCTCCATGCGCTGTTGTCCTCCATTCCGCTCCAGCCGCTCTTCCCCGCGGTTCACGTACCTCATTCCCTCCAGTCTGGCTAAGTTTTCCGCCCCTCCTCGCGTTCCTGTCCTCTGATGTCAGCACGCACGTTGTTAGCACACACGGCCGGCGCTACTTCTTAGGGACTACTTTTTTTTATTGTTTATTTTTTAAATAACGTGTATTTTTATTTTTGTTATAGCCTATGTCCATCTACTGGATCCCCCCTTTCCAACGCTGTATTGGGTGTTGCGATTGGTGGTTTACTTTTCGAGTTTACCTGGCTCAAAGGACACAGTTCTCTCTTTATAATAGTAGTATAGAGTATAGATATGTATATATACATATATGTAGAGCTACATATATATATGTTTTCTGGGGTTCCGCACATGGGTGGGAATATTCATGTGCTTATAACTATTGATGAGGATCCCCTGGAAGAGAGCTTGCCAAAACCCTGTAGGGTAATCTTACGGCCCTTTACCTGTGGGTAAGAGTCATCAGGCTGCCCGTCTTAGTGGGGAGCTGGGCATCGTCCCTCACAAGAAGTAAACAGGAATCAGCTGGGCTGGAATTTCGGCATGGGGGGGGGGGGGGGGGGGGGGGCCTCTCCGTGCCAGCAAAGTTTTCCTCTAACTGAACAAGAGAGTGATGTCTTTGATATAATAAACATCACCTATGTTGCCATGCCTCTATTGTTGATGGTATTGGGATAGCACTGTGGCTGAGCAGACAATAACAAACAAGAACATTTTGCGCAGTACGCTTATTCCTTGTACAGAATGATCATAATAATATGTCCACAAAGTGGCAATGTAAGCAAATTAATTTAAGAGAATATTATCCTGCACAGGCACGCAATTAAATGTGTCAAATGTCGTTGTTCGAGAAAAGATGTCAAGTTTGAACGCGAACATGTAAAATGGTGGTATTCTCGCTCGAGCATAATGTGACCACGTGATCCCAGTAATGAGGAAATCCCTGGTTAGACCGATGTCCTCCGATACGGCTGCACCTTCGGGGGGCTGCCTGTCACAGCAGCTGGCCAGGACCCCGCACTGAGTCTGCATAACCTCTATCTTCATGCGTGGTAATTTTGAAGCGACAGTTGATGGAATTTGATCTTCCTCCTGAAGTAGTAGGTGTCATCCTGGCTGCCAGATATCCCTTGACTAAAACAGTTTACGCAAGTTGAAGTTTGTTGTTCTGAGTTCGTCCCCGTATATGCAGCCTCTACAGAAGGGTGTTTGACAACTGTTTTCTCTTTTGCTAGCCCAACAAGACCGTGTTGTGGTAGCGGTTAAAGTGTGCAGTTTGGCCTTTTCAGCCGTCATTTGTTTACATATTCAGCGATTTTCATTCAAACTACCAGTTGTGATGCATTTCTTTTAAAGGGCTGTCCCATATATTTCGGCCAATGCCATTTGTGATGCCTCACTGGGACTTTAATCTGGCTCTCACTTTACTCATGTCTACCCAGTTTGAACCAGTAAACTGCTGATATCTGCGCCTACTTAGTAGGAAAACGACATTCCTCATAGCGATTACGTCCATTGGTCGCATGAATGCATTACAGTTGCTACGATCAGCAGAGGTACAGCATTAGCCTCCCTGACTAGCTAGTCCTTAAGACGAAGGCGCCATTTCTCCTGGAAGTTATGCTTTTCTACATAGGGCAGTCTATCGCCCTGCAAGCTTTCTTCGCCCCCAGCTTGACCCAAAGAAAGCACCAAAAAACATTGCATGGACGATCAGCTTCTTGTTGGGTTCTCTGAGGTGACAAAGGGGAAAGCTGTTGAGTAAAGAGCCATCGCCACATGGATTGTCTAGTGTATCAAGATCTGTTAAGGACTAGCCAAGAAACAGTCAACAGAAGGCATAGGTTCTCATTTTACAAGAGCAAAGGCTTGTGCATGATGTGCCAAGCTCGTTCAATTGCCAGGCTGCTACATGGGCGTCTCTCCATACGTTCACAAAGTACTAATGCTCGGTCTGGCAGGAGGGCCATTTTGCCCTGACTGTCCACAGACCCACCTCCTATGGAGGTACTGCTTTGTGTCTGTATACAAGATGAGGAAGTATACTCCAAAAGGATAGGTTGGTTACCTCTCGAAATGCTCTTTCTTGGGGATACTGTAACTACAAGATTCCTCACAGACAAACCCACATTTCTATTACATGGATTGGGCTTATCTAGTCCGTACTAAAAAGATTCCAATCAAGAGTTCCACACACTGACACAATCTGATTATCGAAGGTTCTTTGTCCGACAGCACAGTCAGGTATCTGAAAGAAACTGACCTCTGCACAGAGGTGGAGGTTATATAAGGTTCCTGACCTCCCATACTGGGTTAGACTTGCCCTAATTGGAGCCGCACGACACCACCAAAAAGTGAGGGGATTCCTGAATAAAATTCTCCAAATCCAGTCTAGCGCGCCTGGGGATATTCACAAGCTGAGCAATCTGCGGCTAGATTGAGTATGCACCTGAGTTACAGAAGATAAGTAATTTGCACTTTGGCTAAAGATTGCCATACGACACTAATGAGGGACTTCTGATAAGTTTCTTTAAAGGGCATGTATTTGATAAGTAATGTATACATGCTTTGTAGCAGCATGCTAAGAAAGTTGTTGGAATTGTATTGCTCTAAGCTCTGGAATGATCAGTTGTGTGAACTGTCTTCTGATACAGTAAGCCTAATTATATAATAGCATTTCATACTTTCTTTAGCATGGTAAATTTGAAATATTTATTCTTTTCTTTTTGTTTAGGATGAGGAAGAAGAGCTAAGCTTGTGTGGAGCTTAGTTCATCCGCATTTTATTCTGGGTAATAAAAAATAAAATAAAACGGATACCTGTTTTCCACTGCTAAAACTGAAGCACCACTGTGTGAGAGCAACAGGAGAGAAAGAGGACGACGAGAGAAACCAACCAATCGAGAGAGCGAGCGACACGGAGAGTGAGACCACTGCTGGCACACTGAGACAAGGCGAAAGACAGAAGAGAAGAGGAAACTGGAGAACTGGTCTGCGCTTCCTTGGGAAAGACGGGACCCGATTGTGCGCATCAGCAAAAATGCTACCATCAAATCGCCCTAATAGAATTGAATGGTCAGCTGAGACTCTGCTCCCCCCAGCCCAAATAAGCTAGAGAGAAGGGCCTTAAGCGATCACCACTCTGTTCCACTTTTCTTTGAGAAAAGCGTAGGATTTTCAGTGCAGGAGAAGAAATCTTCATCTCATAGTTGTTCTCTTGCATAGAAGCTGAATATAGCACTGCATTGGTGGCATTTCAGGAGCAGAAAATCTTGAATCAAGTATGCTATGAACCTACCGCAAATGGCTCGCATGGTGTCAAGAGCTCAACTTTGAGATGTAGGTTTTGTTTGAAGGTGACATTGTTGCCTTCATGTCAAAATGCCATTGTGGGCACCACTCAGAATGGGTTGTTCACTAAAAGCTGGTTTAATCCAACTTTTGATGCAAAGGTGGACTCAAGTTTTAGAAGTAGCTTGCATCTTCTATCTTGACTAAGGATCAGGGAGATCCTTGTTCAGAAGTGTTTTAAAAGTTTAAACTTTAATTACCAACATTGCAGGGAATGTTCAGAGTAATTTAAAGTTTGCAGCAATGACTTTGATCAGTCTTCTCCCTAAAACGGAGAATATTGGGAATAACCAAATGGAGCTTGAATGCTCTTCCAAGTGGAGGGTTTTTCGCTGTTTCCAGTCTGCTGCAATGAGATACTGTCAGAATGATGTGAAAATTAGTTTTTTCCATAGCGCGTGCAGTATGCTCCGAAAGAGGATGGTCTTCTGCACCCTTCAGCCCTCAGCGGAAAGATCGATAGAATCCTGCATTAAAAAGCCCCTGAAATAGGGATGAAGTGGTGGAAACTGCGGATTATATAGGTATGGAAGTAAAGACTCTACACAATTTTGAAGCAGGTTAAACATGGAAACGCAGGCTGTTGGTAAGAATACCTATACAGCGGGGTACAGTGAACAGAAGGGTTTGGGGCTTTTGCACGACATGTACTTCAATGGTTTAAATCAGACAGCTGAATGAGTCCATGTAGGTCATCAAATAATGAAATGGACACTTCATTCAGGAACAGGATGCAGCTTTGTCATCAGTACTGGTTTTTGTAAGATGAGATACTTAAGGTGCAACATGAACTAAAAGCAGAGCACAGGGGGGAAAACTTCAGATTTTTTTAATGTACTCATGCTGGTGGTTAGAAGAACCATTAGATAAGAAGTGAAATGGGAACATTGAAAGCATTTTCTTACTTTGTAGACTATTTTAGATTTTTCACAATTGCATGCATACCAAAAGATTTCCAATGGCCCTTTTTAGCCTACCCTAAATAAGATTAATCTGCTGTGAATCAGACTTCAGCTAGGCGAGTGTCCCTGGCTACAGGCATTTGAAAATAGTTTCACTTTAGTTTTGTACACCAGAGAACTCTTACATAGATAATTTTTTGTCTTTGGTATAAAACGAAAAAACATACACGAGTGCACAAAAATTAAACGACTAAGCTGGTTCTTTTAAACATACACATTGTAATAACAGATTGCACCTTCTGGTAGATGTTTAGGACACCTAAAGAATACATTCTGCAACCATTATCTGACTGTCCGATAGTTTCAGTTGTACAAACTCTAATGGTATGCATATTCTATGCCTGTAAGACTTGAGCTGAACACCACACAAAAATAGAATTCTAATTAATTAAACTGTTTTTCTGCCTTTCAGCTAAAAGATAGCATAGGCTAAATTTGCAAACAAAAATAGTTTATAAAACTATACCCATTCTCCATAGTAAATACGCCTTCAAAATTTAGGTTTATTAAACTGTCAAGCAAGAATGGGACACAGGCAACTTTCCTTCCTGTAAGATGGACTGTTTAATTTATTGACATTAAAGAAAATCTTTTTTCATTTTGTTTCCTTTGGGTAGGCTGCATTAGTTGCGTATGTAGAACTTTGAAATAGGCTAGAGCTGTAAAATGCTTTGTGCAATGCAAATCATTGGGTAAAGTAAACCTCCTCCCCTTTATTTCACTGGTTGGAATGCTTGGCTCTGCTAGTGCCGTTTTATTTTTCCCTCGTAGTAGCTATTCTGAGTTTTATAAATCTATTTACATCAGTGCCACCACTGTTATCTTTTTTTTAATTTTATTTTTGTCTGTTTGTTTTAAATCTGTTAGTCATCAATAAAATATGATTAATAAACATCTATTGCATTCAAGCCAGTCTGTATGTTAATTTTTAGTTTGATCTTTTTTAGAGATGGAAGCAATATATTTACACTTTATAAAACAAAAAAAGTGATTGAGATTTTTGTTATTTTTTTTTACAGAGGCATTGTGTACCCAAACATTTGGTATGGAGTTAATCTTAAGTGTGTGGTTAAAAATAACCTTTTGCCACAGGGATCCTATACATTTAAAACCTACGCAAAATTGTAGTCTGGTTGGTCGGGGGGGGGGGGGGGGAGGTATTTTGTTTGTATGCTATGCTTAAAAAAAATATGGGTTCCACAAATGTCATTTCTGGCACAACTGATATTGCAAAAACCACAGTTGATGGACAGAATGCAGAACAATGTCATACATTCACCCCAGTACAGAGATCTGGGCCTAAATCCATCGTTTTTTTGCACTCACACCACCCCAGTTCAGACATGCAAATCAGTCTTGACCCTGTGCCTCACGTGAACAGCCCAGCCCGAACTGCCAAGCCATGTCTTTCCTGGACCGGAATCAAGCATCCTAGGGCCGGTTTCTGGCTATCAGCCATCTTCAGCCAGGCCCAGATCTCTGTACTGAGGTGAATGTCTGACATTGTTTTGCATTCTGTCCATCAACTGTTGTTTTTGCACAACTGATATTGAGCCAAACCCCAGAGTGTGTCTAGGGAAAATGTAACTTTTATCTCAACTGTCAGTCTGTGAAGTTCAGTAGATATGACTCTGATCTATTTTGCCCTTGTCTTCTAAAGCGTGCCTCCTTAAAGATCAACTTTTAACAGTTTTTTCAAGTTGAAGATTCCAGTTGTTTTCACATCTACAAGGTACCTTTGTTAAATGTTTACAGTTGTGACCTTTGCCGTCCAAGCCACCAGAGATACTGTGTTTGAAACTTTAACATGTGTTCAGCCGTATTTTGGGCAAATTATATCAAAAGGAACTGGCTAAAAGTGCGGTATAGGTCTTAAGGAGTCATCAGTGCAAACAGTTGTCAGACATTCTGGAACTCAGGCATGCTGTTTCCTGAAAGGTGCACTTACCCCAGTATTGGAACTTTCATAGATTCCCATGCTTTGTATCATTCCCCGTCGTCGGAATGGGAGCTTCGGTAAATAAAAAATTATCATAACCATAGGTACAAAAGAGAAAACCAGGCCTAGGCCTCATCTCATTTTGTAGCCTATCACCATCTTTGTGTAAAAGAGCCCAAACTTTCCACAACCACCAATCAGAATAGCCTCACCCCATAGAACCTTCCTGAGAGAGCCTCAGATTTTTCTACCGCACGTTGTGCTAGGGAGTCTCCACTGAGCTCTGCTCAGTTTTCCATTCCATTCAACTTATTACTTCAACTTTTCATCTACAATTCAACTGTGGGGAAAAAGAGGCTTTTTGTAGAAGATAAGCATGAGAACTGTATTTATTGCTTATACCTGGACCACAAGGCCACAGACTGCAAAATTTGTAGAACCTTCTCTACTCTGCCTTGGCCTGGCTGCAATCTTTCATATCTGAACGCACCCAGTCTGTTCGGCTAGGGTCTTTCACAGCTTCCAAAATTAACTCCTTCTGTGGGGTCCCCCAAGGCTCCTCCTTGTCCCCATTATTATTTAATTTATACATGCGGCCCCTCTTGTTTTCCTTGAGAGAGCACAAAGTCACTGCATACAACTATGCAGACGACTTACAGCTAGTTTTTACATTAAACTCACCTAATGCTGTTGAAGACTTTCAGGCAACTATGATCCAGATTCAGAGATGGATGTCCCTAAACCATCTCAAACTAAACCCGGGGAAAACAGAATTGATTTAGCCCGGGAAGAGCGAGATTAGTTGGGGCCCACACTTCTGGCCTTCAGATATGGGCCTCCCTCCCAAAAAGTCCCAATCAGTAAAGAGTCTGGGAGTGACCATTAATGAGGACCTTGCCTTAAATTCCCAGATCGGAACAGTAGTCTCCTCAGGGTTTTTCCAACTAAGAAAAATAAAAAGAATAGCACACCTTCTTACCCACTCAGCCCTGATTCAAGTAGTTACTGCCCTAGTCCTTTCCCACATCGACTTTTCGAACAGTCTCTACCTAGGTTTGCCTGTAGGCCAACTCAGAAGACTGCAACACCTCCAGAATCAAGCTGCCAGGCTGATCTGTAAGGTACCTAAATGGGAATCGATTAAATTAGGGCTAGAGAAACTGCATTGGCTACCTGTGGCCCAGAGAGCCGCATTCAAAGCCGGATGTATCATCTTCAAGGCTCTACAAGGCAAGGGTCCCCTGTTCATAAGGCAACTGATAGGGAGATACACCCCCTCGCGCAGTCTGCGATCAGCCCACAAAGACCTACTTGAGGTACCCCGGTTCAAGAGAAAGCGACAGGGAGGCAGTTGTTTCCACTTTCTAGCAGCCTCCCTGTGGAACTCTCTGCCTCTGACCCTTAGACAGAGGAAGGATCTCCTTGCCTTTAGAAAGGAATTTAAGACCTTCCTATTTACACAGGCCTACTTGAAATAGTGACTCCTGCTGGCATCTCTCTTATGTTTTTTATCTCTCCTCAGCGCCAAGAAGCCTATGGGCGTATGCGCGCTTTCCAAATTAACATAACATTGCGAGACAGGGAGGGCCGGCTTCTGACCTGGCTGCAGAAGATGAAGACTCGGAAGGAGGTGCTCTCATCGGATGAGGAAGATTCTACTTGTATGTCTTCCTCTAGGAGATCCAGGAAGAGGGGTAGGTCTCCTCCCTCTACTTCAGCCGAGCCCCCTATCAAGGCCCCTCATAAGATCTCTGACAGGTCTGAAAGGGCTGGTCCCATGAAATCTCCTCACGGAAGTGAAAAGGAGAGGCTGGGACAGGCTACTGGATTGGACACAGCCGCAAAGGGCAAAAAGGAGGTTTCTATCACTTCTCCTCCGTACAAAAAGGAAAAAAATGGCGAAAAACACTCTGCAGTTACTTCAGGGACCATGCCTGAGAAAAAACGGCTTCCGTCGACGACGAAAACATCTGGTACGTTGACGACGATTCCTTCCCTTAAAATTTCAACTATTTCATCGACTCCGTCGACAGGACCGTTGGAGGGGTCGACGTCAATGACTCCGTCGGCGTTTAAGGTACCTGGTTGTTCGTCGACAATGACTTCTTCCTCGTCGTCGATGATGGTGTCAGGGAAGGTGCTGTCGACGGCCTCGTCGATGACGATGCTAATGGTGATGGCGACGAGCTCGACTACGAAACCGTCGACGATAATGCCGTCGGCGACGATAAAGACTCCGTCGACGAAGTCCAGTGTGCCGTCGACTATCCCATCGACGGTGGCTCCATCGACGACGAGGCCGTCGGCAGGTCAAAAATTGCAGTTTCCATTACAAAAATTGAAAATTACTCCAGAAATGACGTCTCCTAGACGGGTTTCGTCTTTTCCACCATCAATGCTTCTGGATGACGAGTCGGATGAAGAGGAGGAATTTGGAGGCCATTATGGGGATGCCTACAGTCCCTCTGATTTGAATGTAAAATTACAAGAGACTGACACAGAGGAATACTATGAGCATGCGTATGAACAACAGGTGCATCACTATGTTCCTCCTGAGCGACGTCCTCTAGGGTTGGGCCAGGATATGGTGGCCATGCCGGCCTCTCTAGTTTCTGACTTACAAATGATGCTGCAGGACTACAGGACCAGGTTTCCATCACAACCTACAGAACAGCCTGAACGTCCTCCTGCTCCAGTGCTGCCACAGGCGCAGCCAGTTGTCATGCTACCTCCAACACAGGTGGTACCTTGGACACCACCAGTGGTAATACCAGCGGTGCTATCACGGACAACTGACCCTGAACCAACAAATGTGGTTCTGCAGGATACATCTTCCGATGAGGAAGTACATGCAGATCCTTTGACTGATCCATTGCAGGACCCAGACTTGGATCCCGGTGACAGTGGGTTGCGAGATCCGGACGCCACTGGACGGGTTACGTCCGTGTCGCCGCCAGCAGATATTGGGGGGGTTCCATAACCTCATGGCAAGAGCATCGAAAAGGTTCGTACTGCCAGTTACAACGGAGCAGTCTTGACTGTTTCCTATATGATTTCAAAGAACAATTCAGAAAATCTGTCAGATCCATTCCCATAATTGAGCATGTGTGGGATGTAGGGATCAAGATCATGCAGAATCCGGCCACTGTCATCCCTGTTCTTCCCCGGCTGGAGAAGAAATATAAGGCTCCAGATGGCAGCCCTGCGTGTCTTCTTGTACAACCTAAGCCTGATTCGGTGATCTCGCAGGCAGCACAGAGCAAATCCAAGAACCCATCAACGCCTCTGACTACGCCTCCGGACAAGGACTGTAGGCGCTTGGATAACGTGGGGAAGAGGTTTTCTTCCATGGCCAGCTTGCTTGTTCGAGCAGCAAATGCTCTAGCCATTCTAGGCAGATACGACCGCCAGATGTGGTGTGACTTGGAGCCATTTGTGGAACAACTGCCAGACTCCTCAAGGGAAGAGGCAAGGAGAGTACTGATGGAGGGAGAACAATCATCCTCCGAAGTTATTGATTATGCTATGGATATAGCTTCTAAGGCTTTTCGTGCCTTGGAAGGGTCGGCAGTGTTGCGCCGTCAGGGCTGGTTGCGAGCCACCTGGCTTCGTCAGGAGGTCCAAAACAAGATCCTGGACCTCCCATTCGACGGTGAAATGCTTTTTGGTAAGCATATTGATGATGCACTGCAAAGTATTAAAAAGGATACGAAGACGGCTAAATCCTTGGGGTCGTTGAACTATCGAAAGGTCCCATTTAAAGGAGCACGAGGCAGAGGTTTCTCTTCTTATAGAGGCAACAACCAGCAGAGGTATTCATCGCAGTCTTATAGGACTCAATATTCGAACCAACGCCAGGGCCATTCGGCGTCTTTCTCTCGCCAATCTCGGAGAGGGCGTCAGAACCGCCAGGGACGCAACAATGCCAAGAGACAATAGCGGCCTCCTGGCTCTTACTACTGTTCCTCCCCTCCCAGTCATATCAGTGGGGGGCAGGATATCTTTTTGTCTGGACAGCTGGAAGAGTATAACATTGGACCGGTGGGTCCTGAATATTGTTCAGAGTGGCCATATGTTGGAATTCCAAGATCTTCCTCCAACAAGAGCTCCAGGCGCCAACCGCACGAAACATCTGGGACTGTTACATCTCGAAGCCCACCAGCTATTCATCAAGGGGGCAATAGAGCCGGTACCTCTCTCTCAGAGGGGCAGAGGTTTTTATTCCAGGTTCTTCCTGGTGCGGAAAACAGCAGACACTTGGCGCCCCATATTAGACATACGAGAGCTCAACACTGATCTCATCAAACTGTCGTTCAGGATGGTTACTCTCCAAGATATTCTTCGTCTACTGAACCCAGGTGACTATTTAGCGTCTCTGGATTTAGAAGATGCGTACTTCCACGTACCGATACACCCAACTCACAGACAATATTTGCGCTTCACAGTAGGAAAGAGCCATTTCCAATTCAAGGTGCTTCCGTTTGGCCTTCGGTCTGCACTACGGATATTCACAAAGGTGTTGGCACCAGTGGCGGCTTTTCTCCGAAGACAATCCCTGGAAGTTTTCCCCTACTTGGACGACTGGCTAGTCAAAGCTCCATCTTTCAAGGAAACTTCCCAAGCCGTGTCAACTTGCATCCAATTGTTCAGTCACCTGGGCCTTCAGCTCAACAAGACCAAGTCAGTTCTGCAACCCTCCAGGTCCACAAAATTCCTTGGGGCCATTTTCGACACGAAGCAATGCACAGCTCGTCCTTCAGAAGGTCAAAATAAATTGATCGTCTCGGCATGCCAGGTGCTGACAAAGAAATGCCTTTCAGTGCGGCTTTACAAGTCCCTGCTCAGTTCGATGTCCTCTTGTATACCATTAATACCGCATTGCAGGCTGCAAATGCGTCCTCTGCAGGAGGAACTAGAAAAACAATGGTGCCAAGCAGAGGGCTCTTTCAACGACAAGGTGTTGGTAACGCCAGAAATGAGAAAGGCATGCGAGTGGTGGCTGGTAAAGGACAACATAGCTGAAGGGCTGACATTCAGAATTCCACCATCTCCTATGATCATGACCACAGATGCCTCCTTGGAATCTGGGAAGCTGTGCTCCGAGAGCTTCAAGTCCGCGGGCACTGGAGTCCAGAGCAACGCCAATGCCATATAAACTTTTTGGAGCTGACAGCCATTCGGTTAGCTTTGCAAGCTTTCCTTCCCAGAGTTCGGAATCAAACAGTGCTGGTCCGGACGGACAATACGACGGCCATGCACTACGTCAACAAACAAGGGGGGGGGGGGGGGACAAGATCACAAAGTCTGTCCAAAGAAGCTCAAAGAATCTGGGATTTTGCGATTCTTCACAAGATCAATCTGCAGGCCGAACACCTGGCAGGTTCTCTCAATATCACAGCGGATGCTCTGAGTCGCCAGACAGAGGTGAATCACGAATGGGAATGGAACCAGTCCATCCTGGAGGGTGTGTTCTCGGTCTCAGGAACACCGACCATAGACCTCTTTGCGTCTCCGGAGAACGCCAAATGCCGGTTTTACGCAAGCAAAGTTCACCATCAGGGATCGCTGGGGAACGCACTTTCGATTGCCTGGTACGGCGCATTCTTTTACGCTTTTCCGCCAATCCCCCTCATACCACGGGTACTCAGGAAAATCAAGGCGGAGCCATGCAGGATGATTCTCATTACACCAGCATGGCCCCGGCAGTTCTGGTACACAGAACTCCTTCTACTCTCCCAGGATCATCCCATTCGCTTGCGACAGATTCCGTCCCTGTTATCGAGGGATCAGGGTCAGGTGTTCCATCCTGATCCGAAGTCACTACACTTGACAGCGTGGCTCCTGAACACAGAGTTCTGTCATCTGACTCTCCCCAAGGAGTGTAGAGAGGTTTTGTCCCAGGCTCGAGCACCAATCACTAATAAAACATACAAGGCAAAATGGAAAAGATTCTGCCTGTGGTGTCAAAGACAAGGTCTCCATCCTTTCAAATCTCTGCCTCATCAAATCTTGCCATGTATACTATCATTGGCTAAATCTGGATTGGCACATTCTTCTGTAAAGGTGCATCTTGCTGCCATATCGAGGTTTCAGCGCACTTCTTCAGGCCCGTCCCTATGGTCCTCTCGAATTGTTAAACAGTTTTTGAAAGGCTTGTTTTGGATGTATCCTCCAGTTCGCCCACCTCTGCCAATTTGGCAGCTCAACCTAGTGTTGTTTCAACTCCTGAAAACTCAGTTTGAGCCGTTTCAAAAGGTGGACTTGAAATTCCTGTCTAGGAAACTGGCCCTCCTCTTAGCGCTAACATCAGCAAGAAGAGTTAGTGAGCTCCAGGCACTTTCAATAGTGGATCCTTTCCTTCAATTCAAAAAAGATGTGCTTATCCTTCGCACCAATCCGAAATTTATCCCGAAGGTGCCATCTGAATTCCATTTGAATGAACCCTTGATCTTAGTCTTTTTTTCTGCGGCCTTTTACTCCGGCGGAGCGGAAATTACATTCTTTGGACGTTCAAAGATGCTTGAAATTCTACTTAAAACGCACAAGGTCCTTTAGAAAGTCATCACAATTATTTGTGTCCTACAGCGCACCACGGAAGGGGTTTCCTTTAGCAAAGAGTGGCATTTCTCGCTGGATCTCTAGTGCGATTCAATTCTGCCATCAGGAGGCAGGCAAGCCCCTGGACAGAAAAGTCAGTGCGCATTCCACAAGATCTGTTGCATCGTCGGTGGCTCTTTTCTCTGGAGTCGCTATCAAAGACATATGCAGGGCGGCAACGTGGAGCAGTACACATACCTTCACGAAGCACTACTGCCTGGAGTCCGCAGGACGGGACGACGCTGCTGTTGGTCAAGCAGTCCTTAGGAATCTTTTTCAATGAGAGGTGAGCTTTCCCTACAATCCCTCCATCCTGGTAAGCACATTTTTTGGTATCAGCAATGTTTTATTTCTTGTCTACAATTTAGCAAAGTATGCTATGAGAATTGTCATATGGTTATGTGATGCCAGGTATACAACAAAATGTGCTTTGGTGACTTACTGCTAGCTATTCTGATACAAAGCATGGGAATCTATGAAAGTTCTAATACTGGGGTACCATGGATAAAGGCTTGGGTTTCAATGTGAAATCTTAAGTGTTGAAGAATTCTTTTTGGACTAAGTTAATGCACTAGATTCTGTACCATTTAGTCTACATTTTCGTCAAGTTAGAAGAAAACAAGTTACTTACCTGTAACTTTGGTTCCCCAGTATTGGTAACTTTCATAGATTCCCATGCTTTGTATCATTCTCCGTCATCGGAATGGGAGCCTCGGTAAATAAAAAATTATCATAACCATAGGTACAAAAGAGAAAAACAGGCCTAGGCCTCATCTCATTTTGTAGCCTATCACCCTCTTTGTGTAAAAGAGCCCAAACTTTCCACAACCACCAATCAGAATAGCCTCACCCCATAGAACCTTCCTGAGAGAGCCTCAGAGCCTCAGATTTTCGTAGCCGTTGTGCAAACAGCCACTATCGCAGTAAAAGGCCGAGCTTTCCCAGGGGAGGAGGGTGGGCGCATAGGAATCTATGAAAGTTACCAATACTGGGGAACCAAAGTTACAGGTAAGTAACTTGTTTTCTTCTAACTTGACGAAAATGTAGACTAAATGGTACAGAATCTAGTGCATTAACTTAGTCCAAAAAGAATTCTTCAACACTTAAGATTTCACATTGAAACCCAAGCCTTTATCCATGGTGCATTTCAGAAATGCACAATGAAGCTTAACATGCCAAAGTCATCAGCTGCAGATAGCAGCCGGACATACCATGCACTTTGTCACCTTATTTAAAATAGTTTTTTTGCCCTGTAGTAAGGTCCATACTTCTGATGGATACATCTGCCAGTGGATTCCTCACCTTGTGAATATCCCCTTGCGTCAGCAACATTCGGAAATTCTTTTTGTAGCTTCGCGCCTCTATGACGTGGACGACGTCATAGAGGCACGGCATCGCCCGCGACTCCGCTGGCGTCCCCGACACTACAATAGGCCCACGCCGGCGTGATGACATTAGTTCCCTTTTTTCCGCGTCATCGACCAAACGGTTTCGGGAAATCTCTGTAGCCTCTTAGTAACTTTTTGCTATTTGCTTCGCTTTTCTGTTACTTTGTTTCCTTCACGATGTTGACAAAGAAGACCGGCTTCAAGCCTTGCAGGCTATAGGGAAGGAAGTGACTAGGTTGATAGTTAAATATAGGGAAGGAAATCACATGGTTGATACTTATATATAGGGAAGGATCTCACGTGGTTCATACTTATATACAGGGAAGGATCTCATGTGGTTGATACTTATATATAGTGAATTAAGTGACTAGGTTGATACTTGTATATACACGGAAGATCTCACGTCGTTAATACTTATATACAGGGAAGGATCTCATGTGGTTGATACTTATATATAGGGAAGGAAGTGACTAGGTTGATACTTATATATAGGGAAGGATCTCACATGGTTGATACTTATATAGGGAAGCATCTCATGTGGTTGATATATATATAGGGGAAGGAAGTGACTAGGTTGATACCTATATATAGGGAAGGTAGTGACTAGGTTGATACTTGTATATAGGGAAGGATCTCACATGGTTGATACTTATATAGGGAAGCATCTCACATGGTTGATACTTATATATATATATAGGGAAGGATCTCACGTGGTTGATACCTATATATAGGGAAGGATCTCACATGGTTGATACTTATGTATAGGGAAGGTAGTGACTAGGTTGATACCTATATATAGGGAAGGAAGTGACTAGGTTGATACTTATATCTAGGGAAGGATCTCACATGGTTGATACTTATATAGGGAAGCATCTCACGTGGTTGATACTTATATACAGGGAAGGATCTCACATGGTGGATACTTACGTATAGGGAAGCATCTCACATGGTTGATACTTACGTATAGGGAAGCATCTCACATGGTTGATACTTATATATATAGGGAAGGTAGTGACTAGGTTGATATATATCGCGGACCCACTGGGGTGTTGATATGGCATGGACTACCTCTCCCAGAAGGCCGTGTGACCTTGCCCAACAGGGCGGGAGACGTTTTAAACCAGAAGTGCCTGTAGATGCGCTTTCCCTTCGTCTTCTGACAAGCCACTGATGAAGAGACTGATCTGAAACGCGTCTGGCTTTGAATGAGGGGTGATTTTTGCACATTGAAGGAACCTTTGCCGGCAGGCTGTCATTCTAACAATAAAATTCTGCTGCACACCAAGTGGTCTCCCCTGGCTCTCTCCGAATTGGGAAAACTGCAATTGTTGGATATATATATATATATATATGTATATGTATATATATGGATCTCACATGGTTGATACACATATATATATATATATAGGGAAGGAAGTGACTAGGTTGATATATATAGGGAAGGAAGTGACTAGGTTTATACTTGTATATAGGGAAGGATCTCACATGGTTAATACCTATATATAGGGAAGTAAGTGACTAGGTTGATACTTATACAGGGAAGGATCTCACGTGGTTGATACTTATATATAGGGAAGGATCTCACATGGGTGATACTTATGTATAGGGAAGGATCTCACATGGTTGATACTTATATATAGGGAAGGATCTCACGTGGTTGATATATATATATATATAGGGAAGCATCTCACGTGGTTGATACTTATATATAGGGAAGCATCTCACGTGGTTGATACCTATATACAGGGAAGGATCTCACATGGTGGATACTTATGTATAGGGAAGGATCTCACGTGGTTGATATATATATATATAGGGAAGCATCTCACGTGGTTGATACTTATATATAGGGAAGCATCTCACGTGGTTGATACTTATATAGGGAAGCATCTCACGTGGTTGATACTTATATAGGGAAGCATCTCACGTGGTGGATACTTATATAGGGAAGCATCTCACGTGGTTGATACTTATATAGGGAAGCATCTCACGTGGTTGATACTTATATATAGGGAAGGATCTCACGTGGTTGATATATATATATATATATAGGGAAGCATCTCACGTGGTTGATACTTATATAGGGAAGCATCTCACGTGGTTGATACTTATGTATAGGGAAGGTAGTGACTAGGTTGATACCTATATATAGGGAAGGAAGTGACTAGGTTGATACTTATATGCAGGGAAGGATCTCACATGGTTGATACTTATATATAGGGAAGGAAGTGACTAGTCTGATACTTATATATAGGGAAGGATCTCACATGGTTGATACTTATAGGGCAGGATCTCACGTGGTTGATACTTATATATAGGGAAGGATCTCACGTGGTTGATACTTATATATAGGGAAGCATCTCACGTGGTTGATACTTATATAGGGAAGCATCTCACGTGGTTGATACTTATATATAGGGAAGGATCTCACGTGGCTGATACTTATTTATAGGGAAGGATCTCACGTGGTTGATACATACATATAGGGAAGGATCTCACATGGTAGTGACTAGGTAGATACCTATATATGGAAGGATCTCACGTGGTTGATTGATATATATATATAGGGAAGGATCTCACATGGTTGATACTTATATATAGGGAAGGATCTCACATGGTTGATACCTATATATAGGGAAGGATCTCACATGGTTGATACTTATATAGGGAAGCATCTCACGTGGTTGATACTTATATATAGGGAAGGTAGTGACTAGGTTGATACCTATATATAGGGAAGGAAGTGACTAGGTTGATACTTATATACAGGGAAGGATCTCACATGGTTGATACTTATGTATAGGGAAGGTAGTGACTAGGTTGATACCTATATATAGGGAAGGAAGTGACTAGGTTGATACTTATATCTAGGGAAGGATCTCACGTGGTTGATACTTATATATAGGGAAGGAAGTGACTAGTTTGATACTTATATATAGGGAAGGATCTCACATAGTTGATACTTATATATAGGGAAGGATCTCAC
The DNA here is from genome assembly GCF_964263255.1 of Lissotriton vulgaris. Lineage (NCBI taxonomy): Eukaryota > Metazoa > Chordata > Amphibia > Caudata > Salamandridae > Lissotriton > Lissotriton vulgaris. Next base: position 49,993,039 of record NC_141700.1, read on the forward strand.
GTGGTTGATACCTATATATAGGGAAGGATCTCAGGTGGTTGATACTTATATATAGGGAAGGATCTCACATGGTTGATACTTATGTATAGGGAAGGTAGTGACTAGGTTGATACCTATATATAGGGAAGGAAGTGACTAGGTTGATACTTATATACAGGGAAGGATCTCACGTGGTTGATACATACATATAGGGAAGGATCTCACATGGTAGTGACTAGGTAGATACCTATATATGGAAGGATCTCACGTGGTTGATACTTATATATAGGGAAGGATCTCATATGGTTGATACTTATATAGGGAAGCACCTCACGTGGTTGATACTTATATATAGGGAAGGAAGTGACTAGGTTGATACCTATATATAGGGAAGGATCTCACGTGGTTGATACTTATATAGGGAAGCATCTCACGTGGTTGATACTTATATATAGGGAAGGTAGTGACTAGGTTGATACTTATATACAGGGAAGGATCTCACATGGTTGATACTTATGTATAGGGAAGGTAGTGACTAGGTTGATACCTATATATAGGGAAGGATCTCACGTGGTTGATACTTATATATAGGGAAGGATCTCACGTGGTTGATACCTATATATAGGGAAGGATCTCACATGGTTGATACTTATATAGGGAAGCATCTCACGTGGTTGATACTTATATACAGGGAAGGATCTCACATGATGGATACTTATGTATAGGGAAGGATCTCACATGGTTGATACCTATATATAGGGAAGGATCTCAGGTGGTTGATACTTATAGGGAAGGATCTCACATGGTTGATACTTATGTATAGGGAAGGTAGTGACTAGGTTGATACTTATATACAGGGAAGGATCTCACGTGGTTGATACTTATGTATAGGGAAGGTAGTGACTAGGTTGATACCTATATATAGGGAAGGAAGTGACTAGGTTGATACTTATATATAGTGAAGGATCTCACGTGGTTGATGCTTGTATACAGGGAAGGATCTCACGTGGTTGATACTTGTATACAGGGAAGGATCTCACGTGGTTGATACTTATATACAGGGAAGGATCTCACATGGTGGATACTTATATATAGGGAAGGATCTCAGGTGGTTGATACTTATAGGGAAGGATCTCACATGGTTGATACCTATATATAGGGAAGGATCTCACATGGTTGATACTTATATAGGGAAGCATCTCACGTGGTTGATACTTATATATAGGGAAGGTAGTGACTAGGTTGATACCTATATATAGGGAAGGAAGTGACTAGGTTGATACTTATATACAGGGAAGGATCTCACATGGTTGATACCTATATATAGGGAAGGAAGTGACTAGGTTGATACTTATATATAGTGAAGGATCTCACGTGGTTGATGCTTGTATACAGGGAAGGATCTCACGTGGTTGATACTTGTATACAGGGAAGGATCTCACGTGGTTGATACTTATATACAGGGAAGGATCTCACGTGGTTGATACCTATATATAGGGAAGGATCTCAGGTGGTTGATACTTATAGGGAAGGATCTCACATGGTTGATACTTATATACAGGGAAGGATCTCACATGGTTGATACCTATATATAGGGAAGGATCTCACATGGTTGATACTTATATATAGGGAAGGATCTCACGTGGTTGATACCTATATATAGGGAAGGATCTCACGTGGTTGATACTTATAGTGAAGGATCTCACGTGGTTGATACCTATATACAGGGAAGGATCTCACATGGTTGATACCTATATATAGGGAAGGATCTCACATGGTTGATACTTATATATAGGGAAGCATCTCACATGGTTGATACTTATATATAGGGAAGCATCTCACGTGGTTGATACTTATATAGGGAAGCATCTCACGTGGTTGATACCTATATATAGGGAAGGATCTCACATGGTTGATACTTATATATAGGGAAGGTAGTGACTAGGTTGATACCTATATATAGGGAAGGAAGTGACTAGGTTGATACTTATATACAGGGAAGGATCTCACATGGTTGATACTTATATACAGGGAAGGATCTCACATGGTTGATACCTATATATAGGGAAGGATCTCACATGGTTGATACTTATATAGGGAAGCATCTCACGTGGTTGATACTTATATATAGGGAAGGAAGTGACTAGGTTGATACCTATATATAGGGAAGGAAGTGACTAGGTTGATACTTATATACAGGGAAGGATCTCACATGGTTGATACTTATGTATAGGGAAGGTAGTGACTAGGTTGATACCTATATATAGGGAAGGAAGTGACTAGGTTGATACTTATATACAGGGAAGGATCTCACGTGGTTGATACATACATATAGGGAAGGATCTCACATGGTAGTGACTAGGTAGATACCTATATATGAAAGGATCTCACGTGGTTGATACTTATATATAGGGAAGGATCTCACATGGTTGATACTTATATATAGGGAAGGATCTCACATGGTTGATACTTATATACAGGGAAGGATCTCACATGGTTGATACCTATATATAGGGAAGGATCTCACATGGTTGATACTTATATATAGGGAAGGATCTCACGTGGTTGATACCTATATATAGGGAAGGATCTCACGTGGTTGATACTTATAGTGAAGGATCTCACGTGGTTGATACCTATATACAGGGAAGGATCTCACATGGTTGATACCTATATATAGGGAAGGATCTCACATGGTTGATACTTATATATAGGGAAGCATCTCACATGGTTGATACTTATATATAGGGAAGCATCTCACGTGGTTGATACTTATATAGGGAAGCATCTCACGTGGTTGATACCTATATATAGGGAAGGATCTCACATGGTTGATACTTATATATAGGGAAGGTAGTGACTAGGTTGATACCTATATATAGGGAAGGAAGTGACTAGGTTGATACTTATATACAGGGAAGGATCTCACATGGTTGATACTTATATACAGGGAAGGATCTCACGTGGTTGATACTTATATACAGGGAAGGATCTCACATGGTTGATACTTATATATAGGGAAGGATCTCACATGGTTGATACCTATATATAGGGAAGGATCTCACATGGTTGATACTTATATAGGGAAGCATCTCACGTGGTTGATACTTATATATAGGGAAGGTAGTGACTAGGTTGATACCTATATATAGGGAAGGAAGTGACTAGGTTGATACTTATATACAGGGAAGGATCTCACATGGTTGATACTTATGTATAGGGAAGGTAGTGACTAGGTTGATACCTATATATAGGGAAGGAAGTGACTAGGTTGATACTTATATCTAGGGAAGGATCTCACGTGGTTGATACTTATATATAGGAAAGGAAGTGACTAGTTTGATACTTATATATAGGGAAGGATCTCACATGGTTGATACTTATATATAGGGAAGGATCTCACGTGGTTGACACCTATATATAGGGAAGGATCTCAGGTGGTTGATACTTATATATAGGGAAGGATCTCACATGGTTGATACTTATGTATAGGGAAGGTAGTGACTAGGTTGATACCTATATATAGGGAAGGAAGTGACTAGGTTGATACTTATATACAGGGAAGGATCTCACGTGGTTGATACATACATATAGGGAAGGATCTCACATGGTAGTGACTAGGTAGATACCTATATATGGAAGGATCTCACGTGGTTGATACTTATATATAGGGAAGGATCTCACATGGTTGATACTTATATATAGGGAAGGATCTCATATGGTTGATACTTATATAGGGAAGCACCTCACGTGGTTGATACTTATATATAGGGAAGGTAGTGACTAGGTTGATACTTATATATATATATATATATATATAGGGAAGGAAGTGACTAGGTTGATACCTATATATAGGGAAGGATCTCACGTGGTTGATACTTATATAGGGAAGCATCTCACGTGGTTGATACTTATATATAGGGAAGGTAGTGACTAGGTTGATACTTATATACAGGGAAGGATCTCACATGGTTGATACTTATGTATAGGGAAGGATCTCACATGGTTGATACTTATATATAGGGAAGGTAGTGACTAGGTTGATACCTATATATAGGGAAGGAAGTGACTAGGTTGATACTTATATACAGGGAAGGATCTCACATGGTTGATACTTATATACAGGGAAGGATCTCACGTGGTTGATACTTATATACAGGGAAGGATCTCACATGGTGGATACTTATGTATAGGGAAGGATCTCACATGGTTGATACTTATATATAGGGAAGGATCTCACGTGGTTGATACCTATATATAGGGAAGGATCTCAGGTGGTTGATACTTATATATAGGGAAGGATCTCACATGGTTGATACCTATATATAGGGAAGGTAGTGACTAGGTTGATACCTATATATAGGGAAGGAAGTGACTAGGTTGATACTTATATACAGGGAAGGATCTCACATGGTTGATACTTATATACAGGGAAGGATCTCACATGGTTGATACTTATATATAGGGAAGGATCTCACGTGGTTGATACCTATATATAGGGAAGGATCTCAGGTGGTTGATACTTATATACAGGGAAGGATCTCACATGGTTGATACTTATATATAGGGAAGGATCTCACATGGTTGATACCTATATATAGGGAAGGTAGTGACTAGGTTGATACCTATATATAGGGAAGGAAGTGACTAGGTTGATACTTATATACAGGGAAGGATCTCACGTGGTTGATACATACATATAGGGAAGGATCTCACATGGTAGTGACTAGGTAGATACCTATATATGGAAGGATCTCACGTGGTTGATACTTATATATAGTGAAGGATCTCACGTGGTTGATACTTGTATACAGGGAAGGATCTCACGTGGTTGATACTTATATATAGGGAAGGTAGTGACTAGGTTGATACTTATATACAGGGAAGGATCTCACATGGTTGATACTTATGTATAGGGAAGGATCTCACATGGTTGATACTTATATATAGGGAAGGTAGTGACTAGGTTGATACCTATATATAGGGAAGGAAGTGACTAGGTTGATACTTATATACAGGGAAGGATCTCACGTGGTTGATACATACATATAGGGAAGGATCTCACATGGTAGTGACTAGGTAGATACCTATATATGGAAGGATCTCACGTGGTTGATACTTATATATAGTGAAGGATCTCACGTGGTTGATACTTGTATACAGGAAAGGATCTCACGTGGTTGATACTTGTATACAGGGAAGGATCTCACGTGGTTGATACTTATGTATAGGGAAGGTAGTGACTAGGTTGATACCTATATATAGGGAAGGTAGTGACTTGGTTGATACTTATATCTAGGGAAGGATCTCACGTGGTTGATACCTATATATAGGGAAGGATCTCACGTGGTTGATACTTATAGTGAAGGATCTCACGTGGTTGATACTTATATATAGGGAAAGATCTCACGTGGTTGATACATATATATATAGGGAAGCATCTCACGTGGTTGATACTTATATAGGGAAGCATCTCACGTGGTTGATACCTATATATAGGGAAGGAAGTGACTAGGTTGATACCTATATATAGGGAAGGATCTCACGTGGTTGATACTTATATATAGGGAAGGTAGTGACTAGGTTGATACTTATATACAGGGAAGGATCTCACATGGTTGATACTTATGTATAGGGAAGGTAGTGACTAGGTTGATACCTATATATAGGGAAGGAAGTGACTAGGTTGATACTTATATCTAGGGAAGGATCTCACGTGGTTGATACTTATATATAGGGAAGGATCTCACATGGTAGTGACTAGGTAGATACCTATATATGGAAGGATCTCACGTGGTTGATACATATATATATAGGGAAGGATCTCACATGGTTGATACTTATATAGGGAAGCATCTCACGTGGTTGATACTTATATATAGGGAAGGTAGTGACTAGGTTGATACCTATATATAGGGAAGGATCTCATGTGGTTGATACTTATATAGGGAAGCATCTCACGTGGTTGATACTTATATATAGGGAAGGTAGTGACTAGGTTGATACTTATATACAGGGAAGGATCTCACATGGTTGATACTTATGTATAGGGAAGGATCTCACGTGGTTGATACCTATATATAGGGAAGGATCTCACATGGTTGATACTTATATAGGGAAGCATCTCACGTGGTTGATACTTATATACAGGGAAGGATCTCACATGATGGATACTTATGTATAGGGAAGGATCTCACATGGTTGATACCTATATATAGGGAAGGATCTCAGGTGGTTGATACTTATAGGGAAGGATCTCACATGGTTGATACTTATGTATAGGGAAGGTAGTGACTAGGTTGATACTTATATACAGGGAAGGATCTCACGTGGTTGATACTTATGTATAGGGAAGGTAGTGACTAGGTTGATACCTATGTATAGGGAAGGAAGTGACTAGGTTGATACTTATATATAGTGAAGGATCTCACGTGGTTGATGCTTGTATACAGGGAAGGATCTCACGTGGTTGATACTTGTATACAGGGAAGGATCTCACGTGGTTGATACTTATATACAGGGAAGGATCTCACATGGTGGATACTTATATAGGGAAGCATCTCACGTGGTTGATACTTATAGGGAAGGTAGTGACTAGGTTGATACCTATATATAGGGAAGGAAGTGACTAGGTTGATACTTATATACAGGGAAGGATCTCACATGGTTGATACCTATATATAGGGAAGGAAGTGACTAGGTTGATACTTATATATAGTGAAGGATCTCACGTGGTTGATGCTTGTATACAGGGAAGGATCTCACGTGGTTGATACTTGTATACAGGGAAGGATCTCACGTGGTTGATACTTATATACAGGGAAGGATCTCACGTGGTTGATACCTATATATAGGGAAGGATCTCAGGTGGTTGATACTTATAGGGAAGGATCTCACATGGTTGATACTTATATACAGGGAAGGATCTCACATGGTTGATACCTATATATAGGGAAGGATCTCACATGGTTGATACTTATATATAGGGAAGGATCTCACGTGGTTGATACCTATATATAGGGAAGGATCTCACGTGGTTGATACTTATAGTGAAGGATCTCACGTGGTTGATACCTATATACAGGGAAGGATCTCACATGGTTGATACCTATATATAGGGAAGGATCTCACATGGTTGATACTTATATATAGGGAAGCATCTCACATGGTTGATACTTATATATAGGGAAGCATCTCACGTGGTTGATACTTATATAGGGAAGCATCTCACGTGGTTGATACCTATATATAGGGAAGGATCTCACATGGTTGATACTTATATATAGGGAAGGTAGTGACTAGGTTGATACCTATATATAGGGAAGGAAGTGACTAGGTTGATACTTATATACAGGGAAGGATCTCACATGGTTGATACTTATATACAGGGAAGGATCTCACGTGGTTGATACTTATATACAGGGAAGGATCTCACATGGTTGATACTTATATATAGGGAAGGATCTCACATGGTTGATACCTATATATAGGGAAGGATCTCACATGGTTGATACTTATATAGGGAAGCATCTCACGTGGTTGATACTTATATATAGGGAAGGTAGTGACTAGGTTGATACCTATATATAGGGAAGGAAGTGACTAGGTTGATACTTATATACAGGGAAGGATCTCACATGGTTGATACTTATGTATAGGGAAGGTAGTGACTAGGTTGATACCTATATATAGGGAAGGAAGTGACTAGGTTGATACTTATATCTAGGGAAGGATCTCACGTGGTTGATACTTATATATAGGGAAGGAAGTGACTAGTTTGATACTTATATATAGGGAAGGATCTCACATGGTTGATACTTATATATAGGGAAGGATCTCACGTGGTTGACACCTATATATAGGGAAGGATCTCAGGTGGTTGATACTTATATATAGGGAAGGATCTCACATGGTTGATACTTATGTATAGGGAAGGTAGTGACTAGGTTGATACCTATATATAGGGAAGGAAGTGACTAGGTTGATACTTATATACAGGGAAGGATCTCACGTGGTTGATACATACATATAGGGAAGGATCTCACATGGTAGTGACTAGGTAGATACCTATATATGGAAGGATCTCACGTGGTTGATACTTATATATAGGGAAGGATCTCACATGGTTGATACTTATATATAGGGAAGGATCTCATATGGTTGATACTTATATAGGGAAGCACCTCACGTGGTTGATACTTATATATAGGGAAGGTAGTGACTAGGTTGATACTTATATATATATATATATATATATATATAGGGAAGGAAGTGACTAGGTTGATACCTATATATAGGGAAGGATCTCACGTGGTTGATACTTATATAGGGAAGCATCTCACGTGGTTGATACTTATATATAGGGAAGGTAGTGACTAGGTTGATACTTATATACAGGGAAGGATCTCACATGGTTGATACTTATGTATAGGGAAGGATCTCACATGGTTGATACTTATATATAGGGAAGGATCTCACGTGGTTGATACCTATATATAGGGAAGGATCTCAGGTGGTTGATACTTATATATAGGGAAGGATCTCACATGGTTGATACCTATATATAGGGAAGGTAGTGACTAGGTTGATACCTATATATAGGGAAGGAAGTGACTAGGTTGATACTTATATACAGGGAAGGATCTCACATGGTTGATACTTATATACAGGGAAGGATCTCACATGGTTGATACTTATATATAGGGAAGGATCTCACGTGGTTGATACCTATATATAGGGAAGGATCTCAGGTGGTTGATACTTATATACAGGGAAGGATCTCACATGGTTGATACTTATATATAGGGAAGGATCTCACATGGTTGATACCTATATATAGGGAAGGTAGTGACTAGGTTGATACCTATATATAGGGAAGGAAGTGACTAGGTTGATACTTATATACAGGGAAGGATCTCACGTGGTTGATACATACATATAGGGAAGGATCTCACATGGTAGTGACTAGGTAGATACCTATATATGGAAGGATCTCACGTGGTTGATACTTATATATAGTGAAGGATCTCACGTGGTTGATACTTGTATACAGGGAAGGATCTCACGTGGTTGATACTTATATATAGGGAAGGTAGTGACTAGGTTGATACTTATATACAGGGAAGGATCTCACATGGTTGATACTTATGTATAGGGAAGGATCTCACATGGTTGATACTTATATATAGGGAAGGTAGTGACTAGGTTGATACCTATATATAGGGAAGGAAGTGACTAGGTTGATACTTATATACAGGGAAGGATCTCACGTGGTTGATACATACATATAGGGAAGGATCTCACATGGTAGTGACTAGGTAGATACCTATATATGGAAGGATCTCACGTGGTTGATACTTATATATAGTGAAGGATCTCACGTGGTTGATACTTGTATACAGGAAAGGATCTCACGTGGTTGATACTTGTATACAGGGAAGGATCTCACGTGGTTGATACTTATGTATAGGGAAGGTAGTGACTAGGTTGATACCTATATATAGGGAAGGTAGTGACTTGGTTGATACTTATATCTAGGGAAGGATCTCACGTGGTTGATACCTATATATAGGGAAGGATCTCACGTGGTTGATACTTATAGTGAAGGATCTCACGTGGTTGATACTTATATATAGGGAAAGATCTCACGTGGTTGATACATATATATATAGGGAAGCATCTCACGTGGTTGATACTTATATAGGGAAGCATCTCACGTGGTTGATACCTATATATAGGGAAGGAAGTGACTAGGTTGATACCTATATATAGGGAAGGATCTCACGTGGTTGATACTTATATATAGGGAAGGTAGTGACTAGGTTGATACTTATATACAGGGAAGGATCTCACATGGTTGATACTTATGTATAGGGAAGGTAGTGACTAGGTTGATACCTATATATAGGGAAGGAAGTGACTAGGTTGATACTTATATCTAGGGAAGGATCTCACGTGGTTGATACTTATATATAGGGAAGGATCTCACATGGTAGTGACTAGGTAGATACCTATATATGGAAGGATCTCACGTGGTTGATACATATATATATAGGGAAGGATCTCACATGGTTGATACTTATATAGGGAAGCATCTCACGTGGTTGATACTTATATATAGGGAAGGTAGTGACTAGGTTGATACCTATATATAGGGAAGGATCTCACGTGGTTGATACTTATATAGGGAAGCATCTCACGTGGTTGATACTTATATATAGGGAAGGTAGTGACTAGGTTGATACTTATATACAGGGAAGGATCTCACATGGTTGATACTTATGTATAGGGAAGGATCTCACATGGTTGATACTTATATATAGGGAAGGTAGTGACTAGGTTGATACCTATATATAGGGCAGGAAGTGACTAGGTTGATACTTATATACAGGGAAGGATCTCACATGGTTGATACTTATATACAGGGAAGGATCTCACGTGGTTGATACTTATATACAGGGAAGGATCTCACATGGTGGATACTTATGTATAGGGAAGGATCTCAGGTGGTTGATACTTATATATAGGGAAGGATCTCACATGGTTGATACCTATATATAGGGAAGGTAGTGACTAGGTTGATACCTATATATAGGGAAGGAAGTGACTAGGTTGATACTTATATACAGGGAAGGATCTCACGTGGTTGATACCTATATATAGGGAAGGATCTCACGTGGTTGATACTTATAGTGAAGGATCTCACGTGGTTGATACTTATATATAGGGAAAGATCTCACGTGGTTGATACATATATATATAGGGAAGCATCTCACGTGGTTGATACTTATATAGGGAAGCATCTCACGTGGTTGATACCTATATATAGGGAAGGAAGTGACTAGGTTGATACCTATATATAGGGAAGGATCTCACGTGGTTGATACTTATATATAGGGAAGGTAGTGACTAGGTTGATACTTATATACAGGGAAGGATCTCACATGGTTGATACTTATGTATAGGGAAGGTAGTGACTAGGTTGATACCTATATATAGGGAAGGAAGTGACTAGGTTGATACTTATATCTAGGGAAGGATCTCACGTGGTTGATACTTATATATAGGGAAGGATCTCACATGGTAGTGACTAGGTAGATACCTATATATGGAAGGATCTCACGTGGTTGATACATATATATATAGGGAAGGATCTCACATGGTTGATACTTATATAGGGAAGCATCTCACGTGGTTGATACTTATATATAGGGAAGGTAGTGACTAGGTTGATACTTATATACAGGGAAGGATCTCACATGGTTGATACTTATGTATAGGGAAGGTAGTGACTAGGTTGATACCTATATATAGGGAAGGAAGTGACTAGGTTGATACTTATATACAGGGAAGGATCTCACGTGGTTGATACTTATGTATAGGGAAGGTAGTGACTAGGTTGATACCTATATATAGGGAAGGAAGTGACTAGGTTGATACTTATATCTAGGGAAGGATCTCACGTGGTTGATACCTATATATAGGGAAGGATCTCACATGGTTGATACTTATATAGGGAAGCATCTCACGTGGTTGATACTTATATACAGGGAAGGATCTCACATGATGGATACTTATGTATAGGGAAGGATCTCATATGGTTGATACCTCTATATAGGGAAGGATCTCAGGTGGTTGATACTTATAGGGAAGGATCTCACATGGTTGATACCTATATATAGGGAAGGTAGTGACTAGGTTGATACCTATATATAGGGAAGGAAGTGACTAGGTTGATACTTATATACAGGGAAGGATCTCACATGGTTGATACTTATATACAGGGAAGGATCTCACATGGTTGATACTTATATATAGGGAAGGATCTCACGTGGTTGATACCTATATATAGGGAAGGATCTCAGGTGGTTGATACTTATATATAGGGAAGGATCTCACATGGTTGATACCTATATATAGGGAAGGTAGTGACTAGGTTGATACCTATATATAGGGAAGGAAGTGACTAGGTTGATACTTATATACAGGGAAGGATCTCACATGGTTGATACTTATGTATAGGGAAGGTAGTGACTAGGTTGATACCTATATATAGGGAAGGAAGTGACTAGGTTGATACTTATATACAGGGAAGGATCTCACGTGGTTGATACATACATATAGGGAAGGATCTCACATGGTAGTGACTAGGTAGATACCTATATATGGAAGGATCTCACGGATCTCACGTGGTTGATACTTGTATACAGGGAAGGATCTCACGTGGTTGATACTTGTATACAGGGAAGGATCTCACGTGGTTGATACTTATGTATAGGGAAGGTAGTGACTAGGTTGATACCTATATATAGGGAAGGAAGTGACTAGGTTGATACTTATATACAGGGAAGGATCTCACATGGTTGATACTTATGTATAGGGAAGGTAGTGACTAGGTTGATACCTATATATAGGGAAGGTAGTGACTAGGTTGATACTTATATACAGGGAAGGATCTCACGTGGTTGATACATACATATAGGGAAGGATCTCACATGGTAGTGACTAGGTAGATACCTATATATGGAAGGATCTCACGTGGTTGATACTTATATATAGTGAAGGATCTCACGTGGTTGATACTTGTATACAGGGAAGGATCTCACGTGGTTGATACTTATGTATAGGGAAGGTAGTGACTAGGTTGATACCTATATATAGGGAAGGAAGTGACTAGGTTGATACTTATATACAGGGAAGGATCTCACATGGTTGATACTTATATACAGGGAAGGATCTCACGTGGTTGATACTTATATACAGGGAAGGATCTCACATGGTGGATACTTATGTATAGGGAAGGATCTCACATGGTTGATACTTATATATAGGGAAGGATCTCACGTGGTTGATACCTATATATAGGGAAGGATCTCAGGTGGTTGATACTTATATATAGGGAAGGATCTCACATGGTTGATACCTATATATAGGGAAGGTAGTGACTAGGTTGATACCTATATATAGGGAAGGAAGTGACTAGGTTGATACTTATATACAGGGAAGGATCTCACATGGTTGATACTTATATACAGGGAAGGATCTCACATGGTTGATACTTATATATAGGGAAGGATCTCACGTGGTTGATACCTATATATAGGGAAGGATCTCAGGTGGTTGATACTTATAGTGAAGGATCTCACGTGGTTGATACCTATATATAGGGAAGGATCTCAGGTGGTTGATACTTATATATAGGGAAGGATCTCACATGGTTGATACCTATATATAGGGAAGGTAGTGACTAGGTTGATACCTATATATAGGGAAGGAAGTGACTAGGTTGATACTTATATACAGGGAAGGATCTCACATGGTTGATACTTATATACAGGGAAGGATCTCACATGGTTGATACTTATATACAGGGAAGGATCTCACGAGGTTGATACATACATATAGGGAAGGATCTCACATGGTAGTGACTAGGTAGATACCTATATATGGAAGGATCTCACGTGGTTGATACTTATATATAGTGAAGGATCTCACGTGGTTGATACTTGTATACAGGGAAGGATCTCACGTGGTTGATACTTATGTATAGGGAAGGTAGTGACTAGGTTGATACCTATATATAGGGAAGGTAGTGACTTGGTTGATACTTATATCTAGGGAAGGATCTCACGTGGTTGATACCTATATATAGGGAAGGATCTCACGTGGTTGATACTTATAGTGAAGGATCTCACGTGGTTGATACTTATATATAGGGAAAGATCTCACGTGGTTGATACATATATATATAGGGAAGCATCTCACGTGGTTGATACTTATATAGGGAAGCATCTCACGTGGTTGATACCTATATATAGGGAAGGAAGTGACTAGGTTGATACCTATATATAGGGAAGGATCTCACGTGGTTGATACTTATGTATAGGGAAGGTAGTGACTAGGTTGATACCTATATATAGGGAAGGAAGTGACTAGGTTGATACTTATATCTAGGGAAGGATCTCACGTGGTTGATACTTATATATAGGGAAGGATCTCACATGGTAGTGACTAGGTAGATACCTATATATGGAAGGATCTCACGTGGTTGATACATATATATATAGGGAAGGATCTCACATGGTTGATACTTATATAGGGAAGCATCTCACGTGGTTGATACTTATATATAGGGAAGGTAGTGACTAGGTTGATACCTATAAATAGGGAAGGATCTCACGTGGTTGATACTTATATAGGGAAGCATCTCACGTGGTTGATACTTATGTATAGGGAAGGTAGTGACTAGGTTGATACTTATATACAGGGAAGGATCTCACATGGTTGATACTTATGTATAGGGAAGGATCTCACATGGTTGATACTTATATACAGGGAAGGATCTCACGTGGTTGATACTTATATACAGGGAAGGATCTCACATGGTTGATACTTATATATAGGGAAGGATCTCACGTGGTTGATACCTATATATAGGGAAGGATCTCAGGTGGTTGATACTTATATATAGGGAAGGATCTCACATGGTTGATACCTATATATAGGGAAGGTAGTGACTAGGTTGATACCTATATATAGGGAAGGAAGTGACTAGGTTGATGCTTATATCTAGGGAAGGATCTCACGTGGTTGATACCTATATATAGGGAAGGATCTCAGGTGGTTGATACTTATATATAGTGAAGGATCTCACGTGGTTGATACTTGTATACAGGGAAGGATCTCACGTGGTTGATACTTGTATACAGGGAAGGATCTCACGTGGTTGATACTTGTATACAGGGAAGGATCTCACGTGGTTGATACTTATATATAGGGAAGGATCTCACATGGTTGATACCTATATATAGGGAAGGATCTCACATGGTTGATACTTATATATAGGGAAGGATCTCACGTGGTTGATACCTATATATAGGGAAGGATCTCACGTGGTTGATACTTATAGTGAAGGATCTCACGTGGTTGATACATATATATATAGGGAAGGATCTCACATGGTTGATACTTATATAGGGAAGCATCTCACGTGGTTGATACTTATATATAGGGAAGGTAGTGACTAGGTTGATACTTATATACAGGGAAGGATCTCACATGATGGATACTTATGTATAGGGAAGGATCTCATATGGTTGATACCTCTATATAGGGAAGGATCTCAGGTGGTTGATACTTATAGGGAAGGATCTCACATGGTTGATACCTATATATAGGGAAGGTAGTGACTAGGTTGATACCTATATATAGGGAAGGAAGTGACTAGGTTGATACTTATATACAGGGAAGGATCTCACATGGTTGATACTTATATACAGGGAAGGATCTCACATGGTTGATACTTATATATAGGGAAGGATCTCACGTGGTTGATACCTATATATAGGGAAGGATCTCAGGTGGTTGATACTTATATACAGGGAAGGATCTCACATGGTTGATACCTATATATAGGGAAGGTAGTGACTAGGTTGATACCTATATATAGGGAAGGAAGTGACTAGGTTGATACTTATATACAGGGAAGGATCTCACATGGTTGATACTTATGTATAGGGAAGGTAGTGACTAGGTTGATACCTATATATAGGGAAGGAAGTGACTAGGTTGATACTTATATACAGGGAAGGATCTCACGTGGTTGATACATACATATAGGGAAGGATCTCACATGGTAGTGACTAGGTAGATACCTATATATGGAAGGATCTCACGTGGTTGATACTTATATATAGTGAAGGATCTCACGTGGTTGATACTTGTATACAGGGAAGGATCTCACGTGGTTGATACTTATGTATAGGGAAGGTAGTGACTAGGTTGATACCTATATATAGGGAAGGAAGTGACTAGGTTGATACTTATA
The DNA here is from genome assembly GCF_964263255.1 of Lissotriton vulgaris. NCBI lineage: Eukaryota > Metazoa > Chordata > Amphibia > Caudata > Salamandridae > Lissotriton > Lissotriton vulgaris. Next base: position 50,008,844 of record NC_141700.1, read on the forward strand.
TACAGGGAAGGATCTCACATGGTTGATACTTATGTATAGGGAAGGTAGTGACTAGGTTGATACCTATATATAGGGAAGGTAGTGACTAGGTTGATACTTATATTCAGGGAAGGATCTCACGTGGTTGATACATACATATAGGGAAGGATCTCACATGGTAGTGACTAGGTAGATACCTATATATGGAAGGATCTCACGTGGTTGATACTTATATATAGTGAAGGATCTCACGTGGTTGATACTTGTATACAGGGAAGGATCTCACGTGGTTGATACTTGTATACAGGGAAGGATCTCACGTGGTTGATACTTATGTATAGGGAAGGTAGTGACTAGGTTGATACCTATATATAGGGAAGGAAGTGACTAGGTTGATACTTATATACAGGGAAGGATCTCACATGGTTGATACTTATATACAGGGAAGGATCTCACGTGGTTGATACTTATATACAGGGAAGGATCTCACATGGTGGATACTTATGTATAGGGAAGGATCTCACATGGTTGATACTTATATATAGGGAAGGATCTCACGTGGTTGATACCTATATATAGGGAAGGATCTCAGGTGGTTGATACTTATATATAGGGAAGGATCTCACATGGTTGATACCTATATATAGGGAAGGTAGTGACTAGGTTGATACCTATATATAGGGAAGGAAGTGACTAGGTTGATACTTATATACAGGGAAGGATCTCACATGGTTGATACTTATATACAGGGAAGGATCTCACATGGTTGATACTTATATATAGGGAAGGATCTCACGTGGTTGATACCTATATATAGGGAAGGATCTCAGGTGGTTGATACTTATAGTGAAGGATCTCACGTGGTTGATACCTATATATAGGGAAGGATCTCAGGTGGTTGATACTTATATATAGGGAAGGATCTCACATGGTTGATACCTATATATAGGGAAGGTAGTGACTAGGTTGATACCTATATATAGGGAAGGAAGTGACTAGGTTGATACTTATATACAGGGAAGGATCTCACATGGTTGATACTTATATACAGGGAAGGATCTCACATGGTTGATACTTATATACAGGGAAGGATCTCACGAGGTTGATACATACATATAGGGAAGGATCTCACATGGTAGTGACTAGGTAGATACCTATATATGGAAGGATCTCACGTGGTTGATACTTATATATAGTGAAGGATCTCACGTGGTTGATACTTGTATACAGGGAAGGATCTCACGTGGTTGATACTTATGTATAGGGAAGGTAGTGACTAGGTTGATACCTATATATAGGGAAGGTAGTGACTTGGTTGATACTTATATCTAGGGAAGGATCTCACGTGGTTGATACCTATATATAGGGAAGGATCTCACGTGGTTGATACTTATAGTGAAGGATCTCACGTGGTTGATACTTATATATAGGGAAAGATCTCACGTGGTTGATACATATATATATAGGGAAGCATCTCACGTGGTTGATACTTATATAGGGAAGCATCTCACGTGGTTGATACCTATATATAGGGAAGGAAGTGACTAGGTTGATACCTATATATAGGGAAGGATCTCACGTGGTTGATACTTATGTATAGGGAAGGTAGTGACTAGGTTGATACCTATATATAGGGAAGGAAGTGACTAGGTTGATACTTATATCTAGGGAAGGATCTCACGTGGTTGATACTTATATATAGGGAAGGATCTCACATGGTAGTGACTAGGTAGATACCTATATATGGAAGGATCTCACGTGGTTGATACATATATATATAGGGAAGGATCTCACATGGTTGATACTTATATAGGGAAGCATCTCACGTGGTTGATACTTATATATAGGGAAGGTAGTGACTAGGTTGATACCTATAAATAGGGAAGGATCTCACGTGGTTGATACTTATATAGGGAAGCATCTCACGTGGTTGATACTTATGTATAGGGAAGGTAGTGACTAGGTTGATACTTATATACAGGGAAGGATCTCACATGGTTGATACTTATGTATAGGGAAGGATCTCACATGGTTGATACTTATATACAGGGAAGGATCTCACGTGGTTGATACTTATATACAGGGAAGGATCTCACATGGTTGATACTTATATATAGGGAAGGATCTCACGTGGTTGATACCTATATATAGGGAAGGATCTCAGGTGGTTGATACTTATATATAGGGAAGGATCTCACATGGTTGATACCTATATATAGGGAAGGTAGTGACTAGGTTGATACCTATATATAGGGAAGGAAGTGACTAGGTTGATGCTTATATCTAGGGAAGGATCTCACGTGGTTGATACCTATATATAGGGAAGGATCTCAGGTGGTTGATACTTATATATAGTGAAGGATCTCACGTGGTTGATACTTGTATACAGGGAAGGATCTCACGTGGTTGATACTTGTATACAGGGAAGGATCTCACGTGGTTGATACTTGTATACAGGGAAGGATCTCACGTGGTTGATACTTATATATAGGGAAGGATCTCACATGGTTGATACCTATATATAGGGAAGGATCTCACATGGTTGATACTTATATATAGGGAAGGATCTCACGTGGTTGATACCTATATATAGGGAAGGATCTCACGTGGTTGATACTTATAGTGAAGGATCTCACGTGGTTGATACCTATATACAGGGAAGGATCTCACATGGTTGATACCTATATATAGGGAAGGATCTCACATGGTTGATACTTATATATAGGGAAGCATCTCACATGGTTGATACTTATATATAGGGAAGCATCTCACGTGGTTGATACTTATATAGGGAAGCATCTCACGTGGTTGATACCTATATATAGGGAAGGATCTCACATGGTTGATACTTATATATAGGGAAGGTAGTGACTAGGTTGATACCTATATATAGGGAAGGAAGTGACTAGGTTGATACTTATATACAGGGAAGGATCTCACATGGTTGATACTTATGTATAGGGAAGGTAGTGACTAGGTTGATACCTATATATAGGGAAGGAAGTGACTAGGTTGATACTTATATACAGGGAAGGATCTCACATGGTTGATACTTATATACAGGGAAGGATCTCACGTGGTTGATACTTATATACAGGGAAGGATCTCACATGGTTGATACTTATATATAGGGAAGGATCTCACATGGTTGATACCTATATATAGGGAAGGATCTCACATGGTTGATACTTATATAGGGAAGCATCTCACGTGGTTGATACTTATATATAGGGAAGGAAGTGACTAGGTTGATACCTATATATAGGGAAGGAAGTGACTAGGTTGATACTTATATACAGGGAAGGATCTCACATGGTTGATACTTATGTATAGGGAAGGTAGTGACTAGGTTGATACCTATATATAGGGAAGGAAGTGACTAGGTTGATACTTATATCTAGGGAAGGATCTCACGTGGTTGATACTTATATATAGGGAAGGAAGTGACTAGTTTGATACTTATATATAGGGAAGGATCTCACATGGTTGATACTTATATATAGGGAAGGATCTCACATGGTTGATACCTATATATAGGGAAGGATCTCAGGTGGTTGATACTTATATATAGGGAAGGATCTCACATGGTTGATACTTATGTATAGGGAAGGTAGTGACTAGGTTGATACCTATATATAGGGAAGGAAGTGACTAGGTTGATACTTATATACAGGGAAGGATCTCACGTGGTTGATACATACATATAGGGAAGGATCTCACATGGTAGTGACTAGGTAGATACCTATATATGAAAGGATCTCACGTGGTTGATACTTATATATAGGGAAGGATCTCACATGGTTGATACTTATATACAGGGAAGGATCTCACATGGTTGATACTTATATATAGGGAAGGATCTCACGTGGTTGATACCTATATATAGGGAAGGATCTCACGTGGTTGATACTTATAGTGAAGGATCTCACGTGGTTGATACCTATATACAGGGAAGGATCTCACATGGTTGATACCTATATATAGGGAAGGATCTCACATGGTTGATACTTATATATAGGGAAGCATCTCACATGGTTGATACTTATATATAGGGAAGCATCTAACGTGGTTGATACTTATATAGGGAAGCATCTCACGTGGTTGATACCTATATATAGGGAAGGATCTCACATGGTTGATACTTATATATAGGGAAGGTAGTGACTAGGTTGATACCTATATATAGGGAAGGAAGTGACTAGGTTGATACTTATATACAGGGAAGGATCTCACATGGTTGATACTTATATACAGGGAAGGATCTCACGTGGTTGATACTTATATACAGGGAAGGATCTCACATGGTTGATACTTATATATAGGGAAGGATCTCACATGGTTGATACCTATATATAGGGAAGGATCTCACATGGTTGATACTTATATAGGGAAGCATCTCACGTGGTTGATACTTATATATAGGGAAGGTAGTGACTAGGTTGATACCTATATATAGGGAAGGAAGTGACTAGGTTGATACTTATATACAGGGAAGGATCTCACATGGTTGATACTTATGTATAGGGAAGGTAGTGACTAGGTTGATACCTATATATAGGGAAGGAAGTGACTAGGTTGATACTTATATCTAGGGAAGGATCTCACGTGGTTGATACTTATATATAGGGAAGGAAGTGACTAGTTTGATACTTATATATAGGGAAGGATCTCACATGGTTGATACTTATATATAGGGAAGGATCTCACGTGGTTGACACCTATATATAGGGAAGGATCTCAGGTGGTTGATACTTATATATAGGGAAGGATCTCACATGGTTGATACTTATGTATAGGGAAGGTAGTGACTAGGTTGATACCTATATATAGGGAAGGAAGTGACTAGGTTGATACTTATATACAGGGAAGGATCTCACGTGGTTGATACATACATATAGGGAAGGATCTCACATGGTAGTGACTAGGTAGATACCTATATATGGAAGGATCTCACGTGGTTGATACTTATATATAGGGAAGGATCTCACATGGTTGATACTTATATATAGGGAAGGATCTCATATGGTTGATACTTGTATAGGGAAGCACCTCACGTGGTTGATACTTATATATAGGGAAGGTAGTGACTAGGTTGATACTTATATATATATATATATATATATATATAGGGAAGGAAGTGACTAGGTTGATACCTATATATAGGGAAGGATCTCACGTGGTTGATACTTATATAGGGAAGCATCTCACGTGGTTGATACTTATATATAGGGAAGGTAGTGACTAGGTTGATACTTATATACAGGGAAGGATCTCACATGGTTGATACTTATGTATAGGGAAGGATCTCACATGGTTGATACTTATATATAGGGAAGGTAGTGACTAGGTTGATACCTATATATAGGGAAGGAAGTGACTAGGTTGATACTTATATACAGGGAAGGATCTCACATGGTTGATACTTATATACAGGGAAGGATCTCACGTGGTTGATACTTATATACAGGGAAGGATCTCACATGGTGGATACTTATGTATAGGGAAGGATCTCACATGGTTGATACTTATATATAGGGAAGGATCTCACGTGGTTGATACCTATATATAGGGAAGGATCTCAGGTGGTTGATACTTATATATAGGGAAGGATCTCACATGGTTGATACCTATATATAGGGAAGGTAGTGACTAGGTTGATACCTATATATAGGGAAGGAAGTGACTAGGTTGATACTTATATACAGGGAAGGATCTCACATGGTTGATACTTATATACAGGGAAGGATCTCACATGGTTGATACTTATATATAGGGAAGGATCTCACGTGGTTGATACCTATATATAGGGAAGGATCTCAGGTGGTTGATACTTATATACAGGGAAGGATCTCACATGGTTGATACTTATATATAGGGAAGGATCTCACATGGTTGATACCTATATATAGGGAAGGTAGTGACTAGGTTGATACCTATATATAGGGAAGGAAGTGACTAGGTTGATACTTATATACAGGGAAGGATCTCACATGGTTGATACTTATATACAGGGAAGGATCTCACGTGGTTGATACTTATATACAGGGAAGGATCTCACATGGTTGATACTTATATATAGGGAAGGATCTCACGTGGTTGATACCTATATATAGGGAAGGATCTCAGGTGGTTGATACTTATATATAGGGAAGGATCTCACATGGTTGATACCTATATATAGGGAAGGTAGTGACTAGGTTGATACCTATATATAGGGAAGGAAGTGACTAGGTTGATACTTATATACAGGGAAGGATCTCACATGGTTGATACTTATATACAGGGAAGGATCTCACATGGTTGATACTTATATATAGGGAAGGATCTCACGTGGTTGATACCTATATATAGGGAAGGATCTCAGGTGGTTGATACTTATATATAGGGAAGGATCTCACATGGTTGATACCTATATATAGGGAAGGAAGTGACTAGGTTGATGCTTATATCTAGGGAAGGATCTCACGTGGTTGATACCTATATATAGGGAAGGATCTCAGGTGGTTGATACTTATATATAGTGAAGGATCTCACGTGGTTGATACTTGTATACAGGGAAGGATCTCACGTGGTTGATACTTGTATACAGGGAAGGATCTCACGTGGTTGATACTTGTATACAGGGAAGGATCTCACGTGGTTGATACTTATGTATAGGGAAGGTAGTGACTAGGTTGATACCTATATATAGGGAAGGAAGTGACTAGGTTGATACTTATATACAGGGAAGGATCTCACATGGTTGATACTTATGTATAGGGAAGGTAGTGACTAGGTTGATACCTATATATAGGGAAGGAAGTGACTAGGTTGATACTTATATACAGGGAAGGATCTCACGTGGTTGATACATACATATAGGGAAGGATCTCACATGGTAGTGACTAGGTAGATACCTATATATGGAAGGATCTCACATGGTTGATACTTGTATACAGGGAAGGATCTCACGTGGTTGATACTTGTATACAGGGAAGGATCTCACGTGGTTGATACTTATGTATAGGGAAGGTAGTGACTAGGTTGATACCTATATATAGGGAAGGTAGTGACTAGGTTGATACTTATATCTAGGGAAGGATCTCACGTGGTTGATACCTATATATAGGGCAGGAAGTGACTAGGTTGATACTTATATACAGGGAAGGATCTCACGTGGTTGATACTTATGTATAGGGAAGGTAGTGACTAGGTTGATACCTATATATAGGGAAGGAAGTGACTAGGTTGATACTTATATCTAGGGAAGCATCTCACGTGGTTGATACCTATATATAGGGAAGGAAGTGACTAGGTTGATACCTATATATAGGGAAGGATCTCACGTGGTTGATACTTATATATAGGGAAGGTAGTGACTAGGTTGATACTTATATACAGGGAAGGATCTCACATGGTTGATACTTATGTATAGGGAAGGTAGTGACTAGGTTGATACCTATATATAGGGAAGGAAGTGACTAGGTTGATACTTATATCTAGGGAAGGATCTCACGTGGTTGATACTTATATATAGGGAAGGATCTCACATGGTTGATACCTATATATAGGGAAGGATCTCACATGGTTGATACTTATATATAGGGAAGGATCTCACGTGGTTGATACCTATATATAGGGAAGGATCTCACGTGGTTGATACTTATAGTGAAGGATCTCACGTGGTTGATACCTATATACAGGGAAGGATCTCACATGGTTGATACCTATATATAGGGAAGGATCTCACATGGTTGATACTTATATATAGGGAAGCATCTCACATGGTTGATACTTATATATAGGGAAGCATCTCACGTGGTTGATACTTATATAGGGAAGCATCTCACGTGGTTGATACCTATATATAGGGAAGGATCTCACATGGTTGATACTTATATATAGGGAAGGTAGTGACTAGGTTGATACCTATATATAGGGAAGGAAGTGACTAGGTTGATACTTATATACAGGGAAGGATCTCACATGGTTGATACTTATATACAGGGAAGGATCTCACGTGGTTGATACTTATATACAGGGAAGGATCTCACATGGTTGATACTTATATATAGGGAAGGATCTCACATGGTTGATACCTATATATAGGGAAGGATCTCACATGGTTGATACTTATATAGGGAAGCATCTCACGTGGTTGATACTTATATATAGGGAAGGAAGTGACTAGGTTGATACCTATATATAGGGAAGGAAGTGACTAGGTTGATACTTATATACAGGGAAGGATCTCACATGGTTGATACTTATGTATAGGGAAGGTAGTGACTAGGTTGATACCTATATATAGGGAAGGAAGTGACTAGGTTGATACTTATATCTAGGGAAGGATCTCACGTGGTTGATACTTATATATAGGGAAGGAAGTGACTAGTTTGATACTTATATATAGGGAAGGATCTCACATGGTTGATACTTATATATAGGGAAGGATCTCACATGGTTGATACCTATATATAGGGAAGGATCTCAGGTGGTTGATACTTATATATAGGGAAGGATCTCACATGGTTGATACTTATGTATAGGGAAGGTAGTGACTAGGTTGATACCTATATATAGGGAAGGAAGTGACTAGGTTGATACTTATATACAGGGAAGGATCTCACGTGGTTGATACATACATATAGGGAAGGATCTCACATGGTAGTGACTAGGTAGATACCTATATATGAAAGGATCTCACGTGGTTGATACTTATATATAGGGAAGGATCTCACATGGTTGATACTTATATATAGGGAAGGATCTCACATGGTTGATACTTATATACAGGGAAGGATCTCACATGGTTGATACCTATATATAGGGAAGGATCTCACATGGTTGATACTTATATATAGGGAAGGATCTCACGTGGTTGATACCTATATATAGGGAAGGATCTCACGTGGTTGATACTTATAGTGAAGGATCTCACGTGGTTGATACCTATATACAGGGAAGGATCTCACATGGTTGATACCTATATATAGGGAAGGATCTCACATGGTTGATACTTATATATAGGGAAGCATCTCACATGGTTGATACTTATATATAGGGAAGCATCTCACGTGGTTGATACCTATATATAGGGAAGGATCTCACATGGTTGATACTTATATATAGGGAAGGTAGTGACTAGGTTGATACCTATATATAGGGAAGGAAGTGACTAGGTTGATACTTATATACAGGGAAGGATCTCACATGGTTGATACTTATATACAGGGAAGGATCTCACGTGGTTGATACTTATATACAGGGAAGGATCTCACATGGTTGATACTTATATATAGGGAAGGATCTCACATGGTTGATACCTATATATAGGGAAGGATCTCACATGGTTGATACTTATATAGGGAAGCATCTCACGTGGTTGATACTTATATATAGGGAAGGTAGTGACTAGGTTGATACCTATATATAGGGAAGGAAGTGACTAGGTTGATACTTATATACAGGGAAGGATCTCACATGGTTGATACTTATGTATAGGGAAGGTAGTGACTAGGTTGATACCTATATATAGGGAAGGAAGTGACTAGGTTGATACTTATATCTAGGGAAGGATCTCACGTGGTTGATACTTATATATAGGGAAGGAAGTGACTAGTTTGATACTTATATATAGGGAAGGATCTCACATGGTTGATACTTATATATAGGGAAGGATCTCACGTGGTTGACACCTATATATAGGGAAGGATCTCAGGTGGTTGATACTTATATATAGGGAAGGATCTCACATGGTTGATACTTATGTATAGGGAAGGTAGTGACTAGGTTGATACCTATATATAGGGAAGGAAGTGACTAGGTTGATACTTATATACAGGGAAGGATCTCACGTGGTTGATACATACATATAGGGAAGGATCTCACATGGTAGTGACTAGGTAGATACCTATATATGGAAGGATCTCACGTGGTTGATACTTATATATAGGGAAGGATCTCACATGGTTGATACTTATATATAGGGAAGGATCTCATATGGTTGATACTTATATAGGGAAGCACCTCACGTGGTTGATACTTATATATAGGGAAGGTAGTGACTAGGTTGATACTTATATATATATATATATATATAGGGAAGGAAGTGACTAGGTTGATACCTATATATAGGGAAGGATCTCACGTGGTTGATACTTATATAGGGAAGCATCTCACGTGGTTGATACTTATATATAGGGAAGGTAGTGACTAGGTTGATACTTATATACAGGGAAGGATCTCACATGGTTGATACTTATGTATAGGGAAGGATCTCACATGGTTGATACTTATATATAGGGAAGGTAGTGACTAGGTTGATACCTATATATAGGGAAGGAAGTGACTAGGTTGATACTTATATACAGGGAAGGATCTCACATGGTTGATACTTATATACAGGGAAGGATCTCACGTGGTTGATACTTATATACAGGGAAGGATCTCACATGGTGGATACTTATGTATAGGGAAGGATCTCACATGGTTGATACTTATATATAGGGAAGGATCTCACGTGGTTGATACCTATATATAGGGAAGGATCTCAGGTGGTTGATACTTATATATAGGGAAGGATCTCACATGGTTGATACCTATATATAGGGAAGGTAGTGACTAGGTTGATACCTATATATAGGGAAGGAAGTGACTAGGTTGATACTTATATACAGGGAAGGATCTCACATGGTTGATACTTATATACAGGGAAGGATCTCACATGGTTGATACTTATATATAGGGAAGGATCTCACGTGGTTGATACCTATATATAGGGAAGGATCTCAGGTGGTTGATACTTATATACAGGGAAGGATCTCACATGGTTGATACTTATATATAGGGAAGGATCTCACATGGTTGATACCTATATATAGGGAAGGTAGTGACTAGGTTGATACCTATATATAGGGAAGGAAGTGACTAGGTTGATACTTATATACAGGGAAGGATCTCACGTGGTTGATACATACATATAGGGAAGGATCTCACATGGTAGTGACTAGGTAGATACCTATATATGGAAGGATCTCACGTGGTTGATACTTATATATAGTGAAGGATCTCACGTGGTTGATACTTGTATACAGGGAAGGATCTCACGTGGTTGATACTTATATATAGGGAAGGTAGTGACTAGGTTGATACTTATATACAGGGAAGGATCTCACATGGTTGATACTTATGTATAGGGAAGGATCTCACATGGTTGATACTTATATATAGGGAAGGTAGTGACTAGGTTGATACCTATATATAGGGAAGGAAGTGACTAGGTTGATACTTATATACAGGGAAGGATCTCACGTGGTTGATACATACATATAGGGAAGGATCTCACATGGTAGTGACTAGGTAGATACCTATATATGGAAGGATCTCACGTGGTTGATACTTATATATAGTGAAGGATCTCACGTGGTTGATACTTGTATACAGGAAAGGATCTCACGTGGTTGATACTTGTATACAGGGAAGGATCTCACGTGGTTGATACTTATGTATAGGGAAGGTAGTGACTAGGTTGATACCTATATATAGGGAAGGTAGTGACTTGGTTGATACTTATATCTAGGGAAGGATCTCACGTGGTTGATACCTATATATAGGGAAGGATCTCACGTGGTTGATACTTATAGTGAAGGATCTCACGTGGTTGATACTTATATATAGGGAAAGATCTCACGTGGTTGATACATATATATATAGGGAAGCATCTCACGTGGTTGATACTTATATAGGGAAGCATCTCACGTGGTTGATACCTATATATAGGGAAGGAAGTGACTAGGTTGATACCTATATATAGGGAAGGATCTCACGTGGTTGATACTTATATATAGGGAAGGTAGTGACTAGGTTGATACTTATATACAGGGAAGGTAGTGACTAGGTTGATACTTATATACAGGGAAGGATCTCACATGGTTGATACTTATGTATAGGGAAGGTAGTGACTAGGTTGATACCTATATATAGGGAAGGAAGTGACTAGGTTGATACTTATATCTAGGGAAGGATCTCACGTGGTTGATACTTATATATAGGGAAGGATCTCACATGGTAGTGACTAGGTAGATACCTATATATGGAAGGATCTCACGTGGTTGATACATATATATATAGGGAAGGATCTCACATGGTTGATACTTATATAGGGAAGCATCTCACGTGGTTGATACTTATGTATAGGGAAGGTAGTGACTAGGTTGATACCTATATATAGGGAAGGAAGTGACTAGGTTGATACTTATATACAGGGAAGGATCTCACATGGTTGATACTTATGTATAGGGAAGGTAGTGACTAGGTTGATACCTATATATAGGGAAGGAAGTGACTAGGTTGATACTTATATACAGGGAAGGATCTCACGTGGTTGATACATACATATAGGGAAGGATCTCACATGGTAGTGACTAGGTTGATACCTATATATAGGGAAGGATCTCACGTGGTTGATACTTATGTATAGGGAAGGTAGTGACTAGGTTGATACCTATATATAGGGAAGGAAGTGACTAGGTTGATACTTATATACAGGGAAGGATCTCACATGGTTGATACTTATGTATAGGGAAGGTAGTGACTAGGTTGATACCTATATATAGGGAAGGAAGTGACTAGGTTGATACTTATATACAGGGAAGGATCTCACGTGGTTGATACATACATATAGGGAAGGATCTCACATGGTAGTGACTAGGTTGATACCTATATATAGGGAAGGATCTCACGTGGTTGATACTTATATAGGGAAGCATCTCACGTGGTTGATACTTATATATAGGGAAGGTAGTGACTAGGTTGATACTTATATACAGGGAAGGATCTCACATGGTTGATACTTATGTATAGGGAAGGATCTCACATGGTTGATACTTATATATAGGGAAGGTAGTGACTAGGTTGATACCTATATATAGGGCAGGAAGTGACTAGGTTGATACTTATATACAGGGAAGGATCTCACATGGTTGATACTTATATATAGGGAAGGATCTCACGTGGTTGATACTTGTATACAGGGAAGGATCTCACGTGGTTGATACTTATATAGGGAAGCATCTCACGTGGTTGATACTTATATATAGGGAAGGTAGTGACTAGGTTGATACTTATATACAGGGAAGGATCTCACATGGTTGATACTTATGTATAGGGAAGGATCTCACATGGTTGATACTTATATATAGGGAAGGTAGTGACTAGGTTGATACCTATATATAGGGCAGGAAGTGACTAGGTTGATACTTATATACAGGGAAGGATCTCACATGGTTGATACTTATATACAGGGAAGGATCTCACGTGGTTGATACTTATATACAGGGAAGGATCTCACATGGTGGATACTTATGTATAGGGAAGGATCTCAGGTGGTTGATACTTATATATAGGGAAGGATCTCACATGGTTGATACCTATATATAGGGAAGGTAGTGACTAGGTTGATACCTATATATAGGGAAGGAAGTGACTAGGTTGATACTTATATACAGGGAAGGATCTCACGTGGTTGATACCTATATATAGGGAAGGATCTCACGTGGTTGATACTTATAGTGAAGGATCTCACGTGGTTGATACTTATATATAGGGAAAGATCTCACGTGGTTGATACATATATATATAGGGAAGCATCTCACGTGGTTGATACTTATATAGGGAAGCATCTCACGTGGTTGATACCTATATATAGGGAAGGAAGTGACTAGGTTGATACCTATATATAGGGAAGGATCTCACGTGGTTGATACTTATATATAGGGAAGGTAGTGACTAGGTTGATACTTATATACAGGGAAGGATCTCACATGGTTGATACTTATGTATAGGGAAGGTAGTGACTAGGTTGATACCTATATATAGGGAAGGAAGTGACTAGGTTGATACTTATATCTAGGGAAGGATCTCACGTGGTTGATACTTATATATAGGGAAGGATCTCACATGGTAGTGACTAGGTAGATACCTATATATGGAAGGATCTCACGTGGTTGATACATATATATATAGGGAAGGATCTCACATGGTTGATACTTATATAGGGAAGCATCTCACGTGGTTGATACTTATATATAGGGAAGGTAGTGACTAGGTTGATACTTATATACAGGGAAGGATCTCACATGGTTGATACTTATGTATAGGGAAGGTAGTGACTAGGTTGATACCTATATATAGGGAAGGAAGTGACTAGGTTGATACTTATATACAGGGAAGGATCTCACGTGGTTGATACTTATGTATAGGGAAGGTAGTGACTAGGTTGATACCTATATATAGGGAAGGAAGTGACTAGGTTGATACTTATATACAGGGAAGGATCTCACATGGTTGATACTTATATACAGGGAAGGATCTCACATGGTTGATACTTATATATAGGGAAGGATCTCACGTGGTTGATACCTATATATAGGGAAGGATCTCAGGTGGTTGATACTTATATACAGGGAAGGATCTCACATGGTTGATACTTATATATAGGGAAGGATCTCACATGGTTGATACCTATATATAGGGAAGGTAGTGACTAGGTTGATACCTATATATAGGGAAGGAAGTGACTAGGTTGATACTTATATACAGGGAAGGATCTCACATGGTTGATACTTATATACAGGGAAGGATCTCACGTGGTTGATACTTATATACAGGGAAGGATCTCACATGGTTGATACTTATATATAGGGAAGGATCTCACGTGGTTGATACCTATATATAGGGAAGGATCTCAGGTGGTTGATACTTATATATAGGGAAGGATCTCACATGGTTGATACCTATATATAGGGAAGGTAGTGACTAGGTTGATACCTATATATAGGGAAGGAAGTGACTAGGTTGATACTTATATACAGGGAAGGATCTCACATGGTTGATACTTATATACAGGGAAGGATCTCACATGGTTGATACTTATATATAGGGAAGGATCTCACGTGGTTGATACCTATATATAGGGAAGGATCTCAGGTGGTTGATACTTATATATAGGGAAGGATCTCACATGGTTGATACCTATATATAGGGAAGGAAGTGACTAGGTTGATGCTTATATCTAGGGAAGGATCTCACGTGGTTGATACCTATATATAGGGAAGGATCTCAGGTGGTTGATACTTATATATAGTGAAGGATCTCACGTGGTTGATACTTGTATACAGGGAAGGATCTCACGTGGTTGATACTTGTATACAGGGAAGGATCTCACGTGGTTGATACTTGTATACAGGGAAGGATCTCACGTGGTTGATACTTATGTATAGGGAAGGTAGTGACTAGGTTGATACCTATATATAGGGAAGGAAGTGACTAGGTTGATACTTATATACAGGGAAGGATCTCACATGGTTGATACTTATGTATAGGGAAGGTAGTGACTAGGTTGATACCTATATATAGGGAAGGAAGTGACTAGGTTGATACTTATATACAGGGAAGGATCTCACGTGGTTGATACATACATATAGGGAAGGATCTCACATGGTAGTGACTAGGTAGATACCTATATATGGAAGGATCTCACGTGGTTGATACTTGTATACAGGGAAGGATCTCACGTGGTTGATACTTGTATACAGGGAAGGATCTCACGTGGTTGATACTTATGTATAGGGAAGGTAGTGACTAGGTTGATACCTATATATAGGGAAGGTAGTGACTAGGTTGATACTTATATCTAGGGAAGGATCTCACGTGGTTGATACCTATATATAGGGCAGGAAGTGACTAGGTTGATACTTATATACAGGGAAGGATCTCACGTGGTTGATACTTATGTATAGGGAAGGTAGTGACTAGGTTGATACCTATATATAGGGAAGGAAGTGACTAGGTTGATACTTATATCTAGGGAAGCATCTCACGTGGTTGATACCTATATATAGGGAAGGAAGTGAGATAGGTTGATACCTATATATAGGGAAGGATCTCACGTGGTTGATACTTATATATAGGGAAGGTAGTGACTAGGTTGATACTTATATACAGGGAAGGATCTCACATGGTTGATACTTATGTATAGGGAAGGTAGTGACTAGGTTGATACCTATATATAGGGAAGGAAGTGACTAGGTTGATACTTATATCTAGGGAAGGATCTCACGTGGTTGATACCTATATATAGGGAAGGATCTCACATGGTTGATACTTATATATAGGGAAGGATCTCACGTGGTTGATACCTATATATAGGGAAGGATCTCACGTGGTTGATACTTATAGTGAAGGATCTCACGTGGTTGATACCTATATACAGGGAAGGATCTCACATGGTTGATACCTATATATAGGGAAGGATCTCACATGGTTGATACTTATATATAGGGAAGCATCTCACATGGTTGATACTTATATATAGGGAAGCATCTCACGTGGTTGATACTTATATAGGGAAGCATCTCACGTGGTTGATACCTATATATAGGGAAGGATCTCACATGGTTGATACTTATATATAGGGAAGGTAGTGACTAGGTTGATACCTATATATAGGGAAGGAAGTGACTAGGTTGATACTTATATACAGGGAAGGATCTCACATGGTTGATACTTATATACAGGGAAGGATCTCACGTGGTTGATACTTATATACAGGGAAGGATCTCACATGGTTGATACTTATATATAGGGAAGGATCTCACATGGTTGATACCTATATATAGGGAAGGATCTCACATGGTTGATACTTATATAGGGAAGCATCTCACGTGGTTGATACTTATATATAGGGAAGGAAGTGACTAGGTTGATACCTATATATAGGGAAGGAAGTGACTAGGTTGATACTTATATACAGGGAAGGATCTCACATGGTTGATACTTATGTATAGGGAAGGTAGTGACTAGGTTGATACCTATATATAGGGAAGGAAGTGACTAGGTTGATACTTATATCTAGGGAAGGATCTCACGTGGTTGATACTTATATATAGGGAAGGAAGTGACTAGTTTGATACTTATATATAGGGAAGGATCTCACATGGTTGATACTTATATATAGGGAAGGATCTCAGGTGGTTGATACCTATATATAGGGAAGGATCTCAGGTGGTTGATACTTATATATAGGGAAGGATCTCACATGGTTGATACTTATGTATAGGGAAGGTAGTGACTAGGTTGATACCTATATATAGGGAAGGAAGTGACTAGGTTGATACTTATATACAGGGAAGGATCTCACGTGGTTGATACATACATATAGGGAAGGATCTCATATGGTAGTGACTAGGTAGATACCTATATATGAAAGGATCTCACGTGGTTGATACTTATATATAGGGAAGGATCTCACATGGTTGATACCTATATATAGGGAAGGATCTCACATGGTTGATACTTATATATAGGGAAGGATCTCACGTGGTTGATACCTATATATAGGGAAGGATCTCACGTGGTTGATACTTATAGTGAAGGATCTCACATGGTTGATACTTATATATAGGGAAGGATCTCATATGGTTGATACTTATATAGGGAAGCACCTCACGTGGTTGATACTTATATATAGGGAAGGTAGTGACTAGGTTGATACTTATATATATATATATATATATAGGGAAGGTAGTGACTAGGTTGATACTTATATACAGGGAAGGATCTCACATGGTTGATACTTATGTATAGGGAAGGATCTCACATGGTTGATACTTATATATAGGGAAGGTAGTGACTAGGTTGATACCTATATATAGGGAAGGAAGTGACTAGGTTGATACTTATATACAGGGAAGGATCTCACATGGTTGATACTTATATACAGGGAAGGATCTCACGTGGTTGATACTTATATACAGGGAAGGATCTCACATGGTGGATACTTATGTATAGGGAAGGATCTCACGTGGTTGATACCTATATATAGGGAAGGATCTCAGGTGGTTGATACTTATATATAGGGAAGGATCTCACATGGTTGATACCTATATATAGGGAAGGTAGTGACTAGGTTGATACCTATATATAGGGAAGGAAGTGACTAGGTTGATACTTATATACAGGGAAGGATCTCACATGGTTGATACTTATATACAGGGAAGGATCTCACATGGTTGATACTTATATATAGGGAAGGATCGCACGTGGTTGATACCTATATATAGGGAAGGATCTCAGGTGGTTGATACTTATATACAGGGAAGGATCTCACATGGTTGATACTTATATATAGGGAAGGATCTCACGTGGTTGATACATACATATAGGGAAGGATCTCACATGGTAGTGACTAGGTAGATACCTATATATGGAAGGATCTCACGTGGTTGATACTTATATATAGTGAAGGATCTCACGTGGTTGATACTTGTATACAGGGAAGGATCTCACGTGGTTGATACTTATATATAGGGAAGGTAGTGACTAGGTTGATACTTATATACAGGGAAGGATCTCACATGGTTGATACTTATGTATAGGGAAGGTAGTGACTAGGTTGATACCTATATATAGGGAAGGAAGTGACTAGGTTGATACTTATATACAGGGAAGGATCTCACGTGGTTGATACATACATATAGGGAAGGATCTCACATGGTAGTGACTAGGTAGATACCTATATATGGAAGGATCTCACGTGGTTGATACTTATATATAGTGAAGGATCTCACGTGGTTGATACTTGTATACAGGAAAGGATCTCACGTGGTTGATACTTGTATACAGGGAAGGATCTCACGTGGTTGATACTTATGTATAGGGAAGGTAGTGACTAGGTTGATACCTATATATAGGGAAGGTAGTGACTTGGTTGATACTTATATCTAGGGAAGGATCTCACGTGGTTGATACCTATATATAGGGAAGGATCTCACGTGGTTGATACTTATAGTGAAGGATCTCACGTGGTTGATACTTATATATAGGGAAAGATCTCACGTGGTTGATACATATATATATAGGGAAGCATCTCACGTGGTTGATACTTATATAGGGAAGCATCTCACGTGGTTGATACCTATATATAGGGAAGGAAGTGACTAGGTTGATACCTATATATAGGGAAGGATCTCACGTGGTTGATACTTATATATAGGGAAGGTAGTGACTAGGTTGATACTTATATACAGGGAAGGATCTCACATGGTTGATACTTATGTATAGGGAAGGTAGTGACTAGGTTGATACCTATATATAGGGAAGGAAGTGACTAGGTTGATACTTATATCTAGGGAAGGATCTCACGTGGTTGATACTTATATATAGGGAAGGATCTCACATGGTAGTGACTAGGTAGATACCTATATATGGAAGGATCTCACGTGGTTGATACATATATATATAGGGAAGGATCTCACATGGTTGATACTTATGTATAGGGAAGGATCTCACATGGTTGATACTTATATATAGGGAAGGATCTCACATGGTTGATACCTATATATAGGGAAGGTAGTGACTAGGTTGATACCTATATATAGGGAAGGAAGTGACTAGGTTGATACTTATATCTAGGGAAGCATCTCACGTGGTTGATACTTATATATAGGGAAGGTAGTGACTAGGTTGATACCTATATATAGGGAAGGATCTCACGTGGTTGATACTTATATAGGGAAGCATCTCACGTGGTTGATACTTATATATAGGGAAGGTAGTGACTAGGTTGATACTTATATACAGGGAAGGATCTCACATGGTTGATACTTATGTATAGGGAAGGATCTCACATGGTTGATACTTATATATAGGGAAGGTAGTGACTAGGTTGATACCTATATATAGGGCAGGAAGTGACTAGGTTGATACTTATATACAGGGAAGGATCTCACATGGTTGATACTTATATATAGGGAAGGATCTCACGTGGTTGATACTTGTATACAGGGAAGGATCTCACGTGGTTGATACTTATATAGGGAAGCATCTCACGTGGTTGATACTTATATATAGGGAAGGTAGTGACTAGGTTGATACTTATATACAGGGAAGGATCTCACATGGTTGATACTTATGTATAGGGAAGGATCTCACATGGTTGATACTTATATATAGGGAAGGTAGTGACTAGGTTGATACCTATATATAGGGCAGGAAGTGACTAGGTTGATACTTATATACAGGGAAGGATCTCACATGGTTGATACTTATATACAGGGAAGGATCTCACGTGGTTGATACTTATATACAGGGAAGGATCTCACATGGTGGATACTTATGTATAGGGAAGGATCTCAGGTGGTTGATACTTATATATAGGGAAGGATCTCACATGGTTGATACCTATATATAGGGAAGGTAGTGACTAGGTTGATACCTATATATAGGGAAGGAAGTGACTAGGTTGATACTTATATACAGGGAAGGATCTCACGTGGTTGATACCTATATATAGGGAAGGATCTCACGTGGTTGATACTTATAGTGAAGGATCTCACGTGGTTGATACTTATATATAGGGAAAGATCTCACGTGGTTGATACATATATATATAGGGAAGCATCTCACGTGGTTGATACTTATATAGGGAAGCATCTCACGTGGTTGATACCTATATATAGGGAAGGAAGTGACTAGGTTGATACCTATATATAGGGAAGGATCTCACGTGGTTGATACTTATATATAGGGAAGGTAGTGACTAGGTTGATACTTATATACAGGGAAGGATCTCACATGGTTGATACTTATGTATAGGGAAGGTAGTGACTAGGTTGATACCTATATATAGGGAAGGAAGTGACTAGGTTGATACTTATATCTAGGGAAGGATCTCACGTGGTTGATACTTATATATAGGGAAGGATCTCACATGGTAGTGACTAGGTAGATACCTATATATGGAAGGATCTCACGTGGTTGATACATATATATATAGGGAAGGATCTCACATGGTTGATACTTATATAGGGAAGCATCTCACGTGGTTGATACTTATATATAGGGAAGGTAGTGACTAGGTTGATACTTATATACAGGGAAGGATCTCACATGGTTGATACTTATGTATAGGGAAGGTAGTGACTAGGTTGATACCTATATATAGGGAAGGAAGTGACTAGGTTGATACTTATATACAGGGAAGGATCTCACGTGGTTGATACTTATGTATAGGGAAGGTAGTGACTAGGTTGATACCTATATATAGGGAAGGAAGTGACTAGGTTGATACTTATATCTAGGGAAGGATCTCACGTGGTTGATACCTATATATAGGGAAGGATCTCACATGGTTGATACTTATATAGGGAAGCATCTCACGTGGTTGATACCTATATACAGGGAAGGATCTCACATGATGGATACTTATGTATAGGGAAGGATCTCACATGGTTGATACCTATATATAGGGAAGGATCTCAGGTGGTTGATACTTATAGGGAAGGATCTCACATGGTTGATACCTATATATAGGGAAGGTAGTGACTAGGTTGATACCTATATATAGGGAAGGAAGTGACTAGGTTGATACTTATATACAGGGAAGGATCTCACATGGTTGATACTTATATACAGGGAAGGATCTCACATGGTTGATACTTATATATAGGGAAGGATCTCACGTGGTTGATACCTATATATAGGGAAGGATCTCAGGTGGTTGATACTTATATATAGGGAAGGATCTCACATGGTTGATACCTATATATAGGGAAGGTAGTGACTAGGTTGATACCTATATATAGGGAAGGAAGTGACTAGGTTGATACTTATATACAGGGAAGGATCTCACATGGTTGATACTTATGTATAGGGAAGGTAGTGACTAGGTTGATACCTATATATAGGGAAGGAAGTGACTAGGTTGATACTTATATACAGGGAAGGATCTCACGTGGTTGATACATACATATAGGGAAGGATCTCACATGGTAGTGACTAGGTAGATACCTATATATGGAAGGATCTCACGTGGTTGATACTTATATATAGTGAAGGATCTCACGTGGTTGATACTTGTATACAGGGAAGGATCTCACGTGGTTGATACTTATGTATAGGGAAGGTAGTGACTAGGTTGATACCTATATATAGGGAAGGAAGTGACTAGGTTGATACTTATATACAGGGAAGGATCTCACATGGTTGATACTTATGTATAGGGAAGGTAGTGACTAGGTTGATACCTATATATAGGGAAGGTAGTGACTAGGTTGATACTTATATACAGGGAAGGATCTCACGTGGTTGATACATACATATAGGGAAGGATCTCACATGGTAGTGACTAGGTAGATACCTATATATGGAAGGATCTCACGTGGTTGATACTTATATATAGTGAAGGATCTCACGTGGTTGATACTTGTATACAGGGAAGGATCTCACGTGGTTGATACTTGTATACAGGGAAGGATCTCACGTGGTTGATACTTATGTATAGGGAAGGTAGTGACTAGGTTGATACCTATATAAAGGGAAGGAAGTGACTAGGTTGATACTTATATACAGGGAAGGATCTCACATGGTTGATACTTATATACAGGGAAGGATCTCACGTGGTTGATACTTATATACAGGGAAGGATCTCACATGGTGGATACTTATGTATAGGGAAGGATCTCACATGGTTGATACTTATATATAGGGAAGGATCTCACGTGGTTGATACCTATATATAGGGAAGGATCTCAGGTGGTTGATACTTATATATAGGGAAGGATCTCACATGGTTGATACCTATATATAGGGAAGGTAGTGACTAGGTTGATACCTATATATAGGGAAGGAAGTGACTAGGTTGATACTTATATACAGGGAAGGATCTCACATGGTTGATACTTATATACAGGGAAGGATCTCACATGGTTGATACTTATATATAGGGAAGGATCTCACGTGGTTGATACCTATATATAGGGAAGGATCTCAGGTGGTTGATACTTATAGTGAAGGATCTCACGTGGTTGATACCTATATATAGGGAAGGATCTCAGGTGGTTGATACTTATATATAGGGAAGGATCTCACATGGTTGATACCTATATATAGGGAAGGTAGTGACTAGGTTGATACCTATATATAGGGAAGGAAGTGACTAGGTTGATACTTATATACAGGGAAGGATCTCACATGGTTGATACTTATATACAGGGAAGGATCTCACATGGTTGATACTTATATACAGGGAAGGATCTCACGAGGTTGATACATACATATAGGGAAGGATCTCACATGGTAGTGACTAGGTAGATACCTATATATGGAAGGATCTCACGTGGTTGATACTTATATATAGTGAAGGATCTCACGTGGTTGATACTTGTATACAGGGAAGGATCTCACGTGGTTGATACTTGTATACAGGGAAGGATCTCACGTGGTTGATACTTATGTATAGGGAAGGTAGTGACTAGGTTGATACCTATATATAGGGAAGGTAGTGACTTGGTTGATACTTATATCTAGGGAAGGATCTCACGTGGTTGATACCTATATATAGGGAAGGATCTCACGTGGTTGATACTTATAGTGAAGGATCTCACGTGGTTGATACTTATATATAGGGAAAGATCTCACGTGGTTGATACATATATATATAGGGAAGCATCTCACGTGGTTGATACTTATATAGGGAAGCATCTCACGTGGTTGATACCTATATATAGGGAAGGAAGTGACTAGGTTGATACCTATATATAGGGAAGGATCTCACGTGGTTGATACTTATATATAGGGAAGGTAGTGACTAGGTTGATACTTATATACAGGGAAGGATCTCACATGGTTGATACTTATGTATAGGGAAGGTAGTGACTAGGTTGATACCTATATATAGGGAAGGAAGTGACTAGGTTGATACTTATATCTAGGGAAGGATCTCACGTGGTTGATACTTATATATAGGGAAGGATCTCACATGGTAGTGACTAGGTAGATACCTATATATGGAAGGATCTCACGTGGTTGATACATATATATATAGGGAAGGATCTCACATGCTTGATACTTATATAGGGAAGCATCTCACGTGGTTGATACTTATATATAGGGAAGGTAGTGACTAGGTTGATACCTATAAATAGGGAAGGATCTCACGTGGTTGATACTTATATAGGGAAGCATCTCACGTGGTTGATACTTATGTATAGGGAAGGTAGTGACTAGGTTGATACTTATATACAGGGAAGGATCTCACATGGTTGATACTTATGTATAGGGAAGGATCTCACATGGTTGATACTTATATATAGGGAAGGTAGTGACTAGGTTGATACCTATATATAGGGAAGGAAGTGACTAGGTTGATACTTATATACAGGGAAGGATCTCACATGGTTGATACTTATATACAGGGAAGGATCTCACGTGGTTGATACTTATATACAGGGAAGGATCTCACATGGTTGATACTTATATATAGGGAAGGATCTCAGGTGGTTGATACTTATATATAGGGAAGGATCTCACATGGTTGATACCTATATATAGGGAAGGTAGTGACTAGGTTGATACCTATATATAGGGAAGGAAGTGACTAGGTTGATACTTATATACAGGGAAGGATCTCACATGGTTGATACTTATATACAGGGAAGGATCTCACATGGTTGATACTTATATATAGGGAAGGATCTCAGGTGGTTGATACTTATATATAGGGAAGGATCTCACATGGTTGATACCTATATATAGGGAAGGAAGTGACTAGGTTGATGCTTATATCTAGGGAAGGATCTCACGTGGTTGATACCTATATATAGGGAAGGATCTCAGGTGGTTGATACTTATATATAGTGAAGGATCTCACGTGGTTGATACTTGTATACAGGGAAGGATCTCACGTGGTTGATACTTGTATACAGGGAAGGATCTCACGTGGTTGATACTTGTATACAGGGAAGGATCTCACGTGGTTGATACTTATGTATAGGGAAGGTAGTGACTAGGTTGATACCTATATATAGGGAAGGAAGTGACTAGGTTGATACTTATATACAGGGAAGGATCTCACATGGTTGATACTTATGTATAGGGAAGGTAGTGACTAGGTTGATACCTATATATAGGGAAGGAAGTGACTAGGTTGATACTTATATACAGGGAAGGATCTCACGTGGTTGATACATACATATAGGGAAGGATCTCACATGGTAGTGACTAGGTAGATACCTATATATGGAAGGATCTCACGTGGTTGATACTTGTATACAGGGAAGGATCTCACGTGGTTGATACTTGTATACAGGGAAGGATCTCACGTGGTTGATACTTATGTATAGGGAAGGTAGTGACTAGGTTGATACCTATATATAGGGAAGGTAGTGACTAGGTTGATACTTATATCTAGGGAAGGATCTCACGTGGTTGATACCTATATATAGGGCAGGAAGTGACTAGGTTGATACTTATATACAGGGAAGGATCTCACGTGGTTGATACTTATGTATAGGGAAGGTAGTGACTAGGTTGATACCTATATATAGGGAAGGAAGTGACTAGGTTGATACTTATATCTAGGGAAGCATCTCACGTGGTTGATACCTATATATAGGGAAGGAAGTGACTAGGTTGATACCTATATATAGGGAAGGATCTCACGTGGTTGATACTTATATATAGGGAAGGTAGTGACTAGGTTGATACTTATATACAGGGAAGGATCTCACATGGTTGATACTTATGTATAGGGAAGGTAGTGACTAGGTTGATACCTATATATAGGGAAGGAAGTGACTAGGTTGATACTTATATCTAGGGAAGGATCTCACGTGGTAGATACTTATGTATAGGGAAGGATCTCACATGGTTGATACCTATATATAGGGAAGGATCTCACATGGTTGATACTTATATACAGGGAAGGATCTCACGTGGTTGATACCTATATATAGGGAAGGATCTCAGGTGGTTGATACTTATATATAGGGAAGGATCTCACATGGTTGATACCTATATATAGGGAAGGTAGTGACTAGGTTGATACCTATATATAGGGAAGGAAGTGACTAGGTTGATACTTATATACAGGGAAGGATCTCACATGGTTGATACTTATATACAGGGAAGGATCTCACATGGTTGATACTTATATATAGGGAAGGATCTCACGTGGTTGATACCTATATATAGGGAAGGATCTCAGGTGGTTGATACTTATAGTGAAGGATCTCACGTGGTTGATACCTATATATAGGGAAGGATCTCAGGTGGTTGATACTTATATATAGGGAAGGATCTCACATGGTTGATACCTATATATAGGGAAGGTAGTGACTAGGTTGATACCTATATATAGGGAAGGAAGTGACTAGGTTGATACTTATATACAGGGAAGGATCTCACATGGTTGATACTTATATACAGGGAAGGATCTCACATGGTTGATACTTATATACAGGGAAGGATCTCACGAGGTTGATACATACATATAGGGAAGGATCTCACATGGTAGTGACTAGGTAGATACCTATATATGGAAGGATCTCACGTGGTTGATACTTATATATAGTGAAGGATCTCACGTGGTTGATACTTGTATACAGGGAAGGATCTCACGTGGTTGATACTTGTATACAGGGAAGGATCTCACGTGGTTGATACTTATGTATAGGGAAGGTAGTGACTAGGTTGATACCTATATATAGGGAAGGTAGTGACTTGGTTGATACTTATATCTAGGGAAGGATCTCACGTGGTTGATACCTATATATAGGGAAGGATCTCACGTGGTTGATACTTATAGTGAAGGATCTCACGTGGTCGATACTTATATATAGGGAAAGATCTCACGTGGTTGATACATATATATATAGGGAAGCATCTCACGTGGTTGATACTTATATAGGGAAGCATCTCACGTGGTTGATACCTATATATAGGGAAGGAAGTGACTAGGTTGATACCTATATATAGGGAAGGATCTCACGTGGTTGATACTTATATATAGGGAAGGTAGTGACTAGGTTGATACTTATATACAGGGAAGGATCTCACATGGTTGATACTTATGTATAGGGAAGGTAGTGACTAGGTTGATACCTATATATAGGGAAGGAAGTGACTAGGTTGATACTTATATCTAGGGAAGGATCTCACGTGGTTGATACTTATATATAGGGAAGGATCTCACATGGTAGTGACTAGGTAGATACCTATATATGGAAGGATCTCACGTGGTTGATACATATATATATAGGGAAGGATCTCACATGGTTGATACTTATATAGGGAAGCATCTCACGTGGTTGATACTTATATATAGGGAAGGTAGTGACTAGGTTGATACCTATAAATAGGGAAGGATCTCACGTGGTTGATACTTATATAGGGAAGCATCTCACGTGGTTGATACTTATGTATAGGGAAGGTAGTGACTAGGTTGATACTTATATACAGGGAAGGATCTCACATGGTTGATACTTATATATAGGGAAGGTAGTGACTAGGTTGATACCTATATATAGGGAAGGAAGTGACTAGGTTGATACTTATATACAGGGAAGGATCTCACATGGTTGATACTTATATACAGGGAAGGATCTCACGTGGTTGATACTTATATACAGGGAAGGATCTCACATGGTTGATACTTATATATAGGGAAGGATCTCACGTGGTTGATACCTATATATAGGGAAGGATCTCAGGTGGTTGATACTTATATATAGGGAAGGATCTCACATGGTTGATACCTATATATAGGGAAGGTAGTGACTAGGTTGATACCTATATATAGGGAAGGAAGTGACTAGGTTGATACTTATATACAGGGAAGGATCTCACATGGTTGATACTTATATACAGGGAAGGATCTCACATGGTTGATACTTATATATAGGGAAGGATCTCACGTGGTTGATACCTATATATAGGGAAGGATCTCAGGTGGTTGATACTTATATATAGGGAAGGATCTCACATGGTTGATACC
The DNA here is from genome assembly GCF_964263255.1 of Lissotriton vulgaris. NCBI lineage: Eukaryota > Metazoa > Chordata > Amphibia > Caudata > Salamandridae > Lissotriton > Lissotriton vulgaris. The sequence continues at coordinate 50,036,634 of NC_141700.1, forward strand.
TATATATAGGGAAGGAAGTGACTAGGTTGATGCTTATATCTAGGGAAGGATCTCACGTGGTTGATACCTATATATAGGGAAGGATCTCAGGTGGTTGATACTTATATATAGTGAAGGATCTCACGTGGTTGATACTTGTATACAGGGAAGGATCTCACGTGGTTGATACTTGTATACAGGGAAGGATCTCACGTGGTTGATACTTATGTATAGGGAAGGTAGTGACTAGGTTGATACCTATATATAGGGAAGGAAGTGACTAGGTTGATACTTATATACAGGGAAGGATCTCACATGGTTGATACTTACGTATAGGGAAGGTAGTGACTAGGTTGATACCTATATATAGGGAAGGAAGTGACTAGGTTGATACTTATATACAGGGAAGGATCTCACGTGGTTGATACATACATATAGGGAAGGATCTCACATGGTAGTGACTAGGTAGATACCTATATATGGAAGGATCTCACGTGGTTGATACTTGTATACAGGGAAGGATCTCACGTGGTTGATACTTGTATACAGGGAAGGATCTCACGTGGTTGATACTTATGTATAGGGAAGGTAGTGACTAGGTTGATACCTATATATAGGGAAGGTAGTGACTAGGTTGATACTTATATCTAGGGAAGGATCTCACGTGGTTGATACCTATATATAGGGCAGGAAGTGACTAGGTTGATACTTATATACAGGGAAGGATCTCACGTGGTTGATACTTATGTATAGGGAAGGTAGTGACTAGGTTGATACCTATATATAGGGAAGGAAGTGACTAGGTTGATACTTCTATCTAGGGAAGCATCTCACGTGGTTGATACCTATATATAGGGAAGGAAGTGACTAGGTTGATACCTATATATAGGGAAGGATCTCACGTGGTTGATACTTATATATAGGGAAGGTAGTGACTAGGTTGATACTTATATACAGGGAAGGATCTCACATGGTTGATACTTATGTATAGGGAAGGTAGTGACTAGGTTGATACCTATATATAGGGAAGGAAGTGACTAGGTTGATACTTATATCTAGGGAAGGATCTCACGTGGTTGATACTTGTATACAGGGAAGGATCTCACGTGGTTGATACTTATATATAGGGAAGGATCTCACATGGTTGATACTTATATACAGGGAAGGATCTCACATGGTTGATACCTATATATAGGGAAGGATCTCACATGGTTGATACTTATATATAGGGAAGGATCTCACGTGGTTGATACCTATATATAGGGAAGGATCTCACGTGGTTGATACTTATAGTGAAGGATCTCACGTGGTTGATACCTATATACAGGGAAGGATCTCACATGGTTGATACCTATATATAGGGAAGGATCTCACATGGTTGATACTTATATATAGGGAAGGATCTCACATGGTTGATACTTATATACAGGGAAGGATCTCACATGGTTGATACCTATATATAGGGAAGGATCTCACATGGTTGATACTTATATATAGGGAAGGATCTCACGTGGTTGATACCTATATATAGGGAAGGATCTCACGTGGTTGATACTTATAGTGAAGGATCTCACGTGGTTGATACCTATATACAGGGAAGGATCTCACATGGTTGATACCTATATATAGGGAAGGATCTCACATGGTTGATACTTATATATAGGGAAGCATCTCACATGGTTGATACTTATATATAGGGAAGCATCTCACGTGGTTGATACTTATATACAGGGAAGGATCTCACGTGGTTGATACTTATATACAGGAAAGGATCTCACATGGTTGATACTTATATATAGGGAAGGATCTCACATGGTTGATACCTATATATAGGGAAGGATCTCACATGGTTGATACTTATATAGGGAAGCATCTCACGTGGTTGATACTTATATATAGGGAAGGTAGTGACTAGGTTGATACCTATATATAGGGAAGGAAGTGACTAGGTTGATACTTATATACAGGGAAGGATCTCACATGGTTGATACTTATGTATAGGGAAGGTAGTGACTAGGTTGATACCTATATATAGGGAAGGAAGTGACTAGGTTGATACTTACATCTAGGGAAGGATCTCACGTGGTTGATACTTATATATAGGGAAGGAAGTGACTAGTTTGATACTTATATATAGGGAAGGATCTCACATGGTTGATACTTATATATAGGGAAGGATCTCACGTGGTTGACACCTATATATAGGGAAGGATCTCAGGTGGTTGATACTTATATATAGGGAAGGATCTCACATGGTTGATACTTATGTATAGGGAAGGTAGTGACTAGGTTGATACCTATATATAGGGAAGGAAGTGACTAGGTTGATACTTATATACAGGGAAGGATCTCACGTGGTTGATACATACATATAGGGAAGGATCTCACATGGTAGTGACTAGGTAGATACCTATATATGGAAGGATCTCACGTGGTTGATACTTATATATAGGGAAGGATCTCACATGGTTGATACTTATATATAGGGAAGGATCTCATATGGTTGATACTTATATAGGGAAGCACCTCACGTGGTTGATACTTATATATAGGGAAGGTAGTGACTAGGTTGATACTTATATATATATATATATATATATATATATATATATATATAGGGAAGGAAGTGACTAGGTTGATACCTATATATAGGGAAGGATCTCACGTGGTTGATACTTATATAGGGAAGCATCTCACGTGGTTGATACTTATATATAGGGAAGGTAGTGACTAGGTTGATACTTATATACAGGGAAGGATCTCACATGGTTGATACTTATGTATAGGGAAGGATCTCACATGGTTGATACTTATATATAGGGAAGGTAGTGACTAGGTTGATACCTATATATAGGGAAGGAAGTGACTAGGTTGATACTTATATACAGGGAAGGATCTCACATGGTTGATACTTATATACAGGGAAGGATCTCACGTGGTTGATACTTATATACAGGGAAGGATCTCACATGGTGGATACTTATGTATAGGGAAGGATCTCACATGGTTGATACTTATATATAGGGAAGGATCTCACGTGGTTGATACCTATATATAGGGAAGGATCTCAGGTGGTTGATACTTATATATAGGGAAGGATCTCACATGGTTGATACCTATATATAGGGAAGGTAGTGACTAGGTTGATACCTATATATAGGGAAGGAAGTGACTAGGTTGATACTTATATACAGGGAAGGATCTCACATGGTTGATACTTATATACAGGGAAGGATCTCACATGGTTGATACTTATATATAGGGAAGGATCTCACGTGGTTGATACCTATATATAGGGAAGGATCTCAGGTGGTTGATACTTATATACAGGGAAGGATCTCACATGGTTGATACTTATATATAGGGAAGGATCTCACATGGTTGATACCTATATATAGGGAAGGTAGTGACTAGGTTGATACCTATATATAGGGAAGGAAGTGACTAGGTTGATACTTATATACAGGGAAGGATCTCACGTGGTTGATACATACATATAGGGAAGGATCTCACATGGTAGTGACTAGGTAGATACCTATATATGGAAGGATCTCACGTGGTTGATACTTATATATAGTGAAGGATCTCACGTGGTTGATACTTGTATACAGGGAAGGATCTCACGTGGTTGATACTTATGTATAGGGAAGGTAGTGACTAGGTTGATACCTATATATAGGGAAGGTAGTGACTTGGTTGATACTTATATCTAGGGAAGGATCTCACGTGGTTGATACCTATATATAGGGAAGGATCTCACGTGGTTGATACTTATAGTGAAGGATCTCACGTGGTTGATACTTATATATAGGGAAAGATCTCACGTGGTTGATACATATATATATAGGGAAGCATCTCACGTGGTTGATACTTATATAGGGAAGCATCTCACGTGGTTGATACCTATATATAGGGAAGGAAGTGACTAGGTGGATACCTATATATAGGGAAGGATCTCACGTGGTTGATACTTATATATAGGGAAGGTAGTGACTAGGTTGATACTTATATACAGGGAAGGATCTCACATGGTTGATACTTATGTATAGGGAAGGTAGTGACTAGGTTGATACCTATATATAGGGAAGGAAGTGACTAGGTTGATACTTATATCTAGGGAAGGATCTCACGTGGTTGATACTTATATATAGGGAAGGATCTCACATGGTAGTGACTAGGTAGATACCTATATATGGAAGGATCTCACGTGGTTGATACATATATATATAGGGAAGGATCACACATGGTTGATACTTATATAGGGAAGCATCTCACGTGGTTGATACTTATATATAGGGAAGGTAGTGACTAGGTTGATACCTATATATAGGGAAGGATCTCACGTGGTTGATACTTATATAGGGAAGCATCTCACGTGGTTGATACTTATATATAGGGAAGGTAGTGACTAGGTTGATACTTATATACAGGGAAGGATCTCACATGGTTGATACTTATGTATAGGGAAGGATCTCACATGGTTGATACTTATATATAGGGAAGGTAGTGACTAGGTTGATACCTATATATAGGGCAGGAAGTGACTAGGTTGATACTTATATACAGGGAAGGATCTCACATGGTTGATACTTATATATAGGGAAGGATCTCACGTGGTTGATACTTGTATACAGGGAAGGATCTCACGTGGTTGATACTTATATAGGGAAGCATCTCACGTGGTTGATACTTATATATAGGGAAGGTAGTGACTAGGTTGATACTTATATACAGGGAAGGATCTCACATGGTTGATACTTATGTATAGGGAAGGATCTCACATGGTTGATACTTATATATAGGGAAGGTAGTGACTAGGTTGATACCTATATATAGGGCAGGAAGTGACTAGGTTGATACTTATATACAGGGAAGGATCTCACATGGTTGATACTTATATACAGGGAAGGATCTCACGTGGTTGATACTTATATACAGGGAAGGATCTCACATGGTGGATACTTATGTATAGGGAAGGATCTCAGGTGGTTGATACTTATATATAGGAAGGATCTCACATGGTTGATACCTATATATAGGGAAGGTAGTGACTAGGTTGATACCTATATATAGGGAAGGAAGTGACTAGGTTGATACTTATATACAGGGAAGGATCTCACGTGGTTGATACCTATATATAGGGAAGGATCTCACGTGGTTGATACTTATAGTGAAGGATCTCACGTGGTTGATACTTATATATAGGGAAAGATCTCACGTGGTTGATACATATATATATAGGGAAGCATCTCACGTGGTTGATACTTATATAGGGAAGCATCTCACGTGGTTGATACCTATATATAGGGAAGGAAGTGACTAGGTTGATACCTATATATAGGGAAGGATCTCACGTGGTTGATACTTATATATAGGGAAGGTAGTGACTAGGTTGATACTTATATACAGGGAAGGATCTCACATGGTTGATACTTATGTATAGGGAAGGTAGTGACTAGGTTGATACCTATATATAGGGAAGGAAGTGACTAGGTTGATACTTATATCTAGGGAAGGATCTCACGTGGTTGATACTTATATATAGGGAAGGATCTCACATGGTAGTGACTAGGTAGATACCTATATATGGAAGGATCTCACGTGGTTGATACATATATATATAGGGAAGGATCTCACATGGTTGATACTTATATAGGGAAGCATCTCACGTGGTTGATACTTATATATAGGGAAGGTAGTGACTAGGTTGATACTTATATACAGGGAAGGATCTCACATGGTTGATACTTATGTATAGGGAAGGTAGTGACTAGGTTGATACCTATATATAGGGAAGGAAGTGACTAGGTTGATACTTATATACAGGGAAGGATCTCACGTGGTTGATACTTATGTATAGGGAAGGTAGTGACTAGGTTGATACCTATATATAGGGAAGGAAGTGACTAGGTTGATACTTATATCTAGGGAAGGATCTCACGTGGTTGATACCTATATATAGGGAAGGATCTCACATGGTTGATACTTATATAGGGAAGCATCTCACGTGGTTGATACTTATATACAGGGAAGGATCTCACATGATGGATACTTATGTATAGGGAAGGATCTCACATGGTTGATACCTATATATAGGGAAGGTAGTGACTAGGTTGATACCTATATATAGGGAAGGAAGTGACTAGGTTGATACTTATATACAGGGAAGGATCTCACATGGTTGATACTTATGTATAGGGAAGGTAGTGACTAGGTTGATACCTATATATAGGGAAGGAAGTGACTAGGTTGATACTTATATACAGGGAAGGATCTCACATGGTTGATACTTATGTATAGGGAAGGTAGTGACTAGGTTGATACCTATATATAGGGAAGGAAGTGACTAGGTTGATACTTATATACAGGGAAGGATCTCACGTGGTTGATACATACATATAGGGAAGGATCTCACATGGTAGTGACTAGGTAGATACCTATATATGGAAGGATCTCACGTGGTTGATACTTATATATAGTGAAGGATCTCACATGGTTGATACTTATATATAGGGAAGGATCTCATATGGTTGATACTTATATAGGGAAGCACCTCACGTGGTTGATACTTATATATAGGGAAGGTAGTGACTAGGTTGATACTTATATATATATATATATATATATAGGGAAGGAAGTGACTAGGTTGATACCTATATATAGGGAAGGATCTCACATGGTTGATACTTATATATAGGGAAGGATCTCACGTGGTTGATACCTATATATAGGGAAGGATCTCAGGTGGTTGATACTTATAGTGAAGGATCTCACGTGGTTGATACCTATATATAGGGAAGGATCTCAGGTGGTTGATACTTATATATAGGGAAGGATCTCACATGGTTGATACCTATATATAGGGAAGGTAGTGACTAGGTTGATACCTATATATAGGGAAGGAAGTGACTAGGTTGATACTTATATACAGGGAAGGATCTCACATGGTTGATACTTATATACAGGGAAGGATCTCACATGGTTGATACTTATATACAGGGAAGGATCTCACGAGGTTGATACATACATATAGGGAAGGATCTCACATGGTAGTGACTAGGTAGATACCTATATATGGAAGGATCTCACGTGGTTGATACTTATATATAGTGAAGGATCTCACGTGGTTGATACTTGTATACAGGGAAGGATCTCACGTGGTTGATACTTGTATACAGGGAAGGATCTCACGTGGTTGATACTTATGTATAGGGAAGGTAGTGACTAGGTTGATACCTATATATAGGGAAGGTAGTGACTTGGTTGATACTTATATCTAGGGAAGGATCTCACGTGGTTGATACCTATATATAGGGAAGGATCTCACGTGGTTGATACTTATAGTGAAGGATCTCACGTGGTTGATACTTATATATAGGGAAAGATCTCACGTGGTTGATACATATATATATAGGGAAGCATCTCACGTGGTTGATACTTATATAGGGAAGCATCTCACGTGGTTGATACCTATATATAGGGAAGGAAGTGACTAGGTTGATACCTATATATAGGGAAGGATCTCACGTGGTTGATACTTATATATAGGGAAGGTAGTGACTAGGTTGATACTTATATACAGGGAAGGATCTCACATGGTTGATACTTATGTATAGGGAAGGTAGTGACTAGGTTGATACCTATATATAGGGAAGGAAGTGACTAGGTTGATACTTATATCTAGGGAAGGATCTCACGTGGTTGATACTTATATATAGGGAAGGATCTCACATGGTAGTGACTAGGTAGATACCTATATATGGAAGGATCTCACGTGGTTGATACATATATATATATAGGGAAGGATCTCACATGGTTGATACTTATATAGGGAAGCATCTCACGTGGTTGATACTTATATATAGGGAAGGTAGTGACTAGGTTGATACCTATAAATAGGGAAGGATCTCACGTGGTTGATACTTATATAGGGAAGCATCTCACGTGGTTGATACTTATGTATAGGGAAGGTAGTGACTAGGTTGATACTTATATACAGGGAAGGATCTCACATGGTTGATACTTATGTATAGGGAAGGATCTCACATGGTTGATACTTATATATAGGGAAGGTAGTGACTAGGTTGATACCTATATATAGGGAAGGAAGTGACTAGGTTGATACTTATATACAGGGAAGGATCTCACATGGTTGATACTTATATACAGGGAAGGATCTCACGTGGTTGATACTTATATACAGGGAAGGATCTCACATGGTTGATACTTATATATAGGGAAGGATCTCACGTGGTTGATACCTATATATAGGGAAGGATCTCAGGTGGTTGATACTTATATATAGGGAAGGATCTCACATGGTTGATACCTATATATAGGGAAGGTAGTGACTAGGTTGATACCTATATATAGGGAAGGAAGTGACTAGGTTGATACTTATATACAGGGAAGGATCTCACATGGTTGATACTTATATACAGGGAAGGATCTCACATGGTTGATACTTATATATAGGGAAGGATCTCACGTGGTTGATACCTATATATAGGGAAGGATCTCAGGTGGTTGATACTTATATATAGGGAAGGATCTCACATGGTTGATACCTATATATAGGGAAGGAAGTGACTAGGTTGATGCTTATATCTAGGGAAGGATCTCACGTGGTTGATACCTATATATAGGGAAGGATCTCAGGTGGTTGATACTTATATATAGTGAAGGATCTCACGTGGTTGATACTTGTATACAGGGAAGGATCTCACGTGGTTGATACTTGTATACAGGGAAGGATCTCACGTGGTTGATACTTATATACAGGGAAGGATCTCACGTGGTTGATACTTGTATACAGGGAAGGATCTCACGTGGTTGATACTTATGTATAGGGAAGGTAGTGACTAGGTTGATACCTATATATAGGGAAGGAAGTGACTAGGTTGATACTTATATACAGGGAAGGATCTCACATGGTTGATACTTATGTATAGGGAAGGTAGTGACTAGGTTGATACCTATATATAGGGAAGGAAGTGACTAGGTTGATACTTATATACAGGGAAGGATCTCACGTGGTTGATACATACATATAGGGAAGGATCTCACATGGTAGTGACTAGGTAGATACCTATATATGGAAGGATCTCACGTGGTTGATACTTGTATACAGGGAAGGATCTCACGTGGTTGATACTTGTATACAGGGAAGGATCTCACGTGGTTGATACTTATGTATAGGGAAGGTAGTGACTAGGTTGATACCTATATATAGAGAAGGTAGTGACTAGGTTGATACTTATATCTAGGGAAGGATCTCACGTGGTTGATACCTATATATAGGGCAGGAAGTGACTAGGTTGATACTTATATACAGGGAAGGATCTCACGTGGTTGATACTTATGTATAGGGAAGGTAGTGACTAGGTTGATACCTATATATAGGGAAGGAAGTGACTAGGTTGATACTTATATCTAGGGAAGCATCTCACGTGGTTGATACCTATATATAGGGAAGGAAGTGACTAGGTTGATACCTATATATAGGGAAGGAAGTGACTAGGTTGATACTTATATACAGGGAAGGATCTCACATGGTTGATACTTATATACAGGGAAGGATCTCACATGGTTGATACTTATATATAGGGAAGGATCTCACGTGGTTGATACCTATATATAGGGAAGGATCTCAGGTGGTTGATACTTATATATAGGGAAGGATCTCACATGGTTGATACCTATATATAGGGAAGGAAGTGACTAGGTTGATGCTTATATCTAGGGAAGGATCTCACGTGGTTGATACCTATATATAGGGAAGGATCTCAGGTGGTTGATACTTATATATAGTGAAGGATCTCACGTGGTTGATACTTGTATACAGGGAAGGATCTCACGTGGTTGATACTTGTATACAGGGAAGGATCTCACGTGGTTGATACTTATATACAGGGAAGGATCTCACGTGGTTGATACTTGTATACAGGGAAGGATCTCACGTGGTTGATACTTATGTATAGGGAAGGTAGTGACTAGGTTGATACCTATATATAGGGAAGGAAGTGACTAGGTTGATACTTATATACAGGGAAGGATCTCACATGGTTGATACTTATGTATAGGGAAGGTAGTGACTAGGTTGATACCTATATATAGGGAAGGAAGTGACTAGGTTGATACTTATATACAGGGAAGGATCTCACGTGGTTGATACATACATATAGGGAAGGATCTCACATGGTAGTGACTAGGTAGATACCTATATATGGAAGGATCTCACGTGGTTGATACTTGTATACAGGGAAGGATCTCACGTGGTTGATACTTGTATACAGGGAAGGATCTCACGTGGTTGATACTTATGTATAGGGAAGGTAGTGACTAGGTTGATACCTATATATAGAGAAGGTAGTGACTAGGTTGATACTTATATCTAGGGAAGGATCTCACGTGGTTGATACCTATATATAGGGCAGGAAGTGACTAGGTTGATACTTATATACAGGGAAGGATCTCACGTGGTTGATACTTATGTATAGGGAAGGTAGTGACTAGGTTGATACCTATATATAGGGAAGGAAGTGACTAGGTTGATACTTATATCTAGGGAAGCATCTCACGTGGTTGATACCTATATATAGGGAAGGAAGTGACTAGGTTGATACCTATATATAGGGAAGGATCTCACGTGGTTGATACTTATATATAGGGAAGGTAGTGACTAGGTTGATACTTATATACAGGGAAGGATCTCACATGGTTGATACTTATGTATAGGGAAGGTAGTGACTAGGTTGATACCTATATATAGGGAAGGAAGTGACTAGGTTGATACTTATATCTAGGGAAGGATCTCACGTGGTTGATACTTATATATAGGGAAGGATCTCACATGGTTGATACCTATATATAGGGAAGGATCTCACATGGTTGATACTTATATACAGGGAAGGATCTCACGTGGTTGATACCTATATATAGGGAAGGATCTCAGGTGGTTGATACTTATATATAGGGAAGGATCTCACATGGTTGATACCTATATATAGGGAAGGTAGTGACTAGGTTGATACCTATATATAGGGAAGGAAGTGACTAGGTTGATACTTATATACAGGGAAGGATCTCACGTGGTTGATACTTATATACAGGGAAGGATCTCACATGGTTGATACTTATATATAGGGAAGGATCTCACGTGGTTGATACCTATATATAGGGAAGGATCTCAGGTGGTTGATACTTATAGTGAAGGATCTCACGTGGTTGATACCTATATATAGGGAAGGATCTCAGGTGGTTGATACTTATATATAGGGAAGGATCTCACATGGTTGATACCTATATATAGGGAAGGTAGTGACTAGGTTGATACCTATATATAGGGAAGGAAGTGACTAGGTTGATACTTATATACAGGGAAGGATCTCACATGGTTGATACTTATATACAGGGAAGGATCTCACATGGTTGATACTTATATACAGGGAAGGATCTCACGAGGTTGATACATACATATAGGGAAGGATCTCACATGGTAGTGACTAGGTAGATACCTATATATGGAAGGATCTCACGTGGTTGATACTTATATATAGTGAAGGATCTCATGTGGTTGATACTTGTATACAGGGAAGGATCTCACGTGGTTGATACTTGTATACAGGGAAGGATCTCACGTGGTTGATACTTATGTATAGGGAAGGTAGTGACTAGGTTGATACCTATATATAGGGAAGGTAGTGACTTGGTTGATACTTATATCTAGGGAAGGATCTCACGTGGTTGATACCTATATATAGGGAAGGATCTCACGTGGTTGATACTTATAGTGAAGGATCTCACGTGGTTGATACTTATATATAGGGAAAGATCTCATGTGGTTGATACATATATATATAGGGAAGCATCTCACGTGGTTGATACTTATATAGGGAAGCATCTCACGTGGTTGATACCTATATATAGGGAAGGAAGTGACTAGGTTGATACCTATATATAGGGAAGGATCTCACGTGGTTGATACTTATATATAGGGAAGGTAGTGACTAGGTTGATACTTATATACAGGGAAGGATCTCACATGGTTGATACTTATGTATAGGGAAGGTAGTGACTAGGTTGATACCTATATATAGGGAAGGAAGTGACTAGGTTGATACTTATATCTAGGGAAGGATCTCACGTGGTTGATACTTATATATAGGGAAGGATCTCACATGGTAGTGACTAGGTAGATACCTATATATGGAAGGATCTCACGTGGTTGATACATATATATATAGGGAAGGATCTCACATGGTTGATACTTATATAGGGAAGCATCTCACGTGGTTGATACTTATATATAGGGAAGGTAGTGACTAGGTTGATACCTATAAATAGGGAAGGATCTCACGTGGTTGATACTTATATAGGGAAGCATCTCACATGGTTGATACTTATGTATAGGGAAGGTAGTGACTAGGTTGATACTTATATACAGGGAAGGATCTCACATGGTTGATACTTATGTATAGGGAAGGATCTCACATGGTTGATACTTATATATAGGGAAGGTAGTGACTAGGTTGATACCTATATATAGGGAAGGAAGTGACTAGGTTGATACTTATATACAGGGAAGGATCTCACATGGTTGATACTTATATACAGGGAAGGATCTCACGTGGTTGATACTTATATACAGGGAAGGATCTCACATGGTTGATACTTATATATAGGGAAGGATCTCACGTGGTTGATACCTATATATAGGGAAGGATCTCAGGTGGTTGATACTTATATATAGGGAAGGATCTCACATGGTTGATACCTATATATAGGGAAGGTAGTGACTAGGTTGATACCTATATATAGGGAAGGAAGTGACTAGGTTGATACTTATATACAGGGAAGGATCTCACATGGTTGATACTTATATACAGGGAAGGATCTCACATGGTTGATACTTATATATAGGGAAGGATCTCACGTGGTTGATACCTATATATAGGGAAGGATCTCAGGTGGTTGATACTTATATATAGGGAAGGATCTCACATGGTTGATACCTATATATAGGGAAGGAAGTGACTAGGTTGATGCTTATATCTAGGGAAGGATCTCACGTGGTTGATACCTATATATAGGGAAGGTAGTGACTAGGTTGATACCTATATATAGGGAAGGAAGTGACTAGGTTGATACTTATATACAGGGAAGGATCTCACATGGTTGATACTTATGTATAGGGAAGGTAGTGACTAGGTTGATACCTATATATAGGGAAGGAAGTGACTAGGTTGATACTTATATACAGGGAAGGATCTCACGTGGTTGATACATACATATAGGGAAGGATCTCACATGGTAGTGACTAGGTAGATACCTATATATGGAAGGATCTCACGTGGTTGATACTTGTATACAGGGAAGGATCTCACGTGGTTGATACTTGTATACAGGGAAGGATCTCACGTGGTTGATACTTATGTATAGGGAAGGTAGTGACTAGGTTGATACCTATATATAGGGAAGGTAGTGACTAGGTTGATACTTATATCTAGGGAAGGATCTCACGTGGTTGATACCTATATATAGGGCAGGAAGTGACTAGGTTGATACTTATATACAGGGAAGGATCTCACGTGGTTGATACTTATGTATAGGGAAGGTAGTGACTAGGTTGATACCTATATATAGGGAAGGAAGTGACTAGGTTGATACTTATATCTAGGGAAGCATCTCACGTGGTTGATACCTATATATAGGGAAGGAAGTGACTAGGTTGATACCTATATATAGGGAAGGATCTCACATGGTAGTGACTAGGTAGATACCTATATATGGAAGGATCTCACGTGGTTGATACTTATATATAGTGAAGGATCTCACGTGGTTGATACTTGTATACAGGGAAGGATCTCACGTGGTTGATACTTATATATAGGGAAGGTAGTGACTAGGTTGATACTTATATACAGGGAAGGATCTCACATGGTTGATACTTATGTATAGGGAAGGATCTCACATGGTTGATACTTATATATAGGGAAGGTAGTGACTAGGTTGATACCTATATATAGGGAAGGAAGTGACTAGGTTGATACTTATATACAGGGAAGGATCTCACGTGGTTGATACATACATATAGGGAAGGATCTCACATGGTAGTGACTAGGTAGATACCTATATATGGAAGGATCTCACGTGGTTGATACTTATATATAGTGAAGGATCTCACGTGGTTGATACTTGTATACAGGAAAGGATCTCACGTGGTTGATACTTGTATACAGGGAAGGATCTCACGTGGTTGATACTTATGTATAGGGAAGGTAGTGACTAGGTTGATACCTATATATAGGGAAGGTAGTGACTTGGTTGATACTTATATCTAGGGAAGGATCTCACGTGGTTGATACCTATATATAGGGAAGGATCTCACGTGGTTGATACTTATAGTGAAGGATCTCACGTGGTTGATACTTATATATAGGGAAAGATCTCACGTGGTTGATACATATATATATAGGGAAGCATCTCACGTGGTTGATACTTATATAGGGAAGCATCTCACGTGGTTGATACCTATATATAGGGAAGGAAGTGACTAGGTTGATACCTATATATAGGGAAGGATCTCACGTGGTTGATACTTATATATAGGGAAGGTAGTGACTAGGTTGATACTTATATACAGGGAAGGATCTCACATGGTTGATACTTATGTATAGGGAAGGTAGTGACTAGGTTGATACCTATATATAGGGAAGGAAGTGACTAGGTTGATACTTATATCTAGGGAAGGATCTCACGTGGTTGATACTTATATATAGGGAAGGATCTCACATGGTAGTGACTAGGTAGATACCTATATATGGAAGGATCTCACGTGGTTGATACATATATATATAGGGAAGGATCACACATGGTTGATACTTATATAGGGAAGCATCTCACGTGGTTGATACTTATATATAGGGAAGGTAGTGACTAGGTTGATACCTATATATAGGGAAGGATCTCACGTGGTTGATACTTATATAGGGAAGCATCTCACGTGGTTGATACTTATATATAGGGAAGGTAGTGACTAGGTTGATACTTATATACAGGGAAGGATCTCACATGGTTGATACTTATGTATAGGGAAGGATCTCACATGGTTGATACTTATATATAGGGAAGGTAGTGACTAGGTTGATACCTATATATAGGGCAGGAAGTGACTAGGTTGATACTTATATACAGGGAAGGATCTCACATGGTTGATACTTATATATAGGGAAGGATCTCACGTGGTTGATACTTGTATACAGGGAAGGATCTCACGTGGTTGATACTTATATAGGGAAGCATCTCACGTGGTTGATACTTATATATAGGGAAGGTAGTGACTAGGTTGATACTTATATACAGGGAAGGATCTCACATGGTTGATACTTATGTATAGGGAAGGATCTCACATGGTTGATACTTATATATAGGGAAGGTAGTGACTAGGTTGATACCTATATATAGGGCAGGAAGTGACTAGGTTGATACTTATATACAGGGAAGGATCTCACATGGTTGATACTTATATACAGGGAAGGATCTCACGTGGTTGATACTTATATACAGGGAAGGATCTCACATGGTGGATACTTATGTATAGGGAAGGATCTCAGGTGGTTGATACTTATATATAGGGAAGGATCTCACATGGTTGATACCTATATATAGGGAAGGTAGTGACTAGGTTGATACCTATATATAGGGAAGGAAGTGACTAGGTTGATACTTATATACAGGGAAGGATCTCACGTGGTTGATACCTATATATAGGGAAGGATCTCACGTGGTTGATACTTATAGTGAAGGATCTCACGTGGTTGATACTTATATATAGGGAAAGATCTCACGTGGTTGATACATATATATATAGGGAAGCATCTCACGTGGTTGATACTTATATAGGGAAGCATCTCACGTGGTTGATACCTATATATAGGGAAGGAAGTGACTAGGTTGATACCTATATATAGGGAAGGATCTCACGTGGTTGATACTTATATATAGGGAAGGTAGTGACTAGGTTGATACTTATATACAGGGAAGGATCTCACATGGTTGATACTTATGTATAGGGAAGGTAGTGACTAGGTTGATACCTATATATAGGGAAGGAAGTGACTAGGTTGATACTTATATCTAGGGAAGGATCTCACGTGGTTGATACTTATATATAGGGAAGGATCTCACATGGTAGTGACTAGGTAGATACCTATATATGGAAGGATCTCACGTGGTTGATACATATATATATAGGGAAGGATCTCACATGGTTGATACTTATATAGGGAAGCATCTCACGTGGTTGATACTTATATATAGGGAAGGTAGTGACTAGGTTGATACTTATATACAGGGAAGGATCTCACATGGTTGATACTTATGTATAGGGAAGGTAGTGACTAGGTTGATACCTATATATAGGGAAGGAAGTGACTAGGTTGATACTTATATACAGGGAAGGATCTCACGTGGTTGATACTTATGTATAGGGAAGGTAGTGACTAGGTTGATACCTATATATAGGGAAGGAAGTGACTAGGTTGATACTTATATCTAGGGAAGGATCTCACGTGGTTGATACCTATATATAGGGAAGGATCTCACATGGTTGATACTTATATAGGGAAGCATCTCACGTGGTTGATACTTATATACAGGGAAGGATCTCACATGATGGATACTTATGTATAGGGAAGGATCTCACATGGTTGATACCTATATATAGGGAAGGATCTCAGGTGGTTGATACTTATAGGGAAGGATCTCACATGGTTGATACCTATATATAGGGAAGGTAGTGACTAGGTTGATACCTATATATAGGGAAGGAAGTGACTAGGTTGATACTTATATACAGGGAAGGATCTCACATGGTTGATACTTATATACAGGGAAGGATCTCACATGGTTGATACTTATATATAGGGAAGGATCTCACGTGGTTGATACCTATATATAGGGAAGGATCTCAGGTGGTTGATACTTATATATAGGGAAGGATCTCACATGGTTGATACCTATATATAGGGAAGGTAGTGACTAGGTTGATACCTATATATAGGGAAGGAAGTGACTAGGTTGATACTTATATACAGGGAAGGATCTCACATGGTTGATACTTATGTATAGGGAAGGTAGTGACTAGGTTGATACCTATATATAGGGAAGGAAGTGACTAGGTTGATACTTATATACAGGGAAGGATCTCACGTGGTTGATACATACATATAGGGAAGGATCTCACATGGTAGTGACTAGGTAGATACCTATATATGGAAGGATCTCACGTGGTTGATACTTATATATAGTGAAGGATCTCACGTGGTTGATACTTGTATACAGGGAAGGATCTCACGTGGTTGATACTTGTATACAGGGAAGGATCTCACGTGGTTGATACTTATGTATAGGGAAGGTAGTGACTAGGTTGATACCTATATATAGGGAAGGAAGTGACTAGGTTGATACTTATATACAGGGAAGGATCTCACATGGTTGATACTTATGTATAGGGAAGGTAGTGACTAGGTTGATACCTATATATAGGGAAGGTAGTGACTAGGTTGATACTTATATACAGGGAAGGATCTCACGTGGTTGATACATACATATAGGGAAGGATCTCACATGGTAGTGACTAGGTAGATACCTATATATGGAAGGATCTCACGTGGTTGATACTTATATATAGTGAAGGATCTCACGTGGTTGATACTTGTATACAGGGAAGGATCTCACGTGGTTGATACTTGTATACAGGGAAGGATCTCACGTGGTTGATACTTATGTATAGGGAAGGTAGTGACTAGGTTGATACCTATATATAGGGAAGGAAGTGACTAGGTTGATACTTATATACAGGGAAGGATCTCACATGGTTGATACTTATATACAGGGAAGGATCTCACGTGGTTGATACTTATATACAGGGAAGGATCTCACATGGTGGATACTTATGTATAGGGAAGGATCTCACATGGTTGATACTTATATATAGGGAAGGATCTCACGTGGTTGATACCTATATATAGGGAAGGATCTCAGGTGGTTGATACTTATATATAGGGAAGGATCTCACATGGTTGATACCTATATATAGGGAAGGTAGTGACTAGGTTGATACCTATATATAGGGAAGGAAGTGACTAGGTTGATACTTATATACAGGGAAGGATCTCACATGGTTGATACTTATATACAGGGAAGGATCTCACATGGTTGATACTTATATATAGGGAAGGATCTCACGTGGTTGATACCTATATATAGGGAAGGATCTCAGGTGGTTGATACTTATAGTGAAGGATCTCACGTGGTTGATACCTATATATAGGGAAGGATCTCAGGTGGTTGATACTTATATATAGGGAAGGATCTCACATGGTTGATACCTATATATAGGGAAGGTAGTGACTAGGTTGATACCTATATATAGGGAAGGAAGTGACTAGGTTGATACTTATATACAGGGAAGGATCTCACATGGTTGATACTTATATACAGGGAAGGATCTCACATGGTTGATACTTATATACAGGGAAGGATCTCACGAGGTTGATACATACATATAGGGAAGGATCTCACATGGTAGTGACTAGGTAGATACCTATATATGGAAGGATCTCACGTGGTTGATACTTATATATAGTGAAGGATCTCACGTGGTTGATACTTGTATACAGGGAAGGATCTCACGTGGTTGATACTTGTATACAGGGAAGGATCTCACGTGGTTGATACTTATGTATAGGGAAGGTAGTGACTAGGTTGATACCTATATATAGGGAAGGTAGTGACTTGGTTGATACTTATATCTAGGGAAGGATCTCACGTGGTTGATACCTATATATAGGGAAGGATCTCACGTGGTTGATACTTATAGTGAAGGATCTCACGTGGTTGATACTTATATATAGGGAAAGATCTCACGTGGTTGATACATATATATATAGGGAAGCATCTCACGTGGTTGATACTTATATAGGGAAGCATCTCACGTGGTTGATACCTATATATAGGGAAGGAAGTGACTAGGTTGATACCTATATATAGGGAAGGATCTCACGTGGTTGATACTTATATATAGGGAAGGTAGTGACTAGGTTGATACTTATATACAGGGAAGGATCTCACATGGTTGATACTTATGTATAGGGAAGGTAGTGACTAGGTTGATACCTATATATAGGGAAGGAAGTGACTAGGTTGATACTTATATCTAGGGAAGGATCTCACGTGGTTGATACTTATATATAGGGAAGGATCTCACATGGTAGTGACTAGGTAGATACCTATATATGGAAGGATCTCACGTGGTTGATACATATATATATAGGGAAGGATCTCACATGGTTGATACTTATATAGGGAAGCATCTCACGTGGTTGATACTTATATATAGGGAAGGTAGTGACTAGGTTGATACCTATAAATAGGGAAGGATCTCACGTGGTTGATACTTATATAGGGAAGCATCTCACGTGGTTGATACTTATGTATAGGGAAGGTAGTGACTAGGTTGATACTTATATACAGGGAAGGATCTCACATGGTTGATACCTATATATAGGGAAGGTAGTGACTAGGTTGATACCTATATATAGGGAAGGAAGTGACTAGGTTGATACTTATATACAGGGAAGGATCTCACATGGTTGATACTTATATACAGGGAAGGATCTCACATGGTTGATACTTATATACAGGGAAGGATCTCACATGGTTGATACTTATATATAGGGAAGGATCTCACGTGGTTGATACCTATATATAGGGAAGGATCTCAGGTGGTTGATACTTATATATAGGGAAGGATCTCACATGGTTGATACCTATATATAGGGAAGGTAGTGACTAGGTTGATACCTATATATAGGGAAGGAAGTGACTAGGTTGATACTTATATACAGGGAAGGATCTCACATGGTTGATACTTATATATAGGGAAGGATCTCACGTGGTTGATACCTATATATAGGGAAGGATCTCAGGTGGTTGATACTTATATATAGGGAAGGATCTCACATGGTTGATACCTATATATAGGGAAGGAAGTGACTAGGTTGATGCTTATATCTAGGGAAGGATCTCACGTGGTTGATACCTATATATAGGGAAGGATCTCAGGTGGTTGATACTTATATATAGTGAAGGATCTCACGTGGTTGATACTTGTATACAGGGAAGGATCTCACGTGGTTGATACTTGTATACAGGGAAGGATCTCACGTGGTTGATACTTATATACAGGGAAGGATCTCACGTGGTTGATACTTGTATACAGGGAAGGATCTCACGTGGTTGATACTTATGTATAGGGAAGGTAGTGACTAGGTTGATACCTATATATAGGGAAGGAAGTGACTAGGTTGATACTTATATACAGGGAAGGATCTCACATGGTTGATACTTATGTATAGGGAAGGTAGTGACTAGGTTGATACCTATATATAGGGAAGGAAGTGACTAGGTTGATACTTATATACAGGGAAGGATCTCACGTGGTTGATACATACATATAGGGAAGGATCTCACATGGTAGTGACTAGGTAGATACCTATATATGGAAGGATCTCACGTGGTTGATACTTGTATACAGGGAAGGATCTCACGTGGTTGATACTTGTATACAGGGAAGGATCTCACGTGGTTGATACTTATGTATAGGGAAGGTAGTGACTAGGTTGATACCTATATATAGGGAAGGTAGTGACTAGGTTGATACTTATATCTAGGGAAGGATCTCACGTGGTTGATACCTATATATAGGGCAGGAAGTGACTAGGTTGATACTTATATACAGGGAAGGATCTCACGTGGTTGATACTTATGTATAGGGAAGGTAGTGACTAGGTTGATACCTATATATAGGGAAGGAAGTGACTAGGTTGATACTTATATCTAGGGAAGCATCTCACGTGGTTGATACCTATATATAGGGAAGGATCTCACGTGGTTGATACCTATATATAGGGAAGGATCTCACGTGGTTGATACTTATATATAGGGAAGGTAGTGACTAGGTTGATACTTATATACAGGGAAGGATCTCACATGGTTGATACTTATGTATAGGGAAGGTAGTGACTAGGTTGATACCTATATATAGGGAAGGAAGTGACTAGGTTGATACTTATATCTAGGGAAGGATCTCACGTGGTTGATACTTGTATACAGGGAAGGATCTCACGTGGTTGATACTTATATATAGGGAAGGTAGTGACTAGGTTGATACTTATATACAGGGAAGGATCTCACATGGTTGATACCTATATATAGGGAAGGTAGTGACTAGGTTGATACCTATATATAGGGAAGGAAGTGACTAGGTTGATACTTATATACAGGGAAGGATCTCACATGGTTGATACTTATATATAGGGAAGGTAGTGACTAGGTTGATACCTATATATAGGGAAGGAAGTGACTAGGTTGATACTTATATCTAGGGAAGGATCTCACGTGGTTGATACTTATATATAGGGAAGGATCTCACATGGTTGATACCTATATATAGGGAAGGATCTCACATGGTTGATACTTATATACAGGGA
This sequence comes from Lissotriton vulgaris, assembly GCF_964263255.1. Taxonomy (NCBI): domain Eukaryota; kingdom Metazoa; phylum Chordata; class Amphibia; order Caudata; family Salamandridae; genus Lissotriton; species Lissotriton vulgaris. The sequence goes on from NC_141700.1 coordinate 50,058,167, forward strand.
AGGATCTCACGTGGTTGATACCTATATATAGGGAAGGATCTCAGGTGGTTGATACTTATATATAGGGAAGGATCTCACATGGTTGATACCTATATATAGGGAAGGTAGTGACTAGGTTGATACCTATATATAGGGAAGGAAGTGACTAGGTTGATACTTATATACAGGGAAGGATCTCACATGGTTGATACTTATATACAGGGAAGGATCTCACATGGTTGATACTTATATATAGGGAAGGATCTCACGTGGTTGATACCTATATATAGGGAAGGATCTCAGGTGGTTGATACTTATAGTGAAGGATCTCACGTGGTTGATACCTATATATAGGGAAGGATCTCAGGTGGTTGATACTTATATATAGGGAAGGATCTCACATGGTTGATACCTATATATAGGGAAGGTAGTGACTAGGTTGATACCTATATATAGGGAAGGAAGTGACTAGGTTGATACTTATATACAGGGAAGGATCTCACATGGTTGATACTTATATACAGGGAAGGATCTCACATGGTTGATACTTATATACAGGGAAGGATCTCACGAGGTTGATACATACATATAGGGAAGGATCTCACATGGTAGTGACTAGGTAGATACCTATATATGGAAGGATCTCACGTGGTTGATACTTATATATAGTGAAGGATCTCACGTGGTTGATACTTGTATACAGGGAAGGATCTCACGTGGTTGATACTTGTATACAGGGAAGGATCTCACGTGGTTGATACTTATGTATAGGGAAGGTAGTGACTAGGTTGATACCTATATATAGGGAAGGTAGTGACTTGGTTGATACTTATATCTAGGGAAGGATCTCACGTGGTTGATACCTATATATAGGGAAGGATCTCACGTGGTTGATACTTATAGTGAAGGATCTCACGTGGTTGATACTTATATATAGGGAAAGATCTCACGTGGTTGATACATATATATATAGGGAAGCATCTCACGTGGTTGATACTTATATAGGTAAGCATCTCACGTGGTTGATACCTATATATAGGGAAGGAAGTGACTAGGTTGATACCTATATATAGGGAAGGATCTCACGTGGTTGATACTTATATATAGGGAAGGTAGTGACTAGGTTGATACCTATATATAGGGAAGGAAGTGACTAGGTTGATACTTATATCTAGGGAAGCATCTCACGTGGTTGATACCTATATATAGGGAAGGAAGTGACTAGGTTGATACCTATATATAGGGAAGGATCTCACGTGGTTGATACTTATATATAGGGAAGGTAGTGACTAGGTTGATACTTATATACAGGGAAGGATCTCACATGGTTGATACTTATGTATAGGGAAGGTAGTGACTAGGTTGATACCTATATATAGGGAAGGAAGTGACTAGGTTGATACCTATATATGGAAGGATCTCACGTGGTTGATACATATATATATATAGGGAAGGATCTCACATGGTTGATACTTATATAGGGAAGCATCTCACGTGGTTGATACTTATATATAGGGAAGGTAGTGACTAGGTTGATACTTATATACAGGGAAGGATCTCACGTGGTTGATACTTATATATAGGGAAGGATCTCACGTGGTTGATACCTATATATAGGGAAGGATCTCAGGTGGTTGATACTTATATACAGGGAAGGATCTCACATGGTTGATACTTATATATAGGGAAGGTAGTGACTAGGTTGATACCTATATATAGGGAAGGAAGTGACTAGGTTGATACTTATATACAGGGAAGGATCTCACATGGTTGATACTTATATACAGGGAAGGATCTCACGTGGTTGATACTTATATACAGGGAAGGATCTCACATGGTGGATACTTATGTATAGGGAAGGATCTCACATGGTTGATACTTATATATAGGGAAGGATCTCACGTGGTTGATACCTATATATAGGGAAGGATCTCAGGTGGTTGATACTTATATATAGGGAAGGATCTCACATGGTTGATACCTATATATAGGGAAGGTAGTGACTAGGTTGATACTTATATACAGGGAAGGATCTCACATGGTTGATACTTATGTATAGGGAAGGTAGTGACTAGGTTGATACCTATATATAGGGAAGGAAGTGACTAGGTTGATACTTATATACAGGGAAGGATCTCACATGGTGGATACTTATGTATAGGGAAGGATCTCACATGGTTGATACCTATATATAGGGAAGGTAGTGACTAGGTTGATACCTATATATAGGGAAGGAAGTGACTAGGTTGATACTTATATACAGGGAAGGATCTCACATGGTGGATACTTATGTATAGGGAAGGATCTCACATGGTTGATACCTATATATAGGGAAGGTAGTGACTAGGTTGATACCTATATATAGGGAAGGTAGTGACTAGGTTGATACCTATATATAGGGAAGGAAGTGACTAGGTTGATACTTATATACAGGGAAGGATCTCACGTGGTTGATACATACATATAGGGAAGGATCTCACATGGTAGTGACTAGGTAGATACCTATATATGGAAGGATCTCACGTGGTTGATACTTATATATAGTGAAGGATCTCACGTGGTTGATACTTGTATACAGGGAAGGATCTCACGTGGTTGATACTTGTATACAGGGAAGGATCTCACGTGGTTGATACTTATGTATAGGGAAGGTAGTGACTAGGTTGATACCTATATATAGGGAAGGAAGTGACTAGGTTGATACTTATATCTAGGGAAGCATCTCACGTGGTTGATACCTATATATAGGGAAGGAAGTGACTAGGTTGATACCTATATATAGGGAAGGATCTCACGTGGTTGATACTTATATATAGGGAAGGTAGTGACTAGGTTGATACTTATATACAGGGAAGGATCTCACATGGTTGATACTTATATACAGGGAAGGATCTCACATGGTTGATACTTATGTATAGGGAAGGATCTCACATGGTTGATACTTATATATAGGGAAGGTAGTGACTAGGTTGATACCTATATATAGGGAAGGAAGTGACTAGGTTGATACTTATATACAGGGAAGGATCTCACATGGTTGATACTTATATACAGGGAAGGATCTCACGTGGTTGATACTTATATACAGGGAAGGATCTCACATGGTGGATACTTATGTATAGGGAAGGATCTCACATGGTTGATACTTATATATAGGGAAGGATCTCACGTGGTTGATACCTATATATAGGGAAGGTAGTGACTAGGTTGATACCTATATATAGGGAAGGAAGTGACTAGGTTGATACTTATATACAGGGAAGGATCTCACATGGTTGATACTTATATACAGGGAAGGATCTCACATGGTTGATACTTATATATAGGGAAGGATCTCACGTGGTTGATACCTATATATAGGGAAGGATCTCAGGTGGTTGATACTTATATACAGGGAAGGATCTCACATGGTTGATACTTATATATAGGGAAGGTAGTGACTAGGTTGATACCTATATATAGGGAAGGAAGTGACTAGGTTGATACTTATATACAGGGAAGGATCTCACGTGGTTGATACTTATGTATAGGGAAGGATCTCACATGGTTGATACTTATATATAGGGAAGGATCTCACGTGGTTGATACCTATATATAGGGAAGGATCTCAGGTGGTTGATACTTATATATAGGGAAGGATCTCACATGGTTGATACCTATATATAGGGAAGGAAGTGACTTGGTTGATACTTATATATAGGGAAGGAAGTGACTAGGTTGATACTTATATACAGGGAAGGATCTCACATGGTGGATACATACATATAGGGAAGGATCTCACATGGTAGTGACTAGGTAGATACCTATATATGGAAGGATCTCACGTGGTTGATACTTGTATACAGGGAAGGATCTCACGTGGTTGATACTTGTATACAGGGAAGGATCTCACGTGGTTGATACTTATGTATAGGGAAGGTAGTGACTAGGTTGATACCTATATATAGGGAAGGAAGTGACTAGGTTGATACTTATATACAGGGAAGGATCTCACGTGGTTGATACTTATGTATAGGGAAGGAAGTGACTAGGTTGATACCTATATATAGGGAAGGATCTCACGTGGTTGATACTTATATATAGGGAAGGTAGTGACTAGGTTGATACTTATATACAGGGAAGGATCTCACATGGTTGATACTTATATAGGGAAGCATCTCACGTGGTTGATACTTATGTATAGGGAAGGTAGTGACTAGGTTGATACCTATATATAGGGAAGGAAGTGACTAGGTTGATACTTATATACAGGGAAGGATCTCACATGGTGGATACTTATGTATAGGGAAGGATCTCACATGGTTGATACTTATATATAGGGAAGGATCTCACGTGGTTGATACCTATATATAGGGAAGGATCTCACATGGTTGATACCTATATATAGGGAAGGTAGTGACTAGGTTGATACCTATATATAGGGAAGGAAGTGACTAGGTTGATACCTATATACAGGGAAGGATCTCACATGGTTGATACTTATATACAGGGAAGGATCTCACATGGTTGATACTTATATATAGGGAAGGTAGTGACTAGGTTGATACCTATATATAGGGAAGGAAGTGACTAGGTTGATACTTATATACAGGGAAGGATCTCACATGGTGGATACTTATGTATAGGGAAGGATCTCACATGGTTGATACCTATATATAGGGAAGGTAGTGACTAGGTTGATACCTATATATAGGGAAGGAAGTGACTAGGTTGATACTTATATACAGGGAAGGATCTCACATGGTGGATACTTATGTATAGGGAAGGATCTCACATGGTAGTGACTAGGTAGATACCTATATATGGAAGGATCTCACGTGGTTGATACATATATATATAGGGAAGGATCTCACATGGTTGATACCTATATATAGGGAAGGTAGTGACTAGGTTGATACCTATATATAGGGAAGGAAGTGACTAGGTTGATACTTATATACAGGGAAGGATCTCACATGGTGGATACTTATATACAGGGAAGGATCTCACGTGGTTGATACTTATGTATAGGGAAGGATCTCACGTGGTTGATACCTATATATAGGGAAGGATCTCAGGTGGTTGATACTTATATATAGGGAAGGATCTCACATGGTTGATACCTATATATAGGGAAGGTAGTGACTAGGTTGATACCTATATATAGGGAAGGAAGTGACTAGGTTGATACCTATATACAGGGAAGGATCTCACATGGTTGATACTTATATATAGGGAAGGATCTCACATGGTAGTGACTAGGTAGATACCTATATATGGAAGGATCTCACGTGGTTGATACATATATATATAGGGAAGGATCTCACATGGTTGATACTTATATAGGGAAGCATCTCACGTGGTTGATACTTATATATAGGGAAGGTAGTGACTAGGTTGATACTTATATACAGGGAAGGATCTCACATGGTTGATACTTATATAGGGAAGCATCTCACGTGGTTGATACTTATGTATAGGGAAGGTAGTGACTAGGTTGATACCTATATATAGGGAAGGAAGTGACTAGGTTGATACTTATATACAGGGAAGGATCTCACGTGGTTGATACTTATGTATAGGGAAGGTAGTGACTAGGTTGATACCTATATATAGGGAAGGAAGTGACTAGGTTGATACTTATATCTAGGGAAGGATCTCAGGTGGTTGATACTTATATATAGGGAAGGATCTCACATGGTTGATACTTATATAGGGAAGCATCTCACGTGGTTGATACTTATATACAGGGAAGGATCTCACATGGTTGATACTTATGTATAGGGAAGGTAGTGACTAGGTTGATACCTATATATAGGGAAGGTAGTGACTAGGTTGATACTTATATCTAGGGAAGGATCTCACGTGGTTGATACTTATGTATAGGGAAGGATCTCACATGGTTGATACCTATATATAGGGAAGGATCTCAGGTGGTTGATACTTATAGGGAAGGATCTCACATGGTTGATACTTATGTATAGGGAAGGTAGTGACTAGGTTGATACTTATATACAGGGAAGGATCTCACATGGTGGATACTTATGTATAGGGAAGGATCTCACATGGTTGATACCTATATATAGGGAAGGATCTCAGGTGGTTGATACTTATAGGGAAGGATCTCACATGGTTGATACTTATGTATAGGGAAGGTAGTGACTAGGTTGATACCTATATATAGGGAAGGAAGTGACTAGGTTGATACTTATATACAGGGAAGGATCTCACGTGGTTGATACTTATGTATAGGGAAGGATCTCACGTGGTTGATACTTATATCTAGGGAAGGATCTCACGTGGTTGATACTTATACATAGGGAAGGAAGTGACTAGGTTGATACTTATATACAGGGAAGGATCTCACATGGTTGATACTTATATCTAGGGAAGGATCTCACGTGGTTGATACTTATACATAGGGAAGGAAGTGACTAGGTTGATACTTATATACAGGGAAGGATCTCACATGGTTGATACTTATATACAGGGAAGGATCTCACGTGGTTGATACTTATATACAGGGAAGGATCTCACATGGTTGATACTTATGTATAGGGAAGGTAGTGACTAGGTTGATACCTATATATAGGGAAGGAAGTGACTAGGTTGATACTTATATACAGGGAAGGATCTCACGTGGTTGATACATACATATAGGGAAGGATCTCACATGGTAGTGACTAGGTAGATACCTATATATGGAAGGATCTCACGTGGTTGATACCTATATATAGGGAAGGAAGTGACTAGGTTGATACTTATATACAGGGAAGGATCTCACATGGTGGATACTTATGTATAGGGAAGGATCTCACGTGGTTGATACCTATATATAGGGAAGGATCTCACATGGTTGATACCTATATATAGGGAAGGATCTCACATGGTTGATACCTATATATAGGGAAGGAAGTGACTAGGTTGATACTTATATACAGGGAAGGATCTCACATGGTTGATACTTATATATAGGGAAGGATCTCACGTGGTTGATACCTATATATAGGGAAGGATCTCAGGTGGTTGATACTTATATATAGTGAAGGATCTCACGTGGTTGATACTTGTATACAGGGAAGGATCTCACGTGGTTGATACTTGTATACAGGGAAGGATCTCACGTGGTTGATACTTATGTATAGGGAAGGTAGTGACTAGGTTGATACCTATATATAGGGAAGGAAGTGACTAGGTTGATACTTATATACAGGGAAGGATCTCACATGGTTGATACTTATGTATAGGGAAGGTAGTGACTAGGTTGATACCTATATATAGGGAAGGAAGTGACTAGGTTGATACTTATATCTAGGGAAGGATCTCACGTGGTTGATACCTATATATAGGGAAGGAAGTGACTAGGTTGATACTTATATCTAGGGAAGGATCTCACGTGGTTGATACCTATATATAGGGAAGGATCTCACATGGTTGATACTTATATAGGGAAGCATCTCACGTGGTTGATACTTATATACAGGGAAGGATCTCACATGATGGATACTTATGTATAGGGAAGGATCTCACATGGTTGATACCTATATATAGGGAAGGATCTCAGGTGGTTGATACTTATAGGGAAGGATCTCACATGGTTGATACTTATGTATAGGGAAGGAAGTGACTAGGTTGATACCTATATACAGGGAAGCATCTCACGTGGTTGATACTTATATACAGGGAAGGATCTCACGTGGTTGATACTTATATACAGGGAAGGATCTCACATGGTTGATACTTATATACAGGGAAGGATCTCACGTGGTTGATACTTATGTATAGGGAAGGTAGTGACTAGGTTGATACCTATATATAGGGAAGGAAGTGACTAGGTTGATACTTATATCTAGGGAAGGATCTCACGTGGTTGATACCTATATATAGGGAAGGAAGTGACTAGGTTGATACTTATATACAGGGAAGGATCTCACATGGTAGTGACTAGGTAGATACCTATATATGGAAGGATCTCACATGATGGATACTTATGTATAGGGAAGGATCTCACATGGTTGATACCTATATATAGGGAAGGATCTCAGGTGGTTGATACTTATAGGGAAGGATCTCACATGGTTGATACTTATGTATAGGGAAGGTAGTGACTAGGTTGATACCTATATATAGGGAAGGAAGTGACTAGGTTGATACTTATATACAGGGAAGGATCTCACATGGTTGATACTTATATAGGGAAGCATCTCACGTGGTTGATACTTATATACAGGGAAGGATCTCACGTGGTTGATACTTATATACAGGGAAGGATCTCACATGGTTGATACTTATGTATAGGGAAGGTAGTGACTAGGTTGATACCTATATATAGGGAAGGAAGTGACTAGGTTGATACTTATATACAGGGAAGGATCTCACGTGGTTGATACATACATATAGGGAAGGATCTCACATGGTAGTGACTAGGTAGATACCTATATATGGAAGGATCTCACGTGGTTGATATTTATATATAGTGAAGGATCTCACGTGGTTGATACTTGTATACAGGGAAGCATCTCACGTGGTTGATACTTATATATAGGGAAGGTAGTGACTAGGTTGATACTTATATACAGGGAAGGATCTCACATGGTTGATACTTATATAGGGAAGCATCTCACGTGGTTGATACTTATATACAGGGAAGGATCTCACATGGTTGATACCTATATATAGGGAAGGATCTCAGGTGGTTGATACTTATATCTAGGGAAGGATCTCACGTGGTTGATACTTATACATAGGGAAGGAAGTGACTAGGTTGATACTTATATACAGGGAAGGATCTCACATGGTTGATACTTATATATAGGGAAGGATCTCACGTGGTTGATACCTATATATAGGGAAGGATCTCAGGTGGTTGATACTTATATCTAGGGAAGGATCTCACGTGGTTGATACTTATACATAGGGAAGGAAGTGACTAGGTTGATACTTATATACAGGGAAGGATCTCACATGGTTGATACTTATATACAGGGAAGGATCTCACATGGTTGATACTTATATACAGGGAAGGATCTCACGTGGTTGATACTTATGTATAGGGAAGGTAGTGACTAGGTTGATACTTATATACAGGGAAGCACCTCACGTGGTTGATACTTATATATAGGGAAGGTAGTGACTAGGTTGATACTTATATATATATATATATAGGGAAGGAAGTGACTAGGTTGATACTTATATCTAGGGAAGGATCTCACATGGTTGATACTTATATACAGGGAAGGATCTCACGTGGTTGATACCTATATATAGGGAAGGATCTCACGTGGTTGATACTTATATACAGGGAAGGATCTCACGTGGTTGATACCTATATATAGGGAAGGATCTCAGGTGGTTGATACTTATATCTAGGGAAGGATCTCACGTGGTTGATACTTATATATAGGGAAGGATCTCACGTGGTTGATACCTATATACAGGGAAGGATCTCACGTGGTTGATACTTATGTATAGGGAAGGATCTCACATGGTAGTGACTAGGTAGATACCTATATATAGGGAAGGTAGTGACTAGGTAGATACCTATATATGGAAGGATCTCACATGATGGATACTTATGTATAGGGAAGGATCTCACATGGTTGATACCTATATATAGGGAAGGTAGTGACTAGGTTGATACCTATATATAGGGAAGGAAGTGACTAGGTTGATACTTATATACAGGGAAGGATCTCACATGGTTGATACTTATGTATAGGGAAGGTAGTGACTAGGTTGATACCTATATATAGGGAAGGAAGTGACTAGGTTGATACTTATATACAGGGAAGGATCTCACATGGTGGATACTTATGTATAGGGAAGGATCTCACGTGGTTGATACTTATGTATAGGGAAGGATCTCACATGGTAGTGACTAGGTAGATACCTATATATAGGGAAGGTAGTGACTAGGTAGATACCTATATATAGGGAAGGAAGTGACTAGGTTGATACTTATATACAGGGAAGGCTCTCACGTGGTTGATACATACATATAGGGAAGGATCTCACATGGTAGTGACTAGGTAGATACCTATATATGGAAGGATCTCACGTGGTTGATACTTATATATAGTGAAGGATCTCACGTGGTTGATACTTGTATACAGGGAAGGATCTCACGTGGTTGATACTTATGTATAGGGAAGGTAGTGACTTGGTTGATACTTATATCTAGGGAAGGATCTCAGGTGGTTGATGCTTATAGGGAAGGATCTCACATGGTTGATACTTATGTATAGGGAAGGTAGTGACTAGGTTGATACTTATATACAGGGAAGGATCTCACATGGTTGATACTTATATACAGGGAAGGATCTCACATGGTTGATACCTATATATAGGGAAGGATCTCAGGTGGTTGATACTTATATCTAGGGAAGGATCTCACGTGGTTGATACTTATACATAGGGAAGGAAGTGACTAGGTTGATACTTATATACAGGGAAGGATCTCACGTGGTTGATACATACATATAGGGAAGGATCTCACATGGTAGTGACTAGGTAGATACCTATATATAGGGAAGGTAGTGACTAGGTTGATACCTATATATAGGGAAGGTAGTGACTAGGTTGATACTTATATCTAGGGAAGGATCTCACATGGTTGATACTTATGTATAGGGAAGGATCTCACGTGGTTGATACTTATACATAGGGAAGGAAGTGACTAGGTTGATACTTATATCTAGGGAAGGATCTCACATGGTTGATACTTATGTATAGGGAAGGATCTCACGTGGTTGATACTTATATACAGGGAAGGATCTCAGGTGGTTGATACTTATACATAGGGAAGGAAGTGACTAGGTTGATACTTATATACAGGGAAGGATCTCACATGGTTGATACTTATATCTAGGGAAGGATCTCACGTGGTTGATACTTATACATAGGGAAGGAAGTGACTAGGTTGATACTTATATACAGGGAAGGATCTCACATGGTTGATACTTATATCTAGGGAAGGATCTCACGTGGTTGATACTTATACATAGGGAAGGAAGTGACTAGGTTGATACTTATATACAGGGAAGGATCTCACATGGTTGATACTTATATACAGGGAAGGATCTCACGTGGTTGATACTTATATACAGGGAAGGATCTCACATGGTGGATACTTATGTATAGGGAAGCATCTCACATGGTTGATACTTATATATAGGGAAGCACCTCACGTGGTTGATACTTATATATAGGGAAGGTAGTGACTAGGTTGATACCTATATATAGGGAAGGAAGTGACTAGGTTGATACTTATATCTAGGGAAGGATCTCACGTGGTTGATACCTATATATAGGGAAGGTAGTGACTAGGTTGATACTTATATACAGGGAAGGATCTCACGTGGTTGATACATACATATAGGGAAGGATCTCACATGGTAGTGACTAGGTAGATACCTATATATGGAAGGATCTCACGTGGTTGATACCTATATATAGGGAAGGAAGTGACTAGGTTGATACTTATATACAGGGAAGGATCTCACATGGTTGATACTTATATACAGGGAAGGATCTCACATGGTGGATACTTATGTATAGGGAAGGATCTCACATGGTTGATACTTATATATAGGGAAGGATCTCACGTGGTTGATACCTATATATAGGGAAGGATCTCACATGGTTGATACCTATATATAGGGAAGGAAGTGACTAGGTTGATACTTATATACAGGGAAGGATCTCACATGGTTGATACTTATATATAGGGAAGGATCTCACGTGGTTGATACCTATATATAGGGAAGGATCTCAGGTGGTTGATACTTATATATAGGGAAGGATCTCACATGGTTGATACCTATATATAGGGAAGGATCTCACATGGTAGTGACTAGGTAGATACCTATATATAGGGAAGGAAGTGACTAGGTTGATACTTATATACAGGGAAGGCTCTCACGTGGTTGATACATACATATAGGGAAGGATCTCACATGGTAGTGACTAGGTAGATACCTATATATGGAAGGATCTCACGTGGTTGATACTTATATATAGTGAAGGATCTCACGTGGTTGATACTTGTATACAGGGAAGGATCTCACGTGGTTGATACTTATGTATAGGGAAGGTAGTGACTTGGTTGATACTTATATCTAGGGAAGGATCTCACGTGGTTGATACCTATATATAGGGAAGGATCTCACGTGGTTGATACTTATAGTGAAGGATCTCACGTGGTTGATACTTATATATAGGGAAAGATCTCACGTGGTTGATACATATATATATAGGGAAGGAAGTGACTAGGTTGATACCTATATATAGGGAAGGATCTCACATGGTTGATACCTATATATAGGGAAGGAAGTGACTAGGTTGATACTTATATACAGGGAAGGATCTCACGTGGTTGATACCTATATATAGGGAAGGATCTCAGGTGGTTGATACTTATATATAGGGAAGGATCTCACATGGTTGATACCTATATATAGGGAAGGATCTCACATGGTAGTGACTAGGTAGATACCTATATATAGGGAAGGAAGTGACTAGGTTGATACTTATATACAGGGAAGGATCTTACGTGGTTGATACCTATATATAGGGAAGGATCTCAGGTGGTTGATACTTATATATAGGGAAGGATCTCACGTGGTTGATACCTATATATAGGGAAGGATCTCACATGGTTGATACCTATATATAGGGAAGGAAGTGACTAGGTTGATGCTTATATCTAGGGAAGGATCTCACGTGGTTGATACCTATATATAGGGAAGGATCTCAGGTGGTTGATACTTATATATAGTGAAGGATCTCACGTGGTTGATACTTGTATACAGGGAAGGATCTCACGTGGTTGATACTTGTATACAGGGAAGGATCTCACGTGGTTGATACTTATGTATAGGGAAGGTAGTGACTAGGTTGATACCTATATATAGGGAAGGAAGTGACTAGGTTGATACTTATATACAGGGAAGGATCTCACATGGTTGATACTTATGTATAGGGAAGGTAGTGACTAGGTTGATACCTATATATAGGGAAGGAAGTGACTAGGTTGATACTTATATCTAGGGAAGGATCTCACGTGGTTGATACCTATATATAGGGAAGGAAGTGACTAGGTTGATACTTATATCTAGGGAAGGATCTCACGTGGTTGATACCTATATATAGGGAAGGATCTCACATGGTTGATACTTATATAGGGAAGCATCTCACGTGGTTGATACCTATATATAGGGAAGGTAGTGACTAGGTTGATACCTATATATAGGGAAGGAAGTGACTAGGTTGATACTTATATACAGGGAAGGATCTCACATGGTTGATACTTATATACAGGGAAGGATCTCACGTGGTTGATACTTATATACAGGGAAGGATCTCACATGGTAGTGACTAGGTAGATACCTATATATGGAAGGATCTCACATGATGGATACTTATGTATAGGGAAGGATCTCACATGGTTGATACCTATATATAGGGAAGGATCTCAGGTGGTTGATACTTATAGGGAAGGATCTCACATGGTTGATACTTATGTATAGGGAAGGTAGTGACTAGGTTGATACTTATATACAGGGAAGGATCTCACATGGTTGATACTTATATACAGGGAAGGATCTCACATGGTTGATACCTATATATAGGGAAGGATCTCAGGTGGTTGATACTTATATCTAGGGAAGGATCTCACGTGGTTGATACTTATACATAGGGAAGGAAGTGACTAGGTTGATACTTATATACAGGGAAGGATCTCACGTGGTTGATACATACATATAGGGAAGGATCTCACATGGTAGTGACTAGGTAGATACCTATATATAGGGAAGGTAGTGACTAGGTTGATACCTATATATAGGGAAGGTAGTGACTAGGTTGATACTTATATCTAGGGAAGGATCTCACGTGGTTGATACCTATATATAGGGAAGGATCTCAGGTGGTTGATACTTATATATAGGGAAGGATCTCACATGGTTGATACCTATATATAGGGAAGGTAGTGACTAGGTTGATACTTATATATATATATAGGGAAGGAAGTGACTAGGTTGATACTTATATACAGGGAAGGATCTCACGTGGTTGATACTTATGTATAGGGAAGGTAGTGACTAGGTTGATACCTATATATAGGGAAGGAAGTGACTAGGTTGATACTTATATCTAGGGAAGCATCTCACGTGGTTGATACCTATATATAGGGAAGGAAGTGACTAGGTTGATACCTATATATAGGGAAGGATCTCAGGTGGTTGATACTTATATCTAGGGAAGGATCTCACGTGGTTGATACTTATATATAGGGAAGGATCTCACGTGGTTGATACCTATATACAGGGAAGGATCTCACGTGGTTGATACTTATGTATAGGGAAGGTAGTGACTAGGTTGATACCTATATATAGGGAAGGAAGTGACTAGGTTGATACTTATATCTAGGGAAGGATCTCACGTGGTTGATACTTATATACAGGGAAGGATCTCACGTGGTTGATACTTATATACAGGGAAGGATCTCACATGGTAGTGACTAGGTAGATACCTATATATGGAAGGATCTCACGTGGTTGATACTTATATATAGTGAAGGATCTCACGTGGTTGATACCTATATACAGGGAAGGATCTCACATGGTTGATACTTATATACAGGGAAGGATCTCACATGGTAGTGACTAGGTAGATACCTATATATGGAAGGATCTCACGTGGTTGATACTTATATATAGTGAAGGATCTCACGTGGTTGATACTTGTATACAGGGAAGGATCTCACGTGGTTGATACTTGTATACAGGGAAGGATCTCACGTGGTTGATACTTATGTATAGGAAAGGTAGTGACTAGGTTGATACCTATATATAGGGAAGGATCTCAGGTGGTTGATACTTATATCTAGGGAAGGATCTCACGTGGTTGATACCTATATATAGGGAAGGTAGTGACTAGGTTGATACTTATATCTAGGGAAGGATCTCACGTGGTTGATACTTATATATAGGGAAGGATCTCACATGGTTGATACTTATATATAGGGAAGGTAGTGACTAGGTTGATACCTATATATAGGGAAGGAAGTGACTAGGTTGATACTTATATACAGGGAAGGATCTCACATGGTGGATACTTATGTATAGGGAAGGATCTCACGTGGTTGATACTTATGTATAGGGAAGGATCTCACATGGTGGATACTTATGTATAGGGAAGGATCTCACATGGTTGATACTTATGTATAGGGAAGGTAGTGACTAGGTTGATACCTATATATAGGGAAGGAAGTGACTAGGTTGATACTTATATACAGGGAAGGATCTCACGTGGTTGATACTTGTATACAGGGAAGGATCTCACGTGGTTGATACATACATATAGGGAAGGATCTCACATGGTAGTGACTAGGTAGATACCTATATATGGAAGGATCTCACGTGGTTGATACTTGTATACAGGGAAGGATCTCACGTGGTTGATACCTATATATAGGGAAGGTAGTGACTAGGTTGATACCTATATATAGGGAAGGAAGTGACTAGGTTGATACTTATATACAGGGAAGGATCTCACGTGGTTGATACTTGTATACAGGGAAGGATCTCAGGTGGTTGATACTTATATATAGGGAAGGATCTCACATGGTTGATACCTATATATAGGGAAGGTAGTGACTAGGTTGATACCTATATATAGGGAAGGAAGTGACTAGGTTGATACTTATATACAGGGAAGGATCTCACGTGGTTGATACATACATATAGGGAAGGATCTCACATGGTAGTGACTAGGTAGATACCTATATATGGAAGGATCTCACGTGGTTGATACTTGTATACAGGGAAGGATCTCACGTGGTTGATACCTATATATAGGGAAGGTAGTGACTAGGTTGATACTTATATCTAGGGAAGGATCTCACGTGGTTGATACTTATATATAGGGAAGGATCTCACATGGTTGATACTTATATATAGGGAAGGTAGTGACTAGGTTGATACCTATATATAGGGAAGGAAGTGACTAGGTTGATACTTATATACAGGGAAGGATCTCACATGGTGGATACTTATGTATAGGGAAGGATCTCACGTGGTTGATACTTATGTATAGGGAAGGATCTCACATGGTGGATACTTATGTATAGGGAAGGATCTCACATGGTTGATACTTATGTATAGGGAAGGTAGTGACTAGGTTGATACCTATATATAGGGAAGGAAGTGACTAGGTTGATACTTATATACAGGGAAGGATCTCACGTGGTTGATACTTGTATACAGGGAAGGATCTCAGGTGGTTGATACTTATATATAGGGAAGGATCTCACATGGTTGATACCTATATATAGGGAAGGTAGTGACTAGGTTGATACCTATATATAGGGAAGGAAGTGACTAGGTTGATACTTATATACAGGGAAGGATCTCACGTGGTTGATACATACATATAGGGAAGGATCTCACATGGTAGTGACTAGGTAGATACCTATATATGGAAGGATCTCACGTGGTTGATACTTGTATACAGGGAAGGATCTCACGTGGTTGATACCTATATATAGGGAAGGTAGTGACTAGGTTGATACTTATATCTAGGGAAGGATCTCACGTGGTTGATACTTATATATAGGGAAGGATCTCACATGGTTGATACCTATATATAGGGAAGGTAGTGACTAGGTTGATACCTATATATAGGGAAGGAAGTGACTAGGTTGATACCTATATACGGGGAAGGATCTCACATGGTTGATACTTATATACAGGGAAGGATCTCACATGGTTGATACTTATATATAGGGAAGGTAGTGACTAGGTTGATACCTATATATAGGGAAGGAAGTGACTAGGTTGATACTTATATACAGGGAAGGATCTCACATGGTGGATACTTATGTGTAGGGAAGGATCTCACGTGGTTGATACTTATGTATAGGGAAGGTAGTGACTAGGTTGATACCTATATATAGGGAAGGAAGTGACTAGGTTGATACTTATATACAGGGAAGGATCTCACGTGGTTGATACTTATGTATAGGGAAGGATCTCACATGGTTGATACCTATATATAGGGAAGGATCTCAGGTGGTTGATACTTATGTATAGGGAAGGTAGTGACTAGGTTGATACTTATATCTAGGGAAGGATCTCACGTGGTTGATACTTATATATAGGGAAGGATCTCACATGGTTGATACCTATATATAGGGAAGGTAGTGACTAGGTTGATACCTATATATAGGGAAGGAAGTGACTAGGTTGATACCTATATACAGGGAAGGATCTCACATGGTTGATACTTATATATAGGGAAGGATCTCACATGGTAGTGACTAGGTAGATACCTATATATGGAAGGATCTCACGTGGTTGATACATATATATATAGGGAAGGATCTCACATGGTTGATACTTATATAGGGAAGCATCTCACGTGGTTGATACTTATATATAGGGAAGGTAGTGACTAGGTTGATACTTATATACAGGGAAGGATCTCACATGGTGGATACTTATGTATAGGGAAGGATCTCACATGGTGGATACTTATGTATAGGGAAGGATCTCACATGGTTGATACTTATATATAGGGAAGGATCTCACGTGGTTGATACCTATATATAGGGAAGGATCTCAGGTGGTTGATACTTATATATAGGGAAGGATCTCACATGGTTGATACCTATATATAGGGAAGGTAGTGACTAGGTTGATACCTATATATAGGGAAGGAAGTGACTAGGTTGATACTTATATACAGGGAAGGATCTCACATGGTTGATACTTATGTATAGGGAAGGTAGTGACTAGGTTGATACCTATATATAGGGAAGGAAGTGACTAGGTTGATACTTATATACAGGGAAGGATCTCACATGGTTGATACTTATATACAGGGAAGGATCTCACGTGGTTGATACTTGTATACAGGGAAGGATCTCACGTGGTTGATACTTGTATACAGGGAAGGATCTCACGTGGTTGATACTTATGTATAGGGAAGGTAGTGACTAGGTTGATACCTATATATAGGGAAGGAAGTGACTAGGTTGATACTTATATACAGGGAAGGATCTCACATGGTTGATACTTATATACAGGGAAGGATCTCACGTGGTTGATACTTGTATACAGGGAAGGATCTCAGGTGGTTGATACTTATATATAGGGAAGGATCTCACATGGTTGATACCTATATATAGGGAAGGTAGTGACTAGGTTGATACCTATATATAGGGAAGGAAGTGACTAGGTTGATACTTATATACAGGGAAGGATCTCACGTGGTTGATACATACATATAGGGAAGGATCTCACATGGTAGTGACTAGGTAGATACCTATATATGGAAGGATCTCACGTGGTTGATACTTATATATAGTGAAGGATCTCACGTGGTTGATACTTGTATACAGGGAAGGATCTCACGTGGTTGATACTTGTATACAGGGAAGGATCTCACGTGGTTGATACTTATGTATAGGGAAGGTAGTGACTAGGTTGATACCTATATATAGGGAAGGAAGTGACTAGGTTGATACTTATATACAGGGAAGGATCTCACATGGTTGATACTTATATACAGGGAAGGATCTCACATGGTTGATACTTATATATAGGGAAGGTAGTGACTAGGTTGATACCTATATATAGGGAAGGAAGTGACTAGGTTGATACTTATATACAGGGAAGGATCTCACATGGTGGATACTTATGTATAGGGAAGGATCTCACATGGTTGATACTTATGTATAGGGAAGGTAGTGACTAGGTTGATACCTATATATAGGGAAGGAAGTGACTAGGTTGATACTTATATACAGGGAAGGATCTCACATGGTTGATACTTATATACAGGGAAGGATCTCACATGGTTGATACTTATATATAGGGAAGGATCTCACGTGGTTGATACCTATATACAGGGAAGGATCTCACGTGGTTGATACTTATGTATAGGGAAGGTAGTGACTAGGTTGATACCTATATATAGGGAAGGAAGTGACTAGGTTGATACTTATATACAGGGAAGGATCTCACATGGTTGATACTTATATACAGGGAAGGATCTCACATGGTTGATACTTATATATAGGGAAGGATCTCACATGGTTGATACTTATATAGGGAAGCATCTCACGTGGTTGATACTTATATACAGGGAAGGATCTCACATGATGGATACTTATGTATAGGGAAGGATCTCACATGGTTGATACCTATATATAGGGAAGGTAGTGACTAGGTTGATACCTATATATAGGGAAGGAAGTGACTAGGTTGATACTTATATACAGGGAAGGATCTCACATGGTTGATACTTATATACAGGGAAGGATCTCACATGGTTGATACTTATATATAGGGAAGGATCTCACGTGGTTGATACCTATATATAGGGAAGGATCTCAGGTGGTTGATACTTATATATAGGGAAGGATCTCACATGGTTGATACCTATATATAGGGAAGGTAGTGACTAGGTTGATACCTATATATAGGGAAGGAAGTGACTAGGTTGATACTTATATACAGGGAAGGATCTCACATGGTTGATACTTATGTATAGGGAAGGTAGTGACTAGGTTGATACCTATATATAGGGAAGGAAGTGACTAGGTTGATACTTATATACAGGGAAGGATCTCACGTGGTTGATACTTGTATACAGGGAAGGATCTCACGTGGTTGATACTTGTATACAGGGAAGGATCTCACGTGGTTGATACTTATGTATAGGGAAGGTAGTGACTAGGTTGATACCTATATATAGGGAAGGAAGTGACTAGGTTGATACTTATATACAGGGAAGGATCTCACATGGTTGATACTTATATACAGGGAAGGATCTCACATGGTTGATACTTATATATAGGGAAGGATCTCACGTGGTTGATACCTATATATAGGGAAGGATCTCAGGTGGTTGATACTTATATATAGGGAAGGATCTCACATGGTTGATACTTGTATACAGGGAAGGATCTCACGTGGTTGATACTTGTATACAGGGAAGGATCTCAGGTGGTTGATACTTATATATAGGGAAGGATCTCACATGGTTGATACCTATATATAGGGAAGGTAGTGACTAGGTTGATACCTATATATAGGGAAGGAAGTGACTAGGTTGATACTTATATACAGGGAAGGATCTCACGTGGTTGATACATACATATAGGGAAGGATCTCACATGGTAGTGACTAGGTAGATACCTATATATGGAAGGATCTCACGTGGTTGATACTTGTATACAGGGAAGGATCTCACGTGGTTGATACTTATGTATAGGGAAGGTAGTGACTAGGTTGATACCTATATATAGGGAAGGAAGTGACTAGGTTGATACTTATATACAGGGAAGGATCTCACATGGTTGATACTTATATACAGGGAAGGATCTCACATGGTTGATACTTATATATAGGGAAGGTAGTGACTAGGTTGATACCTATATATAGGGAAGGAAGTGACTAGGTTGATACTTATATACAGGGAAGGATCTCACATGGTGGATACTTATGTATAGGGAAGGATCTCACATGGTTGATACTTATGTATAGGGAAGGTAGTGACTAGGTTGATACCTATATATAGGGAAGGAAGTGACTAGGTTGATACTTATATACAGGGAAGGATCTCACGTGGTTGATACTTATGTATAGGGAAGGTAGTGACTAGGTTGATACCTATATATAGGGAAGGAAGTGACTAGGTTGATACTTATATCTAGGGAAGGATCTCACGTGGTTGATACCTATATATAGGGAAGGATCTCACATGATGGATACTTATGTATAGGGAAGGATCTCAGGTGGTTGATACTTATAGGGAAGGATCTCACATGGTTGATACTTATGTATAGGGAAGGTAGTGACTAGGTTGATACCTATATATAGGGAAGGAAGTGACTAGGTTGATACTTATATACAGGGAAGGATCTCACATGGTTGATACTTATATAGGGAAGCATCTCACGTGGTTGATACTTATATACAGGGAAGGATCTCACGTGGTTGATACTTATATACAGGGAAGGATCTCACATGGTTGTACTTATATATAGGGAAGGATCTCACGTGGTTGATACCTATATATAGGGAAGGATCTCACATGGTAGTGACTAGGTAGATACCTATATATGGAAGGATCTCACGTGGTTGATACTTATATATAGTGAAGGATCTCACGTGGTTGATACTTGTATACAGGGAAGCATCTCACGTGGTTGATACTTATATATAGGGAAGGTAGTGACTAGGTTGATACTTATATACAGGGAAGGATCTCACATGGTTGATACATACATATAGGGAAGGATCTCACATGGTAGTGACTAGGTAGATACCTATATATGGAAGGATCTCACGTGGTTGATACTTATATATAGTGAAGGATCTCACGTGGTTGATACTTGTATACAGGGAAGGATCTCACATGGTTGATACTTATGTATAGGGAAGGATCTCACATGGTTGATACTTATATATAGGGAAGGTAGTGACTAGGTTGATACCTATATATAGGGAAGGAAGTGACTAGGTTGATACTTATATACAGGGAAGGATCTCACATGGTTGATACTTATATATAGGGAAGGTAGTGACTAGGTTGATACCTATATATAGGGAAGGAAGTGACTAGGTTGATACTTATATCTAGGGAAGGATCTCACATGGTTGATACTTATATATAGGGAAGGATCTCACGTGGTTGATACCTATATATAGGGAAGGATCTCAGGTGGTTGATACTTATATAGGGAAGGATCTCACGTGGTTGATACTTATATAGGGAAGCATCTCACGTGGTTGATACTTATATACAGGGAAGGATCTCACATGGTTGATACCTATATATAGGGAAGGATCTCAGGTGGTTGATACTTATATCTAGGGAAGGATCTCACGTGGTTGATACTTATACATAGGGAAGGAAGTGACTAGGTTGATACTTATATACAGGGAAGGATCTCACATGGTTGATACTTATATACAGGGAAGGATCTCACATGGTTGATACTTATATATAGGGAAGGATCTCACATGGTGGATACTTATGTATAGGGAAGGATCTCACATGGTTGATACTTATGTATAGGGAAGGTAGTGACTAGGTTGATACCTATATATAGGGAAGGAAGTGACTAGGTTGATACTTATATACAGGGAAGGATCTCACGTGGTTGATACTTATGTATAGGGAAGGTAGTGACTAGGTTGATACCTATATATAGGGAAGGAAGTGACTAGGTTGATACTTATATCTAGGGAAGGATCTCACGTGGTTGATACCTATATATAGGGAAGGATCTCACATGATGGATACTTATGTATAGGGAAGGATCTCAGGTGGTTGATACTTATAGGGAAGGATCTCACATGGTTGATACTTATGTATAGGGAAGGTAGTGACTAGGTTGATACCTATATATAGGGAAGGAAGTGACTAGGTTGATACTTATATCTAGGGAAGGATCTCACGTGGTTGATACCTATATATAGGGAAGGATCTCACATGATGGATACTTATGTATAGGGAAGGATCTCAGGTGGTTGATACTTATAGGGAAGGATCTCACATGGTTGATACTTATGTATAGGGAAGGTAGTGACTAGGTTGATACCTATATATAGGGAAGGAAGTGACTAGGTTGATACTTATATACAGGGAAGGATCTCACATGGTTGATACTTATATAGGGAAGCATCTCACGTGGTTGATACTTATATACAGGGAAGGATCTCACGTGGTTGATACTTATATACAGGGAAGGATCTCACATGGTTGTACTTATATATAGGGAAGGATCTCACGTGGTTGATACCTATATATAGGGAAGGATCTCACATGGTAGTGACTAGGTAGATACCTATATATGGAAGGATCTCACGTGGTTGATACTTATATATAGTGAAGGATCTCACGTGGTTGATACTTGTATACAGGGAAGGATCTCACGTGGTTGATACTTATGTATAGGGAAGGATCTCACATGGTTGATACTTATATATAGGGAAGGTAGTGACTAGGTTGATACCTATATATAGGGAAGGAAGTGACTAGGTTGATACTTATATACAGGGAAGGATCTCACATGGTTGATACTTATATATAGGGAAGGTAGTGACTAGGTTGATACCTATATATAGGGAAGGAAGTGACTAGGTTGATACTTATATCTAGGGAAGGATCTCACATGGTTGATACTTATATATAGGGAAGGATCTCACGTGGTTGATACCTATATATAGGGAAGGATCTCAGGTGGTTGATACTTATATAGGGAAGGATCTCACGTGGTTGATACTTATATACAGGGAAGGATCTCACGTGGTTGATACTTATGTATAGGGAAGGTAGTGACTAGGTTTATACCTATATATAGGGAAGGTAGTGACTTGGTTGATACTTATATCTAGGGAAGGATCTCACGTGGTTGATACCTATATATAGGGAAGGATCTCACGTGGTTGATACTTATAGTGAAGGATCTCACGTGGTTGATACTTATATATAGGGAAAGATCTCACGTGGTTGATACATATATATAGAGGGAAGCATCTCACGTGGTTGATACTTATATAGGGAAGCATCTCACGTGGTTGATACCTATATATAGGGAAGGAAGTGACTAGGTTGATACCTATATATAGGGAAGGATCTCACGTGGTTGATACTTATATATAGGGAAGGTAGTGACTAGGTTGATACTTATATACAGGGAAGGATCTCACATGGTTGATACTTATGTATAGGGAAGGATCTCACATGGTTGATACTTATATATAGGGAAGGTAGTGACTAGGTTGATACCTATATATAGGGAAGGAAGTGACTAGGTTGATACTTATATACAGGGAAGCATCTCACGTGGTTGATACTTATGTATAGGGAAGGTAGTGACTAGGTTGATACCTATATATAGGGAAGGAAGTGACTAGGTTGATACTTATATCTAGGGAAGCATCTCACGTGGTTGATACCTATATATAGGGAAGGATCTCACGTGGTTGATACTTATATATAGGGAAGGTAGTGACTAGGTTGATACTTATATACAGGGAAGGATCTCACATGGTTGATACTTATGTATAGGGAAGGATCTCACATGGTTGATACTTATATATAGGGAAGGTAGTGACTAGGTTGATACCTATATATAGGGAAGGAAGTGACTAGGTTGATACTTATATACAGGGAAGGATCTCACATGGTTGATACTTATATACAGGGAAGGATCTCACGTGGTTGATACTTATATACAGGGAAGGATCTCACATGGTGGATACTTATGTATAGGGAAGGATCTCACATGGTTGATACTTATGTATAGGGAAGGATCTCACATGGTTGATACTTATATATAGGGAAGGATCTCACGTGGTTGATACCTATATATAGGGAAGGATCTCAGGTGGTTGATACTTATATATAGGGAAGGATCTCACATGGTTGATACCTATATATAGGGAAGGATCTCACGTGGTTGATACTTATATATAGGGAAGGTAGTGACTAGGTTGATACTTATATACAGGGAAGGATCTCACATGGTTGATACTTATGTATAGGGAAGGTAGTGACTAGGTTGATACCTATATATAGGGAAGGAAGTGACTAGGTTGATACTTATATACAGGGAAGCATCTCACGTGGTTGATACTTATGTATAGGGAAGGTAGTGACTAGGTTGATACCTATATATAGGGAAGGAAGTGACTAGGTTGATACTTATATCTAGGGAAGCATCTCACGTGGTTGATACCTATATATAGGGAAGGAAGTGACTAGGTTGATACTTATATATAGGGAAGGATCTCACATGGTTGATACTTATGTATAGGGAAGGATCTCACATGGTTGATACTTATATATAGGGAAGGTAGTGACTAGGTTGATACCTATATATAGGGAAGGAAGTGACTAGGTTGATACTTATATACAGGGAAGGATCTCACATGGTTGATACTTATATACAGGGAAGGATCTCACGTGGTTGATACTTATATACAGGGAAGGATCTCACATGGTGGATACTTATGTATAGGGAAGGATCTCACATGGTTGATACTTATATATAGGGAAGGATCTCACGTGGTTGATACCTATATATAGGGAAGGATCTCACGTGGTTGATACCTATATATAGGGAAGGATCTCAGGTGGTTGATACTTATATATAGGGAAGGATCTCACATGGTTGATACCTATATATAGGGAAGGTAGTGACTAGGTTGATACTTATATACAGGGAAGGATCTCACATGGTTGATACTTATGTATAGGGAAGGTAGTGACTAGGTTGATACCTATATATAGGGAAGGAAGTGACTAGGTTGATACTTATATACAGGGAAGGATCTCACGTGGTTGATACATACATATAGGGAAGGATCTCACATGGTAGTGACTAGGTAGATACCTATATATGGAAGGATCTCACGTGGTTGATACTTATATATAGTGAAGGATCTCACGTGGTTGATACTTGTATACAGGGAAGGATCTCACGTGGTTGATACTTGTATACAGGGAAGGATCTCACGTGGTTGATACTTATGTATAGGGAAGGTAGTGACTAGGTTGATACCTATATATAGGGAAGGAAGTGACTAGGTTGATACTTATATACAGGGAAGGATCTCACATGGTTGATACTTATATAGGGAAGCATCTCACGTGGTTGATACTTATATATAGGGAAGGTAGTGACTAGGTTGATACCTATATATAGGGAAGGAAGTGACTAGGTTGATACTTATATAGGGAAGCATCTCACGTGGTTGATACTTATATACAGGGAAGGATCTCACATGGTTGATACCTATATATAGGGAAGGATCTCAGGTGGTTGATACTTATAGGGAAGGATCTCACATGGTTGATACCTATATATAGGGAAGGAAGTGACTAGGTTGATACTTATATACAGGGAAGGATCTCACGTGGTTGATACTTATGTATAGGGAAGGTAGTGACTAGGTTGATACCTATATATAGGGAAGGAAGTGACTAGGTTGATACTTATATACAGGGAAGGATCTCACATGGTTGATACTTATATAGGGAAGCATCTCACGTGGTTGATACTTATATACAGGGAAGGATCTCACGTGGTTGATACTTATATACAGGGAAGGATCTCATGTGGTTGATACTTATATACAGGGAAGGATCTCACATGGTGGATACTTATGTATAGGGAAGGATCTCACATGGTTGATACTTATATATAGGGAAGGATCTCACGTGGTTGATACCTATATATAGGGAAGGATCTCAGGTGGTTGATACTTATATATAGGGAAGGATCTCACATGGTTGATACCTATATATAGGGAAGGTAGTGACTAGGTTGATACTTATATACAGGGAAGGATCTCACATGGTTGATACTTATGTATAGGGAAGGTAGTGACTAGGTTGATACCTATATATAGGGAAGGAAGTGACTAGGTTGATACTTATATACAGGGAAGGATCTCACGTGGTTGATACTTATGTATAGGGAAGGTAGTGACTAGGTTGATACCTATATATAGGGAAGGAAGTGACTAGGTTGATACTTATATACAGGGAAGGATCTCACATGGTGGATACTTATGTATAGGGAAGGATCTCACATGGTTGATACCTATATATAGGGAAGGTAGTGACTAGGTTGATACCTATATATAGGGAAGGAAGTGACTAGGTTGATACCTATATACAGGGAAGGATCTCACGTGGTTGATACCTATATATAGGGAAGGATCTCACATGGTTGATACCTATATATAGGGAAGGTAGTGACTAGGTTGATACCTATATATAGGGAAGGAAGTGACTAGGTTGATACCTATATACAGGGAAGGATCTCACATGGTTGATACTTATATACAGGGAAGGATCTCACATGGTTGATACTTATATATAGGGAAGGTAGTGACTAGGTTGATACCTATATATAGGGAAGGAAGTGACTAGGTTGATACTTATATACAGGGAAGGATCTCACATGGTGGATACTTATGTATAGGGAAGGATCTCACATGGTTGATACCTATATATAGGGAAGGTAGTGACTAGGTTGATACCTATATATAGGGAAGGAAGTGACTAGGTTGATACTTATATACAGGGAAGGATCTCACATGGTGGATACTTATATAGGGAAGCATCTCACGTGGTTGATACTTATATACAGGGAAGGATCTCACATGGTTGATACCTATATATAGGGAAGGATCTCAGGTGGTTGATACTTATATATAGGGAAGGATCTCACATGGTTGATACCTATATATAGGGAAGGTAGTGACTAGGTTGATACCTATATATAGGGAAGGAAGTGACTAGGTTGATACTTATATACAGGGAAGGATCTCACGTGGTTGATACTTATGTATAGGGAAGGATCTCACGTGGTTGATACCTATATATAGGGAAGGATCTCAGGTGGTTGATACTTATATATAGGGAAGGATCTCACATGGTTGATACCTATATATAGGGAAGGTAGTGACTAGGTTGATACCTATATATAGGGAAGGAAGTGACTAGGTTGATACCTATATACAGGGAAGGATCTCACATGGTTGATACTTATATATAGGGAAGGATCTCACATGGTAGTGACTAGGTAGATACCTATATATGGAAGGATCTCACGTGGTTGATACATATATATATAGGGAAGGATCTCACATGGTTGATACTTATATAGGGAAGCATCTCACGTGGTTGATACTTATATATAGGGAAGGTAGTGACTAGGTTGATACTTATATACAGGGAAGGATCTCACATGGTTGATACTTATATAGGGAAGCATCTCACGTGGTTGATACTTATGTATAGGGAAGGTAGTGACTAGGTTGATACCTATATATAGGGAAGGAAGTGACTAGGTTGATACTTATATACAGGGAAGGATCTCACGTGGTTGATACTTATGTATAGGGAAGGTAGTGACTAGGTTGATACCTATATATAGGGAAGGAAGTGACTAGGTTGATACTTATATACAGGGAAGGATCTCACATGGTGGATACTTATGTATAGGGAAGGATCTCACATGGTTGATACCTATATATAGGGAAGGTAGTGACTAGGTTGATACCTATATATAGGGAAGGAAGTGACTAGGTTGATACCTATATACAGGGAAGGATCTCACATGGTTGATACTTATATACAGGGAAGGATCTCACATGGTTGATACTTATATATAGGGAAGGTAGTGACTAGGTTGATACCTATATATAGGGAAGGAAGTGACTAGGTTGATACTTATATACAGGGAAGGATCTCACATGGTGGATACTTATGTATAGGGAAGGATCTCACATGGTTGATACCTATATATAGGGAAGGTAGTGACTAGGTTGATACCTATATATAGGGAAGGAAGTGACTAGGTTGATACTTATATACAGGGAAGGATCTCACATGGTGGATACTTATGTATAGGGAAGGATCTCACATGGTTTATACCTATATATAGGGAAGGATCTCACATGGTTGATACCTATATATAGGGAAGGTAGTGACTAGGTTGATACCTATATATAGGGAAGGAAGTGACTAGGTTGATACTTATATA
Organism: Lissotriton vulgaris; assembly: GCF_964263255.1. Classification (NCBI taxonomy): domain Eukaryota; kingdom Metazoa; phylum Chordata; class Amphibia; order Caudata; family Salamandridae; genus Lissotriton; species Lissotriton vulgaris. The sequence goes on from NC_141700.1 coordinate 50,086,698, forward strand.
CAGGGAAGGATCTCACGTGGTTGATACTTATGTATAGGGAAGGATCTCACGTGGTTGATACCTATATATAGGGAAGGATCTCAGGTGGTTGATACTTATGTATAGGGAAGGTAGTGACTAGGTTGATACGTATATACAGGGAAGGATCTCACATGGTTGATACCTATATATAGGGAAGGTAGTGACTAGGTTGATACCTATATATAGGGAAGGAAGTGACTAGGTTGATACCTATATACAGGGAAGGATCTCACATGGTTGATACTTATATATAGGGAAGGATCTCACATGGTAGTGACTAGGTAGATACCTATATATGGAAGGATCTCACGTGGTTGATACATATATATATAGGGAAGGATCTCACATGGTTGATACTTATATAGGGAAGCATCTCACGTGGTTGATACTTATATATAGGGAAGGTAGTGACTAGGTTGATACTTATATACAGGGAAGGATCTCACATGGTGGATACTTATGTATAGGGAAGGATCTCACATGGTTGATACCTATATATAGGGAAGGATCTCAGGTGGTTGATACTTATAGGGAAGGATCTCACATGGTTGATACTTATGTATAGGGAAGGTAGTGACTAGGTTGATACCTATATATAGGGAAGGAAGTGACTAGGTTGATACTTATATAGGGAAGCATCTCACGTGGTTGATACTTATATACAGGGAAGGATCTCACATGGTTGATACCTATATATAGGGAAGGATCTCAGGTGGTTGATACTTATAGGGAAGGATCTCACATGGTTGATACCTATATATAGGGAAGGTAGTGACTAGGTTGATACCTATATATAGGGAAGGAAGTGACTAGGTTGATACTTATATACAGGGAAGGATCTCACGTGGTTGATACTTATGTATAGGGAAGGTAGTGACTAGGTTGATACCTATATATAGGGAAGGAAGTGACTAGGTTGATACTTATATCTAGGGAAGGATCTCAGGTGGTTGATACTTATATATAGGGAAGGATCTCACATGGTTGATACTTATATAGGGAAGCATCTCACGTGGTTGATACTTATATACAGGGAAGGATCTCACATGGTTGATACTTATGTATAGGGAAGGTAGTGACTAGGTTGATACCTATATATAGGGAAGGTAGTGACTAGGTTGATACTTATATCTAGGGAAGGATCTCACGTGGTTGATACTTATGTATAGGGAAGGATCTCACATGGTTGATACCTATATATAGGGAAGGATCTCAGGTGGTTGATACTTATAGGGAAGGATCTCACATGGTTGATACTTATGTATAGGGAAGGTAGTGACTAGGTTGATACTTATATACAGGGAAGGATCTCACATGGTGGATACTTATGTATAGGGAAGGATCTCACATGGTTGATACCTATATATAGGGAAGGATCTCAGGTGGTTGATACTTATAGGGAAGGATCTCACATGGTTGATACTTATGTATGGGGAAGGTAGTGACTAGGTTGATACCTATATATAGGGAAGGAAGTGACTAGGTTGATACTTATATAGGGAAGCATCTCACGTGGTTGATACTTATATACAGGGAAGGATCTCACATGGTTGATACCTATATACAGGGAAGGATCTCAGGTGGTTGATACTTATATATAGGGAAGGATCTCACATGGTTGATACCTATATATAGGGAAGGTAGTGACTAGGTTGATACCTATATATAGGGAAGGAAGTGACTAGGTTGATACTTATATACAGGGAAGGATCTCACGTGGTTGATACTTATGTATAGGGAAGGATCTCACGTGGTTGATACTTATATACAGGGAAGGATCTCAGGTGGTTGATACTTATATCTAGGGAAGGATCTCACGTGGTTGATACTTATACATAGGGAAGGAAGTGACTAGGTTGATACTTATATACAGGGAAGGATCTCACATGGTTGATACTTATATACAGGGAAGGATCTCACGTGGTTGATACTTATATACAGGGAAGGATCTCACATGGTTGATACATATATATATATATAGGGAAGCATCTCACATGGTTGATACTTATATATAGGGAAGCACCTCACGTGGTTGATACTTATATATAGGGAAGGTAGTGACTAGGTTGATACCTATATATAGGGAAGGAAGTGACTAGGTTGATACTTATATCTAGGGAAGGATCTCACGTGGTTGATACCTATATATAGGGAAGGTAGTGACTAGGTTGATACTTATATACAGGGAAGGATCTCACGTGGTTGATACATACATATAGGGAAGGATCTCACATGGTAGTGACTAGGTAGATACCTATATATGGAAGGATCTCACGTGGTTGATACCTATATATAGGGAAGGAAGTGACTAGGTTGATACTTATATACAGGGAAGGATCTCACATGGTTGATACTTATATACAGGGAAGGATCTCACGTGGTTGATACTTATATACAGGGAAGGATCTCACATGGTGGATACTTATGTATAGGGAAGGATCTCACATGGTTGATACTTATATATAGGGAAGGATCTCACGTGGTTGATACCTATATATAGGGAAGGATCTCACATGGTTGATACCTATATATAGGGAAGGAAGTGACTAGGTTGATACTTATATACAGGGAAGGATCTCACATGGTTGATACTTATATATAGGGAAGGATCTCACGTGGTTGATACCTATATATAGGGAAGGATCTCAGGTGGTTGATACTTATATATAGGGAAGGATCTCACATGGTTGATACCTATATATAGGGAAGGATCTCACATGGTTGATACCTATATATAGGGAAGGATCTCACATGGTAGTGACTAGGTAGATACCTATATATAGGGAAGGAAGTGACTAGGTTGATACTTATATACAGGGAAGGATCTCACGTGGTTGATACATACATATAGGGAAGGATCTCACATGGTAGTGACTAGGTAGATACCTATATATGGAAGGATCTCACGTGGTTGATACTTATATATAGTGAAGGATCTCACGTGGTTGATACTTGTATACAGGGAAGGATCTCACGTGGTTGATACTTATGTATAGGGAAGGTAGTGACTTGGTTGATACTTATATCTAGGGAAGGATCTCACGTGGTTGATACCTATATATAGGGAAGGATCTCACGTGGTTGATACTTATAGTGAAGGATCTCACGTGGTTGATACTTATATATAGGGAAAGATCTCACGTGGTTGATACATATATATATAGGGAAGGAAGTGACTAGGTTGATACCTATATATAGGGAAGGATCTCACATGGTTGATACCTATATATAGGGAAGGAAGTGACTAGGTTGATACTTATATACAGGGAAGGATCTCACGTGGTTGATACCTATATATAGGGAAGGATCTCAGGTGGTTGATACTTATATATAGGGAAGGATCTCACATGGTTGATACCTATATATAGGGAAGGATCTCACATGGTAGTGACTAGGTAGATACCTATATATAGGGAAGGAAGTGACTAGGTTGATACTTATATACAGGGAAGGATCTCACGTGGTTGATACCTATATATAGGGAAGGATCTCAGGTGGTTGATACTTATAGGGAAGGATCTCACATGGTTGATACCTATATATAGGGAAGGTAGTGACTAGGTTGATACCTATATATAGGGAAGGAAGTGACTAGGTTGATACTTATATACAGGGAAGGATCTCACGTGGTTGATACTTATGTATAGGGAAGGTAGTGACTAGGTTGATACCTATATATAGGGAAGGAAGTGACTAGGTTGATACTTATATCTAGGGAAGGATCTCAGGTGGTTGATACTTATATATAGGGAAGGATCTCACATGGTTGATACTTATATAGGGAAGCATCTCACGTGGTTGATACTTATATACAGGGAAGGATCTCACATGGTTGATACTTATGTATAGGGAAGGTAGTGACTAGGTTGATACCTATATATAGGGAAGGTAGTGACTAGGTTGATACTTATATCTAGGGAAGGATCTCACGTGTTGATACTTATGTATAGGGAAGGATCTCACATGGTTGATACCTATATATAGGGAAGGATCTCAGGTGGTTGATACTTATAGGGAAGGATCTCACATGGTTGATACTTATGTATAGGGAAGGTAGTGACTAGGTTGATACTTATATACAGGGAAGGATCTCACATGGTGGATACTTATGTATAGGGAAGGATCTCACATGGTTGATACCTATATATAGGGAAGGATCTCAGGTGGTTGATACTTATAGGGAAGGATCTCACATGGTTGATACTTATGTATAGGGAAGGTAGTGACTAGGTTGATACCTATATATAGGGAAGGAAGTGACTAGGTTGATACTTATATAGGGAAGCATCTCACGTGGTTGATACTTATATACAGGGAAGGATCTCACATGGTTGATACCTATATACAGGGAAGGATCTCAGGTGGTTGATACTTATATATAGGGAAGGATCTCACATGGTTGATACCTATATATAGGGAAGGTAGTGACTAGGTTGATACCTATATATAGGGAAGGAAGTGACTAGGTTGATACTTATATACAGGGAAGGATCTCACGTGGTTGATACTTATGTATAGGGAAGGATCTCACGTGGTTGATACTTATATACAGGGAAGGATCTCAGGTGGTTGATACTTATATCTAGGGAAGGATCTCACGTGGTTGATACTTATACATAGGGAAGGAAGTGACTAGGTTGATACTTATATACAGGGAAGGATCTCACATGGTTGATACTTATATCTAGGGAAGGATCTCACGTGGTTGATACTTATACATAGGGAAGGAAGTGACTAGGTTGATACTTATATACAGGGAAGGATCTCACATGGTTGATACTTATATACAGGGAAGGATCTCACGTGGTTGATACTTATATACAGGGAAGGATCTCACATGGTTGATACATATATATATATATATATATATATATATATAGGGAAGCATCTCACATGGTTGATACTTATATATAGGGAAGCACCTCACGTGGTTGATACTTATATATAGGGAAGGTAGTGACTAGGTTGATACCTATATATAGGGAAGGAAGTGACTAGGTTGATACTTATATCTAGGGAAGGATCTCACGTGGTTGATACCTATATATAGGGAAGGTAGTGACTAGGTTGATACTTATATACAGGGAAGGATCTCACGTGGTTGATACATACATATAGGGAAGGATCTCACATGGTAGTGACTAGGTAGATACCTATATATGGAAGGATCTCACGTGGTTGATACCTATATATAGGGAAGGAAGTGACTAGGTTGATACTTATATACAGGGAAGGATCTCACATGGTTGATACTTATATACAGGGAAGGATCTCACGTGGTTGATACTTATATACAGGGAAGGATCTCACATGGTGGATACTTATGTATAGGGAAGGATCTCACATGGTTGATACTTATATATAGGGAAGGATCTCACGTGGTTGATACCTATATATAGGGAAGGATCTCACATGGTTGATACCTATATATAGGGAAGGAAGTGACTAGGTTGATACTTATATACAGGGAAGGATCTCACATGGTTGATACTTATATATAGGGAAGGATCTCACGTGGTTGATACCTATATATAGGGAAGGATCTCAGGTGGTTGATACTTATATATAGGGAAGCATCTCACGTGGTTGATACCTATATATAGGGAAGGAAGTGACTAGGTTGATACCTATATATAGGGAAGGATCTCACATGGTAGTGACTAGGTAGATACCTATATATAGGGAAGGAAGTGACTAGGTTGATACTTATATACAGGGAAGGATCTCACGTGGTTGATACATACATATAGGGAAGGATCTCACATGGTAGTGACTAGGTAGATACCTATATATGGAAGGATCTCACGTGGTTGATACTTATATATAGTGAAGGATCTCACGTGGTTGATACTTGTATACAGGGAAGGATCTCACGTGGTTGATACTTATGTATAGGGAAGGTAGTGACTTGGTTGATACTTATATCTAGGGAAGGATCTCACGTGGTTGATACCTATATATAGGGAAGGATCTCACGTGGTTGATACTTATAGTGAAGGATCTCACGTGGTTGATACTTATATATAGGGAAAGATCTCACGTGGTTGATACATATATATATAGGGAAGGAAGTGACTAGGTTGATACCTATATATAGGGAAGGATCTCACATGGTTGATACCTATATATAGGGAAGGAAGTGACTAGGTTGATACTTATATACAGGGAAGGATCTCACGTGGTTGATACCTATATATAGGGAAGGATCTCAGGTGGTTGATACTTATATATAGGGAAGGATCTCACATGGTTGATACCTATATATAGGGAAGGATCTCACATGGTAGTGACTAGGTAGATACCTATATATAGGGAAGGAAGTGACTAGGTTGATACTTATATACAGGGAAGGATCTCACGTGGTTGATACCTATATATAGGGAAGGATCTCAGGTGGTTGATACTTATATATAGGGATGGATCTCACATGGTTGATACCTATATATAGGGAAGGAAGTGACTAGGTTGATGCTTATATCTAGGGAAGGATCTCACGTGGTTGATACCTATATATAGGGAAGGATCTCAGGTGGTTGATACTTATATATAGTGAAGGATCTCACGTGGTTGATACTTGTATACAGGGAAGGATCTCACGTGGTTGATACTTGTATACAGGGAAGGATCTCAGGTGGTTGATACTTATATCTAGGGAAGGATCTCACGTGGTTGATACTTATACATAGGGAAGGAAGTGACTAGGTTGATACTTATATACAGGGAAGGATCTCACATGGTTGATACTTATGTATAGGGAAGGTAGTGACTAGGTTGATACCTATATATAGGGAAGGAAGTGACTAGGTTGATACTTATATCTAGGGAAGGATCTCACGTGGTTGATACCTATATATAGGGAAGGAAGTGACTAGGTTGATACTTATATCTAGGGAAGGATCTCACGTGGTTGATACCTATATATAGGGAAGGATCTCACATGGTTGATACTTATATAGGGAAGCATCTCACGTGGTTGATACTTATATACAGGGAAGGATCTCACATGATGGATACTTATGTATAGGGAAGGATCTCACATGGTTGATACCTATATATAGGGAAGGATCTCAGGTGGTTGATACTTATAGGGAAGGATCTCACATGGTTGATACTTATGTATAGGGAAGGTAGTGACTAGGTTGATACTTATATACAGGGAAGGATCTCACATGGTTGATACTTATATAGGGAAGCATCTCACGTGGTTGATACTTATATACAGGGAAGGATCTCACATGGTTGATACCTATATATAGGGAAGGATCTCAGGTGGTTGATACTTATATCTAGGGAAGGATCTCACGTGGTTGATACTTATACATAGGGAAGGAAGTGACTAGGTTGATACTTATATACAGGGAAGGATCTCACGTGGTTGATACATACATATAGGGAAGGATCTCACATGGTAGTGACTAGGTAGATACCTATATATAGGGAAGGTAGTGACTAGGTTGATACCTATATATAGGGAAGGTAGTGACTAGGTTGATACTTATATCTAGGGAAGGATCTCACGTGGTTGATACCTATATATAGGGAAGGATCTCAGGTGGTTGATACTTATATATAGGGAAGGATCTCACATGGTTGATACCTATATATAGGGAAGGTAGTGACTAGGTTGATACTTATATATATATATAGGGAAGGAAGTGACTAGGTTGATACTTATATACAGGGAAGGATCTCACGTGGTTGATACTTATGTATAGGGAAGGTAGTGACTAGGTTGATACCTATATATAGGGAAGGAAGTGACTAGGTTGATACTTATATCTAGGGAAGCATCTCACGTGGTTGATACCTATATATAGGGAAGGAAGTGACTAGGTTGATACCTATATATAGGGAAGGATCTCACGTGGTTGATACTTATATATAGGGAAGGTAGTGACTAGGTTGATACTTATATACAGGGAAGGATCTCACATGGTTGATACTTATGTATAGGGAAGGTAGTGACTAGGTTGATACCTATATATAGGGAAGGAAGTGACTAGGTTGATACTTATATCTAGGGAAGGATCTCACGTGGTTGATACTTATATATAGGGAAGGATCTCACATGGTTGATACCTATATATAGGGAAGGAAGTGACTAGGTTGATACTTATATCTAGGGAAGGATCTCACGTGGTTGATACCTATATATAGGGAAGGATCTCACATGGTTGATACTTATATAGGGAAGCATCTCACGTGGTTGATACTTATATACAGGGAAGGATCTCACATGATGGATACTTATGTATAGGGAAGGATCTCACATGGTTGATACCTATATATAGGGAAGGATCTCAGGTGGTTGATACTTATAGGGAAGGATCTCACATGGTTGATACTTATGTATAGGGAAGGTAGTGACTAGGTTGATACTTATATACAGGGAAGGATCTCACATGGTTGATACTTATATAGGGAAGCATCTCACGTGGTTGATACCTATATATAGGGAAGGTAGTGACTAGGTTGATACTTATATACAGGGAAGGATCTCACATGGTTGATACTTATGTATAGGGAAGGATCTCACATGGTTGATACTTATATATAGGGAAGGTAGTGACTAGGTTGATACCTATATATAGGGAAGGAAGTGACTAGGTTGATACTTATATCTAGGGAAGGATCTCACATGGTTGATACCTATATATAGGGAAGGATCTCAGGTGGTTGATACTTATATCTAGGGAAGGATCTCACGTGGTTGATACTTATACATAGGGAAGGAAGTGACTAGGTTGATACTTATATACAGGGAAGGATCTCACATGGTTGATACTTATATACAGGGAAGGATCTCACATGGTTGATACTTATATATAGGGAAGGATCTCACGTGGTTGATACCTATATATAGGGAAGGATCTCACGTGGTTGATACTTATACATAGGGAAGGAAGTGACTAGGTTGATACTTATATACAGGGAAGGATCTCACATGGTTGATACTTATATATAGGGAAGGTAGTGACTAGGTTGATACCTATATATAGGGAAGGAAGTGACTAGGTTGATACTTATATCTAGGGAAGGATCTCACGTGGTTGATACCTATATATAGGGAAGGAAGTGACTAGGTTGATACTTATATACAGGGAAGCACCTCACGTGGTTGATACTTATATATAGGGAAGGTAGTCACTAGGTTGATATTTATATATATATATATAGGGAAGGAAGTGACTAGGTTGATACTTATATCTAGGGAAGGATCTCACGTGGTTAATACCTATATATAGGGAAGGAAGTGACTAGGTTGATACTTATATACAGGGAAGGATCTCACGTGGTTGATACTTATGTATAGGGAAGGTAGTGACTAGGTTGATACCTATATATAGGGAAGGAAGTGACTAGGTTGATACTTATATCTAGGGAAGGATCTCACATGGTTGATACCTATATATAGGGAAGGATCTCACGTGGTTGATACCTATATATAGGGAAGGAAGTGACTAGGTTGATACTTATATACAGGGAAGCACCTCACGTGGTTGATACTTATATATAGGGAAGGAAGTGACTAGGTTGATACTTATATACAGGGAAGGATCTCACATGGTGGATACTTATGTATAGGGAAGGATCTCACATGGTTGATACTTATATATAGGGAAGGATCTCACGTGGTTGATACCTATATACAGGGAAGGATCTCACGTGGTTGATACTTATGTATAGGGAAGGTAGTGACTAGGTTGATACCTATATATAGGGAAGGAAGTGACTAGGTTGATACTTATATACAGGGAAGGATCTCACATGGTTGATACTTATATACAGGGAAGGATCCCACATGGTTGATACTTATATATAGGGAAGGATCTCACGTGGTTGATACCTATATATAGGGAAGGATCTCACATGGTTGATACTTATATAGGGAAGCATCTCACGTGGTTGATACTTATATACAGGGAAGGATCTCACATGATGGATACTTATGTATAGGGAAGGATCTCACATGGTTGATACCTATATATAGGGAAGGATCTCAGGTGGTTGATACTTATAGGGAAGGATCTCACATGGTTGATACCTATATATAGGGAAGGTAGTGACTAGGTTGATACCTATATATAGGGAAGGAAGTGACTAGGTTGATACTTATATACAGGGAAGGATCTCACGTGGTTGATACTTGTATACAGGGAAGGATCTCACGTGGTTGATACTTGTATACAGGGAAGGATCTCACGTGGTTGATACTTATGTATAGGGAAGGTAGTGACTAGGTTGATACCTATATATAGGGAAGGAAGTGACTAGGTTGATACTTATATACAGGGAAGGATCTCACATGGTTGATACTTATATACAGGGAAGGATCTCACATGGTGGATACTTATGTATAGGGAAGGATCTCACATGGTTGATACTTATATATAGGGAAGGATCTCACATGGTTGATACTTATATATAGGGAAGGATCTCACGTGGTTGATACCTATATATAGGGAAGGATCTCAGGTGGTTGATACTTATATATAGGGAAGGATCTCACATGGTTGATACCTATATATAGGGAAGGTAGTGACTAGGTTGATACCTATATATAGGGAAGGAAGTGACTAGGTTGATACTTATATACAGGGAAGGATCTCACATGGTTGATACTTATATACAGGGAAGGATCTCACATGGTTGATACTTATATATAGGGAAGGATCTCACGTGGTTGATACCTATATATAGGGAAGGATCTCAGGTGGTTGATACTTATATATAGGGAAGGATCTCACATGGTTGATACTTGTATACAGGGAAGGATCTCACGTGGTTGATACTTGTATACAGGGAAGGATCTCAGGTGGTTGATACTTACATATAGGGAAGGATCTCACATGGTTGATACCTATATATAGGGAAGGTAGTGACTAGGTTGATACCTATATATAGGGAAGGAAGTGACTAGGTTGATACTTATATACAGGGAAGGATCTCACGTGGTTGATACATACATATAGGGAAGGATCTCACATGGTAGTGACTAGGTAGATACCTATATATGGAAGGATCTCACGTGGTTGATACTTATATATAGTGAAGGATCTCACGTGGTTGATACTTGTATACAGGGAAGGATCTCACGTGGTTGATACTTGTATACAGGGAAGGATCTCACGTGGTTGATACTTATGTATAGGGAAGGTAGTGACTAGGTTGATACCTATATATAGGGAAGGAAGTGACTAGTTGATACTTATATACAGGGAAGGATCTCACATGGTTGATACTTATATACAGGGAAGGATCTCACATGGTTGATACTTATATATAGGGAAGGTAGTGACTAGGTTGATACCTATATATAGGGAAGGAAGTGACTAGGTTGATACTTATATACAGGGAAGGATCTCACATGGTGGATACTTATGTATAGGGAAGGATCTCACATGGTTGATACTTATGTATAGGGAAGGTAGTGACTAGGTTGATACCTATATATAGGGAAGGAAGTGACTAGGTTGATACTTATATACAGGGAAGGATCTCACGTGGTTGATACTTATGTATAGGGAAGGTAGTGACTAGGTTGATACCTATATATAGGGAAGGAAGTGACTAGGTTGATACTTATATCTAGGGAAGGATCTCACGTGGTTGATACCTATATATAGGGAAGGATCTCACATGATGGATACTTATGTATAGGGAAGGATCTCAGGTGGTTGATACTTATAGGGAAGGATCTCACATGGTTGATACTTATGTATAGGGAAGGTAGTGACTAGGTTGATACCTATATATAGGGAAGGAAGTGACTAGGTTGATACTTATATACAGGGAAGGATCTCACATGGTTGATACTTATATAGGGAAGCATCTCACGTGGTTGATACTTATATACAGGGAAGGATCTCACGTGGTTGATACTTATATACAGGGAAGGATCTCACATGGTTGTACTTATATATAGGGAAGGATCTCACGTGGTTGATACCTATATATAGGGAAGGATCTCACATGGTAGTGACTAGGTAGATACCTATATATGGAAGGATCTCACGTGGTTGATACTTATATATAGTGAAGGATCTCACGTGGTTGATACTTGTATACAGGGAAGCATCTCACGTGGTTGATACTTATATATAGGGAAGGTAGTGACTAGGTTGATACTTATATACAGGGAAGGATCTCACATGGTTGATACTTATATAGGGAAGCATCTCACGTGGTTGATACTTATATACAGGGAAGGATCTCACATGGTTGATACCTATATATAGGTAAGGATCTCAGGTGGTTGATACTTATATCTAGGGAAGGATCTCACGTGGTTGATACTTATACATAGGGAAGGAAGTGACTAGGTTGATACTTATATACAGGGAAGGATCTCACATGGTTGATACTTATATACAGGGAAGGATCTCACATGGTTGATACTTATATATAGGGAAGGATCTCACGTGGTTGATACCTATATATAGGGAAGGATCTCAGGTGGTTGATACTTATATAGGGAAGGATCTCACGTGGTTGATACTTATATACAGGGAAGGATCTCACGTGGTTGATACTTATGTATAGGGAAGGTAGTGACTAGGTTTATACCTATATATAGGGAAGGTAGTGACTTGGTTGATACTTATATCTAGGGAAGGATCTCACGTGGTTGATACCTATATATAGGGAAGGATCTCACGTGGTTGATACTTATAGTGAAGGATCTCACGTGGTTGATACTTATATATAGGGAAAGATCTCACGTGGTTGATACATATATATAGAGGGAAGCATCTCACGTGGTTGATACTTATATAGGGAAGCATCTCACGTGGTTGATACCTATATATAGGGAAGGAAGTGACTAGGTTGATACCTATATATAGGGAAGGATCTCACGTGGTTGATACTTATATATAGGGAAGGTAGTGACTAGGTTGATACTTATATACAGGGAAGGATCTCACATGGTTGATACTTATGTATAGGGAAGGATCTCACATGGTTGATACTTATATATAGGGAAGGTAGTGACTAGGTTGATACCTATATATAGGGAAGGAAGTGACTAGGTTGATACTTATATACAGGGAAGCATCTCACGTGGTTGATACTTATGTATAGGGAAGGTAGTGACTAGGTTGATACCTATATATAGGGAAGGAAGTGACTAGGTTGATACTTATATCTAGGGAAGCATCTCACGTGGTTGATACCTATATATAGGGAAGGATCTCACGTGGTTGATACTTATATATAGGGAAGGTAGTGACTAGGTTGATACTTATATACAGGGAAGGATCTCACATGGTTGATACTTATGTATAGGGAAGGATCTCACATGGTTGATACTTATATATAGGGAAGGTAGTGACTAGGTTGATACCTATATATAGGGAAGGAAGTGACTAGGTTGATACTTATATACAGGGAAGGATCTCACATGGTTGATACTTATATACAGGGAAGGATCTCACGTGGTTGATACTTATATACAGGGAAGGATCTCACATGGTGGATACTTATGTATAGGGAAGGATCTCACATGGTTGATACTTATATATAGGGAAGGATCTCACGTGGTTGATACCTATATATAGGGAAGGATCTCAGGTGGTTGATACTTATATATAGGGAAGGATCTCACATGGTTGATACCTATATATAGGGAAGGATCTCACGTGGTTGATACTTATATATAGGGAAGGTAGTGACTAGGTTGATACTTATATACAGGGAAGGATCTCACATGGTTGATACTTATGTATAGGGAAGGTAGTGACTAGGTTGATACCTATATATAGGGAAGGAAGTGACTAGGTTGATACTTATATACAGGGAAGCATCTCACGTGGTTGATACTTATGTATAGGGAAGGTAGTGACTAGGTTGATACCTATATATAGGGAAGGAAGTGACTAGGTTGATACTTATATCTAGGGAAGCATCTCACGTGGTTGATACCTATATATAGGGAAGGAAGTGACTAGGTTGATACTTATATATAGGGAAGGATCTCACATGGTTGATACTTATGTATAGGGAAGGATCTCACATGGTTGATACTTATATATAGGGAAGGTAGTGACTAGGTTGATACCTATATATAGGGAAGGAAGTGACTAGGTTGATACTTATATACAGGGAAGGATCTCACATGGTTGATACTTATATACAGGGAAGGATCTCACGTGGTTGATACTTATATACAGGGAAGGATCTCACATGGTGGATACTTATGTATAGGGAAGGATCTCACATGGTTGATACTTATATATAGGGAAGGATCTCACGTGGTTGATACCTATATATAGGGAAGGATCTCAGGTGGTTGATACTTATATATAGGGAAGGATCTCACATGGTTGATACCTATATATAGGGAAGGTAGTGACTAGGTTGATACTTATATACAGGGAAGGATCTCACATGGTTGATACTTATGTATAGGGAAGGTAGTGACTAGGTTGATACCTATATATAGGGAAGGAAGTGACTAGGTTGATACTTATATACAGGGAAGGATCTCACGTGGTTGATACATACATATAGGGAAGGATCTCACATGGTAGTGACTAGGTAGATACCTATATATGGAAGGATCTCACGTGGTTGATACTTATATATAGTGAAGGATCTCACGTGGTTGATACTTGTATACAGGGAAGGATCTCACGTGGTTGATACTTGTATACAGGGAAGGATCTCACGTGGTTGATACTTATGTATAGGGAAGGTAGTGACTAGGTTGATACCTATATATAGGGAAGGAAGTGACTAGGTTGATACTTATATACAGGGAAGGATCTCACATGGTTGATACTTATATAGGGAAGCATCTCACGTGGTTGATACTTATATATAGGGAAGGTAGTGACTAGGTTGATACCTATATATAGGGAAGGAAGTGACTAGGTTGATACTTATATACAGGGAAGGATCTCACATGGTGGATACTTATGTATAGGGAAGGATCTCACATGGTTGATACTTATATATAGGGAAGGATCTCACGTGGTTGATACCTATATATAGGGAAGGATCTCACATGGTTGATACTTATATATAGGGAAGGATCTCACATGGTTGATACCTATATATAGGGAAGGTAGTGACTAGGTTGATACCTATATATAGGGAAGGAAGTGACTAGGTTGATACTTATATACAGGGAAGGATCTCACATGGTGGATACTTATATAGGGAAGCATCTCACGTGGTTGATACTTATATACAGGGAAGGATCTCACATGGTTGATACCTATATATAGGGAAGGATCTCAGGTGGTTGATACTTATATCTAGGGAAGGATCTCACATGGTTGATACCTATATATAGGGAAGGTAGTGACTAGGTTGCTACCTATATATAGGGAAGGAAGTGACTAGGTTGATACTTATATACAGGGAAGGATCTCACGTGGTTGATACTTATGTATAGGGAAGGATCTCACGTGGTTGATACCTATATATAGGGAAGGATCTCAGGTGGTTGATACTTATATATAGGGAAGGATCTCACATGGTTGATACCTATATATAGGGAAGGTAGTGACTAGGTTGATACCTATATATAGGGAAGGAAGTGACTAGGTTGATACCTATATACAGGGAAGGATCTCACATGGTTGATACTTATATATAGGGAAGGATCTCACATGGTAGTGACTAGGTAGATACCTATATATGGAAGGATCTCACGTGGTTGATACATATATATATAGGGAAGGATCTCACATGGTTGATACTTATATAGGGAAGCATCTCACGTGGTTGATACTTATATATAGGGAAGGTAGTGACTAGGTTGATACTTATATACAGGGAAGGATCTCACATGGTTGATACTTATATAGGGAAGCATCTCACGTGGTTGATACTTATGTATAGGGAAGGTAGTGACTAGGTTGATACCTATATATAGGGAAGGAAGTGACTAGGTTGATACTTATATACAGGGAAGGATCTCACGTGGTTGATACTTATGTATAGGGAAGGTAGTGACTAGGTTGATACCTATATATAGGGAAGGAAGTGACTAGGTTGATACTTATATACAGGGAAGGATCTCACATGGTGGATACTTATGTATAGGGAAGGATCTCACATGGTTGATACCTATATATAGGGAAGGTAGTGACTAGGTTGATACCTATATATAGGGAAGGAAGTGACTAGGTTGATACCTATATACAGGGAAGGATCTCACATGGTTGATACTTATATACAGGGAAGGATCTCACATGGTTGATACTTATATATAGGGAAGGTAGTGACTAGGTTGATACCTATATATAGGGAAGGAAGTGACTAGGTTGATACTTATATACAGGGAAGGATCTCACATGGTGGATACTTATGTATAGGGAAGGATCTCACATGGATGATACCTATATATAGGGAAGGTAGTGACTAGGTTGATACCTATATATAGGGAAGGAAGTGACTAGGTTGATACTTATATACAGGGAAGGATCTCACATGGTGGATACTTATGTATAGGGAAGGATCTCACATGGTTTATACCTATATATAGGGAAGGATCTCACATGGTTGATACCTATATATAGGGAAGGTAGTGACTAGGTTGATACCTATATATAGGGAAGGAAGTGACTAGGTTGATACTTATATACAGGGAAGGATCTCACGTGGTTGATACTTATGTATAGGGAAGGATCTCACGTGGTTGATACTTGTATACAGGGAAGCATCTCACGTGGTTGATACTTATATATAGGGAAGGTAGTGACTAGGTTGATACTTATATACAGGGAAGGATCTCACATGGTGGATACTTATGTATAGGGAAGGATCTCACATGGTTGATACTTATGTATAGGGAAGGTAGTGACTAGGTTGATACCTATATATAGGGAAGGAAGTGACTAGGTTGATACCTATATACAGGGAAGGATCTCACATGGTTGATACTTATATATAGGGAAGGATCTCACATGGTAGTGACTAGGTAGATACCTATATATGGAAGGATCTCACGTGGTTGATACATATATATATAGGGAAGGATCTCACATGGTTGATACTTATATAGGGAAGCATCTCACGTGGTTGATACTTATATATAGGGAAGGTAGTGACTAGGTTGATACTTATATACAGGGAAGGATCTCACATGGTGGATACTTATGTATAGGGAAGGATCTCACATGGTTGATACCTATATATAGGGAAGGATCTCAGGTGGTTGATACTTATAGGGAAGGATCTCACATGGTTGATACTTATATATAGGGAAGGTAGTGACTAGGTTGATACTTATATACAGGGAAGGATCTCACATGGTTGATACTTATGTATAGGGAAGGTAGTGACTAGGTTGATACCTATATATAGGGAAGGAAGTGACTAGGTTGATACTTATATAGGGAAGCATCTCACGTGGTTGATACTTATATACAGGGAAGGATCTCACATGGTTGATACCTATATATAGGGAAGGATCTCAGGTGGTTGATACTTATAGGGAAGGATCTCACATGGTTGATACCTATATATAGGGAAGGTAGTGACTAGGTTGATACCTATATATAGGGAAGGAAGTGACTAGGTTGATACTTATATACAGGGAAGGATCTCACGTGGTTGATACTTATGTATAGGGAAGGTAGTGACTAGGTTGATACCTATATATAGGGAAGGAAGTGACTAGGTTGATACTTATATAGGGAAGCATCTCACGTGGTTGATACTTATATACAGGGAAGGATCTCACATGGTTGATACCTATATACAGGGAAGGATCTCAGGTGGTTGATACTTATATATAGGGAAGGATCTCACATGGTTGATACCTATATATAGGGAAGGTAGTGACTAGGTTGATACCTATATATAGGGAAGGAAGTGACTAGGTTGATACTTATATACAGGGAAGGATCTCACGTGGTTGATACTTATGTATAGGGAAGGATCTCACGTGGTTGATACTTATATACAGGGAAGGATCTCAGGTGGTTGATACTTATATCTAGGGAAGGATCTCACGTGGTTGATACTTATACATAGGGAAGGAAGTGACTAGGTTGATACTTATATACAGGGAAGGATCTCACATGGTTGATACTTATATCTAGGGAAGGATCTCACGTGGTTGATACTTATACATAGGGAAGGAAGTGACTAGGTTGATACTTATATACAGGGAAGGATCTCACATGGTTGATACTTATATACAGGGAAGGATCTCACGTGGTTGATACTTATATACAGGGAAGGATCTCACATGGTTGATACATATAAATATATATATATAGGGAAGCATCTCACATGGTTGATACTTATATATAGGGAAGCACCTCACGTGGTTGATACTTATATATAGGGAAGGTAGTGACTAGGTTGATACCTATATATAGGGAAGGAAGTGACTAGGTTGATACTTATATCTAGGGAAGGATCTCACGTGGTTGATACCTATATATAGGGAAGGTAGTGACTAGGTTGATACTTATATACAGGGAAGGATCTCACGTGGTTGATACATACATATAGGGAAGGATCTCACATGGTAGTGACTAGGTAGATACCTATATATGGAAGGATCTCACGTGGTTGATACCTATATATAGGGAAGGAAGTGACTAGGTTGATACTTATATACAGGGAAGGATCTCACATGGTTGATACTTATATACAGGGAAGGATCTCACGTGGTCTCACGTGGTTGATACTTATATACAGGGAAGGATCTCACATGGTGGATACTTATGTATAGGGAAGGATCTCACATGGTTGATACTTATATATAGGGAAGGATCTCACGTGGTTGATACCTATATATAGGGAAGGATCTCACATGGTTGATACCTATATATAGGGAAGGAAGTGACTAGGTTGATACTTATATACAGGGAAGGATCTCACATGGTTGATACTTATATATAGGGAAGGATCTCACGTGGTTGATACCTATATATAGGGAAGGATCTCAGGTGGTTGATACTTATATATAGGGAAGGATCTCACATGGTTGATACCTATATATAGGGAAGGATCTCACATGGTTGATACCTATATATAGGGAAGGATCTCACATGGTAGTGACTAGGTAGATACCTATATATAGGGAAGGAAGTGACTAGGTTGATACTTATATACAGGGAAGGATCTCACGTGGTTGATACATACATATAGGGAAGGATCTCACATGGTAGTGACTAGGTAGATACCTATATATGGAAGGATCTCACGTGGTTGATACTTATATATAGTGAAGGATCTCACGTGGTTGATACTTGTATACAGGGAAGGATCTCACGTGGTTGATACTTATGTATAGGGAAGGTAGTGACTTGGTTGATACTTATATCTAGGGAAGGATCTCACGTGGTTGATACCTATATATAGGGAAAGATCTCACGTGGTTGATACATATATATATAGGGAAGGAAGTGACTAGGTTGATACCTATATATAGGGAAGGATCTCACATGGTTGATACCTATATATAGGGAAGGAAGTGACTAGGTTGATACTTATATACAGGGAAGGATCTCACGTGGTTGATACCTATATATAGGGAAGGATCTCAGGTGGTTGATACTTATATATAGGGAAGGATCTCACATGGTTGATACCTATATATAGGGAAGGATCTCACATGGTAGTGACTAGGTAGATACCTATATATAGGGAAGGAAGTGACTAGGTTGATACTTATATACAGGGAAGGATCTCACGTGGTTGATACCTATATATAGGGAAGGATCTCAGGTGGTTGATACTTATATATAGGGAAGGATCTCACATGGTTGATACCTATATATAGGGAAGGAAGTGACTAGGTTGATGCTTATATCTAGGGAAGGATCTCACGTGGTTGATACCTATATATAGGGAAGGATCTCAGGTGGTTGATACTTATATATAGTGAAGGATCTCACGTGGTTGATACTTGTATACAGGGAAGGATCTCACGTGGTTGATACTTGTATACAGGGAAGGATCTCACGTGGTTGATACTTATGTATAGGGAAGGTAGTGACTAGGTTGATACCTATATATAGGGAAGGAAGTGACTAGGTTGATACTTATATACAGGGAAGGATCTCACATGGTTGATACTTATGTATAGGGAAGGTAGTGACTAGGTTGATCCCTATATATAGGGAAGGAAGTGACTAGGTTGATACTTATATCTAGGGAAGGATCTCACGTGGTTGATACCTATATATAGGGAAGGAAGTGACTAGGTTGATACTTATATCTAGGGAAGGATCTCACGTGGTTGATACCTATATATAGGGAAGGATCTCACATGGTTGATACTTATATAGGGAAGCATCTCACGTGGTTGATACTTATATACAGGGAAGGATCTCACATGATGGATACTTATGTATAGGGAAGGATCTCACATGGTTGATACCTATATATAGGGAAGGATCTCAGGTGGTTGATACTTATAGGGAAGGATCTCACATGGTTGATACTTATGTATAGGGAAGGTAGTGACTAGGTTGATACTTATATACAGGGAAGGATCTCACATGGTTGATACTTATATAGGGAAGCATCTCACGTGGTTGATACTTATATACAGGGAAGGATCTCACATGGTTGATACCTATATATAGGGAAGGATCTCAGGTGGTTGATACTTATATCTAGGGAAGGATCTCACGTGGTTGATACTTATACATAGGGAAGGAAGTGACTAGGTTGATACTTATATACAGGGAAGGATCTCACGTGGTTGATACATACATATAGGGAAGGATCTCACATGGTAGTGACTAGGTAGATACCTATATATAGGGAAGGTAGTGACTAGGTTGATACCTATATATAGGGAAGGTAGTGACTAGGTTGATACTTATATCTAGGGAAGGATCTCACGTGGTTGATACCTATATATAGGGAAGGATCTCAGGTGGTTGATACTTATATATAGGGAAGGATCTCACATGGTTGATACCTATATATAGGGAAGGTAGTGACTAGGTTGATACTTATATATATATATATAGGGAAGGAAGTGACTAGGTTGATACTTATATACAGGGAAGGATCTCACGTGGTTGATACTTATGTATAGGGAAGGTAGTGACTAGGTTGATACCTATATATAGGGAAGGAAGTGACTAGGTTGATACTTATATCTAGGGAAGCATCTCACGTGGTGGATACCTATATATAGGGAAGGAAGTGACTAGGTTGATACCTATATATAGGGAAGGATCTCACGTGGTTGATACTTATATATAGGGAAGGTAGTGACTAGGTTGATACTTATATACAGGGAAGGATCTCACATGGTTGATACTTATGTATAGGGAAGGTAGTGACTAGGTTGATACCTATATATAGGGAAGGAAGTGACTAGGTTGATACTTATATCTAGGGAAGGATCTCACGTGGTTGATACTTATATATAGGGAAGGATCTCACATGGTTGATACCTATATATAGGGAAGGAAGTGACTAGGTTGATACTTATATCTAGGGAAGGATCTCACGTGGTTGATACCTATATATAGGGAAGGATCTCACATGGTTGATACTTATATAGGGAAGCATCTCACGTGGTTGATACTTATATACAGGGAAGGATCTCACATGATGGATACTTATGTATAGGGAAGGATCTCACATGGTTGATACCTATATATAGGGAAGGATCTCAGGTGGTTGATACTTATAGGGAAGGATCTCACATGGTTGATACTTATGTATAGGGAAGGTAGTGACTAGGTTGATACTTATATACAGGGAAGGATCTCACATGGTTGATACTTATATAGGGAAGCATCTCACGTGGTTGATACCTATATATAGGGAAGGTAGTGACTAGGTTGATACTTATATACAGGGAAGGATCTCACATGGTTGATACTTATGTATAGGGAAGGATCTCACATGGTTGATACTTATATATAGGGAAGGTAGTGACTAGGTTGATACCTATATATAGGGAAGGAAGTGACTAGGTTGATACTTATATCTAGGGAAGGATCTCACATGGTTGATACCTATATATAGGGAAGGATCTCAGGTGGTTGATACTTATATCTAGGGAAGGATCTCACGTGGTTGATACTTATACATAGGGAAGGAAGTGACTAGGTTGATACTTATATACAGGGAAGGATCTCACATGGTTGATACTTATATACAGGGAAGGATCTCACATGGTTGATACTTATATATAGGGAAGGATCTCACGGGGTTGGTACCTATATATAGGGAAGGATCTCACGTGGTTGATACTTATACATAGGGAAGGAAGTGACTAGGTTGATACTTATGTATAGGGAAGGATCTCACATGGTTGATACCTATATATAGGGAAGGATCTCAGGTGGTTGATACTTATAGGGAAGGATCTCACATGGTTGATACTTATGTATAGGGAAGGTAGTGACTAGGTTGATACCTATATATAGGGAAGGAAGTGACTAGGTTGATACTTATATAGGGAAGCATCTCACGTGGTTGATACTTATATACAGGGAAGGATCTCACATGGTTGATACCTATATATAGGGAAGGATCTCAGGTGGTTGATACTTATAGGGAAGGATCTCACATGGTTGATACCTATATATAGGGAAGGTAGTGACTAGGTTGATACCTATATATAGGGAAGGAAGTGACTAGGTTGATACTTATATACAGGGAAGGATCTCACGTGGTTGATACTTATGTATAGGGAAGGTAGTGACTAGGTTGATACCTATATATAGGGAAGGAAGTGACTAGGTTGATACTTATATCTAGGGAAGGATCTCAGGTGGTTGATACTTATATATAGGGAAGGATCTCACATGGTTGATACTTATATAGGGAAGCATCTCACGTGGTTGATACTTATATACAGGGAAGGATCTCACATGGTTGATACTTATGTATAGGGAAGGTAGTGACTAGGTTGATACCTATATATAGGGAAGGTAGTGACTAGGTTGATACTTATATCTAGGGAAGGATCTCACGTGGTTGATACTTATGTATAGGGAAGGATCTCACATGGTTGATACCTATATATAGGGAAGGATCTCAGGTGGTTGATACTTATAGGGAAGGATCTCACATGGTTGATACTTATGTATAGGGAAGGTAGTGACTAGGTTGATACTTATATACAGGGAAGGATCTCACATGGTGGATACTTATGTATAGGGAAGGATCTCACATGGTTGATACCTATATATAGGGAAGGATCTCAGGTGGTTGATACTTATAGGGAAGGATCTCACATGGTTGATACTTATGTATAGGGAAGGTAGTGACTAGGTTGATACCTATATATAGGGAAGGAAGTGACTAGGTTGATACTTATATAGGGAAGCATCTCACGTGGTTGATACTTATATACAGGGAAGGATCTCACATGGTTGATACCTATATACAGGGAAGGATCTCAGGTGGTTGATACTTATATATAGGGAAGGATCTCACATGGTTGATACCTATATATAGGGAAGGTAGTGACTAGGTTGATACCTATATATAGGGAAGGAAGTGACTAGGTTGATACTTATATACAGGGAAGGATCTCACGTGGTTGATACTTATGTATAGGGAAGGATCTCACGTGGTTGATACTTATATACAGGGAAGGATCTCAGGTGGTTGATACTTATATCTAGGGAAGGATCTCACGTGGTTGATACTTATACATAGGGAAGGAAGTGACTAGGTTGATACTTATATACAGGGAAGGATCTCACATGGTTGATACTTATATCTAGGGAAGGATCTCACGTGGTTGATACTTATACATAGGGAAGGAAGTGACTAGGTTGATACTTATATACAGGGAAGGATCTCACATGGTTGATACTTATATACAGGGAAGGATCTCACGTGGTTGATACTTATATACAGGGAAGGATCTCACATGGTTGATACATATATATATATATATATATATAGGGAAGCATCTCACATGGTTGATACTTATATATAGGGAAGCACCTCACGTGGTTGATACTTATATATAGGGAAGGTAGTGACTAGGTTGATACCTATATATAGGGAAGGAAGTGACTAGGTTGATACTTATATCTAGGGAAGGATCTCACGTGGTTGATACCTATATATAGGGAAGGTAGTGACTAGGTTGATACTTATATACAGGGAAGGATCTCACGTGGTTGATACATACATATAGGGAAGGATCTCACATGGTAGTGACTAGGTAGATACCTATATATGGAAGGATCTCACGTGGTTGATACCTATATATAGGGAAGGAAGTGACTAGGTTGATACTTATATACAGGGAAGGATCTCACATGGTTGATACTTATATACAGGGAAGGATCTCACGTGGTTGATACTTATATACAGGGAAGGATCTCACATGGTGGATACTTATGTATAGGGAAGGATCTCACATGGTTGATACTTATATATAGGGAAGGATCTCACGTGGTTGATACCTATATATAGGGAAGGATCTCACATGGTTGATACCTATATATAGGGAAGGAAGTGACTAGGTTGATACTTATATACAGGGAAGGATCTCACATGGTTGATACTTATATATAGGGAAGGATCTCACGTGGTTGATACCTATATATAGGGAAGGATCTCAGGTGGTTGATACTTATATATAGGGAAGGATCTCACATGGTTGATACCTATATATAGGGAAGGATCTCACATGGTTGATACCTATATATAGGGAAGGATCTCACATGGTAGTGACTAGGTAGATACCTATATATAGGGAAGGAAGTGACTAGGTTGATACTTATATACAGGGAAGGATCTCACGTGGTTGATACATACATATAGGGAAGGATCTCACATGGTAGTGACTAGGTAGATACCTATATATGGAAGGATCTCACGTGGTTGATACTTATATATAGTGAAGGATCTCACGTGGTTGATACTTGTATACAGGGAAGGATCTCACGTGGTTGATACTTATGTATAGGGAAGGTAGTGACTTGGTTGATACTTATATCTAGGGAAGGATCTCACGTGGTTGATACCTATATATAGGGAAGGATCTCACGTGGTTGATACTTATAGTGAAGGATCTCACGTGGTTGATACTTATATATAGGGAAAGATCTCACGTGGTTGATACATATATATATAGGGAAGGAAGTGACTAGGTTGATACCTATATATAGGGAAGGATCTCACATGGTTGATACCTATATATAGGGAAGGAAGTGACTAGGTTGATACTTATATACAGGGAAGGATCTCACGTGGTTGATACCTATATATAGGGAAGGATCTCAGGTGGTTGATACTTATATATAGGGAAGGATCTCACATGGTTGATACCTATATATAGGGAAGGATCTCAGGTGGTTGATACTTATATACAGGGAAGGATCTCACGTGGTTGATACCTATATATAGGGAAGGATCTCACATGGTTGATACTTATATAGGGAAGCATCTCACGTGGTTGATACTTATATACAGGGAAGGATCTCACATGATGGATACTTATGTATAGGGAAGGATCTCACATGGTTGATACTTATATATAGGGAAGGATCTCACGTGGTTGATACCTATATATAGGGAAGGATCTCAGGTGGTTGATACTTATATATAGGGAAGGATCTCACATGGTTGATACCTATATATAGGGAAGGATCTCACATGGTTGATACCTATATATAGGGAAGGAAGTGACTAGGTTGATACCTATATATAGGGAAGGATCTCACATGGTTGATACTTATGTATAGGGAAGGTAGTGACTAGGTTGATACCTATATATAGGGAAGGAAGTGACTAGGTTGATACTTATATCTAGGGAAGGATCTCACGTGGTTGATACCTATATATAGGGAAGGAAGTGACTAGGTTGATACTTATATCTAGGGAAGGATCTCACGTGGTTGATACCTATATATAGGGAAGGATCTCACATGGTTGATACTTATATAGGGAAGCATCTCACGTGGTTGATACTTATATACAGGGAAGGATCTCACATGATGGATACTTATGTATAGGGAAGGATCTCACATGGTTGATACCTATATATAGGGAAGGATCTCAGGTGGTTGATACTTATAGGGAAGGATCTCACATGGTTGATACTTATGTATAGGGAAGGTAGTGACTAGGTTGATACTTATATACAGGGAAGGATCTCACGTGGTTGATACCTATATATAGGGAAGGATCTCAGGTGGTTGATACTTATATATAGGGAAGGATCTCACATGGTTGATACCTATATATAGGGAAGGATCTCACATGGTAGTGACTAGGTAGATACCTATATATAGGGAAGGAAGTGACTAGGTTGATACTTATATACAGGGAAGGATCTCACGTGGTTGATACCTATATATAGGGAAGGATCTCAGGTGGTTGATACTTATATATAGGGAAGGATCTCACATGGTTGATACCTATATATAGGGAAGGTAGTGACTAGGTTGATACTTATATATATATATATATAGGGAAGGAAGTGACTAGGTTGATACTTATATACAGGGAAGGATCTCACGTGGTTGATACTTATGTATAGGGAAGGTAGTGACTAGGTTGATACCTATATATAGGGAAGG
The DNA here is from genome assembly GCF_964263255.1 of Lissotriton vulgaris. Taxonomy (NCBI): domain Eukaryota; kingdom Metazoa; phylum Chordata; class Amphibia; order Caudata; family Salamandridae; genus Lissotriton; species Lissotriton vulgaris. The sequence goes on from NC_141700.1 coordinate 50,113,208, forward strand.
AAGTGACTAGGTTGATACTTATATCTAGGGAAGCATCTCACGTGGTTGATACCTATATATAGGGAAGGAATTGACTAGGTTGATACCTATATATAGGGAAGGATCTCACGTGGTTGATACTTATATATAGGGAAGGTAGTGACTAGGTTGATACTTATATACAGGGAAGGATCTCACATGGTTGATACTTATGTATAGGGAAGGTAGTGACTAGGTTGATACCTATATATAGGGAAGGAAGTGACTAGGTTGATACTTATATCTAGGGAAGGATCTCACGTGGTTGATACTTATATATAGGGAAGGATCTCACATGGTTGATACCTATATATAGGGAAGGAAGTGACTAGGTTGATACTTATATCTAGGGAAGGATCTCACGTGGTTGATACTTATATATAGGGAAGGTAGTGACTAGGTTGATACTTATATCTAGGGAAGGATCTCACGTGGTTGATACCTATATATAGGGAAGGATCTCAGGTGGTTGATACTTATATATAGGGAAGGATCTCACATGGTTGATACCTATATATAGGGAAGGTAGTGACTAGGTTGATACTTATATATATATATATAGGGAAGGAAGTGACTAGGTTGATACTTATATACAGGGAAGGATCTCACGTGGTTGATACTTATGTATAGGGAAGGTAGTGACTAGGTTGATACCTATATATAGGGAAGGAAGTGACTAGGTTGATACTTATATCTAGGGAAGCATCTCACGTGGTTGATACCTATATATAGGGAAGGAAGTGACTAGGTTGATACCTATATATAGGGAAGGATCTCACGTGGTTGATACTTATATATAGGGAAGGTAGTGACTAGGTTGATACTTATATACAGGGAAGGATCTCACATGGTTGATACTTATGTATAGGGAAGGTAGTGACTAGGTTGATACCTATATATAGGGAAGGAAGTGACTAGGTTGATACTTATATCTAGGGAAGGATCTCACGTGGTTGATACTTATATATAGGGAAGGATCTCACATGGTTGATACCTATATATAGGGAAGGAAGTGACTAGGTTGATACTTATATCTAGGGAAGGATCTCACGTGGTTGATACCTATATATAGGGAAGGATCTCACATGGTTGATACTTATATAGGGAAGCATCTCACGTGGTTGATACTTATATACAGGGAAGGATCTCACATGATGGATACTTATGTATAGGGAAGGATCTCACATGGTTGATACCTATATATAGGGAAGGATCTCAGGTGGTTGATACTTATAGGGAAGGATCTCACATGGTTGATACTTATGTATAGGGAAGGTAGTGACTAGGTTGATACTTATATACAGGGAAGGATCTCACATGGTTGATACTTATATAGGGAAGCATCTCACGTGGTTGATACCTATATATAGGGAAGGTAGTGACTAGGTTGATACTTATATACAGGGAAGGATCTCACATGGTTGATACTTATGTATAGGGAAGGATCTCACATGGTTGATACTTATATATAGGGAAGGTAGTGACTAGGTTGATACCTATATATAGGGAAGGAAGTGACTAGGTTGATACTTATATCTAGGGAAGGATCTCACATGGTTGATACCTATATATAGGGAAGGATCTCAGGTGGTTGATACTTATATCTAGGGAAGGATCTCACGTGGTTGATACTTATACATAGGGAAGGAAGTGACTAGGTTGATACTTATATACAGGGAAGGATCTCACATGGTTGATACTTATATACAGGGAAGGATCTCACATGGTTGATACTTATATATAGGGAAGGATCTCACGTGGTTGATACCTATATATAGGGAAGGATCTCACGTGGTTGATACTTATACATAGGGAAGGAAGTGACTAGGTTGATACTTATATACAGGGAAGGATCTCACATGGTTGATACTTATATATAGGGAAGGTAGTGACTAGGTTGATACCTATATATAGGGAAGGAAGTGACTAGGTTGATACTTATATCTAGGGAAGGATCTCACGTGGTTGATACCTATATATAGGGAAGGAAGTGACTAGGTTGATACTTATATACAGGGAAGCACCTCACGTGGTTGATACTTATATATAGGGAAGGTAGTGACTAGGTTGATACTTATATATATATATAGGGAAGGAAGTGACTAGGTTGATACTTATATCTAGGGAAGGATCTCACGTGGTTAATACCTATATATAGGGAAGGAAGTGACTAGGTTGATACTTATATACAGGGAAGGATCTCACGTGGTTGATACTTATGTATAGGGAAGGTAGTGACTAGGTTGATACCTATATATAAGGAAGGAAGTGACTAGGTTGATACTTATATCTAGGGAAGGATCTCACGTGGTTGATACCTATATATAGGGAAGGAAGTGACTAGGTTGATACTTATATACAGGGAAGCACCTCACGTGGTTGATACTTATATATAGGGAAGGTAGTGACTAGGTTGATACTTATATATATATATATATATATAGGGAAATAAGTGACTAGGTTGATACTTATATCTAGGGAAGGATCTCACGTGGTTGATACTTATATATAGGGAAGGATCTCACGTGGTTGATACTTATATACAGGGAAGGATCTCACATGGTGGATACTTATGTATAGGGAAGGATCTCACATGGTTGATACTTATATATAGGGAAGGATCTCACGTGGTTGATACCTATATACAGGGAAGGATCTCACGTGGTTGATACTTATGTATAGGGAAGGTAGTGACTAGGTTGATACCTATATATAGGGAAGGAAGTGACTAGGTTGATACTTATATACAGGGAAGGATCTCACATGGTTGATACTTATATACAGGGAAGGATCTCACATGGTTGATACTTATATATAGGGAAGGATCTCACGTGGTTGATACCTATATATAGGGAAGGATCTCACATGGTTGATACTTATATAGGGAAGCATCTCACGTGGTTGATACTTATATACAGGGAAGGATCTCACATGATGGATACTTATGTATAGGGAAGGATCTCACATGGTTGATACCTATATATAGGGAAGGATCTCAGGTGGTTGATACTTATAGGGAAGGATCTCACATGGTTGATACCTATATATAGGGAAGGTAGTGACTAGGTTGATACCTATATATAGGGAAGGAAGTGACTAGGTTGATACTTATATACAGGGAAGGATCTCACATGGTTGATACTTATATACAGGGAAGGATCTCACATGGTTGATACTTATATATAGGGAAGGATCTCACGTGGTTGATACCTATATATAGGGAAGGATCTCAGGTGGTTGATACTTATATATAGGGAAGGATCTCACATGGTTGATACCTATATATAGGGAAGGAAGTGACTAGGTTGATACTTATATACAGGGAAGGATCTCACATGGTTGATACTTATGTATAGGGAAGGTAGTGACTAGGTTGATACCTATATATAGGGAAGGAAGTGACTAGGTTGATACTTATATACAGGGAAGGATCTCACATGGTTGATACTTATATACAGGGAAGGATCTCACGTGGTTGATACTTGTATACAGGGAAGGATCTCACGTGGTTGATACTTGTATACAGGGAAGGATCTCACGTGGTTGATACTTATGTATAGGGAAGGTAGTGACTAGGTTGATACCTATATATAGGGAAGGAAGTGACTAGGTTGATACTTATATACAGGGAAGGATCTCACATGGTTGATACTTATATACAGGGAAGGATCTCACATGGTGGATACTTATGTATAGGGAAGGATCTCACATGGTTGATACTTATATATAGGGAAGGATCTCACGTGGTTGATACCTATATATAGGGAAGGATCTCAGGTGGTTGATACTTATATATAGGGAAGGATCTCACATGGTTGATACCTATATATAGGGAAGGTAGTGACTAGGTTGATACCTATATATAGGGAAGGAAGTGACTAGGTTGATACTTATATACAGGGAAGGATCTCACATGGTTGATACTTATATACAGGGAAGGATCTCACATGGTTGATACTTATATATAGGGAAGGATCTCACGTGGTTGATACCTATATATAGGGAAGGATCTCAGGTGGTTGATACTTATATATAGGGAAGGATCTCACATGGTTGATACTTGTATACAGGGAAGGATCTCACGTGGTTGATACTTGTATACAGGGAAGGATCTCAGGTGGTTGATACTTATATATAGGGAAGGATCTCACATGGTTGATACCTATATATAGGGAAGGTAGTGACTAGGTTGATACCTATATATAGGGAAGGAAGTGACTAGGTTGATACTTATATACAGGGAAGGATCTCACGTGGTTGATACATACATATAGGGAAGGATCTCACATGGTAGTGACTAGGTAGATACCTATATATGGAAGGATCTCACGTGGTTGATACTTATATATAGTGAAGGATCTCACGTGGTTGATACTTGTATACAGGGAAGGATCTCACGTGGTTGATACTTGTATACAGGGAAGGATCTCACGTGGTTGATACTTATGTATAGGGAAGGTAGTGACTAGGTTGATACCTATATATAGGGAAGGAAGTGACTAGGTTGATACTTATATACAGGGAAGGATCTCACATGGTTGATACTTATATACAGGGAAGGATCTCACATGGTTGATACTTATATATAGGGAAGGTAGTGACTAGGTTGATACCTATATATAGGGAAGGAAGTGACTAGGTTGATACTTATATACAGGGAAGGATCTCACATGGTGGATACTTATGTATAGGGAAGGATCTCACATGGTTGATACTTATGTATAGGGAAGGTAGTGACTAGGTTGATACCTATATATAGGGAAGGAAGTGACTAGGTTGATACTTATATACAGGGAAGGATCTCACGTGGTTGATACTTATGTATAGGGAAGGTAGTGACTAGGTTGATACCTATATATAGGGAAGGAAGTGACTAGGTTGATACTTATATCTAGGGAAGGATCTCACGTGGTTGATACCTATATATAGGGAAGGATCTCACATGATGGATACTTATGTATAGGGAAGGATCTCAGGTGGTTGATACTTATAGGGAAGGATCTCACATGGTTGATACTTATGTATAGGGAAGGTAGTGACTAGGTTGATACCTATATATAGGGAAGGAAGTGACTAGGTTGATACTTATATACAGGGAAGGATCTCACATGGTTGATACTTATATAGGGAAGCATCTCACGTGGTTGATACTTATATACAGGGAAGGATCTCACGTGGTTGATACTTATATACAGGGAAGGATCTCACATGGTTGTACTTATATATAGGGAAGGATCTCACGTGGTTGATACCTATATATAGGGAAGGATCTCACATGGTAGTGACTAGGTAGATACCTATATATGGAAGGATCTCACGTGGTTGATACTTATATATAGTGAAGGATCTCACGTGGTTGATACTTGTATACAGGGAAGCATCTCACGTGGTTGATACTTATATATAGGGAAGGTAGTGACTAGGTTGATACTTATATACAGGGAAGGATCTCACATGGTTGATACTTATATAGGGAAGCATCTCACGTGGTTGATACTTATATACAGGGAAGGATCTCACATGGTTGATACCTATATATAGGGAAGGATCTCAGGTGGTTGATACTTATATCTAGGGAAGGATCTCACGTGGTTGATACTTATACATAGGGAAGGAAGTGACTAGGTTGATACTTATATACAGGGAAGGATCTCACATGGTTGATACTTATATACAGGGAAGGATCTCACATGGTTGATACTTATATATAGGGAAGGATCTCACGTGGTTGATACCTATATATAGGGAAGGATCTCAGGTGGTTGATACTTATATAGGGAAGGATCTCACGTGGTTGATACTTATATACAGGGAAGGATCTCACGTGGTTGATACTTATGTATAGGGAAGGTAGTGACTAGGTTTATACCTATATATAGGGAAGGTAGTGACTTGGTTGATACTTATATCTAGGGAAGGATCTCACGTGGTTGATACCTATATATAGGGAAGGATCTCACGTGGTTGATACTTATAGTGAAGGATCTCACGTGGTTGATACTTATATATAGGGAAAGATCTCACGTGGTTGATACATATATATAGAGGGAAGCATCTCACGTGGTTGATACTTATATAGGGAAGCATCTCACGTGGTTGATACCTATATATAGGGAAGGAAGTGACTAGGTTGATACCTATATATAGGGAAGGATCTCACGTGGTTGATACTTATATATAGGGAAGGTAGTGACTAGGTTGATACTTATATACAGGGAAGGATCTCACATGGTTGATACTTATGTATAGGGAAGGATCTCACATGGTTGATACTTATATATAGGGAAGGTAGTGACTAGGTTGATACCTATATATAGGGAAGGAAGTGACTAGGTTGATACTTATATACAGGGAAGCATCTCACGTGGTTGATACTTATGTATAGGGAAGGTAGTGACTAGGTTGATACCTATATATAGGGAAGGAAGTGACTAGGTTGATACTTATATCTAGGGAAGCATCTCACGTGGTTGATACCTATATATAGGGAAGGATCTCACGTGGTTGATACTTATATATAGGGAAGGTAGTGACTAGGTTGATACTTATATACAGGGAAGGATCTCACATGGTTGATACTTATGTATAGGGAAGGATCTCACATGGTTGATACTTATATATAGGGAAGGTAGTGACTAGGTTGATACCTATATATAGGGAAGGAAGTGACTAGGTTGATACTTATATATAGGGAAGGATCTCACATGGTTGATACTTATATACAGGGAAGGATCTCACGTGGTTGATACTTATATACAGGGAAGGATCTCACATGGTGGATACTTATGTATAGGGAAGGATCTCACATGGTTGATACTTATATATAGGGAAGGATCTCACGTGGTTGATACCTATATATAGGGAAGGATCTCAGGTGGTTGATACTTATATATAGGGAAGGATCTCACATGGTTGATACCTATATATAGGGAAGGATCTCACGTGGTTGATACTTATATATAGGGAAGGTAGTGACTAGGTTGATACTTATATACAGGGAAGGATCTCACATGGTTGATACTTATGTATAGGGAAGGTAGTGACTAGGTTGATACCTATATATAGGGAAGGAAGTGACTAGGTTGATACTTATATACAGGGAAGCATCTCACGTGGTTGATACTTATGTATAGGGAAGGTAGTGACTAGGTTGATACCTATATATAGGGAAGGAAGTGACTAGGTTGATACTTATATCTAGGGAAGCATCTCACGTGGTTGATACCTATATATAGGGAAGGAAGTGACTAGGTTGATACTTATATATAGGGAAGGATCTCACATGGTTGATACTTATGTATAGGGAAGGATCTCACATGGTTGATACTTATATATAGGGAAGGTAGTGACTAGGTTGATACCTATATATAGGGAAGGAAGTGACTAGGTTGATACTTATATACAGGGAAGGATCTCACATGGTTGATACTTGTATACAGGGAAGGATCTCACGTGGTTGATACTTATATACAGGGAAGGATCTCACATGGTGGATACTTATGTATAGGGAAGGATCTCACATGGTTGATACTTATATATAGGGAAGGATCTCACGTGGTTGATACCTATATATAGGGAAGGATCTCAGGTGGTTGATACTTATATATAGGGAAGGATCTCACATGGTTGATACTTATGTATAGGGAAGGTAGTGACTAGGTTGATACCTATATATAGGGAAGGAAGTGACTAGGTTGATACTTATATACAGGGAAGGATCTCACGTGGTTCATACATACATATAGGGAAGGATCTCACATGGTAGTGACTAGGTAGATACCTATATATGGAAGGATCTCACGTGGTTGATACTTATATATAGTGAAGGATCTCACGTGGTTGATACTTGTATACAGGGAAGGATCTCACGTGGTTGATACTTGTATACAGGGAAGGATCTCACGTGGTTGATACTTATGTATAGGGAAGGTAGTGACTAGGTTGATACCCATATATAGGGAAGGAAGTGACTAGGTTGATACTTATATACAGGGAAGGATCTCACATGGTTGATACTTATATAGGGAAGCATCTCACGTGGTTGATACTTATATATAGGGAAGGTAGTGACTAGGTTGATACCTATATATAGGGAAGGAAGTGACTAGGTTGATACTTATATACAGGGAAGGATCTCACATGGTGGATACTTATGTATAGGGAAGGATCTCACATGGTTGATACTTATATATAGGGAAGGATCTCACGTGGTTGATACCTATATATAGGGAAGGATCTCACATGGTTGATACCTATATATAGGGAAGGTAGTGACTAGGTTGATACCTATATATAGGGAAGGAAGTGACTAGGTTGATACCTATATACAGGGAAGGATCTCACATGGTTAATACTTATATACAGGGAAGGATCTCACATGGTTGATACTTATATATAGGGAAGGTAGTGACTAGGTTGATACCTATATATAGGGAAGGAAGTGACTAGGTTGATACTTATATACAGGGAAGGATCTCACATGGTGGATACTTATGTATAGGGAAGGATCTCACATGGTTGATACCTATATATAGGGAAGGTAGTGACTAGGTTGATACCTATATATAGGGAAGGAAGTGACTAGGTTGATACTTATATACAGGGAAGGATCTCACATGGTGGATACTTATATAGGGAAGCATCTCACGTGGTTGATACTTATATACAGGGAAGGATCTCACATGGTTGATACCTATATATAGGGAAGGATCTCAGGTGGTTGATACTTATATCTAGGGAAGGATCTCACATGGTTGATACCTATATATAGGGAAGGTAGTGACTAGGTTGATACCTATATATAGGGAAGGAAGTGACTAGGTTGATACTTATATACAGGGAAGGATCTCACGTGGTTGATACTTATGTATAGGGAAGGATCTCACGTGGTTGATACCTATATATAGGGAAGGATCTCAGGTGGTTGATACTTATATATAGGGAAGGATCTCACATGGTTGATACCTATATATAGGGAAGGTAGTGACTAGGTTGATACCTATATATAGGGAAGGAAGTGACTAGGTTGATACCTATATACAGGGAAGGATCTCACATGGTTGATACTTATATATAGGGAAGGATCTCACATGGTAGTGACTAGGTAGATACCTATATATGGAAGGATCTCACGTGGTTGATACATATATATATAGGGAAGGATCTCACATGGTTGATACTTATATAGGGAAGCATCTCACGTGGTTGATACTTATATATAGGGAAGGTAGTGACTAGGTTGATACTTATATACAGGGAAGGATCTCACATGGTTGATACTTATATAGGGAAGCATCTCACGTGGTTGATACTTATGTATAGGGAAGGTAGTGACTAGGTTGATACCTATATATAGGGAAGGAAGTGACTAGGTTGATACTTATATACAGGGAAGGATCTCACGTGGTTGATACTTATGTATAGGGAAGGTAGTGACTAGGTTGATACCTATATATAGGGAAGGAAGTGACTAGGTTGATACTTATATCTAGGGAAGGATCTCAGGTGGTTGATACTTATTTATAGGGAAGGATCTCACATGGTTGATACTTATATAGGGAAGCATCTCACGTGGTTGATACTTATATATAGGGAAGGTAGTGACTAGGTTGATACTTATATACAGGGAAGGATCTCACATGGTGGATACTTATGTATAGGGAAGGATCTCACATGGTTGATACCTATATATAGGGAAGGATCTCAGGTGGTTGATACTTATAGGGAAGGATCTCACATGGTTGATACTTATGTATAGGGAAGGTAGTGACTAGGTTGATACCTATATATAGGGAAGGAAGTGACTAGGTTGATACTTATATAGGGAAGCATCTCACGTGGTTGATACTTATATACAGGGAAGGATCTCACATGGTTGATACCTATATATAGGGAAGGATCTCAGGTGGTTGATACTTATATATAGGGAAGGATCTCACATGGTTGATACCTATATATAGGGAAGGTAGTGACTAGGTTTATACCTATATATAGGGAAGGAAGTGACTAGGTTGATACTTATATACAGGGAAGGATCTCACGTGGTTGATACTTATGTATAGGGAAGGATCTCACGTGGTTGATACTTATATACAGGGAAGGATCTCAGGTGGTTGATACTTATATCTAGGGAAGGATCTCACGTGGTTGATACTTATACATAGGGAAGGAAGTGACTAGGTTGATACTTATATACAGGGAAGGATCTCACATGGTTGATACTTATATCTAGGGAAGGATCTCACGTGGTTGATACTTATACATAGGGAAGGAAGTGACTAGGTTGATACTTATATACAGGGGAGGATCTCACATGGTTGATACTTATATACAGGGAAGGATCTCACGTGGTTGATACTTATATACAGGGAAGGATCTCACATGGTTGATACATATATATATATATATATATATAGGGAAGCATCTCACATGGTTGATACTTATATATAGGGAAGCACCTCACGTGGTTGATACTTATATATAGGGAAGGTAGTGACTAGGTTGATACCTATATATAGGGAAGGAAGTGACTAGGTTGATACTTATATACAGGGAAGCACCTCACGTGGTTGATACTTATATATAGGGAAGGTAGTGACTAGGTTGATACCTATATATAGGGAAGGAAGTGACTAGGTTGATACTTATATCTAGGGAAGGATCTCACGTGGTTGATACCTATATATAGGGAAGGTAGTGACTAGGTTGATACTTATATACAGGGAAGGATCTCACGTGGTTGATACATACATATAGGGAAGGATCTCACATGGTAGTGACTAGGTAGATACCTATATATGGAAGGATCTCACGTGGTTGATACCTATATATAGGGAAGGAAGTGACTAGGTTGATACTTATATACAGGGAAGGATCTCACATGGTTGATACTTATATACAGGGAAGGATCTCACGTGGTTGATACTTATATACAGGGAAGGATCTCACATGGTGGATACTTATGTATAGGGAAGGATCTCACATGGTTGATACTTATATATAGGGAAGGATCTCACGTGGTTGATACCTATATATAGGGAAGGATCTCACATGGTTGATACCTATATATAGGGAAGGAAGTGACTAGGTTGATACTTATATACAGGGAAGGATCTCACATGGTTGATACTTATATATAGGGAAGGATCTCACGTGGTTGATACCTATATATAGGGAAGGATCTCAGGTGGTTGATACTTATATATAGGGAAGGATCTCACATGGTTGATACCTATATATAGGGAAGGATCTCACATGGTAGTGACTAGGTAGATACCTATATATAGGGAAGGAAGTGACTAGGTTGATACTTATATACAGGGAAGGATCTCACGTGGTTGATACATACATATAGGGAAGGATCTCACATGGTAGTGACTAGGTAGATACCTATATATGGAAGGATCTCACGTGGTTGATACTTATATATAGTGAAGGATCTCACGTGGTTGATACTTGTATACAGGGAAGGATCTCACGTGGTTGATACTTATGTATAGGGAAGGTAGTGACTTGGTTGATACTTATATCTAGGGAAGGATCTCACGTGGTTGATACCTATATATAGGGAAGGATCTCACGTGGTTGATACTTATAGTGAAGGATCTCACGTGGTTGATACTTATATATAGGGAAGGAAGTGACTAGGTTGATACCTATATATAGGGAAGGATCTCACATGGTTGATACCTATATATAGGAAAGGAAGTGACTAGGTTGATACTTATATACAGGGAAGGATCTCACGTGGTTGATACATACATATAGGGAAGGATCTCACATGGTAGTGACTAGGTAGATACCTATATATGGAAGGATCTCACGTGGTTGATACATATATATATAGGGAAGGATCTCAGGTGGTTGATACTTATATACAGGGAAGGATCTCACGTGGTTGATACATACATATAGGGAAGGATCTCACATGGTAGTGACTAGGTAGATACCTATATATGGAAGGATCTCACGTGGTTGATACTTGTATACAGGGAAGGATCTCACGTGGTTGATACTTGTATACAGGGAAGGATCTCACGTGGTTGATACTTGTATACAGGGAAGGATCTCAGGTGGTTGATACTTATATATAGGGAAGGATCTCACATGGTTGATACCTATATATAGGGAAGGATCTCACGTGGTTGATACTTATGTATAGGGAAGGTAGTGACTAGGTTGATACTTATATACAGGGAAGGATCTCACGTGGTTGATACTTATGTATAGGGAAGGTAGTGACTAGGTTGATACCTATATATAGGGAAGGAAGTGACTAGGTTGATACTTATATCTAGGGAAGGATCTCACGTGGTTGATACTTATATATAGGGAAGGATCTCACATGGTTGATACTTATATAGGGAAGCATCTCACGTGGTTGATACTTATATATAGGGAAGGTAGTGACTAGGTTGATACTTATATACAGGGAAGGATCTCACATGGTTGATACTTGTATACAGGGAAGGATCTCACGTGGTTGATACTTATATACAGGGAAGGATCTCACATGGTGGATACTTATGTATAGTGAAGGATCTCACGTGGTTGATACTTATGTATAGGGAAGGTAGTGACTAGGTTGATACTTATATATAGTGAAGGATCTCACGTGGTTGATACTTGTATACAGGGAAGGATCTCACGTGGTTGATACCTATATATAGGGAAGGATCTCAGGTGGTTGATACTTATATCTAGGGAAGGATCTCACGTGGTTGATACCTATATATAGGGAAGGATCTCAGGTGGTTGATACTTATATATAGGGAAGGATCTCACATGGTTGATACCTATATATAGGGAAGGTAGTGACTAGGTTGATACTTATATACAGGGAAGGATCTCACATGGTTGATACTTATATATAGGGAAGGTAGTGACTAGGTTGATACCTATATATAGGGAAGGTAGTGACTTGGTTGATACTTATATACAGGGAAGGATCTCACATGGTTGATACTTATATACAGGGAAGTATCTCACGTGGTTGATGATCAAGTTACTTACCTTCGGTAACAATGTATCTAGAGATGCAGTCTAGCCGCAGATTCTGTAACTTATAATATCTCCCAAGGCACCAGTCTGGATCTGGAGATTCTTCAGCAGTGCCTCAGCGCGCTGGGGGACTGCGTCGCATGGCAGTTTTTTACTGTGAAACTTTTCTGCACCAAAAACGCAAAGCCAATACTAAAGCTAAATGTAGGCATAGTGTGCCAAAAACGGGTAAACAACTGTTGTGACAACAATGATGATGAGAAACTTCACAATGCATTTAAGAGAGGAACACTACATAATGGAAAAGCCTGAAGGACGAGAGCACTCGCCCTGCAGACACAGTCTGGCATAAGCGAGACCCTCCAATGAGGCAAAACAGCCAATCAATATTACTGTCAACGACAAGCAGTCTGCAACCACATGAATGCCAATGTAAACAACAACAAGACCTTGACAACATGAATGTAAGGCTAAAGAGAAGATTTCTGCAACAGAGACTGTGCAACCACGCCCCCTAAATATGATCAATTGGCTGCATCAAAGTCAAATAGACCCCAAACTAATAGACAAAAAATCATCACTACGGGAAAAGGACATGACCAACAACCACAATGGAAGAACCAGGGTGCAAGTACACGCATGGACATATGAGCCCACCACCCATTGGATAGAATGGGCAGAGAAGCAGCAGATAAAACAGAAAAACACAACCTGACCAGGTGAAAGATGTGAAGTATACCAACACGAATGAAGACAGTACTGGTAGAAAACCAGAGATTAAAAACCAACCTGAAAATGCCCTTGCAGAGCGGGGAGGATGGATTGGCGTTAAGGAATCAGCGGCTAGACTGTCTCTCTACCAGATACATAGTTACCGAAGTTAAGTAACTTGTACATTGGATAGAGACATCTAGCCACAGATTCCTTAACTTAGAATAGATACCAAAGCTATCCCCCTTGGGAGGAGGGTCTGCAACTCAACACCACCAGGTTCCTTTAGAGAACCAGTCCGCCAAGAAAATGGACTAAAACAGGTGGAGACCACAAGTGCAAGCGTAGCTGACACTAGACCATTAAAGTTTCGAAAGGGAGCATCAACAAACAAAGGCACCACAGTCTGTCAGAGGACAGTTCAAGACTTACACCTCCCAAGAAAGGACGAAAGAGAAACATAGACTTGAAATGACAGTACACAATGGAAGAAATGCATAAGCAGCTGCAATAAGTTAAGAAGCAGAACAATGCACAAGATCCATGGCTCTGCAAAAAATAATGTCCCAGAAATGGGCAAAACAGTATGACAAGTCTGGCCGTACAAAATAAGTGTACACGACAGGGGATACCAAAACGGACATGTGTAGGGACAGATGTCACCCATGCCAAGACATACAAAACCATAATCACAGGTAGATACAGGTATGTAGTTAAGAGGGACCTGCTGACGCATACTGTGTGGACCGTGAAGTCACACCACACACATACAAAAAGCCCCTCGAACGGAGCATCGACAGCACACCTGCGTGGTTAGAAAGATACAGAATGTACCCCTAGGTAGCCATACCAACCCATCCTACGCAGAAGGACAGCGGTGAAAGGACACCGGCAGAAGCCGGAGGTGCGCACACACAAGCTCGCTGTCATAAGAGAGACGCAGGCAGTGTGCTCCGTCGCAGTGTGTATATCATATAACACGCAAACCTATATAAATGGACATATGCACATATAGAGATATATATCCAGATACAGATAAATAAAAGTATTTTGTGTATATATACACACAAACACATATACATTCAAAACTCATTCATGTATTATTATTTTCTTGGGTAGTTTTTTTTTTTAAACAAATGCTCGAAGAGTATGCCCAAGACAAGTACAGCAGCTCGCAAAACAGGAAATAGAGATATATAGACATATAACCTGAAACTGGTATAGCAGGGACAAGAGCATCTTTGAAGAGAGACGAATATGGGCAACATGTGGCAGAAACCAGGAGCAGTGCGACCTTGGCCCCTGACAGAGAAGTACACAACAAAAAAGTGGTAGAACCACAGCTGCCCAGGAAAAACACCCAAACAGGTTCTGAGCCATGGGGGGGAAAGACCAAGGACAGAAGCACTTACGGACTCCAGAGAGGAAGGAATAGACAATACCACCGGAATCAAACCCAGACAATGCTGTGACATGTGGGACCAGCAACACAGCGTGTCCAATAACATACCCAGTGTGTTTGAGCACACCATGCCAACCTGAAACCAGAAAGGCAACTGTTCCGTAAGGGGAACAGACCAACATTCTCACAAGAGACATTGGCTTACAGCGTAGCCAGCCAACTTAGGCCAAGTGGTGTAAACACAACGGAATGCTCAAAAGAAGCAGAGGGGGGGGCATATGTGAGCACGCCGTGATAGGCAGACGGGGGGTAAACCAAGAGCACGCTAGCGAGGTCTGCATCCTCAGAGGCAGAACGAGTACTACCAAACAAAGTTAAATGTAAATATGGAAGCTCCAAGAGGGGTACGCTACCCCTGTAGGCTCATTTAAGAAGAAATCCTACAACATCTAGTGGAGCATTACGAAACAAGAACAAGTCTTGTTTCCTTTAGTGCTACACTGCTATGGCATATACCAGAACAAATCGCCTCAGAGAGGAGAACGATAACAATCCTCGGAGGAGCACGCCACATCCTCAGGAGTGACCTGCACCACCCAGGAAAAAACTCTCCCTGGAACAATGTACAACACTGCCTGTGGCAAGCTAGAATGGGTACACAATAACCAACAAATACCTCACATAGGGTATGTCACGTCCCATAAAAAGGGATTACCTCTTGAGACTAACTGTTAGACAGAAGAAACAAAGTAAAGGCAGAACCAGCTGTATAGCTGTACAGTCCGACTGTGAAATAACAACTTGAACCCAGCAACGAACATCAGAGAAAAGTTGTGACAACACTGCAACCAATTCAAACAAGAAGTCCATCACAAGGGCCTAGAACCAATGCCCTTTACCGAAAACCAGACAAAAGACACTGAACCGCTCAGTTAGCATGGCTGTCAAAAAGATGGGCTCCATCAAACGGTAAGTCCCGAAAAACGCACCTGAATATTTTCTGGAAAAGTGCGATCACAAAACCAAGCATGGCGACGCAAAGCGACTGATCTGAGCATTGCCCGACCCACAGAATCAGTAGTGTCCATGGCAGACCGAATTGAAAGTTGCGCCAGCTCACGCCCATCCGGGCGCACCCAATTTCAGCAAGGGGGGCCTTCTGAAAGTGGGGGAAGGAAACGCTCCGAGTCCCAGAGGTAGCCCATGTAAACATGCAGGACGTGTTCAAGGACCGAGCTCGTGGAAGCAAACAGTTACCGACTATATGCTTCCAACCATCGAGACTCCCTGTTAGCGCTACCAATGACAGTACCAAACCAGCTACTATTCGATGCCTTCAAAGCCAGAAGATGAGCCTGGGCGGCAGGTAATAGTCATTTTTAACGTATATTGAGTTAGTAAACAACTGTTGTTGTGCTTACTCTGAAACGGACAAACAGTCCACCATGTGGCAGACTGTCATAAGTGCCGGTGCAGAGCACCGGAAACCACAGGCTCAAATTAAGCACATATTTGTTAGGTGCCACACCGATCCATAAAGTTGTCCGAATGACTGGCATACACCATTTTAATACTTGGACAGATGTTCATGCTCAGGAGTTCTATTTACTATAGTCTTGGCCAAATCTGGTCCCACTAGGATGACTTGGGCCCAGCCATTGCCAAGCTTCAGAACTATCACCCAGGTTTTTCCAAAGTCACTCTGGAATGGCCGGGTCCATGGCAGATTTTTTTTGTATATTCCCATTTAGATAAACATAGTTATCATACAAATCTGGCATGGATCCAGCCCTCCAGGATCAACTTTGGAGAACCCTGCTCTAGGCAGTGGCAGGAAGGCATATAGGTATCCCAAGCACCCCTCTAGACAAAAGGCATCTCTGAGGTAAAGCTGCCTTGGAAATTTTAACACACAAAAGTGCTGACATTTTTTGTTCTCTGCAGTGGCAAAAACATTGCACCAGGGTTTTCACATGACTGGACGACAACGGTGTTTAAAGAGTCCCACTAGGTTTGAAACAGCAGAGAAATTCCCTGGTGGTCGAGCCACTTCCAGAGGTGCAGAACCTCCTGACAGAGTATATGAACCTATCCTGCTAGTTGCAGTACCACATGGCAATTGAGTTGTCTTTAGAGCAGCCTTCCTCTGCAGGTAAGCAGCAAAGCCTTCAGTGCCAAGTGTATCACCCTCAACTCTAACAAATTGTTGTGGAGTCTCCACCAGAGGCCATCTCCACCTCTCCCAGATATCCTCTCCAACCCAGTCTGCGACCACCATCAACTTCGGGGAAGGGACATAAAACGTTATTGTATACAGAATAGCTCAGATAAATTAATGCGTCTTTGAAGGACTCAGGTGCGACTTTGGCATGTTGATAGTTAACCACCTCCTAATACTGCTAGGGTTGAGACTACCTAGTGTCAAAGTAGGGGACGACTGGTACCCCCGATGGTGTGCTGCCCTCACCATCAACCATTTCGTTAACACCAGAGGGGCACTGGTGAGGCCAAAACTAAGCACTGCGAACTGGAAATGCTCCTGGACCATAGAACAGTAGGTAGTCCATGTGGGCCTCCAGGGCTGAGATATCAAAATAAGTGTCCTGCAATCCAGTCTAATAGGTCTGAGACCGAGAGGACCTAGTGTTGCAGGAGCATCTTGAGTCTGTCCTTCTGAAGGAAGGAACTGAGAGGGTGAAGATCCAGAATAGGGCGAAATAATCTGTTCATTGGCACAAGGAAGTAGCTGGACTAACACCCAGTTCCTACTTCCTAGGCTGGAACACTCTTTATGGCCAAAAGGGCTGCACTTCCTGCTCCAAGACAGACAAATGGTCCACCACCAACTGCTTTGATAGTGGTGGAAGGTGTGGCACAGTAGAAAGAAATGGAACGATTAATCCCTGATGGACAATTTGGAGGGCCCACTAATTACAAGTGATTGCCTGCCACCCCTTGGAGGATATGTTAGATCATGCTGAAGTACCCAAGTGAAAAACAATTAGTTTTGACCTCCATACTGGGAGCTTCTAGGTCTAAGAATTCTGTGGCCCCCTTCAGAAAACCTGTGAAGAAAGTGCTTTCCTCCCTAACAGGGCCAGGTAGATACAAAGCCAGTACCCAGACCATCTTGGAATTCTTTCTACCAGTTTTACTCATCATATTGTGAGAGATAAGTGTTCCTTTCATCATTACTATCCAACCAAAAAATTGACACTAAACAGTTGTGTTATGGGTAAAGAGTCGGAATGGAAAGGATTGCCTATTTGCTGGTTGGAGAGCGGCAGAGCTGTGGCCTAAGTCATGGCAGATTCTGCTCAGAGTCCGATAGCACAATAGGCTGTTAATCCTCCTCTGGTGTCATGCATACGAAAGGAACTCGCGCAGAAGGTGGCGCAGGAAAAACATCAGCAACAGAACCGGTGCTGAACCCGATGCTGGTTCAAGGGTACCAGTCAGTGGATGCCCGACTGGAGGCCCTTGCAGATCCTTGGGGCCCGATGGAGCGTACCAAAAATGTGCAACATGACCTCTAATTGCTGTGACATTGCACACTGGTGAAATGATAACATTTGTTGATCTTTAAGACCAAAGAGAAGCTCCAGAACCCTTGTCTGAATGCGGGTGAGTAATGAGACTGATGCTAGTGTGCATGGGTGCTGCTTTTATGCGGCTCTGCTCATCACCTCTGGATTGGAACAACACGGAGACACACACCACCAACTGGTTTGCACGACTACCTCTTTAATGTTTCATGACCCCACCTTTCAATGTGGGTGGAGTAAGTTTGTTAAAAAAACAACTTCCTGTGACTTAGTAGTTTCTGCTCATGGCTCTTGCTGGTCTAAGCCCCTGCATTCCTATGGTCTCAGATGGACATGCATCCATGGGGTTCTCATGAGCTCAGTCCTATAACTGTTGTACCACCCGGAGCCTTGATGCTTTCAAAACAAGGTCTTGAGAATTTATTTCCTGATTTGCACTTGGAGCCTAGGGAGACTCTTCAAGTGGAGCAGTTCACAAGTGATGCCTATTTCAGCTTATATGGTGGAATAATTTAGCTCAAATACCTGCTAAACAAGAGGCTGGTGTAAAATGGGCATGAAGACTACGCCACTTAAAGGTACTCAATCCAATTGTCAAATAACACTATGGGTTTATGAAGTACAATAAAAGGCTTTTATTTTTGTTTCCTAAGAGTTTTCAGCAGCAGACAGATACAAACATCCAACAATGTAGGTTAACCAAAAATATCAAGGAACATTCACAGATTTCAACAATAAATCTGTGGTAAATGTCTATATATGTTCATAAAATATGAATATAGGGATGGGTTATGATTGTTTTCTAATATGACCATGCACTGAGTTTGAATATGGAAATTTGACAGAGGATGAAAATGAGTACAAAATTGGAACACCATTTTAAGATAGAGAAACGCATATGATTAGCTAGCAAGCCTCCATTATCTTAGGAAGGGAAATACTGCAACAACAAAAATGACGAATGAAAATGAATGCTATTTGTTTCTAAATATTTGTTCTGGAATAGATACATCAACAAATGTAACAATGTTAACAAAATGAGATTGTTTTACATTTATAAAACAGATTTAATGCATGTCCATATTTCACCAGAACACTGAATTTACTTAAGAATGATATATCTTTTAAAATAATACAGCAATATATGTAGCAGTGTTGACCCTATATTTACTGAAACTGGTAGACCAATTCAAGTAACTCCAGTAGAGACAAGATGGGCTTCAGTCCTTGTAACCGTATGTTGAGCTATGCATTCAGTCTGCTGCCATTCAGCTTTGAGGACTCTTTCAAGAGAATTCATTTAATGACCAACTGAAATGTGTAACAGGAAAATGACCACATTCGATTTCCTTTTTGACACCGATCAACTTGAAAAGAGCTCTTCCAGATGCGACCTCATCCTGATGGGCAAGAAATCAGACAAAACAAAAATAACTAGTATGAAATATTTGAAAAAAATTAAGGCACTCACATTATCTCTTAACTACAATCTTTGAGAAATGCAACAGTTTTTGTTTTTTTTAAACAAATTGCCTTATCAATCATTACACAATTTTACAAGTAATGAAATCGAACACTGCTACAAAGCGATGCATGCCAACTAACGATATTAATAGCTGGTGTTATCTCTGCTTTGCAATTCCCATGCACAACTCGGAGTACTTAGAAGAAATCGGTCAAGTGGCTGAGAACATGCAATGATGTGAACAACGCCATAAGTGGAGCAAAGTGGGAGAAAATATGAAGGACATTACCACTGTCTCTATCTTTTGTGGAAAATGTTGTTTCACCAAAAAAGTTGTACTTTAAAGAGGAAATTCAATTTTATTTCCCAATCCATAACAAAAACTCTGCCAAGTCCACACACTACGCCATATCATGCACCTGTATATTATGATATTGGCAATTTACATTGTGTAGTAAATAAACATCAGATCAGTGGTTTAGACTCTAATATGCATGACCCATGACACAGTTTACATGTCAAAATCATTATTATCGGGAACTTATGTCAAAGTTGAAACTAAAAACTAATTTGTGGACAAATATTGTTTTCCCCTTCTAAGACAATGTGGTCATAAATGATGAATGCTTGTCCTACTGACGAAACTTCAGGATACAAAGCATATGTAAATTTGCACATCTCATAACAGTTTTATGTGCATACATTTGTCATGCGCAAAGTTGGAAAATGACTGCAATCATACTGATTCTGTGGATGGATTTTTTATTTTTATTTATTACATTCAGCACAAACTTTTGCTTGAGACTCTCCTTCATACATCCTGTCGAAGTGGAAATTCTGATCTACAGTCTCATACATTTGGCAACACGAACCATTGGTCCAATATGATGAAGTTAGAAATGCAGTTTTAGGGGGTAGGAGCCAAGATGGCGGCGGAGACGGACGTGTAGTCGCCCGGTTCCCTGAGCCTGTGATTCCTGCATTACTATCCTGACCTTAATCCTGCTACAGAGCTACTGCGGGAGGACGAGGGGAGCGCGCTGTTGCCGGGGGTGTTCCGCCGGTGTCCCTGCCTGCCCGCTAGATGGCAAAATCGAGGTGCTGGCACGATCGCCATTGCCGAGCCCTGGACCGGACCCCATATTGCTTTGTCCTGCCGGAGACGGCTTGATCTCCTGAGGGCCGACCGAGGAGCAGCTCTGATATCTCTTCCCCGCCAACCTGGTGGCTGTGACGGCGCCTGCATTAGCCCCCCCCAATGGACAGTGTGCGTCGACCGATTGTGGGTCTAACTTGATGTCCCTTCTCAGTGCGGTGCCGAGGTGAGTCGCGCTTCTCCTCTCCTGGCCAGCACGGACTTGGCTGCATTGGCTTGCTTTTGCGCTTCTTCCTGTCGGAGCCCGCACGAGGGGGACTCCTGTGGATTATCGCCCGCCGGTGGCTGACCCGAGTTACGCTGCGAAACGCATTTCCACTGTCCAGTAAGGGATTCGCCAAGGGGCTATGTTGGGGATGGGGGGTACTTTAAAGCATTGAATTCGGGAGACATGCTACTGGGTCTACACTGTACATTAGAGACTTCCTGACATGTGCTTGCCGATATTTTATTATTGCTGACGGGGTTGCGGCTGTGTGCGGGTTGGGAAGTCTGGGTGTGAATGATTTTGGCCCTCCTCTGATTTTCTGTCTTCCAAATCTATTGCTGCATATGGTGTAGGGGGTACTATAAGCTGAGGGGTCCGGGAGTTCTGGTATTTGGTGGCTCCTCCCCACCTTTCCCTTTTATGGGAGTTAGATTAGTCCTTCTTTTCTTACTCCCTATATCTTATGTGAAATCTTGGGTGTTAGGACCTTTTTCTTCCTTCTTTCTCTTACTCTCTTATTCTATATTTCGGGTTTATTGGGCGACAGACACACTGCTGGGGGGGGGTAGGCCGTAGCCTTCGCATGCGTGTAGGGTGGGGGTTGGGGGATGGGTTTTTAATTTCTTTTCTGTTTCTATGGTGCCTTGTTTTTCTCTCTTTAATTTATTTCTTCCTTCTTTCCATCTTTAGTCCGCGTCGATGTTGCTGATGGGCGGGTGGCGGCAGACAATTGTTAGGATCTTGGCTCTGATAACCTTGTTGCGCACCTTATGGGCCGCCATACCGCCTGGGGGGATTGACAATTGGGTTGCTGGGCTGTGTGTGACTCTGTCGATACTGTAATGTCA
This sequence comes from Lissotriton vulgaris, assembly GCF_964263255.1. Taxonomy (NCBI): domain Eukaryota; kingdom Metazoa; phylum Chordata; class Amphibia; order Caudata; family Salamandridae; genus Lissotriton; species Lissotriton vulgaris. The sequence continues at coordinate 50,135,560 of NC_141700.1, forward strand.
AGTTTACGCGGACCCTGCTCTTTTGGTTTAAATTTTTATTTCCTATTAAAACGAACAGTTGGACCTAATAGCTGCTATTGAAAACTTTAAAATTAACCTTCACTGCTCCGGAGGCGTGATAGCCAGTGATCTACAGTGTAACCGCTGAATGCTCGCTTATTGATATTGATGTGCTGTTGCGTCACCGTACTGCATGCTTCTGTGCTTAAACAGTTTTCGTGGCCGGCCTGAGGGTTGTGGGCCCGTATTTGTACTTTTGTGGATGCACTAATAAAGGTTTTCAAAAACTTAAAAAAAAAAAAAAAAAATGCAGTTTTAGGTTGGAAACACACCAAAAACCTCAGTTACGACATTGTGCATTTTTACCTTTTTTTTTTTAGGAGTACCCTATAAACTCCTCTGAGAGACATTTCAGAAACATCTATGGCCTAAATTAAAACCAAACGTGCAACTGTGTTTGATACATGTAGAAAGTGCCCCCATATGACATGGCCATCCCCATTTTTTGCCTGGTATTTGATGCAACTATGAAGTGCACTGGGTTCCTGCTAAGCAAGTTCCCAGTGCCAGTGTTCTTTCCCTAAAACTGTACAATTGTTCCCCAACTGGCAATACATTTAGCACCCCTGTAAGTCCCTAGTAAATGGAATCCTGGTACCTGGGGCATTGGTACTAAAGAGGGTCCCTAAGGGCTGCAGCATGTATTGTGCCACCCTAAGGGACCTCTCACCAATCTCATGCAAACTGCCATTGCAGCCTGCATGTCTCGGTGCGGACAAAAGTGAAAACACAACATAGCACACATCCAGGTGTGGGCTATGTTTGCAGACACTCCACTGAGTATAGGTAAGCACCCCTACAGCAAGCCTTACAACTCTAAGGCAGGGTGCACTATATTCCATGTGTATGCCTACACAAGGAGATATGCCACTGTGATAACTAAGCCAATTCTTAGATCTGACCAGGGAAGCCTTTTTAGGTCTCGGCTAAAGACGCGCGGAAGCGCGTCTCCGCCGAGATCTTTTGTCGGCGAGTGTGCTTCCCAGGAGACACTCCTGGCAACGCGCAGGCGATTCTACACTGGCACGCGCATAAGTACGAGCGCTGCGCGAAGCTCCCACACAACACACGCATGCGCATACATAGAAACACACACAGAAGCGCACACGCACGCACATACATAACCCCCCCACTCATATACACACACGCGCGCACACACACACACACACACACACACACACACACGTGCACCGCCCCCCCCAACCCCCCCTCCCCCTCTCCCTCCCCTCCCCTTAAACTTACTGTGGCAATCTGGGGGACTCCGCTCTCCGCACGGGCAGGGATAGTTGACGCTGCGGCTCTTGGTAGCTCCTTTACCGGGACTCCCTCTTGGTCAAGGGAGCCCCGCAACAACGTCCTGTTGTCGGCCCCGGGGCTCTCCACGCTCGCAGGAGCCCCGGGCCGCTCGACGCATTTCCTTCGCCTGCCTCCTCTTCCGGTCCGGACGCGGCTCCGCCCCCGTCACGGGCGACCTTGCCTGACTTCCGGTGCGGCCGCGGCGGAATTCCGGGGGCAGTGGGAGTTACTCCACCTGGCTGTGGAGCGGGCGCCTTGTTGGATCATTAATAATTATAACAACAATAAAACTAATAGAAACAGAGAGAAGAGGCTGATGGGACTCGGAGTTGCAGGCGGACTTTTGCCTGTTGCTTCTCTCCAGGACTCTGTTAGACTTTGCAACTGATGCTCTGTGTCATCCTCTGCCAGCCCGCTCTGTGCCAAGGAGCAGCCCGGGCAGCTAGCCACGATGATTCTTTGCTAGCCCAATAGAAGATACCCCCCAATTGGTGGCTTTTGACTCTCGAGAGGATTTGTGGCCCCCGGACGCCAAAGATGCTGAATTCCAAGAAGGTCCCGACCCCGGTGGCGCTGGTCATGTCACCGCGGATCTCTCTGCGGACCTCCCCGCTCAGCTCCCCCCGCCACTCTCCCCTCAACTCCCTCCGCCACTCGCCCCGCAACTCGCCGCTGAACTCGCCCCGCAACTCGCCTCTGCTGTTTCGGAAGCTGCTGTTGAATCGGAGCAGCCGGGTGCAGCGGCGGTTCACCCTGGCACACCCCCTGAGGTAAGGGCAGCGCGGCCGCCGTGGCGCGCGCAGGGCACGCGGAGGGGGTGCCAGCCCGGGGACAGTGCCCCGGGAGGGTGCGTTTGGGTAGCTGCACCTGTCCTCCCAGTGTGGTTGGCACTGCACGTGCTGTGTGTGCGTTGTTAGCAACACGTCTGTGCTTTCTATGTAGTTAGCCCTAGACATGCGGCATGTATGTGGTTAGTCTTGGGACTGCGGTATGCATTTGGCACTGTTTGCAGTGTAGCTGTGGTAACGGTGTGCCCCGCACTGCATCTGTGGCATGTGTGTGAGTAGCAGTGCACTTGTGGCGTGTATGTGATTAGCAGTGCACCTGTGGAATGTGTGTGTGGTTTGCAGTGCACCTGTGGTTTTTGTGATAACAGTGTGGTAAGAACAGTGTATGTGGCACGTGTGTGTCTTGGCGCTCTTGTCGTGCCGGGGTGGTGAACAGGTCACCGGTGCCGTGCAGCTGGCAGGGCCCTCGTGGTGGCGGGGTGGTTAGCAGTGCACCCTTCGTGTAGTTTGTATTTCACCTGTGAAAGGTGCGCAGTTAGCACCACTATTTAGAATCATGTGTGTAGTTTGTGTTGAACCTGTGATAGGTGTTTGTTTAGTAGTGCCCCCCCCCCTCCGCGTGTGTCCTGTTAGAAGTGCACCTGGGTATCTGTGTGAGCAGCAGTGCTCCTGTGGTATAAGTAAGGTTAGCAACACGCCTGTAGCATGTGGGTGCTAAGCAGCGTATGCGCGATACTGTTTTATGTGTTGTTAGGAACAGCCATGTGGTATGTTTGTAGGCAGAAATGCCTATTTTTTGTGCGTGTTGCGGCACTGCACTTGTGGTACGTGTATGTGTGTGGCTAGCACAACATCTGTGACGTGTGTGGTTGTCACTGCACCTGCTGTGTGTGAGCCCAGCAAGGCATCTGTGACGTGTGTGATTGGCTCTGTATTTGTGACGTGTGTGGTTGTCACTGCACCTGTTGTGTGTGAGGCCAGCAAGGCATCTGTGACGTGTGTGGTTGGCACTACATCTGTGACGTGTGTGGTTGACACCGCACCTGCTGTGAGTGAGTACAGCAAGGCACCTGTGACGTGTGTGGTTGGCACTGCACCTGCGGTGTGTGTGCGCCAAGTAAGGCAACGATCCTGTGTGCGGTTGGCACTGCATCTGCTGTGAGTGAGTCCAGCAAGGCACCTGTGACGTGTATGATTGGCTGTGCATTTGTGACGTGTGTGGTTGGCACTGCACCTGTGACGTTTGTGGTTGACACTGCATCTGTGACGTGTGTGGTTGGCACTGCACCTGTGACGTGTGTGGTTGGCACTGCATCTGTGACGTGTGTGGTTGGCACTGCACCTGTGACGTGTGTGGTTGGCACTGCACCTGTGACGTGAGAGGCCAGCAAGGCACCTGTGACCACTGTTCCCAAGAGGCCGCGCGCCTGGGCGCGCGCGCACTTCTCTACCTCCGAGCGCGCAGTCCCATGTGTGGAGCGCGCACAGAAGGCACATCTGCCGAGAGTATTCGCACCGCCGCTTTTAAAAGGCGCGTGGCGCGAAAAACGGGCATTTCCAGATTGCCGCGAAAGGAGTGTGTGCTTTTTCTATTGCCCATTTGTTTGCTGTAATGTTTTATTAGTAACGTGAGGCTGCGGGGGAGATTGAGTGCTTTTCTTTAAGTTTCCATGTTAATTGCAGCCTCTTCACGAGCGGCGATTAACATGGATACTTAAATGAAAGCACTCAATCCCCCCGTCCGCCCCCCGCAGCCTCGCTTTGCTGGATTTGAGTGCCCTCCTAATTAGGTGAAAGTTCCCGGTAAGGGAAGACCCCTCCCCTTTGCACCTCTTTCAGCAGACAGGAGAAAGAGGCATTTAGGGGTAGAAGTTGCTCTGTAGATTACGGTGAAGGTCAGGCACAATGGCCAGGTAAAGAAGCCAGGAAGGTTTTTTTTGCGAGGACACACTGACTGAGACCACGTTTCTGAGGCAAGGGATAAGAGGTGTTGGGCTGAGGAGTGCTGTCCTGGCTCTTGCTGAAGGTGAGAGAAACGTCAAAATACGGAGCTACCTTGTCACTAGCCTACCTCGTTTGGGGAATACATTGTATTTCTTTTCAATCGGTGTCCCTCGTATTTGCGTGTAATTATGTTCCTGTAAGTGTGCAAGTTAGCTCAGGCTTCTAAACGCCCACAGGCTTGGGGCCGCCCGGTACTTAGCAGATCAATTTCAGGTTGTTGCATAAACCTGTGTGGCATGGAAGAGGTTAACTGCGCGGCTGCGAGGAGTAGATGTTTATTGTGAGCAATTTGGGTTTGGCCGTTAAGGTACATCAATAAATGCAGGAACATGCTAAAAGTAAACTTTGGATTTGAAAGCTGCTCGCTGCAATGTTTCACTGTTCACAAAATACGTTTGTAATTTAGGGACCACTAGTTCCATTGCATAGCTGGCAAGGTTTCAGATTGCCATGTGTGACATGACATTTCCATAATTTCGTGGTAATTATGAGTGACATTTCAACAAATATGAGTGGCATTTTTATACGAAAAATATCAAAGAATGAAGATTAAGGAAACATTTAAAAATCAGAAACTTGCTTGAGGAATGAGAAACTCTAATATCTTTAAACTGTTGTAAAGCAACAGAAATGTAAGGGCACTAAACTATTAAAAACAGTTCCAGCTAATCCTAATGAAATAAATGCAGTGTTTTGAACCTGCGTGGGTCATGTCGCTTGACCAATACTGTGAAAGGCTATACTTTGTACGTTTCTCTTTGTCAAAGAAATATGTCCAGGGTGTTAGAAAACCCATGTTTTGCCTAAAATACAACACTTTTCCAGCTGAGAGGCCTTGAATGAGGCCTGTAGACCTTTTTCCCAGACTCCTATCAGGCAGTGCCTTCGTGTGCCTTCTCCAAAGCGTCACATTAACAGAACACACAACAGCAAAACATAGAAGTGCAAAATGGACACAAGAAACTGCAATTTGCTGCACTCATAATCAACTGCATTCTTTGCAAACAAGCAGGTGCGCGATGTGTGCCTATATAATAGTCAGCTGTGAAACGTGACCATAATTAAAGAGGAATGTATAACCGCACGGGCTGTGCGTGGAAGCACATCAAGTCATTAGGATATTAAAATAAAGGTACCTCAGGGGCTACATTGGGCACTTCCAGGCGCGGTGCGTCCATTGGTGCGCAGGGACGTAGCCCCACTAAGCCTCGTGGCGTGCACACACCGCGCCTGCAAAGCAGCACCAACAGGGCATTGCTGTTCTCCTGTTCTCACCTCACGCCCGAATATCGGAGTGCGCGGCGCCAGGAGGTGGGGCTGGGCTGAGCTGCTGCAGCTTGAGTGACAGTTCAATCACTCAGCTGCAGCAGCCAGTAGTGCACAAACTGTGCATGTGTATTTATGGGCATTATTCAGCCCGCGCATGCGCTTACTCTTCCCCCTTAGCGAGGGACCCAAGGGGGGTGCTGTTTCATACAACACCCCCAGGGCCACAGTCCCCAGGGTTGATAGGGGCCAATGGTATCTGTGCCCCCCTTGCCAATCCTGGCGTTGCATGCAGCGCCAGAATTGGTTAGTCCCAATGGTCAACCGGGCAGCAATCCATTATTGGGTGCCGCACTCATGGTTGGTGCCATGCCCTATCAAATGCCAGGGTGCAAAGAAGTAAACAAGGGTCAGCCGCCTCCCATCGCATCCAGTCTCCTGATTTGGCAGTTTCGAATTTGCAAAAGGAAAGAGCGGGGAGAAGTTAGTTCCACCACGTTGCAGAGCAGAGCAGAGGAGACGCACAGGATCGGAGGAGAATGGAGATGCCCGGTGAGTTTATTTTTTTTATTGTATTCATTAAATTAAGGGCTAGAAATTGCTGCCACGCTCTCAGTCTACTCTAAGTCTGAGGGCCGTCATTAGTAGGGAACTCCATACCGCACTCAGGAGTCTAACTGAAAGAAGCACAATGAGGATTCCTTTACTTTTTTCGCTACACAGACACTGATGTTCACCACCAATCAGATTGCAGTAGTAGGTGAATGTTCCTGCATATGACTGTGGCGTGGTGAGGTAAGTTTTGCTTGCTTTTGTTTTATATTTAATTTACCCCCCTCCTGTGCGACATCCCTCTCCCCAACCTCCCCCCCCCCCCGCGAGCCGCAACTGCTGTTTGGTTGTGCTTCTGGACAAAAAGGGCCTACGTGCAGTAGTCGTCCATTGTTTCAGTCACATGGACTTTGAATTTGATTGGGCCCGAGTTTGACAATGTTTCGGCTAACTCCTGAGGCAGCAGATCTTCAGAGTTTACAATGTCTGGTGCTTCCTGTCACAGCCGCAGAACTTGCACTTTTTAACGTGATATATAACACATAGCAAAAGGCTTTCTGATTATCGCTGCATCGATTGAACAGCTAGTCAGAACACTCTAACTCTTTGGGGCAGTTTAGACCAATTCTCATGTATTGGGTACCTGCTAACAAATGGTTGTGAACTGGGCAGATTAGTCTTCGGCACAGCATCCTGCACGTGCACGGCCCTCCTGCATAACGCCAGTGCAATGCACATGACTAAGCTTCAGGTATGCCGGCTTTAGAGCAGAAGAGAGGCAGGCCACTTGAAAATAGAACAGTGCACATATTCACGTGACCCACGACCAACTGTTTTTATGTGCTTGTGGGTGAGATAAAAGTGGACATCATTAAATGTTTTTCATGGACTTCGGTTTAAGATTGTTCTAGTTAATTGAATGTGTACATATGAGCTCTTTAATTAACTAATTAAAAGTGTGTGTTTGGGCAGATATGCAAACCACAGTGAAAATGTGTCTAACAGTATTTTAAATTTTTTCTTGGGGGAGAACCCACGCAAGCGCCCTTTGATGGTTGGACTCGCTATGTTCACTCGCTAGCGGGCACTCATCCCGAACTGTTACCCCCCACCACTTTGAAATGTCACCAGCCACCACTGGGCACTTCCTGTGTCGGGAGCCGGACTGGTGCTGACCGGCCTCCACAAACCAACTAAGACCCCGCCCTCTGCAAGGTTGACGCCTGGCATGATTGAGAGTCGCGGGTCCCCAAAAGGATTAGGCAGGCCTCTTGCATATGACAAGTAGGAGCTGCCTCTTAAGTGTACTAGCATTTCTTACTGGTGCGTCTGTCCCACTGAAAATAAAGCTTGGTAGTCTGAGGGAACCTTTTCACAGACACAGGGGTATCTAAAGTCCAGTCTACCTGCTGGCAAGGGCTTCATTTGTTAGCCTGCTGTGGCAGCTCATATCAGGGCGAGGGCGTAGCAAGGGGCTTGTGAAAGGATTGGGAGGCATGGGGTGGCACGTCATGCAAATTGCAAGGAATAGGACTTCAATAGGCTGCCAACCTCAATTGAATAAAACGGATCAATGCACCATGTTTACATCTGTGCACACTGCACCATGTATGCCTAAAAAGGGAAGCACTCTTTGGCAGAGCAATGATTTGTGAAGCTTCCTCTAACCTCAACCCCTATGTCCTATTTTCTTTTATACACCCATGTGTTATCCATGTTAATCGCAGCTCGTGAAGGGGCTGCAATTAATATGGATACTTAAATAAAAGTGCACAATCTTCCCCGCAGCCTCGCTTTACTAATAAAACAATACAGCAAGACCAGGGCCGGCTTTAGCGCTGATGGCTCCCAGTGCGACAATGTTAGTTGGTGTCCCCCCCCCATGACCACCTCCACCATGGATTCTCTCAGGAGCACCCTTTAACAGTGACCAAGTCCCTTTAACCACTCTCTCTCAGATACATTGAATTAGTTGTATAGCGCCACTCATACCATTAAAGGATGTCAGAGGTACTTTGCATCACACACACATTACACATAGACAATCAAACATACGTGTGTAAATCAGCGTATAGGAAATGCTACATAAGCTAAAGGACTAAAAGTGTAGCAGCCAGATATGTCATCCATACTGGTAGGCCATATAGTTTAGGAGGGTTGGTGTGGAGAAGCACAAACTCTGAGTCGATAAAAAAAGAACCAGCATAGTTGGGAGTTTTGTTTAATAATAGTCAGCGTCCGGTGCGATCGCACTGCCCTAGAGCCACCTTGCTCAAGGGTCCTGTGACCTCAGTGACTGTCGCGCTAGGGTGTGCTGCTTCATAGGCCTGCCTGCAAGTCTGGAGTCAACTTCGGTATGGTTTGTGGTTGACAGGCCTTTAGGATGAACCCACAGTTGCCACCGTTAGGGTACACATGATGGTGCAAAGACACCAGGGCGTCTAAAGTATAGCAAGGGAATGTGCTCCCTCAGGAGAGTGGTCTGGTGGACTGGTCATGAAGGCTGAACCTGGTTCCCCAGTTCCAAACTCGCCAGCTCTGACCATAGTGCCACATCCTCTCCTCCACTGAACACCATACTGCCCAGTTGATAGAAACTTGCACTGCCTTCAGCTACACCCCAATTGTGACCCGCTATAAACTCCTGGATGCAACACAATTCAAATTACGCATTAGACGAGAGTAATATGCTGCCTAAAAAAAAAGTTACAAAATCATGGAGAAACCGAACACTCATAGGAAATGCAAGTTTAAGTAAAGCATGTGAAATGTAAGCAGGACTAACATGGTTACCTTTTCGCTTTTACATTAATTATTTAGAGATCAATGAGTGCTTTTGCCAGCGGCAGAGCAGAAGTGGACACTGTCCTTGTCTTCTCTGGGCGAGTCCTTTTCCTTCTCTACCCGCCCTGCCCCGAACTGCCACGAAGGCGAGCCTTATCTGTGGGCTGTGGCTATTTCTGCCATCCTGGGACACATGTTTAAAATAAAAAAGCAGGGGAATGGAAGCTATCAAATTAAAGAAGTAGACTCACAGGAAGGCTGGTTGGGGCATGGCTAATTGATTTGTTAAATTCTGGCCTGCCTGCTCAGCGCTGTTCATGAATATTATATCTCTGACGCATAGCCTTTTAAATTTGAAGTCACAGTTGCATGCTCTCATATGTTAGACAATTTTAGCATGCTGGTGCTGCCTCATTGGCAGTGTGCCTCAATTGCAGTATTGTTAGAGGGGCGCTAGAATACGTGACTAATGCATTTTAATGCGGTGATACGGATACTAGCATTAAAAATGTGTTAGTCAGAAGCCTGATGGGGTTCTACCGTAATCCAGCCCTGAAACTGCGAAAAGTAAAATTATATAAGCGTTATTATAATTTAATTTTTCCTGCTCAAAGAGAGAATTTGTTAAAGTTTTCATGTTAATTGCAGTGCCCACCATGAGCTGAAATCAACATGAAAACTTGAACAATTGCACACAATCACCCCGTAACCCAGCTCTATTAAGAAAAGAAATGCAGCAACATAGCTGCTAAGGTTTCAACTTGCTATGTGGGACGGTTTCAAACCTGCCTTAACACCGTTCACGTGGATCTGTATGTGAGGAAATGCACTGTCTTTTTACTTTTTTAAGCAAAAGTTTGGAGTGATATTTAGCTCTGCACCCACATGCACACCTGGTTACTGGCGCACACAGCCTTGGAAGCAGCGCACATAGACCTTGCACTGCCGCACACAGAGGAAAAAAATTAGAGGGAACATTGCCTGTGACGTGTGTAATTGGCTCCCCATTCGTGACGTGTGTGGTTGGCACTGCACCTGTGACGTGTGCGGTTGGCACTGCACCTGTGACGTGTGCGGTTGGCACTGCACCTGTGACGTGTGTGCGCCAAGTAAGGCAACGATCCTGTGTGCGGTTGGCACTGCACCTGGAGTTTGTGTGGCTAGTAATTTAACTGCGTCTCCGCCGAGATATTTTGTCAGCGAGTTTGCTTCCCAGGAGACACTCCTGGCCGCGCGCAGGCGTTTCTACACTGGCACGCGCATAAGTACGAGCGCTGCGCGAAGCTCCCACACAACACACGCATGCGCATACATAGAAACACACACAGAAGCGCACACGCACGCACATACATACAGAACCCCCCCACTCATATACACACACAAGCACACACACGTGCACTGCTCCCCCCCCCCCCCCCCTCTTCCCCCTCCCCTTTAACTTACTGTGGCAATCTGGGGGACTCCGCCCTCCACACGGGCAGGGATAGTTGACGCTGCGGCTTTTGTAAACACTGCTGTTTTCCAAGAAATTGCAGGACAGAATATTTCTCTCCTAAAACGTAAACTTACAGTGCAGAGTAGTGAGTGCAGAGTGTGCAAAGTGCAGAATAGTGAGTGCAGAGTGCAGAGTAGTGAGTGCAGAGTAGTGAGTGCAGAGTAGTGAGTGCAGAGTAGTGAGTGCAGAGTAGTGAGTAGTGAGTGCAGAGTAGTGAGTAGTGAGTGCAGAGTAGTGAGTGCAGAGTAGTGAGTGCAGAGTGAGTGTGCAAAGTGCAGAGTGAGTGTGCAAAGTGCAGAGTAGTGAGTTCAGAGTGCAGAGTAGTGAGTTCAGAGTGCAGAGTAGTGAGTTCAGAGTGCAGAGTAGTGAGTTCAGAGTGCAGAGTAGTGAGTGCAGAGTGAGTGTGCAAAGTGCAGAGTAGTGAGTGCAGAGTAGTGAGTGCAGAGTAGTGAGTGCAGAGTAGTGAGTGCAGAGTGCAGAGTAGTGAGTACAAAGTGCAGAGTAGTGAGTGCAGAGTAGTGAGTACAAAGTGCAGAGTAGTGAGTGCAGAGTAGTGAGTGCAGAGTAGTGAGTGCAGAGTAGTGAGTGCAGAGTAGTGAGTGCAGAGTAGTGAGTGCAGAGTAGTGAGTGTGCAGAATGCAGAGTAGTGAGTGCAGAGTAGTGAGTGCAGAGTGAGTGTGCAGAATGCAGAATAGTGAGTGCAGAGTAGTGAGTGCAGAGTAGTGAGTGCACAGTAGTGAGTGCACAGTAGTGAGTGCAGAGTAGTGAGTGCACAGTAGTGAGTGCAGAGAGACTGTGCAGAGCAGTGAGTGCAGGTGCAGAGTGGTGTGTGCTGTTGAGTGCAGAGTGCTGTGTATTGGCAATGTAAATGACAATGCCATTTATTTATGATTTAAAGAAAAAAAAAGAAATGTCATGAGCAATGCCAATAGCTCTACCTTTAATGATGCCGAGACCATTGCATTGCAAATGCTTGTTAAGAACATGAAATGGACCCTGGTACTTACGAGGACCCCAGCTACACGATGGCTTTACTGAAGCCAAAGATGTTTGTTATCAAACATCTCGTATTAATAAACCCACACTGATTCCAGTGACTGATTTATTTATACACAAACCCATAGAACACCTTAGTGCGCTGACTGATTGAGCCTGCCACCACAGACACCTCCTCGAAGAAGGATGGCCAGTGATCTGCATAGCAAGGAAGCAGGGTCCAAAGGCTTCTGCCACCTTTGTTATGCGACCACGGCTTCTCCATTTAGTGGAGAGGCCATCCCCCACGCCCTGGGCCCATTTAGCACCAGGACAGGTGGGAAAATTATAGTCAGGAGGATTGTCCACTATCAAGCCAGTTCCACCCCTAAGGTGGGCTACCTGATGTGAACACAGGTTTTAGAACTCCACGGTCTTGGTTTTGGTGGAATTCAGTTCTCTCGGACTGGGTTATGCCCATTTCCCACAGAAAGTGGTCATATAGAGGGTGTAGTCAGACTAAAGATAGGGAGCCCATTGGCTACTACTTGTCACTCCCCTTAAAGCCCCTAAATTGAGTATTTAGGTGGCCCCCCGAACACCAGGAACTTAAACTTCATGGATCAAGCGAAGGAGAAAGTGAAAACAGAAGACTTGCTGAGGACTTTTGTGAGCCAAACCTTGCCTGCACCAGTCTTAACAATTGCGACACAGTGATTCGTCTTGCAGATCAGTCATTTATTGCCTTTGTGAATACAGCATATGCTTAGCACTACCCTCTGATAAGCCTAAACTGCTCACCCACATTACCACAAGAGAGCATTTGGTGCTGTTATTTTTGCTTCTAAACCAATCGGTGTTTGCCTTGACTTTCTAAACAGTGTACCTCATTTTGGTCCACGATATAGAGTGCCAGCTTCCTACAGGCGGCCATCTGGAAGGGGTGGAGATCAGAGGAATCTGATCTCTGGCGGAATCCGGACTCCACATCAACCTGTTGGAGCTCCGACCGATCATGGACTCGTTGTCAAGAAATCCTGCGCCTCTGCAAGGGCTGGAACAGAAGGGCATATCCCTGGTGCTTCAACATCTAGAGGTTTCTCTTAACGCCACAGTTAACAAACTCAGCTGTAGATGCCTGCCGGATCCCGAATGGCGTACATATCTGGAGGTGGCTTAAGGTCTCTTTCAGTATTGGAGAGAGCGTGGTTTAGCTCTGTTCACCACAGATTAGAATGTGCAACATCGACAGTTCTACATGCTGGAGTTTCCAAGGCAGCTCTCCCTTGAAGACACTTTTCGGCTCAAGTGGCGCTCAGGCCTCCTGTACACCTTTTCGCTCATACCACTCATGTCCAGAGCCCGGCGGTGGTGGCAGGCAATCTTCTTATCCACATCAGCCCCTGTGCTGGGCTTGGACCTGGTGCTGAGGAAAATGTCTGTGAAGGCTTCATTGAACGGCAAAAGGGGTTCAGAAGAGGAAGCCGCAGGTTGTAGCACCTCTGTCAGGAGGTTAGTCCTGACTGCCACCATAGGGAGGTCGGGCTGAGGACCTCGGCTCGCAGGCAGACGTGTCCTGCTGGGGCTCCGCGATCGGGCTCTCATGCTGCCCGCTTCCTGGCGTCGCCCCGACCTGTACTGGCATCGGCCGGGTGTCGGAGCGCATGCAGCGCTGGGAGATGCCGCGAGGCCATGCCTGGGTGCGCTCCCTACAGCAGAACGGGGAGAGTTGGACTGCATGCTCCCGGTGGCAAGATGGCGCCCGCCGGGGCTCTGGGAGTCCGGACCGATGCCTCGAGTTGTGCACCAGGAGCAGCACGGGGGCACTTGTTTGCGGCCGCAGCGGAGGAGTGGCGGCGCTCCGGCAGTGCCATTCCCTGGCGAGTTCTGGAAGGCACACGCAGAGGCGGGTGGCGGCGATCGGTGACGGCCCGCCATTTTGGCTGTCCTGGTCTCTGCCTCGTCGCTCCACAGCCCGCGATCACACCGAGCGTGGTCGTGGCGCCGCCCATCCATCGGCGGCGATCTGGGAGCTGGGGAGTCGGTTGCTGCCCCCAACACCACATCGAGGCACGAGGTGGCCCCCGATCGGCAACAGTCGCCTGGCTCCAGGGTGGCGTCCATTGTTGAAGGCGGCCGACAGAGCCGATCCTGAGTGTCTGGGGACTCCTGGGGGCGTGCAGCACTGTCGGGACAGAGGTGAGCAGCGGACCACGCGCTTCCGGGGACAAACCGGGCTGGAGTTTCTCTCTCTGCAGCAAGGACATGGTGGACACGCGATGGTGGACACACGGCCGTTGCTGCGGACTGCCTTTCTCCCCCCGGACTTGCTGGCTATGGCAGCCCTCTTCCTGGACTTTCAGACCTGGTCCTCTGTGTTCCCCGTCATTTTCTTTTTATGACTCACTTCTTCTTCTACCTTTCTCCTCTGCCTTTTTAGCGATCTCTGACCTCCCCCCTCTGTCCTAGTGACCTCTCTATTGTCTCTCCTGATGCCTCTGACACAGTCCTCGCTCTCTTACTTGTTACTATCTGCTTCCCTCTCTGGGTTGTCTCACTTTCCTGCCCTTCTCTGTACCTCCCTTGGTGCTGTGACTGTTTTTCCAGCCTTATCCCCTCCCTATGTATCTAGAGATAACTCTAATCACTAGTATATGCAGTAGACCGTTGTGCTCTCTTCCATTTCTATGTGACTCTTAGAGTATATCCATGTGTATCCCCTCCCTATGTATATAGAGATAACTTTAATCACTAGTATATGCAGTAGACCGTTGTGCTCTCTTCCATTGCTAGGTGACTCTTAGAGTATATCCAGTCTTACCCCTTCCCTATGTATATAGAGATAACTCTAATCACTAGTTTATGCAGGAGTCCGCTCTGCTCTCTACCTTTCCTATGTGACTCTTACAGTATATCCATGTGTATCCCCTTCCTAAGTAGATAGAGATTTCACTAGTATATGCCTAGAGTTTATCCATTTGTATCTCCTCCTTGTGTGACTTTATCTCTTGTACATTTGCAATTTTTTTCTGTTTGTACCTTTTTTATAACGCATGTAATCCTAAGTCCGTATGTTTTCAACTGGTTCTTATATAAGTCAAAAATTTGCTAATTCTTTTTGTACCGTCAGTCCTTCTGTTTGAAACTGGGTCCTATGTAAAGCGCTCTGACACCTTCGGGTAAAGTTCGCGCTATATAAAATCGCATAAATAAATAAATAAATAAATACAGCATAGGAAGCTCCCTCCTTCGTTGCCACGGTAGGGGGAGAAAGCAGCCAGTGTAAGTGTTCAGACCACGGTCATCACCCAGGTCCATTCTCCAGTCCGGTTCTTCAAGCTGGTCAGTTGAGGGTCCAGCGGCCCCTCCCAGTCCTCAACCTCACCTTCTAGCCAAAAAGGAATGCCTGGAATGAACACAGGGACGAAAGTCCCTTCCAGCGTTGGAATCGATGTCGGTCTGGCTCCGTGTCCACTTCGAGGATGAGGTTGGGGTCGGCCCTGACCAGGGGCACGGTCGACGCTGGGACCGTCGACGTTAGGGAAGATTGAGTGAGATCAACTAGTGTCGATCCGGATCTATGCCTGGATCCACGGGGAGCCTATGGAGCCGGGTCAGAACTGGCGCCGTAGAAGTCCCAGGACCCCCGACCGACTCCAAGGGGCCCGAAGGCGCCCCGACAGAGTCGGCCTGGCCAAACAGGAGGTACAAGGCCTCATAGAACTTTTGTATTTGGGCAGGAGATCTACCCCTCGAACGGGAGGGATGCAGAGCCGAGCCTCTTGCAGCTCGTTACCACTCCTGCAAAGCCTTGCGGTTCATGGCCTGGTATTCAAGGCACGGCTTCGGGTCGTGGTCGCGCACCAAACACCAGAGGCACACGAGAAATGAAGATCCGTCATGGACATCATCCAGTGGCAGGGACCAAAGGGCTTGAAGTTGGTCCTTTACTAGGACATCCTCGATGCACCAGGAGTCTACGACTTGAAAAAGTTGTCGACAAAAAGTTTTTTTTAAAACGTTAGCCCAAAAGTGGCTAGGGGTAGCTCTCTCAGGATCTGTGGTAGGATGGAGCGTGAAAAGAAAGAACAGATGTCAGCATGCATGGGTGGCATCTATGTAGGTCCTGCGACATCATCCAGGCTCCCACGATGCTGCCGACTAATGCAGAGCCGAACGCCGCCACCTAACAATGCCCCGGGGTACTGCTGAAGAAAAAATCTCTGAATACAGACTGACACCTGGGGTAAATTCTAAAGTAAGGAATCTACAGTAAGGAATCTAAAACTAACAGTGTCAATCAGATAAGGCATTATCAGAAGTAAGTAACTTGTAATCAATGCCACATTTTCAGGATAACCACAGACCACATACCTGAGCTGCATCCAGATATATTGCATATAAACTTATTTTACTTGGATACCTTACAAAACCTGGCCTAGCTCTTGTCTGTAACTGGACATCTCTATTTAATGGATTGCTACAAAAGGCTCAGCCAATCACGTAGTTTCAAAAGGAGCCATTAACCTCTTTTTTCCCTAAGGTGGTTTGTTTCGACCACAACAAAACACTTTTTTTCTCAGAATGCAAACGTGAAATAATCACAGTATTATGCATCAAAATACAACACTGTTACATTAATCTTGAATCTAAATGCTTATATTTTAAATAAAAATACATTTTAGATCATGAATCATGCAAATGCTACTAAATGTTAAAAGCCAAAAAAACATTGTAATTTTTCAAATTGACTCCAACTCATAACATAAATAATTTAGATTTTGAGAACATATATCAAATGATCTCTGTACCTGAAGAGATTTGCAATCAACGCCAGTCAGAGGACAACATCTTCTTACTGTGTTCGAAGCTGATAGTCTAGGAGAAATGAATATCATCTATTTACAAGCGGCATTTATAATAAACATTATGGTCTTCAAGTAAATACTCTAGAATTTAAAAAAGTTGCATCATTAATAAAAGCTATTTAAAGTACTGAACAAGGAATTAATTTACAAGTATTCTCTCAACAAGAACAAAGAAAAACTACTTAATGATAGCTGACATGATCAAGGGCGGCTTCATATTTCAACAATATGCGTAAGTACAAATCTCAACTTTGTTGAAAGGAATGAGTGGATCGTTGGAATGATCGTTTTTAAGTTATAATGAAGGCTTCAAGGCTGTAACTGGCTGAAGACGCTCAACATTATTGGCACATTGTGGTGTATTGCATGCAGACACAACAATCATCTACAGCTGTAGGAAAGACTATGATGATGTACCGAATAAAAAAAGCAATTTTGTAAATATTTTGATGAACTATTGTAGGATGGAATTCTGATTTGACGACCTTTGCATTCTGGGTAAGAGGTAGAAGCTGACCCACATATATGAATGTGTGCTCCCCAGGGACTAGCCAAAGTGATGTGCAGAACAGAATGCAAAATAATGAGCATAACTAATGCGAAAAGTAATAAAAGGTAAACTAGAGAAATGTACAGCAGAAGTTCAGAATCCAATGACATTCTTTTAATAGTTACAGTCATTGCTAAGGGGAAATGCAGAAGTTCATCTTATATTATCTATAAAGAAGGAATTGTGTTATAAGAGGAGTTATACATTGAATTTATCACCAATTAAATTAGTTCTTTTGCTCTAGCAAACTAGGACTGGGGGGTATGAGGGCTTCAAGAATTAGTGTTAAACGGGTTTTAAAAAACGTCTCTCCTTTTGGAAGACCAATAATCTACCAGGTATTAGTGGAGAGATCTCTCCAGGGATTGCAGCGAGGACACACATAAATGATACCCGTGTCAAGCTCTGTGGTGTGAAGAACATTGGACTAGACTTCATGAAATGGAACACAGGCATGGACGTAGTGGTGAAATATGGAGCGGGAGTCCCGGTGTGTGGGAGGTCCACTGTAAGATGTGCATAGATTTAAAAAGGGTGCCTTCAGACACAAAGAGAAAATGCAGGAAAAGAATGGAAATCTGGTTGCATTTGCCAACAAGCATTTGGACTCTTTCGTACTAGTTCAGATCACACCTTTCATCTCAGTCTTGAAGTGGACCTGATTCACCGACTGGGAAAAGTTAAGGGTATTAAATAGGTGATCAATGGCCATATCAAAATGAGTAGAAGTCAAAAAGTATGCTTAAACATCAACTTTAGTGGTCTGTATCATGCAACTGTATAATGTGCTCACCCTAAAATGCAGCATAATTGAGACCATCAAAGGTTATTCAGTGTAACTTTACCTCCGTTCTGCGTGATGTAACGAACCCATGGCAAGGCCTGGTAGCCACTCTTTTCAATGATCTTCAAGTAGCGGACCTAAAAAAACAAAAAGGACCACTGCAATTATTTGGTACTTTAATAACTTTGGGGAAAGTGAAATTGAACCGTCAACCATATTGGGTACAGCTCCGACAGGAGAAGCGGGAAAACCTGTTAGACAACCAAAGAAATGGAAGGAAGGGGGATTACATAAAAAAGGTGGAAATATCAGACATTGAAAAGAAAAGGTACTTAGATCTTCCTATTATTATCAATAGATATGTTTAAAAAGAACATAACTTTTCCGGGATTGAATTTTAAGTTCATAGTATGATAGCACAGCTCTTTCACTACTTTGCAGATTAAGAGCATTGGCCCCTACTGCGCGGATTAATCTAGCTTTCACATATTAACCACATTCAGATTCAATATCGTGTGACATGGACTCAAGTATTTTGCCTTATCCTTGTGCATTCTGGCACCAAGCTTGGGACTAGCATCCATAGGTTCTTGAATGTTGTAAATTTCTCACTGTCAAGAGTACGGAATACCTTTTATAAAATAGATTAATAATGAAGAACTATTATGGCCACATGAAAGTAAATAGGAGGCCATTGTACAGGTCCTTGCACTGCTGCAGATTTAAGACTTTCAGAAATTCATAAGCGCTTAAAGAAGTAGACCTCTATACTCTACTCGTAGCAAAGGTCTGAATTTAATTTTCATTTGCGCAAATATGTATTTTTGCTCATGTGACAGTGATGACAGCGCTCAACATGGATCAAATACTGTTACTGTTAAAATGTTTGGATCTAAGAATTCCTGGAGTACGTGGTGTTGATGGTCATGATCTGTACTCTGCACTCCGCTTTATTAAATGGAATCAGCATTAATAAAGTTGAAAAAAGAAAATGTTTGCTAACGCGACAATCTGCTGAGCAATTGCAAATTCACTTCCTTCACGTCCCTTTTTGTTCCAGCCAACCTTAATGAATATGCAGAAAGCTGTCAAAATAGGAGGCCACCTAGAATTCACTGGACAAGTAATTTGTTTTTGTCTTTTAATAAGAACAAGTAGGTATTGGAATTATCTTATCACTTGGACAAATAGGTATTTTATAAAGCCCACAATCTTTAAAAAAAGATTTACGAGTCAAATCAATTACAGATGTGTTGAACAAAATTTAAAAAAAAGGAAAAAACACTATCTAAAAAAGTTCAAGTGATCAGCTATTAACATTTTTATGCATTGCTTGAGGGAGGTGTGTGGGTTCCCTGGAGTCAAACAGCACATAACAAAATATTTTAATCTTAACACTTCTCGGTTTAGAAATACACTATTAAGATGCATATTGCATAGGCCGTGCAAACAACACTTGCAAAACAGGAATACATTTATTTATTTTCACATGTTTTAAGTGCAGACCTCCAGCTCTACCCACTTTGTTAGGTAAGGAAGCCACGCCATTAAAGGTGGAGTAAGGAAGGAAATTAAAATGATGAACAGATGCTACTATACGAGTTAGAGGCACAGCACTGTCATGTATTAACTTTATTACAATCTTCATGAGTAGTTCACAAATACACTTCAAAGCGGACTGCTGCAATAGCACTTAAAGCAACACAGCTAATACATTACATTATAGCAAGAAAAAGTTGTTTTGAAACACTAACCTGGATTCCTGAAGTCGTGAAGTATGGGATCTCAAACTTCACGCTTATTGGAGGCTTTCCTTCTTTATCTTCTGCCTCCACACTAGGCAGTCCAAAGTGGGCACGCATTAGATACTCCTTGCCACCCTAACAAACCAAAAAATTATGAAAAAATTGATGAGAATATATACATCACATGAAATTCTACATAATTAGAGCGTGCTTATTTGTAAAAATTTCAATTTTTCTACTTCCATTCTTCAATATTTCAAACATTTCTAGCTCAGCACTCTATATCCCAAGGTTCTGGGCACGCACTTCAGAAATTCTGGCATTTCAGATTTTGGTTTAAAGGATCGAAATTGGATTGCAGGAGAAACATTACAGGTCCTTGTGGATTAAATGAGGCATGAATACAGTGAAATTACTACATTAAAAGTGAAACATCCACTGTGCACTACATTTTATTTATAACATCACAGACAAAACATTCCCAGTAATGCTGAAGAACTAGCTATTTTTTTTTAATGGAATTTTAAATCCTCTGTCACAACAGTTATCCAGCCGATTCTCTTCAGAACTAAAAGGACTCAACCATGCCATAACAAAATATATAAATGCTAGCTATCTCCCCCATTGCACTCCAGAACTACTGCCTAAATGCCCATGACAGGAGAAAACATTAACTTCAAAGTCAGTGGTGAGCATAGCTGTGCAACCATGCGGGAAAAGTACCGCCATCCAACCACTTTTGTTGTTATCCGCGGTCTAGAAGATGGTTAACCATCAAACAATATTAACGAATAAAACCTACCAAGAGTATCTGGCATCAAATACGTTTTCAATTCTTCCTCCGAAACATTAACTCAGCCATGCAAATAATGCTTCAGCTGCCTAAATGCAGTAACCACCTGCAGAAATGTATGACTGGCAAGATCAGCAAACCCGGTCAGGGAGTAAAAGAGATGCCTCAACGGCATACGCGGCATTCACATAACTTCCTGAACCAAATGCCAAACTCTTCTTTCAAATCTTCAGGAATAAATCCATAGACTCAACCACCCTCAACTGATCAAAAAAACAACATTGGATTATAGATGACTGGCTCAGCCTCGACAGTACAAATTCGAATCTCTTGCTAGTGTCTCTAAAGCAATGCCTGCAAATTCACCCCTAAAAACTCATATTATGGGTTTAAAAAACAAAGTAAATGAAAGGGAAGTCATCTCCAGGGATAGCGTTATAATCTCTATTGATTTGTCCTTGGTATGTTCTTTATTTCTACAGAGTCTTATGCACAGAACCATTGCTTATTATGTACTCCACTGAAACATTTTAGCCAGAGGTCCTCTGGTGGTTGTTGGGCTAAGACGTTTTTGGTCAAGTACCTCAGTTCTACAATAAATCCCTAAAGTTATCTTCCAACCACACGTGTGCTGTTTCTTCAATGAGCTAAATTGGAAAGTCAAGAAAAACACCACAACAAAATCTGGATTGTGAACAAAAATGGATTAAATAAGACATTGTAAGGATATTCAAAAGCACACTAATTCAATGAATACTCTCTAGGTGACACTACTACCAAAAGCCACAACTATCGCAAGAGCACAACCGACACAAAAAATAAATACAGATGACAAAAGCTGCAAAACACAGGTGCCAAAGTTCTAACACCAATCATAAATGTATATGACTATGTGAAACTCAAAAGTGAAAGTGACTGAAGGAGGAGGCAAGTTTTACATTTAAAAATGCACAATACCTACTAAACAGCCTATATCCTAAATATACATGAATGAGTCCGTTGGCAATGAACGGGACAGCTATGCTGTAACAGTACCCATACATCGGTCTACATTAAAATCACAATAAATGTGAACACTTTCAGTCAAAGCATGTAAACTATGAAACAGTCCCAATTTGTCTACCAATCCAGAAAACCAAAGACGAAAAATAAGCTTGTGAAACAAATTTGAGTGAAAATCAATAGACAAAACATCCAATAACTTATTGAGACCTAGAAAAAGGAACAGAACTGCACACAAACCGAAAAAAAAGACAAAATGAACAAAAAGGTGTCAATATCATTTGGCATAAAAGACCATACAAATGCATAAATAGGACAAGGGCAGAAAAACAACAACTTACAGGAAATGATTTCATGGACCAAACAATTTCACTGTTTTCCGGAATCCATTTGACACTTCCTACAGTAGTCTTAAACTTGGGCGAGTCGGCATCATTTGGTACTGGAATGTGAATTTCTACATTGTTGGCAGTGGATCTTCTTTTGAACTGGCTCTTGGCCTGTGGCGAAGAGATTTAAAAAAAAGAAAAAAATGCAAAAGTAATTTCATATCATGTAGCTGAAAGGAAAGACATTCTTTTGCGCCTGTGATTTAAACAAAAGAGCATCATACATATTTCAATAGCTCACATGACAAATTACAAGTACACACAAGGCAAGCAGAACCAAAAGATAATTTCCAGGTTCTCCTACACCAGAAAATATTCTCTAGAGAAACCATCAGAACTATAATAGTGAAAGTTGTTGTCACATGCAGCCAGGCAGAGCTCCTAAACAGATCTTTAAGAACAAAAAAAAACTGTTAATTTTTCAATGAACTGGCAGTCGTGTTTTAAGATTACAGTTCAATGGACCTACAACTGATATTTGACTGAAATTAGGTTTCTTTCTGCTTCATGACCATGAACAAGTATAATTTTTTAGAGTACCTTCTCAAGTGAATAGTAGCAACCGCCAAGCAGTTTACCTTAATTTTCAAAGCAAGGACGAAGAAAGTTATAATAGCCAGTCGCCTATTCGTGGGCTGGAGGAGGGACCTAGTGACACAAAACGGACTTCAAACAAGGAGTACAGGGCTTAACACTGACAGGTCTTGCTTTAGTACTATTACGTTTGCAGCCTCACTATGGCCAGGTAATCAGAATAGGTTGTACATGGGAGGTGGGACAGTGAAAGCACAATGTCAACTCTCACTTCAATCCGACCATAGGGGAAAACGTAAGATCAGCTCGAACTTAAAATTCTAGGGACAGGCTGAAGACCCCTTTTTGCATGTAGCATAGGGCAACTCCTCAATGGGGAGGGAAGTTCCACCATTTTTGTGAACTCCCTACGGTATTTCGTACTCAGTCAATAAGCCCACAAAATGTGCAAACCAATTGCAGCAAGGAAGTACTCCAGACATATGTATGTTCGGACAAATCTGATTGGCCAACATCTTATGTGACAGATTCACAGCTCAGCATTTCAGCCAATTAGATAAGTCAATCAGTGGAGGGATACGCAGGAATTGAAAAAGAGAGCAAGTACACAAATTTTACACTTGCATATTCAGTGCACACTTTAGACATAGCACATGGGTAAGTCTGTATTTTGTCCCCAAGGTTTTCATTATAGGACAATGTTATCAGAAAAGCAATAGTTCAGCCTTTGAGGAGATTGGCCACACTCCATCGTAAAGATTCGCTTTTTAAATAGGATACAGTCACGTGCATCACAGACCAGGACAAAATGACAACCTGACAACATTGCGTACCAACTATAATACCCAAGTAAGAGAATCTGGAAGGAAAACTGAGCTCTCTGGGTTGGTCAACGTAGAGCAGTAGGCCCCGATAGGCAGATTGTTAGCAAAATGCCACTTGCAGCACCAAAACAGGTGCTCCTGTCAGCCCTATTCCTGGCTGCCATCTGAGCATCTACTCTGTGCCATTGGATCCCTGGGAGCATGGACTTGGAGAAGCACAGAGAAGATGTGTTGGGATTTCTGTGACAGAACCACAAACCTCATGCTGAGCTACCCACCAGGGAACAGAGGCAGGTTTATCAGAGTGCAGCAACACACCAAGAGCCCTCGTAGAAAGGGAGACCGATGCTATTGCCTGGGAAATGTCCTTACTTCACCCTTCGTTGGGCCGGACATATTCCTCTCAGCCTGTACAAGCTGGCACGTTCCCATCTATCCTGACTCTAGGTCAATGCACTGTTCAATTCCAAAACAATTAAGAGCCCTATACCAGCATAGGCATCAACAACCCGAGCAGCGATCCGTAGCCAAGAAAAAAAATCATGCGAGTGCTAAATCCAGCATTGTGGGATTTGAAAACTATGCTGGATTGTCAAATTTGCCAAGTGAAGCAAGGGCGGATGTTGGCTCGGGTGAGCTGGGCCCAGGGTGCCTATCTTCAGAGGGGTGCACGGAGCTGTGTGCATTTCGATTATTTCAAAAGCTGCCTCTCTATATAGTATACCAAAATGAGGTATACTGTGCAGAGAGTCCAGGTGTTCCTTACTAGTGAAAAGGGGCTTGCTTCAACAATACCAAGGTGCTCTGTTTGCGGTAGTGTGGTCAAGCAGCCTTAGGCTGTTCAGAGGGGAGTGTTAGGCATTTATTACACACACAGAGTGAATAAACAATGCACACATTGAATAAGGAAATCCGACACCAATTTGTAAAAATAACATCGATATTTATATACTTTTAAACACCAAGATCCTCGAGATCAGGTAAGTATTTTCGGGGTTATAGATTGTTTTACAGAATTTCCAAAAATACAGTCAAACAACGGTTTTGAGGCATGGGAGAAACATACAACTTGTAGGTATACTTGCAACTGACTTAAAACAATGCTCTTCTACACTTGAGGTAAGCAAGGGCCGGGGATCAAGCAGGCACCATTAGTTCACTTTTACCTGCCCTGGTGCGTCCGGGTGCAGGGGTGCTTTACACCTCGAACGCTACAAGCGAAAGTCAATGAGAAACGCACCTGTAAGAAAAAGGCTGCAAGTGGGGACTGGGAGACCAGTCGGCAAGAACCCAAGGGCCACCAATGGTTTTAATGAAGATCGGCTGGGGGGCTCTGGTGCGTAGATGTTTTGTCAGGTGGGTCGGCAACATTGAGGCTCCACCAGTTCTTGGTGCACCAGCAGAAGAGGGAAAAGAAAGACAGCAATATGACTTCTGGCGTGGAGCTGGCCTCTGATTAAGTCCCTCGTCATGCAGGTATGTTTTGGCGGCGGTGGTGTTCGGACTGAACATAAACAAGCCTTGGTGCTTGCAACAGGCTATGGTACCCTGGGTATCGGTGCAGGGAACATCTGGGTTGGATCAGCGTCTCAAAGACTGGATAAATATGAGGCTGACCTCCTGGACACTCAGTGACCTCCTCCAGTGCTGCTGCTGCATCAGTGGACCTTGTGGTCAGTAGAAGAGAGAACTGGACAATTTGGTCGTTGCCTGCAGGCAAGTGGATCCTCCACTTCGAGGGAGAATCTGGCTGGTTGGCGAAGAGCTGGCAGGACAAGTAGAGTCTTTACAATTGTCAGGCCAAACGCAGGCAGAGTTTGGCGCCAAGTCCACAGTTCTCACGTTCTTTGGCTCTTTTCTGTCCTTCTTCTTTACTCAGACGAATCTAAGTTCCTGGTGTCAGGGGGTCACCTAAATACTCAATTTAGGGGCGTGAAGGGTAGTAGCCAATGGGCCACTTACCCTTGGGGTCACTGCACCCCTTACATGACTACTTCCTGTGGGAAGTGGGCATAACCCTGTCCCAGAGTTCATAATTCAATCTAAACAAAGATGGTGGAATTAGTCTTTCGTGGGGCACATCAGGCAGCCCACCTTAGGAGTGTGACTAGCTTGGATGTGCAACATGCCAACTTGAATAGCTAATTTCCTGCCAGTCCTGGTACCAAATGGGCCTCAGGGCAGGGGGTGACAGACAGTCTCCAGGTCTGGAGGAAGTCAGGGTTGTATATCAAAAGCAGTAGAGGCTTTGAAGCCTCTGGACTCGGTATGCAGATTCACTAGCAATCCAGTTGCAGAAGGTGAGAACACCTTCTCCAGAGCAGGCTTTGTTTCTTGACCTCAGAGAGCAGCAGGCTCTATCCTACGGGGGGTCAAAAACTTGTCTGTGGTGGCAGGCTGGATAATGCCAGTCAGCCAGCACATTAAAGGAGTAGTAGGTTTTAGGGGGCACCTCTAAGATGCCCACTGGGTGCATGTCATAATAAACCGTACTGATTCCAGTATTGGATTTGTTAAGACAAGATGTGTGATACAAGCACCATAGGTTTCAGGGAAGCCATCATGTAGCTGGGTAACTCGTAATGACCTGTGCCCAGTACATGCACTTAAGATGGCTTCCCTTTTCACTTGCAATGTCGAGGAATCAACCTAGACATCATAGGGGCATACCTGCTCATGCAGATATGTCCTCACATGTAATGCGCCCTGCCTTAGGGCTGTAAGGGCTGCTGTAGTGGAGAGTTACATATATTGCACGCAGTGTCTGTGGGCATGGCACAATGGTTGTGAGCCATGTCATGTTTTCAAAAGGGGTTGCACCATTTCACGCATCCTGCAATGGCAGTCTGCATGTGTTTGTGTGTGGGTCTCTGATAAGGCACAATACATGTTGCAGCCTTCAGTGACCCTCTTTAGTACTCATGCTCTAGGTACCAGGGGTATCACTTACTAGTTACTTACAGTAGTGCTGAAGTCCTTGCCAACTGGTGGACAATTGAACATTTGACCTTATTTTAGGGAATGAGCACTGGCACAGGGGACCTGGTTACCAGGAACCCAATGCACTTTCAGTCCAAAAACTGCATCAATACTAGGCAAAAAGTGGGGGTAACTATCTTACAAAAAGGCTCTTACCTACACTACCCCTCCCCCACCAAAAGGAAGCAAATGAGGCTAACCTTTCCCAAGACAGTCTTCATCTTCTAAGTGGAAAGGACATCTGCATTGGCACGGTCGGTCCCAGATCTGTGTGCTTCTGTAAAACCCATAACCTGTAGGGAGATGGACCACCTCAACAGTTTGGGGTTTCCACCTTTCATTTGCATCAGCCTTCTGAGAGGTCAGTGGTCAGTGTAGGAAGCTGGCTCTGTATATACTATTCCAACAAGAGGTACAGTGTACCCAAAAGTATAGCAGAGGTTAAAGTAGATAACACCTTACTCTCAAGTTCGTGGTAGCTGGGCTGAATAGTTAGGCTTATCAGAGGGTAGTGTTAAGCATTTATTGACATACTCAGGCAAGAAGTGATGTCACACACTCAAAGAATGACTCCAGACCAAATGGTTGTACAAAAAGTTATTTTGTTATTTTTAGAACCAAGTATCACTTAGTGCAGGTAATTCATGAAGTATTTAACGCGGTATGACTTTGCAAGAATACAGTATTGTTTTGTAAATGCAGTAATACCGTTTTAAGAAAGCTTTCTGTAATTATCAATTAAATACAGGCTTAGACTTTGCAATAGAACAGATAGGCAATGTAATGATACAGTTCAATGTATTGCTATGGAGAAAAGGTTAGTGACTTCCAGGTAAGTATTCAGCTTTATAGTTCAGTTTAGGGCTGGTAGCACTTACAGAGGGTCAAATAGGTAAGGAGAGTGCACCCTCAGCGGCACAGGGGCGGCCGGGTGCAGAGGTCAAAGGGGAGGTGAGGGCCCAACGTAGATAGGGGGTACTCTGAAGAGCACTGATCAGTTAGGTACCTGCGGTTTCTGGGTCAGGGCCCAGGGGTCAAGGGTAGGCACTAGGGGGGCCAAAAGCTGGCACCAAAAGCACACTTCTAGGCGGACTCCGGCGTCAGGGTGCAAAATAGGTGTCAGACTCAATGGAGGACATTGGTTGTAAAGAAATGCTGCAGGCTCGGAATAGGAGCCTTGGACAAGGGACCCAGCGACTAGAAGGCAAAGTTGGAGTGTTGCTGGACATGGGTACACTGTTGGTTGGGCACCCCAAGGCCAGGGGGCTGCGGGTGCATAGTTGTTTTTTTTTGTCGGGTGTGCTTGTCAGATCGGTAGGGGGGACCCTTCAAGATGAGGCTGCACCTGTCACAGTGGAGATCGGAGGAGGTCATCCAACTCTGGATCTCAGGTCAGGATCACCGGGGGACCTCGCTGTGGTGTTGGGCCACTCTGACATCTGCTGCAGACGTGCGGTTCCGCCCAGATCCGGTGTTTGAACTGGATTCGACTGATGGACAAATCTGGTGTTAAAGGGAAAACAGTCTTTCCTTGAAGGCAGGGCAAGTCCCCAGAGTTCTTGGAGCCTTCAGCTTGCAGGGGTTCCAAAGCAGGAGACAGGCCAGTAGAGCTGGGACCAAAGCAGTTGTCATCCTCTTCTCTGCAGCATGGCTCTTCGGTCCTTCTTCTTGCCTTGTCGAATCTGAAGAGCAAGGTTTAGGGGTGCCCCTAAATTTCAGGACTTGGGGGTGTTAGAGGGGTGTGTAGGTTGGGACCAATGGGTCCCTTCCCTGAGGTATCTACACCATCCCTTATACCACCCTCCAGTGGGAGGGGGCATGTGCATCGTCCTGTTTGGGGGAGGTCCCTCATCTTCAAGATGGAGGGGACGGAGATGTGTGCTTCACATTGCCTCCCCAACTGAGTGGTGGAGTTGGCAAAGGTGGACACACCTCCCTTCCTTCCTGGGTTTCCTGCCGCTTCTCCTGCCCAAAGTGGGGGACAGAACCAGTGGGAGCCGGCTGCTAGTAGCAGGAGAGGCTGGGGGTAGCTAACAAAGGCAGCAAGCCTTTGAAGTCTCCCCTTCAAGGACCCAGGGCACCTGGTGCAGGAGGCATGAGACCTCTGCCCAGGATGTGCTTTGTTTCAGGGCTCAGAGAGTGGAGGGCTCTCTACCCAGGGGTCCAGAAACCTGGCTGGTGGTGGCAGATGGCGGGTAGCCATTCAGGAACCACACTAGGGTTTGTCGTTGTTCAGGGGGCATCACTAAGATGCCCTCTGAGTGCATTTTATATTAAATTCAATACTGGCATCAATGTGGGCTTAATGTGCTGAGAAGTTTGGTACGAAACTTCTCAGTCTTCAGTAAAGCCATTGTGGTGCTCTGGAGTTCTTGCAAACAAACTCCCAGCCCATGTACTCAAAATGGCTTCACTGCACTTACAGGGTCTGTGATTGGCACAGACACTCTAGAGGCATAATGCTCTTTCAGCTATATCCTCACCGATGGTAAGGTGTATCCAGCCTTTAGGGCTGTAAGGCCTGCTAGAGGAGTGACTTACTTATGCCACAGGCAGTGTTGGTGGGCATGGCACACAGGGATGCGTGCCATGTCAACTCTTCAGTTTGGTCTGCACCAAAACAGGCAGCCTGCAATGGCAGTGTGTGGGTATTAAGGTGAGGGGTCTCCGAGGGTGGCATAATACATGCCGCAGCCCTTAGAGGTCCTCTCTGGTCACCGGGCCCTTGGTACCAGGGGTACCTTTTACAAGGGACTTATAGGTGGCCCAGAGAGGTGCCTATTGTGGAGACAAAGGTACAGTTTTTTGGAAAGAACACAGGTCCTGTGAGCCTGATTGGTAGAGACCCAGGGCACACTCAGTCAAGTTGGCACCATGTATCTGGCAAAACGTAGTGGGACATCCATGCAAAAAGGGGCACTTTCCTACGGTCAGTTAGAACAAGGAGGTGGGTGTCAAACAAGTATGAGTTCAGCTTCTTCAGGGACCAAACCACAGAAAAGGCTTCCCTCTCAATGGCACTCCAACACTGTTCTCTGGGTCGTAACCTCCTGCTAATGAAAGCAACATATTGGTCTAGGCCATCATCAATGGTCTGGGATAGGACCGCTCTGATCCCATGTTCAGAGGCATCAGTCTGTATTATGAACTGATTGGTATAATTTGGAGCTTTCTGAATGGATGCTAAGCACACTGCTTCTCTCAACCAAATCATTTATTTGTAGGTGACAGGGGGTGGTAAACTTGTAGGTCACCTCACCTTCAGTCCACGTGGCTGGACAGCTCCAGTTCCAATACCACAGAAGAAGAGGAAAACACTAGGAACCTCTTCCCTAAACCTGTACCTGGAGGTAGGCCAGGCCCCTCCAGGCACATAGAAGAACTAGAAAATCCAGAGCAGGAGCTGGAGAGAATAGCCAGCAGATTGCCCCCCCCCCCCCGAGGCTGAAATCCTGGCCATAGAAAGAGAAAGGGTTCGTTGGACCAGGCAGTAAATGGAGGCTACTGAAACAGATATACAAACCCAGACCAGTTGAAGCAAGAAAAACATAACCAAACAGATCAGCCCCTCTCTCGATAAATCGGTCCAATTATAAATTAAATTTGTGTTTGAAATTCTCTGTAGAAAAAGAAGGAAAACTGCAGAATTAATGTAAATAAATATAAAAGCAACTAACCTTGATCATGTACTCAATGCGGCTGTGGGAATGTTTTTCAATTACTGACTCGATCCAGATGAGAGGTTTCACCTGCAGGACAGAAACGCGGCATTAGTCAATGCTAATAATCAGCACTGTTGCTATGTGGTCATGCACACACTTCAGTGTGAATGTTAGCAGGAAAGTGGAGCAGGATGACAACACACAAGTAGAAAGAGGCATTCTGCATCAAATTCCTAGTAATTAGGTATCCCGTTTTATGGTATTTATTTTTTGACATTCCCTTTTGTATTTATTTATATTTATTTTTTGTCAACTTTATCGGTATTTAACCATATTTATTATGGGTTTTGTAAAAAAATAAAGCTGAAACTGGTATATTTCCACATTTATTTAACCAATAAATATGCAGTCATGCTTGAATGCCTGCCGGGTTTCAGTGATACGAACAACCGCAGAAGATAAATCAATGTACTTATATGTAAATATGCACATTTCAGTATCAGCCTTGTGCACATCAATTGCTGTTTAAACCGCTTTACTAAAATGTCTTTCTTTTTTGACTGCCTTACCTATCAATCCACACAGTTATTGGCCTGGCAGTCATGCCAAAGTGTATTTAGAAACACTCAAAAAGCACCCAATTCCGATTTTATCCACAATTATAAATAAATACAGACATGAAAATAAATGGTTTTCGGTCTGTATTTATCTGTAAAAGTCAGTACAAACGGAAAACAAGGAGCCTTGCTAATAATATACTATGCAAACAGCCCACACCACAAAGGGGTTTGACCTGAGTTTTTCACTTGTCAAGCAAGTGATGAAAACAAAAAACCCTATCTGGTCAAGAATTGTTCATAATTACGACAAGAAATAAGCACACAAATGACACCCCGGAATGGGACGTTAGATGAGGAACAGAAGATGCAGCCATGATTCCCACGGCCTTGACTGCTGTCAGCCTAACGATTTAGTTTTTAAATGTACACAGTTGGGCAGTACATGATACGCTCAATCCGACACCAAGGACCATGTTCTGAAAGCATGGTACACTTTGGAAGAATACATCTTAACAAGGAACCAGAAAGTTTAGGTGACAGGTCCAAGTTCAGAGGGCCACCAAGTTGTGTCCCAGGGGAAATGATTGTTGTCTATGATTAGGACTTTGGTTTTGTCTGTGTTGAGCTGGAGACAGCGGTTTTCCATCCAAGCAGCGACGGTGCTCATGTAGTTGGTGAAGATTGCTTTGGCGGTGCTGGCTGAGTCGGTAAGAAAGAGGATAAGCAGTGGGTCGTCGGTGTAGGATACTATCTTGATGCCATCAGCTTGGACTATGTCCGCGAGGGGCGTCATGTAGACGTTGAAGAGTGTCAGGCTGACAGACGATCTTTGAGGGACTCTGCAGATGGATTTCTTTGATTCTGAGGTGTAGGGGGAAAGTTTAACTCGTTGAGTTCTGTCCATGAGCAAGGAGGATATCCACGTGGTGAGGATCAGTCTACAGATACCCAAATGCTGAAGCTTTCTGAGTGTCTTGTGGGAGACCGTATCTAAAGCTGCGGAGAGGTCGAGGAGGTTGAGTGTGGCTGTATCTCCTTGGTCGATGATGCTTCTGTCATCGGTGGCCGCAATGAGGACTGTTTTGGTGCTGCGGTTGGTCACAGCAGTCTACTAGTTGATGGAGTTCTAGGGTGTCTGCGAGTTGCGTATTGATGGCTTTCTCCATTACTTAAGCTGCAAAAGGCAGGAGGGAGATGGGTCTGTAGTTGCTGAGGGTGTTAGGGGTCCACTGTTGATTTCTTCAATAGGACATGGACTTCTGCATTTTTCCAGCAAGACGGGAGGGGGGCAAGGTTACGGAGGTGTTAATGATAACGGTGAGCGCAGGGGAGATGATGGTTCTTTCAAGAATGTATATGAAGTGTAGGCATGGGTATGATAGAGCTCCTAGTTTAAAGTAATCATATGGGCGGTGGTTTCTTTATTTCAAGAGGGGCAACCAGTTGCTTAGCTGCTGTTTGGCGATCAAGGAGGTGTTCGGCTGGTCGAGGGAGTTTATACTGGTATTCTGTGGGCCAAAGAAGATTGGAGAACACCATGACGTGGTGAACATTTCTTTGCTGCTATTGGAGCTGGGTTAGAGTATGAAAGTTAGGTCCTTTTTCTTTGCATTTCGTAGTTGGTGGTGGCAAACGGTGAGGGCAGCTTTGTATGTGGGTCTTGCGGTGGTTTTTTTGTGGTCACCTATTTCTCTCGAGTTGTTTACACTGGCGCTTGCACTCCTTGAGGTCGTTCATGAACCACCTGGGTTGTTATTTGTTTTTGCAGGTCTTGTTTGTGGTGGGAGCAGCGCGGATGGCGCAGTAGGCGAGCCATTTATTGAAGAGCTGGGTGTCAACATTGAGGTTCCCGGTGTTGTTGTGTGGGCATTACTGTAGAGTTTATGTCCAATTTTTATTCGGATATTTTGAGCCAGTGTCTTGATGGTGCTTTGGGTTTTCTGACTGGGTGGCTTGGTGGGCGAGTATCTTGAAATGTATGATGTAGTGGTTGGACCATGTGAGCAGGTTTGTGTGGGTGGTTCACTTGTAAAAGCTTGCAGCCAAGTACCCACACCTAGATATGTTTTCTGTTGCAACAGGAGTTTCCAATGAAAAGTCAAGAGAACCAGACCCATGCCAGAGTTCCAGTATGACAACAAAAATAATCTGTAGTAAATCTAATGGGGAATTTTATCGGCTAGCCTGAAATGCTTTGTGCCTTCCCAGATCTTTGTTGGATACTGTTATGATATTACATGTTGAATGGGAGTTTCCAGCTTTACACAGCAACCTCACCTTATTTTGGAACTATGAATTTCTAAAAATAATGCAGCCTCCCTCAGAGAATTAATGTAAGTTCTAATCTGCGAGGCACGAGAGAATTACCACCGCTCACATATTTATTGATTTATGGGTTTATACCGCACTAGAATCGACTCCCGAAGGAGTATCTCCGGTGCCCAAAACACCAGAAGCACAATTTAAAGGAGCAATCATTTTAGAGATGAGCTATTTCTGAAACACGAAGGTTTTCAGTTTTTTTTCTGAAGATCAGATGTTCTGGGCATTGCCTGAGAGACAGGGGGAGCTTGTTCCATAATGTAGGGCCGACCACTGACAGAGCTTTGCCGCCCTGTCTTGCCTTCTTACCTTCTTACAGAAGAGAGCATGTGTTATGAAAATATTGTGGGCTTTGTTTCAGCTAAGAATAATTTGAGGGGAACAACAACACAAGTGTTTTTAAAGGCCAGAGGTAAGCCCCAGAATTCCAGTAACTCCTACCATAAGTGGCTTAAAGCCACAGAATTAAGCCACGGAAGGTGTTGGGTGCCTGTCAGCAGACAATAATGCAGCAGAGGGGACAAATAACAGATGCATCCAGTTCTGGAGAAGAACATTTTACCTTTTGTTGCAGCAGGAATAAATAGTTGTGGCCACAACAATTATTGACAGGGTGACTTTTAAAGAGCATTGTATTTTGAAAGTACCTTGCCAAATGTATTACTATTAACGGACCTGGTTAAGAGCAAAATATAGATCTGAAAGTGACACTTTAGTGATAGATTCCTTACCTTAGAATATCCCCAGGCGTCAGACTGGATCCGGAAAGTTTTGCTAGCAGTACCCCTACACGTCAGTAGGTGGCGTCGTGCGTCTCCGCGTCCGTCGCTGTTGTCATATGCGCCGAGATGGCGTCACAGAGACTACTTAGGCGCCACCCATGCGCACTGACTTCAGTTCTTTCTTTTTCCGCGACAGTAAGCGCAGATCCGGTTAGAGCACGAACATCAGTCATTTTTTTACTATCTTTCTGTGACTTTTTGTCTCGTGTTGGTTTTCTCTGGTGCAAGTAGGGATGCCTGGTTTTAAGTCCTGCTGGACCTGCCGTCGCAATATGTCGGTGGCGGACCCTCACGACGTCTGTCTCTACTGCCTGGAGCGTGACCATGACTCCCGGTCCTGTCTGGACTGTAGGGCTATGGCCGCGAAGTCCTTGAGGGAGCGGCGCCGGAAGTTGCTTGAAGTTTGGCACTCGTCCCCGCCCCGCTCGAGGTCCGTTCATGTGACTGCTCGCAGAGCCGTCATCACCCCTCTTCGGGATCCAAGTCTTCACCCTCGGATGGATTAGAGTAAGAGACGACACAAAAAGAAGTTGAAGAAGCGTGTTCGCCCTCCGGCGTCCCCCCGTCTGTCCTCTGATGCGGACGAGGAGGACATGGGGCTCCACCCCTGCGGCTCCTCTGGAGCCTGGGAGTCCTGCGGCCTACCCGCCTTACCCGGGTCCATCGGCAACTCTCGAACAAATGCAAGAATTCCTTGCTGCCATGGACCGGTTGTTTAGGCCTTCGGGCCCCGCGGTCCCGTATCGGGATCCTGCTGGTCCGTCGACTCCTCAGGCAGGTCCAGCCCCGGCGCCTCCAGTGGCCCCGGAGCCGCAAGATCCTGCGCCGCTGGCTCCAGCCACGACGCCAAGAGGTCCCATGCTATGCTCCGGCGCCACAGTGGATACCGCTGGTTCCGCCACTGCCCCGGTTCCCAGATGGTTTTGTCCCCACCTGGGATCCGAATTGGGACACGGCCCCAGCTCGGCCACGGCCGGCGCCGTATCTTCCCTCCTCGATTCCTGCCCCGCCCCCGAGGCCTGTGCCGACTGCACCGGCAGCGGAGGACAATTGGGAGGGATCGGAGGACCCTCATGCTCGTCAGTGTGATTCTGAGCAAGACTGGGTGGATGATTTGGAGGAGGCCGGAGGCCTTGACGTTTCCTCTGATCCGGGGTTTGTGGAGGAAGGTGCCTCGTATACTGTGGTGCTCAGTCGGGCAGCTGAGGTCCTTAACCTAGATCTCCCCACGGTGACCCTTACTGAGGTGCTCCAGTCGGCGCCCACTTCATCCGAGCCACTGCTGCCCTTTAACAATGCCCTCACTGAAGTCTCGTTGGGCACTTGGTCGCGGCCGGCATCAGGGGCTCCTGTGGATAAAAACGTTGCAAGGCATCATCGCCCGGCGCCGGATGACCCTGCCTTTCTGACCACCCACCCTACACCTGAGAGTCTAGTCATTCAGGCTTCAATGTCCCAGAGTGCTTTTCCCACGGCTCCGCCAGGTAAGGGCTCTAAGAATTTGAAACAGTTTGGCAAGAGGTTGTTCCCTTCGGCCAGCTTGGGGCTGCGGTCGGTGAATATCGATTGCCTTTTGGGCCGCTATTCCCACGTGGTGTGGGATAGTGTTGCTGAGGTGTTGCCTCAGTGCCCGTAGGAGGTCCAGATTATGCTGTCTCAGGCTGCGGCTTAGGATAAGGACGCGGCTCGGTTCACCATTCGTTGTGCCTTGGACACCGCGGACTCCCTCAGTAGGGTAATTTCCACGAGCGTTGCGATTCGTCACCACGCCTGGTTGAGGTACATCGGTTTCTCCCTGGGCGTCCAGAGCTCGCAATTGGACATGCCTTTTGACAGCACCCGCCTGTTTAGTGAGGAGGATGACACTGCACTGGAGCGTTTTAAGGACTCTCAAGTTACGGCCAAGTCCTTGGGACTTTCCAACACGTGCCCGGCCACGTCTACCTTTCATTCCTTTCGTGGCCATGGCAGAGGCGCCCCTGCCCGTTCGTTCAGCCAAAAGCTTGCGCAGAACCAAACTCAGCGCAGCCGTGCGCGTGGAGGCTGCAGGGGTGGCTCCGGGGGCTGGCGTGAGAGTCAGTCAACTTCTGCCCGCTAAGTCCACCTCAAAACCTTCCTAGTCTGAGCTTCAGGGCGCACACCATACCTGTGGGTGGCAGGATTCGACATCACCTTCCCCACTGGCGTTCTGTCCTTCCTACAAGTGGGTGCTGCAACTCGTCCAGAGGGGTTACTCCCTCCCCTTTGAGTCTACCCCCCCAGCCATGCCAACTCAGTTCCACCGCATGTCGGGGGATCACTTCGTGCTTCTCCAACAGGAAGTTATGGCCCTCTTGGCCAAGGGGGCCATCGAGCGCGTTCTTGGGCCAGAGGTAGGTTGTGATCGCCTCCTCCTGAAGGAGAAATTCAAGATGTTGACTCTGGCTCAGGTCTTGGATGCCCTCGACCCTTGAGACTGTATGGTAGCGTTGTACTTGCAGGACGCATATTTTCACATCCCCGTCCTGCCGTCCCACCTGTGTTACCTGCGGTTCACGGTAGGCCAGGAGCATTTTCAGATTGCCGTGCTCCCCTTTGGCCTTACCAGCGCCCCTCGGGTGTGCACGAAAGTGATGGCGGTGGTCGCAGCTCACCTGCGCAGGTCAGGGGTGTCAGCCTTCCCCTACCTCGACGACTGTCGTCACCCACCTTCAGACTATGGCCGACTTCCTGCACTTGCTGGGTTTCTCCATCAATGTGCCGAAGTCGCACCTGAGTCCCTCTCAGAAGCTCCCCTTCATCGGAGCGGTTCTAGATTTGAAGCAGTTTCGGGTTAATCCCCTGAGCAGCGAGTCCGGGATATTCAGGCTATGATTCCGATCTTTCAGCCTCTATCCCGGGTTTCAGTCAGGATGACCCTCCGGCTCCTGGGCCTGATGGCCTCC
Organism: Lissotriton vulgaris; assembly: GCF_964263255.1. NCBI lineage: Eukaryota > Metazoa > Chordata > Amphibia > Caudata > Salamandridae > Lissotriton > Lissotriton vulgaris. The sequence continues at coordinate 50,171,498 of NC_141700.1, forward strand.
TGCATCCTGCTAGTGCAACATGCCAGATGGCATATGCAGGCTCTGCAGTGGGACCGGAAGTTCCAGTGGGCACAGCATCAGGCTCTGCTCCTCTGGACATGGCTGGAACAAGTTCGATCCCCGATCAGACTGCCTCTTCGGGAGGATCTTCTGTCGCAGCAGGAGGGGAAGGTCCTCCACCCGAACCTGTCTAGCCTCCACCTCCATGCATGGAGATTGAGCGGGGACAGTTGACAGCTTTCGATCTTCCTCCTGAAGTCTGTGATGTCATTCCGGCAGCCAGGCGTCCCGCCACAAAAACAGTATACGCCTGCAGGTGGAACAAGTTTGTGGCATGGTGCACAACGAAGGCCGTGGATCCCCTTTCTACCCCTCTTTCTGAGGTTCTGTTGTTCCTTCTTTCTTTGACCCAGCAGAGCTCTGCTCTGGGCACTATTAAAGGTTATCTTTCGGCCATTTCTGCCTTTCTACGGCTTCCTGATCAGCCTTGTCTTTTTAAGTCCCTGGTTGTTAACCATTTTCTGAAAGGCATTACGCATACGTTCCCTCCCGTGCAGTTCATCATGCCTCAATGGGACTTGAACCTGGTCTTGACGGTTCTGATGTGCGCTCCCTTTGAGCCCCTTCATAAATGTCCTTTGAGTCTTCTCACTCTCAAGACGGCTTTCCTGGTAGCTATCACCTCTGCCAGAAGAGTGAGTGAGCCCCAGGCTCTTTCTTCTAAACCTCCTTTCCTTTCTGTTCATCCGTACAAGGTGGTTCTGAGGACCCGTCCTTCTTTCTTGCCAAAGGTTGTCACGTGCTTCCACATCGGGCAGACCATCATTTTGCCCACCTTCTTTCCGCCTCCGCATCCTTCAAAAGAGGAAGAGAGGCTCCACCGTCTGGACCCAAAACATGCGCTCTCGTTTTATCTGAAACGCCCACGACAGTTCCGGGTAGATGATCAGCTCTTTGTTGGCTACGTGGGTGCCAAAAAAGGTTGGGCCGTGCACAAACAGACCATTTCTTTGGGTCGTTCTCTGCATCAAGGCCTGTTACTCTTTGGCTGAGAGGGACCCTCCTGTGGGGCTGCATGCCCATTCCACCAGGGCAACAGCAGCCACTACTGCCTTGGGATGCGGCGTTCCTTTGCAGGACATTTGTCAGGCAGCTACAAGGGCCTCGCTGCACACTTTTACCAAGCACTACTGCCAGGACAGTCAAGTCCGGAGAGACGGCTTCTTTGGTCGTTCTGTTCTCTGTGGCTTTCTGGTGTAATCTTATTCGCAGACCCACCACCGGGGTTGGTATTGCTGGGGTATCTATTCTAAGGTAAGGAATCTATCACTAACGTGTCTCTTTCAGATGCACAAGTTATTACTTGTGTACGAAATATCTGTAAGAGACATTAGTTAGTGATAGATTCCTTATATCCCCACCCATCCTGCCCGATCTGCAAACTGATTACTAGGGTTAAGGACATCCCTTTCAGGGCCCTAGTTTCAAGGCACCAGTAGTCGGTTTCTTGCATGGCTCTGCATTCCTGGCGCGGAAAGTCGTGCACAGAACTGACGTCAGCGTGCATGGGTGGAGCCTAAGTATTCTCCGTGACGTCATCTCGGCGCATATAACACCAGCGCCGGAAGCGGAGCTGCACAACGCCACCTACTGACGGGCAAGGGTACTGCTAGCAAAACTTCCAGTCTGACGCCTGGGGATATTCTAAGGTAAGGAATCTATCACTAACTAATGTCTCTTATAGATATATTGTTACACAAGTAGTAGCTTGTGCTGTACTCCATCATCTTAAAAACATTTTGGCACAATCACACCAATGTGCAGTATGAACGTCAAGAAGAAATCAGCAGCAGCATGAATTTTAGGTGCAATGAACGTATCATAATAATCAAAGCATATGAGGGCTAAACCAACTGGTTGCAAACACCAGATTAACGCCAGCCTCCAATAGACCCATGTCACATGTTGGGTCACTAAATAGCAACAGCACATTTTGAGCCATACCTACGAGTTAACCCAAGGCTTGCATCAAAATAAATGTCAATATCCTGAAGTCATGTCCTTACCACCGCCATCCTTTCGTTGACCCTCAGACTAATGTCATAAAAGAGTTAAAATAAAGAGGTAAATGAAATGACAATTTAAAAAACAAAACAATATACTGTTTATGGTAAGACCTTGTAAGATGTAAACAGATAAAACTAGGAGGTTTTTTTGGACTTACATGTGTGTTCAAGCGATAAGACATGAGCTCAAACTCTCCATCAGGAGGGATGAATGATATTGTCCTGTCATTTTCAAATCGAGAAAGCCGAACACATTGGTGAAATTTGACATCTTCCAATTCCACAGACTTGCTTTTTCCCCCTTCAAAGGAAGCAGACAGCAGGTATTGTATACTTTCATTGTTAGCATAAAGTTCAACAGTTCTTCTGCATTCTACATTCAGCAGATAACAGGTTTGTGAAGGAAGCAGTGCGATTTAGTGGAATCCTGAAACCTGCGTTCAAATCAGTCAGCATTTCCTGAAAAATGATGGGATCATGAGAAGTCACCTGAGCCAGATACTATAAATATCTGTATTGCAAATAAACAGCTGCCCAATGTGCTGTCCAGGCCCATCTATTAGTTCACATGCATTTATTTCTCTAATCCGGTCTCAAATGGGCCAAACATAATGCTATTCTATGTACCGCGAGTCACCGACAGGTTCTTGATATGGCAAAAATTCTCTCTGTAAAACACTTCTTTTCTAAATGAGTCATGTCCATGCTACATCAAATATCAATTATAAATCAAATAAATACCGATGATCTACACTATTAGGCAATTTTGGCACCTTCCATTGTTTTTAATTTTGAAGTTTTATAAGTTACTCTGCATTTCCTTTCTATGATTTCAGAGTGCTCAAATCAATTTCTAGGGTTTAAGACAAATTATTTGCTAAATGCACAATGTTTTTACATCTAGCAAGAGGCCCCTATAGCGGTCCTCAAGAGCTCATGTGATTAACAAATATATATCCAGAGAGGTGGGGCAGTGGATCAACCCATTTCACCCTCCCAACAGCAGCCAGTACAGCTCAAACCACAACAGGAACCACAGCAGTGACCAGAGATGCAGCTATGGCAGGGATTACAAGACTGACAACTTCTTTAACAGCAGCAACCAAAGTCACCAGCACCGCTACCATAGTGGCCACCACAGAAGCCAGAACAGCACCGGCCACAATAGCAAGATATACAACCACAGCAGGGATCAGAATTATGGAGCCATCAGCAAACAGAAATAAAAAAAAACAGCGATCTTCACAGCAGGGACCAAGTTGCAATGAAAATACAGACACCTGCTGAGAAGATAACAAACAACAAAACTATTCACAACCTCTCGAACCATTCACCACTACAATAAGAAGAGATGCAACAGAACAAATAGTTGTGCATGCCTGTGTTTCCATGTGCTAGCACAGTAAAGCCAGACCTAGTGGCTTTGACAATTCTCATTTCTATTCTAATAATCTTTTTCTCAATTTTCCCTTTACTTAACTGTGAGGAGATGCACGCTGATGGCAGATCCTTCTATATGGAGGGTATAGCTGCAGCCAGTCACCAGTGGTCGCTTTGAGTAATTTTATTAATCTCCCTCATGTGGCTGCCCCATCGCAGAAGTGATGCATCGGTCACCACCGTGAACTCTAATTGAGGAAGGGAGAGGGATCTGCTGTTGACCCAATCCTGGTTCGTGAGCCACCACTGCAGTTGGCGTGCAGTGCCCTCCGAGATCTGGACGCAATCGTACAGGTTCCCCAGATGCTGTGCCCACTGGAACTTCAGGTCCCACTGCAGAGCCCGCATATGCCATCTGACATGGTCCACCACATTCAATGGTACTGAGGTGGCATGGCAGGGGGTAGACTCGAAGGGGAGGGAGTAGCCCCTTCAGACTATCTGCAAAACCCACCTGTCTGACGTGATGGTTCGCCAGTGGGGGAGATGATGGCGAATTCTGCCACCCGCTTGCATGGGATGGGCCTGAAAGGTCAGACCAGGAGGGTTTGGAGGCTGCTGAAGAGGGGGCGGTGGTGGACTAACCCGCCCGCTAGCCCCCAGAACCATGTTGGTGGTGGTTCCCAAGTCTCTGGCCACACTGGGGCTAAACAGCTTGCACCGGCCAGTGGCTCTGGAAGGAATGTGGTGGGGCACCCCTTCCGTAGCCACGAAAGGGCAGAAAAGCAGACAATGCAGGGCGTGTAGTGGAGAGGCCCAAGGACTTGGCCGTAGCCCGAGCATCCTTGAATCGCTCTAGCGCACTATCTGCTTTGTCGCCGAACAGGCAAAGGCAGATCCATCAGAGTGTTCTGGACATCCCCAGAAAAACCAGTGGACCTCAGCCAGGCGTAGCTGCAAAGGGCTACAGATTTTGAAATCGTCCTACTCAGCGAGTCGGCAGTGTCCATCCCACAGTGGATGGTAAACTTTGCTGCTTCTCTCCCCTCGGCAAGTGCATGGGAGAGCACGGCCCGGCCCTCCTCCGGGCACTGAGGCAGCACTTGCGCCACCGTATCCCGCACAGTGGGAATAACGGACCAACAGGCATTCGGTGTTTACCGACTGGAGTGCCAAGCTGGAGGAAGAAAACATCTTCCCAAGTTGGTCTAGCTTCTTTTTGGATTCCCTATCAGTGGAGCGTTAGGGAAGGTGTGAGAAAGTGGCTCTATATATACTGGACCAAGATAAGGTACAGTGTGTATAGAGTCCACAAACCCCAGAGGTATAACAGAGGTTAAAGCCACGTGTGACCTTACTCTCTAAAGCAGAGGTCTTCAAACTTTTGGATACCGAGACCCCCCTGTCAACATTCACAGGCATAAGGACCCCCTCCTGACGAAAATTTCTAAACCACTAGGCAGGGCTACTAGAATTATGAGGCAGGTGAGTACCAAATTATGCGGCAGGCTTGACTAAATTGTGTGAGTAGAAAATTTAAATAATGTTCTGTGATGCTGCGTATTTTGGGATAGCATTGCTTTATTATTTTGAAATTTTTTAAACACAGTAACACTGAGGAAAGATTTCACCCCATCAGTGCCAGTTTATAACCAAAATACAGCAATTAACATCAGAAAGATGTCTAGTCAACCTCTGAAGGGCCTCCCACTCCGCAGGAATACGCGCTGCCACATTAGAAGCTCACCTGGCCATGGCCGGGAGCAGCAAGTGTCCCTTCAAACCCTAGCGGTCTTGTGCAGAGTTAAGCAGTTTACCCATGCCCCTTTCCTCTCACCCCCTTCCTTCCATCCCTCTCTTCTCCCCCAACCCCGGATCCCTCTCTCACATTGCAGGCAGATGGTTATTAGCCCCAGGACACCTTTTGGTAACAGTAGCGCACTACAAATGTAAATAATAATAGGCAGAAGCAGGGGATCCACTAGACCCGAACTTCGGGGGGGGTTTAACACTCCCAGCCAGGGCTGGCCCTAGCACTAGTCGCACATGGTGCAACAGTCTTTCCACCTTCTCCATGAATTCCCTCACTACCACTCACCAACAATACACCTCATCTCTCTATATCACCTGTCTGACAAAATACTCATAGTTTACTCACTTCTGTGATGTGAATGGTACATCTTCTGTGTACCAGGTACTTTAACCTTCTGCACTGTGTGGGTGACAAGAGTGCCTATGTGACTGCACGGAGAGCAATGCAACAGTGTGAGAGTAGGGTAAAAGGAGTGACTACAGGTTGAGTGAGGTGACCATATGAATTTGGGTTCAGCTGTAAGTGCAGAGTGGGACAAATTAGTGCATGGTTAGTGACTGCCGGGTGAGGTACAGAGTGAACAATGCAAGCACATTTTTAGTGCAGAGTGATCACTGTGAGAGCAGGGTGAGCGGGTGAATATTGTGAATGCATGGTGATCAGTGTGAGTGCATTGTGATCACTGTGAGTGCATTATGATCACTGTGAGTGCAGGGTGAGCGGGTGAATGTTGTGAGTGCATGGTGATCAGTGTGAGTGCATTGTGATTACTGTGAGTGCATTATGATCACTGAGTGCAGGGTGAGCGGGTGAATGTTGCGAGTGCATAGTGATCAGTGTTAGTGCATTGTGATCACTGTGAGTGCAGGGTGAGTGGGTGAATGTTGTGAGTGCATGGTGATCGGTGTGAGTGCATGGTGATCAGTGTGAGTGCATGGTGATCAGTGTGAGTGCATGGTGATCAGTGTGAGTGCATGGTGATCAGTGTGAGTGCATGGTGATCAGTGTGAGTGCATGGTGATCAGTGTGAGTGCATGGTGATCAGTGTGAGTGCATGGTGATCAGTGTGAGTGCATGGTGATCAGTGTGAGTGCATGGTGATCAGTGTGAGTGCATGGTGATCAGTGTGAGTGCACGGTGATCAGTGTGAGTGCACGGTGATCCATGTGAGTGCACGGTGATCAGGGTGAGTGCACGGTGATCAGGGTGAGTGCACGGTGATCAGGGTGAGTGCACGGTGATCAGGGTGAGTGCACGGTGATCAGGGTGAGTGCATGGTGATCAGGGTGAGTGCATGGTGATCAGGGTGAGTGCATGGTGATCAGGGTGAGTGCATGGTGATCAGGGTGAGTGCATGGTGATCAGGGTGAGTGCATGGTGATCAGGGTGAGTGCATGGTGATCAGGGTGAGTGCATGGTGATCAGGGTGAGTGCATGGTGATCAGGGTGAGTGCATGGTGATCAGGGTGAGTGCACGGTGATCAGTGTGAGTGCACGGTGATCAGTGTGAGTGCACGGTGATCCGTGTGAGTGCACGGTGATCCGTGTGAGTGCAGGGTGATCAGTGTGAGTGCAGGGTGATCAGTGTGAGTGCAGGGTGATCAGGGTGATCAGTGTGAGTGCAGGGTGAGCGGGTGAATAGTGTGAGTGCATGGCGATCAGTGTGAGTGCATGGTGATCAGTGCGAGTGCATTGTGATCGCTGCGAGTGCAGGGTGAGCGTGAAAGAGAAGGCGAGAATGAGAAGTGAGTTGTCTGAAAGCAGGGTGCATTCCCAGTAACTTGAAGTGTAGGGTTTCAGATATAAGTTAAACTATTGCTATAATGGCATTAATTAGGGATTGAGGGTGGAGGAAATAAATAATGTGCTGATCCTGCAACAAACTTTCAGTCTTATGATTAGGGTTACCAGCTCATTATTTTGATGGCCCAGAAATAAGCAGTCACCAAAAGCTGTATTTTTAGCACTTATCTGGGAATACTTAGAACAGCAAATATAAATAGAAAGCACTTTTAATTGTGTTCTAGGGCTGCCTCAATGATCCATAACTGAAAATTAAAGAGAACAAAGACAGAAAAGTCACATAACTAATTAATACATACTTTTTTATTTATAACTCTATTTAGTGTCAAGAGCAGGCATTTTTCTTTTGGCAACCCAACTTTATATTCCTTTTCATTAAATGCATTCTCACACTACAGCAAGAAGTGTAAAAATACAAATGAAAGGAATAGGCAGAGTGGGGGCCCAGGGTGTACTGGAACCATAAAAAACATTAAGCCTCTGAAACCAGTTTACAAAAAGCATGTAAATATGCTAATGGTCTTTAAAGACCTGTGAAAAACTTGGGCGTGTCAGAGATAAAACTCCAGACACTGCCCAGCCGAGCCCCCTGCAGCTCGAGTTTCACTGCAGCAGCCCGGGCTGAGATCAAGGATGGCGGTAGAGGGGGGCTGAAGCCCTGGAGGCCAGGGCAGACTGACTGTGAATGCGTGACCCCCTTCACACCACTCCACGGCCCCCCTGGGGGTCGCGCCCCACAGTTTGAAGACCCCTGCTCTAAAGTGTTAGCTTGGTCGGGCAGTAAGGCAGTACCAGAGGACAGTGTAAAGCATTTGTTCTACACACTCAGTCAGCAAAAGGTTTCACACACTCAAGGACTGAACTCCAAGCCAATTGTTTTTATATCAAAATATATTGTTGTTTAATTTCTAGAACCAACAGGTATCAAAGTATACTTTTCTCAATATGAGTGATATCAGATGAATACTTTGCAGAAAGGCAATACACTTTGTAAACACAATAGGTATAGGCGTTGCAGTAGGCAACACAATTCTAAACACAATTTAACATTGAGCTCAATGGGTTTTTCTACATAAATGCAGTTGATTACTCCATAGATTACTTTTGTTATCCAGAACTGGATCCTAGATTCAGTCTTGGGGTCTAAGCTGAAAACAGTTTAGTAAAAACGTTTTGGTTATTGGAAGGATTTTAAAGGAATAAAAAGGTATTTTAAAAGTTGGCACATAGAAATTTTTCAATGAAAAACTGGCAATGTTATCCTACGGCAGGAAATTCAAGTCACAGGTAAAGAAGGTTCGCTTTACTTTTGTAATCCAGTGCTGGGCTCCTAGGTCCAGCCGTGGGAACTCTACCCTAGACAGGTAAGCAATTACGTTTCAGTAGTTGGTACGATTTTTAAGGAATATTTGTAATTTTCAAAAGTAGGCACTTAGAAGAATTTTCAGAGGAAAGCAGTCAATGGGTTCCTATGGTAGAACATTCAGTTATGGGTAAGTACAGTTAAAATTACTTTTGCAGTTCAGTACTGGGCTGAAAGGTACAGCACTGGCTCCTCTCCTGATTCCAGGTGAGTATTTCAAAATTCGTTACTCGGTTGATTTTATAGGAATATTTCAGAGTTTCAAAACTTCACACTTAGAAGATTTTTCGAGTCAAACCAGTCAATGTTATCCTATGGCAGGAAAGTGAGGTATCAGTTTCCAGGTGAGTGCTCGACTGGTGAAGTTAAGGTTTTGGGCATAGACTCTGGGGTCCCCCAGGGTCAGGTAGGTACAGTTGGTACACCCTCAGCGGCACAGTGGCAGCTGGGTACAGAGGTAGTTAGGCCTAATGTTATCCAATGAGAGGCAGGGGGCCTTCGGATGGTGGCTGCTGGCTAGCAGGCCACGCAGCTGTGGGAGCTGGGCTCCGGGTCACTTGCTCAGGGCAAATGGGTAAGTAGGTTAGGACACAGGGTGCACGGTCAGAGGCACTCGGCTGCAGGGTGCTTTTGAGCCTTCGGGCGCCCATTATTATTCAATGGGAATGGTGAAAGGAGAACAAAGGCTGCAGGTGCAGGGACGGTGACTCTTCAGGTGCGACTACCACTTCGAGAGGTAAGTTGGGATCTTGGAGCAGAGGTAGGTACCCCAAAGGAAGGCACAGGGAGTCGCAGGGCGCCGGGAAATCGTACCCTCGGCTGGTCGCGGTTGGGGGGGTGGTGGGTCCCTGGTTCTGAGGCTGCAGGCGTCTGGTTCGTCGAGGAGGGTCTTTGGGCACTTGGCGTCGGGTCCCAGTCGCCGGGGGGACGTCCTCGTGGCCTTGGATCACTCGGGCAAGGGCCAGGCTCGGCGGGTGCAGAGTGGGTTGATCTGGAGCTTCCTGGTTGGCACCAGAGGTAGGGTTGTTTGAGCAGAGCCTCTGCTATGGGAGTCCCGGTCTTAAGAGATTCAAGGCAGGCAGGTCCTCCGGGAGTCCAAAGGTTGCTATCCGCAGGATTCGCCGGGTTTAGGCAGGAGCAGGTTCCAGGTTCGACAGGCCGGTAGGGCTGGGGCCACGTCAGTTGGGGTCGACCTGTTAGCAGCTGCCCGGCGGGTCTTCTTCTTCTTGATCTTCTTCCTTCTTTTCTTATCAGGATCTGAGGAAGGAAGGTTCAGGGAGCCCCAAAATACTGAATTTAGAGGCATTACAGGTAGGACAAGGGCAGGGACCAATAGGTCCCTGTCCTTGGGTGGGCACACCCCCTAGCCTGCTCCTCTCCTATGGGAGGGGGGCAGGAGCCTAGCTGTGATTAGGCAGCGCTCTCCATCTTCAAGATGGCCAGAGCCCAGGATCGTGCTTCACCTCGTCTCCCCCACCTGAGGGCTGGGGTTGGCACAAGCTGGCACATCGCCCTTCCTAACGTAGGTTTTCCCGCCAGTCTTCCCGCCAGAGTGGGGGTCAGGACTGGTGGGGGCCAGTTGCTGGGTACAGCAAATGGTCTGGAGAAGCTCACAGAGGCGGCAGGCCTTTGAATGTTAGTCAGCCTATCCTGGGGGAGGAGACCTAGCACCTTGCCCAGGATGTCCATAGATGCCGGCCCAGGAGAGCGGGGGCTCTCCACCCAGGGGTCCAGCAGCATGTCTGCTGTGTGGCAGCCTAGGCAGCCTCTCAGTCCAGACGTGGGCTGCAGGTTTTGGTTTTAGGGGGCATCTCTAAGATACCCTATGGTGTATTTTACATTAAACCTTGCACTGGCATCAGTGCAGGTTTAATGTGCTGAGAAGTTTGATACCAAACTTCTCAGTTTTCAGTGCAGCCATTATGGTGCTGCGGAGGACGACCTCCCAGCACCATATACTCTTAATGGCAGCACTTCACTTACAGTGCCCAGGAATGGCCCTGGGTACTGTAGAGGCACAGGGCTCATGCAACTATGCCCACATCGCTGGCATAGGGCACCCAGCTAGACAGTGGGGGTGTGGGCATGGCACACAGAGATGTGGGCCATGTCGACTCTCTGTTTAGTTCTGCACCTAGACATTCAGCCTGCAAAGGTAGTGTGTGGGTGTCAGGGTACAGTGCCCCCAAGGGTGGCACAATAAGTGTGCAGCCCTTAGGGGTATTCTCTGGTTACCATGCCCTGGGTACCTAGGGTACCATTTACTAGGGGCTGCTAGGTGGCCAGAGGTGCCAACTGGCTTTTAGTTTCAATACAGTTTTAGGGAAGGAACACAGGCCCTGGGTACCTGGTTGGCAGGATCCCAGGGCACACTCAGTCAAAGCACATCAGCAGTTCAGAAAAAAAGTGAGGGCATACCAATGCAAGAAAGATGGCATTTTCTCACAGAAGGTGCCTTTGGAAGTAGAGGCTTGGACCACCAAGCTCTCAGGGGTGGGGTGTTGGGAGAGGAAAGTGGGGTCGCCCTGGGCCGGGTGGTGGCGTCAGGCAATCATCCTATCCACAGGAGCCCCCGTGTTGGGCCTAGACTATGTGCCCAGAAGGATATCCGTTAGGGCTTCATTGAACGACAGCAGGAGCTCCGAAGTGCTTGCTGCTGGCGAAAGCACCTCTGTCAGGAGGTTAGTGCAGACTGCCACCGTAGGTAGCTCAAGGTGGAGAGCCTCGGCTGCCCTACGCAACACCACTGCGTATGATGCTACCTCCTCAATAGCCACGGTAGGAGGAGACAACATGCCTAGGTCTGGGGAGGTATCCAGACCACTGGCATCCCCCAGTTCCGCTCTCTAGTCCGGATCATAATTTAGCTGGTCTGTTAAAGGGTCACCAGACCCCTCCCAGTCTTCCTCACCCTTCTCTGGCTGTGTCCACATCGGGGCAGAAGCCGGGGTCGAAATCGTCTGGGGGTCCAGCCGGCATCGGCTGCAGATGTGGTGCCGGTCGAATGGCACCGGTAGAGGTGTAACAAGGTCGACCGGCGTCGATGTATATCCAGGCCTGGATCCAAGGGGGGCCTGCGGTGCCGAGGCCGAAACAACCGGCGTCGAAGGCCTAGGACCCCCAGTCGAGTCGGCGGGGACCGAAGGTGTGCCGGCGTAGTCGGGCTTCCCAAAGATGGTGTGCATCGCTTCGTTAAATTGACGAAGCTGGGCTGGGTTCGCTCTCGGTCCCGGGAAGGCCAGAGTCGAACCTGAAGGCTCTGCACGCGGGGCCACAGGAGGGGCACCACCCGCACCCTTCGTCACATCGGCTGATGAACGAGGGGAAGTCGAAGAGCGACAATGCTTCTTCGACTTATTCTTATGCTTCGACTTACCTGAGTGTGAAGGCTTAGAAGAGGAATGGTGATGACTCCGCGATCGGTCCTGTGACCTCCCACGCAACCAGGACCTTGAGCGACGAGGAGCCGACTGCCGGGCCTCGAGGAGCTTTCAGGACCGCTCCCGCAAAGACTTATTCGGGCCATGGTTCGGCATTCGGATCACAACTTGGGGTCATGGTTGCGCTCCAGCCAGTAGAGGCACATGCGGTGCGAATCCGTCACCGATATCAGTCGGTTACAGGAACCACATGCCTTGAAGCTGGGCATCCCTCATGCACCAGGAGTCGATGGACTCAAAAACGAAGTCGACAAAAGCTGCAAAAAAGTCAGTCAAAAAGTGACTGGAGGTATCGCTCTCTCCAGATCAGCCCTTGCTGGTGCGGAGAAGGAAAGAACTGACATAAGAGCGCGAGGGCGGCATCTATGTAGCTACCACAACGTCATCCCGGCCACCACGACGTCGAACGCAGAGTCGACCGGCGCCACCTTCCGACGTGCAGGGGTAGTTTTGACGAAAAACTTTCCGGATCCAGTCTGACGCATGGGGGTAGTTCTAAGGTAAGGAATCTATAACTAACTGTTTCTTTCAGATCTACTCTATTGGACTTTGGGGTCAACATTCATCCATTAAGAACTTCTGTGGGCGGACAGGGCATGCAGCTTTTATCTTGGAACATTGCAGGGATCCACTGTTAACTTCATAATGAGGACTGGCCATCTTTGATTGAACAATTTAATACATTAGGTTGCCAGGAGACTTGGGCATTTAATCCTCTAGGGTTCAAATCTTATTGTTCTGAGGCGACTCAGGCCAATCCTGGGAGAGGGAAGGGGTTTTTAGGTATTTTTGTAGCATGCACCATCAGACCGTTGAAGGTCAAAGTCCTAGCATCAGAGCCATGCTATCAAATTTGAAGTCTTTATTCACCAAAACAGTTTAATATTCTTTTAATAAATTTCTATTTATATATTTTCTCTGCACACCCAATAGGTATTATTGAAGAGCTGGTAAAGCTAGACTCAGAATCGATACATAGGCAGAAAAACCACACATCAATTATTTGGGTGGGTGATTTTAACATCTCCAAATGTTTGCACAGAGGGGATCACATATGTGGTTTCGCTAATGCTCAAGGGGATGAACCTAGCCACTTTGAACATTCAACCTATGTTAAAGCCCTAAATCAGTTGATATTATTACAGAATTTAACCTTCTCGTCTGACGCTTGGGGTAATGGTAAAGTCAACCCACCTACTTTTGTAGGAAGGGGTAAGAGCAGTATAATAGATTTTGTCCTAGTAATCATGGTTTAGCCCTGAGTGCACTGTAGCACTCGATGCCCTAAAGGTGTCTATCAACAAAATTCCAGGAAACATTACTGATATTAGGGAAGCAAGAAATAAATACAAGCAAGCTCTATAGCAGAGGAAATAAGAAATCAGAGCGAAAGCATGGGTGGACTTAAACAAAGCGACCCACTTGAAAGACACTAGACTTTTCTTGGATATAGTCAATCAACCCTTTTACGGACAACCAAGCTACCAATATTGAGTGCCACATGCCTGAACGTACATATAAGACTCGAAACAGGGAACACCCTGCATACTTGGAACTTGCTAAACAACTAATTATACTGCAAAAAAAGCTATCTAAAGTGGCGAGTCACCTCCTTGATCCAATCTTCTTTTAATCTGAAAAATCTACTGCTCTGCATATAAGCACTTTTAACCCTTTCTGTAGTGACAATGTTGTTTAATGTGTGCTTGGGTCACTCTACTGTGGACATGCCACTACTGTGTATATAAGAATCCTTTTTTCTGAACTATTGCTAGTGACACTCCTGAATTTTATCCTTTGTACTTTGTTCCGTGGAACCATTTAAATGTCAGTGTAACATTATGCTTTTATAGATGCAAAGGTTTTACTTAACCATGCAAATTAATAAATGAAAGAATACAGCAAACATCCCTGAACAAGAATGGGCAGGCCATTTTTCTCTCATTTTTAACCCACACAACAAAAAAGGGAAGGGGGTTAAGGAAAACAGGCCCGACCACCATCCTATAAACGAGAATTTGCTAGCTGACCTCATAGACCTAGCTTCAGTCACCAAAGCCGTCAGGAGCACTACATATGGGAAGGCCCCCAGCCATTCCAGGGTATCGACTGACCTTTTTTAAAAACAATGAGGAGTTTTGGACTCCTCGTTACATATAAGCATATGACGCCCAATGTCGAGCAATGTCCACCAGGCAACTAAGCAAGACCAGTGCTTCCCAGGTTTTTAATGTTGGTCAGTGCCTGTGATGCACATCAACAGACAACTATCAACTAGGCTTTGTCCAGACATCCCTGTAGGCTACTGCCCACCAGGCCTTCCATTTCATACCGGCTAGCAGTGGTCGCAATACCCCTGATGCAGGATGTGGTCATGAGTCAAAAGTTGGTTATTGACAAACACAGGTAACATGTTTTTTTCATGGTTCTTTTTATATTCCGCTGATTCTTGCAGCTAAAGACAAAGATAACAGATCGGGCTAATGGACCAATGGCAAGATACAAGCTGCAAGAACTGTTTGTGCCAACTTACTAAACACTTCTGTCAACAAATACATTCCGGAAGTGTCAGCTTGTTGGAATGGACCAGCTTTAGTGGCCGTCACATCATAATTTAACAAAATCTTGAGCGTTAATATGGTTTTCACATTGATTTAGTTTTTTGTATCAGGAAAGCTGGAAAGCATTCAACAATTTTCATAACAAATAGCATTTAAGTTCTCATGGGCACACAATGTCTCATAACATCAAGATGGCATGGCATATTCTGGTTCAGCTCCAAATAAAGTAGACAAGAAATAACTGTGTTCTTTTCCCACCTGCCACGGCCAGGCTTACTGCATAACGACAGAATCAATAAAACTGACTTTATGCTCTGGAGCAAATCCCAGGCTAATAATATTATAATTTTAAATTCCACACCTGGCGAGAGATGCAGGAGACAAATATTCAAAACTGCACAATATATGTTGCAAATAAAACACAGACCGAGCGAGGCCCAGGCCCTGCCACCGCCCGGGCACCATGTCTGCCAGCGCCGTGTACGTGCTGGACCTGAAGGGGAAGGTAAGAGCCCCCCGGGGACAGGTGTAGGCAGCACAGTTGCTGCAGTAGTCTGACAGGCCTGAGGGGGGGGGGGCCTCATGTATATTTAGTGGGGTCTGTGGAAGATGGCCAGACGAAAGGAAAGGGCTGTCGAAAGGGGCCAGAGCGGACTGTGGCCTGTATTGGGGGGATAGGCTCCCTCTGGGGTCTCTGTAGATCAAGGCATTACCATGTTTTGGGTGTCAGTTCTTTCTCGTCTCCCTGTTATGGCTCCTTCTTCCCTTCTTTCCTACACATTTTCTCAACCTCATTATTTTCTGTACCTTACTACACTATTGTAACTGATGTAACTTGTAACGCAACGTTCCTCTGTTGTAGCGCTCTGATACCTCCGGGTCTAGCCAGCGCTATATAATTCCTTTTTGATGTACCTTGTAATGCAACGATCCTCTGGTTCAGCGCTCTGATACCTCCGGGTCTAGACAGCGCTATATAACTTTCGCAAATCAAATTAACAAAAAACTGGTTTCCCTTAACACTGAGACCTGAGCAACATGGCTGATGACCGATGGAGCTGCTAGACAGCTAATGAGGAGATTGGCCTTGGTTTCCCTCTTGACCGTCACCTACCCAGCCGGACATTGGGCACAGTTCCTCCTCATCTCCCCGCTATTACTCCTTCCTCCCCTCCCTCCTACGAATCTTGAAATATTGTTTATGTGTACTGTATCTTACTATGCTCTTGTATCTGATGTAAATTTTAACGCAACAATCCTAAATGTAAAGCGCTCTGATACCCTCGTGGGTCAAGTTCGCTCTATATAAAACTTTATAAATGAATAAATAAATAAAAATTGTATTTTAAATAAAGGGAAGTGCAATGAGGGACAAATAAAATGTTATGGTTAGGACTGGCTGGCTCATGAGAGGTTGTAGCTAACTTTTCACAGCGTCGTAAATGCACATTTTGCAAAACCAATCCTCAATGAAACATACTTACTTCCAGTGTTCTCAAAAAGCACTTTATCATTTAAGCCAAGACGAAGTTCTGGCATCCCTGAGAGAAACACCCTCATTTTGATGGACCCCACTATCTCACTCCGTAACACGTTTCCATTGGCACTAACCTAAAAGAAAAGAAGCATAGAATACATCAAATAAATTCATGGAACAATGTGCCCACTTGTTCAAAGCAGTTTTTTGTTTTATTCTTCAGATATATGAAAAGGACCGCAATCCAAAATGGCAGACATCTGGAAGGTGGCTCTGACAAACTGAGCCAGCAGCCACTTCCTGAATGTTGTAAGAGGACCAGACAGAATGCGGAAAGACAGATTTCATGAACAAGAATTCTTAGAAACTCTTAAGTAAATAACTTGCAAGTTTGTGCAATATTGCTAGGATAATACACATTTCCCTTGTCCCTTGAAGTCACCCATTCCTAGTCGCTGGTAACTAAATGAGAAGACACACTCTTGTCCCTCGTATGTTTGAAAGACTGCCTGCTGTTGATGAAAGTTCTCATTCTTAGAGTCTTTCAAATTTGGTTTACTGTAGGGTTTGATATCACATGAACTAGGTGCGATGCTATATGCAAGCTGTACAGTAATTTCAACAACATTTTAAAGAGAGGAATACTGTAGGAAAGTGTCCTTTCTGCATGGTTGCCCCTAACTCTTTTGCTAAGATACCTGATGCAATTGGGACCTGCCAATCAGGTTCCCAGGGCCGGGTTTTCCCTAAACTGTACCAATCTTTCCACATCAGGCACAACTCTGGCCTACCTGTAAGCCCCTTGTAAAAGGTACCTATGGTACCAAGTGCATGCTAGCCAGGGGAAGGCCTCCGAGGGCTGCAACATGCATCATGCCCCATCCTCAAGCCGTCCTGAGTATATGGTCTGGAAACGGATTATTAGGAATTCCTATCCTCCAGGCCAGCCAGCCTGATCTTCAATCTGTCCCTGAGGGTCCTAGCAGAAAGTTGCTGGCAGATAACACACTCCTCAGGGCCATGATCTTCTGGAAGGCACACGATGCAGACATCATGGGGGTCGCTTTTGGCCTTCTTCCTCTCACATGCTGGGCACTTAACAAAAAGGCCAGGCATTTCGGAGCCCCAAAACGCCTAAAAAACAGCACAAAAGTGAGAAGAGAACACCAAGCAGTAACTGCAACACTTTTAAAAGTTAAAAGTGCAAAAACGAATTCAATAAACCCTTGAAAAAGGGAGAGCTCAATGCCAGGGTCCTGTAAGCAGGAGCCGGAAAAAAGAACTGAAAGTAGAGGGACCTGCTATGCATTCTGGGATACTGGGAGAAGTTCTGGAAAGTTCTCTTAAAGGCACAGTATCCTATTTAAGCCACATAATGGCAGCCTATGGGGCTTGTCTGTCCCTACCTTCCTCTCTATCATTCCTGGGTCTTTGACTGGGGTAGGCAAGTTTCTCTATGGTAGAAACTAGCAGGCTGTGCTGTGTGTGGTGATTTTTGGTGGAATTTCTAGTTGAAGTACTGGACAGTGTAGCCTGTGGATATAGGCTGCATTATTTGTCTTTAAATTCTCTCTTAAGTGTCTTTGCAGTTTCTGCATTATTTTGACAACTTAAGAGATTATTTTTTGATTGCCGGGGTCCACGCACATGGGCGGGACTATTCACTAGATTATGACTATACACAGAGATCCCCTACTACAGAAACGGATTATTAGGAATTTTCTAGCACCATAATGGCTTTACTGAAACCTGGGATGTTTGGTGTCAAACATCTCAGAATATTTAACCTGCACTGACTCCAGTGTCCAATTTATTAGTCCCTGCACTTAGGGGTCCCTTCTAGAGGGGACCTCTGAACCAAACCAGCCTCTGGTGGGGTTCTGACTGGTGACCATCAGCCTGCCCCCACAAGACACATTTCTGGACGCCAAGGGTGGGAGCCTTCGCTCCTTCAGCCCAGAAACAAAGCCTTTCCTGGGTAGAGGTGTTCACACGTCCCCCAGGTCAAGCAGAGCCATGTGTGGTACGGCAGCTTCAAAGGCCTTGCCGCCTTTACAAAGATACCCTCAGCCTCTCCTGCTATCAGAAGCAAGCCCCCTTCCGTCTCATCCCATTTTCAGCGGGAAGACAGGCAGAAAAAAGTAGACCAGCCCAGACGGCTTGGCTACCTGTGCCAACCTCACCCCTCAGGTGATGGAGGCGAGGTGAAGCCCACTCTTCAGTGTCCGCCATCATGCAGAAGGCAGGCAACCTCCAATTAAAGATAGGGTTGGTGCCCACCCCCCCACATGGGGTTAGCAACCTAAGGGTGTAGTCACCCTAAGGACAGTAGCCCATTGGCTACTTGCTTAAGACCCCTAAACTGTCTCCTAAATACAGTATTTAGGGGTTGCTCTGAACCCAGGAACTAGATATGACGTGACAAGAAGAAGGACCGAAGAGCCATGATGTAGAAGACAAGGGAAAAAACCCCTAAAAGCAAAACTCCAAGAACCCCCGGGACCTGCTCCGCCTTCCCAAAGAACAGAGATCCCCCATGGGCACCGGATTTGTCTAACAGCAACCCAAGCGAGTACTGCAGATCTTAGCTGGATCCGGGAGCCCTCACCACTCTGCAACCAACATCCAGGGCCGGAGTTTGAGTGGCCCAACACCCCAGCGAGGTCCCCCCAGCGATCCTGTCCTGTGTTTCAGTGTTGGCTGACTTCGGGGACCTGATTACTCCTGCACCGACTTCCAGAACCGATGCCTGCAGACGCCGCTTCTCCAGAGATACCCGCAAGGTTCGACGCCCTGCATCTCCAACGGTACAGTTTTATGGGTCTTTCCGACACCGTAGATGTCCTGCGGCGCCGCAGTCGACCAGAACTGTTGGATTTGTTGTTCATGATGCCGTGATAGCCCCAGACGGAGCTATAGACTTCAAGGAACTGTATAGAAAGCCTATGTTTGCTTTATTGGTATTGCGGATTACTGGATGGTGGATTTTTATCATTTTGGTCTTGTTTTACCCAGATAAATATTGGATATTGTTCCAAAACTGGTGTGGTGTCCTTTTGTAGTGTTTTCACAGTATTACTGTTGGTTATGTGCAAATGCTTCTCACACTGCCTCTGGGATAAGCCTGACTGTTCGTGCCAAGCTACACAGGGGGTGAGCAAGGGTTATTCTATACGTGTAATCCCCTTATCCTGACTTGAGTGGTGGATTCTGACTGGCTTAGGTGCAAACCCTAGTCAACCAAAAACTCATTTCTAACAAGCCCTCATTTGCAACAAACACAAATATGTAGCATACACAGCATCTTGTCATATTTTATCAGGAATCAGAAAAAATAAATGTATTTCAAATGTTATGAAAATGCCTGGAGATAAACTCTGTTGATTGATAAAAGCAGGAAATATATCAAGGACTGGGATGCATCCCACATTTCATGTGTTCATGTTTATAAATAAAATGTAATATAAAGAACTGTAATAACATGTATTTCATTTGATGAAGTCCATTTGGTTTACTAGGTCTTTGAACAATAGGACTAATGGGCAACACGTGTGTTTTACAAACCACTGGAGCATGTAGAAATCTTCAGGAATGCTCGCTACGTGTCATAACAGGGACAATAACCCAGCTGGTATTACTAGACTGAGTAAATCAAGTAGGAATGTCCAAATCCCCTTCTGGTTTTAACGAGAGCACTTACTGACAAAAAAATTATAAGATTAGTGGAAGAGTAAGAGTATATGGTTCATAGTGTATGAAGAGGAAATCTTTCTGCAAATTAAAAGAATAGTAGCTAAGAAAAGAATAAATTGTAAATGTAATAAAATAACTCTCCATCAATACTACACCGATAAATAGCAGTTTCACACACTAATACCCGTTTCCTCTTAAGACAGTTGTGTATGAATAGAAAATGAATGCACGGAAATATAGATCACAAGCATGCCACCCATAAAAACAGTTAAAAAAAAAGTGACAAAAGTGTTCCAACATTTTTAAATCAAGTAAAAAAACATTATTTAGTAAGAATGGAAACTTCAAGTGAAAGGGTGCATCAAAACAAACAAAAGTAAAAAACAAATACTTACCAGAAGATTGACGGATTCAATAACGTCTAAGAACACTTCATTTTTCCGATATTTAATTCCTTCGGATCTCCAAGACACTGCATTGGTCACTGTAGCAGGAGGGCGAGGGGCTCCCGTTTCTAATTTGTGCCCTTCTTGAGTGATATATCTAAAACCAAAAAACAGGACTCACTTCAAATCATGAGGCTATCAACAAAATATAAGCATGTCCCAATGTATTAGCAGTACACAAGCAGATTGATTATGGCCAAACTAAAAAGAAATCAGATGATGTGATGCATGTCAGCCACTGAAAGTAGAAAAAAAGGAATTTATTTCTGGTTCGAGTTGCAACTCTGATTTGCGAATAATACTAAGGGCCTGATTACGATCATGGTGGACAGGGTTACTCCGTCACAAACGTGTCAGATAACCCGTCCACCAAACTGCAATTTCATTATTTCCTATGGAACTGGTAATACGGTAGATGGAGTATCAGTTACGTTAGCGACTGAGTATTCCATCTGCCAATATCGTAATCAGGCCCTTAGTATAATAACAACATTCTCTAGTATATCATTGCAGGGACTCATGCCACTGGTTACCTACCGAGTGCAGTCTTCTGCAGGAGGTGTAGGTATTTCTCTGGCCTCTGATGAGGTCATCTCAGACATAACTGGTAGATCAGTGTTCTGGCCGGGTCATCTATATCCGGCACTTTTATTCTCGATCAGACATGAGATTACTGGCCTCTCATTTACTGTAACCCACCGGTCTTATATCGCTAAATGTAAATTAGCATGGCCTCAAATCTAGAACCTTAATTGCTGACCTCATGTTGTACTCTTTGTGAAAGCATTCAAGTAAACAAAGATAATTTTAATGCATGGATAGTATTGTGCTTAGAAGATATTGCTTCTGTAGCGCATGCAACTATTTGAGTTCATTTCCTCTAAACTCAGCCAAGGCAGGTTTTGAACCCATCCTGGGTAAGAATATTGCGCTTATTGATGTACACAGCAAGGTGCCATTTACACTGGATCAGGGCGGTGAGGCATTGCTCATCCTCTGTGAAACCCTCCACTGTCTTTGATGCAGTATTATTATTATTATTATTATTATTATATTTCTTATATAGCGCCAGAATCGACCCCCGAAGGGGTATCTCCGCGCTCGCCTTGGCTCCTGGTTTTTCCCTGTGAGATAGCCCCTACAGGGCATCCCCAAGGTGAAAGCCAGGCATCCCGCCGCGGGGGGCCGTTGTGGAGATTAAGCAAGCTTAATGCCCAGAGTTGCAGAGTGTGAACCCATGATTAGGTCAGGCACCGAAGCGAGAATTATCGAGTCCGTGGACATTTGAGCTTAACACCCTGCCGCGTCGGGAATCGAACCCTGGTCCCGGGTCTGACCTCTGCTTCAGGGTCTGCCTGCTCTAACCAGTGAGCCACACTTCTCTATGCCTCCCCATCCTGACAGGCAGGCTTATGAGAGCAGGAGAGACAGGGTTTGCTTTGGAATGGTTCTGCTCTTTCCTTACAGCTCGGAGCCAGGCAGTCATAATTCCAACATTCAAGTCCTCATCAAAATCCTCATTGCGAGGAGTCCTGGAGGAGTTACCTACGAGTACGAGTCAGAACACGGGGACTCCTGGGCGTCACCCAGCGGGGGACGGTCGTTTGCCTCTGATGACCAGGGTCTGCCGTAATGTGGCTCTGCAAACTGGGCTAAGAGCAACACCTGCACTTGCCTCCCAGTAGCAGTGATGGGGACAGTCAAGGCTTTTCAGGGAGTTCGTGTAGGGGTGCTTCAAGCTGAGGATTCAATCACCAAGCAACTCAATAATTTGAATATCTAAACCACTGTCTCTCTTGTTAAAAAGAGAATGCTTCAATAAACGCAAACAAAAACCAGAACACCACACACTACAGCATACAGGTACAGGCATTTTACTGGCACGGTGCCACTTTACCCTCCCCTCACTTTTTCCCCTATTCCTTGGTTTGAGTCGATCTATGGGGAGGTCTGTCAAGCACAGGTAAAAAACTACTCTGCTCTAGAGTTTGTGCGTTCAGTTAGTCCCAACAGTGTTTTTTACTAACAGAGCTTTGTTAAAGTACCATTCGAGCCAAGGACTCCAAGCACACATCTGGATCTCTCCATGTCTGGGAGGGGACTCACTGGCTGCGAGTGCCATAGCACTCAGGTTAGGTTCACCGGGAGGAGCGGTGGATGCCACCACTCAGTGTCTGCGTGTGCATGCAGGATCCAGAAGCTGCAAGCCAGCTTTGGGTGAGCGGAGTGTGTGAGTCACAGGGTGAGAGGATCACAGCGCCACAGCATTGTGGCCTAAGCTGGCAGAATGGCCCCAGCTTAGGCCACAATGCTGTGTTAGCAGGACAATCAACTCCAGTTCAGTAAGACATGACAGCCGCCTGGTCCACTTAGAAACACTCCAAACTGACGCAGCAGCCCAGTCCACTTCAGTTCAATTTCAGAACCTAAAAGCAGCGCAGTCCACTCGGGTACCGCTTTAGGATTCCAGCAGCAAAGCTTCAGGGCAATGCCACAGTGTAGGCCCCTCAGACACAACTTTAGGTCAGTGCCACAGTGCAGCCACCTGGCGGGAGAGACTGTGCTAATCTGGTAGCACTCAGCTCACTCAAGCTCTCTGGGAGGATGGACCCTTCACTCCATGGTCAGCGGGTTCTGGCTCATCATAGATTTTCACACCTCATGCATGGCTACCACACTCCTTCTCCATCTCAGCAGGCAGGTTAGTTTCCAGATGCTTTAGGGCAGGGAAACCGCTCTTCCTTACAGGTAAGACTCCAGGTGATGTCCCCTCACCTCTGGGTAACAGCTGTGAGGCAGACTGGTTCCACATTAGTCCTCCTAGGAACTCTGTGGACCGCTGTCATCCTTGGTCAAATAGAAATTCAAATTGGAACAAGAAGTAGGCCAGCAGCTCCCACTGTTAAGCACTCGATGCAGACAAGGAATGTGAATTCTATGCCTACTTTACTCTTGTTCACTCTACACAACGGATCAACCATAAAAGCACACATACATATGCACACGAATAACATGCACTAGGATCTGGGTTCGCATACAGACTACAGACGGGGAACATTGTTTACGACGCGGTTTTTACACCGCAGTGCCTTTACCCCGCAGCTATTACAACGCAAGTTGTTACTACGACTTGCGCTGGATAGCGCTGTGGGATAAGGAATCTTGCAATTTTATATTTCAACACCTTCCCTACTGTTACGGGGACTCGTGTTGGAATATAAAATTATAAGATTCCTAAATCCACGCCCTCCAACGCAAGTCGTTGTAACGACTTGCGTTGTAACGACTTGCGTGGTAAAGGCATGCGTTGTTACAACATGCGTTGTAACAACGTACATCCACTACAGACCTTTACAGGAGTGGGCCAAGATTCCTCCCCTCCAGTAACACAGATAACAAGCATTTACAATGCAATGGTTTTGCCTTTGTTAAAGTTAGAGCTATTGGCATTGCTCTTGACATTTTCATTTATGTTTTTTTTTAACATAAATAAATGGCATTGTCATTTACAATGCCACTAGCTTTATCTCTCGCAAATGACACACAAACACACACAGAGCCCCCCCCACACACACCCACACAGAGCCCCACACACACAGCCACACAGAGCCCCCCCCCACACACAGCCACACAAAGCTTCCCACACACACAGCCACACAAAGCTTCCCACAACAGCCACACAAAGCTTCCCACACACACAGCCACACAAAGCTTCCCACACACACAGCCACACAAAGCTTCCCACACACAGCCACACAAAGCTTCCCACACACACAGCCACACAGAGCCCTCCACACACACCCACACAGAGCCTTCCACACACACCCACACAGCACAAGCAGGCAACAGGGGCACAAGCAGGCAACAGGGGCACACGGAGGCACAAGCAGGCAACAGGGGCACACGGAGGCACAAGCAGGCAACAGGGGCACACAGAGGCACAAGCAGGCAACAGGGGCACACAGAGGCACAAGCAGGCAACAGGGGCACACAGAGGCACAAGCAGGCAACAGGGGCACACGGAGGCACAAGCAGGCAACAGGGGCACACGGAGGCACAAGCAGGCAACAGGAGCACACAGAGGCACAAGCAGGCAACAGCGGCACAAGCAGGCAACAGGGACACACGGAGGCACAAGCAGGCAACAGGGGCACACGGAGGCACAAGCAGGCAACAGGGGCACTTACGGAGGCACAAGCAGGCAACAGGGTCACAAAAACTGAGGCACAAGCAGGCGACAGGGGCACAAAAACGGAGGCACAAGCAGGCAACAGGGGCACACGGAGGCACAAGCAGGCAACAGGGGCACACCGAGGCACAAGCAGGCAACAGGGTCATGAAAACAAGTACAAGCAGGCAAAAGGGTCACAAGCAGGAATTGTAATTTAGACGGGGCTTAAGTGGAGAACGGTCAGTAGGGAAGTAGTGCGGCTGGTGCAGTGGTACCAGGCCGAAAGGTGAGAGGGGCTGTCTGCACCCCAGTTTGGACAGTTTCCACTACCTAACAGGGATTGGTGGGAGGGGGGCGTACTTCTTGCTTGCTTTAGGGCTGTTACTTCGAGGACGCAGTGCACGCTCCTGCCTGCTGCCGCCGAGACACGACAACAGGCAGGGAGAGGACAGGCTGGGAGAGGGCAGGGAGGGGACAGGCTGGGAGGGGACAGGCTGGGAGGGGACAGGCTGGGAGAGGGCAGACTGGGAGAGGGCAGGGAGGGGACAGACTGGGAGAGGGCAGGCTGGGAGAGGGCAGGGAGGGGACAGGCTGGGAGAGGGCAGGTTGGGAGAGGGCAGGCTGGAAGTGGACAGGATGGGAGAGGAAAGGCTGGGAAAGGGCATGGAGGGGACAGGCTGGGAAAGGGCAGGCTGGAAGTGGACAGGCTGGGAAACGGCATTTCGGTTTTCTTGTGAAATCAGTCAGACTTCGGGAAACCTCGATGCCATTATAAGACCATGAAACACGGCTACCCCAAGGATACTTCCGTTTTCAACCACAGGCCCCGTTTGATGTAACAGTCACTACGCTAAGTGCATCCTGTTTTAAATTGGTTTCTTTTTCCATGTCTATCTGCACTCCCTGTTGGCCAATTAAAAGCCTACACCTCATGTTCACCATGCTACAGGATTCACATAGTAAGAAAAAGTATGAAAGGGGGCGACTTTAGTGAGAAAGCACGCGTTTCCCCCTGGGTTGCAGAGCCACATCTTCTGAAATAAGAATTCAAAGTCCTCTCTCTGCATATCTAGACATCTGCTTCCCCCTCCAATCATCTCACTGACAACCACACCTGACCAGTCAATCATTCGAGCTGTGGACTCCGCTTCAGCACTGATGGGCTTAACTTCTGCCCCTCCCCAATTGCAATATCTTGACGCTTTGCGAGGCAGTGCAGCTCGCTTGTGCCAGACCCCAGCACATATATGATGGTATGACGCCAGCCTATGTACACAGATGTGTAAATAATAATCACATTATAAGTAATAAGGGTGTGTGTGGGTGTGTATATATATATATCGTCCCCTCCTTCCCAGTCCATGAAAAGGGCTCCCGTGCTTGCTCCGGGGCAGCCCCAGGGTCTCTGCATGTTACTGGTCCCGTGTAGCCGAGGCCCAGGAAGAAAAGACACCGCTCAAGGTCAGCGGCTGAGGTTGAAACCTCTGGCAAGCAGCGCTTCCAGCCCCCGCCCTCCCCCCTCACACACACCCACCCCCATGAAGGATTCCTATCGACATAGTACTGCTACGTGGGATGGAAAGATCCGTTTTATTTTTTTATTTTTATTTGTGCGTTTTTATATAGCGCGGACTTTACCCGAAGGTGTCAGAGCGCTTCACAATAGGAACAGAACTGATACATGAGAACATTACAAGTGAACAAAATATAAAAGCAAACGTTACATTAAATGAAGCACAAATGACAATCGTGAGCCAACAAAATACAAAAGCTCTTCAAATGTTAAGAAAGCTTCAGCACAACCGCTAAACAACCGAACGGGACGCGGTACAAGGTGCCGGGACACACAGAGCACAAACACACACACCCTAGTGGCCTGAGCCACCCTCACAAGTGCTGCTGTGTGCAAGTGTGAAATAGGAAGTGGCGACAGGGCCCTGTGGCAGCAGGTGGGCGTGGAGAGTGCAACCCATGGCGCGCAACACAGTAAGTGAGTGCACACAGGCCCCTCACACGGTACACGTCAATAGATTGCATCCCAGGTTGTGCAACGATTTCCAAATATGACGCTGAACACAGATATTGAAATGCCTTATAGTGCCCTGCCCCCCACAAGATGCAGAACCAGGCCTGGTGTGCAAATCACAAACAACCACCATACGTTGTGCACGAGAGACACCAGCACACTGCATACACGCAGGTCTCCCCCCAAACATAGAACACCAGAGGTCTTTCCACGCAGAAATGGTGTGATACGCAACACCCCGTTACTCGCACACTAGGCTAGGGACACAACGTCCTGCTCTCAGGCAAACAGCTTCCAAACAAGACTCAGGGGCAAACGAGGACAGCCGAGGCCCACTTATCAACCCATGTCTGGGCAGGTTCTCCCCCCCGTCAGCCGGCACCAGGGCGGGCCGCGTCCTCGCCAGAACATCCACTTTAACAATCACACCAAACACATAAGTTAGAGGTGGGTTTCACGTGGAGCTGATGGAGGAGCACGACTACGCGCAATTGTGCCACCACCATTACTGTGTGCAACCCAGCCACACGCACACACCACAGCCTCCAAGCATTACAGCCACACGCACACACCACAGCATCCAAGCATTACAGCCACACGCACACACCAAGCCTCCAAACATTACAGCCACACGCACACACCAAGCCTCCAAACATTGCAGCCACACGCACACACCACAGCCTCCAAGCATTACAGCGACACGCACACACCACAGCCTCCAAGCATTACAGCGACACGCACACACCACAGCCTCCAAGCATTACAGCCACACGCACACAGTACAGTGCCCTGTAAACACAATCTGGCCACACACTCGGCAAACACTCCCCACTGCTGAAGAGCAACACGTCCTAGTGCTTGTTTTTGCGTATTTTTCTGGGCAGCTGGTATTTTTTTTTTGGCACAGGGATGGCACAGACCCTGCCAGGAGGGCTCCTTCACGGAGGGTTTTTACATGCAGAAGAGATTACTACCAGGCACGTTTTTGTTGTTTCAATTCCCCCTCCATGTGCCTCACTGCCAGAAATCGGGTATATAAAATGACACTGAGTGGCTTGATTAAAGGTTATTGGACGAGGACGGAAAGGAGCTCCACAAAAGGCTTACACACCCTCAATTTATTAGCCACAAGCTTGATTAGACGGAGGGAGGCCTCGCAGATGCGGCCGGGCCGCCTTGAAGGCGGCTGCCGGCGGGCTGACCCGGGAAGCCCCGCGCGGAGCTGATTGCAATTACCCGACGCTTTACACATCGTCTGGCCCGAGACTGGGCTGTCGCAGGACCACCAGACGCTGCTGCGGGCGCTGCAGATGGCACCGGCTGACACACTTGGGGCACATTACACGAGCATCTGCACAGCACATGATGCCGGGCTGTTTCATGATAGCTGGGGCTCCACAGAGTGTGTAAACGAGCCGGCTGTCAAAGGCAGATATATGGGAAGCCTCGTGAAGCCCACACGGCAGGGGAAAAGGAAATGGGAGGGGAATCACGCGCAGGCTGGATCATTTCAAAGAAGCCCAAGAAAAACCACGCTGCAATAAAACTCCCATTACCTTATTAAAATGTCCTTGTTAGAATGAGTTCCCTTTAAAAGCACGCACTGCAAACACACTGCGCTGGTGCTCTGCTGACTTATCCCGCTCGGATTCTGCATCTACTCGAACTGCCTCATACGAGCCTTCTGGCGACTTTTGCTCGGTTGTCATTGTGCATCCAGAGTGGCTTTTAGGATGTGATTCTGCCTCATTAGTGATGTGTTCTGGTCGTACGGTTCGGCTCCCGGTTCTGTGCACGCAGCAGAGAGGCCAAGGACTGGTTGTGCAGGTAGGGGGGCGGGAACGGGGCCGGGGAGACACGGAGAGCGAGGCAGCGGTAGGGGGGCGGGAACTGGGAGCCGAGGCAGCGGTAGGGGGGCGGGAACGGGGTGTATAATTCTGCACATCGCTGATGTAATTATTGTGGGATGAATGCAACTTTGAAATGTGACAATTGTTCGCAATTCCAAAAATACCAAATAAATAATACATTAAAACAAGGAGCTGAGGAGCCGAGGAGAGGTGGGGAGAGGAGGACACCATCTCACTCACCTTCGCTTTTAGTGAGAAGCGACTCAGCATCCAGCCTTTAGCCTCCAGACTCCTGCTGCCTGCCTGCGTGTATTCGGCGGCGGGGGAAGCTCCGTGCTCCGTGTTCCTGCAGCCTGCAACGGGAGAGGACACGGGGGGCGGGAGGGGACACGGGGGGGGGGGGCGGGAGGGGACACGGACGGGAAAGCAGAGGACACGGGGGCGGGAGGGGACACGGGGGGGGCGGGAGGGGACACGGACGGGAAAGCACTCACGCAAGCAGGAAAGGGTGCCGGCTCAATGCCGGGACAGACTCGGGGGCGTTCCCGGCGTCGCGTGACGTTGGCAAAAGCCAAAGAATGTCGGGAACGCCCCCGTGTCTGGTCCGGCATTGACGGACAGGCCCCTCGTCCAATGGCAAGGCTCCGTTTACGGAGCCAGCCAATCAATGACGAGGGCCGACCCAAAGCCACACACACAACTCAAGAGGTTTTTTTGGCACATGCGCAAAGCGCATGGCCAGTCAAAACCTAAAAAGGTCCTGTTACAACTACTGATCCTCAAAACATGGTATGCTGTCATCATCGTTCTACGTGCTGACCCAGTGACAGGGATGGTAGCTGACCCAGTGACAGGGAGGGTAGTGCACGGTCAAACAAATGAGACACAATTGGTGCCCCCCTAAATCCTTTCAGATCCAGGACCTCCCTAATGTCCAAGGACCAGAGATGTTTTAAGGCATAGGTAAAGTGGCAACTGTCCAAGGCCCCTACCTTCCAAGGAGTCCCTGAATAACTGAACTACCTTTCTAACTCCACATTGACAATTTCTCCTTCTCAGCCTTTAGTCTATTATTCAATATAGTTTGGCATCATGAGGTTTGAATTAGCAGAAAATAGGCAATAAATGACAAACTTGTTGCAAAAAGGGCCGACTGAGGTATGTCTTGCCCGGGGCCCCTAACATTTTTAAAACAACGCTGCCAGGACATGCCTACACCTTTGCACACACAGACTAGATTAGTCTGAAGCTGGGACCACAATCAAACATCAGGATAATAGATACCCGCAGTCATGCACTCGTAACAGGGGAACAAGCAGTGACCGCTAGATGGGCGAATTGATGCTCAGCATGTGAATCCAGAAAAGGATTCATGATGCAAAAGATTTTTCTCAGGAGGCCATTAGGGATTTGCAGCACCTAAAGGCCCAGCCCACACTACCAAATACCAGTATCAACGCCACCTACTACCATTACACTCCTACAAATGTGACAAACTGGACTATACCACGTGACCTAAAGGTGTAGAAATGGCCTGGGCACGCTGGTATGATCATTATCTTAATTGTAATAGGACTGTTTAACACTCTCCGTTATGTGCTCTTTTAAAACTAGACTGACAGTGCCACCATGTGGTGGTCTGACATAAATATGTGCATGTGTAAAGAAATAAGAGAAGGGCCAAGCAGTTGAAAACACCAGCACAAATTAAGCACTAGGTACATGACTATACACCATGCGGGGGCATTCCTGTCTCTACAGTACCCTCTTTGTTGAAACAGATTCACGATTTGCAGCTTTGCCGTATGAATCATGCAAACGACATACACATTTTGTAACTGAAAGGAAAAAGGCAATACTGTGTGCACCAAATTCCTGAAAGGCTGAAAGGAGTAGCCGACTGGATGGCATTTCAATCTGTTATAGCTAATCTCGAACAAATCCGAGGTGCTGATACTCCATTCCTCCACCTTTGGATGCATCTTTAATTGGTGGCCAGATGTGCTCAGTGTTCTCCCCCAATTTATTTAGGGGTCATTTTTGATGAGAGCGTCTCTTTTTCCCCCTCAAGTAGAGAAAGTATCTTGATCCGGTTCTGTTTTTCTTTTCTTTTCAAACACAAAGTCAGGCTGTGCAATAGCACCAACTTCCTGTAGAAGGACACATTTAACAAGTATTCTAGCCAATACATCTTGCCATCTTGGATTCACTGTGTTCCTCTCATACATCAGGTTAAGGAGCCATGTTTGAGTGTCAGCTCACAGTATAACAAGGACTGTGACATAAGGTAAGGGAGTCTATGTCAGTCAAAATTGCAGCATCTGATCAGCACACTCTTTGTTTTCTGGTATATTAGCAGGTTTAACGTAATGCTAAGATTATGACAGTGAAATCTACAGAACTTTAGAGCATTCATAGCTGTTGAGAATCACTGTACTCCATCCATTTCTACAGTTACAAGAGCAAGTGTCCCTCATACTTGCCAGTCGGAGTGTCAGCGGAGAGGGTAATCAGAAGACTGTTGTAAAGAAGCACCATTTACAAAGTTAAAAGTTCAGAAAGTTTGGACTGGCAGGGTCAAAGCTAGTTAATTCGTATAGCAGAGATGAAATGTGTTTCACCAGCCATGGGGTTTTGGTTTCGCATCGTGTCATGAGTGGTTTATTAAGTGTGGACAGTTAGCCTATTCTTGGCCTACTCATCACACCAACAAACTCACAGGAACAAGCACACCATTACAAATACACTTGCCCCATTGCATACTCACAATTTTACACACCGGCACACAAATGCACATGCCAACACACCCTCATAACCACCCACTCACACTCAGCGACGGAAGCCTGAACTACTCTTATCTAAGCATTCACTAGTCTGTGTATGAGGGAAACGTGTACTCCTGGGCAGAATGTGAAGAAAGTGTGCATTGACATTGTGAGGAAGAGTGCCCTGCTGCTGTCCGGTTTTGTATTAGCTCTGGGTGAAGGAATCTTGAACTGTAAACACCGGTGCACCTATTATATGTGTTAGAAAAGTTTACACTGCCCCTGCTCGCATGCTGAACCAGTGTTGGGGATTAGAAAAGCTTGATTAAACTCAAAATTGATTTAGATTAGTACATTTTTCTCTAAACATTTACACAATTTGACTTGTGCATATCCTCTCTGTAAACAACCTATAGTTGCACAAACTATTACAAGTTGGCACCAAGACATGACGTTGCCGCCAGCAATAACAAAAGGGTTTGAATTCAGTTCTAGAGCTTTTTTCCTGCCAAATATGAAACAAGTCTCTCAAGTGCACAAACCAGAAAAGAAAGGACCGAAGGATCTTACCTCAGGTGCATGAAGAGAAAGGAGAGTTGGTTCTAGAGCCAATCAATTACAGCACAAGCAGTTTGTAGGGGAGGAGTCTTCAAGAAATGCCGAAAAATCTGGAATTTGCGGTCACCTCATATTTAGTGCATAGCATTCATTATTATTTTGAAAAACCCTTAAAATCACTTAAAGCCACCAACTCAAAGGATCACGGTTTGCCTGGGAGACATATACCTTTACTGATACAAGGGGTTCAGTCTATTTGTGGGGCGGAACAACTAAGTATTATGGGGCGTACCATAAAGATACCCTCAGAAATGAGGCATTACCAAGGGAATTGGAAATTCTGCAACAGATTCACTTGGTAATTCCTGTCCAGTGTTTAACCTGGACATGTCGGTCGCTAAATGTCCTGCAGTTAAATAGGAGCAAAACAAATCAGAACTGAAGGAAACAGGGTTTTGTTGCAGTAGGCCCCCACTTTTTGTATCTGATGCAACTTCAACTGAAAGTGTACTGGGTTCCTATTAACCAGGTCTCCAATACCAGTGTTCTTTCCCTAAAGTGTACCATTGTTCCACAATTGGCACCACTTTAGACTCCATGTAAGTTCCTAGTAAATGGCACCTAGGGCCTTGGGTCTAAAAAGGGCCCCCAAGGGCGGCAGCACGAATTGTCCCACCCTAAGGGAACCCTCAACAAGCTCATGCAAACTGCCATTGCAGCCTGCGTGTCTTGGTGCAGACAAAAGTGAAAAGTCGAAATGGCACTCATCCCCGTGTGCCATGCCTACACAGCACTGCATGTGTTATAGGTAAATCACCCATACAGCAGGCTTTACATCCCTAAGGCAGGGTGAACTATACCCATGTGTGGGCATATCTGCATGAGTGGATGTGTCCCTGTGATATCCAAGTTTACCCTTAGATACTAAGCGCAGGGAAGCCATACTAAGTACATGGGCAGGATACTTGTGATTATGATTTCCCCAGGTACATAATGGCTTCACTGCACCCCCAGATGTTTGGTAGCAAACATCTCATCTTAATAAACCCATACTAATGCCATTATTGGATTTATTAAG
Source organism: Lissotriton vulgaris (assembly GCF_964263255.1). Classification (NCBI taxonomy): domain Eukaryota; kingdom Metazoa; phylum Chordata; class Amphibia; order Caudata; family Salamandridae; genus Lissotriton; species Lissotriton vulgaris. The sequence continues at coordinate 50,203,988 of NC_141700.1, forward strand.
AAATGCACCTTGGAGGTGCCCCTGAAAACCTACTGACCACTAGTGTGATGACTGACTACTTGGTCTAGACAAGCCAGAAACCTAAGACATGTTTCTGACCCCCTTAGGTGAGAGCCATCGCTCTCAGAGGATGGGAACAAAACCTGCTCTGGGCAGAGGTGTTTACACATCCTCCATGCAGGAACTGCATTTCAGGGCCAGATGCTTCAAAGGCCCAGGCCTCTCCACATAGCAGGGATGCCACCCCCGGTGTCCTGATCCCACGTCTGGACGCAAAACAGGCGGGAACATTATTAAGACTAGGAGGTGTGCCCACACCAAACCAGCAATACCCCTAAGGTGGGCTAGCTGATGTGGACATCACCTTTTCAAATGCCACCATCTTGTTTTGGATGGAGTTAGCCTTCTAGGGTCAGAGTTATGCCCACTTCCCACAGGAAGTGGTCACGTCGAGGGTGTAGACACTCTAAAGGTAAATAGCCTACTAGCTACCACCTGTGACTCATTTAACATCCCTAAATTGAGTATTTAGGTGGCACCCCAAAACCCCAAAACTCAGATTCAACAGATCAAGAGAAGGATGAAGAAGAGCCACTGCTTGGTGAGAACTGCTCAAGAACGGTTTACTTTTGGTGCGAAACACTGCCTGCTCGAAACTCTTTCGACAATCGTGACAGAGTGACTCTTCCTGCAAGCTAGAGATCTACCACAGCCTTTGGAAACTTGCCAGAACACTTCAAACCGCCTACAGCCTCCCTTGGGGTAGAGGAGCTACTCCCCTGCAGTCTGCAGGGAACGACAAGCAGAGTCCAGTCCACCGCCTTGCAGCTTCCCTGCCCGACTGATGCCGCAGACGACCAGGTACTGGTGCTCTGGAAGGTCGGATCTGCCTACCCCCAAGTGTGAAGACACCAGGACCAACTACAGCCGTTCAGCACCAACCCCTGGGATACCGGATGTCCTGCACCAAGCACCAACAGCGAGAGTACAATCCGGATTCTCCATGTACCTTGACCGAGCAGCCGTCGAGGTACGTCAGCATCACTGAGACCCACTTTGTCCTGTCCTGATTTGCCCCTGCCAGCTGGGTGTCCCTAAATGCCCTAAGTGTCCCTAAATGAGAGGAGCATCTTTGCGCATCCAGCCTAGCCGACCTAACCACTCTGCACCTGAGACACCCGGCCCAGGTACCGAAGAACCGGCTGTGTCCCTTTGCTCCAACACCCCTTGCAACTCAGGCCATTGTTTGAGAACTCTCAGACTTGTCCCCAAGTCCCCCGTGAAGCCTGTTTTCAGGTGGCCCCCCCTTCACCATAGCGTGCCCAGCTACAACCTTACCAGTAACCTGATCCTGGCTAAACCCGGGCGGTTCCCAAAGAACTGTTGGTAGTACTTTGGACCTTGGGCCACTACAACTCGAAACCCAGAAAGTGAACCCCTGAAACAGACTGTACTTACTGTTATGCATATATGTATTTTCCTTCCAACAGATTGCATTGTGCGTAAAAGCACACAAGTTTGAAAGATTTACTTACTTGTAAAAATTGCTAACAAAAACAGTATTAATTTTTGAACAAAATTCTCGGTTTTACAATAAATACAAAAAGAGTTTTTATTTGGTCTCGGAATTATTCTTTGAGTGTGTGTTTCACTTATTGCCTCTGTGAGTACAACAAATGCTTAGCACTGTCCTCTGATAAGCCTAACTGCTCGCCCACACTACCATAAAGGAAAGCACTAGTATTATCTACTTTAGCCTCTGCAAGCCAATTGGGTATCTACTGAACTCTCTAAACAGTGCACTTCTTATTAGTGCGCTCTATAGAAAGCCAGCTTCCTACAAGAACACTTGGTGAGGTGCAAATGACAAATATTTGCAGGAACTCGATTTCTAAACATTGTTTATGCAGTTGTATCAGTAGGTAGCATCATGTCAGTGGGAAATATTGTGTCCATTTCAATGGAAAATCTGCTGACTGCAAGTGAGTGTGAAACCACTTCATGCTTTTGTCATGTATTTATTAAACCTGAAAGTTTGTAAACAATATTTTGAGAAACATTCCTGCCCCCACCTTGATGATAATGCTGTTAATAAAGTAAGAGGCAAAACAGCCGTCATGTGTATTCTATATGTAGCTAGATTTGTATTATATATGGAGCAAAAGTTCATTCTAATAAATCAAACTAAAGTGTTTTGTGCACAGCAGACCTGCTCAACTTGCGTATTTCAAGGTGCTCTCATAAGTGATAATGAAGAAAATGGCGGCTCAGTGAATTCAAATATTTGCCCAGCATCACATAATTTGAAACAAGTGCATTATAATTATGCCGAGTAGATTATTTAAGTCACTAGACCTGCAGGTCCAGTAATATTTTAATGATTTTTCAAGGCCTGTAGTTTTCAGATGTAAACTAGTCCCTCGTGCACTGCAATGAAAATCTCATTAAAAGACAGCATGATACACCAACCAGCCAATAACAATACTGTGAAAAATACTCAGAAATCCAATTTATCATACTGTTAACAAGAGCACAGCAAGCTTTGTCGAGCAGAACTAAAAACATGGATGCATTACTTATATGACAACTGCATTTGAACTTGTATTTTTACGGTATTTCTGCCCTGTAAACTTGTAACTGCTTAGGGGTTAATGTAAACATTGACAAACTATATGAATGGGCAAACCAGAGCCTTCCTTAGAGAAGAAAAAAACCTGGAAAAAAACTATTAAGCTTAGTGAGGATGTTAATGTTTTTATGTGCCCAGATAGAGAACTTAAAACAAAAACTTAAGGCTGTAGTAAAGAAAACATCACGTCTTGTAAACATGAATACAGTATGTACTGGTTAGAGAAACGTGAAATGCAGTGTTGCTTTCACCAGCCACTTTACCACTATCGGTCAGGACACAATCTCTTTGACGTCCTGGAAGGGCAGGGGTCACCATTTCAACCAACCCTACAAACTGAGCACTTTCATTGGCTGGATCTGTATATGGAGCTGTACATGTACCTACAATAACATGATTGTATTGTTCATAACGATGTAGAGTTGAGGGGATGGAGAGATCATACAAATGTAGAACAGCATATAACAAACAAAGTACATATCATCAGAGTTAAACCAATGTATAGGCTCTACAATCTCATGTCCTGCTAATCTCTTCTCAAAATAGGGTTCTCAATTTAAGAATTTCGGAAATGGACCCACTACACCAGAAACCAGACACCAACTTCCCTTGCTTCTCACACATATGAAAAGTGACCAAAACACAACATGCACTATATATAAAAATACCATACAAATAATCAATAGTTCAAAATTAAAGGTAGAGGTGATTTTTAAAGCTCCAAACAGTGAAGGTAATGTGAAAACAAATTACATAAAGTCTGTTGCAGATGTCCTTGGTACACTTGCAGTTCTAATGATACGGAACTGTGATACTTACTCCTGCAAGATTTTGCTGTCTGTGGTTTGTGGGTACCCAAAATCCATGAGTTCATCTAACAGCTCGTAGATTATGACGAAGTTATCCCGAATGCTCTCTTCTTCCAATTCTTTGAAGTACTCGGAAAACACCTAATGTGCAATGAGGTTAAAAGAATAAAGGCTTTAGTTTTGCACCCTTCCATCATCTTAGATATGAATGTGGAGGTTGGAGGGGCTGACTGTTAAGGTGTCTGAAAGTCAACTGCATGCAGCCCAGATACATCTGGCAAGGCAGAATTACAAATTGGAATCAGGATGGGTGTACCCCCCTCCAGTCTGGCATGTGGGAACACCCACAGACTCTCTAGTGAGGCATCTGAGGGCGTCAGTGGTCCATTGGCCATGGATTCCGGGCCAATCAACTGCTCACTTTAAGAACAAATGGGCAAAAACAGGTGAAATACTAAAGTCTTGTTCATCACAATATGATTTAGAAGCCCCGACACTTAATATTGTGATTTCATTTACTGTATTACAGATTAGCAACTATTGTTAGAAACATTTTTTCTGAAAATTAATGACCTGCCGGAACAGAGGTAACCGTGCTTTCTTCATTTGTGTTTTAAGACAGGGTTTTCAGGGTATGAAGACACATTTGTTCCAAGTTGGTTACTCACCTGAACTACCTTGTAAAGAAATGAAAACACCAAGGAAACACAAGCGTTCTTCTTGGAGGTCGCAACAACTGGAACCCAGTTAAGGAGAAACTGTTTCCAAAGAAGAATCTTTTCCTCATAAGTCTGGGGGAGGAATATTATTTAGTAAAACCCATTTACAATAACGTTAAGGCTCTCCACTCACTGCCGGGTGTGTAACACAGTAATAATGCATACTTTGAATCTTCTAAACCCCGCAGGCTGCTGCCAACCACATCAAAGATAAGACCCATAAATACAGAAATGAGAATACGTAATATCCAACCTGACTTCACAGCAACACATGCTGGATTTGCCCCATCACCTCTCAAGAACTACGAGTCACCACCTATAGACCAAAAAAGGGGACCCTTGGGGGTTGGTGTGGCTCCATCTTAGGAGTACCATGAACTCTCAGCATCATCCGTCACTGTCGTCAATCATCCCATGTAAAAGAAGTGGGTAATTAAAGGTTTTTCTATATGGATTAGGGCACATTTGGCACAAAAAACACAACCACGCCTGATGCAGCTCGGCAGGGAGGTCAAATACTGAGGTGGCTTCTATGGTGTTTTGTAATGGAATGTGACCCGAGCTCTTGCACACCTACGCAGTATTCCTGTTTGCTGGAGGACAGTGGTAGAAGTCAGCACTTACAAAGAGCTTTGCTATATGGTGCGCTCAATCCTGCACATTTCACAGCACGGAATCTAATGTAAAGAATTCAGACTTAAAAGAATCCCTATATAGAATAGGGTTACTCACATCACTGCCCTCTTATCATCAAACATGCCTAAAGAGGAGTTAAGAATCCATAAATAGGGGCACTGTGGAGGAGATGGTACCCAAGTTCCTCGGAGTACATATTTTTCTTATTAATGCATCATAAACTTAGTTTGCAATCTAAGAATACTGAATCACAGGACTAACAAGGTGGTAGATATGGGAGCACTGATTTTAAAGCATGTCCATCTCACATAACAAAAATCAGGAATTTTTCCAAGTTTTATTTGTATGTGCCCTATGTTGCAACACACCATTCGAAGTAACCATGTTGCACAAGAGCACTTAAGTTGCTTCTTTAAAGTTATCATTCCTCCTCCTTTTTAGGAACATCTCAACTCTTTCTCGCCACGTTTAGTGGTAAACAAATGGCAGTACCTCAAATATGGGTCATGCTTTTGTTACCTGAGAAAGTATGTAAGTGTTTCAACTTCGAAGCCCAATCACAAATCTTCAAAGTAGAACAGTGGTATCTCCCTTACAGTCTCCAAATAATCCACACTTTCTTTTGAGCCCTTCCACATCTACATGGATTCTGATGCACACCCTGGATATCTTGTTCACAGACATGCAGAGGACATACAAGTGTACCTCAAATTACAACAGAACAGAACGCTGTCCAAGACTAGGAGGGTATCGTTGACGCAGAAGACATGAACTGTGCAACTCCACCCAAAACTGAGCCCTCAGAATAGAGTCCCTCTTTTCTCAGCCTCCCTCCAGAGTTCACCTATTCATACTTGGGTCAAGTGCCGCCAATTAAACACAGTCAAAGTCACAACTGTGTAGAACAATAGGTTTCTGGGGTTAATGCTACACATTGACTATATGTTGAAAGGTGCACAGGCCCAGCTGCAGGTGCTCGTAGTAGATTCCAGCCTATGACCGCTAGATTGATGTGGGGGCATAAATCTTCTCCAGATTGCACTATAGAAATTTTAAAAAGGAAGAAGTAGACTTTGACTACTCAAAGCCATCTGACACACAGCACTTGCTAAATATTGGACCCGCTGGTGTGACTGCAATAACACTTGTCCGTATCGCCTATTACTGGCAAACCATTAAAGCACAATCCCTTGTTAAAACAAACTGTATTTTATTTATAATATTCAACCATTTTTTTAAGTGCAACTGTGATGAGGAGGCTTAAGAGCGCTTTACGTGAAGCAGTCGAGGTTAGAGGTCAAAAACCAAACAATGTGGAGATTTTCAAATAAAAATAACCAAAACAGTGAGATACACCAAATTGGAGGATAAGTATTGCATAGCTGTACATTTGGCTCAGAAGGCAGAAGAGAAATGTCCAGATGGGCAGCAGGTTCCTATTAGGGAGCTCAAAGGTTTGCTGCAGCACCCGGATGTTTTTAATTTTTGGGTAGCGCTTTTTCTTCTGGGGCTTCTCCGTCTGTCTGAGATGGTCATTAGATTTGCTCAATAAGACGTATTTCCCCTAAATACAGAGCCTACGTGTGAAAACACAAAAACTTTGATTCTTGCCTAGGTTGCACATCAGAATGAAGTCCTTCAGAACTATCTAAATGTGTCCAGGTTTTCTCTCAGCAGAGCTGAGACAGATGTAGTGTGGTGTGATCACCTTTTACAAGGGAGACCAATGGAATACCTGCAAGAACGGTTTGCACGTCCAAGCTGCAAACTATCAGTTTTCAATTGATTAATGGTAAGAAGAAGCCTATTTTTCTGGAATGAATGTATAGGCGGATTGCAACCCCAGATCCCCCCACTTAAGATCCTAGAGGTACAAAATAATAATTGAACAATGTAATGTTAGTATGGAGTCTTGAGAGAGACAATCTACGAAGCCCTCAAAGTAATGCAGTTGTAATGCGTAAGTGAATGTAATTGCTACACAGCTATACAAAATCGCATGGGCTACATAGATGGAGCTGAACCTATTTAATCTGCAAAAAAGGTAAACATTCAGAAATAATTATAATCAATGGTTCATGGACTTTAAATGCTAAACTATTAGCTGTGGAACAGCTTTCATGTGGGTTGGATGCACATAGTCCATCGCCTTTTGTTCTAAATAAAACCTTTATCAATGTCATCTGATTAGGATAAGTAGGAAGAGAAAGTGCAGTAATGTGCTTAGCTGTATACAACACATATAGCATACCTATAACCACACACTCCACATACAACACTCGATGTGTGAGGATGTATTCGCATCATGCTATCTGCTCGGGTTAACGAGAGACTTTCCTACCTCCTCAACCAGCATGCAGTGGTGCGTCAAGGTTACACCTTGGAATGTGCATCATTTTCCATTGTTGAAACACCCATAAATGCTTTGGCAGTAAGCATCATTACATACACCTAACCTTCATGGTGTAAACCTGGCAATGTTGACACCTGTTTGGAAACTGATCTACAGCTGCGCTTCAATGCATGAAGTGGTCTTTCCCTTTTACCCTTTCCACTGCCATGTCCCCCTTCGGTTATTTATTTATTTATTGATGAAGTTTTATATAGCGCGAACTTGACCCACGAGGGTATCAGAGCGCTTTACATTTAGGATCGTTGCGTTAAAATTTACATCAGATACAAGAGCACAGTAAGATAGAGTACACATAAACAATGTTTCAAGATTCGTGTGAGGGAGGGGAGGAAGGAGTATGTTTTGCAGGTATTTGAGAGGGGGGGGGAAACTTATGTCCTAAACTCTACCCTCACTACTCTCCTTTTGCTTTGTACATTTGGTTTATTTATGTACTCGTGGCTTTTCTCTTGACATTGTCCTGTCTTCCTTGCGTCCTCCTATAATATACCTACTCCGCTCACCCCATTTTCTGCTCGCTTCTCCTCTTGTGGTGGTAGAAATAGACAGGGGGTGCACTTCCACGAGCTAGGTTTTGTTTTCCGTTCACATGGACGTAATGCTGTTTCTTTTAGGTAAAATAATGTTTAATTGAAAAGTATTTCTTTCCTTTGCCGTCTGTACCTTGTTCAGGACTGAAAGCAGAGTCCAGAGGAGAATGTGTCAAACTGTTTCTCCAAAAAGAGAGCTTTTCCCACCTTGTTTCTTTACCTCGCAAAGATCGCGCTCTTCCTTAACAGGCATCTTTCTGACCAGAGTAATTATATACATAACTTGAAAGGATACGATATAAATTGTTGTGTTTAATCCACATAAAACGAACTCCGCCATGACCTAAAATGGGTGAAAGTGCGCCTTCCTCTTCCTTCTCCATTAAAATTGGCATGAAATGCTCCACTTCTGACATGTCAACATCTCCACGGTAATTTCGACAAATGAGGACCTGAAAGAAAATGCAGAACCGGCGCTGTTCAGATCAAAATCTCCAATGTTTTAAATAAGCATTTTTCTGCAGCCAAAGCAGGTAACAAAAGCTCAAAGAAAATATATATTTTATGAAACAATTAAATTAAATTGTACACATTTTGTTATCTTAAAAGTGCAGGACAAAGTGATCATATTTATCCCAGTCACTGCTACAAAAGAGGGAAATCTACATCCTGTAGAGTGTACACGTATTCGTTAAATTGCATATGAGGCATCCCAAACATGTTTGCAAAGATCAAAGCTAATTCTGGGGAAAGTGTCTGGCACCTGGATGCACAAATACAAGCATTCAGTGGCTCAGAGAGAAAGTAGTTCAGGCAGCACAACGAGTCCATGAAGGTCATGGAAATGTTCCAAAGGAAGTACAATCCAATCCGCTGCCCCAGTGTAGGAAGCTGGCTCTTTATACAGTGTATCAAAATGAGGTACAGTGAGGAAGGAGTCCAGGCAAACCCCGATTGGTCTACAGAGGCACAAATGATATCCCAAATACCCTCTTTTATGGTAGCGAGCGCGAGCAGTTAAGCATAGCAGAGGGTAGTGCTAAGCATTTGTTGACACCCACAGAGGCAATAAATGAGACACATTCCAGAATAAATCTGAGACCAATTTAGAAAAACACCTTGTATATTTTATGTCAATTTTGATACAGAGTGTGGTTCACATATAATTGTCAATGCACGACTGCGACCAAATGTGACATGCTTATAGTTATTGTATTGGTTGAAAATGCAAATAAAAATATTTTTTTTTTTAAATTTAAACTTTCCTTTGGGAGAAAAGGCATGCATAGCATACAGTTATTTGCACTCGGAATCTGGAGGTTTCTTAGGGTTTAGGGAACCTAGGTCCAAAGTATTACCAGCAGATTCTAGTTACCTGCACTGGGTCGACCGGGTGCAGAAGTGCTGGTTGCGTTGGCAGCTGGTGGCGCTATGCCAGTAAAGAGAAGGGGAGCACCTAGAAACAGGCTGCCGAGGGGGACTTGGGGACAAGTCTGGGAGCTCCCAACAGGGGGCTCGGGTCACAAGGAAGCATAGTCGGTTCGTTAGTATCAGGGCTGGCGGGCTCTGGTGCAGAGCAAAAAGGTTGGCTGGGCTCTGTGAGTCCTACAGCCTTGCAGTCATCAGTGTCGCCGGTTCAGGGTGCAGAAATCAGGGCAGCCAGGCCACTCCGGTAGCTGAGGTCCCTCGATGGCTGCTTTGTCTTGGGAGTCGTTAGAGTCCCGACTGGACTTTCACGGTCTTTGCTTGTCGCAAGGTGTCCGTTACCCAGGGTATTGGGCTGCGCATCTTCAGTTGGTCCTGGTGTCCTCTCACTTGATGAGGGAACAGATCTGATCTTCAGGATAGAGGGGCAGAGCTATGGGGACTGAATAAGGCTCATGATCTTTGTAAATCTGAGTAAATGTTTTTCAGAGATTTGGTGATGCTGCCCCAATCCATTCCCCTCACCCCCCTAATGCTCGACATGGGCAGGCGGTCCATTGGTGATATAGCGAGGCTGCGCCCTTTCCTCTTCTGGACCCACATTAGGCGAACCCCAGAGCTCCTTCCATAGGCCAAGGCTCTTACTGAGGTGATACGATTAGATACTGGCCATAAAATAGGTAGGATCTCCTATGTCAGGAAAGCAATCTTAGCCTTAGGGTTTAAAGCGCATTGGGATAGCCAGGAGCCACCCACGAAAGACTAGCTAAAACACCGCTACAGAGAATGGGTGGACCACCAAGAATCATGTAATTCGAACCTAAGGAGACTAACTTGTCAATTTTATCTCCACAACAAACTAGATGCCATGAGCCTTTTTTAGACGTTATTCAGGTTCCACTGGACAGGATGTTTGTGAGTTCACAGCGAAATGGCACTCGCTTAACCAAACCCCAAAGACCTGCCCTTGTTGCGAGGCCACAGTTGAAAGTGTTGCCCACGTCCTGTTTGCCTGCCCGGCTTTCAACAACCCAAAGGGCTAAATGTCTAAAACCACTGTGCCAGCAACAGGGAACATGGGATTATCAGGTTGCCTTACGCATTCTTAGGACTGACCCAAGACCCTTCTTTGCGTGTTGCCTGGCAAAAAATCTAGGCTTCGCTTGCCGAATCAAACAGAAGCATAGACCTGGTTTGGCATAGCATTTTGCTGAAGCACGCCAACATCCGATTACTGTAAGTCTCTTCGGCTGCTTTTCCTTGTCCCAATACCTTACATTATGCACTGTATCCTAGTACCAGACTCCACCTAAGATGAACTGTCACGTTGTTCTTTTACTTTCCGTTTTTATTGTATTACTTGTATGTTTTTATTATCAACCATGCATATATATTTTTTTTAAAGAAAGGTGGAACCGGGTAATCGCAGCCTAAATGAGGACACAAGAGAGCACCCGGACGGGCCATACATTATATTACTTCTCTAGCACATTGCATTTACAGTCTCTGGAACAAGCTGATACTAAAATAGTATAGGGTCCTACGGCTTGCTCTATTAGCCATACAATTATAGCCTATGCACATGCACTTTTCTCCTCCCCATTTTTTAATCTCATATGTTTTTATCGGTGGGGGAAGGATCGTTTTAGAAGGCCAAGGAGGGGGCGGGGGTGGGGATGGTCATCCCGTTGCTGACTCCACCTAAGATGAATCGCCACAATGTTCCTCCTTTATTCTTCTTATAGTATTGTTTTGACTGTTATGATCATTTTAACTTTTCAAATGGTGGAAATAGTGGAGAAGTGTGGCTCACTGGTTAGAGGAGGCAGACCCGGATGCAGAGGTCAGACCCGGGACCAGGGTTCAATTCCCGACGCGGCAGGGTTTTGACCTCTAAATGTCCACGGACTCGATAATTCTCGCCTCGGTGCCTACTTGAATCATGGGTTCACACTCTGCAACTCTGGACAATAGCTTGCTTAATCTCCACTACGGCCCTACCGCGATGGGATGCCTGGTCTTCACCTTGGGGATGCCCAGTAGGGGTTATCTCGCAGGGAAAGCCAGGACGGGTTCCCAAAGCAAGCGCTAAGAGACCTGTCGGTGATTTGGCGCTATATAAATCGAAATTAACAGAACATAACAATTAGGTAACTGTAGTCTATTCTGAGGGGGAAGCTAAATATTTGGGGGTCTAGTATCAAATCGCCATTTAGCGCATTGTCGAAACGATAAAACCCTGTATTTGTTTTTTAGAAGTGTTTTCTTTTTATTGTTTTAATGGCACTTGATGTCGAAATAAAGCTATACATGGATATGGATCTTCAGGAGCACAGATTCCTCTTCCTGGGGAGCTTCTGCATCGGGCTCGCCAGAGATCCGTAACTCGGTCAACCGGACTTTGTTTTTCAATGCCTACAGACTGCAGGGGAGTAACTCGTCTGCTCCAAGGGAGATTGCTGGCAATTTACGAAGTGCTGGCAGCCAACTGAGTTCTTGGCAGGTGTTTAGCTGCAGGACGAGTCACTGGGTCGTGATTGCTGAGACTTAGTGCGTCAGGCTGGGTTTAGTGCCAAATAGTCAACAGCAGTCTTCAGCTCTTGCTTTTCCTTGTGGCCCTCAGTGTCCTTCTCTTCTTGATTCTTCGAATCGGAGTTCCTGGTGTTAGGGTTGCCACCTAAATACCAAATTTAGGGGTGTTATGGGTGGGGCAGGTAGCAGCCAATAGCCTACTTACCTTTGGGGTGTCTACACCCTCTATATGACCACTTCCAGTAGGAAGTGGGCATAACCCAGACCAAGAAAGCCCGATTCCACCAAAACGAAGATGGTGGAATTCTAAAAGTCGTGTCCACTTCAGGTAGTCAACCTTATCGGTGGAACTGCCTGCTGACTAGCTCACTTTCCAGTCTGTCCTGGTGCCAATGGGCCTGGGGTAGCATTTCCCAGGTCTGGGAAGCCTTGGATTGCATATGAAAGGCGACAGAGGTCTTTGAAGTTTCCTGCCTTGATATGCTGATCACTTAGCGTCATCCTGTTCGGGGGGAGATGACAACACCTCTGGTTTCTGCCCCCCTGAGAGCGTGGGCTCTCGAATGCAGAGGGTCAGAATCTGGTCTGTGGTGACAGGCTGGTCTACACTAGTCAGCCAGTACAGTAGTAGTCAGAAGGTTTTCAGGGGCACCTCTAAGGTGCCCTCTGGGTGAAAGTTTTAATAAACCCATCGCTGGAATCAATGTGGGTTTATTATTACAAGATGTTGGATACCAAACATCTCTGGTTTCAGTGAATCCATCATGTACCTGGGGAACTTGTATTTAGCAGTGTCCAGCAGGTGTACTCAAAAGGGATTACCTGTCCACTTGTAAAATCTAAGAATCGACTTAGATACAGATATCACAGGGGCATTTCTGCTCATGCAGATATGTCCATACATGTAGTTTAGCACATCCTGCCTTAGGGCTCTGAGGCCTGCAGTAGGGGTGTCTTACCTCTACTGCATGCAGTGTCTGCAAGCATGGCACACAGGAGGTGTGCAATGTCATGTTTTCACTTTTCTCTACACCCTGGAATGAGCTTGCAATGGCAGTTTGCATGTTGGGGCTTAGGAGTCTCTCATGGTGGCTCAAAACATGCAATATACCCTCTTTAGTATCTCAGGCCATAGGTACCACGGGTACCTTTTACTAGGGACTTACAGGGAGTGCTAATGGTATTGCCAATTGGGGAACAACTGTACGGTTTAGGGAAAGAGATCTGGCACTGGGGACCTGGCTAGAAGGTACCAAGTGCACTTTCTGTCAAAATTGCATCAGATACCGGGCAAAAAGCAGGGGTGACCATGTCAAAATAGGAGCACGTTCCTACACCCACTAAATACACTTTTACCGCAGCGAAAACAGGACACTGAGAATCAAACAGTAGTCCCGTTTTCTCCAACAAAACAAATAACATCTAAGTGAACATGTTGGAAAAAAACAACAACAATTTAGCACTCCACATACATTCGATATCCAAGAAAATATCAGGAACAGGTTGTTCTGTGTGCTGTTCGGGGAGATGTTGGACCGCTTAAATGTTCCAGCCGGAGGCATGCCGTTACTTTCACGGTTACTGAACATTTTTTGAGTTTAATAGCATTCTCCGTGCTGATCTCACAGTGCGTAGACCATCACAACCAACTTCTAGATACAATAACCTTGTATTTCAAAGCAAAGACTGGCAGGAAGAAACAAAGCAAATTGCGTTTGCCATTCCTGATCCTTTCATCTTACCATACTAGAGAAACACCTACACTTACTGAGCCATATGGTCAATTCACACAGTTTTGCTTGGACAACGCCACATGGTAGTAGTTCATAAAAATCAGAAATAATGATACTCTGGATCAAAATAGAAGATTTACCATCAATTGTTTGATGCATAAGGCCTAAAGTTATCTTGTCTTGGGTGTAAATGTTTCTTGTCAATAATAAAACTTTACTTCCAGGTGAAGGCAGTTAAAATTAATGCATCTCAAATGTGCAAGTAGTGGATTTTCAGTCTTGGAATAGTGAATGTGCGCGGCATATCTTTCCCAACAAACAAAATGAAATTCTATGTGGAGAAACCGCCTCAAATTCACTCAAATTCAGGTCGGGCGAGATCCTTTGCTCTTTCACTCCCTTACCATCACTTATGCCACATTTGTGTTTGGGTACACGTAGAAGCATCTGCACAGTGGGTAACTAACTGATAAGTTCCAACTATGTGCGACTTCCCAAACATTTTGCAGGGACATCTCCATTTCCGGCACTTACCTCTTCTTTTTTCTCACCCTTTCTACACCATCTCAATTGGAAAGTTTAGTTTGAAGTGTCTGCAGAGAGGTACAAGTACAGTCTTCCACTCTGTAATTCCGAATCTATAAATGAGGGCTTTGGTTTTAAGAGCAGAGAACTACTTTTCAGCAAAAGCTCGAGAGAAGTACAGGATCAACACATTATCAGACTGGCTCCAATTTTCAGGCTCTAAGATTGCCACATTCCCCTAGACATTGAACCAGGTTCCTGCTTTACAAATCCCTGCGCGATGGAGCTGTGGCCATTAGCAGATGAAAGTTAAAACACAGACGAAACTTCCCATCGATCAGCAGGAGCAAACAGAAGTCCTTGAGGAAATGTAGGTCCCCCAGCCTTCATCCCTATGCACTACAGGAGCTGCAGACTGCTGCAACCCAAGATCCTGAATACCACATACTGTTGGACCTCAACCCATCCAGTAGGCACAAAAATCAGAGGACAAATGAAGATCTTATCGAGAGAAAAAAGAAAGAAGAAGAGGAGGTTGTCACTACGAGGTGTCCATCAACTGGATTAGTGGTAGTATTCAGATGCCATTAATGTATGTGCAGCTGTATGGCCAATAAGGTTCATGAGAGGTGAAGTGGTGCTGTGAATGCAGTAAGTGGTATCGCTCTCACCAACCAGGACAAAAGAACTGACCAAGGCTGTGTCGGCAGGCGACATAGAGCTAGACACTTGAGAACTCATTAGACAATGGAGGTGGGGGGGGGTCAATAAAAAGTGTCTCCCCTTGCTAGGGCAACCTGAACAACTGAGAAGGAAGCCAGGGCACAACAGCAGAAATCACCAGCAAAGTGTTGACAGTCTCCAAAAGTTCAATTGTGTTCATTTCTTATTGTTTGACAACAATATTTATAAAATAAATACGAACACGTATTTCCATATTAGCAGAAAATATTAAAAGCACATAATTTACGTTTCGTTGATCCTTCACACATTTAGCAAAAAACACTAATGTCAAAAGAGGTTCCTTCATAGAACAGATCACAAGAATGAACCGTTTTAGTTAATTTTTAAATGCATCAATGGCAGGGCAAAAGGAGCATTTTACGAGATTCTAGAATACATTCTAATGTATGGGCTGTAAAGCAGATTTACTAAGGAAACCTCACATCACAAGCACATTTTCACACGATGCTGAGATCAGCTGAACAGCGATTATTTAACTAAGAAACCTGTGACCTAGAGGCTACTAATTCTAAGAATGTGCTCAATTTGCAAAACCAGAACAATGATGACAATGTACAGTTCTAGGAATGAAAGTTTGCACATAGTACAATTCAAAATGTGTGAGCTAAAAAGTATGGAGCAGTAGTTCTTCAACGAGCATCTGTTAGACCAAAACATATTGCCGTTTTCTGAAATCCGCAGTCCTACAAACTTTTCTTATTGACACCCAGAATATGGTATGTCAATTTTGTGACTGAGTAAACAACCTACTTGTAATGGACTCTTTCTCTAAGACAACGGGAGTCACAACATTCTCCGATACCTTTCTTTCACGACTTTAGACCACTTGGTAATTTTCTGTTATTTCCTTGATTGATTGCCGAAGAAGCACGCTACTCGCAAAAAAAGTGCTTAAACACCCCATAAAGGGTAGCAAGCGCTATATAAAGGCAAACCTTTTCCCCTCTTTTATCACTCCACCATCCTTCTCAATCCAAATAACTGACTAACATATCCACCACTCAAATTACTTTCATATTTTCAGTATACTAATTCACCACTAATGCTTTTATGGGTTCCGTAGTAGCATGCTACTTGCTGAAAAAGTGCTTCAATGCCTGGTCAGGGTTAGTAAGCGCTATATAAATGCAATTACAATACAATACAATACTCCTGGAGCACACTATCACAAAGAACTGGGTGTCCTGAGCACTAAAGTGTATGACGTAAGGACTGTAGTGAATTATGATGAGGAAATAAGATGAGTCTTCGGAAGCTTCCCGAAATGGACTGGGCAAAGCACTTAAAGTCTCAGCCGTGAGACATGCATATCCTTTCATTGGGGGGACCCCAGAAAAGGATGTGCTACTACAATACATGATGGGAATTCGGAACAGCAAACAATGTTAAAGACAATACCTTGATGGGATTCTACGTTTTACTATTGCAGACCTCATTGAATGCGTAAATAAAAGTATCTACAAATACATTGTCCTAGTTTCTAAACACATTTATATTAAAAAAGTAAAAACTGAAAACATTATTTGGTTCATGAAAGCCTTACTTCTAGACACAGATGATTATCGGAAACAAACGCAGAGGACGTGTACAGATGGCGGCGACGTAGATCTGAATAGATCGCCCTGGACTCAAAGCTGCTCCTTGGGAAGCCTAGAAGGAAAGGCTTTGTTGCCCCAACACCCAAGTTCACGTAAAGCCTCACTTGAGAAGAATGACGCGTAAACTACTATATTAAAGAGTGGCTTTCCATCACACATGTAGGACGAAATGAAGAAATCTTACTTGATAAATCATGCACACCGTCCACTGCCACACCTACACTCAATCCCAAAGCTTCATGTGCTTTACATTCTGTCCTGTACTTTACCCTCTTGTTGTCAACACTCACTATGCAATGTATTTCACACTATCACAATGCTGTTCTTTCATTGTGAATTTAAGAGTCAATTGTAATTTTTTTGAGTGAAAGGGAAAAGAAATGGTGCAATATGGGTAAGATATTTTCTTAACTTTTTTATTGCCTACAAAACTATAATTCATTAATCATTGTGTGTTTCAGAAATTAAACTGAGACAGCTTCATATTAAAAACACTCTGAAGAAAAACTGCACATTGACAAGGCAGTCCCCTT
Source organism: Lissotriton vulgaris (assembly GCF_964263255.1). Classification (NCBI taxonomy): domain Eukaryota; kingdom Metazoa; phylum Chordata; class Amphibia; order Caudata; family Salamandridae; genus Lissotriton; species Lissotriton vulgaris. Next base: position 50,220,814 of record NC_141700.1, read on the forward strand.
ACCCTCCCTGTCGCAACATCATCATTAACACATGATGCAACAAATAGTTTCCTTTACAAACAAACTGTAAGTTCTCGAGTTTCATGGATGTTTACACAAAACAACCACAATGTTGACAGCAACAACATTTAGTTTATTGAAAAAACAAAGAAAGCACATTTTTCAAAAAGATGCTACAGTGAATCGAGGGCTGCAACCTCAAAATAAGGAAATGAAACATGCATGTTCAGGCTGTGGCGCAAGAGCCACTTCGGTGTTTCACAATTTGAACTGCTGTCTTTATTAATGAGCAGTTTGGGACACGAAACAAAATGCCTTTTGGGCGCATTTAACAAGTTTTATTCAAAGCACGATAAAAACTTTTACACTCCACATTCCATTTCCAAGCAGGCACTGACTACCTTTGTAACACGAGTGTCCGCCCGTAGTGGTTAGCACACACCTATTCACGGGCCCGTTTCAGGCCCTTCAATTGGAAAGATGCACTGAGGTCTTTACGTTTATGTTGGCTTAAGGTGGAGATGTGTCATAACTTTTACACTGGATTAATACCTTCACATGGTTTCTTGAGGAAATGTAGGAAAGTACACCGCTAACAATTATAATGGGAAACATGCAGTTATAGGAAAGATATGGGTGACCCATTCAAATATGTGTGTGTATATATACCACCTACTGGCGCTCGCCAGTAGGTAGTTATACGTACGACTATGTTTCCATAGGAAAAGCATTTTTTGACTTGTGTATATCTTTGGCGCTGTTTGACCAATCTTTATGAAATTTTCAACAAAAAAGAAGCGCGCAGCCAATTCTAGCTGTACATGGATCCGTGAAGTGGGGGCCGAGAAAAAAGGAGGAGTGAAAAACAAAGCGTTTATCCCATGTTAATTCCCATAGGGATTTTAGACACGACTACGGCCCAAAGCGCTTGACAATTACATCATAGGGAGGGGAGAGGGAGAAAGAGACACACACACAAAGGTTACAGGGAAGTAATAGTTAGGCTCAGATTTCACTCGTACAAAACCATAGAAATTCAGCATTTACCTGAGCTAACTATAACTTCGAAACCCGCAATGCACTGCTTATGACCTCACATATTACCTCACTCATGACATGGTCAGTGACACAACTGATGACATCACTGATGACCAAGTGAAAAAGTGTTTTTCAGAATTTATGGGTGCTAAACATATATACTAACCGTGTGATCTGTGATCTGAGTGGGTGGGTGATTGTCTGTATCAGTGTGAGAGTGGGTGTGTGAGGGGCTGTGTGGGTGTGTGAGGGACTGTATGGGTGTGTGAGTGGCTGTATGCGCGTGTGAGTGACTATTAGTGACTATGGGTGAGTGGATTTCTGACTAGGTCTTTAGGTGTGTGAGTGGTTGTATAGGTGTGTGAGTGGGTATCTGAGTGGATGTATGTGGGTGTGAGTGGCTCTAGGAGTGTGTGAGTGACTGGGTGTGTAAGTGGCTGTATGGGCGAGTGAGTGGCTGTTTTTGAGAGGCTGTATGGGTGTGCGAGTGGCTGTATAGGTAGATAAGTATGTGTGTGAGTAGCTGTATAGGAGAGTGGCTCTATGGGTGAGTGAATGGTTGAGTGAGTGGATGTGTGAGTGAGTGGGTGGGTGGGTGGGTATTTGAGTGGCTCTATGGAGGAGTGAGTGGGTGTGTGAGTACTGGTATAGGTCTGTGAATGGGTATGTGAGTGGCTGTATGAGTGAGCGTATGAGAGATTGTATAGGGGTTTGAGTGGGTGTGTGAGCGGTTCTGTGGATGATGTCCTCAGTAATGTCATTTGAGAGATCATCAGTGATGTCCCTGACCATGTTATAAGTGATGTAATACGTGAGGTCATAAGCAGTGCATTGTGGGGGCGTAAGTTATAGTAAGCTCAGGTAACTGTAACTGCTGAATTTCTATGGTTATGTATGAATGCAATCGGAGCCGAATTACAATGTCCCTGTAACCTTTGTTTTTTTCCAGTGAATTTCTATGTCATTTTAATTCTATTTCCAAAGTATAACCTCCCTGTAACCTTTGGTTTTAAGTGAATTTCTATGTTTTCTTTACTAGTAGTAGCGTTTGCAGAGTGGTGGAGAAAGGGGGCAGGTCCTCCGACCAGCTCACAGCAATCCCGCTGTGTGGGACCTACTGGACTTCATCCCCCTAAAAGATGTGCACCAGGAGGCCCCTTTACAGAGTGGTTGAGAAAAAGGGCGGGCCTAGTGCAGCTTTCCCGGGGCCACCGTTTTTTAATGTATTTTTATTAGGGGAGGGGGGCTGCTGGGCCCCCCATTCCCATTTCGGCCCGGGCGACCTCATTCCCCAGGGCCAGGTCTTATTGGAAAGGGGGTAATGCGGACCCCTCCCCAAGCCGAGTTGAGCCCTGGGACCTGACTTTTTCATTCATTTATAATGGGGAGATGGGCCGCGTCGCCACCCTCTCCGGGCCAATTTAGGCCCTGGGGCCCAGCCATTTGAAAATAGGGGAGCGGGAGGGGACCAGGGCCTCCATTCTGGGTGCCCTGGTCCCACCCAGGGCATCAACTAACATCAGTTGGGGAACCTGAAAGCCCCGCGGTTCCTGCAGGAGCCGGCATGGTTTTCAGTGATAGGGAGCTGCTGGAAAGGCAGTGCCTGAAAGCAATTCTTCTCTGCTTTCAGCACGCAAGAGCATTTTCAATGCTCTTGCTTGCTGGAGGCGGAGTATTCGCATTCTGGGAGTTCCAGGAGTAATGGATCAAGTGCCTCCAGTGTGGAGGTCTGCAACCCCGGTGGAGAATAAACCGAACACAGGTTTAGACTACTTCCTTCCCATGTACCATTAACAGCTACATATCTTTCCGATGTGTCGACCCATACATTCCCTTGAATGAAGGGGAGTGTCCTTCTATAGAGCACCCCACCCCCTGGATCCAGACGTGTACCCTGCATGTGGCATCAAAGTATAGCCAAATGAGTCTAGAGCTTTACAACGGTAACCTTTTAGGTGCGTTTCCTGTAAAAAAACAATATCCGGCGCATGCCGTTTAATGTATTGTAGGACCACTGATCATTTTAGTTTACCATTGAGTCCATTTACATTCCAGGACCACACCCTCAACGGGATCATTGTCGACTTATGTCCGGCCATGGATCGAAGAGACTTCGCTAATTGCATCAACGGTGACCCTTGCTCTCGCATATCCAAGTTGCATTTCCAACACATTGGCTGCCGATAGTCCCCTCTGCACTCTCCCTGAGCATTTAACTTCACAAATAGGATAACATTAGGACAAAACAACTGTTCCCAATCCCTCTCCCCCCAACCTGCTACCATGCTAATAGGTTTGTGCCAACCCCAACTTCCCAACCCTCAGAACGTTTGTTGCCCCAAAACCAGCATAGAACAACCACAAGGGGGGGGGGGGGTCTCGGCCGCCTCAGTGTGGCCATACCACTAAAAGAGAAACAGAAAGATACAGCATTGGGATTGAACACTAATTAGAACACTCACATTTGTAAGACCCCTAGCTGATTCTTCTGGGTTGAGCTAAAACCTTGTGTTCGTCGTTTCTGCAACAGTTCCAATGTCTGTATTGAAGTAATCTCTTACTACATTAGTCCCACCACCCTTCATTTAGACCCAGAACCACTTTTTTCCTTGCCAAAGGGCGCTGAACCTTACTCTGTGCCATTCCCACACGCTCTGGGAACAGCCTCTAGGGTCTCCTCCGCTTCCCACTGTTCATGCTGCACCATGCGCTATTCATGGCCTTGGCGTCCTTAGCCTCGTCCCAGGCAGTTGCCTCTGTCTCAGTTTATTGATCGCCAGCCACTCCCATGCCTCCTCGGGGGTTGCAAAGTGCCACGTCTTGCCCTCCGCTATTAAACGTAGCTATGCCAGTAATAACATCATGTAATTGAAGTCTTTATCTCCGAGCTCCCTCTTCACCACTTTAAAGCTTCTTTTTTTGTGCTGTACTTGTAGTGTGAAATCGGGTAAGAACCGAATCTGGGCATTTTCGAACTGTATGTCCCCTGTAGTTCTGGCGGCTTGAAGGATTGCATTGCGGTCCCAGTAATTAAAAACCTTTGCAATGATTGTTGCAAGAGGGGCCCCGGGTTTTGGTGGCGGCACCGGCGCACAGTGGGCTTTTTCATGGAGAAGAATTTAGAGAGCCTCTTGGGTTTTAATATGTTTATGATAAAGTCCTGCAAAATGAGATCAACACTGGGACCCTCCGACCCTTTCGGGACCCCCACCCCCGATGTTGTTCCTTCTAGCCCTTCTTTTCTAATCTTCGAGTTTCACTGACATTTATGTGGCCTGTTGAGTTAGCATCTGGACTTGAGCTTCCAGTCGCTTTGTTATGGACTGGAGCTGGGTTATGTGCGTCTTAGTTGTCGTGACTTTTCAGAGAGTTTGTGAAGGTCCGCTCTAATCAGGTTCGATTCGATATTCACGACATCCATTTTGGTCTCCAGTGTTCTTTCAACTCCTATATAGCTGCCAAAATCGCTCCCAGTGAGGGCTTAGCTGCATCCTCTTCTTGTGGCACAGCAGTGGGTTTTGGGACCGCGTAGTTGTCCATCTTGTTAGTTTGGGGGACTCCCAGGCCTTTGAGTTTCTCCATTTCACCAATGGTTGTCCCTTGGGATATCCCCAGCTCCCTGCACAAACACTAGATGATGGTAAGCCCCTTACCATGTAACGTAGGGTATCTTTCGGCTATTCAAAAGGTCCGGGGGGGGGGGGGGGGGGGGGGGGTATGTATTTTAATATGACAACATGCAGAATAAATTAACTAATTATGTTTTGATATAATAACACTGTTCAGACATCTGATCATTTATTGTCCCAGGCATCTAGACATACACGCTCAATTGGACTTTTTTTGGATGGGGGGTTAGTATCCCCCAAATATGGCGAGATATTCCGCCAATGTAAAGAAATAGTTTCAGGCAGTTGAGTAGCTCCTATAGATCCATATTGTCTTCTTCCCCTGAATCACTGCCTATGCATCAACCCAGGGGCCCCCTTTGTTGGCTTCTTTAACCCAGTCTCATATTGTGCCAGGTCACCGGCTCCACCATCCATCTCGATGGCCTACTCTCATGTTCAAATGCCTTCTGTTCTGTCACCTTATTGTCTGGGGCAGGTCTCCCGCTTATCTCCGGGACTTAGTCAGCCGTTATGAGCCGCCAAGGGCCCTCCGTTCAGAGGGCATTGGGCTGCTGACAGTTCCGAGGGTAAGGAAGGCCAGAATGGGCGGGCGTTCTTTCTCGCTTCAAGCCGCTCAGCAATGGAACAAACTTCCTCCTGCTATGAGACTGGAAAGCAGTGAGACGGCGTTTCGGTCTAGGCTCAAAACCCTTCTGTACACTTTGTAGGGACGGGGGTTATGAATGAGGTCTGGGTGTGCTATTAGCTCCACCAGCGCGGGGACACGCCGTGATGGCGTTACTGTGCGCTTTATAAGCTCTTTTATTATTATTATTATTATTATGAAAACGCACCCAGGGTGGCTCCTCACCGGTGTCTGGTTGCCGTACACCCGGGCCGCCGTCTGCCTGCCACACGCGAACAGCTCCCCTTGATGTCCCGATGCCTGCAGTGGCCAACTCGTGAGGTGGGCTTGGGTGGCCCCAGGCACACGCTGCTGCTCTCAACTCCACCGTACAATGCTTTGGGGCCCCTAGAGAAAATCCCACAACCACCTACTTCCCGGTCCTTGAGCTCTCACATGGTCTGTCTGGACTACGCTCCCTCACCGTCCGGATCGGGCCGCGGCCCAGCTCCACTCGGACTCCTCCGATGCTAGGTCCGGCCGGGGCAGCCTCTTTTGTTAACTACGCGAGTTGCAGAACTAAGCTGCCCTTGGTGCCTGTTGTCCGCCCCTATGTTGCCACACTCGGTGTTCCTTTTTAGGGGGTCGAATAATGGACAGATTAAGGGGTTAGATGCCTAGTCAAGCAGAGCTCATTAAAAGACGCCGCCATCTTCGCTTGCGGCCAAGCCACACCCCCTTCTCAGGAGTTCTTGGTTCCTAGGTGAAATATTGGCAGGTCTCCTGGGCTTTGGGAACTCAGCAGCTGCAGGACAAGTCGTCTTTTGGGGCAATAGTCAAAGTCAGACCTGCGCCAAGTCAGTTGCTGAGTCTTCTGTTCTTGTAGTTGCTACTCTTCACATTCTTCTTCTTTCAGGTCAGCCGGGTCAGTTTCTCTGGTGCCAGGGGCTCCCCTAAATATTGAATTATGGGGTGTTAGGGGAGTAGCCAATGGGCTACTTACCCTTGGGGTCACTATGCCCCCTATATGACCACTTCCTGTGGCAAATTGGCATTAACTCTGTCCCAGAATGCCTAAGTTTGCCATCACAAAGATGGTCAACTCTGAAAAGTTGTGTCCACTTTAGTTATCCCACCTAAGAGGTGGAACTAGCCTGGGGGTGGCCACGCCTACCCGACTCATTTTCCTGCCTGTCCAGGTGCCAAAGGGCTTTGGAGGAAGAGGGAAAGCTCCCTCTCCTGTGGGGGAGCCAGATTCGCATTTCAAAGGCGGTGGCTTATTTGAAGCTATCCTGCCTTGGAATGCTGATCAGCATGTCATCCTGAAACAGGGTGTGTGAACACCCTCTTCCGTGCAAGCTTTGTTTCTGACAACCTGAGAGCAAAGGCCCTCACCCTGGTAAGTCAGAAATATGTTGTGGGTGGGAGAGACCAGTCAGCCAACACACCAGAGATTTTCAGGAGGCACCTCCAAGTTGCTGTCTGGGTTCATGTATTCCCAAATCCAGTAAGGAAATCGGGGTGGGTTTGTTCATAAAAATGTTTGATATCAGGCATCCCCATTTTCAGTGAAGCCATCATGTAGCTGGGGAACTCGTTTTCACCAATTTCCAGCACATGGGTTAAAATGGCTTCCCTGATCACTTGTACTGGCAGCAAAGGAACTGACCAGCACAGGGATATATCTACTCATGCAGATATGTGCTCACATGTAAGGTACCCTGCCTTAGGGCTGTAACTTACAAATATTACATGCAGTGTTATGGGACATGGCACACCGGGATGTGTGACATGTTGTGTTTTCACTTTTGTGAGCAACAAAACACGCAGCCTGCGATGGCCTCCCTGCATGTGTTTGGTGAGGGGGCCCTTAGGGTGGCACAATTCGTGCTGCGCCCTTGGGGACCATCTTCAGTGTCTCAGCCCTAGGTACCAGGGGTGCCATTTAGTAGGGACTAAAGGTATCGCCAATTGGGGACACAATTGTACAGTTTTGGGGAAAGAGCTCTGCCACTGGCGACATGGTTAGCAGAAACCTAGTGCACTTCCAGTCGAAATTACATCAACTACCAGGGAAAAAGTGGGGGTGACCATGTCAAAAAGGGAAACTGTCCTACATCAAAATTACTCCAAATACACCTGACAACTCCATCAGAACACAATAGAAAGACCTTACAATACAGTTCATGCAGGTCACAATCAACTATCATTGGACTCCCAATAACACTTTCAACCTTACAAGGCCCTTTAGGCAGCTCATTTTCAACTGCACTCATAGCTTGTCTTTTCCAAACAAAACAAGACAGAACTCTCACGCCCTCAAATATACAACACAGACCCAAATCCATATAGCTGCCATAGTGCTGCCCACTCAACATCCATCTTAGAACCTCACAGATAAAGGAAATCTTAACCTTCCAACCCTCGTGCACGGAATCATAGATATTTATCTTGCCAACAATGTCTGCTTAGAAAACAATGTTAAATGTTTGTGCGCTGGATAACCAACCACCTAGCTAAACAAATAAGTCCTTCAGCAGACCCACCCCTATACATACCACACTAAAACTATTATTCATTGGATAAATACCACTTAACTATTTTTTGTTTATTTAATATTAAAGTAATTAAATCTACTGACCACAAACTTCCAAGCAACCATTTAATATCCATCAAGGGATTTTCTGGAATCCTGTGAAAAGGGCACCCAGATCAAGAAAGTCCTCTGGTGCCCTCCTTATGGTATTATGAGTTGTGCAGATGCTGTTAACAAAGCATAACATACAAATGACTAATAGTAACACCTGAAAAGTACAGTAGTCAAAAACAATAACAAGCATTGGCATAGCCAATAGTTCTCGCCTTTGGGCCTTATAAGTGTTTAGCAATGCAGCAAATTGCCCTGGGTGCTCTGACTCCAAGGATTGAAGAGCTATACAATTATTACACACTGGGTCTTGCAGTCAAATTCAGGAATACATACTTGCCCCAGGAAACAGTTATGGACACATTCCAAAGCTTTTTGACGCACAAGTGCCTTAATCCTAGTGAATATCCCCACAAAATGAACAGATTTAGCAGCCCATGACCACTGTGTAGAAAATACACTGGACAACATCATGTTAAAACAAGATTACTCTGCGCAGCAGATACTAGTGCCAAACATAAAACAGAGAGCACAAACAATGTTGTGGCATCTGCAGTTCTACATTGCAGAAGATTTGTTCTTTGCGGTGATCAGTAAAAAAAAAAACACAGAAAGCTAGAAATGACAAAGCAAATAGGCGTGGCTAGCATGGAGTCTACACTAATTTTTTTTTTAAGGCAGCCGCAGCAGCGAGAAAACAGTTTTCTTTTTTTTCAATAATGCATCTATGAAAAAACATTTAATTTGTGATTGCGCATGGACTTAATATGCTGCGAAGAAAATACAGATTTAAATGTCTGTCTCACAACCATGCGATCAAAGCAAATGCTGTTTTATTAGAAATAACTTACCACGGTCTGTCCATGTAAAAGGAAGGATAGATGGTAACCCTGGCTCGAAGTTACTTAACTCAAAACATGCCGTGTTTTCTAGCGTTTCATATAAAAGGCAGTTCTGGTGCTGCTGGTGTTCCTTCCTCAACACAGTCAGCAAGCATTAAAGTGCTTTACATGAGAAGCACATCTTATACACAAAAGCATACCATTCTGCTGCCACAGCACGGGCAGGTCAATCCCAGCATTGGGTTAACTTCCTGTGATTCTGGGCAAAACACTTAATCCCTCGCACTCCCAAAACACAACAAGCTATTCTACATATGGAAGGGTCCTTGCACAAATCTCTCTTCACCTAAAATGATATAGCGGTTAAGGCCAATGGGTCGCTAGTGACTTCCCTGAAAAGTCTCACCAAGCAGAAATCCACTGTTCAGCTCAGCCTGAAATGCAGAGAAGATGCCATTCAAATCAACGAGCAGCTGTGTTGATAGCCTGCTAGATCCACCTCCCTGGTCCAAGCCAAACCTCTCTGCTTTCTAATGTTTCTATTTAACGAGTTCTCTGCCTGGAAACCAGGGCATGGATGGGAGAGGCTACAGCAACATTAGGAAAATGCCTAAATTCTATGAACACCAAGAAATCTTCAGGGAACTAAAAGCTCACAGAAAAATCGTCATCAACTGGATGAGTCTGTCAGAGTCCACTCCACAAGCACCTGTGCGGTATGTTTCAGTAAATGTTCATAAAGACATAAACATTGACACTTTTTCTTTAAACTCGGCATACTCGAACACTGAAACATGTGCAGATAGGCAGAAAGCAGTGGCGCTCATAGACATTACACAACGTGATAGTCCGGAATCCTTCAGGGGTATTATAGTTGGAGACAGGGTGGAAATCAAGGGATTGCAGCCTCAGCGGCCGAAGCTGCTCTAATGACGTAAGAGGTGGGGGGAGGGGCCCCATCCACATAGGCAGATCCTTCCCGAGATGAAAAACAAGCCTGCAAGTGGTGTGCCAGAGCCCGCACACGCTGAAAAGTCCTGGTGAGCTCCAAGAGGTCCTCTCCTTGAGCAGCACATGCACGCTGCGCTAGGCTCAACCTAACAATCGGTCTTCACTTTTCAAGCACTGCCCTCGTGTGTGTGGCGTGCCGCTGCTCGCTCCCGCAAGGTGGAGGCCGCCACAAGCACAAGTGCAGTACTTGAAAATTGAAGATCGATGGCTAAAGGCCCTCCTAGAGCAGCGCATGCGTTCTGCCTAGGCGAGACCTAAACACCCGTGGTAGCAAGTGTGTTATATAAAAGATGGTTATTACCAGATTGACCTCTGCCTTAATTCGGGTCTTGAGGTTACGAGTAGGTTGCGATTATATGTCAGATATTTAGAATTTCTTTTTAAAAGTTAAGAGCCATGTGGTCTTTGTGTTAAAACAGTTTATCACTTCCTCGTATTGCCACACTCACCCACGTATCTGTGTCACCAAAAGGTAACAGTCAATAATGGCCAAGCTCAGATCCTTCTACAGAGGGCCTAGAGTACAAGTAATCAAACCTTACACACCTCAGATAGTCTCCAAGGTAGGGAAAAGGAGGCAATGCGGTCTCTAGGGTGAGCTGGCCTTCAATTACAAATGTTAAGCACTAAAAAAGCCCCTCAAGTAAATGTTCATTTAGTCCTCTAAGAGTGATTGTCTACCTCAAGCCGATCTATGATCACAAAAACAATTGTGACGGGATGTCTTCACACACCACCAGTTGTCATGCTTCATCAAAGAACTCACTTTGCTCTGCAAATACCCTGTTTGGTGAAGAGCAGGCCTAATCTTTATAGTAAAGGAGGCACTTCTAACTATTGAACCTGTGATATGAATATATAAAATCCAATATGATATATCAAAACTACCTTTCAATTTGAAAGAGATATCGCTTGGTATTAAAAACCAGTGTTGAGACTAGGGGAACCAATACCACATCCCCACTTAGACTGTTTCTGCCTCTTAGCTTAGAAGAGTCTGTGGCATTCGTCAGCACGGAACACAGGGTCATATTGTGGCATACACTCCTGTTAATGCCACTTTTAACATGGGCTGACCTTTCCATCCCGCACTTTCCTAGGTCCCTTGGTACCCTACCTGTGGGCCTCTGTGCCCCATGGAGGAACCCCTGTAGTCACACATACTCCAAGGTGCGTCCCTCGTCGATCATCCAACGAAGCTCACTCCTTCCTCCCAATTTTTTTGTCTCTTCATCGGTAGGTTTTATGTGGAAGTTCACTCATAGGACACTAAATTAACATTTACTCTGGGGCTTTTCTAGAGCTTAACAAAACTAGAGTACAAGTACCCAGCAACCGGAGTTAATGAGTCCCTCGGAATTCAATGTTTTAAATTTTTATACAGACCATTTGAATGCTGAAACCAGGTAAAAGAGCTGGGGGAAAACATGCAGGACTCGGCACATTAACACTAATTTTCACTTCCTGTTCCCTAAACGTTTCTATTATATGGTCTTTCCTTGCCCCTGGAATTAGCTGACCCGATAACAGAAATTCCTGGCTGAGAAACACATTTTCCCAAGCCACTTGTAATGTGGCCCGAATTCTGTTTGCCATTCCTCTTTGAAACTCAGTAACTCAAACGTTCAATCAAATTGTATAGGTATGCCTTGAAACAGTAGCTGTTACCAATTAAAAGAAACAACAATTTGCACTTTAATCCAAATCAGCTCACAAAATTACAAAGGATGTCACACAATCAAAATAAGACCTCATTGTGTAAGGGAGTGTGCAGTGATGTTTAGATGTAAACCTGTAAACCTGTAGACTTGTAGAGCGCGATTGCTGCCCGGAGGCGTCCAAGCGCTAGGGTAACCAGAACCTACAGAAGAGCAGATGAGGAGGAAGCTAGGGATTAGTGGGGGGAATTAAACTGGAAAGTCTTTAATTGTTTACGAAACACAGTGAGGTTGGGATTGGCTCTGAGATGTAGTGGCAGAGTGTTCCAGGTTCTGGACGCATTGTAGGCGAACGTCCTTCCGCCTGACCTGGATTTTTTTATTCTTGGCGCCACTGCTAAAAAGGTCTGGCTGGAGCGAAGGCTTCGGTTGGGAATGTAGTGAGTAACTAGGTCACGTGAAATACTGGGGTCTGTGTCCCAGAATGCTTGGTGGGCTATGCACATAGCTTTAAAAAGGACTCTCTGCCGAATCGGTAGCCAGTGAAGGCTGACCAGACCAGCCCTCACTGATTGTCTCCAAGGGATCTTGAGCAGTAAGCGCGCTGCGCAGTTCTGCACTATCTGCAGTCTGCGCAGAGTGTAATCTGGGGCGCCTAGATAGAGCACATTGTTGAAATCGAGGCGTGAGTGTATGAGGCCTTGTATGGCCACCTGTTTGGCTTCCAGGGGGAGGAGGGGAAGATTTTATTTAGCATCCTCATGATGCCAAAACAGGTGGCTGATAGTTTTGTGGCTTGAGCGTTGAAGGACAGAGATCTGTCTAGCCACACTCCGAGGCTCTTAATATTGTTCTTGGGGGCTAAGGGGGGGGGGGGCGGGGGGGGGGGGGGGGGACAGACAAGGAGGCCACAAGGGGGGGGGGCAAGATCTGGGGGGCCTAAGAGCATCAGCTCTGTTTTATCCCCATTCAACTTGAGTAATGATGAAGACATCCAGGTCTTCACCTCCTCTAGGCATTCTCTAAGCCCACCTGACGCAGGCCGGGTAGTCTCCTGCGCCAGTGAGACCACCAGCTGCGTGTCGTCCGCATAGGAGATGATCTTAACTCCGAATGGGCGGACGACATCAACCAGTGGCCTCATATACAGGTTGAAGAGTGCGGGGCTCAGAGAGGAGCCCTGAGGAACTCCGCACTTTAGAGGTCTGCTAAAAGAGACGGACTCACCCTCAAAGACCCTGAAGGATCTGTTCTCCAGAAAGGATTTAAACCATGTCCAGGCTTTGTCCTAGATCCCGGCGCAGGACAAACGGTCCAGTAGAGTGTCATGACTGACCGTGTCAATGTGTCGATGTGTTACTACTGTTGCCAGAATAAACCTGCAAGTCAATCATACCCCAAAACCGAAACGTCATACTGTGTGTGGCATCTGTGTAGCACCCATTTGCAGTTTGTATTGTCTTGCAGCTTTATGTCCTTTCAGCATTGTGTGTTCCCATATGCCCAGATTGGAATCGCCTCTACTTTGATGGCTTCCCAGCTTTCTCCGGAGAATAAATGTTTTTTTCAGCAAGGCCTTCTTTTCAAGATATGATCCACTCTTCTCTATACAAGTGTGCCTCAGTTGGGATGGGCAGCCTGTGTAGCAGCCTCCAAGTTACAGAACTTCTAAGTTTGTCTGATTCCCCTAAATGCCAACATTGTGTGGAATTGAAGGGTTCCCAAATACAAATGCTTTTGAAATGTAAAATCATACGTAAAATCTTCAATTGAGTATGGAAATCGTCCAAAAGAAATGTTATAAAGATAGTCCTATTTCAGCTTTAATAGCAATCTTGTAATTGCATCCTTAACACCGTAGCTGCTTTGGAACGTCCAGCTCCAGTGCTGAACGTTCCATTGCGCAGGTGCAGTTGGAACGTCCAACGGCCGACGGCAGCACTCCCGAGGTAGTGGTGCCGTCGGCCGCTGGTATAGGCGCAGCGCTTAAGAGGTTAAACTGCAGCCTATGGTCTCCCAAATAATTGGAAAAGAATACTCACTGTAGCGAGCAGAGTAGTCATGAAAAATATTGTTGGTTGGTAGAAGAATTATACTTACCTATCCAATGTCTTTCTGCTACATGCAGAAAGACACTTGTACAGGCCTTGGTTACCAGCCGCCTGGACTACTGTAACGGCCTGCTGACATTAGCCAGTACGGATGCAGTTGGCCGTTTGCAGGTGGTCCAGAACACGGCAGCCAGACTGGTCATGGGTGCACCTGCCAGGACTCCTTCCAAGCCCTTGCTGAAAGAACTGCATTGGCTTCCCATACGACAGCGCATCCACTTTAAGATCTGTTGTACGGTACACAAATGTCTGTATGGAGTAAGCCCTAAATACCTAGCCCAGTCTCTTGAACTGTACCAGCCTTGCAGGTCCCTGCGCTCCTGCAACCAAGCCCTGTTAAAACCCCCCATTACAAAGAAGACCAGACAGGGTGACCGTGCTTTCTCCGCTGTTGGCCCTGCCCTTTGGAACAACCTTCCCACTGACCTAAGAACCACCATAAACCATCTGTCCTTCAGAAAGGCATTAAAAACCCTCCTTTTCCAAGAAGCATTCCCACCCACATAAACCACCTAAAATGCTGCTCTATCTAATAAACTGTTTTAGCTGGCAAAGCGCGGAGATACCCTTCCCGGGATTGATTCCTGCGCTATACAAGAAATTAAATAAAATAAATAAATAAATGTGGTCTGTGTCTATATGAACTGCACCGAGGTGAGATGAGATCCATGTAAGTTATGGCTGAACACATTTGCAACAAACTTCATTAAATGGTTCCTAGTTCCATAATGTTGTTAAGAAATGGACCAATCCCAAGGTGTGATGTAAACTTATTATACTGGAGTACTCTAAAGCTGCAAATAAACAGCCCTGGGTGCTGTAACAGTGTTAAGTGCCTTGCAGAACCGATAATGAACTTAAGGTTGTTTTTAATTTCCATTACTGACCATGGTCATTAGTACATTTTCTTTCAAGATATTTTTCAAATAACTTGCCATATCACATGCTTTATAAATAACGCACTCTACCCCTAACATTTTTTAATGATACCCTTTGTGTCTTTTTGGGTTCTCGTTTCACTTATCTTATTTTGAGAATTTCACTAATTATGTCCAACAAGTGACATACATATATATATATACACACACACGACAGATAGTATTCTCTTTTTTTACATACATATTCTCTTTTTATATATTTTTATATATTTTATATTCTCTTTTTTATATATTCTCTTTTTTTTTTTTACACACACACACATACACATATATATATATATATATATATATATTACCTACTGGCGGTCGCCAGTAGGTATATATAGTTAGGATTTTTTCTCTATGGGATTTTTGAAAATTCTATGTCTAATAACTTTGGCGTTTGTGGACGGAATTGGCTGAAATTTTCAGGAAAATGGAACATTTTGTTTCTGAGCAGCCCCTGACAATTTGGGGGGGTTTCATCAAGGGGGGGCCGAGAAAAAAGGGGGGTCCCAAAACGCGTTTTTCCCATGTTAATTTCCATAGGGCGGTTGGCCTCACTTTTAGCTCGAACGGCTGAATGGATTTGCACGAAACTTGGCAAAATTGTAGGGACTGTTAGCCCGATGTGCCTTTGCTAGGTCTCAATATATGTGCTCCAGTGGATTTTGAGTAATTTAGGTTCAAAAAAAGATATATATCTGGGCGGAGCCTAACCACACATCTGATCTGATTGGCTGTCAGCACTTCATCCAAGAAGTGTTGGCAGCCATCTTGGGACCAATATACATGATAGCACCTCATTAAAAAGCATTGTAGTTAATAGAGGGTTTTAGGACTTTAGTTACATTATAAATCATTTGTTGATGGTACCATACTCGTTTTAGGAATTGTGGTGGGTTCTAAGGTGATTTTACCATGTGAAAAAACCTTCTGCTGTGATATCATGAATATTGTTTGAAAGAAAACTAATATCTCATGATTTTCCCACAGTGGTTTGGAAGGGGATCTATAAGCTAAACTGAAAGCAAATTTTCTGTAAATTCACATTATCTTTCTCAGTCATGTGAAAATGAAGTCTGACATTCTCAGTAAAACATGTACATCCAACAAGGACAGAGACTGTCAGTTGATTCCTTTGTGTTCTACTGCAGCCTCCTAGAGTGTTCTAAAGAACAACTAGAGCGCTAACAGTCCTACTTATTACAAAGGTATGGCACACCTGAAGCCATCTTGATTGGAATAAAGTGGTAACTCTTAAAACATTTAATTTAAAAAGAAACAACATGAGGGGGTATATTTTGCCATAGAAAGTATGATTAGTGCTGCAGAATGAAAAATTAGGGCACATTTTGAGTGACTTCTCAAATCCTTTTCTATTTCATTAAAACATTCTGACATGCAGTCTCCCAAAATGGCCACCAGAGACAAAAGAGCCCAAATGTAGCCCAAATATCACCCAGATGTAGCCCAATGACAGAATGTCCCAGAGTGTTCTAAAGAACAACTAGAGCGCTAACAGTCCTACTTATTACAAAGGTATGGCACACCTGAAGCCATCTTGATTGGAATAAAGTGGTAACTCTTAAAACATTTAATTTAAAAAGAAACAACATGAGGGGGTATATTTTGCCATAGAAAGTATGATTAGTGCTGCAGAATGAAAAATTAGGGCACATTTTGAGTGACTTCTCAAATCCTTTTCTATTTCATTAAAACATTCTGACATGCAGTCTCCCAAAATGGCCACCAGAGACAAAAGAGCCCAAATGTAGCCCAAATATCACCCAGATGTAGCCCAAGTATAGCCCAATGACAGAATGTCCCAGAGTGTTCTAAAGAACAACTAGAGCGCTAACAGTCCTACTTATTACAAAGGTATAGCACACCTGGAGCCATCGTGATGGGAATAAAGTGGTAACTCTTAAAACATTTAATTTAAAAAGGAACAAAATGAGGGGGTATATTATGCAATAGAAGGTATTATTAGTGCTGCAGAAAGAAAAATTAGGGCACATTTTGAGTGACTTTTCAAATCCTCTTCTATTTCATTAAAAAAATTCTGACATGCAGTCTCCCAAAATGGCCACCAGAGACAAAAGAGCCCAAATGTAGCCCAAGTATAGCCCAATGACAGAATGTCCCAGAGTGTTCTAAAGAACAACTAGAGTGCTAACAGTCCTACTTATTACAAAGGTATGGCACACGTGAAGCCATCTTGATTGGAATAAAGTGGTAACTCTTAAAACATTTAATTTAAAAAGGAACAAAATGAGGGGGTATATTTTGCCATATGAATTATGATTAGTGCTGCAGAAAGAAAAATTAGGGCACATTTTGAGTGACTTCTCAAACCCTCTTCAATTTCATTAAAAAATTCTGACATACACTCTCCCAAGATGGCCACCAGAGACAAAAGAGCCTAAATGTAGCCCAAATATCACCCAGATGTACCCCAAGTGTAGCCCAATGACAGAATGTCCCAGAGTGTTATAAAGAACAACTAGAGCGCTAACAGTCTTACTTATGACAAAAGTATGGCACACCAGAAGCCATCTTGATTGGAATGAAGTGGTAAGTCTGAAAACACTGAATTTAAAAAGGAACAACATGAGGGGGTTAATTTTGCCATAGAAAGTATGATTAGTGCTTCAGAAAGAAAAATTAGGGATCATTTTGAGTGACTTCTCAAATCCTCTTCTATTTCATTAAAAAAATTCTGACATGCAGACTGAAACATGCACTTTGAATACCAGCAGCAGACGTCCCTGGTGAGCAGTAGCTTTACTACAGTGATCTAATGTGCAACTAGAGTACTAACATTCAGAATTTATGGCAAATGTGTGACACATCTGAATGCCTTCTTGATGGAACCAAAGTAAACAAGCATTGAAAATGCAATAGATCTCGCCCTCGTTTAAGTTAAAGCCATTCTGTTTGTAATGAGGTGGCTTTTTAGCTTTGCTTTTATTAGTGTTTTTTCAACTTTCATGTAAATAACATGCATCTGTATGCATATAAGTATATGTATGCATGCATTTATGTTTGTATTTATATAGATATACAGATGATATATGTTTATATATGTATGTATATATATATATATTCACTGAAAAAACCATAGGCTATAGACCACATATAGTTAGGAATTAGCATTTACAAAACCTTGAAAATTCACTGAAAAAACCATAGGTTATAGACCATATATAGTTAGGAATTAGCATTTACAAAACCTTGAAAATTCACTGAAAAAACCATAGGTTATAGACCATATATAGTTAGGAATTCGCATTTACAAAACCTTATTTTACTCACACAAAACCATTGAAATTCCATATATAGTTAGTTGCACTAACTATATATCGCGCACCCGCAATCCACTGCTGATGATGTCACATATTACATCATTCATGACATGGTCAGTGACATCACTGATGACATCACTGATGACATCTCAAATGACATCACTGATGACATCACTGATGACAACATCCAGTGACTGTATGTTTCTGTAAAGTTAAAATATGTCTTACATATTGAAGAATGAGTGGATGTGTAAGTGTCTGGATGAAGGATTTAGTAGGTGCATGACTGACTGTATGAGTGAGTGATTAAATGTGTCTCACTGAGTGCATGGGTTAGTGACTAAAATGTCTTAATTTGTGCATCATTATGTCTGTTGTTCTGTAAACTGTTGCATGTGTTGATAAGTAGCTATATGAGTAACTATATGGGTTATTGATTGGTTGCCCAAGTATTTGTATGGGAGACTGAGTGTGTGTGTGTGGGTGGCTGGGAGGTGTATGACTGTGCATAGATGTGTGAGCAGTTGATTCACTAGATGTATGGTTTCAAAAGTGCATGTGGAAACAGCTGTATGGGCGGTTGACTGTGTGCATGAGTGTATTGGTGAGTGAATGGATATCTCAGTGCTACATGTCAAAGTAAGTACATATGTAAAACACAGTACATGTGAGAGTTGACATATATAAATAACTGTGCATAAGAGCCAGTGAATGTGTGAGTGGCTGTATGGATCATTGTGAACTTGTATCAGGGATTGTATAAGAGAGTAAATATGTGTTAGTATATGTTTGAATAAGTAAAGTTTGTATAACTGTATAGTTGAGGAAATGGAGGTGTGATTGATTCTTTGCATGACTGACTAGGTGTGTGAGTAACTCCATGGATGAGTGACAGTCTGTGAGTGTCTGTTTACACTGATTGTATCTAAGGTTATATTAGAGTCTGAAGAGGTTCATCGTATTATCACATGAATGATATCATCAGTGATGTGATCAGTAATGTCAAATGAGATGTCATCAGTGATGTCATTTGAGATGTCATCAGTGATGTCATTTGAGATGTCATCAGTGATGTCACTGACCATGTCATGAATGATGTAATATGTGACATCATCAGCAGTGGATTGCGGGTGCGCGATATATAGTTAGTGCAACTAACTATATATGGAATTTCAATGGTTTTGTGTGAGTAAAATAAGGTTTTGTAAATGCGAATTCCTAACTATATATGGTCTAAAACCTATGGTTTTTTCAGTGAATTTTCAAGGTTTTGTAAATGCTAATTCCTAACTATATATGGTCTATAACCTATGGTTTTTTCAGTGAATATATATATATATATATACATATACACACACACAAACACGACATACAGCCCACGTCATATAGTATTCTCTTTTTTAGATTTTTTTTTTTTTTAAAAGCTCGAACAATAGACTGAAATTCTTGAATTGCCAGTATGCTAAAATGTCGCTGTCTACGTGGACTTACCAAACAAAATAAAGGAAAGATAAATGAAAAAACAAACAATGTTTTTTTCCACTTTGGGTAGTATGAATGACTACATCTATTGCTCACCGAACATGCGATGGTGGATCAGAAAATGTACATAAACAAACGTAATGCACTGTGTCCCAATAAACCATGTTTGCTAATCAAACAGACAAATATATTCAGAAGTCTCATGCTAGAATATTTCTGCACCCTCACGAGAACACCACAGCACCAAAGCCACATAGCTAGAAAAACAAGGCCTCTCTAAACAGTGCAACATAAGACAACAGTCTATCCCATCCACACAACACAGCATTATATTCATATTAATGACAAAAATAATACACCTAAGCAAAATACACTCCTGGCATATGCCAAGTTATACACTAAGCAGAGTACACTGTACTCCCAGACCACCACATGACACAACACTCACCAAAGACATAAAGTAATGTATTTCAACCAAACACTTCAGTGCAATAAGAAAAAATGCAGTCCTAGAACCCACTAAGGCGCACAAGTTTCAAGTTTTTTTATTTCCTGCATAGTTACTTAAAACCATTGCAGTGTTAGTGCACAGAATACAAATATAGAACAAACACATCTGTATATATAAAATGTCCACAAGGTATAAGCGAATACCTCCATTTTGGTGCATTTTTTTTTAATATGATAGCAATCTTCAAAATAAAACCGGATAAAACCAATTGTTAAATGACTCTTTGCAGATATAAACAAGCTTGTATTTTGGTCATGGTATATGTCCTTGTATAGCTAGCTGTATATTGCAGTTCCATTTTTCTTCCAACCAGCCATAAACTTTTTTCTGCCGGTCGTCTTCTTTGTGTATCTCAGAATATCTCCGCTTGTAGCAAGGGTTATCTCTTTGCAGATGGCAATATCTTCTTACGATGGACTGACTTGGGGCTTGCTCCTGTCAAGATGTACAGCAATGCCGAGGCCTGGTTCAGTTTTTGCAAGTTTGGGCAATTTTGGTCAGCCAGCAAAAGGAATGTTACCAGTCTACAGTTTAGTTGTGTATTTTCTGGGTTTAAGCAGGCTAACACCGCTTGCCTCCTGGTGCGGATGCCTTTCTGTATGAATGGATATTTGAGAAACTGTTGCCGTGCTTGGTGCATTTCCTTGCATAAGCAGATTAGATGGACTATGTCGCCTTGCTTGGTTTTGCACAACCTGCGCGGCTCTAATGCTTGTGACCTTAGCCATAGTGGAAAATGTTGAGCGCACTGAAAGATTCCCATCCTATGTCTCAAAAAGTTCTTTTTTATGGACTTCGAGTAACCCTGGTTAAAAATGGTTGTGGGGCCAGTGATTTGTATGAATTAAGGGCCATCCAGGCGTGCAATCTATTTGCGAGGCGTTTGCTTTATCCTCCACCAGAGAGATTTGTTTTAAGGTTTTCCAGACCAGTTTTTTTTTTTAATTGGTGTAGCCAATTTGCGCGTCCCAAAGTTCTGTAAGTTTGGTGTGTTCTAAGGCTAGCCGAGGTAGCTTCTGGCTTGGGAGTGCTCCCTATGCTGTATATCTTGCCATAAAAGGGGGTGGTGATGGACGGAGCATCTGAACCAATCAAACACTCACACCCAGTCAACAGATCTGGGTTTAATCCATCACCGTTCTTTAGCCCACTCTGCCACCCCGGTTCAGACATGGCCATATGCAAATCAGTCTGACCCTGTGCCTCATGGGAACAGTCCTGCCGGAACTGTCAAGCCATGCCTTCCCTGGACCGGAAACAAGCTTCCGAGGACCGGTTTCTAGCATTTCAGCCGTCTTCAGCCCGGCTTGCTTGAATCCAGTGGCAAAGTGAGCAAGGGACTCACGTCTGAGCATACCCTACCAACTTATGGCGAACAAAGCGGTACAAAGGGGGTGGTGATGGACGGAGCATCTGAACCAATCAAACACTCACACCCAGTCAACAGATCTGGGTTTAATCCATCACCGTTCTTTAGCCCACTCTGCCGCCCCAGTTCAGACATGGCCATTTGCAAATCAGTCTGACCCTGTGACTCATGGAAACAGTCCAACCCGAACTGCCAAGCCATGCCTTCCCTGAACCGGAAACAAGCTTCGGAGGACCGGTTTCTGGCATTTCAGCAGTCTTCAGCCCGGCTTGCTTGAATCCAGTGGCAAAGTGAGCAATGGACTCACGTCTGAGCATACCCTGCCAACTTATGGTGAACAAAGCGGTACAAAAGGGGGTGGTGTTGGACGGAGCATCTAAACCAATCAAACACTCACACCCAGTCAACAAATCTGGGTTTAATCCATCACCGTTCTTTAGCCCACTCTGCCACCCCAGTTCAGACATGCCATATGCAAATCAGTCTGACCCTGTGCCTCATGGGAACAGTCCAGCCAGAACTGCCAAGCCATGCCTTCCCTGGACCAGAAGCAAATATTACAAAGATTACACACATCTGAAGAACCCTACCATCTAGACAGTAAATTATTCAGAGAGAGAAGATCCTGCCTCAATAAAAACCAGAAACGGCGTACACCATGAGGGAGATTCCAAGTAACATAAAATTTTACTTTTCTCATTAGGCAGGAGTCAATGGCCAGAGAAACACCTTTCTTTGAAATACGGGCCTCCCTATCCATCTCAAAGCTTAATTTTCCATGGGTTATTATTACTACATAGCCCAATTCTAAGTCACGGTGGGCATCAGCCCCAACTCAAGAGAATGTGGATATTTAGAATGTATTAAGTGTGTTGCAATGTAACAGAAACAAGGATGAAACTGGTTAGGCAAACACATGGTCCGTTACACATGCATGTGTGTAATGTACAAAAGGGTTATCTAGGCACTATTAAGACACTAACCAAGGAATTTGCTAATCATGCCTTAAAAGAGCTTCTAAAGTTTATCCCTCATACTTCACCCTTTCTTAGCAGTAGAACAGATTGCAATAGTTATAATGTTCTGTGGCCCCATTTCTAAGGCTTGACAATTTGTCATATGATAACAAATCCTAGTAATGATAGTGCTTGTTATTTGCGTTCAGAGAACAAAGTTGCAGAGGTGTCGGAAAAAACTATTATACTCATGCATGTCCCTGTAATTCAAGAATGTTATATTTTTATACCAATACACTTGACACGGGCAAAAAGTACATATGATGGACGGAATGCTGAAAAAAATCAAACGTTCACCCCTAGTCACAGATATGGGTTAAATCCATTGTCTTTTTGCACGCCACACCATTACAGTTTAGACCCAGCCATGCGCAAATCAGTCTTGACCCTGCTCCACATGGGAACAGTCCAGCCTTAAATGCGAGGGCAGGTGTTCCTTGGACCAGTAACAAGTATCCTGGGACCGGTTTCGGGATATCACCCCATATCAGCCAGGCTAGTATGAATCTGATGGCATGATGGTCGCTAAGCGACTCCTCACCAGGAAGTGGAAGGCGCAAGACCCCCCCCCCACAAAGGGGCATGGAGACACTCGCTCACTGCATGGGCCAGGGCGGAGGGGACAGCCATCCGGTGGGAAGAGACCCTGGGACTGAGGAAGGAGCCCATAGCTACTCAATGGGAGGGACTTCTCCAAGCACTCCAGCAAACTGCAGAGGTATGTGCAGGGGGACAGCCTGAGAGGAGGGACGAAGGCACAGAGTAGGAGATGAGGACCGTGTCCGTGTGCGACCGTGGTGTTCCATGTACACCTGCTTACCCAAACACCTGCATAGAGGCGTTCAACAAAGACGCCGTCATGGGAGAGTGGCAGACAAACTGACATGATGTAACATGATGGGAGGGGGTGGAGGGGTGGCGGGAGGGGAGATACTTGCACTGGTACTAGTCTATGTTGCGGTTGTTGTTTTTAAACTGTTTCATCACACGTTATCTGTTCGGAAGTCCATATTGACCCCTCTGAAAGACTTACACACTGGATAGATGGGACCGTGATACCATGACACTGTAATCTTTATTATTCATGGACTGTGATAAACACTGGATTCCATGCGTTCAGGTGCACTAGACACCCCACGAAAACTTGAAATGTTCGAACCCATGTACCAGTAGTAAGTTCCCACAGTTGATGTGTGACCCAATGACTGACAGTACTAAGTGTATGTTGCCTTTCTGTACATGTATTCTAAAAGTCAATAAAAACAGATTTACAAAAAAAGGAATCTGATAGCATGATGAACACAGGCATTCTTGTTGCCTCCTCCCCACTTCACCATCTAGGCAACCTGTCACATAATGGGTGAATATTCGGCTTACATGCCCAAGGGCCACCAGGCGTGCCATATCTTAAGCTGACCCTCAAACATGTTTATTTTTGCCTTTTTATATAGCGCTGACGTGGAGTGGCTCACTGGTTAGAGGCGGCAGACCCAGAAGCAGAGAACGGCCTGGGACCAGGGTTCAATTCCCGACACGGCAGGGTCGTGGACCAAGGTCAGCGGACTCGATAAGTCTCGCCTCGGTGCCTACTCTAACCAGGGATCACACTCGGCACTTCTCGGCATTAGCTTGCCTCATCTCTACAACGGCCACCCCCATTCGCCGGGGATGCCTGGTTTCACCTTGGAGATACCCAGTAGGGACCATCTCACAGGGATAGCCAGGACGGGTTCCCAGCGGTCTACAGCGCCACGACGCCTCAGGGCAGCAGTGCGCTTTACAAGACACATACATACATACATACCCAAATGAGATAGAACGTTTTACAGTAGACATATGATGTTACATTGATAACTACAGAGGATTCAAAATTACCAAATATCAACAACAGTTACATAAGGTTGAGAATTACAAAACGCTAAATCATTACAGAAAAATCACTTGTAAAACAAGTTTATACAGCAAAAAAAAGGTTGCAGGGGCTGGTTAAATGAAGGCAGTTTAGTTGTCTATGCCAAGATTAGGTGTGGTGTCTCAGCTAACATAACATCGAAGGAAGAGGGCTTACAGATCCGTTTTGAAAGTGTCAGCAAGGTGGTGTACCCTTTATAGCCTTAGCTCGCCCACACCCAAAACATGGAAATGCCATGACACACAGAGACCCCAGAGGAAGCATATCCCTTCAATACAGGCCAGAGACAGCTCTGGCCCCTTTCCACAGCCCTCCCTTTCGTCTGTCCATCTTCCACAGACCCCACTAAATATACATGAGCCCTGCGGACCCTGCCCTCAGGCCCCGGCAGACTAGTTAGTGCAGCAGCTGTGCTCCTACACCTGTCCACGGGGGGCTCTTACCTTCCCCTTCAGGTCCAGCACGTACACGGCGCTGGCAGACATGGTGCCCGGGCGTTGGCAGGGCCTGGGCCTCGCTCGGTCTGTACCCTGTGCCCGTTATCACTCAGCCGCAGCCATACCCGCTACTTCGGATCCTGCACCGCTGCGCTGCGGACAGCGAAGAAGGACATCCCCCCGACTGTCAAAGTGGAAGCTCTAACGCGGCAGCCATCTTGGAAGGCAGGACCGCTGGTAGGGTGCATAGAGAACATACAGAAAGCTACAAAATATTCAATATGTAATAAAAAAGAACTTAACTTAAACCACGTTTAAATATGTATTTTATAAAATATAAATGTGATTTGCAAGTGATATTCTAGACCTCAGTATTTCATATTATACTACTGAAGCAAAGAGCCAAATAATGCAAGTTTGCAAATGCGTCATTTTGATGTCATCAATTGCTACTTTTTCCATGCGGTACGATAGCTCCCTTTTCTAATCAATTTCAGGAAGAAATAGTGGTATTGAAAGGACAGCAGGCTTTAGCCATCTTTAGATGAGGTTATTTAGCAGACGATCAACCCTCCGAACGCCGCGCCGTTCCAGCCGTCGAGTAGAGCGGTCATGTCAGAAAAGCAGTCTTAAGACACTGCCTCAAAGAGGGCACATACAATACTTTAGTTTTGAATAAGAATATCGTTATAAATAAAAATAAAACACAGTTCCAGATACTTATTCAGATAATATACCAGATGTATTCATTTTTTACGCACTAGATGGTATTTTGCTTTTGCTGTGACTAAATATCTTGTCTGAGCCACCTTGTAAATTGTAGTTTTTCATTTAACAGAGCCCCTTGAATTAATGTATCGGCAGCCGTGAACTTGCCACACACATGCTGTACGTTTGGAAGCACTTCCGATGATTAGGTTGCTTAATACTTTAGCTGACGTCAACGCTCGGGCTGAATAGTCCCCCTTCTGTTTCCATGCTAGTTGTCAAAGACGTCCAATTTGGTCCTCCCATTTCCAAGGTACTTGTCATAGACGTCAGAGATTCTGAATGTTTGAATCGGTGGGCAGTGGCCGTGCACTGCTTTATGGGGCACAAAACAAGCATTTACAATGCAATGGTTTTGCCTTTGTTAAAGTTTGAGCTATTGGCAATGCTCTTGACATTATTTTTATATATGTTTTTTTTTAACATAAATAAATGGCATTGTCATTTGCAATGCCACTAGCTTTATCTTTCGCAAATGACACCCACAAACACCTACAGAGAGCCCCCCAACACACTCCCACACAGAGCCCCCCCACACACTGCGAGCCCCCCACACACTACGAGCCCCCCCACACACACTGCGAGCTCCCTCCACACACTGCGAGCCCCCCACACACTGAGAGCCTCCCCAACACACAGAGCCCCTCCCCCACACACTGAAAGCCCCCCCCACACACAGAGAGCCCCCGCCCACCTCCTGCCTCGAGTGGTCGCTCCCCTGCCTCAGTGCTGCAAAGCGGTAACGTGGTTTGGCTTTTGAAAAGTGATCTGGGACAAAGTTTTACTTCTATAGCGCCAGGATAAAAATAGCGCTTTCATTGCTTGGCTTGCTCTGTTTTAGATCTGCGCATTGTTGTTGTGTTCTCCCCCAGCGTCCTGCTCTGCCCTCCCCTCCATTTTAACTCTGTTGTTGTTGTGCTCCGTTCCCTTTAACCCGCCCCGCCTCCCAGCTGAGACGCCCTCGCCCCTCCCCCTCCACTATCCATATATGACAGCTCCTTCCGCGCGCAGCATTCACGCGCAGCGATCGCGCCCCAGTCGCGCCGAAGGTGCGCCAAAGGTAAGCCCGTCTACGCTCGTCCGCGCCTGGACCGCGCCCAGCGCCAGACCCCCTGCCCCTCGCGCTGCCCAGCCCTCCCGCATCACCTACGATGCCACCACCCTCCTAGCCCTCAACCCCGGTCGCGCCCCCAACTGCGTCCAAGCAGCTCCTGGACACACCCATGGACCTTTCTCCTGCTACTCCTGCAAATTCAGCGGCACCGACAACATCTCCGCTACGACCACACCACAAATTCCCGACCCCACCCACTTACAATGCATCCTTCTCAACACCCGCTCGGTCCACAGACACGCCATTGACCTATGGAATCTACTAGACACCATCTCTCCAGACATCGCCTTCCTAACGGAAACATGGATGAACGCTTCCTCCGCCCCAGACATCACCATTGCCATCCCTGAAGATTATAAGGTCACTCGCAAAGACCGTACCGGCCACACAGGAGGAGGAATCGCTATCGTCCATAAGAAATCAATCCGCATCTCAACCAGCTCTGACGCCAACCTCGCCAACTCCGAACACCTTCACTTCCAAATCCACATCGACCCCAAGACCACACTCAGAGGCACCCTCCTCTACAGACCACCAGGACCCAGCGCTAAATTCAGTGAAGACATCACGGACTTCATCACTCCACACGCGCTCCCCTCCAAAGATTACATCCTTCTGGGAGACCTCAACTTTCACCTTGAAAAGGACAACGACCGCAACACCACCACCCTCTTGGACAACCTCGCCAACCTCGGACTTAAACAACTGGTCACTTCCCCCACCCACATAGCAGGTCAAACTCTCGACCCTATCTTCACCTCCAGCAACCACGTCTCCTTCAGCCACACCTCGGCTCTCCTTTGGACCGACCACAGCTGTGTTCACTTCACCTACAACAAGCCAAAACCCAACAACCACCCCCAACCAACTCTGCAAAGAAACTGGAACAAAATCACCATCGACCAGATCTCCTCATCGCTCCTTCTAAACACCCCAGCCCACTCCTCGGACCCAAACCTAGCCGCCGCCAACTTCACCCTATGGGTATCCAACACCGCCGACACCTTAGCACCACTGAAAAAACGTCAAAGCAAACCTGGCAACAAGAAGGCCTCATGGTTCAACGATGATCTTAAGAAGTCCAAGAAACTCTGCCGCTCCCTTGAAAAGGCCTGGAAAAAAGACCCAACCACCAGCACCAAGGACGCCTTCAAAAACGCCACCCGCACTCACCACCAACTAATCAGAAAGGCCAAGAAAACAGCATTCAAGGATCGACTTGACAACAACGCCCACAACAGCAAGGAACTTTTCAACATCGTCAAGGAATTTTCCAATCCCTCGGCCAACTCCAACGACATCACCCCCTCTCGAGCCCTCTGCGACTCCCTAGCCTCATTCTTCCACAACAAGATTGCAGACATCCACAACAGCTTCGACAACCAACCCGGAGACCAACCATCCCAACCATATGCTGAACACTCCCCCCCGCGAACACCCTTAACGACTGGAAGCCAATCTCCACTGAGGACACCATCCGCCTGATGAACTCCATCCACTCAGGATCCCCCACAG
The DNA here is from genome assembly GCF_964263255.1 of Lissotriton vulgaris. Classification (NCBI taxonomy): domain Eukaryota; kingdom Metazoa; phylum Chordata; class Amphibia; order Caudata; family Salamandridae; genus Lissotriton; species Lissotriton vulgaris. The sequence goes on from NC_141700.1 coordinate 50,248,706, forward strand.
ACCCATGTCCTCACCACATCTTCAACAAAGCAGACTCCGTCATAGCACCGCACCTCCGAGACGTCATCAACTGCTCCTTCAATTCCGCCACCTTCCCGGAAGACTGGAAACACGCTGAACTCACCGCCCTTCTGAAAAAACCCACAGCGGACCCCACCGAACTCAAAAATTACCGCCCCATTTCGCTCCTTCCATTCCTGGCCAAAGTAATCGAGAAAGCTGTCAACAACCAGCTCGCCGCTTTCCTCGAAGCCAACAAATCCCTCGACTCCTCACAATCTGGCTTCCGAGCAAAACACAGCACTGAGACCGCCCTCATCGCAGCAACAGACGACATTCGAACTCTAATGGACAATGGAGATACAGTCGCCCTCATCCTTCTCGACCTCTCAGCAGCATTCGACACAGTCTGCCACAGCACCCTTTTACAACGTCTCAGTAACATCGGAATACAAGGAAAAGCACTTGAATGGATCACCTCGTTCCTCACCAGAAGAACCCAGAGAGTCCGCCTTCCACCATTCAAGTCCGAGGCCTCTGAAGTCATCTGTGGCGTACCACAAGGATCTTCACTCAGCCCCACCCTCTTCAACGTATACATGAGCCCCCTCGCGACCATCGCCCGCCAACACAACCTCAACATCATCTCTTACGCGGATGACACTCAACTAATCCTTTCTCTCACCAAGGACCCCAGCACCGCCAAAACTAACCTACACGAAGGAATGAAAGAAGTTGCTGAATGGATGAAACACAGCCGTCTGAAACTGAACTCAGATAAAACAGAAGTCCTCATCCTAGGTACATCCCCCTCTGCATGGGACGACTCTTGGTGGCCGGAAGCCCTTGGAAAAGCACCCATCCCGACAGACCACGCACGGAACCTAGGCGTCATCCTGGATTCCTCACTTTCGATGAACAGACAAGTCAGCGCCATATCCTCATCCAGCTTCAACATTCTTCGCATGCTCAAAAAAACATTTAGCTGGATCCCCACCGAAACCAGGAAAACGGTCACCCATGCTTTGGTCACGAGCCGACTGGACTACGGAAACACCCTCTACGCAGGTACTACCGCTAAACTCCAGAAGAAACTCCAACGAATCCAAAACGCCTCAGCCAGGATCATATTAGACATCCCGCGCAACGAACACATCTCTGGTCACCTGAAAGACCTCCACTGGCTACCCGTCAACAAGAGAATCACTTTCCGACTTCTGACCCACGCACACAAGGCACTCTACGACATCGGACCAGAATGCCTCAACTCACGACTGTCCTTCTACACCCCCTCCCGCCAACTACGTTCTTCCAGCCAAGCCCTCGCCACCGTACCTCGCATCAACAAGACCACCATGGGAGGCAGATCCTTCTCATACCTGGCTGCTAAAACATGGAACTCACTCCCCACTTACCTTCGCCTTACCCAGAACCACCTAGCATTCAGAAAGCAACTTAAAACGTGGATTTTTGACAAGTAATCCTCCTCCCCTTCCTAAGCGCCTTGAGACCCTCTGGGTATGTAGTGCGCTATATAAATTCTCTGACTTGACTTGACTTGACAGAGAGCCCCCCCCCCCCCCTTGTCTGGCAATGTACATCAGGCCCTCAGAGTTCTATACAGCTTTGGAGAGAGTTATTCTGCAACTGTTCATTATAAAGAATATATTTATTCCCAACTATACATTAAAATGATATTGCAAGATACCTGCAGTTCCAAGACCTTTTTAAGTAACCCGCTTTCGGACTCTTTCCTCTAGAAGGTCACAATGCTCCTTGGTGACTTGAATTGCTCATATTACAAATGTTATGGGGGACAATATATCTCATACAAGCCACTCTCAGATGGACGCAGGCAGCTGCTTAGAAACTTCTTTAAACAACATACACAGTGAGGTCAAGGTCCTAGAATGCTAGTGCAAGTATTGTTGTAAGACATCAATAAGGCACATGAGGATGACACACAGAAGCATGCATAGGCACAATCTTGTACAGTGACTTCACTAGATTGAAAAACAGTTGGAAGGCCAGAGGTGGAGGTGACCAAAATGGCCGCTCCCACCGCCCCTCCCCCTTGTCCGAGCAGGTCGAGACCCCCAAAAATGGCCGCACAGGCAAATGACCCTCGTGGCCAGCAATGGCGGCCCCACAAGATGGCCACTATCCGCTGAGGAAGGACCGGGGCACCCCATGCGGACCTCCCTAGCAGCCTGAGATGCACAGGGTCCCCGGGAAGGACAGGCAGGCGCCTACCTGGCACAACTGTCCATACCCGATAGGGTAGAGGAGGGGGAAAGGTGACCGCCCTCTGAAACGGGTGCCGGTCGTGAAACATGAAAGTCCCCCCGCAAAATAAAATCCGCCAGGCCTTGCCAGCAAGCCTACATGCCCCCCACTTTCTGTAGGAATTGCAGCGCAGCAGCCCTCACTACACCGGAGCCCGAAATGTTCGTTAGCAAAAGATAGCGTTGGCATGACACTGAACGGCAGTTCGGGTTACCACAACAAAGTCAACCGAAGCAGCGCCAGCGCCCCCTCCCCCCGAATTACAGATAAAGGCAGATGAACTACCGTGGAAAACAGGATTAAAAGAGCAACCATAATGGAAATGAAGAAACATTCCTACATTCCCCTAAGAGACCCGCCCCACAATCGAGACCCGTTATCCCACACATCCAGCTGCCAACCCACGCCCCGCATCATCGATAACCAATAGGAAAACATACCACTCTAGCCACAACAACAAAATTCCCAACGGATGGGATACATCACTTAGATAACAGAGACAAACAACATTACTGATAATTACCGCCCCCCAACCCGGTGCCCAGAACCCCAACCCCCACAGTAACATACAAAAGGCAGGCCTAAGCAACATTACGAAAATCCCCCCATAGAGACCCGCCCCGCAAAAGGGAGAAAATAGGACACCTTAGAGCCCTATACTGTCCCCTAGTAAATACACAAGCTAACGCTCCACCCCACACACCCGCCCCCCCCAATAGAGAAAATGCGTCACAATGAGACTGTAAACTAAAGCAGATCCAGGATCAAAAAACGGAAACTGCGTGACCCCTATAACCGCCCCGCAAGCTAATCCTAAGAGAAAAACCTACCACGCCCGAACAAACAATAAATCCCACGACAGAATTAAACTCCTTCGGCAGACAAAGCAACATAGAAAACGAATAATTCTTGTACCCCATCCCCAAGTCACTCACAGCGGTCAAAGCAGCAGGCCTCCAAGCCCGAAGGAACCCCCTGGGCGGGGAGCAAGCAGGAAAAAAGGGGGGGGGGAAGGTCACAGAAAGAAATGGAATCCCTCGGCAAACAAAGGAAAAGACAAAATATAAATAACTCTGGTACACAGCCCCCAAGCAACACAACAGCGCTCCAGACAGCGAGCCACAAGGCCCGAAGAAACCCCCAGGCGGGGATCGAGCAGGAAGGGGGGGGGGGGAAAGGTCACTCACCTCCAGACCTGGGCACTAACATCGAGGGCAGCAAGGAACAAAAGAGGAGACCCGACACGAGGAAACATAAAAAAAAGCAGCGCGTCCCGAGCAGGAAGGTAGGTGCCGGCAATGCCGGACCAGATTTAGGGGCTGTTAGACGGACTGGGAGGGTCGGCCGAGGACAAGGGGAGAGGTCTCCGGGGAGAGCCGTCTCCAGCGATCGTACAGACAAGTAACTTCCCCCCCACAGATGTACACCACACAAGGATAAGGTTCAACGTTACTTTATAAGCAATTCTTTAAGTACGGTGAAATGGTACAAGGAGGTCTGGACTCAGGGGTCCCCTCTATTCTAGTCTCTTGGTTGGGTAAGGGGGTAGCGGGACAGTCTCGTTACCAATCTGGTGGATATGGTGGTAGATGAAATAGCTCACAATCCTCGAGCACGGCGTTCTAGATGATCGGGCCGCGGCGGAGCCAGCAGGTCCCGGGATGGTTGAAGGTAGCGACGGTCCGCGGCGGAGCCAGCAGGTCCCGATGAAGGTGGTGGTTACAAACGGTCCGCGGCCACGCCAGCAGGTCCCGACGACGATGAAGGTTTCAGAAGGTTGCGGCAGCGCCAGCAGGCAGGTCGATAGTTCGCAAGGCAGGGCTACGGCAGCGCCAGTAGTCCGTCAAGGATGAGTTCTTCACTGCGTCTCTCGACTCCAGGATACAACTGCCTTCCTGCTCTGGAGCTGCCCCAGTTATAGGTCTGGCGCCCTTTGATGTCCGGACCCTCGCACTTGGAGGTCGGGAGGTCCGGGATGAGGGAGTCCAGAAACCCAGCAGGGGGGTGGAGCCAGCGCCTGGGGGAGCTGGGGGCGATCGGCACCTGGCGGGGGAGAGCCATCGACACCTCTTTCTCCCATTGACCTGCCAAGTAGTCCGCTCACCTCCTGGGTGGATGGTGGTGCCGGGATGTCGGGGCCTGGCCAGGCCCAGGGTTAGGGTCGATCGGAGGCCACGCGGCCTCGTGGTGCTGTGTCCAAGATGGCGCCCAGACCGGGCGAGAGGGCCGGTAGGGAATCGGGCCCATGATGTGGAGATGTTCAGGGGCAGGGGTCCCATATGAGACGGGAAACGGGTGGTTGTTGCGTGTAACACCTGAAGAGCCGGGCTCGGGCCTGGTCGTGCGGGGAGGGGGCAAGCCTTACACGTGGCCTGTCCAACATGCGTCCCCCCCAGCTGAAGGCGGGGAGAGTCACCCATCCTCTTGGGGACTCTCTTCGTCGAGGCGGAAAAAGCGTGACAGGCCATCTGCGTTGGCGTGGTCTTGCCCGGGTCGATGTTCCACAGTGAAGTCCATCCCCTGCAGGGAGATGGACCAACGCAGTAGTTTCGGGTTTTCCCCCGCATCTGCATTAGCCACTGCAGGGGCCGATGATCGGTCTGTACCCGGAAGTGGGTGCCGAAGAGATAAGGCCGGAGCTTTTTGAGGGCCCACACCACGGCGAAGGCCTCCCTCTCGATGGTGCTCCAGCGTTGTTCTCGGGCCAGGAGCCGTCTGCTGATGAAAGCCACTGGCTGGTCAAGTCCTTCGGGGTTCAGCTGGGAAAGGACTGCCCCAATGCCATGGTCGGAGGCATCCGTTTGGACGATAAATTCCCGACTGTAGTCGGGGGCCTGGAGCACCGGGGCGGAGCACATGGCGGCCTTCAGCTTCTCGAAGGCCGCTTGACAGTCTGGGGTCCAGTTGACCTTTTTTGGTTGGTTTTTGGATGTGAGTTCCGTGAGGGGCCCCACAATGCTGCCATAGTCCCTCACGACCCGCCTGTAGTAGCCTGTGAGTCCCAAGAAGGCGCGGACCTTGGTCTGGGTGATGGGGGGCTGCCAAGACTGGATGGCAGCGATCTTGAGTTGCAGAGGGGCCACCAGACCGCTTCCCACCTGGTGCCCGAGATAGGTCACGGACCCCTGGCCAATTTGGCATTTGCTGGCCTTGATCGTGAGGCCAGCTCGTTGGAGGGCCTGTAGCACCTCTCGGAGGTGGTGGAGGTGGTCGGACCAGTGGCGGCTGTACACAGCGATATCGTCCAGGTAGGCGGCGCTGAATTCTTCGAGTCCCGCCAGGACCTGGTTTACTAGCCGCTGAAATGTTGCTGGGGCATTCTTCATGCCGAATGGCATGACCTTGAAGTGGTAGTGGCGATCAGGGGTGGAGAAGGCAGATCGTTCTTGGGCCCGGGGTGTGAGACCGATCTGCCAGTAGCCCGCTGTCAGGTCGAAGATGCTGAGGTAGCGGGCAGCTCCCATGCGGTCGACTAGTTCATCTGCTCGGGGAATGGGGTGTGCGTCTGTTCTGGTGACCGCATTCAAGCCCCGGTAGTCGACGCAGAACCGGAGCTCAGGCGTGGTGCCGGGGGCGGCCGCTTTGGGGACCAGTACCACTGGGCTGGCCCAGGGGCTGTCTGAGGGCTCGATGACCCCGAGCGTGAGCATCTTGGCCACCTCCTCTTGGATGCAGGCCCGTACCCGATCTGGTACGCGGTAGGCCCGATGGCGGATAGGGGGACTGTCTCCAGTGTCCACGTCGTGTAAGCACCAGGGGGTGACCCCTGGGGTGAGGGAGAACAGGGTGGCGAACTGCAGCAGGAGGTCTCGGCAGCCTTCGCGCTGTTCCAGGGTGAGGGCCTCCGAGAGTCGGACCCTGTCCACGGAGCCGTCCTTCTCCCGAGTCCGTAGGAGGTCAGGGAGGGGTTCGGAGTCCTCCTCGGCTCCATTGTCTGTTGCCATCAGGAGGCTGAGCTCTGAGCGCACAAAGTGGGGTTTCAGTCTATTGGCGTGGAGGACCCGGAGAGGGTTCCGTGAAGATTCCATATCGATGAGATAGGTGACAGGGCTCTTGCGCTCGACGACTTTGAAGGGCCCCGTCCACTTGTCTTGCAGGGCGCACGGTTCGGTGGGAGACATTACCCACACTTGTTGGCCGGGTTCAAATTCGATGGAGGAGGCATTTTGATCGTACCACCTTTTCATGTCTTCCTGACTGGCCTCCAAGTTTGCTTTTGCCATCTCTCTGAACCGTCTGGTCTGGTTGCGGAGGGTTAGGAGGTACTTGAAAACATCTGGAGGGTTCTTTAGAGGGGGCATTTCCCAGCCTTCTTTGACTAGGCTGAGCGGCCCTCGCACAGGGTGTCCATACAAGAGTTCGAACGGGCTGAAGCCGAGGGACTTCTGGGGGACTTCTCGGTAGGCAAAGAGGAGGCACGGCAGTAGCACATCCCACTGGCGACGGAGGGGCTCTTCCAACCCCCCAATCATCCCTTTGAGCGTGCGGTTGAACCGCTCAACTAGTCCATTTCCTTGAGGGTGATAGGGGGTCGTGAATCGGTAGGTGACCCCACACTGTTGCCAGAGGGACTTCATGTATTTTGAAATAAAGTGTGTGCCCCGGTCGCTGACGACTTCTCGGGGGAAGCCCACCCGGGAGAAGATCCCCATCAAGGCCCGGCCGACTACCGGGGCTGTCACAGTCCGCAGGGGAACAGCCTCGGGGTAGCGGGTGGCGTGGTCCACCAGGACCAGGATGAACCGATGTCCTTGTGCTGTACGGGGGTCCAGGGGCCCCACAATGTCTATCCCCACCCTCTCGAACGGGGTGGTGACCACTGGAAAAGGTTGCAGAGGTGCTTTGAGCTTGCGGCCGCTCTTCCCGCTGGCCTGGCACGTGGGGCAAGATCGGCAGTGCTGCAGTACATCGTTCCTCATCTTGCGCCAGAAAAAGTGGGTCACCAGGCGACTGTAGGTTTTGTCCTGACCCAGGTGGCCAGCCAGGGGGACATCGTGGGCCAGGTTTAGCAAGAAGTCTCTGAAGCGGAGGGGCACCACTAGCACTCGACTGGCCCCTAACTCTGCGATTCTCTGTTCGCTGTACAACAGGTCATTGTCCCAATAGACCCAATGGGTTCCGGAGGTATCCCCTGCACTCTGGGCGAGGGCTTGTTGGCGGAGTCCCTCGAGGGAGGGACAGGTCTTCTGCTTGTGGCGAAACTGTTCCTGGGTGGGCCCCCCCCTCCTGACGCCACTGAGCCAGGCCGGGAAGGTCCTGAGGCTGAACGAGCCCCTCGGGAGTTTGCTCTGGAGGGACGGCCCGGTCGGTGTCTTCCACTGGGGCGACCGGGGGAGGAGGTGCCGGCCATTCAGGTTCTTCGGGTCGGGGGATGGCACGGGCAGCCATGGACCGGGTGGTTACGCACGCCCAGTCCGGGATGCCCAACATCCCCAGGTGCTCTCTTCTCTCTACGGCGGCCCACGGGGAACTCTCAAGATTATTTCCCAGGAGACAGTCTACGGGGGCATCATCTCGGACCGTCACCTTCAACATGCCGGAGACTCCTCCCCACTCGAAGGGGACGCAGGCCATCCGACATAGACTCTCCGAATTGTCGGCTGAACGGACAGGGCAGAGAACGTTCGGCAGGATCTGTTCTGGGGTCACCAGGTGACAGCGGACGGCCGTTACACTGGCCCCGGTGTCACGTAGGGCTTCGGCCCGGCGTCCATTAATGTTCACCCACTGACTGTACTTCCGGGTGTTGGCGGGCAGGGGGACCCGCGGGACCATGTCTTTTCCCCCTAGGCACGCTAGAACCATGGCGACTGGTTCCCACTCTTGGTGTTCTTGCTCGTACTCCTCTTGTTCTTCGGAGATTTGTTCTTCCCCCAGGGCGGCGGCAGCCATCTGGCGGGGTCTCGGAGTCTGGCTCTGTGGACAATTCGGGTCGTTTGCGTAGTGGCCGACTCGGTGGCATCGGTGACACGTGACATTGGCTCTGTATCCCGGTCTAATGGCCGGATTTTCCGCTTAGATGGGATCAGCCCCCAGGGGCCCCTATGACCCAGCCAAAACGTACTCACCTTCCCTCCTTAGAACGTATTCACAATGGATAGATATACAGATATATATAGGTCGCACCTAAGGATGGGGAATAGCAATACACATGCATAGATTTTCTACAATATCTTATTCACATCAGTTGGTCTCGCGGTCACCCCGACCCAGACCGGTCTACCCTAGGGCAGATATGACACACAATCCGGTGCGTCTACACATGGGCCTGCAGAACCCAATGCTCCCTTTTCCAAACGATCCACAATCCGGTAGATCTCCACGCCAGTGTCCTCCCTGACGCTCTCACTTATGCAAGCCACAATCTTGTGGGTATACACGTTGGTGATCCCCCCCAACGTTCTCACTAACGCCGCATATCAACGACGACCACATTCCTATGAACAGTCATCGGGACAATGTCTCAGTTATCTACTTGGGATAAAACTATAATAATGACTTTTAATACGGTTTCCAAATTATATGATGTACCTCCTATTCTTGGCATCAAAGGTCCACTCACTCCCTCTTTGTTCGATCACTATTTACCTGATCGGGATTTCACATCCGTTCATATAAACAACTCTCGACTAGGAGATGCATTTACCAAGATTGAACAGGAACACAAGGCACATGTTAGTTCTATAAGAACTAGGGTATTTATTAACAATAAACACATATCACATTACTATGCAACATAATTTCTGCAAAGAAAAGGTAAAGATTAGAATGCGCGCTAATTGGGAAAAGGGCAGAGGTCACCTTATTAATATGAAGTCTGGGCTCGGCAGTCATCTAGGTTCCCTTCTCGTCTCTGTGTCCTGGCTCGCCTCGCAGTCACACCCCAGCCGTCACAAGTACACGTCTGCACCGCTAGGCTCAACCTCGTCTGCTTCCCTCCAGGCCACCGGAACCTCGTTGGTTATTAGCTACCGTCTCTCTCTCTCTCAGCGCCAGTGCGCGCCGCGCTAAGTCTCCTTCAGTCTTTTTCAGAGAGTTTCGGTCTTAAATCTTTCTCGGACTTCAAAGATGGCGACTGTCCGCCATGAAATAATTAATGGCAGAGATGCTAACGGCTAGATGCCGCCTACGGACTAACTGACAAACTGACTAACACCTTCGCTAATATCAAAGCCCGTTCCTTCATGGAAAGCTACGGCCAGTAACCTGCCGCCCACCAAATTCTTGTACCTCCCCGTACCAAGGACACGTTCCCAGCCGGCCGGCCTGAAGTTGTGTCTTCGGAGTGGAGAAAAATACATTCCTTCGATAAGGGCCAGCCTGAGCCGGTTCTCTCCAAGCGAACAACAGCTTGAAACTAAAACATTACACTTCACCTAGAAAGCCTTCTCGAGCTACCAGGCAGAAAGCAAAATGGAGTCTGTCTCGTTTAAGGCCTACGGGGCCCACAATATGCGTAACTCCATGGAAAATATCCTAACACGTTAGCAAATGGGCGAATCATGACTAATACTTATATATCTATCCCCTAACTTAAATTCATAGGCCCGACATTAAGGAAAGTGACACGAAAATGCTCTAATATATGGAAGGCAGGGGTCCTGTCTATAGTCCTAATCCCTATGCTATGGGGGTGATAGGCTGGAGTCACTCTCCATCATTCTCCCCCCTTAAAGGAGCCAGAAAAGGGCAGCCATTACATTACACCCCTTGACTCCAGTCTATTAACCACAAACTAAATAGAACTAACATCAGTAGAAGAATAATAGGAAACAAAATTAACTGACCTATGTCTCTTACTAAGTCTAAAAAATTGGAGCAGGGAAGGGATGCACTGAATAAAGCAACAAATAGCTATCAGAACACAAATAGCAACAATAACTCCCCCTAAAATCTGTCGTAAAGAATGCAAGTCAGGTAACCAATTAAAGAGCCAGTCAAAGAAACCCTGATCTATGTGTTGTCTAATTTCTGCAGTCAAGTCGTGGAGTTTATCAATATGGGATTGGATTGATTTAGAATGGTCAGACAAATTAAAACAGCATAGGCCCTCAAAATCAGAACATTCATGTCCATGTTTCAACAAAAGATAATCAATAGCAGCACGATTCTGTAAAATAGCTCTACGTTCGCCTTGGGCGTCTAATAAAAGGTCAGATAAAACAGTAGACGTTTGGTTGATGGACTTAACCATCCAGCAGGCCATCTTGCCGATCGTTTTGGCATTATAAACGGCCAATGCAGGCACTCCAATGATAGAAAAAGCTAAACCAAGATATTCTGTGTTGGACAGGCCACATGAAGGGCCGCTCTCCCCCGGCTCAACCAGGCCCGAGCCCGGTCCCACGAGTACCACACACCACCATTGCACGTCCTCCGTCCCCTCAGGGACCCCTGCCCTCGAGCATGTCGACCTCGTGGGTCCGATCCACTGCCGGCCCACGCGCCCAGCCCGGGCCGCCATCTTGGACACTTCACCACGTGGCCGCCTGGCCCCCGGCCGACCTCAACCCTGGGCCTGGCCAGGCCTCAGACATCCCGGCACCACCATCCACCCAGGAGGTGAGCGGGCTACTTGGCAAGTCAATGGGAGAAGGAGGTGTCGATGGCTCTCCCCCACCAAGTGCCGCTCGCCCATCGCCTCCCCGGGCGCTGGCTCCACCCCCCTGCTGGGTGTCTGGACTCCCTCATCCCGGACCTCCCGACCTCCAAGTGCGAGGGTCCGGACATCAAAGCACACCAGCCCTATAACTGGGGCAGCTCCAGAGCAGGAAGGCAGTTGTATCTTGGAGTCGAGAGACGTAAAGAGGAACTCATCCTGGACGGACTACTGGCGCTGCCGTAGCTCTGTCTTGTGCACCATCGTCCTGCCTGTTGGCGCTGCCACAGCCGTCGTAACCTTCATCCTTCATCGTCGTCGGGATCTGCTGGCGTGGCCGCGGACCGTTGTAACCGTCATCTTTCACCGGGACCTGCAGGCTCCGCCGCGGACCGTCGTCCTCCCTTCATCCATCTCGGGACCTGCTTGGCTCCTCCACGGCCCGATCATCTAGAACGCCGAGCTCGAGGATTGAGAGCTATTTTGTACTCACTGGTAACTAAGACTGTCCCGCTACCCCTTTCCTCAACCAAAGACTAGAATCGAGGGGACCCCTGAGTCCAGACCTCCTTGTATCATACCAACGTAACCTAAGAATTGCATATAAAGTCTCGTTAACCTTCAATCTTGTGTGGTGTCCGTCTGTGGGGGGGAAGTTACTTGTCTGTACAGTCGTTGGAGACGGCTCTCCCTGGAGACCTCTCCCCGTAATCTCGGCCGACCCTCCCGGTCCGTCTAACATTGGTGGCCAGCGGCGCGATCCGAATCACCGCATAACGTACAGAGAGTAGCTCACCCCACAACGAACCACAATGACAACTAAAGAGAGCGGATCAACTGAAAAGTTCCAAATGGAAAAACTAGAGGAGTACAGCCATCGTGAACTAAAGCAGTTCTGCATCGAACTAGGTATCGCTACCACCGGACTAAGCACCAAGGACGATTTTAAGCATGCCCTAGAATCTTGGGCAGAGACCGGGGATACCGAAGCCCCTGAGCAAAGCACCGCGAAAAAAACCAACACGGCCCCGGAAGAGCAAAGAACCGGTCTCTCGCAAGACGAGATCCAAGAAAGAGAAAAAACCCGACTACACGAGCTGGAAATGGCCCGACTCAAGATGGACGTAGAACTCAAGTTGGCCGAACAAAAAATAAACTTAGAGCACCTACGTCTCCGAGAAGAAAGAGAGGAGAAACAGAGACAAAGGGAGCTCGAGGAAAAGAAACTAGCGTACGAGCACGAACGGAACCTAGCCGAGATCAACCTGCGCAAGCAGAATAAAGAGTTAGGGGTGCCCGAGAGACCACACACCCCAGGGACCACGGAGAAAAAAGTACACATCCCCAAGGATGTTGTCCGAGAATATTTTCGAGAGGACGACATCCAGCAATGGTTTAAGGCCTATGAAATCGCTATGACTGCGCACCGGATCGATAGAAACGATTGGGGGGCCGGCCTATGGGGCAGATTCCTCAATGAGGGCCGCGATACCCTGTTACAGCTCCCAGACCACCAGATGACCTCCTACGACCATATGAAAGCGGCCCTCCTCACCCGCTATGGCCTCACGCCCGAGATGTACCGTCAGAGGTTCCGAGACTGCACACGCATCCCGGGTACAACTTGGGTGGACTATGTAACGTACTTTAGCCGAGCTTTCGAAGGCTGGATCAAAGGGAACAACATCACGACCTACGAGCAGCTGTTCAATCTGATGGTATGGGAGCATCTGTCCAACAATTGCTTCATTGAACTACGCCAACACCTCCTCGACAGCAAGTTAACCGATCCCCGGCAGCTCGCAGCCGAAGCTGACCGGTGGGAGATCACCAGAGTGGGCCGGAATGGGTCCTACGAGCAGAACAGGAACAACAATGGGCACCACCGACCCAGAGGAGGAGGAGGGGGCCAAGGACGAGGAAGAGACAACACTCCGGCCGCCCCCGTTACCAGCACCACCCCCCCGGCCAACCGGGGCAGCACCCCGGCGCGACCGGGGTACAGAGCCAATGTCACGTGTCACCGATGCCAACGAGTCGGCCACTATGCAAACGACCCAAGCTGCCCGCAGTATCAGAGTCCAAAACCCCGCCATGTGGCCGCCGCGGCACTAGGGGAAGAACAGATCTCCGAGGAACAAGAAACAGACGAGCAAGAGTATCCAGAGTGGGAGCCAGCCGCCATGACTCTCGCGTGCTTAGGGGGAAGAGACATGGTCCCGCGGGTCCCCCTACCCGCTAACACCCAGAAGTACAGCCAATGGGTGAGCATCAATGGACAACGGGCCGAAGCCCTTCGGGACACCGGGGCCAGTGTGACAGCCGTCCGCTGTCACCTGGTGACCCCAGAACAATATCTACCGAACATTCTCTGCCCTGTGCGATCAGCCGACAACTCGGAAAGTCTGTGTCGGATGGCCTGCGTCCCTTTTGAGTGGGGAGGGGTCGCCGGCATGTTGAGGGTGACGGTCCGAGACGACGCCCCCGTGGACTGCCTCCTCGGTAATGACCTGGAGAGCTCCCCGTGGGCAGCTGTGGAGCGAAAAGAACACTTGGGGATGTTGGGCGTCCCGGACTGGGCGTGCGTCACCACCCGGTCCATGACCGCCCGTGCCAACCATCACCCGGAAGAACCAGAATGGCCGGCGCCACCGCCTCCGGTCGCCCCAGCCGAGACCCCCGACCATGACACCCCCCTCGAACCTGCTCAACCTTCCGACCTCGCTAACCTTGACCAGTGGGCCCAAGAAGGGGGACCCACACAAGAACAATTTCGCCAGGAACAGAAGACCTGTCCCTCCCTTGAGGGACTCCGCCAACAAGCGCTCGCCCAAAGCGCAGGGGATACCTCCGGAACTCATTGGGTCTACTGGGACAATGATCTGTTGTACAGCGAGCAACGAATCGCCGAGCTGGGGGCCAACCGAGTACTAGTAGTGCCCCTCCGCTTTAGAGACTTCCTGCTAAACCTGGCCCACGATGTCCCCCTGGCAGGGCACCTGGGACAAGATAAAACCTACAGTCGCCTAGTGACCCACTTCTTCTGGCCCAAAATGAGAAACGATGTGCACCAGCATTGCCGATCTTGCCCCACGTGCCAAGCCAGTGGGAAGAGCGGCCGCAAACTAAAGGCCCCCTTGCAACCTTTTTCAGTAGTCACGACCCCATTTGAGAGGGTCGGAATAGACATTGTGGGACCCCTAGACCCGCGTACGAAACAAGGCCATCGCTTCATTCTGGTGCTAGTGGACCACGCCACCCGCTACCCTGAGGCTGTTCCTCTCAGGACTGTGACAGCCCCAGTGGTCGGCCGGGCCCTGTTGGGGATCTTCTCCCGTGTGGGGTTCCCCCGAGAAGTCGTCAGCGACAGAGGCACGAACTTTATCTCTAAATACATGAAATCCCTCTGGCAACAGTGTGGGGTCACCTACCGATTCACGACCCCCTATCACCCCCAAGGGAACGGACTTGTTGAGCGGTTCAACCGCACGCTGAAAGGAATGATTGGGGGATTGGAAGAGCCCCTCCGTCGCCAGTGGGATGTGCTGCTGCCGTGCCTCCTCTTCGCCTACCGAGAGGTCCCACAGAAATCCCTAGGCTTCAGCCCATTCGAACTGCTCTATGGGCACCCAGTGCGGGGGCCGCTCAGCCTGATCAAAGAAGGCTGGGAGATGCCTCCGGCCAAGAGCCCTCCAGATGTCTTCCGGTACCTCCTCACCCTCCGCAACCAGTCCCGGCGGTTCAGAGACCTAGCAAAAGCCAACCTAGAGGCCAGTCAAGAGGACATGAAAAAATGGTATGACCAGAACGCCTCATCCATTGAATTCGAGCCGGGGCAACAGGTATGGGTAATGTCCCCCACGGAGCCATGCGCTCTCCAAGACAAATGGACGGGACCCTTCAAGGTGATCGAGCGCAAGGGTCCTGCCACCTATCTGATCGATATGGAGTCCTCCCGGAACCCCCTCCGAGTCCTCCACACCAACAGACTAAAACCCCACTTTGCACGAACAGAACTCAGCCTACTGATGGCCACAGACAATGGGGTTGAAGACGACTCCGAGCCTCTCCCTGACCTCCTGCGGACCCAGGAGCAAGACGGCTCCGTGGATGGGGTCCGACTCTCGGAGACCCTCACCAGAGAACAACGCCAAGAGTGCCAAGCCCTCCTGTCACGGTTCGCCAGTCTGTTCTCCCTCACCCCAGGTGTCACTTCCTGGTGTGTGCACGATGTGGACACCGGAGACAGCCCTCCTATCCGCCACCGGGCCTACCGCGTACCTGATCGGGTACGGGCCTGCATCCAGGCGGAAGTGGCTAAGATGCTCACGCTCGGGGTCATCGAGCCCTCAGACAGTCCATGGGCCAGCCCGGTCGTACTGGTCCCCAAAGCAGCCGCCCCCGGAACCGCACCAGAACTCCGGTTCTGCGTCGACTACCGGGGCCTGAATGAAGTCACCAGAACGGACGCACATCCCATCCCCCGGGCAGATGAACTGGTCGACCGAATGGGAGCTGCCCGCTACCTTAGCATCTTCGACCTGACAGCAGGTTATTGGCAGATCGGCCTCACACCCCGAGCACAAGAACGTTCTGCCTTCTCCACCCCCGATGGCCACTACCATTTTACGGTCATGCCCTTCGGCATGAAGAATGCCCCAGCGACTTTCCAACGGCTCGTCAATCAGGTCCTGGCGGGGCTCGAAGGGTTCAGCGCCGCCTACCTAGACGACATCGCTGTGTACAGCCACCATTGGACCGAGCACCTCCACCACCTCCGAGCAGTGCTGCAAGCCCTTCAGCGAGCTGGCCTCACGATCAAGGCCAGCAAGTGTCAAATTGGACAAGGGTCTGTGACCTACCTCGGACACCAGGTGGGAAGCGGCCTAGTGGCCCCTCTACAGCTGAAAATTGCCGCCATCCAGGACTGGCAGCCCCCTATCACCCAAACCGAGGTACGAGCCTTCCTGGGCCTCACGGGCTATTACCGAAGGTTCGTGAAAGACTATGGTACCATAGTGGGGCCTCTCACCGAACTCACGTCAAAAAATCAGCCCAAGAAGGTGAACTGGACCCCAGAGTGTCAAGCGGCATTCGAACAGTTGAAGGCCGCCATGTGTTCCGCTCCTGTGCTCCAGGCCCCAGACTACAGCCGGGAGTTCGTCGTCCAGACGGACGCCTCCGACCAGGGCATTGGGGCGGTCCTGTCTCAAGTGAACACCGAGGGCCTTGATCAACCGGTGGCCTTCATCAGCCGGAGACTCCTACCACGGGAGCAACGCTGGAGCACCATAGAGAGGGAAGCCTTCGCTGTGGTATGGGCCCTCAAGAAGCTCCGGCCCTACCTTTTCGGCACCCACTTTCGGGTGCAGACCGACCACCGACCCCTGCAGTGGCTGATGCATATGCGGGGGGAAAACCCCAAGTTGCTACGCTGGTCCATCTCCTTGCAAGGTATGGACTTCACAGTCGAACACCGGCCTGGGTCAGACCACGCCAACGCGGATGGCCTGTCCCGATTTTTCCGCCTCGACGAAGAGAGTCCCCAAGAGGATGGGTAACTCTCCCCGCCTTCAGCTGGGGGGGACGCATGTTGGACAGGCCACATGAAGGGCCGCTCTCCCCCGGCTCAACCAGGCCCGAGCCCGGTCCCACGAGTACCACACACCACCATTGCACGTCCTCCGTCCCCTCAGGGACCCCTGCCCTCGAGCATGTCGACCTCGTGGGTCCGATCCACTGCCGGCCCACGCGCCCAGCCCGGGCCGCCATCTTGGACACTTCACCACGTGGCCGCCTGGCCCCCGGCCGACCTCAACCCTGGGCCTGGCCAGGCCTCAGACATCCCGGCACCACCATCCACCCAGGAGGTGAGCGGGCTACTTGGCAAGTCAATGGGAGAAGGAGGTGTCGATGGCTCTCCCCCACCAAGTGCCGCTCGCCCATCGCCTCCCCGGGCGCTGGCTCCACCCCCCTGCTGGGTGTCTGGACTCCCTCATCCCGGACCTCCCGACCTCCAAGTGCGAGGGTCCGGACATCAAAGCACACCAGCCCTATAACTGGGGCAGCTCCAGAGCAGGAAGGCAGTTGTATCTTGGAGTCGAGAGACGTAAAGAGGAACTCATCCTGGACGGACTACTGGCGCTGCCGTAGCTCTGTCTTGTGCACCATCGTCCTGCCTGTTGGCGCTGCCACAGCCGTCGTAACCTTCATCCTTCATCGTCGTCGGGATCTGCTGGCGTGGCCGCGGACCGTTGTAACCGTCATCTTTCACCGGGACCTGCAGGCTCCGCCGCGGACCGTCGTCCTCCCTTCATCCATCTCGGGACCTGCTTGGCTCCTCCACGGCCCGATCATCTAGAACGCCGAGCTCGAGGATTGAGAGCTATTTTGTACTCACTGGTAACTAAGACTGTCCCGCTACCCCTTTCCTCAACCAAAGACTAGAATCGAGGGGACCCCTGAGTCCAGACCTCCTTGTATCATACCAACGTAACCTAAGAATTGCATATAAAGTCTCGTTAACCTTCAATCTTGTGTGGTGTCCGTCTGTGGGGGGGAAGTTACTTGTCTGTACAGTCGTTGGAGACGGCTCTCCCTGGAGACCTCTCCCCGTAATCTCGGCCGACCCTCCCGGTCCGTCTAACATTCTGATTTAGAATAAAGGTGGACAGAGGAATCACAGTCCTCATGCAATGACATTGAATCACGTACAATACGGGAATGTGAATTAGGATGTGAGGAAAACATTAATAAACTCAATCTAGTGATGGCACATGGGCCACCAGAACTATTTGCAGGAATATAGGGCCAAGATGATTTTCCGCACGAAAAGAGCCATCCAGCTGGCAATAACATTGAGCGATAATAACTAGGGGCAACTAATAAACGTTGACATGTCATATTATTTTTCACAGAAAGACATGAATTCGGAAGTCTCTTCAAACACAGTAATCGTTGATGAGCTGAAAAAGAAGTCGCAGCCTGTAGCTTCATCTTAATACATTCGGTGATAGCTTTAGGATCACACGTCATTATAAAACATAGGTCTCCAGGGGTAATATTAAAAGTAGTAATTCGGGAATTAATAGGGATATCGAGGTCTGGAAGAGCAGTACATGATGGACAGAACTCGTGGGCCGCGAAGTCGCCCAGAATAACATTTGGTCGGGCATTCGAGATATTAAAAATATGTCGCAAAGTCTCAGTAGATGCAGGGACGGCAACCAGACAGATCGCTAAAATGTCAGTGACAGACTTCATTGGGGTAAGACAGAAATGTGGACAGTTCGTCACCCGCTTTGCGAGTGTAATCCAAAAGTTAGATGAAGAGCTCCACGCAGACCGTGGAGCTCGGATTATCCCATCAACCGGCGTCGGTGGATCCTCTCCTCTCCCGGCGTAGCAGGCCAAAAGGAGTCCAACGCCGACACATCCTGCAGCAGCAGTCCAGAGAATGATCTGAAAGAATACAAACACAGGCCTTAATCATTCTCGTAAATAACATTTATCAGCTGGGACAGCTTCCCAGCCATCTTTCCCTGGCTTCATCACCAAAACGGTGTTGTCATGACCGGTCGCAATAATATCAGCCTGTTCAGGAGGATTTTTAGGCGATTGCACCCATATCTTAGCTCCAGGAAGATCAGATGATCCGAATCCTTTTTGTCCTCGCACAGTTAGCAACGTTGGGGCAGAGCCTTTTTTGATCTCACCACTGAAGACAGGCATAATCAGTAATTGAGCAACGCGGTCAGACTTTTTAATCATTAAATCAGTCTCACTGCTATTAAGCAGGAGAACCTTAATCTCTCCCTGATAGTCACTGTCAATTACTCCTCCGAGCACTTGTATGCCTTTCAGGGCTAGGCCAGATCTAGGGGCAATTAATCCAAAACTACCGGCAGGTATACAGACACCAATGCCAGTTTCAACAATGATTCGATCTTTTCCTGGTAATTTTGCATCATTTAAAGCATGCAGGTCGAGGCCTGCGGAACCTGGGGTCGCTCTACATGGAGCTAAAGCACCGGGGGTAATTTCCCAATACATGACAGTGTTTGATAAAGAATTAGGCTTTACATCAACATTTGGAGGAAACAAACGCATCAGAGGGGATTCAGCATGTAACAAAGGGCGATTATTCAGAATCAATAAAGCTTGAAACAACACATCCTTCCAGTTTTTGTATCGGTCATCAGTCAATTTACGCAACTGTTCTTTCAACAAACCATTCATTCTCTCAATCAGTCCTGAAGCTTGTGGGTAATACGGAATATGAAACACCCAATCAATATTATTTTCCGCACAGAATTCCTGCACCAACCTTCCACGAAAGTGGGATGCGTTATCTGATTGAATTTGGAATGGGACACCATAGTACAAAATAAGCAGCTCCAGGGTTTTAATGGTATTCACTTGGGTAGCGTTCTTACAAGGGAAAGCGACCAAAAGGCCACTGTAAGTGTCAACAACTGTACAAATATATTGACAATTTCTGCTCATAGGGAGCGGACCGATATAGTCAATCTGCCAAATTTGAGCGGGTAATTTACCTCGATGCAAGTGGCCTCGAACAATTTGAGGCACCTCCTTTTTTCTAGAATGCTGACAAATGGGACAATGTAAAATGACATCTTTAATCAAAGAAAAAGGAATATGAATTCCTCTATCGGCAGCCCACCTGCTAGTGGCTTTCTCTCCAAAATGTCTTGCTTTCTGGTGGGCCCACTTCGCCAATCCCGCCAAATCAGAATCTTGCATGTCCACCACTGCCTCAGCAATTTTAGATTTTTCATCTGCAATGTTATGGAAGAATTTATCAAGGGAGTCAATTGGAGTGTGAGCATCCACGTGAAAGATTGTTACAGTACTCTGCGGGAGCAACTCCCAAATTTCTTGCCATAATTCCTTTCCCCACAATTCTTTCGAATGCAATTCCCAATTATGAGAATGCCATGTTGGTAACCATACCGCCAGTCCATTCGCAGTGGACCAGGAATCAGTGAAAATATGACATGTGGCAGGCAATTCCTGTTTCAAAACTTGGTAAACAGCATAGAGTTCAGCATACTGACTACTCTTACCATCTCCAGTCGTACTCAATAATTTCTGCGTGATCGGGTTATACGAAACAGCTTTCCAATGTCTTTTGTCACCGATGAACTTCGCTGAACCATCCGTAAACCACACATGTTTTCTATCCTCCACGGACAGATCATCAAATGATTTACCCCACTTAACGGGAGACTCCTGCACCACGGGTACCGAACAATCGCTTTCAGTCTCATTGGAGGGCGCCTGCGCCACTCGCTCATGTAAAACCGCCACACCTTTCGGACCCACACGTGCCCTGTCCTGAATGTACCATTTCCGTTTAATCACACTCGCCTCCTGAGCATGTCCAATTCGATGGGACTTCGGTGAACTCAAAACCCACTGCATAATGGGAATTTCAGGCCTCAAAATCACAGCATGGCCTAGGGTCAGTTGCTCGGTATCCACCAGAGCCCAATAACAAGCAAGCAATTGTTTCTCAAAGGGTGAGTAACACTCACCAGCCTCAGGTAACTTTTTGGTCCAAAAACCCAATGGCACTTTTTGTCTGCCCTGCTTTTGCCACAGGCTCCAATTGGCATACAGACCTTCCACGGACACATTCAAATCCACATCACCATCACTCACAGGCCACAAATCCAAGGCATACTGAATAGCTTCTTTAGCCAAATTAAAAGCATTCTGTTGAGACTCACCCCATTCAAACGCATTCTTTTTACGAGTGACTCGATATAATGGAGCCAGAATCTGACTCAGATGGGGAATATGCTGACGCCAAAAGCCAAACAAGCCAATGAAACATTGAGCCTCTTTCCTGTTCCTAGGAACTGCAAAATCAAGTATTTTTCGCTTCACCTGTGGGATCACTTCTCTGTGACCTTCATGCCAATTAATTCCTAAAAATTTCACATTCTGGGATGGAGTTTGTAATTTGTCAGGATTAATTTCCCAACCTTTTGCTCACAAACAGTCAAGGATCTGATCTAAATGGGACTGTACCGGGTCTTGCGTTTCACCTTGAATCAAAATGTCGTCAATATAATGACAGACCTGAACTCGTGGATTCATGGGCACTTCAGACAAGTGCTCTGCCACCAGCCGGTGACAGATCGTCGGACTGTGTACATAGCCTTGAGGAAGACTCCGGAACGTCATTTGACGTCCATTCCATGTAAAACTGAACTGTTCCTGACATTCGGGGGCAATCGGAATTGAAAAGAAAGCATTAGCAATATCAATAGAAGCATACCACGTACCTGGATGCTTTTGAATTCTCTGAATTAGCGTGACAATGTCTGGTACTGCAACAGTCAATTTAGGTGTATGTTTATTCAATTCTCGATAATCAACAGTCATGCGCCAAGAATCGTCACTTTTGCACACGGGCCAAACGGGATTATTCCAAGCAGACGTGACCGGAGTTATGACTCCCGCGTCAACCAAATCCTGAATCGTAGCAGTAATTTCTTCATGACCACCTGGGATACGATATTGCTTTTGAGAAATTACCTTCGTAGCCAAAGGAATTTTAATAGGTGGCATTCGCAAACGGCCAACCCGTACGGGGCTGGTCGAAATGTACTGTCTAGTTCCAAATTGATAACAACCATCATCCAAATGCAAAGTCATTCCTTTTAAAATGTCAATTCCAATTATATATTCCAAAAGTGGTACAACTAACACAGAGTATTCTCTACGAGGAATCCTACCAATTTTAATTTCAAGTGCA
Source organism: Lissotriton vulgaris (assembly GCF_964263255.1). Classification (NCBI taxonomy): domain Eukaryota; kingdom Metazoa; phylum Chordata; class Amphibia; order Caudata; family Salamandridae; genus Lissotriton; species Lissotriton vulgaris. The sequence goes on from NC_141700.1 coordinate 50,270,377, forward strand.
GTTTGAACTGCGGGTGTTTCTTTACCACCCAAACCGGTAATCGTGAAAGACTGTCCATTAAATTTCTTTGATTTACCATGAATTAAAGTGGCCTCCGCCCCAGTATCAACTAATGCTCGGGCCCTTTGGATATTACGATGTTTCCAAAAAATCTCAATATCTACATAGGGTCTGTTGTCTCTGTGAGCCCACTTGTGTACCGGAGCTTGACCTATTTCCTAGTCATTTTTCCTGCGTTCCGTCAACCAAGACAAATCAGGGTAAATGTTCTCAGTTTTCTTTGGTATCAAAATGTCTTGTTCATATCCGTCTCCAGTACGAAACGGATTATTGTCATGTTCAAAAAATTGTGAATTACGGTCAGAAAGTCTGTTACGATCCTCTCTTTTTCTCATGTCAGGGGAATAACTCCTTCCCTCTCTTTGTCGGTTGGAAACACGATCATCGCTCCCCCTCTCACGATCATCCTCTCTCCCCCTCCCGCCATTACGATGAGGGGATCCATCACGTTCATAACGCCGATCATCACGGCGGTCAGAATTCACACGTCGCCTCTCATCACCACTGTCATCCGAACCACGGTCATACTCATTCTTTCGCACACGACGGGCACCCTCCTTTCGATCCAAACCACGCTTACGAAACATGTCCCATAAGCGATTATTAGGCTCACCGTCAATGTCCTCCCTTTTGACACCATCAGCAATGAGAGCAAGAAACATGTCACGTCTAGAGAACTTATAGTCCCCACCAGTACGACCCTCAGGTCGAGATTGTCTCTCAGGTTTAAACCACTCACCCAGCTCACCAAGCTGACGAACAGACTCAATCACAGCAGACAAAGGATTGCCAGTCTGATTGATCAACAAAGTCATCATGACCTGCTTATAAGCAACAGGCGAAGAACGGATAATGCGATTGCGCACGGAAGATGTTAAAAGACCATCCAGCAATCTATCAGCAGTACTAAGAAAGATAGCCGTTTTCATGACTTCCTCCTTTAAACGTTGCGACGCATCGCGCAAAGTGTACCACGGTTTGTCATCAGTGGGCCAATCAGATTCAGTTGGATATTTATGATTACAGCCATCAGACGCAAGCTGGAGTAAAGTAATTTGACCAGCACCATTATAGTTTCGAAAATGATCTTGAATCGTAGAATCAGAACTCAAAGAGCAAAACCGTAAGCAATCAACAGCATCGAGCATAATACCGGCAGCGCCAAGTTCATAAAGGCGCACCATCCAGGTAAGCAAGGCCTCACCAGGCCGTTGTCGAAATCGTTGTAAAATGTCACTAACCTCCTGCTGAGTAAAATCTTCAATACAGTCTAAAGCTATACCAGCCGGATTACCAGGGGCTTGTTGTAATTTGCGTCGAAACACAGGGTGAGCAGAAACCTCAGGAAGAGCTTCCAAGGAAGCCCGCATCTTAGATTTAGCAGAACAATCAGGGCAAGCTACGTCATCCGAACGGGAAGAACGAGCACGGTCGCTGTGAGGACCTATATCAGTACATGAAGCAGATTTACAATCACGTCCGGAGCGAGAAGACTCGCGCTTGTCACCCTCCTCCGCCGAGGAGTCAGAAGTATGTGAATCCCAGATATTACCATCCCACTCATCGGGGCTCCAATCCATTCCGGCTTTTGCTACAACCATACGCACTTTGCGTGTAGATACACGACCACGACGATGTTTATACTTATATCGTGCAATGCGGACCGCAGCTCTTTCAGCAATGGTCTGATATGTTTCAAGTTTGTCGGCAAGCAATTTATTTTGACAACGCAAAAGAGTATGCGCATTTTGCAACTCAACACACTGTCCTTCCATGTCCTTAAACTGCTTTTGTAGCTGAACAAACCTCTCATGCAGTATTCTGTAGGCATTAAGAACAATCCAACCTCTGCGTCCTAAAATAGGAAGCTCATCACCCTTCACTACCGGCGCTTTCTGTAAGCACGATACCACATCGGCAGGCTCCGCCTGCTCCAAGCATGAAGACCAATTTTCACTCAAACCAGTAGAATCAGCCCACTCACGGGCCAAAGCCTCGTAAGGCGTAGACTCCCAGCCGGGAATCTGAATCGGTAACTTGAAAACCGACGGTGATTTTTTCGCAAACATATTGACACAAAAAAGATATATACAGAATTATAAACAAAATATTATACGTACGAGCCGAGCACAAACCAACAAGATTAAAACAACACAGTGCACACAGGCTTCGTAAACAGTTCGTGACGCCAGATGTAATGGCCGGATTTTCCGCTTAGATGGGATCAGCCCCCAGGGGCCCCTATGACCCAGCCAAAACGTACTCACCTTCCCTCCTTAGAACGTATTCACAATGGATAGATATACAGATATATATAGGTCGCACCTAAGGATGGGGAATAGCAATACACATGCATAGATTTTCTACAATATCTTATTCACATCAGTTGGTCTCGCGGTCACCCCGACCCAGACCGGTCTACCCTAGGGCAGATATGACACACAATCCGGTGCGTCTACACATGGGCCTGCAGAACCCAATGCTCCCTTTTCCAAACAATCCACAATCCGGTAGATCTCCATGCCAGTGTCCTCCCTGACGCTCTCACTTATGCAAGCCACAATCTTGTGGGTATACACGTTGGTGATCCCCCCCAACGTTCTCACTAACGCCGCATATCAACGACGACCACATTCCTATGAACAGTCATCGGGACAATGTCTCAGTTATCTACTTGGGATAAAACTATAATAATGACTTTTAATACGGTTTCCAAATTATATGATGTACCTCCTATTCTTGGCATCAAAGGTCCACTCACTCCCTCTTTGTTCGATCACTATTTACCTGATCGGGATTTCACATCCGTTCATATAAACAACTCTCGACTAGGAGATGCATTTACCAAGATTGAACAGGAACACAAGGCACATGTTAGTTCTATAAGAACTAGGGTATTTATTAACAATAAACACATATCACATTACTATGCAACATAATTTCTGCAAAGAAAAGGTAAAGATTAGAATGCGCGCTAATTGGGAAAAGGGCAGAGGTCACCTTATTAATATGAAGTCTGGGCTCGGCAGTCATCTAGGTTCCCTTCTCGTCTCTGTGTCCTGGCTCGCCTCGCAGTCACACCCCAGCCGTCACAAGTACACGTCTGCACCGCTAGGCTCAACCTCGTCTGCTTCCCTCCAGGCCACCGGAACCTCGTTGGTTATTAGCTACCGTCTCTCTCTCTCTCTCTCTGCGCCAGTGCGCTCCGCGCTAAGTCTCCTTCAGTCTTTCTCAGAGAGTTTCGGTCTTAAATCTTTCTCGGACTTCAAAGATGGCGACTGTCCGCCATGAAATAAGTAATGGCAGAGATGCTAACGGCTAGATGCCGCCTACGGACTAACTGACAAACTGACTAACACCTTCGCTAATATCAAAGCCCGTTCCTTCATGGAAAGCTACGGCCAGTAACCTGCCGCCCACCAAATTCTTGTACCTCCCCGTACCAAGGACACGTTCCCAGACGGCCGGCCTGAAGTTGTGTCTTCGGAGTGGAGAAAAATACATTCCTTCGATAAGGGCCAGCCTGAGCCGGTTCTCTCCAAGCGAACAACAGCTTGAAACTAAAACATTACACTTCACCTAGAAAGCCTTCTCGAGCTACCAGGCAGAAAGCAAAATGGAGTCTGTCTCGTTTAAGGCCTACGGGGCCCACAATATGCGTAACTCCATGGAAAATATCCTAACACGTTAGCAAATGGGCGAATCATGCCTAATACTTATATATCTATCCCCTAACTTAAATTCATAGGCCCTACATTAAGGAAAGTGACACGAAAATGCTCTAATATATGGAAGGCAGGGGTCCTGTCTATAGTCCTAATCCCTATGCTATGGGGGTGATAGGCTGGAGTCACTTTCCATCATTCTCCCCCCTTAAAGGAGCCAGAAAAGGGCAGCCATTACATCCGGCCGCGCCGGGGTGTTGCCCCGGTTGGCCGGGGGTGGGGTGCTGGTAGCGGGAGCGGCCGGGGCGTTGTCTCTTCCTCGTCCCTGGCCCCCTCCTCCTCCTCGGGGACGGTGCTGACCTGGGTTGTTCCGGTTCTGTTCATGTGACCCATTCCGGCCCACTCGGGTAATTTCCCACCGGTCAGCCTCGGCGGCGAGCTGCCGTGGATCAGTCAATTTACTGTCGAGGAGGTGCTGCCTGAGCTCGACGAAGCAGTTGTTTGATAGATGCTCCCATACCATGAGATTGAAGAGTTGCTCGTAGGTCGTTACGTTGCTTCCCTTGATCCAACCCTCAAAGGCTCTGCTGAAATAGTTCACGTATTCCACCCAAGTTGTACCCGGGATCCGGGTGCAGTCTCGGAACCTCTGGCGGTACATTTCGGGTGTGAGCCCATAGCGGGTGAGGAGGGTAGCTTCCATGTGGTCATAGGAGGTCATCAGATGGTCTGGGAGCTGTAGCAGGGCATCGCGGCCCTCATTGACGAACCTCCCCCATAGACCGGCTCCCCAGTCGTTTCGATCGATCCGGTGGGAGGTCATAGCGATCTCGTAGGCCTTGAACCATTGCTGTATGTCGTCATCTCGGAAATATTCTCGAACGACATCCTTGGGGATGTGTACCTTCTTTTCTGTTGCCCCCGGGGTGCGCGGTTGCTCGGGCACCCCTAATTCTTTGTTCTGCTTGCGTAAGTCTATCTCAGCTAGTTTGCGCTCGTGTTCATACGCCAATCTCTTCTCTTCAAGCTCTCTTTGTCTCTGTTTCTCTTCCCGTTCTTCTCGGAGCCGCAGATGTTCCAGGTTCAGTTTTTGTTCGGCTAATTTGAGATCGCCATCCATTTTGAGCCGGGCCATTTCTAGTTCATGTAGTCGGTTTCTTTCTCGTTCTTGGATCTCATCTTGCGAGAGACCCGTTCTTCGCTCCTCGGGAGCCGTGGTGTCCTTCTCTGCTGCTGCGACATTTTGGTCCGGGGGTCTGACGGCCCCGGTTTCTGCCCATGACTCAATGGCGTGCTTGAAATCGTCTTTAGTACTCAGACCGGTGGTAGCGATACCTAGTTCAATGCAGAATTGTTTCAACTCACGATGGCTGTATTCTTCCAATTTCTCCATCTGGAATTTTTCGGTGGATCCGCTTTCTTTGGACGACATTGTGGTTTTGTCGTGGGGTGAGCTACTCTCTGTACGATTACGCGTTGATTCGGATCGCGCCGCTGGCCACCAATGTTAGACGGACCGGGAGGGTCGGCCGAGGACAAGGGGAGAGGTCTCCGGGGAGAGCCGTCTCCAGCGATCGTACAGACAAGTAACTTCCCCCCCACAGATGTACACCACACAAGGATAAGGTTCAACATTACTTTATAAGCAATTCTTTAAGTACGGTGAAATGGTACAAGGAGGTCTGGACTCAGGGGTCCCCTCTATTCTAGTCTCTTGGATGGGTAAGGGGGTAGTGGGACAGTCTCGTTACCAATCTGGTGGATATGGTGGTAGATGAAATAGCTCACAATCCTCGAGCTCTGCGTTCTAGATGATCGGGCCGCGGCGGAGCCAGCAGGTCCCGGGATGGTTGAAGGTAGCGACGGTCCGCGGCGGAGCCAGCAGGTCCCGATGAAGGTGGTGGTTACAAACGGTCCGCGGCCACGCCAGCAGGTCCCGACGACGATGAAGGTTTCAGAAGGTTGCGGCAGCGCCAGCAGGCAGGTCGATAGTTCGCAAGGCAGGGCTACGGCAGTGCCAGTAGTCCGTCAAGGATGAGTTCTTCACTGCGTCTCTCGACTCCAGGATACAACTGCCTTCCTGCTCTGGAGCTGCCCCAGTTATAGGTCTGGCGCCCTTTGATGTCCGGACCCTCGCACTTGGAGGTCGGGAGGTCCGGGATGAGGGAGTCCAGACACCCAGCAGGGGGGTGGAGCCAGCGCCTGGGGGAGCTGGGGGCGATCGGCACCTGGCGGGGGAGAGCCATCGACACCTCTTTCTCCCATTGACCTGCCAAGTAGTCCGCTCACCTCCTGGGTGGATGGTGGTGCCGGGATGTCGGGGCCTGGCCAGGCCCAGGGTTAGGGTCGATCGGAGGCCACGCGGCCTCGTGGTGCTGTGTCCAAGATGGCGCCCAGACCGGGCGAGAGGGCCGGTAGGGAATCGGGCCCATGATGTGGAGATGTTCAGGGGCAGGGGTCCCATATGAGACGGGATACGGGTGGTTGTTGCGTGTAACACCTGAAGAGCCGGGCTCGGGCCTGGTCGTGCGGGGAGGGGGCAAGCCTTACACGTGGCCTGTCCAACAGGGGCGTTCCCGAGAATTGGCTTTCGGCTGACGTACCGTGACGTAGCCAAAAGCCAAAAATTCTCGGGAACACCCCCGAATCTGGTCCTGCATTGACGGACAAACGTGTCTTCCAATGGCTAGCCTCCATTTATGGAGCTAGCCAATGGAAGACGGGGGCGGATTCCAAGCCCCATACTATACTCATTAGGTTTTCGCCTGAGCGAAAAAGCTGCGCAGTGCGCAGCTTTTGCCAGGCAAAACCTAAAAAAACACACCTTAACCGTATTGCATTGCATTGAAATTGCATTTATATAGTGCTTACCACCCCTGAGGAGGAGTGGAAGCATTTTAAGCTGGGCAGTGTAGTTATTTATGACTACGAGTGCCAGGAACACGCGGTTCAGGGCAGATTCAATGAAAGAATTAGTAATCATTAGGAGTGGTTATTAATGGTTTGGAGATACTCAATTGATTGAATGCTGTATACTGATGAATGAAAATGTTGGTTATGAGCTCCGTGTATGGCATATTCATTTTGCATGCTCCTGGGCTGGGGAGGACACGACAATATAGGGGGATACGTGCCCTGAAGAAACAGGACTGCTCTCCCTGAGAGTTTATAATGATACAGCAAACTGTTCCCGCATACCACATGCGGCCAAAGGAGTGTGCAATTGGTGTATGTGGAGTTAAAGGCCCACTTCAGCCCGTACAAGGCATCGGAAGAATTTGAAGGCGTAGCAGAGAAGCAACGTTGGAAAAGCCCGGCAAGACTTGCCAGTCAGTCTGAAGAAGAAATGCTGTGCTGCGCCATAACACCAGAACATCATTCATACAAAGCAAATCCTAAAGGCAGCAACAACCAGGTACAAACGCTAAAAGCAGTGACAAGCAGGTACAAACGCTTATGGCAATGACAACCCGATGTAACGCCAACAAGCAGGTATAAGCAGTGAAATTTACTCACCAGCCTGACAACCTCAAAAGTGAGCGAGGTGACTCGAAAGCAAATCCTAAGGGTTGTGCTTGCAAGTTTATTGGTCCCCTGAGAAGCTGCAGAAGACGGGGAATTTGGCAGCCAGAGGCCTTCAGCACAATTCAAACAAGCATTTGCAATGCAGTAGGTCTCACATTCGCGAGAGTTTAAGCTATTGGCATTGTAAATGACAATGCCTTTTATTTATGTTTTGCTAATTAACACATAAATAAAAGGCATTGTCATTTAAAATACCAATAGCTCAAACTTTTGTAAATGCGATACCTATTCAAAGCAGCAGCAGCCATTGTCCCGGCTCCTCGGAAAGTGAAACCAAGCATGGCGTGCTGAATGTTACAGGGAAGCATGTGGTGCCTGCAGTAGGAGAAACTAATTAAATAGGGGATACCCTGCAGTCAGTGGAGTGAAGGTAGAAGGCCAGAATGTGGGTATTGACTGCCCTTTGACGGAAAGTAACCAATGTTTTGTAGTGCTCTAAACTGTGCAAGTGCTAGTCACAGATACAACAATTACAAAACAGAGGATCGCTGCTGTGAGGGCAATAACACACAAGGTTATCGTCTCAGGTAGAAAATTCAAAGAATGGGATTCCTTCGACCACTGCTCATTAATAGAATTACAGATGAGAGTGCTTAAGATAATCATACTACCATCTTCAGTGACCCATGCACTTTCCTCAACCAGCGGACAAGACCACTCAGACATCGTAAGATAGAAACACACCTTGCAAGCACTTAGTCATAGGGTGAAACAAGCATAAGAAATGCAATAGGTCTCGGATTTATTTGAGTTAGAGCTAATGGCATTGTAAATGGCAATATCTTTTAGCCATGTTTTATAGAGTGTATGCATGAGGTGTGTAGTGGAATTATGTGGGTTGGATTGGAATTGTAGCAATGGTGGCATGCTGCGCTTTAGATGAATATGTTTAAAAGTAAAGTGCACTATACTGCGATTGCTACAATAGTTAATTGTGGATGCGTTAACAATTGATGTGTGCACTGATGGCTGGTGGTGTGTGTGCCTGTAGAAATTGTGCACTGAGGGCTGGTGGTGCGTGTGCTTGGTGGAAGCGTGCACTGCCGGCTGGAGGTGTGTGTGCTTGGTGGAAGCGTGCACTGATGGCTGGTGGTGTGTGTGCCTGGTAAAAGCGTGCACAGACGGCTGGAGGTGTGTGTGCCTGGTGAAAGCGTGCACTGATGTCTGGTGTTGTGTGCCTGGTGAAAGCCTGCACTGACAGCTGGTGGTGTTTGTGCCCGGTGAAAGTGTGCAGTGACGGCTGGTGGTGTGTGTGGTTGTGTGTGTGTGTGGTGGTGAGTGTGGTGGTATGTGTGTGGTCTTATGTGTGTGGTCTTATGTGTGTGGTCTTTTCCTGCGCACTCACTCTTACTCTGCAGTCATTCTGCACTCAGTCTACACTCACTCTGCAGTTATTCTGCACTCACTCTCATTCTGCACTCACTCACACTCTGCACTCCTTCTGCACTCATTCTCACTCTGCACTCATTCTGCATTCACTCTGCACTCTGCACTCATTCTGCACACACTCACACTCTGCTGCGCACACTCACACTCTGCTGCGCACACTCTCACTCTGCTGCGCACACTCTCACTCTGCTGCGCACACTCTCACTCTGCTGCACACACTCTCACTCTGATGCGCATACTCTCACTCTGCTGCGCACACTCTCACTCTGCTGCGCACTCTCTCACTCTGCTGCGCACGCTCTCACTCTGCTGCGCACGCTCTCACTCTGCTGCGCACGCTCTCACTCGGCACACGCTCCCACTCGGCACACGCTCCCACTCGGCACACGCTCCCACTCGGCACACGCTCCCACTCGGCACACGCTCCCACTCTCCACACGCTCCCACTCTGCACACGCTCCCACTCTGCACACGCACTCACTCTGCACACGCACTCACTCTGCACACGCACTCACTCTGCACATGCACTCACTCTGCACACCCACTCACTCTGCACTCACTCTGCACTCACTCTGCACTCACTCTGCACTCACAGTCACTCTCGCACTCACTCTGCATCACTGTCACTCTGCACTCACTGTCACTCTGGCACTCACAGTCACTCTGGCACTCACTCTGCACTCAGTCACTCTCACACTCACTCTGCACTCACAGTCACTCTGCACTCACAGTCACTCTGCACTCACAGTCACTCTCGCACGCACATTCACTCTCGCACTCACAGTCACTCTCGCACTCACAGTCACTTTCGCACTCACAGTCACTCTCGCACTCACAGTCACTCTTGCACTCACTCTTGCACTCACTCTTGCACTCACTCTTGCACTCACGCTGCACTCACGCTGCACTCACTCTTGCACTCACTCTTGCACTCACTATCGCACTCACTGTCACTCTCGCACTCACTGTCACTCTCGCACTCACCGTCACTCTCGCACTCACCGTCACTCTTGCACTCACTGTCACTCTCGCACTCACCGTCACTCTCGCACTCACTCTCGCACTCACAGTCACTCTCGCACTCACTGTCACTCTGGCACTCACTCTGCACTCAGTCACTCTCACACTCACTCTGCACTCACAGTCACTCTGGCACTCACTCTGCACTCACAGTCACTCTCGCACTCTGCACTCACAGTCACTCTCGCACTCACTCTGCACCTACAGTCACTCTGGCACTCACTCTGCACTCACAGTCACTCTGCACTCACAGTCACAGTCACTCTGCACTCACTGTCACTCTGCACTCACTGTCACTCTGGCACTCACTGTCACTCTGGCACTCACTGTCACTCTGGCACTCACTCTGCACTCAGTCACTCTCACACTCACTCTGCACTCACAGTCACTCTGCACTCACAGTCACTCTGCACTCACAGTCACTCTCGCACTCACTCTTGCACTCACTCTTGCACTCACTCTTGCACTCACTCTGAACTCACTCTCGCACTCACTGTCACTCTCCCACTCACTGTCACTCTCGCACTCACTGTCACTCACTCTGCACTCACTGTCACTCTTGCACTCACTCTTGCACTCACTCTTGCACTCACTCTTGCACTCACTCTTGCACTCACTGTCACTCTCGCACTCACAGTCACTCTCACACTCAGTCACTCTCGCACTCACAGTCACTCTCGCACTCACAGTCACTCTCGCACTCACAGTCACTCTCGCACTCACAGTCACTCTCGCACTCACAGTCTGTTAGACGGACCGGGAGGGTCGGCCGAGGATAAGGGGAGAGGTCTCAGGGGAGAGCCGTCTCCAGCGATCGTACAGACAAATAACTTCCCCCCCACAGACGTACACCACACAAGGATAAGGTTCAACGATACTTTATCAGCAATTCTTTAAGTACGGTAGAATGGTACAAGGAGGTCTGGACTCAGGGGTCCCCTCGATTCTGGTCTCTGGATTGGGAAAAAGGGTAGCGGGACAGTCTTGTTACCAATAGATGAAAATAGCTCTCAATCCTCGAGCTCGGCGTTCTAGATGATCGGGCCGCGGCGGAGCCAGCAGGTCCCGAGATGGATGAAAGAAGCGACGGTCCGCGGCGGAGCCAGCAGGTCCCGATGAAGATGGTAGTTACAAACGGTCCGCGGCCACGCCAGCAGGTCCCGACGACGATGAAGGTTTACGAAGGTTGCGGCAGCGCCAGCAGGCAGGACGATAGTTCGCAAGGCAGAGCTACGGCAGCGCCAGTAGCCCGTCAAGGATGAGTTCTTCTCTGCGTCTCTCGACTCCAGGATACAACTGCCTTCCTGCTCTGGAGCTGCCTCAGTTATAGGGCTGGTGCCCTTTGATGTCCGGACCCTCGCACTTGGAGGTCGGGGGGTCCGGGATGAGGGAGTCCAGACACCCAGCAGGGGGGTGGAGCCAGCGCCCGGGGAGGTTGTGGGCGAGCGGCACCTGGCGGGGGAGAGCCATCGACACCTCTTTCTCCCATTGACCTGCCAAGTAGTCCGCTCACCTCCTGGGTGGATGGTGGTGCCGGGATGTCTGAGGCCTGGCCAGGCCCAGGGTTGGGGTCGATCGGGGGCCACGCGGCCTCGTGGCGGAGTGTCCAAGATGGCGCCCAGGCTGGGCGCGCGGGCCAGTAGTGGATCGGGCCCACGAGGTCGATATGTTCAGAGGCAAGGGTCCCGGAGGGGACGGAAAACGTGAAGTGGTGGTGTGGGACACTTGAGGGACCGGGCTCGGGTCTGGTCGGGCAGAGGGGGAGCGGCCCTTCATGTGGCCTGTCCAACATGCGTCCCCCCCAGCTGAAGGCGGGGAGAGTCACCCATCCTCTTGGGGACTCTCCTCGTCGAGGCGGAAAAAGCGGGACAGGCCATCCGCGTTGGCGTGATCTGGCCCAGGCCGGTGTTCAACAGTGAAGTCCATCCCTTGTAGGGAGATGGACCAACGTAGTAGTTTCGGGTTCTCCCCCCGCATCTGCATCAGCCACTGCAGGGGTCGATGGTCGGTCTGCACCCGAAAGTGTGTGCCAAAGAGGTAGGGCCGGAGCTTTTTGAGGGCCCATACCACGGCGAAGGCCTCCCTCTCGATGGTGCTCCAGCGTTGTTCTCGAGGTAGGAGTCGCCTGCTGATGAAGGCCACTGGCTGATCAAGGCCTTCGGTGTTCACTTGAGACAGGACCGCCCCAATGCCGTGGTCGGAGGCATCCGTCTGGACGACGAATTCCCGGCTGTAGTCGGGGGCCTGGAGCACAGGGGCGGAGCACATGGCGGCCTTCAGTTGTTCGAAGGCTGTTTGACAATCTGGGGTCCAGTTGACCTTCTTGGGTTGATTTTTGGACGTGAGTTCTGTGAGGGGCCCCACTATGGTACCATAGTCTTTCACGAACCGTCTGTAATAGCCCGTGAGTCCCAGAAAGGCGCGTACCTCGGTCTGGGTGATGGGTGGCTGCCAGGACTGGATGGCGGCAATCTTGAGCTGCAGAGGGGCCACCAGGCCGCTTCCCACCTGGTGTCCGAGGTAGGTTACGGACCCCTGACCAATTTGGCATTTGCTGGCCTTGATCGTGAGGCCAGCCCGCTGAAGGGCCTGTAGCACCGCTCGGAGGTGGTGGAGGTGCTCGGACCAATGGTGGCTGTACACAGCGATGTCGTCTAGGTAGGCGGCGCTGAATCCTTCGAGCCCGGCCAAGACCTGATTGACGAGCCGCTGAAATGTTGCTGGAGCATTCTTCATGCCGAAGGGCATGACCTTGAAATGATAATGGCCATCAGGAGTGGAAAATGCAGATCGTTCTTGGGCCCGGGGTGTGAGGCCGATCTGCCAGTAGCCCGCCGTCAGGTCGAAAATACTGAGGTAGCGGGCAGCTCCCATGCGGTCGATTAGTTCGTCTGCCCGGGGGATGGGGTGTGTTAGACGGACCGGGAGGGTCGGCCGAGATTACGGGGAGAGGTCTCCAGGGAGAGCCGTCTCCAACGACTGTACAGATAAGTAACTTCCCCCCCACAGACGGACACCACACAAGATTGAAGGTTAACGAGACTTTATATGCACTTCTTAGGTTACGTTGATATAATACAAGGAGGTCTGGACTCAGGGGTCCCCTCGGTTCTGATCTCTGGTTGAGGAAAAGGGTAGCGGGACAGTCTTAGTTACCAATGAGTTCAATAGCTCTCAATCCTCGAGCTCGGCGTGGTTGCTGATCGGGCCGTGGAGGAGCCAAGCAGGTCCCGAGATGGATGAAGGGTGGTCGGCGGGCCGTGGAGAAGCCAAGCAGGTCCCGATATGGATGAAGGATGGTCGACGGGCCGTGGAGAAGCCAAGCAGGTCCCGATGCAGATGACAGTTACAACGGTCCGCGGCCTCGCCAGCAGATCCGGACGACGGTGAAGGATGAAGGTTACGACGGCTGTGGCAGCGCCAACAGGCAGGATGATGGTGCACAGGACAGAGCTACGGCAGCGCCAGTAGTCCGTCCAGGATGAGTTCTTCTTTCGTCTCTCGACTCCAAGATACAACTGCCTTCCTGTTCTGGAGCTGCCCCAGTTATAGGGCTGGCGTGCTTTGATGTCCGGACCCTCGCACTTGGAGGTCGGGAGGTCCGGGATGAGGGAGTCCAGACACCCAGCAGGGGGGTGGAGCCAGCGCCCGGGGAGGCGATGGGCGAGCGGCACTGGCCGGGGGAGAACCATCGACACCTCTTTCTCCCATTGACTGGCCAAGTAGCTCGCTCGCCTCCTGGGTGGAGGGTGGTGCCGGAATGTCTGAGGCCGGGCTAGGCCCAGGGTTGAGGTCGATCGGGGGCCAGGCGGCCTCGTGGCGAAGTGTCCAAGATGGCGGCCCGGGCTGGGCGCGTGGGTCGGCCGTGGATCGGACCCACGAGGTTATCATGCTCGAGGGCAGGTGTCCCTGAGGGGACGTAGGACGTGCAATGGTGGTGTGTGGTGCTTGTATGACTGGCTCGGGCTTGGTCGAGCCGGGGGAGAGCGGCCCGTCATGTGGCCTGTCCAACATGCGTCCCCCCCAGCTGAAGGCGGGGAGAGTTACCCATCCTCTTGGGGACTCTCTTCGTCGAGGCGGAAAAACCGGGACAGGCCATCCGCGTTGGCGTGGTCAGACCCAGGCCGGTGTTCAACGGTAAAGTCCATACCTTGCAAGGAGATGGACCAGCGTAGCAGTTTTGGGTTTTCCCCCCGCATATGCATCAACCACTGCAGGGGTCGGTGGTCAGTCTGCACCCGGAAGTGGGTGCCAAAAAGGTAGGGTCGGAGCTTCTTGAGGGCCCATACCACAGCGAAGGCTTCCCCCTCTATGGTGCTCCAGCGTTGCTCCCGTGGTAGGAGTCTCCGGCTGATGAAGGCCACCGGTTGATCAAGGCCTTCGGTGTTCACCTGGGACAGGACCGCCCCAATGCCCTGGTCGGAGGCATCCGTCTGGACGACGAACTCCCGGCTGTAGTCTGGGGCCTGGAGTACAGGAGCGGAACACATGGCGGCCTTTAGCTGTTCGAAGGCCGCTTGGCACTCTGGGGTCCAGTTCACCTTCTTGGGCTGATTTTTCGACGTGAGTTCGGTGAGAGGCCCCACGATGGTACCATAGTCTTTCACGAACCTTCGGTAGTAGCCCGTGAGGCCCAGGAAGGCTCGCACCTCAGTTTGAGTGTTAGGGGGTTGCCAGTTCTGGATGGCGGCAATTTTCAGTTGAAGAGGGGCCACTAGACCGCTTCCCACTTGGTGTCCGAGGTAGGTCACTGACCCTTGTCCAATTTGACATTTGCTGGCCTTGATCGTGAGGCCAGCTCGCTGAAGGGCTTGCAACACTGCTTGGAGGTGGTGGAGGTGCTCGGTCCAGTGGTGGCTGTACACAGCGATGTCGTCCAGGTAGGCGGCGCTGAACTCTTCGAGCCCCGCCAGGACCTGATTGACGAGCCGTTGGAACGTCGCTGGGGCATTTTTCATGCCGAAGGGCATGACCGTGAAGTGATAGTGGCCATCGGGGGTGGAGAAGGCAGAACGTTCTTGTGCTCGGGGTGTGAGGCCGATCTGCCAATATCCTGCCGTTAGATCGAAGATGCTGAGGTAGCGGGCAGCGCCCATTCGGTCGACCAGTTCATCTGCCCGGGGGATGGGGTGTGCGTCCGTTCTGGTGACTTCATTCAGGCCCCGGTAGTCGACACAGAACCGGAGTTCGGGTGTGGTTCCGGGGGCGGCTGCTTTGGGGACTAGTACGACCGGGCTGGCCCATGGACTGTCGGAGGGCTCGATGACCCCGAGCGTGAGCATCTTAGTTACTTCCGCCTGGATGCAGGCCCGTACCCGATCAGGTACGCGGTAGGCCCGGTGGCGGATAGGAGGGCTGTCTCCGGTGTCCACATCGTGCACACACCAGGAAGTGACACCTGGGGTGAGGGAGAACAGGCTGGCAAACCGTGATAGGAGGGCTTGGCACTCTTGGCGTTGTTCCTGGGAGAGGGTCTCCGAGAGTCGGACCCCATCCACGGAGCCGTCTTGCTCCTGGGTCCGCAAGAGGTCAGGGAGAGGCTCGGAGTCGTCCTCAACCCCGTTGTCTGTGGCCATCAAGAGGCTGAGTTCTGTTCGTGCAAAGTGGGGTTTCAGTCTGTTGGTGTGGAGGACTCGGAGCGGATTCCGGGCGGACTCCATATCGATCAGATAGGTGGCGGGTCCCTTGCGCTCGATTACTTTGAAGGGTCCCGTCCATTTGTCTTGGAGAGCGCACGGTTCTGTGGGGGACATTACCCAGACCTGTTGCCCCGGCTCGAATTCAATAGATGAGGCGTTCTGGTCATACCATCTCTTCATGTCCTCTTGACTGGCCTCTAGGTTGGCTTTCGCTAGGTCTCTGAACCGCTGGGACTGGTTGCGGAGGGTGAGGAGGTACCGGAAGACATCTGGAGGACTCTTGGCCGGAGGCAACTCCCAGCCTTCTTTGATCAGGCTGAGTGGCCCCCGTACTGGGTGCCCATAGAGCAGCTCGAATGGGCTGAAGCCTAGGGACTTCTGTGGGACCTCCCGGTAGGCGAAGAGGAGGCACGGCAGCAGCACGTCCCACTGGCGACGGAGGGGTTCTTCCAATCCCCCGATCATCCCTTTTAGAGTGCGATTGAACCGCTCAACAAGTCCGTTTCCTTGGGGGTGATAGGGGGTCGTGAAGCGGTAGGTGACCCCACACTGTTGCCAGAGGGACTTCATGTATTTGGAAATAAAGTTCGTGCCTCTGTCACTGACGACTTCTCGGGGGAACCCCACACGGGAGAAGATCCCCATCAGGGCCCTGCCGACCACTGGGGCTGTGACGGTCCGGAGAGGAATAGCCTCAGGGTAGCGGGTGGCGTGGTCCACTAGTACTAGGATGAAGCGATGGCCTTGTCTTGTACGTGGGTCTAGGGGTCCCACAATGTCTATTCCGACCCTCTCAAATGGGGTCGTGACTACGGGAAAGGGTTGCAGGGGGGCCTTTAATTTGCGGCCGCTCTTCCCACTGGCTTGGCACGTGGGGCAAGATCGGCAATGCTGGTGCACATCGTTTCTCATTTTTGGCCAGAAGAAGTGGGTCACTAGGCGGCTGTAGGTTTTATCTTGTCCCAGGTGCCCTGCCAGGGGGACATCGTGGGCCAGATTTAGCAGGAAGTCTCTAAAGCGGAGTGGCACCACTAGTACTCGGTTGGCCCCCAGCTCGGCGATTCGTTGCTCGCTGTACAGTAGGTCATTGTCCCAGTAGACCCAATGAGTTCCGGAGGTATCCCCTGCGCTTTGGGCGAGCGCTTGTTGTCGGAGTCCCTCAAGGGAGGGACAGGTCTTCTGCTCCTGACGAAATTGTTCTTGTGTGGGCCCCCCTTCTTGAGCCCACTGGTCGAGATTAGCAAGGTCGGAAGGTTGAGCAGGTTCGAGGGGGATGCCCTGGTCGGGGGTCTCGGCGGGGGCGACCGGAGGCGGAGGCGCCGGCCATTCTGGTTCTTCCGGGTGATGGTTGGCACGGGTGGCCATAGACCGGGTGGTGACGCACGCCCAGTCTGGGACGCCCAACATCCCCAAGTGTTCTTTTCGCTCCACGGCTGCCCACGGGGAGCTTTCCAGGTCATTTCCGAGGAGGCAGTCCACGGGGGCGTCGTCTCGGACCGTTACTTTCAACATGCCGGAGACCCCTCCCCACTCAAAGGGGACGCAGGCCATCCGACACAGACTCTCCGAGTTGTCGGCTGATCGTACAGGGCAGAGAATGTTCGGTAGATATTGTTCTGGGGTCACCAGATGACAGCGGACGGCTGTCACACTGGCCCCGGTGTCTCGAAGGGCTTCGGCCCGTTGTCCATTGATGCTCACCCATTGGCTGTACTTCTGGGTGTTAGCGGGTAGGGGGACCCGCGGGACCATGTCTCTTCCCCCTAAGCACGCGAGAGTCATGGCGGCTGGCTCCCACCCTTGATACTCTTGCTCGTCTGTTTCTGGTTCCTCGGAGATCTGTTCTTCCCCTAGTGCCGCGGCGGCCACCTGGCGGGGTCTTGGGCTCGGATACTGCGGGCAGCTTGGGTCATTTGCATAGTGGCCTACTCGTTGGCATCGGTGACATGTAACATTGGCTCTGTATCCCGGTCGCGCCGGGGTGCTGCCCCGGTTGGCCGGGGGGGTGGTGCTGGTAGTGGGGGCGGCCGGAGTGTTGTCTCTTCCTCGTCCTTGGCCCCCTCCTCCTCCTCTGGATCGGTGGTGACCATTGTTGTTCCTGTTCTGCTCGTAGGACCCATTCCGGCCCACTCGGGTGATCTCCCACCGGTCAGCTTCGGCTGCGAGCTGCCGGGGATCGGTTAACTTGCTGTCGAGGAGGTGTTGGCGTAGTTCAATGAAGCAGTTGTTGGACAGATGCTCCCATACCATCAGATTGAACAACTGCTCGTAGGTCGTGACGTTGTTCCCTCTGATCCAGCCTTCGAAGGCTCGGCTGAAGTACGTTACATAGTCCACCCAAGTTGTACCTGGAATGCGTGTGCAGTCTCGGAACCTCTGACGGTACATCTCGGGCGTGAGGCCATAGCGAGTGAGGAGGGCCGCTTTCATATGGTCGTAGGAGGTCATCTGGTGGTCTGGGAGCTGTAACAGAGTATCGCGGCCCTCATTGAGGAATTTGCCCCATAGGCCGGCTCCCCAGTCGGCTCTATCGATCCGGTGCGCAGTCATCGCGATTTCATATGCCTTAAACCATTGCTGGATGTCGTCTTCTCGAAAATATTCTCGGACCACATCCTTGGGGATGTGCACTTTTTTGTCCGTGGTCCCGGGGGTGGACGGTCTGTCGGGCACCCCTAATTCTTTATTCTGTTTGCGCAGGTTGATCTCGGCTAGGTTCCGCTCGTGCTCGTACGTTAGTCTTTTTTCCTCGAGCTCCCTTTGCCTCTGTTTCTCCTCTCTTTCTTCTCGGAGGCGAAGGTGCTCTAAGTTTATTTTTTGCTCGGCCAATTTGAGTTCTATGTCCATCTTGAGTCGGGCCATTTCAAGTTCGTGTAGTCGGGCTTTTTCTCTTTCTTGGATCTCGTCTTGCGAGAGACCCGTTCTTTGCTCTTCAGGGGCCGTGTTGGTCTTTTTCGCGGTGCTTTGCTCCGGGGCTTCGACATCCCCGGTCTCTGCCCAAGATTCTAGGGCATGCTTAAAATCGTCCTTGGTGCTTAGTCCGGTGGTAGCGATACCTAGTTCGATGCAGAACTGCTTTAGTTCACGATGGCTGTATTCCTCTAGCTTTTCCATTTGGAACTTCTCAGTTGATCCGCTCTCTTTAGTCGACATTGTTGTTCGTTGTGGGGTGAGCTACTCTCTGTACGTTATGCGGTGATTCGGATCGCGCCGCTGGCCACCAATGTTAGACGGACCGGGAGGGTCGGCCGAGATTACGGGGAGAGGTCTCCAGGGAGAGCCGTCTCCAACGACTGTACAGATAAGTAACTTCCCCCCCACAGACGGACACCACACAAGATTGAAGGTTAACGAGACTTTATATGCACTTCTTAGGTTACGTTGATATAATACAAGGAGGTCTGGACTCAGGGGTCCCCTCGGTTCTGATCTCTGGTTGAGGAAAAGGGTAGCGGGACAGTCTTAGTTACCAATGAGTTCAATAGCTCTCAATCCTCGAGCTCGGCGTGGTTGCTGATCGGGCCGTGGAGGAGCCAAGCAGGTCCCGAGATGGATGAAGGGTGGTCGGCGGGCCGTGGAGAAGCCAAGCAGGTCCCGATATGGATGAAGGATGGTCGACGGGCCGTGGAGAAGCCAAGCAGGTCCCGATGCAGATGACAGTTACAACGGTCCGCGGCCTCGCCAGCAGATCCGGACGACGGTGAAGGATGAAGGTTACGACGGCTGTGGCAGCGCCAACAGGCAGGATGATGGTGCACAGGACAGAGCTACGGCAGCGCCAGTAGTCCGTCCAGGATGAGTTCTTCTTTCGTCTCTCGACTCCAAGATACAACTGCCTTCCTGTTCTGGAGCTGCCCCAGTTATAGGGCTGGCGTGCTTTGATGTCCGGACCCTCGCACTTGGAGGTCGGGAGGTCCGGGATGAGGGAGTCCAGACACCCAGCAGGGGGGTGGAGCCAGCGCCCGGGGAGGCGATGGGCGAGCGGCACTGGCCGGGGGAGAACCATCGACACCTCTTTCTCCCATTGACTGGCCAAGTAGCTCGCTCGCCTCCTGGGTGGAGGGTGGTGCCGGAATGTCTGAGGCCGGGCTAGGCCCAGGGTTGAGGTCGATCGGGGGCCAGGCGGCCTCGTGGCGAAGTGTCCAAGATGGCGGCCCGGGCTGGGCGCGTGGGTCGGCCGTGGATCGGACCCACGAGGTTATCATGCTCGAGGGCAGGTGTCCCTGAGGGGACGTAGGACGTGCAATGGTGGTGTGTGGTGCTTGTATGACTGGCTCGGGCTTGGTCGAGCCGGGGGAGAGCGGCCCGTCATGTGGCCTGTCCAACAGGGTGTGCGTCTGTTCTGGTGACCGCATTCAAGCCCCGGTAGTCGACGCAGAACCGGAGTTCCGGTGTGGTGCCGGGAGTGGCTGCTTTGGGGACCAGTACTACTGGGCTGGCCCAGGGGCTGTCTGAGGGCTCGATGACCCCGAGCGTGAGCATTTTGGTTACTTCTTCCTGGATGCAGGCCCGTACCCGTTCTGGTACGCGGTAGGCCGCGTGGCGGATAGGGGGGCTGTCCCCCGTGTCCACGTCGTGCACACACCAGGAAGTGACACCTGGGGTGAGGGAAAACAGGCTGGCGAACTGCAACAGAAGGTCTCGACATTCTTGGCGTTGTTCCCGGGTGAGGGCCTCCGAGAGTCGGACCCCATCCACGGAGCCATCTTTCTCCCGAGTCCGTAGGAGGTCAGGGAGGGGTTTGGAGTCTTCTTCGGCTCCATTGTCTGTGGCCATCAGGAGGCTGAGTTCTGAACGCACAAAGTGGGGTTTCAGTCTATTAGCGTGGAGGACCCGGAGGGGGTTCCGTGAAGATTCCATGTCGATGAGATAGGTGACAGGACCCTTGCGCTCGACTACTTTGAAGGGTCCCGTCCACTTGTCTTGCAGGGCGCAGGGTTCGGTGGGGGACATCACCCATACCTGTTGTCCAGGTTCAAATTCGATGGAGGAGGCATTCTGGTCATACCACTTTTTCATGTCCTCTTGACTGGCCTCCAGGTTTGCTTTTGCCAGCTCTCTGAACCGTCGGGTCTGGTTGCGGAGGGTTAGGAGGTATCTGAAGACATCTGGAGGGTTCTTTAGAGGGAGCATTTCCCAGCCTTCCTTGACTAGACTGAGAGGCCCCCGTACGGGATGTCCATACAATAATTCAAACGGACTGAAGCCGAGGGACTTCTGGGGGACCTCTCGATATGCGAAGAGGAGGCACGGCAGCAGCACATCCCACTGGCGACGGAGGGGCTCTTCCAACCCCCCAATCATCCCTTTGAGCGTGCGGTTGAACCGCTCAACGAGTCCGTTTCCTTGAGGGTGATAGGGGGTCGTGAATCGGTAGGTGACCCCACACTGTTGCCAGAGGGACTTCATATATTTGGAAATAAAGTTCGTGCCTCTGTCGCTGACGACTTCTCGGGGGAAGCCCACACGGGAGAAGATCCCCATCAGGGCCCGGCCGACTACCGGGGCTGTCACAGTTCGCAGGGGAACAGCCTCGGGGTAGCGGGTGGCGTGGTCCACTAGCACCAGGATGAACCGATGTCCTTGTTTTGTACGAGGGTCCAGGGGCCCCACAATGTCTATCCCGACCCTCTCGAACGGGGTGGTGACCACGGGAAATGGTTGCAGGGGGGCTTTTAGTTTGCGGCCGCTCTTTCCACTGGCTTGGCACGTGGGGCAAGATCGGCAATGCTGGAGTACATCATTCCTCATTTTGGGCCAGAAGAAGTGGGTCACCAGGCGGCTGTAGGTTTTATCCTGACCCAGGTGTCCAGCCAGGGGGACATCGTGGGCCAGGTTTAGCAAGAAGTCTCTAAAACGGAGGGGCACCACTAGCACTCGGCTGGCCCCCAACTCCGCGATCCTTTGCTCACTGTATAGCAGATCATTGTCCCAGTAGATCCAATGTGTTCCGGAGGTATCCCCTGCGTTTTGGGCGAGGGCTTGTTGGCGGAGTCCCTCGAGGGAGGGACAGGTCTTCTGTTCTTGGCGAAACTGCTCCTGTGTGGGCCCCCCCTCTTGGTGCCACTGGTCGAGGCCAGCGAGGTCTGGAGGTTGAGCTGGTTCTGGGGAGACGGCACGGTCGGTGTTTTCGACTGGGGCGACCGGGGGAGGAGGCGCCGGCCATTCGGGTTCCTCTGGTCGGGGATTGGCACGGGTGGCCATGGACCGGGTGGTGACGCACGCCCAGTCCGGGACGCCTAACATCCCCAGGTGTTCTCTTCGTTCTACGGCTGCCCACGGAGAGCTTTCAAGGTCATTTCCCAGGAGGCAGTCTACGGGGGCATCATCTCGGACCTTCAACATGCCGGAGACCCCTCCCCACTCGAAAGGGACGCAGGCCATCCGACACAGACTTTCCGAGTTATCGGCTGAACGGACAGGGCAGAGAATGTTTGGTAGGAACTGTTCTGGGGTCACCAGGTGACAGCGGACGGCTGTTATACTGGCCCCGGTGTCACGGAGGGCTTCGGCCTGGCGTCCATTGATGCTCACCCATTGGCTGTACTTCTGGGTGTTAGCGGGTAGGGGGACCCGCGGGACCATGTCTTTCCCCCCTAAGCATGCTAGAGCCATGGCGGCTGGCTCCAATTCTTGATGCTCTTGCTCGTATTCTTCTTGCTCCTCTGAGATCTGTTCTTCCCCCAGAGCAGCAGCGGCCACTTGGCGGGGTCTTGGGCTCTGGTACTGTGGGCAATTTGGGTCGTTGGCATAGTGGCCGACTCGTTGGCATCGATGACACGTGACATTGGCTCGGTATCCCGGTCGCGCCGGGGTGCTGCCCCGGTTGGCCGGGGGGGTGGTGCTGGTAGCGGGGGCGACCGGAGCGTTGTCTCTTCCGCGTCCTTGGCCCCCTCCTCCTCCTCGGGGACGGTACTGACCGTTGTTGTTTCGGTTCTGCTCATAGGATCCATTTCGGCCCACTCTGGTGATTTCCCACCGGTCAGCCTCGGCTGCGAGCTGCCGTGGATCAGTCAATTTGCTGTCGAGGAGGTGCTGGCGGAGCTCAATGAAGCAATTGTTTGATAGATGCTCCCACACCATGAGATTGAAGAGTTGTTCGTAAGTTGTGACATTGCTTCCTTTGATCCAGCCCTCGAAGGCTCGGCTAAAATAGTTCACGTAGTCCACCCAAGTTGTACCCGGGATGCGGGTGCAGTCTCGGAACCTCTGACGATACATCTCGGGTGTGAGCCCATAGCGGGTGAGGAGGGCAGCTTTCATGTGGTCATAGGAGGTCATCTGGTGGTCCGGGAGCTGTAGCAGGGCATCGCGGCCCTCATTGAGGAATCTCCCCCATAGACCGGCTCCCCAGTCGCTTCGATCGATCCGGTGGGCGGTCATAGCGATTTCGTAGGCCTTGAACCATTGCTGGATGTCGTCCTCTCGGAAGTATTCTCGAACGACATCCTTGGGGATGTGTACCTTTTTCTCTGTTGCCCTTGGGGTGTGGGGTTGCTCGGGCACCCCTAATTCTTTGTTCTGCTTGCGTAAGTCTATCTCAGCTAATTTGCGCTCGTGTTCATATGCCAGTCTCTTTTCCTCGAGCTCCCTTTGTCTCTGTTTTTCCTCTCTTTCCTCTCGGAGACGCAGGTGCTCTAAGCTCAGTTTTTGTTCGGCCAACTTAAGTTCAACATCCATTTTGAGCCGGGCCATTTCTAGTTCATGTAGTCGTGTTCTTTCTCGTTCCTGGATCTCGTCTTGCGAGAGACCCGTTCTTCGCTCCTCGGGGGCCGTGGTGTTTTTTTCTACTGTTGCGATGTTTTGGTCGGTGGTTCCGACGGCCCCGGTTTCTGCCCAGGACTCTAGGGCATGCTTGAAATCGTCTTTGGTACTTAGACCGGTGGTAGCGATACCTAGTTCAATGCAGAATTGTTTTAATTCACGATGGTTGTACTCGTCCAATTTCTCAATCTGAAATTTCTCGGTGGATCCGCTTTCTTTGGTTGTCATCGTGATTTCGTCGTGGGGTGAGCTACTTTCTGTACGATTATGCGGTGATTCGGATCGCGCCGCTGGCCACCAATGTTAGACGGACCGGGAGGGTCGGCCGAGGATAAGGGGAGAGGTCTCCGGGGAGAGCCGTCTCCAGCGATCGTACAGACAAATAACTTCCCCCCCACAGACGTACACCACACAAGGATAAGGTTCAACGATACTTTATCAGCAATTCTTTAAGTACGGTAGAATGGTACAAGGAGGTCTGGACTCAGGGGTCCCCTCGATTCTGGTCTCTGGATTGGGAAAAAGGGTAGCGGGACAGTCTTGTTACCAATAGATGAAAATAGCTCTCAATCCTCGAGCTCGGCGTTCTAGATGATCGGGCCGCGGCGGAGCCAGCAGGTCCCGAGATGGATGAAAGAAGCGACGGTCCGCGGCGGAGCCAGCAGGTCCCGATGAAGATGGTAGTTACAAACGGTCCGCGGCCACGCCAGCAGGTCCCGACGACGATGAAGGTTTACGAAGGTTGC